>NC_060878.1:14116406-15569854 GCF_021901495.1 Neodiprion virginianus | reverse complement strand
TAAGTAATGTTTTATCATTTATATATTTTAGTATATCGTGCTGGTAAAAATTCGTGGAAATTCCGAAAATTTCTTTCATGTTAAGTTTTCGAAGCTGTATTATAACCTCAAAACGAATGTAGATCGGAGTCTGCTTTACATATTATGTTTTCTATATACTTCTTCATACGCAGGAGATTGTACAGAAATTACTTATTTATTAATATCAATAAGCATCTACATTTTCGACACACATAATCTGACAGATATACTTTTTATACAATTAGGTTCAAACGCATAGCGAATCGTACGTCGTAACATCGATGGCGGACAAAGGCCAAGAGTCAATAAAAGCTGCAGAATGTCACAAGTGTCCGGCGGCAGCTGGTATCTGCAAAGCAATACGTTTTGCCTTAAAATATGTGTGACATATCGTCAGCTTAGTATCTTGTTTCACTGGTGGATACAAGCGTGCTGCATATTACCTCTCTCATGAGGATTCACCGAAGAATCATAGATCCGGCGCCTACGAAAGTCAGCTGATACTGGCAAATAACGAAAGATAAAAGTTGGAATATACACAAAACTGGGCTCTCATCGAACAATGTATTTTGTAAACAATCCGTCAGCTGCGTGATACATGACGCGAACAATGTTTGCCATTATACATCTTTTACCTTGTGAACAAATTAGTACAACCGATTCAACCAGTTACGCCAAACAAGCTCCGATTAGATCAACGAAGTATGACATTTAATCGATCAAAACCTTTTATTTGCTAGATTCATGTACTTATTTCATTTCAACTACCTAATCGTTTTTGTAAACGAATGTGTGACTTGGAGGAACAATACATCAACTTCCAATGAAATGATATTTAGTTGACTCAATTCCGGCGATACGTTAAAAGATTCACTCGAATCAGTACTTCACTCGATTGCGTCAAAAAAGGATTTCGCTGGATCATGGTATTCGCTTGACTTAATGATATTGACAACTAAATCGAAATTTTTGAATTGAAGTCATCGTATTTTGAGCAAATGAGGGATACTAGATTAAAATGAATGGACTCCATCAAAATCTATTTTTTTGGTTCAAGAATTCCTTTCCCTCCGTCCGCGTATCTGGAATATTTTTAATCTTGCACAGTAATATTGCTCAAATGTTTTCACAATATTGCCTGCTACGTTCGCAAGAATATCGATTGAAATAAAAGTCTTTGATTAAACGGACAAACCAAATAGCATATACTACTATAAATGATCAAGAATCCAATCAACAGAATTCACAATTTTCAGATAGCCAGAGCCACGCACCTCTACTTCATTTGCAAGCTCATCGACCTTCTAGACACGGTATTCTTCGTACTTCGAAAGAAGAATCGTCAGAACTCTTTTCATCATGTTTGTCATCATGCTTCGATGGTCATTTTTTGTTGAGTCGGAGTTCGTTACTTTGCAAGTGGACATCCAACGTTTCTAGGACTAATGAACAGCGTTGTTCATATTTTTATGTACAGTTATTACTTGCTAGCAGCTCTTGGGCCAGCAACCCAAAAGTACTTGGTACGCTGGAAGAAGTATTTGACAATGCTACAAATAGTGCAATTTATTATAATCGGCCTTCACAGCGGACAAATTCTCTTCATAGACTGTCACAAAGTCTCAAATTTGTTGGCCATTCTGATAGTGTTGGACTCCTCATTATTCATATGTATGCTCTCTTTGCTTTAGGTACATAATTACTTTAAACCTAACGTTGACAGTGCAAAAGCCATTACTGGTTTGGCCGATAACATCACGATTCGGAAATTTGAATAAAGTATTATCGATGGCCACTAATAAAATTCACTTAACTTTAAATAGGCTGATTGCAAAAGACTTAACTCAACTAACTCCGATGACAAAACAATGATGAAACAATCAACTCCTGTGAATGATTATAATCGTCAAGCCAGAATTAGGTCTTTTGTAATCAGCCTCCCTAAAATTGAAAATAGATACGTATCTATTTTATTGTAGAGCAATACCCCCTAGCAACCATCAACATAAATGTATATATATGTATGTATAAATGATACATGCATATAATATAAAGTAAGGTGGTCGGTGAACCATAACAAAATAAAATAAAATGAAACATTATCCTTGCATCACCGTGGGCACCACATAAATAGGCACAAATCCAGTGAAAAGCATATATCAAAAAGTATATATACACAGAGCACCCACATTCCGAATACATCATAAATCGTACAGCATGCAGTACCTCAGACGATTTTACTCATGTCACACACGTCACCCTTGTCGGACACGTTCAGGCTCTTCCGCACACAGGTGTTCCAGTAGATTATCACGAACCACAGGTAAGGTGGACGCTGATGTCATTGTTGGGGGCAAAGAGTTCCAGAAGTTAGCGCCAACATACAGAAGAGACTTTTGGTACATCACCTTACGAGCCACAGGTAGAAGAAGGGTGTCGATGGGTCGCGAAGACGCGAGACATGTTGGCTTGGCTGAAAGCAGTCGAATAGGCCAAGAAGCCTATTAGAAACCTTATAGAAAGTACAGCCAAAAACATACACTCGGCAATCGCGCATGATCACCCACCCGGGCCTTTGTGAAAAATCGAAGATGTGTACAAGCCGCGTTTAACGAAAAACATGGCACACACAATTGCCGGGCACCACAGTAATTTTACGATTCAGGCACAAATGTACGATATTATAGGTACGATACTGACTAGCGCAGTTCGCTATCCCCACCCGACCCTCACTCCGTCCGAACCTGCGCGACGCTACGTCGGCCCATGGTGTAAGGAGTAAGGTGTGCTACGGCGCAGGTTTTCGGATGAACCAATAGAAAAGTTCCAGCAATTGACGTCAAAACAGGCGGTCAATTCAAAACTGTTGAAAGATTCAAGATAGATTAGAATGTTACCCGTGAAACTTTGACTGAATTCTTCAGTTCACGCATGACAGAAATGTGAGTACTTTTACCTCTTCAGGTCCTACCACGATTCTTACAGCCCTTAACCGAACACTTGAATATTTGATTGAATTCGTGAAACGATGCGCGTCAACGCGATGCGTGACCCACCACGTTTGTCTATACGCTTATTGAAGTAATAGTTGAGGTTATGTTGTAATTTGTACGAGCGCATGCGCATGCGCATGTGCTGTAGGCTTACTATGACTTGCCGTGACGTCAACTGGTGGAATGCGCGACTTTGTACGAAAATTGGTCCTCTATTGAGCACACCTTACTCCTTGCACCATGCGTCGGCCTCTCGCCGGAAAGAGTATAGGATCGCAAACCACTTGCGTGTGGTCCACGGTCTTACATTCAGGCCTGAGAACTCGTAGGGTGGGGGGTGACTCAAATAGTGTGGCAAAGCGTAGTACTCATTTCCGCCACTTGGACCAGTGCAGCTTTGGGGTAAGCCAATCAAGTTTGAATGGGAAGAGTCAAGAGGTAGCTTTGAACAGCTGTGCTATGACAGAACGTAAAAAATATTTTTAATCAATCAAAAATAAATACAATGCTCATTAAAACCTAATATTTCTCTTTACGAACGAAATACGCGTAGGGTTATAATGAATATTTATTTCATATATGTATACGATCTTTCGCAGTAATAAATATCATTACATTTTCAGATGTAACCATTTTTTTACCGCTCAATTTGTGACAAGAATAGTTATTTTTTATCGTCAAAAAAATTTAAGCTCATTAATTATCAGACAAACTGTGAATCCTAAGCTGGCGTACACGACATTTGAGGCACTAATACATAAATTTATATAGTATCGACTAGTAGTGCAGTGAAAGAGAGTGCTAGTCTCGCACATGGTCAACGCAGGTAAAATCGTATTACCGTTTTTTTTAACAGTACAGTTAATTTTTCTGTTGTAATATTTCGTTTGTAAATTTGTATTTTTCAAAAATTGTTTTATTATGTGAATGTACACCACGACTACGGGGCTCTATGAGGTTATCTGCAACTGCATATGTATATTTACAATACCCTAGTACGACAGCGCACCTTGTGGACAAACGACGAACACAGTTTGGTCACACTCACAGTGACAATCCCCACCACTTAAAAATAGCCGACTTCCCAGACCTGTTTGTAAAACCGTAGTGCGATCAGACGGTTACGAGTTGAACCAGTCAAGCACGTTGTCAGTCCGAAAGATCGCAGCTTCGACAGAAGCAATGCATGGTTTACCATGTTGAATGCTTTGGAGAAGTCCAGAAACACCACCAACGATCACCATGCGATCATCCTACAAGTCCGCAAGTCTACAAGTTATCCACCAAACGCAAGACGGCTGATTGTGTTCCCATGCCCTTACGAGAACCAGTCTGATGTGAATCGAGGTAATTAACGCGCGCTAAATGCACCGCGAGTTGATCATACACTATCCGTTAAAACACTGTAGAAAACGTGCAGGGAAGCGAAATTGGTCTAAAATCTGACGGACCAATGGGATCGCGAACCTTCGTTATAGGTATAATAATTGAGGATTCTCCCCACGGTGGCACCGATACCGTTGTTAGGAGGGAGTTCAGAAAATACACAATCAGCGGCATCAGTAAATCTTTCAGTGTCTTGAAAGCCTCTATCGGAGGGTTATCGGGAGCACATGCACGAGTTGTAATCCCTACCAGCGCCCCGTTGACACATCTGTTCGCGATCGGTGAGAAGGTGAAGGATTCTCTCTACCTCTTGACAGGATTTTGAACTACCGGGTCATGATACTGCAAACCCACGGAGCTAGACACAAAGTGTTCATTATGGTCATCAATCAAAACCCCAGTAGACAAGGCAGCGATAGCTTTTTACAATTGGTAAGACCGATGTTCTTCATCTCATACCAAAAGGATTGCGCACCACCACGAGTATTAAGCCGCTCTTGTATGCCATCATTCTTGGCGGCTGTTAAAGCACGCTTTATGTCTCTACGATAGGTGATATATTTGGCGAAACCTTTCGCACTGCGAGATCTCTTGAAGGACCGATCGCAGTCGTTGTGCTTTTTCATCAGGTGTCTGATATCTAGCGATATCCAAGTCGCAGGTAAACGCCGCAAAGTAAGTTCCTCGACAGGCACGACGCAATCACGTACTTCGTTCATGAGATTATTGCAGACTGATAAACACCCGTTCATGATCCTATCCACAGAAAGCAGCCATGCAAACTGCGAGAAGTCAAGCGTAGACAAGGCAGAAGAGGCAGCATCAAAATCGGCACGATCCACGATCGGTATCGAATATCGCGCGGCTCCTGCCTAGGTGCACCACAGCTGTCGAAAGCATGTATGAGATCGTGCACAGAGAGAAACGGCCGCGACGATTGATCCCTGGATTCCAGGAGATGAATGTTGTTGACAGCACACAAGCATCGAGCCAGGTATCAGAAGTAGCCATGTGATGAGCAGTCTGCGTGGCATGATATCGTAACCCTGCGACGCAAAGAATTCACTGAGATGAACCGACTCCTAACCTGTAGATGACATATCTGCATTGAAGTCACTGAGAACACACGAGAACTTATAGCGAAATTGTTGCCGAACAAGTTCATTCTCAAATATATTGAGATACCAACTTTAGGAGGCCTGTATCCGATCATGAACAAAATCTGTATTCCAGCATCAGCACTGACTTCTATTAGAAGGTATTCGGGATATTCATCTGCTGGAAGAGCAGTGGACGTAGCAACCGTTACAGAGCAAAGCTCCTGGCGTTCGAATAAGGTAACGCCGATCCCATACGGCCCTTGACGATAAACCCTGTGCAGTTTGTAAGATGGCAACATCATATGTACATCCAGTGCCTGGTCATTGCGCCAGGTTTCGAAAACAGCAATCACGTTGTATACATTTAGGGAAAAGTGCGCCGTCTGAAATCACAAACACGAGTTACTTGATTGGTATTATGACGGTACGGCAGTCTGTAGAGTGGTCTGTAGCCAATTTCACATCATCATTGACGACGAGCAACGAAACACAATCAATTCAAAAATTATGAGATGGAAATCGAAAAATGTTTTTATTCTTGTATTTCGTCAAACCTCAATACTTTAATAGTATCTCACAATAAATCGTATTTATGTTGGTTTTCAACTTCAAAGAATAAAAGAATCGTTTTTTGAACAGTCGAGAGGCTTCGCCCTCTGGAATCTTACAATCAGTTGAATTATGAAATGTCGGTATGTGAATATGTGGTGACAACAGTCAAGATCTTGAACATACACTTTGGCAATATCCACTGTTTGATAAAAGAGAACCTTATATATTTAAAATTTTAAAAAACGAAAACTTTATCTGCCTCTTAATTCTCAAACTTTCCTTTCGGAACCGTGTATTGAAATTTGTAAAGCTAATCATTCGTTCCTCAATAAATGTAATTTAAAATTTAAAAAAAACTCACTGTACTCGCAAAATAATCAGTTAAAATAGGGTGTTACGTTTTGGCAAACCCAACCTTACTTTTTCCTCCGAGGAAAAAAGGAGGTCCTCTTCTTTATTGATTGAAATTATTATCTTTTAAGGACAAAGATACTTCACAATAACGTCGGTTCAAGAGCAAATCGTACTTAGAAACCCACACACGTAATAGTATACATAAATGATGCATATACTACAAATACACAAACAGCCCAATTTTGCGTTGATGACAATTCACCTTCGCTCTTCTATTCGCAGCATGATTGGTTCAACTGGTTTGGTTACACCCTCCGATTTTAACTTCACGTCGTCTAACGGCACGATCTTATCTTTTTTTATGATATATCTGCGGAGCATTGTCGCCAGGATTGTCTTCATAGCCATCATGGCGAACCTTAAACCTAAAAGTTTGACGATGATTTTTAGTACAGGATTTGCCTTTGCTGAAATGTTTATCGAATATTATGCAATGTTTCTGAAATATTTCAAATCATGAAAAATTGTATTCCTGAAATATACTTGAAATTTATTATTTAATACTGCTTGTAGTTGCGTTGGTGCAATGTGACTGCATAATATCATCGATTATCAAAATGTGGGTTATAATTTTTCATATTCTTAGTTCCCATTTTGGAGTGTTGAAGTACTGAATATACGATACGCAAACAAATGGACTGACCAATGCAGTTTCTTGGTCCCGCACTAAATGGTATGTAGCAATAAGCATGGCGTTCAGCCACTTCATCAGGCAAAAATCGATCCGGGTTAAACTTGAGTGGATCTGGCCAGAATTCCTTGTTTCTGTGTATGCTCAGGATGTCAATAACAGCCAAACTTCCTTTTGGCAGAGTATATTCACCTTGAAGCATTCAATTTTGAATAAATGACTGAAAACCTTTGCAATAAAAATGTTCAAATTTATATATTTTTTTACTTGCCTATGTCCAAATCGTCAGTTATTGTGCGAGTGATCAACGCTATGATTGGAAGTACACGCATCGTTTCTTTTATCACAAGTTCCAAATACCGCATACGTGGCAAGTCCTCGTATGTCACGATACGCTCATTGGAATCGTAACTTCCATAAATTTCACAAAGTTCAAGGTAAGCTTTCTCCTAATTCACGTGTCATGTAATAACGTTGATAGTGAGACGTCGGTTACACTGATAAAATATCTGTATCATGCGATTGTACACTTGGGGACAATGAATCTGAGAAGGCTAATTTATTACACTATGCAGTTATGTTGGCAACACAGAGAAACCTACAGCGCCACAGTCGGCCGAGCGCGAAACAAACTCAATCTCAATAAACATAACATAACCCATAACCGTCGCATCTAACCTTAAAATACCGCGGGGATAATGACTTGTTGGATTGACACGTATTCTAAGGTTAGATTCGACGGTCATGGGTTATGTTATGCTTATTGAGATTGAGTTTGTTTCGCGCTCGGCCGACTGTGGCGCTGTAGGTTTCTCTGTGTTGCCAACGTAACTGTCCAGTGTACAAAAATTAGCGGTCTCAAATTCACTGTCCCAAAGTGTACATCAGCTGCATCAGTGCCTAATATTATACCTGTATATCCGGATAAGAAGCCAGCATCAACATAACGAAACTGACTGTGTTGGAGGTCGTGTCGCTACCCTGAAATGAATTTTCAATAGTACTTTGTGTCATTTTAAATAGATCAGCTCGAT
The DNA here is from genome assembly GCF_021901495.1 of Neodiprion virginianus. NCBI lineage: Eukaryota > Metazoa > Arthropoda > Insecta > Hymenoptera > Diprionidae > Neodiprion > Neodiprion virginianus. Next base: position 15,561,723 of record NC_060878.1, on the reverse strand, counting down.
ACATATTCGCCAAAAGCAACATTGCATAAAGGTAGAAAATTTCTAAGGTTTTGAATATTTCCGAGAAATTATGAAATTACGTTCAACACAGCAGTGAAAATTTTCAAAGTTTGGAACATTTGCGAGATTGTGCGTAATATTACAGAAATATTGTAGCGATATAAATTTGCTATATTGGAATATTTCAACCGAAATCCAAACATCAAAACATTCTTGCAATACTGCTGCAATAAATATTGCATACTTGGTGTCGAATTCTTAGTTAAATACTTCTACATACGGCAGCAATCATTGTGTCAACTTCTTCACGAAGTTCCGAATCCGAGAATTTCATCTTATCGTCTGTTAACTGCATCAACAAATCCAAGAAGGCCTTTCTTTCAGATGGCGAATCACCTGCAGATGAAGATCATAGACAAATTGAACTTCCGTTAATATTTTAGTCCACTATCACGACATGGTTATTATTTTGATGTTGTTAATATTATTATCATTATTTCTTTTTAGATTATTATTATTATTATTGGTAACATTATTTTGTTTAATATCCCTTGGGGATTACCTTTGCGTACGTCGCACGTTTTGAATAATTTTCGATACCTCATTCATTACTATATCCTTACATCGTGAGAGTGTAGCATATAATTGGCCGTAACAGAATTGTTAATTTCGTACTATTAAACAAACCATAATGTATATCTGAACTCCGAATGATATGTGATACAATCTCATGAATTTTCAAAATCAATTTCTTAACCTGGAAGTCCCGAAAATTCAAGTGAATCCAAATATTCAATTGGATAATTTGACCAAACGTCATTGTCGGTTCTGCTTGCTCCTTTGTATTTTTCTTAGTCGATTAATTTTTCAATATATTTTTTATCATTTAATTTGTAAATGTAATTACTATGGCATGCTAGTATGGCACAGTTCGATACATTTTCTGAATCATTGTTAATTGAAATATAGATTTTCTTAAAAAATCATTAGTTTCTCATATCTGTGGTATGATGAATGATTTTAGAACTCATTTCCCAATGCCTAACCAAAAAGATCAAAATTAAGGCAACTCACGAGATCCAAGGACAAATTCACGTTGAGCATCAAGTCAACACCTTCGAAAAAAACTCATTTGGAGATATGCATCAAGTATTATTCATAATCAGGGTTACCAGAGGTTCTTTATATAAACTGATGTAAATAAGAAATTGCTCATTTGAAGTAAATTTTGATTTGTTTAACAATCCTTCACTGAAGTCAATAAAAACGATCTTTACGCTACGACACTGAACTATTCTGTCAGCAAAGTCAATCGCCTACTTACTTTCGGTATCTTCACCGTATTTGACTGCAGTCTTTTTAGCATTCCGATTCAGCAAAGCTTTCCTCTTCCTCTGAATTACCTACAAAAAAATTGTGAAAGCACTAGATGAATTTAAAAACAAGAATTAGACAAGTTGTCAAGTCCAGTATCTGGAGAAACTTGATTCAAATTTATTGCAGACACAACATAAATATCTGGTTTACTCACGTTGCTAGTAAAATTATGCATGGTTTTTATGTGCTTATTTTGTTCTTTCCCCGTTTGCGTGCGATTGAAAATCGCTGGCGGGTGCAACCAAATGCTGAATGCTCGCCGGTAGATGATTTTGAGCGATCTGAAGAATGATGTCGCCACATTAAAACCTCTTAAAAAATTAAACGTAAGTCGCATAAAATTTGGATACCAACTTTTCTACTGCTTCCACGTAACTGGAATGGTTATTAACTTGAGCTCCTACACTCACACCCATTGCAGTTTCTGAAGTGAAAGTAGAAAGAGGTAAGCAATCCAAACCTTGGAAATATCTCCAGCTTAAAACGTACCGCAAATTATGTCCAAGGTGCACATTGACACGTAATCGAAAACGAGGAATTCCTCCCCGTTTAATTCAGTTTCCATTTTCCTCACCATCACGTTTGATTGGACTGCGAATACAGTCACAAACGACTCCAGAATTCTCAAATTGAAAGTTGGTCCGATCAACTTTCGACGCACACGCCATATTTCACCTAAAAATCGGTAATGCGGAATCGATCATGGCGGTGAAAAATTTACGAGTTGACGTTAATATAGACAAATAACTTACCAGGTGCAGTGAACAAGCCATTTCCCAACCATGGTTGAAAAAATTCGAAAAATCTTGTCTTCTCGATCGCCTTCTCGCTCCACAGAACTGTCTACAAAATACATCACATTTCAGTGCTCATTCGCTTCAATATTTGGGGTGAAGGAATTATTACCTTTATGTCCTCGGGTCGAGATAAAATGATCAACAATTCAGACCCAAGCCAGACGCGATAAGGCGAAGGATACGCCCGCGATAATTCGGTGAATTTGTTCAAGATATCTGAAACCGCAGTGGAGGAAACAAATATTATAGGAGAAGTTGAATGAATTTTTTTGCTGAAATAAAGAATGGCCGACTACACAAAATTTTACCTTTAATATTTCCAAAAACTTACAGCATTTTCCACAAACGTGCTGCAAAATTTTGTGACTTTTTTGACACACGCAGTCGCTTGAGGTAATTCATTATTACGGAAAGTAATCCTCGTAAAAAAATTGGCGTAATTAATTGACCATTTTGTAACATGTAAATTGCGTAAATATACACAAGTTGTTTGGTTTTCAACACTGAATCATCATCCTCATCACAATTGCTTACTAGATCACCTCTTCCATCCGCCCGGAACACCGAGAAATTATTAACTCATCTTCTATGAATTGCCAGCCACTTTTATTAATCAAATATTGCTCACAACACGATGAAGTCGATAATATAAACAACGATAAATGAACTTAAAGGGGGAACCTGCTTTAGAGGCTTCAAAAAATCGGTTTTTTCGAGGATATTTTTGGGAAGGAGAGAAATATCCGATTAAAACGAAACCTCCAGGGTTTATTGTTATGTATTTCAACAGTCTTTTCGAATTTTTTCATTAGGATACATGTCATATTATGCCTGGTAAAAGTGCAGGGCGCAATTTCCATCTGAAACAAAGAAACCAAAAAAATGTTCACTTCTCAATAGTATAGCTTCTAGTTAAACCAAGAAAATTCCACAAAAAGTGAAAAGTTCAACAATTTTTCGCAAATTAAAAAAAAAATTCATTTTTCTTGGGAAAAGAATTCACTTTAGATTGTTTAAAAAGTGGGTTAATCTTAACTTTCTTAAGGTTTTTTAGGTTCGACTAGAAGAGAATTTCATCCCGAGTACAATGCAATTTGTCTCGATTCGATAGGACGTTTAGTTTTTTCCCTATATTTCCCGCCAATTAGGAAAAAGCGTAAAAATGAAAAACGGAGAAATCGTGCGTCAAAGTTTTCGTACATAAAAAATCGTAATTTTCTTGAACTTACCGCATTAATATGCTAATCAGCGATTCCTGGTCCATAGAGTTGCCCTTCAGACTCTTCAAAAAACTGGTTCAAAACTTCAAAAAAGTGGTTCAGACTTTTCAAAAAACTGGTTGAAAACTTCAAAAAACCGCTCGTATACCTGCTCGACGCTTGCTCACTATTTCTTCTGTAACTCCGAAAATATTTCGAATTTGCGTCTGAAATTTTAGGGACACATTCTTGGATAGTTTGGGAAGACATTTATGCAAAAAAAAAAAACGATTTTTTGAAGCCTCTAAAGCAGGCTCCCCCCTTAAATGATCAACGGACTGTATTCAAAATACATTAACGCTAGAAGAATCTTGTGAATTCTGATTATTCCTCAGTACACTTTGATTATTTTCAGGAAATTCAAATATTTACCGAGATCCGATGAAGAATTTATATATAAGTTTTCAGACACCTTAAATCACAGAAGTTTTTACCAAAAAATTCAGGTACCTAAATGTTTCAATTTTCAGCTTACGGTAATCATTTTTTTTTTTTAACAAAAACATAGAGTAATGTATCCGAAATAATTCATGTCACTATCGTGTATCTACAATATTTTTAACTTTGTCAAGTGACGCTGCTACAACGTTTCTAAAATATGCAGAAAGTTAACGCTGCTAAAATCACGTATGAGAACCCCTGGCGCTCTCCACAATTTTCAAAACACCAATTCGGGACGTTGGGCGTTCGAGACTAATTCACGTTTAGAATATTTTCAAAATATAGACGGTCGTGACAATGCTCGTTTGGTAATTTAGCGCTGTCGTGCAATTGATTGTCCGTCACTTACTTTGATTGGACCCGCTGCAAGTAAGCCAATAAACAAGAGATTCAAGACAAACGACATAGTTACCGGTTTACCATGAAATACTGTAAGTATCACATGGTTCATATAATGAATGCAGGAAACTCGTTTACTGATTGTATATGATCAAGTTCTACTTACAGGATCTCTGTCAGTCATCACTCAAAATAAAAAAAAAAATATGACGCAATATATATTTTATGAAAAAAAAGTCTGATCTTTGCGAATGTAAAATCCATAGTACGGTAGATCCTCAAGATGTAACAAACGAAACCTTTGTGTGACATTTTGAATGATTTACATAAAAAGAATACTCAAAAAACGAATTAATAATACATATAAAATAATAAACGTTTTAAAGCTTGTCGTCAAATTTTCTAACTAAAATAAAAATCGGATTATATAATTGAATTGGTAGATATAAGTACTGCATACATCTCGAAAAATTACGACTGAATTTTACTTACAGTTATAAAGATAGTTTGATCGTTTAATAATGATTCATGCACGTAAGTATTCTGCAGTTTACTATAAACAAAATTCTGAAAATAAAGCTAGACTTACTTTCAGTATTTCCGGCGAAGTACAGCGCATTGCCCAAAATCGGTAGAACTATGGATGGCCCAGAGAATTTCCAAGCTTTTTGATAAAAGGGCAGTCGCCTCATGTGGTAAATGAACCAGTAGACAATTCCACCGAGAAACGCAGAGGCAACGATGTTGTAAAGTAGGCACATTTTGTATCGCGTGTAGCTGACATCGATAAAACAGAAAAAACGTAGCAATGTTTCTGAAAATGTAGCGTGCTACGTAGAAATTATACGTGTTTATTTTTTTTTTTTTTTGTAACCGCAACGTAAGTCAACAAAATTTGACAACCAAAAAAGTGATCCGCAGGATAATATAAACCAGGCATCAATCCCAATAAAAATAACTTGTCTTCAAACCTAACGTAAAATTTTTTTACTCATGATAAAGCCGTAAACATGTTATGAATCGTATCATAAAAAGTTACAGACCAACTATGGTGGAAAAAAACTGTTCGTATCAAAAAACGTGTTTGGAATTGGCACTGAGACCTGGACACAAGTTTGAAAAAGTTGCGCACATTCCTGTTTAAGCGTTTAGCGCAACCGGTTATGTCCGTCCCGAGTTAAAGTCCCTTCCCAGAGACCATGCAACTGATGCAACGTTTCTTTTTCTGTATAATATATATTCTGGTAGATAAATCACTCAAAAAAAGAGTTCCCATTTTCTCTTGAAGCGGGATGAAAAAATTCAATTGCTGCTTTACGTCATTCTTAAGGCCTGCGAATCCCCCATTGACAATTTGTCACACAATTTTTGTTGATCATAATCAAGTTTAAGCAATCATATGTAAATATTGTAACGAACTAGGCGTTACAGAATAAAATTAACAACTGTTTGGGAGCTTATGAAGCGAATTAACAGGCAGCGAAATAGAAATGTGGGAAAAATGATTTTACTGGGACGTCTGTGTTTTTAAGTCTGAAACAAGACCTTTTCTACAATGATATTGGTTGTCGCAGCAGCCGTATTCATTTTGTGACATATGAAAGCTTATACGTCTTTTATCTATGACAACGACTAGATCAGAAGGGGGCCAAAACGCGTCATTTCACCTTTTGTAACAATATAATAAAGAAGTATAGAACATACACTTTAATTTACAGAGTTATAGGAATTGAAGAACTAGACGTATATTGCGTTTATCAAAGCAGAAATTTCACGTTAAAACATGCAGTTTTTAAAAATCTGTCGTTATTTCAGTATCACTCAACACTCGTCCATCACTAATTATATTGATTGTAAGGTAAGTGTACCAGTTATTGACCTCGTTCCATTTAGTGATCTTTTTTTGTTGTATCTACTTGATGCTCAGTTTTAAAATGACCAAAAATGGTTTTTTAGCGTCTAACCCTCTAGCAATCGGTTTTAGTCACCGAGAAATTCACAATTTGTGCCATGAATTTATAATATTGGAAAATAAAAGGGTCAATAACTGGGTCTAAGCGTGTCAATAACTGGTACACTTACTTTAAGACGTCTATAATGTAACTTTAGTCCCTGATGAAGACGCGAAGGGCTTCGCACAGCGCAAGACTCTGTCCAACTGGTTTCAGATCCTTTGCCTCTCGACTTAGCGATGGAGGACGAAAGAAGTGGGGATACGAATCCAGAACCGTGCCTGCTTTGAAGGGAAGGGCGAATTTCCCCATAGAATTCAACGCGTATTTCAATTCTTCTCCATTCGCGATATGAATTTCCTCTTCGTGCATGTCACTGTCACATTACGGTTACGACGTTATGAAATACATACCTAAAGTGCATAATTTTATGGTACACACATCTGCGAATGTGTGTGGAATTCTACTCGAAGTTTAGTTTATTGGTCTTCTAGCTTCTTAATCAGAAACCGACAGCCTAATAGGAAGATTGACCAATAAAAAGCCTTTTTATTGTAATAATTTCTTGTTCGTTAAACTTTTTTTACAGGTTGGTTTGCATATTAGATACAAAATATGAAATCTTCCCGCATCTCCATACCGGGCTTCATGTTGATCGATATACGTCGTCTTTTAACGCTAGAAGCTTGAAATGGATTTATTTAAAATAGTGCGCATGCGCCAACTTTAATTCACCGCGCTATTCGAAAATGGGGCATTTTACGCACGCTGCGTAAGCTTTGAGAATCGAATTTTTCAAGCATCACTTCTTCGCGCTTTCTTGTTAGTTATATTACCTATATTAACATCAATAAACGGTATAATCTATCTAAAATCAAGACTTGTACGAGTAAATATTGTTCACTCCTTATATTAGTTTCTCACCAAAAAATATTTTCTCAATTCATATACTACATTTTTAATATTTTATATTTATACACTGCTAATGGCTTGCTGAAACGAATCGATCGAATAAATATTGAAAAACGAACACCGAAATCTAAGCCTAATCATCAACAGATATTTAAAAGAGAATATACAAATATAATATATTTCGAACGTATTATCAACCTGTCAATTATTCTTTCACTGGTAATCGAATTTTTGCAACGTGAAATACTTGTTAATTTTTTAACTCTTCTTTATTTCAAGCGAGTTCGCACAGCACGTAAATCACCCAAATAACTAATAGATTACATCATCAAACGGCATAAGCAATAATTTGTAATAAATTCTTGTAAAAATTGCTTCGTTCATAAGTGCTACAAATCGAAAGCCACTGTCGTCAGAAAAACTCAGTGACAATCTTGTAAACCTCACGACTCTTATTGTAGGAAATGTCTAATTTCACTCTGTCGCGGTTTGCGCTCCATGAATTTTCTTTCTCTCGGTCAAGTCCGTCGTTGAATTCCACGCAAAGATCAAAATTAACCTAATCACGTTCTCTCCTTGATTCGTAGTTTGATTGGATCAGCCACCTTCAGTATCACATCCGATTTCAACTTGATATCGGCTATTGGTGTGATTTTATCTTTCTTGATGATATATCTGCGAAGAATCGTTGCTAAAACAGTCTTCATTTCCATCATAGCGAATCTCGAACCTGAAATTTGCGAACAATCAATTCCAGCTGCAGCTGATCGCGATGGCATTAAGCTGAGGGACACACAACTCATCGATTTATGTATACATCAGTTTTTAACATTCCACGATTTTAAAGATTTCATACATGTTAATAGGTTTCGTGCAATTTCAGACAATATTGAAAGATTCGACGAAATTTCAATATATTTCTCAAGATCTCAATAAAGTTCAAGCATTCAAAATAATTGCATAAAATTTCATTCGTGCTAGGTATCAAATTTCACAGGTTTCACAGGCCTTCTATGTGAATCAAACGCTTGTAATCAGTTTGAATTTTGCCATTTTAATATCAATGTATACAATTTCCAAGTGAATTCTACTCACCTATGCAATTTCGTGGCCCTGCACTGAACGGAAGATAAACGCAAGAATGTCGTTTGGCGATTTCTTGAGGCAAAAATCGGTCCGGATCAAACACGAACGGGTCAGGCCAGAATTCTTCGCTCCTATGCATTTTTATAATGTCTATACCGACTATGCTTCCTTTCGGTAATGTGTATTCACCTTAAAAATCGATTTCATATACATTAACGAACGAATCGGAGATGAGCTTTGCAAAAATTTTTTTGTCCTACGTAAGCGTAAAACGAGATTTGACACCCGCAAAACGGACCGTAAAATCCTATTTATTCCCGGGTTCATCAAATATCCGGACATATTTCCCGCAAATAATTCTTGCAGTTTTCTCTATTTCTTTTTGTATTAATCGCTGACAGTTTGGAAGGGGAGTGGGGGGGGGGCAGTGGTTGAAATTCAAAAAGTTGGCAAAACCGGCCATATGTATTTTTATAAACTTTCAATGATATTCTAGCTTTCAAACTGATAAAATGATCACATTTACGCATGAATAATAGTATATTATGTAACAAGGGAATAAAGTCGACTTTTACTCCTGTGTTACATGTAGGACTTTATTTCTGTCTCTGGCCGCAATGTTTATTTGAAAACTAGGACCTTTAAATTGGTCTCATATATTCCGCAAATGCGTTTTAGGGAAAAAATATGACACTTTCGTCTCGCTTTTGGGATCAAAAAAGTTAACTTTATGGTTGTGTCTGGAATAAAAGGATTATAATGATTTTTAATAAAAAATTATGAAAGTATTCTACAAAATCGTAACATTTCGATGAATAAAGTTGAAATTTATTACATTCCTTGAAATTTTATCAAAGAATGAATGACCCATTAGAATAGATATTGATATTACATGATTTTGCAATATTCAATGAGACGTTCTCTTTATTTAACAACATATCAGATAGATGCGTTTTTGTTTTAAGACCTCGGTGAGCTTTGCCCCCTACACCCCTAACAGGGCCCGGCAACCTTGGACCCGCTTCCTCCAGACAGTTCTTGTCGATACTAATTGTATAAATTTTTGAGAATCTATTTTTCCATTATTAGTCCTACGTTCTCAATTTTACACCCAATATTGCGAAAGATATATCGAGTCCCTATTATCAGGTCAATAATGTGGTCAGAATTGAGTCGGAAATAAAGTCTTACATGTAACTCAAGAATAAAAGTCGATTATTCCATTGGGTGATTAATGCCCTGGCTTCGCTCGGGTAGTAAACCCGCCCGCGGGAATAATCTCCAACTTTATTCCCTTGTTACATAATGTACCATTTACGCTTACGTAGGTCTAAAAATATTGTTAGCATGACGAGCCAAACGATTTACACCCTCGTGCGATCACGCCGAGCATTCGAATGTAAATCGTCAGGCCCCAGTTACGAAAACTACTGTTGACAAAATGTTCCTACCGACATCAAAATCTTCCGTAACTGCTCGGGACACCGCAGCAGCAATTGGAAATACGCGCATCGTTTCCTTTATCACACGCTCCAAGTATCCCATACGTGACAAATCCTCGTGGGTCACGCAGCGCTCTTCGACTTTGCTACTTCCGTATATTTCCTCGAGTTCGCGGTAAGCTTTTTCCTTAATACGGATCATATGTATCAATAGTCAGAGTGTGTCGACTTTTGTTCATCGTTTAATTGAAAATTAACAGAGTAGCATGACACACCTGCACATCCGGATGAGAAGCCAGCATCAACAAGACCGAACAGATCATATTCGACGTTGTGTCGTGTCCCTGAAAAATCACCGAAATGACAAGTTATGTTTTTCGAAAATTTTTAACTCCGTTGAGAAAAACTCAACCCAAAGACAATCTTTTACTTTTTGATCATGCGATCCCTTTTCTGTTTTCTTCTTTTATTTTCCTCTTTAAAATGTGAACATGACCTAGAAGAATCGAAGTCAACGAAATCGTTCAATAACTCAAACTCCGTTCTCCCGAGTTTGCATATTTTTACCTACCGCAACAATCATCGTGTCTACTTCTTCACGTAATTCTTGATCGGTGAATTTCATCTGGTTATCAGTCAACTCCATTAGCAGATCCAAATAAGCTTTTTTTCGGGGTGGCAGTGAATCGTCTAGGGAATCAATATTTATTGTATATTGATGCGAATAGTATTACATTCCGTCAACTATCGAAGAAATGTTTTTCTCTTATTGCAATATTTCAAAGAAGCTACATTTCGACGAATTCTAAATCCTGCATGAAAAATATTTTTGACGATCACCCCTTGCAGATGTAACTAAAATTAATAATAATATTGAATCGCGCAGGAATTCTTGAATTAACAAAATAGATTTTGCTGGAGTCCAATCACTTGAATCTAGGCTCCCTTATTTGTTCCACATACGATAACTTCGATACAACAATTTTGATTTAGTTAGTTTGGCCAAATGATTAAGTCAAGCAAATTCCTTGATTCAACAAAAGCCTTTCTTGTTGCGATTGAGTGAAGTATTGATTAGCGTGAACCTTTTGATGTGTTTCCGAAATTGAGTCAACTAAATATCATCTCATTTGAAGTTTATGTACCTATTGTTCCTCCAAGTCACATGTCCGTTAACAGAAACAATTAGGAACTTTAAATTAAATAAGTACATGAATTTAGCCAACAAAAAATTTACATCGATTGAATGCCATAATTTGTTGATCTAACCGGAGCTTGTTCGGCGTAACTGGATGAATCAGTTGCACTAATTTGTTTACTAAAATAAATATCACATGCTTTGAAACAAGTAGAGATAGTCATCCTAAAAATCGGTATACTAGTACTATAAACGGCCACTAGGCGGTGAACTCTCTCGCTGCGGAAATAGCTTCAGATATATTTATAAAATCGGGTATTCTGCTAGGAAGTCAGACTCGGATAACGTGAATCAAATTTGTCATCAGACCTATTATAAACGAAGAAAGCACAACACTAAGTGGTGAATAATCGGAATTGAAATTGACGGTCAATAAACAAAACTATTGACACATGTTGCGTATATACTTATACATATACAACAATAAGTTTTCGGGTTTTATTCTTTGAATAACGGGGAACTCCCACAAAATTTGGCGACAACAGAATTATAAATGATATCGTTCGAAGAATAATTCTTGTTCGTTTAAATAACTCTAATATTCAGTCGATGCAAAAGATTTTTGTAGCAACAAATTTTTTTACCCGAATCAACCATTGAACGCTTGACCTAACAAAACATGAATTGAAACAAGCTCGGTTTCTTTTGATGCAAAAATTTCATATTTCCAAAATAAAATGACCCAAGTACGTTCAATCAAATTTTTAGTCATTTCACTCACTAATTTTCTTGATACAAAATTCAACTTGTCGCAAGGAACTCGCGCCGTGTTATTTTGAATAAATTGACAGTCAGCACGGATCATTCAAAGGCTTGATTCAGTTTTATGTTAAGTTTTCACAAGTATTTCGTCCGACAAAAGCATTTCGTTGACTTAAGTATATATTGTGTTTGCCATATTGGACTATATCATTCAGTTGATTCAAACGAATATCACTTGACTCGAATAATCATTTCCCTCCGTGTACCTTTGCAAAGCAGTACGGGCAACTTTTTGTGAATAGTTTGAGACATTCTAGTCATGTTACGCGATCTTGAAGTGCTTGACGGTATTCTACGATTTTTTAATAAGCACTGAAATCGAGCATCGCAGATTTTTCGCGCAGTGATATGTGAATAATTAATTTATCAACTAACTCTGAATTTCAACTAAGTGTCTCACTCACTCACCCTCGTCATATTTATGATCAGTTGTACCATCCCGATTATCACGTTTTCTCAGCAAAGCTTCTTTCTTCCTACGGATCACCTAAAGTAAATGCCGAAAATATGTCACACGTGATTTCAATTCTATGCGGAATTATTTTACAATAGCATTCATCTGTTATCACCAGTAACTGCGATCGAATGATGTTTTTCTCAACTTTTTTTACTCACGTTATTAGTAAAATCATGTAAGACGTTTAAACATTTCTTTTGTTCTCTACCAAGTCGAGTACGGTAGAAGATCGCATCATACTGCAGCCACACTTTGAAAACTCTTTGATAGATAATTGCGAACGTTCTGAAAATCAATACGATATTGAAATATGCGCATATTGTGTAAAACAAAAAAAGTCGTGTACAAATATTACATCAATGGCGAAAATATGTCAGTTGAGAATCTGAGTTGAATCATTTTTTTCACCTGAAATAAGAACTTATTTACACTCGGGAATTTTGTGTAACAATTCTTGCACTCATCTGTCTAAATTTCGTTAGTCAAATAAAATATTTGCATTCACGATATCCAGTACGTTTAAGAAAATAGTAGCACATTGAAAAACGATCTATAAATAGTGTGGACATTTTTGTTGAAAAAAAAAAACCTCAAGTTTTTTATCTACCAACTTTTCAACTGTTTCTATGTAATCACCGCTGTTGTTACTCTGGGCTCCCATGCTTACGCCCATAGCAGTTTCTGGAAGAAAATTATGATTAGTATGAATTTATCAACCGCACTGATAAAGTCGAAGCTCACAAGTAAAAACATTTCTCTGTACCGCAAATTATGTCCATTGCACACAGCGATACGTATTTGAAAATGACGAATTCACCTCCATTTAATTCGGTCTCCATTTTTTTTACCATTATACTTGATTGGGCCGCAAAAACGCTTACAAATGATTCGAGAATTTTCAAATTAAACGTTGGCCCGATGAGTTTCCGATGAATGCGCCATATTGCCGCTGAAATAGAGAAGTCATGATTTTCTACGACTGCAAGGCGGCTTCAGTTTTGGAATAGTGAATTTGAAAATATTTATACACCTTAAATGCCAAGTGCAAAGACTTACTGGGAGCTGTGAACAAACCGTTTCCTAGCCACGGCCGAAAGAATCGATACAGTGGCGATTTCTCGATGGTTTTGTCACTGCCAACTATTTTCTGTAAGACCAAGTACTTCTTAATGATCAAATTTTCTTAGCAGCACAGCTCCCATTACCGCAGAAATGATGTTACAGTATTTTTACGTTGCAATTGCGACTACAGTGTTTTCATTTTATGACATTTGGTTCATATTATAGTGCTACTCGAATTACAATTAGGTATGTCAAAAAGAGTCGACACCAAAATATGTTTCTAGAATACTTCAAACCTTGCAAAGTTATAATACTGTACAAGCTACAACGTATCTTGAGCAGGTCTTGAAAAGTTAGGTTGTTATAATAAACAATAAATCTAAAATATTACAAATTTTGAAAAATTACGTCGTTGCAATGCTTCTGCAATATTGTGCGCTATGTGGATAGAGATACTTATTAGTCGGTAGATGATTACTTTGACATCTTCGGGATGAGAGACCATAATCAGCAATTCTGGTCCGAGCCAAATTCGATAGGGCGAAGGATACGAATCTGAGAGATCCATCAACTTCTGCACTATTGCTGCTTTCCCAGATGGAGAAAAATAAATAAATATTAGAGTGTGAGATAGAGGAAAACTTGAGGATTGTTGCCTTTCATATTGTAATCCGATCTTAGCTCATCCCACCTCCGTTATTTCCGATAAAATGATGCGCATTTCCAACGATTGGAATCGTCGGAGGACCACGAAATTTTGAAGCTTTTATGTACAGCTTAAGTCGCCTCAGATGGTACGTCAATATGCAAATTAATCCACTGATAAACAGAGCTTCAGCGATGAAACAGCCAACAGTTAAATCAGCCATTGTTTGGATCGAGTCTTTAGGTCTGGAAATCATTAACCATCACTCAACTGTGCGAATGAATGATTTATAAACGTAGCTATTACTTTTTTATATAAAATAACGAAGACTCGGGGTCTTATCATTTTTCTCGACATGGAAACCTAATTCTAACAAAAGTGTGTAAGAATAAACCGTAAAAAAGGTAATAAATATTCAAGGAAATCATCCTCTTATTATAACTGGCAAATTTCCTCAAAAACTAGAAACTTCAAATCGGAAATCACAGGCACTCGATTCAGTATAATTGAAAATCAGACCGATCTATATCAGTGATCTATACACGCAATGACTAATTGCCGCGGTTGGATAATTATTATCACTCAACCTTCGACACACGTAATTATGCAATTATTTTCTACGTAATTGTGCAATAATCATACAGGCAATTGTGGGAAACAATATTTTTCATCATATCTCTATTTTTGTCTACCCGCTGATTGATTTGTCGTGCTGGAGATCCCGTGAGTTAAACGTCAGGTTCACGTCTCATTAGTATTAATGCGGTACTAGTTGTCTACTAATTATTTCTGCATTCTGACACGCACTGCAATTCACTTGTAACGCAACACGCAAACGCGACGAATAACATAATTAGAAGGAAGATTCATTTTCATCCCACATTTCCGAATGCGATCAAGAAAAAGCTTTAGCCTCGAATAATAAAAAAAATATCGAATAAAAGTCACCAGACTTGAGTTAACTTTGAAATAAATATGGATCGTTACGTGTATTTCTTCAACTATTATTCTTACTTTTATTTTTACAGTAACTGATTTATCGACTTGCATGAAAACTGGTGAAATTACGTAAAGAAAATATTTTATACTCTATTTAAATTCCGATCAAGTTAGGTTTTCGTGAATCAAAAATGTTCGAGTTTGCCCCAGGTTTCAAAATATCTAATTACTTATTTAGCCGATTGCACTGAGTGCATGAATTCGTCGAATGATTTTCGCGCGATTTCGCGATGTTCGCATATTGCGCATGCTTCACTGCAAATTTCCACTCACTTGTCGTCCGTGTTCATGACCAGACGAGAGGCTTCGCATAACTGCGTGTCTGCCAAGTGCACGGTCTTACATACAGGTCCGGAAACTAGTAGGGTGGGGAATGACTCAGATAATGAGACAAAACCGTGGTTCTCGTCTTCGCCGTCTGCAGCGCTGCCCCCTCGGGGTGAGTCAATCATAAATCAGATCCGAACAGATGATTTTTCGGAATCAACAATCCTGAATAACACTCAAAAATGAAGAAAGATGCGAATAAAAAATGATTGAGATGTTTACTAGCATTCCATGGCGGGCGTGATGATTGTTTTATTTCAACGGAATCCTCAAATGTTTAAGTCAATAAAATCAGTTTGAGATCTTGTGTAGATGATCCACCGTTTACACACTTTACACTGAGTTATGAACTGTCAAAAACTTCGATGAGCAGGTTATCTTATCGGTATATATCTATATCTATCATACCCCGAGCCAATGGCGCCCCTAGCGGATAGATAGGAAACAAGACCGTGTGCCTCTCTAACGGTGACACCCCCTATCACTCAAAACTGCCGGAGTTACCAGACCTGTATGTAAGACCGTGGTCCAGTATATCCAATAAACACCAAGGTCTGGAAGTTGCCTTTAAGATGTCTGTTTTCAGATAACTCACCGACACGACTAGAAGTCGACCTGCAGATGACTTAGCTAACCCTAGAAATTATCTTGTACAAGTTGTCTAGAAGTCAGACGATCAAGACAACTGCTAGTTTTCTTTTCTTGTTTACAACACATGTTGACGCAATGTTAACGGTAGTTGTCCATAGTACGCATGTCAGACTGTCAGCAACACGCGCTAAAAAATTAAACATAAATATCACTTATTTCGGTAAATAATCATTATATATGAATATATTTTTTATTGAAAATAAATATCCAAGACATACGTTTCAATGTTGTCTCAAGTATATAATGTAATAATGTAATATCGTGATCATAATTAACAATGTAACGAGTCGCAGAAGATTTTTGCATAAACTGTCAGAAATATAGCAAAAGAGACAGGTTGCTGCCATCTTATAGCAAGACTCTGTGAAAAAGTCGAGAGGAAAAGATTTCTAATCAGCATTTTCCAAGCTCAGAAGCGATATAAAAATTGGCTTCGACGCCCTGGAGATCGCATCCGCACTGAGGAAAGAAAATATCAAATAGAAATAAGACAGAGGTAAAAAAGGAACACCGAGAATTAGTCAGAATTAAGGTAAGTAATATTTAATATGAGGCTGTAAACGTACATACACTGAAACTCATGTTAAGTTTTAAAACAGACGACAAATATGCTCATATGTTATAAGTCTTCAGTATTGCTACAGCATACAGATTATCATTAGAAAGATGTATATTTTAAATGTATGAAGGTACAAAAGCTTTAGATTATGATTAAGTATGAAAAACTATTGAACTTTATATTTAAACATAGTATTGTTCCGTTCATTATAAACTTCAAATTAATATTTATGATTTTATTGTGTAATAGGCTCCAAGTTATGGTAAACGGTGTGAAAAACTTAATGTTTTTATAATCAGATAAGAAATATCGGTTTTCTCATATTATTGATCACAAGAGAACAAAATATGATTTGATTGTATCGTTCAGCTCGAAGTTGTTTTGTATAAATATAAATACTTGGAAATTTTGTAATCACAGCTAAGAAATATCGTCTGTCATTATTATAAAAACGCATTCGAATAAAATATTCTACATCTTACTAAACATATATTATACATTTTGCTATGTAATAAAGATAAACACATATGTTGACATATAATACAAATATACACACGCGTTTAACACCTCAAAATTTAAGAACAACGTCCAGTTACCCGCGTAAAAAACAATTAGGTTACTCCAAGGTGTCTTTTTCAATCACAACAAGACGTGTAAACATTGACTATCAGCTGTTTCGAAAAGTCATCTCTGAACCATCCTAGAGGCAAGAAAAAAGACAACATATAGATGGACATTCGTTGACTATACATTGCCTACAAGTTGTCGGTTTGGTCGATTTTTGTCTACGAACGTCATCTGAGAGACAACCACCAGACGACCTCGCGTTTACTGGAATATTAATGCAACAATTTTTTTTTTTTGGACGAAAACGCGATTGTTTTTCTGCATCTTGCTGTTTCGCAATATTTCTTCTCGTTGCATAACCTTCACACGAACCCGTGACTCATTGACAACGAATCACTTCTGTTGCAGGTCGTTTATTAGAAGCAATCTGCTGATTCACGCAGCTGCAGTTATTGTATTATATTCACAATGAACGGGTACGACTGTTTTAATTTTTACTTTTTTCATAGAATATTTTCACCTCATGTAGTCGAAAATTTATGCGATTTTTTGCAAACGTATAATGTGACTCGCAAACACAAATACCTTCAGATGCATGTGTATTTGCATGATATATATGTGACACACTTTTTTCTCGATTGCAGTGAATTTTCGATATTGAACCCTCACTGTTTCTGATTTTGTTGAAAAAATGTTATACAATTGTTGAAATATAAATTGAACGTCGATATTAGTTGTATATATATTCTGTTTATGTTCATAGGTAAGAGTAGGTATAGTACGTATGTGTGTGTGTGTAGGCTGAGCAGTAGCGTACCGGCAGGTAGATCGGCTCAGTGCGTATTGCGAGTTAGCTCTGAACACAGCGTTTGCTGTATAGCCAACATTTGTATTTAAAATAATATTAGTGAAGATCC
Organism: Neodiprion virginianus; assembly: GCF_021901495.1. Lineage (NCBI taxonomy): Eukaryota > Metazoa > Arthropoda > Insecta > Hymenoptera > Diprionidae > Neodiprion > Neodiprion virginianus. The sequence continues at coordinate 15,543,973 of NC_060878.1, read as the reverse complement.
GGGTCTTAATTAAAACCAACTGCAGTATAAATAAAATATCCTGTGTACATTTTTCATTTTACTTCCACAACCTATATCAACAATTATTCCAACTCCAAAACAGTACTAAGAATTTTTTTAGATTTTTTAAAATAAATTTGTTCCTATTATGATTTTTTTAAATCGACATGTCCCATACTGCAATTCAAAAGTATGAACAAATTCTCCACAATCTAGTATTACATATGAAAATATTTGAACAGCCATCCATAATAACTGATTCTTCGTTATAATTTTTTTCCAATTCCTTTTCTCTATAAAGCTCAAAAAAGAGTAAAAACGATCGCCGGCTCACTGTGGGTCTAGGCTTAATAATTTTGATATCTGACACAAGATTCTTAACAATTTTTTTAGATTTTAAAATAACAGCATAAGACAAGTTCGTTTTCGAAATTCATAAGTAGAACAGATTTTCTCAGAAAAAGTCTGGAAAAATTCAAGATAATGTTTTGGACTTAAAACAATCGCATAAAAATTTTTGAACATAGACCAAAAATGGTGAAGGCCCAACGTTGGTTGAGTTGGCGTGGAATGCCCGTTATATATGACGTATTCCACATCAAATCGAATGGTCGCTTTCCCTGACCCATTCTAATCTGATTGCCCTTTCACACAGTCAAAGTGCATATTAAAAGGATGATCTTTGAATCTTTTCGGACTTTCTCCACACATGATTTCTTCACGACAACTCATCCTATAAATTGATTTCAGGGGGCAGTCTGCTTTAGAAGCCGAAAAAAAGCATTTTTTCAGCAATTTTTTTGAAAGGGAAGGAAATGATTGCGGTAAAACGAAATTTTGAGATGATAGTGTATGATATTTAAGCTTTAAGGAACAATTTTTATTATTAAAAAATATTGAAATTTTTAAAAGTTATAACAATTTTTCTGGGCGCTTGGAGTCTGCACTTTTAAATCGGTGCCGGTGGTGGAGGTCGTGCGATGCATCTGAAACAGTCGAACCAAATTTTTTTTTAGTTTTTTCAAGTTCCTTTTCTACATGAACTAAAAAAATACCGAAGAAATGATGAAATTCCAAATTTTTTCGAAGCTTGAAAAAAAATTCACTTTGTTGAAAAAAAAATTCACTTCAAGTTGCAAGACAAGTAATTAAAATAGTACTTTTGTCCAACTTTTTTAGTTCAAATAGAAGATAATTTAATACTGAAGCTAGATCACTTTGATTTTTTTCGATCGGACATATATTGTTTTTGCTATCGCCGACACCGTTTCCTAAAACTTGTGAAAATGAAAACTCGAGAAAACGGGCTTTAAAGTTTTCGTACATAAAAAATCGTAATTTTCTTGAACTTACCGCATTAATATGCTAATCAGCGATTCCTGGTCCATAGAGTTGCCCTTCAGACTCTTCAAAAAACTGGTTCAAAACTTCAAAAAACTGGTTCAGACTCTTCAAAAAACTGGTTGAAAACTTCAAAAAACCGCTCGTATACCTGCTCGACGCTTGCTCACTATTTCTTCTGTAACTCCGAAAATATTTTGAATTTGCTTCTGAAATTTTAGGGACACATCCTTGGATAGTTTAGGAAGACATTTATGCAAAAGAAAAAAATCGATTTTTCGAAGCCTCTAAAGCAGACTACCCCCTTCAACAATATTTTGATTTTTAGTGCCTACGTAGCTTAAAACTTGGATGGCATATGAAAAAAGTTGCTTCATAAAAATTTTAGGTTCTCTTGTTAACGTCTTGAGAGAATTTTTTCGGATTTTTCATACCCCGTTTCAGTGTAGTTTTGATACAAAATGCACGCAAATTATACATAACTAAAAAGTACCGGAATCGAATGGGCTACAATTTATACACAGCGTGCCTTCTTCAATGCGAAAGGTTGTCTGCAAAATTCGGAGTGGGCGGTGCAATGGTTCAGAAGATATATGAACAAATATTCACACAGTGGTGAGAATTCGGTTCAAATTTCACGGCGCGGCAAGCTATTTGCTTACCCTGCGGGTGGCGCTGCTGCTCACTCGAGGCCGATCTTCAACTGCCACGCGTGTTGTCCATAACCTCAGTCGACGACTTTTTCTCGAAGAGTGTACTTCAGTCTATCGTTTATCACGATTCCTGACATGATATGTGAGTTTCGTGCTGCCGGACATAATTTTGAAGCGTATCGTAATACCGGCTGTATAACTTTCACCATTCGTACCGCCACATTATAGTACGTATGAATGAGAAATTTCAGAGTTCCATGTAAAGTATTACTTGTAACTTTTCAACTACTTTTCCGCCCACTACGAAACTTATAGACAATCTTTGTTATTGACAAAGACATGCTATGTAAAAATCTCAGCCAACTCGATTAGAGCACTGTTTTGTTACAGAAGATCTTCAAAGATTTTTCGTCAACACTGTACTTTAACGGGGCATGAAAAATCGCACAAAATTATTTTTAGAAATTTCATACAAAAATGCGAAACTTTTGTGCAGGAACTTTTTCCATATGTCATCTGAATTTCAAGCTATATTGACTTGAAAAAATGAGAAATCGTCAAAGCTGATTTTTCGACTAGCTGTGGTAAGAAAATGCTTGGTTAAGAAAATCTGAAAAAATTCAGATTTGATCCTTTCAATACAAGTTTCAAGTAAGTAAAAGGGCGAAAACATCAAAAGTGATCAGGGAAAAGTCTCGTTTTTCTTTAATATTCCATAACACGGTGCACTCTCTCAATAAGGCCGCTACGGAACAAGAGTGGAAAGGATTTTCCATTAATCGGAGGTTGTTTCTAGTTTCACACATTCAACACAAATAATCGAAATTAAATTAGTTTACACGTGTGAGAAACATCTCAAATAAAAAAATGCTTCCAATGATTTTCATACACGTCCTAATTCGAAAGAAATGTCAAGTCCACTTGTATGAACAATCGACCCTAACACGTTTGAAATAAAAATCAAACCGTTTTTCGTGGTAGTTTTTATCTAGCAAATAACGTCATACCTATGGTTCTGTTACTTGCCGGCCAACGGTGGGCCGAGAAATTGCATCTATAGGTAAGATTTTAGATAATAGAGGGCAAATTTCAAAACTTGATTATTACATATAAACAATATGATCAAGAATTTCGTTTCATTCCCTGATTCTAAATACGCCACTCTCAGCAACGGTTCTCCGAAGTTATATTTTGACGAAGGACAATGTAATTTCATTAAATCAGATTCGCTTGAAAACGGGATTCTTATGGAAATCGAGCAGCTGTTCCAATTAGGTGGAAAGTTGAGAATAAGAAATCTTAGTCTCTGATTGACTCAGTTTTTATTAAAAATTTAGTTACAACACAGTAATTCACATTATTTTTCATACTCTAGAGTTTATATCAGTTAATATATTAATCAAAACAACTTACAAAAGGATTTCGGGTTTTTTATAATAATATTCGTAATGCGCAAATAGATATAGAATTAAAAACTGGACGAGTTGAATTGATTTCAAATCATCATAATCCATTATAGATTTCCATTACTTCCAACGATCCTTAACAATTGTTGATACTGATTCCTAATAGCATTTCTGATCGATGTTATTTCATCATTCAGTAATCTCGCTCTTAGTTTTCCAGAGATCATAATCTCCAGAAGGTCTCAAGAGAATCACGTTCTACATTTAAAATTCCTCTGTGTTTCCGGCTTTGAAATCATTACAGCGTTCCGAGAAATCAGATTTGCATGTGTACCTAATTTGAATAAATATCTTTAACGAACGACATGCGTTGTCTCAATGCACTATTGGAGTTTCTTTGGTTCAATAACCGGTTCTATCTGGTTACTAGAAAATAGACTTATAGTTCAACATGCAGGTATCGTATAAAGAGTAGTCCTTATTTAGGATGTTGACGAATTTTTTCCGGACCACCCCCCAAGTCGCTGTGCAATCTCGACGAATTGCACACCCTCGAAATCTGACTTTTTCCCGTTTAGAGGAGATGCAATTTGTCTAAATTACCTTGTACGATGATCTTAATTTTTTCGATGATTTGACGTTTAAAACTCAGCCAGACTAGATCATTGAGCAATTGTGACAGTTAAATAACACGGGTCAACATGAAATTTGACTTTGATTGCAAAGCATTAAATTTCGATAGTTTAGGTCGTAATAAGACGGAAAAAAAATATATGGCATGAAAAACTTTGCTTTTGTGCTTAGAAGACTGATTGAACGAAATTTTTAAAAATCTCGGATTTTAATTTTTGATTGAAAATAAAACTATTGAAATAAAAATGTTTATTATTTTTATCAAGTTTTACTATCAAATTAGCTTACAGAAAAGTGGAAAATAACTTAAAAGTGCACACTTTTACTTTTTCTTTTATGTTCATAGCTACTTTCTCTCAATAAACCCCAAATATAGTCGCCCATCATGTTTTCATTGTATTGGCCTTGATAGCGTTGTTCAAAATTCATGATGCCCTGATGGAAATGTTCTCCTTGCTCTTCGGAATAGGCTCCCATATTGTTTTTAAATTTATCCAAATGAGCATGCAGCATATGTACTTTTAATGACATCCTGCAGCCCATGGCCTTAAAATTTGTAAGCATATCCTCAACCAACTTTTCGTAGTTTTCAGCTTTATTATTTCCTAAAAATCCAGAAACTACTGCTTTAAAACTGTTCCAACTTGCTTTTTGAGTACGATTCAGCAACGTTGGAAATTTTTCATCGGCGAAAATCTGCCTTATTTGCGGACCAACAAAAACCCCAGCTTTAACCATTGCTTCCGATAACTTCGGAAAAAATTTTTTTATGTATCCAAAAGCTTCTGAAGTTTCATCCAGTTTTTTAACAAATTGTTTCATCAACCCTAACTTAATGTGCAAAGGCGGCATTAACACTTTTTCCGCTTCAACAATCGGCCTTTTTAAAAATATTAAAATCAATTAAAATTTATGAAAAAATTGAAAAATGAGTATTATTATTATAACTATCACAAAAGCAAACTTTATACCGAAAAAAGGTATTTTCTTTTCGTTTTTGTGCATAACTAATTGGAAAATAATAGTATAAACTTTAGGACAAAGAACGAAAATTTTTTTGTAGAGTCGTGTAATCAATAAGGTAGGATGCAAGGTCATCCTTGAATACAAATGGGGCATTCTAGGCTCACTATTTGAGTTAAATCTACTTCTAGTATCTCGTAAAGCTTTACAAAACAGACGTTTTAGAGAATCGTAGTTGGCTTACAAAAAAATTACTCGTCCAATAATCTTTCAATTAGTAAAATCCCTATTAGTCACTATTAATTCTTATCAAATTTTTACAGTCAATGCTTCGTATGAAAAGATAATTGTTATACCAGAGTGAAGATGGGCATGCATTTAGTCTGGGAAATATGTGAGAATCAATTCATAATGGCAAGATCTAATAAATCAGAAAATTAAACAAAATCATTAATGCGGCGAAATTTTTTCATAAAAATTTGAACACCAACTGCAAAGTTCTTTATTGGTCTTCTCCTGCTGACCTTGTTTGCTTTTTCCATTAATTTTCTATTGATCTGCTCACATCCTCCAAACTAAATATACGCATGTGGTCGTTGTTGTCTCAAAAATTCTACCTTTTAAATAAAAAGTTTACTGTATGAATTCCACTAAAATTGATTACAGATGACAGTGATTTCGCTAATCAAGCCATTGCCAGAAAACTTATTTATTCGAAAATCCAAGATTTAACAAGTTGTGTTTTTCGTCATGCTCTACAATATACTGAGAGAAATATTAAATTGAAAATGGCGAGGGTCATGACCCGGTGGAGGTAGCGCGGAAAACAAAACAATAAATTCATTTAAAATAACAAACAACAGCGTCAATTGCCGTATGGATTCCAACCGATAAAACGATATTATAAATATGCAGAGTGGAAGTCAACCATCGTTATAGCGGCTAATGCAAAGTCTCAATTTGCATGCGGCTACGATTACACAGAATTGGCAATGTTTGAAACGGTAAGTGCACAAGAATTTTCTTCATTCGTTTAGCATTGAAATCTTCGTGAAAAAGTTTTTACTTCCATTAAACCTTATAAGTGATAAGTGGGTTTTTCATACTACTGGTTCATAATGTTACATCATAGAACATCCGTAAACGTGACCATGAAGAACGAATAGTCATTGACGTAATGTGGAAGAATTAAGTATCAGAATATATGAATTTAAATGATATCATTGTAATATACGACAGTATTTATAACATTAATGCTAAACGCGATATTATTATGACGTATATATGCGGTGTTGTTATCAATTACTGTTCCGAATGTGTATTTGTTTTTTTTGTTTCCATGAAGAAAAAAGAAAAATATTTTTCCAAAGTCTGGTGATTTTTGGAAATGAAGGATCAAATAGAAGAACGATAGAAATTCACCATCGCTCTTCTATTCGCAACATAATTGGTTCAACTGGTTTCATCAGACCGTCCATTTTCAACTTGATGTCAGCTAGCGGTACAAATATATCTTTCTTAATGATGTATCTGCGGAGGATTGTCGCCAAGACTGTCTTCATTTCCATCATGGCAAACCTTAAACCTGAAATTTAGAAGAGGATTAGCGGTGCAGGAGATTTGGCTACACTTTGACGTCTTGACGTGTGAAGTGGCGATCACCTATTTTGCAATAATTATGCGAAATTGTCGCTTCTCATACTGCTCACATAATGAACAATACTGCAGAACATTGTCACAATATTTCTGTTCTCATGCAATTTTGTGTAAATATCATGGAATGATTCTGAAATAGCTCAAACTTTGCAAAGTTGCGTTGATACAATGTTCCTGAAATATTTCGAATCTTGCAAACTTGCATTGCTGCAATGTTTCCATAATATTCCATAATTTTTATGAAACACATAAAACTTTGCAAAGTTTTGTTGCTGGAATGTTTCTGTTATATTGTGCAGTTTGTGAAACGTTTCGAATTTTGTATGGCAAAATTACTCGGTTGCTATATGTTTAAAATAATTTGAAGTTTTTGAAGTTTTGTTCCTGCAATGTATCTGTAATATTGTCTACTATCGACACATTGATCGTGATTTGATACAATTTGGTTTCCTGTCGTGCATATGTTGACTTGCTAAATATACGGTACGCAAGTAGATCAATTTACCGATGCAGTTTCTTGGTCCCGCACTGAATGGTATGTAGCTATAAGCATGACGCTTAGTCACTTCTTCAGGCAAAAATCGATCCGGATCAAATTTGAGCGGGTCCGGCCAGGTATCCTCGTTTCTATGCATAGTCAGGATGTCGATAACAACCAAACATCCTTTTGGCAGAGTATATTCACCTTGAAGCATTCAATTTAAATGAACTATAAAAATTGCTTGCAATATAAATATTCAAATATATATGTATTTCATTATACACCTATGTCCAACTCGTCACTCAATGTACGAGCGATCAACGGTGCGATTGGAATAACACGCAGCGACTCTTTGATTACAAATTCCAAATATTCCATGCGCACTAAGTCATCATGTGTCACCTTACGTTCGTCAGGATCGCTGCTTCCATAAATTTCGCGTAGTTCGAGATAAGCCTTTTTCTTTGCGTGTCATGTAAAAACGATAACAGTAAAATGTCAAAAGCAGTTGGGAAAATGTTTGCAGCACGTGGTTGTCGAAGAGCAGCTGCATCAGTGCGCATTAAATGTTTCGTGTCACGGTGATACCCCAACACTACACAAGTCATATCTGTACGAGAAATTGAAAAAAAAAGACGTACGTCCCACCCACTTGCGGTTGACGCTAATACCGGACGTACCAGCGTATTATCAATATTTTACCGTAGAGCTAAAAAATAGCCGAAAAACGGCCACGTTCAAAAATACGTACCGGGGCCAAAGAAAATTGTAGAGAATTTTTCAAAAAAGCAAAATGAAGGTAAATTTGTCTTCTTTAAAACACCATTTGGAACGTTTGACTATCTTCATTTCTCAGTCCGCTATCTAACTTGTAGTGCAGCAGGAAATTTCGCCTGGTGTAACCAAACTTTTGATCAGCATTGTATGTACGACTGTACCGAATAAAAAAAGATTTTCCTTGTTTTGTAAATAACGTTAATTCATTTTTAGATAATACCTCACAGTCAAAAATCGTATTTCTTTAAACATATATGTGTATGACATCAAAATCTCATCACTGTAGGTGCGACTGTGACTCCTGTGAGGAATATGATGCTATTATATTACAATAAGTAATTCACACATTTCTAGTGTTGGATGTGGCCTAATTACTTAGGTTCCATTCTACAGTATCATTCTTGAAACGTCTATTTTCCGGTGTTATTCTCAAAGTGTTAAACCTATGATGTCATATTCAGGAAGTCAATTCTCCGGTGTTATTGTCAGGGTGTAAATGTAGCAGGTGTTGCTGAAATCGGTTTTATTTAGAATTACTGTTTAGACACCAAGATCCTGACACCATCCATGAACACTGTTTATGAAGTTGACTTCCTGGGACTACGCACGGTATTGAAATGGTGTAAATGCTAACACTTTTTTTACAGTGTGGTAGAGACGATGAGGTATGCTGCTACAGCTCAAATGCAGCGATATTCGTGAAGTGGAAAACATGTGACTGGGTGATCAATCTTGAGTGCACAGCACGGAGATGCTTTGTGATGTAAGGGGATCCAGACCAGACTGTTCAGCCATATGGAAGCGAAGTAGGTGAATCGAATAAGAGGAGATACTAATTTTGATAATATACAAAGACAATATTCGTTAAGAACAATGTTCAAAGTACAAGGGACGCAAAATATAATTAACTTACCCCTTTCGGACGAGATGAGAAATGCACCAAGATTGGTAATGTAATGCGTGAAGTAGAAGCACATTATAAGATATAGATGTACTATAACTATAAACGGGTGGGTATAATGCGAACTGTCCGGTACTAAGCCCGTTTCGGGTGGGGGTAAGAAATCAGAAAAACCAAAAATCAGAATGGCCAGAATTCCGAATTTAATAAACTCGAATAACAAATATGAGAGAACAGATACTATCAGAAATTTTAAGTCCCGAATGGTGCCCAATAAAAAGCTGCAGCTTACTTAAAATGAATTTAGCGGAGGGCTCTAGTATCCAAACCCACTTGCTTCAGAAAAAGATAATCCAAGAATTCAGAGACACAGAATTTAATAATATTTAGAGTCAATATTCCAGAGAATGAATTTGTAGAAAGTTTCATATTCCAAATATTATAAAAAAAATGTCCAAATATTATAAAAATAAAAGTTAGAACTCGATCATCTAGAAACGGCGGAAAACAGATATCCAGAATGTAGAAGAGTCATTATTCAGAATCGTACAGTTCGGAAAGATAAGTATTCCGAAAGTAACCGTATAGTTGGCTTACTACCAGAATTTCACATTCCGAGTCTATCCAACTAATCTACTTTGACTTGTAAAATGTTTTATGTACAGAATCAAACAAATTCTGCAATATTTTTATCTCATTAAAAGATTGAATATGACTTTTGATATCAAAAACTTATATTTCTTGGCTTCTAATATGATATGAATTATTGACTCTTCTGATATATTGCGATTCTTCATTCTGACGATTCTGATATACTGCAATTCTATATTCTGAGCCTTCTATGAGATTACTACTCGGAGTTCTAACCGTTCTGATTCTTGATCCTTCGCATTTATGAATTCGATTAGATGAAAATTCTACTTTACGATCCATCCGAAGGTTATTTACTTGCGTTCGTGAGCAATCGTATTTGCCTCATTCTGCTAATGGCCGTTCGGAATTTTCACCAGTTGTGTATTCTAAATTCTATAACTTCAAATTTCGATACTTTCATGTTCTATTTCCATTATTTCTGGCTTAATGAAGATTCACCACCTTATTCTTTCGTGATTGTGAGTTTTCGATATATTTATGTTCGAAATTCTGACCATTCTGATTTTTCGTTTTTCTGATTTTTCACCCGCACCCACCCGTTTCTTCTAAATCTACAGTGATAGAAGACACTCGGACGCTGGTAACCGGTTCAGACCGTACAACGAAAAAGGGGAAACTCTTGATGACTTATACATGTGCATTAAGCGACAGGCTTAAGGGACATCGAAATACGTCACAAACTGCGTCATCAATCAAGTTTCGACGATCGTCTTTCTATGCACAACGTGATCGGCTCAACTGGCCTCAGCAAGCTGTCCACTTTAACCCGTATTTCACTTATGAGCTGAACTTTGTTCTTTTTGAGAACGTATTTCCGAAGAATGTGAGCGAGACACGTTTTCATTTCCATCATGGCATATCTTGCGCCTGGACAAACAAAACATGTTGGATTAGTAAGAAGGATAGGACTGGACAGAATGTATGTGTTGCTCGAGTGAGGGCCCAAGACTCGAACAATTTTGTTAAACACGCAACGGAGGAATTAAAAAAATTATGGGACATATACGAAATCGCTGACAGAATGGTCGACTGTAAGGAGATGGCAGCACAGAACGGAGTTGTGATGTGCGCCATCGAGAAGGTTAGAGGTAGGGGTCGAATAAAGGCAGTCTGCTCAAGGCTAAAGCGGGAGAGTCATTTGATACAAGCCTAACTCTTACATCGACCAAATTGCACCGTTGGTAATTAATGTGAACGCTGAAACAGATTCCTCGATCGACGACAGCGATTATACCACGCATTACTTGCCAATGTTTTCCTTTTTTGGTGTAACTATTTGTATCATATTACTTATCCCGTACATAACCTCAAAATCTGACGACTCGTAAATATACTATACATAACATTACAAACATTAATATTGCGCGTTGTATTGTGTAAAAATTATTTCATCTATCTTATTTCTTAAATAAAAATAATGCACGGGGCCCAAACCGGACGTATACAATACTGGGGAGCGCGCTATTGTCTCCCCACTCTCTCCCCACCTCATTCACCGATGCGAGAAGTAAGTCTATTCTCTCGTTGGACGGAGTATAGAGACCGTTTGCAAAATTCACGGCAGCGCCAAATCGATTCTATTTGTCCCAACCGACGGGCATTTTCCCTTGTCTACGCCAATGACTCAGCCAATTATAAACTTCTGTGGTTACGGAAGGATAGGGACAATTTTCGCCACTCGCGGCGCTACTCATACTCACGCTCAGTCCCTATCAGAGATGAGTACGAGTAGCGCCGCGAGTGGCGAAAATTGTCCCTATCCTTCCGTAACCACAGAAGATTATAATTGGCTGAGTCATTGGCGTAGACAGGGGAAAATGCCCGTCGGTTGGGACAAATAGAATCGATTTGGCGCTGCCGTGAATTTTGCGCACGGTCTCTACAGAACCGCAGTGGCTTGTGGATACTTTTTCTCCCTTTGCGTCGCCCGGATATTGTATGATAGATCAGTAACACTTGTGTAATTTGTTTTTAGTGATTTAAGTTGTTGGGCGCGCCGACAAATATATTCTGCTACGTAATCATGGCCTCCTCCTCGTCTCAAAAATTTTCATTACCACTCAGCCCGACGCATATGTTTTTCTACTCATACATCTCATCCACAGTACAACAATATTGCAAAAGTATCATCGAAATATTTCTGCAACATTGCGCATTGTATAACCAAAAATATTCCAAAGGCTGCAAAGTTACGTTCTTGCAATCTTGTAGAACATTAGGCAATTTACCTCAAACATATCAAAACTTGCAAAATTGCATTGCCACAATGATCATGCAATGTTCCGCAACAGATAAATCTGAAATATTTCTAACTTTGTATAGTTATGCTGATACAATATTGCGGAATGTATCTGAAATATTCCAAACCTTGTAATATTACATTGCTGCGATGTTTCTGCAGTATTGTGTTCTGTGTGCATACCTATACAATTCCTGGGTCCGCCGCTAAAGGGTAGATAGCAATAGGAATGGCGCTGTGCAACTTCTTGAGGCAGAAATCTGTCTGGATCAAACTTAAGGGGATCTAGCCAGTATTCTTTGCTTCTATGAACTGTGAACGTGTTCACAACGGCCATACTTCCTTTCGGCAGCGTGAACCCACCTTAAATTAGAGTTCAGGACATTTTTATCGATTACGAGGTCGAGGGAAGTTTTTTTTTTACTCGATAGTCAAATGAGGAACCAATCATTAGGCGAAAAAACCAAGATCACACCCACATTTGTAGAAATTAGAATGCATACGCACCTATCTCCAAGTCCTCCATCACTGTGCGACCGAGGATAGGCGCGATTGGAAATAAACGCAAGGTTTCTTTTATCACACGCTCCAAATATTCCATATGCGGCAGGTCTTCCTGTGTCACAAATCGTTCATCAGGGTTTTGATCCATGAAAATGCTTTGCAGTTCGCGATAAACCTTTTCCTGTACGCCATACAAAGTGGGGATTAAAACTATAATATAACATTGTCGTTGTTACTTTCATCGAACAAAATAATTCCAACCACTTGTGAAGAAATGTGTTCAAAAATCGGATACTTAATAAAAATCTCTAGAAAATGTCTGAAAACGTTCGAAGGAAGTGCAGAAAGTAATAAAAATATACTAATAGGCGAACTGATAAGAGTTTATCGGACTTTTGTAGTGCTCATCATAGTTTCTAGAATCTTTGAGAATTTTATCAAGTAACGATATCGCTCTAACAAAAAAAAATGGAACCTTCAAATAACGTTTTAACAAAAAATATGAATACTCACCTGAACTTCGGGATGAGAAGCGAGCATCAGCATCACGTAGCACATTGCATTGGATATTGTGTCGTTTCCCTAAAAAGAAATTTCCAATCTTATCGATATCTATTCACAGTTTCATTGTATGTTAATCAATCAATACGCACCGCCAGCACTAATGTATTAACTTCCTGACGCAATTCAGAATCCGAAAATTTCATTTCATCGTACGTCAATTCCATCAGCAAATCTAGAAAAGCTTTTCTCCGTGACCGTGAAGTACCTACGTAGATAGTCGAATCAATGCATCAGTCAATTAGACTGCAATTTGATTCTAGTGCATAAGTATCCAATAAGAAGCAAAATGATGATTCGTCAATTTAAACGTTCCTTAAATTTTGCGTCCCAAAAAGTTCGCTAAAGATCTGAATAAAAAATTTCTTCCGACAGACTTTCCGATTTTTAGTTCCTAAACATGGTATTCATTAATGATTTCATTAATATCAATGGATTTGAACGTGATTTTCGTATAGCTTCAATATTTCAAGGAAATTTACTCACAAGTTTCATCTTCATGATTCATAGCTATCTCACGACGATCACCACTCGGCAAGGCCTGTTTCTTTTTCAGTATCACCTGAAAAAATTTGGTCACACTTTATTCTTTGGTCATTGAAGCGAAAATAATTTACTGTGTTATCTGCATATCTTTAATAAAGATGACTAAAAATGAACTCACGTTATCAGTAAAACAGAACAAAGTTTTGATGCGATCTGTCTGTTCTTTGCCAAGTTTGGAACGATAAAAAATCGTGTCAGGATGAAGCCAAGGCTTGAGAATTCTTTCGTAAATAATCGAAAATAACCTGAAAAGTAAGTATGTATTATAGTTATAATTAAACAATGTAAACAATGGTGGAAATATTTGCAATGGTTACTTCTCTGCGGCTTCAACGTAGTCGCATCCCGATTTGTTCTGTGCTTCCATTTTCACGCCCATCGTTGTTTCTAAAACAGTAAATAGAAAATGCTACAATTTCTTGTGCTTGTGAGCGATTAAATTCAATTATTGAGCTTCATTGACAAACCGCAAATAATATCCAACGTACACAACGATACGTATTCGAATATTCGGAATTCTCCTCCATTTATATTGGCCTCCATTTTGTCCGCCATCGTTTTGGAATGAGCCGCAAATATCGGTACAAAAGATTCGAGAATTTTTAAGTTAAAAGTCGGCCCGATCAGCTTCCGATGCACGCGCCATATTCCAGCTGAATCATGATAAAACGAAAATATTTCTAGCGATTTCACATGGCGCGCAATATTACAAGTATTGCTACAATGTTTCTTTACATTGCAAATGCAACTGCAGCATCACAAAAATATTGCATGCACACAAAACATTGCAGCAATGTTTCAATTATCCTCTTTAGGTTGATATATCGCTGACTATATTATGCCATCGCTAACAAAGTTATGTTACTGTAATTTGTGACAAATTTGAGACTTGAAACACCGCCTACAAAACGCGCCATTTCAACGTTGTAGAAATATTTCCGTAAGTCACCGCAGCCGCATTGCAATTTGATTTAAAAGAATGTGCAATCAACGAAAGCTTGCAACGTTACGTTTTCACAATGTATCTGAAATATACTGCGATATAATATGTATCTGAGTTATCTCAAACTTTACAAAGTTATGATACTGCAAAGTTTATGCAATATTGCATTCTGTCTCGAGACATCTTCACATTTCTAGTCAGCAATTGGTTTTGTAAAAATTTGATACGTTTTTTAACCGACAAACGATAAAAACTCACCAGGGGCGGTGAATAAACCGTTTCCCAACCAAGGTCGAAAAAATGTATAAAATTTTGACTTCTCGATTGCTTTATCACTGCACAGTAACTCCTATGGAAGTAATAGATGTATAATTGTAATAATTCATGTAATACTGTAATTCATGGATTAAATTCCTCTGGCATCTCTAAAGGTCTGTTACCTTTATATGATTCGGGTGAGAGACAAAAATCGCCAAGCCCTGTCCAAACCAAGCACGATAAGGTGACGAATAGCTGTTTGCGAGATTATCGAGTGTTTTCAGTAGATCTATAATCAAAATTATGGTACTTTAACCTTAGGCCGCCGCTACAGGTATAGTCAAGTAATATACATGTAGAAATATGGGTTATTTGAATGTAATACACATTAACATCACCTGCGCTTTCAAGTTTAATGTCATCAGTGGAATCATGCGTATTTGTCAGGCGAGCAATATTTACCAAAACTGAAAAACTGATGGTAATGAATATTCAAACTCACCTTCGGTATTTCCGGCGAAAGTCAGGGCGTTACCCAAAAACGGTAAAAACACGAGTGGCCCACGAAATTTCCATGCTTTCTGATACAGACGAAATCTTCTCGCATGATAGATCATCAAGCAGACGATTCCGCCGATGAAAAAAGAAGTGACGATAAATTGAAGGCTCATAATTGAGTTGCCTGGAATTCAGCCGATGAATGTTTTCAAAGCACAACGAGCATCGGGATTATTTTACGCCTTTGAATAACCCTCGTTATTATAATTAGTTTTTCGCGAACATATTACGCAGAATGTCATTCGACTCAATTTAAGTTATAAACGATAAATAATACGATAGCATCGAACGCACGACTTTGTTTGACCCATCCACACATGGAACACTGATGAACGTTGGTATGATAGGTCTGACGAGTGAAAGTAAGTCTGATAAAATGAGCTTCGCAAAGAGCTGGAGGGGGATGGGGGGGGGGAATGACGTACTCTCGTGTATGGTGCATTCTCTTCCAAATTGATCTGCATACGAATCTTCGATTATTAATAAATGCTATAAGGACGTATGCACCATTATACGATCGTTTATCACGTGTCAAGGTAAAAAGGCGTATTTTTTCATCGTTTGTACGTGCGCGAAAAATTTGAGGATACATTCAAAAATGTTGAAATTGAAAATCACCTAACGGTAAATAAGGTCGTAAGTACTGTCGGTTATGACCTGTCTTCACGAACTTTATGAAAAATAATCACACATAATCACACATAATAATTTAGCGTCGCATGTGTCCAAATACGACGAATCTTTTGAGAAAATAAAACATTATAAACATTTTTCCTGAAATGGACGAATCTTTACGTTTTCAAGATTTTAAAGCGTTTACAGAAAAAAAAAATTGTTTCGTACGATATGATTTTTTGAGAGAATATAAATTTTTTTAAACTCTTCCTGAAATCGACAAATCTTTATGTTTCGAAGTTTTGAGTGCTTATGCAGCGAATGCTGTGGAGAAAAAAAATTTATACACTCTTCTACTACCACATTTGCTTTTTTGGCGCAAACGTCCTTGTACCATTAGATCCGCGATGGTATGTATCCTCAAAAAGACTGCAGGTGCAAAACACGAGTACATCAATGTCGAAATTACCAACAAAAATTGATTTTGCAATTCAGAAACCACCAGGATGACAATGTATATTCAAATAAATACCAGCAAGAATACCCTGACCTACAAAAATTATTGAAACCAAAATCGTTAGTGCCAAGTACGTAACTTCTCAGCTAACATAAAGAATTGTGGATGAAATGAAAAATTCGGAGTCAGTTGTACTTGGCGGGCCTATTCATAAAACGAATAATTAATCACAGTGCACGTTGATCGGAAAAAATTTATTATTCAGGTTTGATCTTCTTTATGACAAAAGAGTACTTACAGAAAATTATTGCAAGTAATTAATACATAGGTACAAAACGTAAGATTCGCGCTGGAATGTCAATGTTTTGCATACTGTCGAAGATATTTTAATACACGATATTTTCTTTCGTGTAGCATAGGCGATCCACAACAATCCTTTTTGTAAGACAAAAGTTCGAAGAATACCATTTTATTTTCTAAAATCCAGCTAACAGAATTCATTTATATTTGCGTATGCTTTTCTTACAAATGTGCGTTTGTTTTTGAACTGCTAGGCTCTAACACGGTAAATTAATTGCCCCGTTATAAAGATAGTCTGCATATAATGGTACGAAGAGGCTCTATAGGTAGAGCTAGTCAAGGCATGATGCATACATGATACAATAATGATAAAATTTCATTTGTCTCTAAAGATATATTTCTAAAATGGCCCGCCAAGTGTAAGTAACTCCGTTTTTTTTAATGAACTTGGCCGAAGCTGCATAATACATGCGAAATTGCCGATTAAATAGTATACCATGTACAGCACAATTTCAATTTTTATACTACATTTCTACAAGTTAGGATAATTATTTACACTAAAAGTCATGGTCCATGGGTTAAATCTTAGGTCATTCATGATCATCACATCGTTAGAAAAGGTGAGTTTTTCGGCTTTATCCCATGCCGGGTACTTCGTGACTTATTATCCCGGTGATGATGATCGATATAAAGGGATCCTTATCGGGCATGTGTAAAGTAACATTACATTCCAGCTTTCCATCTGGAACTGTCGGTAATCTATCGGTGTCAACGACGTAGTCGACTATTCGATGATTACCCTTGAAATAAAAAATCAAATCGATAATCGAGATTTTTATCGTGCATTTATCCCGCACAGCACGTAATATTGTAAAAACATTGTTACAACGTTTGTATATTGCTATTGCAGCTCCAATGTGGCGGAAATATTACAGCAGAATTTCAATCTTCCAACATTTCGGTCTTTTGGCAATATTGCAAGATTTGAGATAGTGTGGAAATCGGATGTTGCTGCAGAATGCAAAATTGCTAGAACACTGTGCAATGTGTTCGAAATATTTGTAAGCTTGCAAAACCGCGTTGATGCAATATTTCTAGATTATTGCGCAATCTGTCTGAAATATTTCGAAATTTTTTGTGAAGTCACATTGCCGGATCGATTCTGAGATACTTTAAACCTCACAAAACTAAAGCGCTACGATTTGCCTGGAATATATCAGCCTTGCAAAATTACTCTGCTGGAATGCTTATACGATATTTCGCGACGTGTGGGTTAAATCGTTCTCACCTTTGTGAATGGGCAATTGGCGGGAAAAGGGTTTCCGGCAGCCAAAAAACCCTTGGCGATAACTTCATCTTTAATCGATTCACACAAACTACTGTCAATAGCCATTACAGAAGTACCGTCCAAACTAATATCCGCAGATAACTGAAAAATGTAAAAAGTAATACCTTACAACTTTGATTTCATAATCGCAACTCTAAAAATATCAATACATTCTATACCGGGACAATCTCTTGTAACTTGAAAATCAGCTGCGCATGCGCCAAATAATTCAATCTCATTGGTCGGCGAAATCTTCCCGCAGCGATATTTTTAACTGCGATGCAGAGGGCCAACGTACACAAAATGTGTACGTTTGAATTTTCACAGAGCATAAGCATTAAATTCCGACCGTTCTTTGACGAATCAACTTTCCGACTCAATAACAAATGCTTCACAAACCTTTCCGAGTCACCACCTCAATTATTTGAGATTCTAACCTCGAAAATTCGTATCAACTACGTCGCCGGCAGAAACAACTTGACAGCTGAAACTCGGGATGGCCAGCCTGCACGAACAGCCAATAAAACGCGCATGCTCAGTTGATTTTCAAGTTTCAAAGATTGTCCCGGTATAATCGTCTACCGAAGCTCCAAAATTAGTCAAATGACGTGAAAATGGTCAAAATACAACCTTATCTCATCAAAGTTCATAAATTTTCCGTCTGACGTGAGTGTTGTAGATAAGTGTTAAAACGTAGTTAAAAAAATGTCCACCAAGAATTCTATTTCTGGATTTGAATATCGAGAGTTTTGACAAATCTGTCCGTCATATTTTCGTACTCGGCCCATTTTCGGAACTGCAAAACCGGTAAAATACTCACCATCATGTCTTCGGGGAAGGTTTTCGAGATCGGAGCTACTAGCCCAAGTTTATTCACTGGCTTCGTTTTGGTCAAAGTCGCCGCCCACGTGTCTATGAATTCGGATTTGCTTTGGACGACATCTACAGTCAGTAGATTCACGCGCAGCGTCGGCTGGAAGAGTGAACAATTATGATTATAAATATTTCACGTGAATTACGAAATTATTCGAGCGAAATTCTATCCGACTGACTGCATGAGCAGAAACCCCATCTTGTCAATCTCGACACTGTTTTTGCTATCAAATTCAATTTTCAGGCTTAAAATGAATTATTCGGAGAAAACTAATCTTGGATTCGATTACTCACGTCACCAGCTTCACCTGGAGTCGAGCCGTAGAAGGCAACGAGAAGCAGGATGCCAGAAACCAACATCGTGAGAGAAAGCAACGTATCCATAAAAAACAGCTCAAAACTGTGATGTATTTATACCACTGGATGACAGAGATTCACGCGTTTGATATCGCTTTCGGATAACGTAACAATTAATTTCCAGGGATGCACGCAAATTTATAAAACCTATGAATGCATAGCTTAACTCAAACAGCCGTTCTATTTTCATGAACGGATTGTATTTTCTCAAGACTAATGAAGAACGCATTTTCGAAACCTTTTTTCGATAATTATTCTTTATCTTTTATTCTTCTCTTCTCCTGAATTCTTGACATCTACACGCAAGTTCTTCCCGTAATCCAAATTGTTGAAAACTGCTGAAAACTGTGGAATAAGTCTAGCTTTTTCGTCCCTGCATAACGATTCAGGATGTCATGCTGCATGCAAATAATATTGTACACAATTAATCGTTGATCATTCATTTTGATACGGTACAAACGCGATAATCAGTCACAGCAACGTGGGAATTCAGGAAACGTGAGAACCGATGCAGCCTTTAGTACATGTTAGAACACATTTACAGGTTTCAATAAATTTTGAAGTTCTACATAAGGAATTTTTATTCGGAAATTGAAATTGAAATAATAATTGAACCATTTACTCTTTCGTACCAACAAAGAGGCCTAAGAACGTAATGCTTTATAATCAGTTTTATTTTTAGTTTCAGAGAGGTTTAAAATTTCAAACTACTTCCTGACACTGAAAAGCTCCTTCTCGATGACAAATTATTGTTGACAACTGAAAACTCGAATTGTTTCCTATTCGTATACATTAACCTCTTTGGATATTTGGAGAAAATTTTGATGATTTTAAAAAATTCTGGATTGAACTTTTTGATTCACTATATCGACGTAATTTTGTGAGAGGAATCGATTAGTTGCAGTTTGAGTAGTTTACGAACAGCGGATCAAAAGTTACTGCCAAAAAACATCAATTTCGTGCCGAGATTTTGAATGAAGGGGTAGAAAAATGACCAATTCAAAGCTTCAAAATTTTTATTTCAATACATTCACAGTTTATTTAATATGCCTTCATTCTAGCACAAGTCCTCGGGTGTCATTACATAATAATTCAACAAATTACCAAATAGCATCATAGTGAAAGACAAGAATAATATAAGAAAACTGAAATGCAATATTTATTACTTTAAGCTCCAGAAAGCGAAATATATTGTATGCGATAGTTGTTTTTGCAGTTTGTAAGTATAGTTTGAGTTCTGTCCAGCACACAATTGCAATGTATCTCCACAGGATACGATATGTTTGATATTGTATGGTTAATACTGAGAGAAAAAAGTAGTTGAATAAAAAAAAAAAATTGTTTTCATCAACTAAATTTGGCGTTCACGGGCGACGAAACAAATATTTGATTATTAGAACGATTTATAAGTTGCACGAACTAACTGAAAAATACTTCTACTGACTAAATTATTATTCAACATAAATACGAGGATGTACAGTCAACGAAATATCAAGTTGAACCACCTGTATTATCAAGTTAATACAAACATAATTTTGTTAATCTGAATATCCTACTTTTTGATCCAAGAAATGTTTGATCAATGCAACATCATGTTCTGTTGGTTTAAGAAAATCTCGGGTAATGGAACTGAATATTTAGTTTGAAAAATCATAGCTATATTCAAGCAACTGAACATTCAGTACAGTTTAGTGCTTCAATCATTTGAAATGATTCTGATCAAAAATAAAATTGAAATTCTTAGCCTAATTATGACAGTTGGTAGATTCTTTAATAATGCAAAAAACTCATAATTATTCGCAACTCGGAGTAAAAACACATTTTTAGTTTCCGATTCGACGCCGCGTGATATTTTCCGGGATTCGAACCGGGGGCCGCTCGAAAATATCTATGATTCTATTTATCGTATGAACTTTGGATTAACTTTTGCTCACTTGGATGACGAGATATATTTGTCTCAGCGACTTACGCGTTGGAATTTTGTGGTTTTTTTGTTGACCAGCAAAAATTCAAAAGTAGTCAAATTTATTTGCCTATTCGTGATTGTAGATTAATGTAGGCAGATTCATTGAACTATTTGTATGAAAACAATTTTGTTGTTGTGTCGACATTTGAATCAACAAAAGTATTTGCAGTTAGTCGAATTGTATTCGCTGCCTTCAATCAACAAAACAAGTGGTACCTACAAAATGTAGATTTGTTTAGTCGAAGAAACCTAATTTTTTTCTTTCAATCATCAAAAGTTCCTGACAAAAGGCACATTTAGTTCGCTCGACCATACTTATTCAACTATGCATAATTTGAATGGAAAGAATAAAAGTTACTTAGTTTGATGAATTCAATTTGTTTACTAAATTACATGTAGGTGTTGATTCAAGTGGATCAAATTTGATTCCACGAACTGCTGAATTCTTCGTTGACGAAAAAATATTTAGTTGAAGCGATTGCTTGCATTCAATCGCAGGTAACCCCTTCTTTATCCGGATTATTGAGTTGACATAGTTAAATATTGTTTGGACCTATCAAATTTTCAATCAAATCAACCGCATATTTCTAATATCTCGTTTGGTTGATTTAACCTGACAGAATTTATTATATTAACTACCGTTTATTCATTTTCACAAAATAATGATTGAAGCAACAATTTTTCATCCAACTAAATCGATTCAGTTTATATAACGACTTTTTTCTCTCCCATTCTACGTAACCTGTATCAAAATCAATCAATAAATGAAGTTTCCCGTTTACTCTTCGTATTTTCGGAATTGTTGGTCCTACACCATTTCAAATGCCATCCTTGTAATCCTTGGTAATTTCTTCGCTGCTGGTCCTTCGCTCTCTTTGATGCGAAAAAACATTTCATGAAAGCTGAAACATAATCATTTTGCAATTCTCCAATCTGTATCTGTATAGATAGTTTCTCAATGGTTTAAAAAACGACTCTTTTTAATGATAGAATACAAAAAGTATCATATCGAACCAATCAGAAGCGAATGAGGATTAGAAAAAAGTAGAAAAAAAAAGAAAAAGTAATAAAACATCTCTGTCTACGACGATTTCAAAGCCCAAATGCGAAAAGAGGAATATTTCATTTCTATGCACGATAACTTTGCAAGTCTCTATAGATTTCTCAATAATATATCTGTCACCAACTAATTAAAGTACCCCCTTATTAGAGACAAGGAAAGTATAAAAATTTATGTTCACTTTCATGTTAATATCGAGGAGGACGTGTTTGGTCAAAATCAGAAAATAAAAATGTTTTTGTTGTGGTACCTATAGACTATAGAGTTTTGAGTTAAATTATGTAGGAAATATGTAGGAGTAACGGACCCTGTATCATCAATCAAAAGTTTCTTGGATTAGCCACTGAAGTCGAGCGCTACAATCGGACAGAAACGAAGCCAGCTGGAAGTAGTGCACTGGGCTTCAGATTTCTCAGTCGAGCTCTAGACATGGTGAAGACTAGAAGTGTTCGAGATAGTTAAGTAGATTTCGGGTTCCAAGCAACAGCCATACGAGGGGGGAATCCGTCAATTTTGAAGTTGAATACGAGTATACGCGGATGCAAATTGGAGGCGCCTGTTTCTCTGCGGCGTGGACACCAAGGTGTTCATGTGACCGCGTAGGGATCCCAGCGTCAGATCACGAGCAGATTGCATGTATCGAATCGACCATTGTTCCAGATTGTTGTCATCATTGAAAGAAAGCTTTAACCACTCCCGTGGCTAAATATAGAGAAGTTTTTCGGCTTGAGGGGGGTGTATATATGTGTGCCGGAGCCCCTGACCCCACGATTGATAAGTTAGTGGCGGCGCCGTGGACTTAAAAATGTTCATGTGACCGCGTTGGGACTCCGACGTGGGGCACAGTATGTACACTTGGGGACAATGAACCTGAGACGGCTAATTTTTTACACCATGCACTTATGTTGGCAGCACCGAGAAACCTACAGCGCCATAGTCGGCCGAGCACGAAACAAACTCAATCTTAATAAACATAACATAACCCATGACCTTCGAATCTAACCTTACTTTGTTTCGCGCTCGGCCGACTGTGGCGCTGTAGGTTTCTCTGTGTTGCCAACATAACTGTCTGGTGTAAAAAAATAACTGTCTCAGATTCATTGTCCTCAAGTGTACATGCGCTACATTTCGAATTTGTGGCTCCTTAATCACGAATCAAAGCATTTTGGTACATTGCGGTGTGTTATGACAACTGTGTGTGACACGTGTATAATAAAGAATTATGAACTTCAGAATAAAAGAGTATTTGGATAAGATTGAAAGATATCTGTGAATGTAACCACGGCTCTCTATACTATGAACCCGTTGAGTCGGTGACGTAAGAGATCCTTGGTGACCTGACTCCGGAACGGATAATGAATCAAAATGACATGAATTCCCCTTCGTTTGAGAATCACCCCAATCTTCATTCTTCATTTGCAACCGAACTAGACATCGAAAATCTCGTCTTATTTATTGCAAGTTTTTACTGAACCCTAAACTGATCAATTTGTTTGAGAAGTTCGTGTGACAACTCTTAGCTTCTGAAACGCACACTAAAATTAGCCATTAAAAATTCAAATATTGTTTCAATTTAATGAGCTCATGAAGTTTTGCTGATTACATATATATTTTCTATACTCATAAATATTCCAGATAAAGTATTCGAGAAAGTACACTTTTACCACTAATTATAAGTATCACTTTCATATATTCACCGCGTAAGTATATTTCGAGAAATTATTGTAAAATAGAAAAATAATCTTTGAGCTGGGACTTGGTATCGACTAATATTATTTGAAATTGATTGACTGTTTTGCGTAATTAATAATCATTTCCGATGTCATAAGGGTACAGTAGTCAGTGAAATTATTTTAGATCTATTTGTTGTATATGAATTGATGATGAGTGAAAGACGGTTTGAACACCATCCGAGAGAACACTAGCGTTATTGGACACCAATCAGAATCGGAAGCTGTATTGGTCATTCTATAGTTTTATTGCTTTTCTAAAAGTACATTTCTGGTTTCTTTATTTCAGATCACTGTAACGGCTCCACCGGTCCACGCCGTTAGACTCCACTACGGTTGAATATCTGCTTTGTAATAACAATAAGTCGGTATTCACTTAATATTTTTAAATAGGAAAAAAACTGAAACTTCATAAAACCTTGTTCTAACTGTATGTAAGGATCTGACCTTGTCCGCTTAGTACCCGTGTCAAAAAAAAATGTTACAAATCGACGCGTTTTTAGGACCAGATCCATGTGCTAGTGCCTTAAGGATATGCAACTGGTATACATTCATGTGCTACTCTTGCTAGTGAACAGGCGACTCGCGTGTTCGTAAAAGAAAGTGATTCAACTATACGTACTATATCATGTAAGATGGTGATACAATTGAATGAAAAAATTTCTTATATGCATTTTGTTTCTGGTAGGTTTATCAGTTGAAATAACTTGAATTGCAAAATTCGTTTAATGAAAACACATTGTATAATTTCAAGTTGTGTAACGATGATGAGAAACTAAATCAATTACTTGCCAAATAAATTTCAAATCAATCGCAATTCTGCTGTCTATAACTTCAACTTAATTAAAGAGTTGAAAAGCCAAAAATCAATGTGTTCATTGAAAAATTTTATGTACACGAATATATTTGTAATTTAACATGTTTTTTCGAAAAATACCAAAATAAGAAAATCTGAAGCAACGAACAAAGCTTGGAGTGCAATGTTTCATTTTAAATCGCTTCGAGATGACAAAAAATTTGGTGGATTCGTTTGATTTTGATCTAAGATGGCTCATTTTACCTAGACGATTAGTCTCTACAATTCCGTTTGAACACTTTCTAATTATCATATTGGTACCATTGAAAATTTAATTCTATGGAATTGCACCGCTATCGATTACGATTAATGAACGGCAATATTGAATTACTAATGAAAAAGAGCAAAAGGAGAGCATCTGCTTTCGTGAATTTGTAAAAAGTAGTCTTATGAATAAAATGAGGCACCATGGAATGGAATCAATCAACTCGACGAGATTATTCTTTGTTTTGAAACAATTCAAAATAAAATATGGATACCTAGGATTTTGATTAAAATTTCAGTATGTTCTATTTATGTTATCAGACAAACCGTCGTAGCCTATGACTATGTTATTGTGAATATGTGATAAATTGTATACTCAATGTGCGACTGCTCCGTTATTTCGTTCTAAAATTAATAATAATTAATTAATATCGATTTTGGGTTCACCATCAGGCTTAATGCTCGTTATCATCTATGGTCAAATTGACCCATAGTCTAACCTTGAGACAGAATTTCAGTAAGTAACTGCCCACAGTAGAACATTCTTTTATGTGAGAACTTATACGTAATAGGAATAATCCAATAAATTACTGCAACGTATTTCACCACAAATAACCATATTTCTATGCCTCAAAATAACGCAGTATTCGAATATATGTTTTCTCTTAAAGTACCATAAATCATGAGTATTGTGCATGAACATTATGAAAAGAATATTGAAAATTATAAAAGGTATGATTTTTCAGGTGGAAAGGTATTTTTACAAATTAAGTGCTTAACGATTTTTCAGGACATCGTGAGATTACGTTTCCTTCTAAGTAACGATTAGCCACATATTCCACAACGTTTAAAGTATGTTCCAGAATTTTTTGCCGAAATCTAATCCACAGTTTTCGTGCCAACAGCCGTTTAAGTTTTATCATGTGAATAAATTTCACCCGATGTAATAACCGCGGAATTCCCCAGATGAGTGACAATAGAGGGTTAGATATGAGAAATTGCATAAAAATACGACATTCTCGAATTGCGGACAGAGTGAAGCCAGTAGCGATTTGAAATCAGTCAACGACAGCTAACACGACCGTTGACCGACGAACAGCGAAGACCGACCGAAAGCTACGAAAATTGAATGTATAATGCTTGATAGTTATTCGAAGGCAGCAACGGCGCAGCTCACGATCAGCTGAACGTATTGCGCATGCGCGTATCAAATGACAACTATCGTGCAATGCACATGGTGTGTCATGGCGACGATGCTGGCCGAGGCGATGTGACCGTTTAACGGATAAACGTACTTACGGTAGATTGGAGTGTTGTATTAGCAGTTCTGGAAGTATTTTTCCGGCGTTACTCCACTTTAATTGTGACCTAGTTCAGGGCCATCGGATTTCAACGATAGCCGAACGAACTGGAATTACGCAGAAGGAGCGAGAAATGTGAAACTTATGCTGGAAATAGCCGCGCGGGTGTGACGGATCTGACGGTGGTCACTCTATCGGCTGGTAAGTAATTGTTTACTAAACCGGCTTTTCGAACTCGGTCTCAATCATTGAACCGTTAGCCGACGAACTCTTCAGCACCTTTTGAACCGCGCTAATTAACGGCAAAATCGTTCCATTTTCAAAAGTAGCTACACGTCAGTGGATGGTATATAAACAGATTATAGATATTTTTTGTAATAGCCTTTCGTATTCGAAATACTAGGACATAAATATGATAATAACTTGAATGGAATAGTTGACAAAATAAAGGCTATTCGCATAATACAAACTATTTTGCATCGCATTCGTCACGCAGTAAAAGCTGGAAGACCTTCAATTTGTCCATATTGAACCTCGATATACTGAAATTTGTTGCATTTCGTTAAGCTCGATGTCAGCGCAACAGATTTTTAATTCTGTTACACCCAACTAGATGCTTGACGAAAGCATGTAAGAAACTACGGAACCAAACTATTATACAAGGCACGTTAGATTCAAGCAAATTCATTTAGGTTTTATAGCATGGAACGCTATTAGAAAATCAAAGTGTGCGACAAAAATGGAATAATGCAAGTACAAACAAAGAATTTTATGAACAATGGAAAAATACTTGATAAAAATTTAAGTACGGAGATAAATTTTTGATCTTGCTTGAAATTCACAGGTTTTACCCTGGCGCCATTTAAATGATTAAACCTTACCGGTTAATGATCGGAATAAATACCGGTTTCACTATTAAATTAGAAAGTGAAATAAAATTGGTAAACTGTAAATATTCTCCCCGAGGGGGAATGCTTAATAAGCTCAAAGCAAGAGCTAGTGCTATTCATTCAGCGTCTACGTGGCCTTCGATAATGAATGAATGCAGTGGCTGAATCAAAAGTAGAGAGAGGACAAAAAATACCGTTTCAGAAATCTCCAGTAGTGTTATTTGCGCTTATAATGATATACATGAATAAAACGACATCTCCACTATGTAATGAAAATGAATTTGAGCAAAATCGAATGACACAGGCTAATTGTGAGATATGATCAATTGCAATTCCATTTTATAATTGGAATGTACAAAATTAAACTCAGGTATTTTTGATCAGATTACAATATTTCTTAGCTTATTTTCTTCACTGACTAGAACCCTGACAATTGTCAGAAAAAGTTTCCACAAATCTGATGTTATAGTACATCTATAACGCGCAAGTGTAATTGTTGGAGATCATCTGTTGCACTGTACTTACACAAATCTATTCTGATCGACTCTGAAGATCGATATTTGCATTTTTTCAGAGATCTCTAGAATTTCCATAAAAACACTAGAATTTAATCATCTTGTTGAAGCTTCTAATTATAAAATAATTTTTTAATTACATCCTATCTTGTGCTCATTCAATTTTGTCAAAATCATTTCTATCACCTAATAGCAATATTGTTCCATTCGTGTTCACTATGTTGGGGCAAATGAAACTGCTGGTGTTTTTCTAAAAGGTTCTTTTTTCCTAGCCCAACTTCTTAATCAGATCGATCCAATTTATTCCTAACATTTAACCATATTTTTGGACTATAGTACGTCGTCAAAATTCTTGTTTCTCAAGTCTATACGAATAAGTTTCTACATTGTGACTGCACACGTGTATAATATTTCTAATTAGATTTGAGAATAATTGTTTCACCGATTGGCCAAGAGAAAAGGATTCTACTGTACTATGGGAAAAATTGTGAAAATGATAAATTTCAGTGCATGTCAAATGAGAAAAGAATCGACGGTGGATAATCTTCTGTCAACAGGAGGTAAGAGTTGACGTGACCCTGACCTTGAATGCCAAGTATATGGATTGGAAGCGCGAACCGCAAGCTCAGGAAGAAATGCCGCTAAGCCAGGTCACCCAGGGTAACACCCTGGGGGTAACCGGAGGCGTGAATCCAGGAACAACACCTCAGATAATTCCAATTAACTGCAACCCTCCGCCGTCCTACCACAATATAAACCTGCCAATTGGCCACCCGTCCGTATTAGCTAGTGATCGAGGAGCGCCGCCTTCTTACGAAGAAGCGATAGACCCAAATGGTAATGATAGTAATTGTATGATAATTCAATGATTAGAATATAGATCGATGGTGTTAATGATAATTTCAAAAATCAGGAACCGAGTAGTGACAAGAAAACTTTGTACCGCACTGCCAACCTTACGTATACCGCAAAAATGAAAGCGAATGCAAAAGATACAATGTTATTTTATCAATAGTCGAACAGCATTCATTTCGCCTAGTGTAATAAGGATTCTTGTGATTGTTAAAAAGTCCCGCAGTGCTTATACACCGTAGATTTTCTGATACTCATCATATTCTATGTATTTTAGCCCCGCCGCCATCCTACGATTCTTTATTTGGCCGAATGCGGGAGGCCCACAAGGCTTCCAAGGGTGTTTTTGACTTTTTAAAAAATATCATCGTTCTCCTTCTCGGCACAAGTGAGTCTGCAATTCGATATTCCTACTTATTTTTATCATAGCTCCGTACACATTTTGACCGTCTGCACAAGAATATTCTTAGTCATCATTAGTTATCAGTTTCACAGCCTAATAATAACAATGATTTGTTCATCGCTATCTACCAATAGCGTTGTTCGAGTGCTTCCCATGCTTATTATATATTCGCTCGAGCACTTGGCCAGTTGCAATATGTGACTAGGTTTTAAAATACGCATTAAACAACGTCAGCCTCCGCATTTCGCAATCGAGTGATTGTTTTGTTTTTTTCATACCTTTTTTTTTTTTTTTTTTTTATCTCATGTCGACCCAATGTCTAGTTTTACAATGTACACATTGTTTCATTTGGAAATATCTGTGTACACATGTACGTAAAAAACAATATAACAAAGCAACGAATACAAGTTTCACCCGAACGTTGCATTTGTGTAGTGGGAATTAAGTTCAAGGTCTAATTGTAAGTTTATATTTTACGTACGTTAAAAGTAGGACACAGAGCGACCTTCACGATATATCAAGATGTTTTAGAGAGTTAATTTAAATGCTAATGCACGGGCCTTTTACTCTTGACTCTTTTATTGAACTGAAATTGTGATTTGAATTAACGGGTTTGCTGGATCGATATTAATAAAAATTGATAACATTTTCTTTTCTAGGTTTACTCGATTTAAATAAGCTTGCCAAACTTCAACGAACTACAATTTTTTTTTATAACTTTCACCGAATGATCCGTATCTAGAATAAATGGCACGGCTACAACTTCATTAATTAAACAATCAGTTAATTCGAAACTCTCTCCTTTCCAGTTGGGTGCACGATCATCTTAGGTGTGACAATAGTGATTCCAATTTGCATGATGGTGATCGGTGGACTTTATTTGTACGATTGTCCGCAGGGAGAATACATTCCAGTTTATCTATTAGTTGGGGGTGGTATTGGGGTTTTTAAACAGCTACTGCACCTTTCGGTCAGAGTTCGCGAACGGCAGGAGGAACGGGACGAAGAGAGAGTGAGACAATCCTCCACGCAAACCTTGATAAACTGCTTCATGCTCGGCTGGTTCATCATCGGTGAGTAGAACTCAGTCGCACCATTCATGTTACAGTTTTTTACGCAATAACAGTCGGCGGTGTTCAGAACATTCCCAGACCCGTTTATGTTAATCTTTGGAGCTGCTCGTTTGGCAATTCATGGCTTTCCATTTTGGAAAAGTGCAACTCTCTTTTTTTCGTTTTTGATTGAAGAATATCGTACGGTTTTATTACGTCAGATTCCATGGATATTGCAGCAATCTGCCGAATTTCTGATATACCCGTCGCTAAAAATCTAAAAATATTCCGAGAGATCGGGATAAAGTTCACATTTTTTTAAATAAAAAACTACCACAGAAATTCTACGTCTACTTCGTTTTTTAATTAATTGTGATATTTTCGAAAAATGGAAAAGAAGGAATAAGATATCAATCTTATAGCCCGCGTATTTTACTAAAATTTTATGTATATTTAATGGTAGAACGAGATTACGTCGATAGTCCGTAAATTAAACTATTAAACTAAATGACAACGTCTCACAATTCAAGGAATCCTAGAAAATCATTGATTAGGTACTTTATGCGCTATCTTGTCAGAATCAATTTCGAGATAATTAATTCTTTTTGATATCGAATACGACATTTTTTTACGAGAATAATATTAGTTTCGGCTGAAAATTACTTTTTTCTAATTTCAATGCATCTACCTTTTCGTACTTCTAGTATTTAAAGAACCGTTTTACGGAGAAATGTCGATCTGTATGCATGCAAAACTTCCGCGATGATTTCGGAAACGGCGCGATGCAAAAATGTATAATTCATAGGATTTCTCGTTGAAATGACGCGCATGAAAAAATTCCATCGCCGATTATTTTTTAAATGTATTCTTATATTGAACAAAAACAATTTTTATTTTGCTGGTTTCCGTATACACCAGAAACTATTACAGAAATATTGCGATAATATTTCAAAGTTTGGTTTAATCCGTGTTTGCAATATTGTAAAAACGTCGCAATGTGCGCAAAATGTTTCAAACCTGCTGCAAAAGTTAAGCTGCTAAAATGTTTTCTGAAATATTTCAAACTTTGCAAAGTCACATTGCTACAAATATGGTTCTGGAATATTTCAAGCTTCTCAAATTTACGTCGCTATGGGATTACGTTATTCCCATAAAGTTGAATTGCTCGTTTGTCGAACTTGCCCCATGGTGATGGTGGTTCACGACTCTTTAAATCGACGAGATGTGACTCTGTTTTCCTCGTGTTAAATCTAATAATGTAATATTTAATTTCGTCAGGTTCCATGTGGGTTTACAAGGCGTTTGAGCCCAATTACGATCCATCCAGGGGGAAGTACTGCAACAAAACGCTGTATTTATTCGCCTTCTGGCTGATCACATGCGTCTACATTGCTTTGGGAGTCATCACAGCCTGCTTGTGCAGCATTTCCGTAGCTAGCATTGCTTTTCAAAGGCCGCCTCCTGATCTCATGTAACAATTCTCAGTTGTTCATTCTATGGACAATAACGCGTCGAAGACATTTTGAGGGCAAGACGTACCCTGCCAATAAAACACTTTGATATTGTGGTGCATGTTCGGATTACGGGGCCGGAATAAGTCGATCAATTGAAATTGTAACAGACATCCAAAACTGTTATTCCGATACTTTAATTTTTACTTCCTTTTCTCTTGGGTTTCTCACTCAATGTAATATATTTCACTTCAATACCCGAGAGAAAAGTCTAACTTTTAATTACTTCGTGAGCATCTGTGCCATTATCTAACGACAACGGGAGTCAATATCTCTTCACGATGTACATTATTACAATAAGATTTCTGAACCGTCTACTGTGTACATTTTTTTAATTTTATCCCGTAAGCTTAATTTATGTGTAGTTCTAACTTAATTGCTATTACATTATCGTATTGTCTGTCCGGGAAAAAAATTTACATGTGAATAACATATAATATCGACATATAATTATATGGATATGTCCACTAAATTTTACAAATTTTAAATTCAACCTTAAAAGCCACTCTATTTGTTCCGTCGTAAAATTTTTAACGTTATGAGAATTTACCATACACATATACGTGTACTCGTGTACGATTTTGTTTCCCGGATTTTTTGTTGTGAGTTATTTTACTCTTGTATACTTTGTAGTACTGTATGATATATCGGATGTGAGAATTATAGAACGGTGTCTCGAATATTGAACACCTGAACTACGCAATTAAGAGACTAAAAACGCTTTTTTTACTTGAGAAGTCTTCTTATAAGCACTCTATACCTCTGGTGTAGAGAAATAATGTAATAATAATTTTCGTAAAATCTTCAACGAACTTTATAACATTTACGTACGAAAAATTTCCTATCTTATGATTGCAGAATGTAACACCTCTGAATGAAATAAAATGCTAGATAACTTTTTGAAAAATACTCAACGATTGTGTAATGAATTAAATATACGTTTCTATTACCGAAATTGAACATTGTAATATTTGCTCTGGATTTATGTACAGTTCATACTTTAGTCAAACGCTTTCATCGACATAGAAATTCGGTTATTACAAATCGTGGTGGCCACACATCTGAAAAACCTGAAAATGTCAGGGAATTTTTATTTTGGTCAAGGGAAAAACGGAAAATATCAGTTTTCTTTCATGGGAATTAGAAATGATTTTTCGAGGTGACAAATTTACTTTTTTACATGAAGAAACAAAAATGGCTTAAACTGACTTTTCTGTGCGTTACATATATTTTTTTTTCAATTCGAATTGAATTTAAACCAAATGTAGAGTTAATAAACTGAACGATTTAGGTTTCAGTAACTTATCAGGACTGGGAAAATGTCAGGAAAAATTTGTGGCCACCCTGCAAATGACAGTTCTTAGTTTTTCTCATGCTTCAGCTTGTTTCCATTTAACTGCAGTGTATATTGGCTGCATCGGCAATTTCATGCGGTTTCCGCTGCCGTCAGACGTTCACCATTTCCAATGTTCGTGTAATTCTAGTACAAAGTGGTACTCTTAAATATGACAATTGAGATTTTTTTGATTCTTCATATCAATCACTTTTCTTGAAGGAAGAAAAAAAAACGATTCGGTGAGCTGATTCTTCATTACCAACGTAACCGACTCGTCGAAAAAATTAGCCATCTCGGAATCACTGCGGCTAAGTGTAAATATCTTCTACTTCTCCTTCTACCACAAGATTTTGGCCGCACTTCAAATTCGCTGACCATCGAATAAAACCCGTTCCGTTTCGCGTGTAATACCCCTTACGTAAATAGTGCCTTGTGTTGCAAGTTTTATAAATGTGTTTCATACCAAGAACGAAAGTTGATATTGTATGATAATTGACTGAAGTTTCATTGATTCATAGACCAATATGTCATTGCACGGAGGTAGGTAGAAAATCAGACTAGCAAGAATTTCGAATTTATTAAACTCGAATAACAACTATTAGAGAATAGATATTATCTTAAATTTTAAGCCCCGAATGGTGCCAAAAATAAGCTACAGTTTACTAAAAATGTATTTGGTACAGGGTTCTGCTTTCCAAACCAATTACTTCAGAAATCGTTATTTTAAGAATTCAAACATGCAAAATCCGATAATGTATACAGTCAATATTCCAGAAAACAAATATGTAGAATGGTACAAATTGGCAAACGTCCAAATAATATAAAAATTAAAATTTGAACTCATCATCTGGAAATTGTAGAAAACAGACATCCGTAATGTAGAAGGGTCATTACTTAAAGCAAATGGACAACTTTGAGTTTTTCAAATCGTTATATCAGGCAGGATTAGTGTGCGTTATGAGTGGAACCACTGCTCATGTCGTGGGAAAAAAGCTGAATAACACGTGTTTGAGCTGGTATTCAGTTCAGCTTTTCAAACTCCAGAATTTTAAACTCAGATTTGTAATCAGCGATCCCAAATACCCACGATTGCAAGACTTCAAGGAAATCGCACGTAAAAAAATCACGAATCTCGAGTTCCAAACAGGTGCATCGGTCTCATGTTTTTAGTTGCAATATTTTTGTCTCATTAAAAGATGAAACATAACTCCCCATGTCACAAAATTATATTTCTTGGTTTAAGTTATTGATTCTTCTGATATATTGCGATTCTTCATTCTGACGATTCTGATATACTTCAATTCTATATTCTGACCCTTCTATGAGATTACCTACCGAAATTCTAGCCGCTCTGATTCTTCATCTTTCGCATTTACGTATTCTAACGAACCAAAATTCTACATTATTATCCATCTGAAGGTATGTTATTTGAGTTTGTGAGCGATAGCATTTGCCTCATTCTGCAAATAGCCTTTCGGAATTTTCACCAGTTGTGTATTCTAAATTCCATAACTTCAAATTTCGCTACTTTTATAATCTATCTGTATTATTTCTGACTTAATGAGATTTCACACTTTGTTCTCTCTATGTTGTGAATTTTCGATACTTTTATATTCGGAAGTCTGGCCATGCTGATTTTCGGTTTTTCTGATTTTCTACCCCCACTCATTACAGCCGACATATTACTGACACTTGATCAAATCCGTGTCCGTAAATAATTAATGTTTTTAGTGTGGAACACATTAATCATAGCCGACATCCATCACGAATTGCACAATAGATCTGCATCGAGTTTAGCGTTGAATACCCGATAAACTGAGTGTAGAAAAGAATCTTGATCATTTACACGTGACAATTATCCAATCAAAGCGCTAAGACAAGATAATGGGTTACGAATTTGAATTTTAATGCTGTTAATTTTGATTCTTATTTGTTTATTAAGATATTAACATAGATGTCATTTTGCATACATAACAATTCAGCGGAATACTATAATTTTGGCAGATTTGAATATGAAATTTTTATTCTAAACTTTATGGCACGTACGGCAAATTGTAGCTATATTCATACTTATCTTTTCGTCTATTAATAATTCAAGCTACGTTAACATATTCTTGTATGCATATAATACATCAAGAATATGACAATTTACATTCGTCTACATTAGTTTTCATATCAAATATGCATGCACGATGTAATTATGAAGAATAACGAATTTTTTAATGACATGGATCATTTTTCTCGAGACTTAGGAAAATGGAATGCTGTGCTCGTCATCGAGCATCTTTCCAAAGAGCCTCGAGTCTGTGGCGATTCGTTTATCTCTGGCAAACGAGTCGAAGAATCGACGACCTTACGCATGAGTGATGGATACTTTATAACCGTCAATGGACCGAATGGAGATGTCTGTCTTCAACCTGAGCTCGTGCAAAGATTTTTTGCAACTCAATCGGAATCTCCTAACAACATTGGCCACAATTGTCTTCAAACACATTATGGCGTATTTTTGACCTGAAAAAAATGTCAACCATCAATTTCCCTAATTTGAACGCATGCGATAATTACCTTACCAATGCATCCTCTCAGACCACCGCTAAACGGTACATAAGCACAGGAGTGCCTGCCCACCGAGTTTTCTGGTGCGAATCTGTCTGGATCAAATTCATCCGGATTCGCCCAGTGGTTCGGATCACGATGCGTCATGTACGGTACCATGATGACTGAACATCCTTCCAGCAATGTCATTGTCTCTGGAAAAAAAAATGTTCGCACTCTGAAAGCACAGGAGATTGAAACCTTTTTGGAAACTGAACATATGAGGCTGCGTGTTCCAGAACTGCCAACAAAATGTTAGGGACTTGAATGCAATTTACGCCAAACTTCAAGAAATAGACATTCCTCAAAAATTGATAATAACTCACGGAGATCTACATCACCCTTCAATTCCCGCACCATCAACGGTGCTATGGGGAATAAGCGGAGTGTCTCCTTGACGACCATCTCGACATACTTCAAATCGTGGATGTTTTCCGCCGTCACACTGCCCTCGCCCAGGACCTCATGCAACTCTGTTCGCACCTTGTCCTACGTAGAAAAATGCGAAGATAAATAAATGGAAATTTTTATTCATTGTGACTGGGTAATATGGTATATGGTAGTGAATTAGGCACCTGAATACTCTGATGCATCCCTAGCATCAGGAACACGAAAGAACTGATAACAGCTGATGTGTCTTGTGCCTGAAACAAGTATTTTACACGCGGTTAGTCCATATTCAACCTAATTTCATACCAACTTTCCGTCAAAAGTGAGTGAACGTTTAATTACGGCAAGAAAAACGGTGTATATCTCATCTCTGAGCTTTTCGTCATTCATGACGCTGGTTTTCTCCACGTGGGCGATGAGTTGTTCGAGGAGCATCAAGCGGGGTCGACTCGCTAAAACAGAGCCTCTTTCCAAGGCGTGGTGTTCCTTCCGCTTGCGAACGATGAGCTAAAAATTGTGACGTTCGTTTGTCAACTCGGAGAGATACAAGAAATTTCAAGCAATTTCATTTAGCTACTCACGCTCTCCGTGAAACTATGAACTATTTCAGCTGCTGTAACAGTTTGCTCGCCATAGTCAGTCCAACCGTAGATCCAATCTGGGTGCAACCACAGCTTCGTCATTCGTGGGTATACCAAATCATAAATCCTGTTGAAAAATCAGCGATAAAACATGGTTGGTTCGTGATGGAATGAGCTTCACACAGCCCCAAGTTAGTAACGGAGTTCAATTTTCGCTCACGAAGAGCAAACCATTATGTCCGATGGAATAGATAATTTTCCAACTTATGAAAAATTGGTTGCTACGAAAGTCAAGCATCGAAACTGTTAATTTTTCGATCATATCCATACAATAAAAAGTCAGTTACTTTCTAGACGCCTCGGCCAACTGCTGATATCCTCCTTGTTGCGACGTTCCAGAAGCTCCCATGATGGTATCTGCGCATTGAAGATAACTTTGTAGGAATGAAAGAATGGGTGAGACGCATTCTTGTGCTCTGAAACTCACCTAGTATGATGTCGATTGTGCAGTGTTCCAAGAAAGGATAAATGTCGAACTCTTCAGTGTCAACAAGCTCCTCCAGACGATTGACACAGTATTCACTGTGATGAACAAAGTATTCCACGTACTCGTCCAACACCTTTGCATTCAACATCGGCATGATTAATTTGCGATGTGTCCTCTGCGTTGGTCCTTCAAAGACTTGTCAATTAGCAAATGAAGGTGATTGAAGTTAGCTGTGCTAATTTAGAGTGTTACCTGAACCTGATATAAGCCCACGCCCAATAAAGGGCTGAAAAAAACGGTAAACTAGACCTTTGTACGCTGCTTTAGGACTGCCAAGTATCACCTGAAATTAGATATCGGTGTTATTGTGTTGTATTTCTCAGTACCAAACTCAGAAAGAACCGAGATCACTTGCTTCTATGTCACAGGGCTTTGTGAGAATGACAAAAAGTTTCGGTCCAAGCCAAAATCGGAACGGCGAATCGTAGTGCTTGCACAGGTCGACGATCCGATCCAGTATTTCTAAAAATGCGAAAAGTCTGATCAAATTCGCGTTTTAATCAGAATATTCCACGCAAATTGCTATCCAAGTAAAAAAGAGAAGAACCTCCAAACTGTTGGTCAATAAAACATTTAGCAAAAAACCTTGACATCGAATGACTCACTGTAGTGTCATTCTTCACGGAAGGCCTTCCCAATCAGGCACGCGTGCAGAATTACTAATTATTCAACGCTTTCTGTGCAAGTCTTACCTTCGGGGCTGCACGCAAATTGAAGCGCGTTCCCAATAAACGGTAGAGCTGGTGGTCCGCGTAATTTAAACCCCAATTTAAGCAGTTTCAGTTGCTTTTGAAGCCATTCTTGCATTTTCATTGACATCCATACTCCACACAAGATCCCAATAGCTACCAGAAAGAAACCTACTTGACAAAAAAGTGGAAAAATAACTCCTGTTATCAATGGCAGGGTTCGCATTTTCTCAAAGCCACGTCACGCTGTTCGTGCCAAACATATCCGAGAATTAAGTCATCACGTAAACCCGATTAATTTACCACACAATTGACGGTGATGCAAGCCTTCAATACGGAGAAACTGTTTCCCTGCATTATTATTCACACAAGGTATAACGCCTTCTACTTTCCTCCGAATGAATTTACTTGTTTTTTTCTTTGTAAAATTTTCAATTTTTATGTTGTTTATAGTCGTTTATTTGATTCTTCAAAATAAGTATGGTCTCGAAAACGTGTCAAAGAAATTCAGTTGTCAAAATCAGGATACTTTTATAGAATCGATGTTCAAAGAAGCCGTGAAAATAGAACTTTTTGCACCACTTCTCAGCACTATAATACAAAACAATTCAGTTACTAGAAATACCATCAAATATGATAAAAATCTTTTATCGTCAAAATTCTCTTTTATTCGTTAAATGGTTCTTTTATTTTTCAGGAAATTGTTTCTTATTGCATTATTTTACTCGTTTCATAACGATTCATATCAAATTTTCATTATACGTCGTATAAACTGTGTCAGAGTCCTCAGAGTTTTATGATTTTTTTTCGATTCAAGCATACAGTCGAAGAAAACTGGACATGGCAATTTTTCATGCTCAACATTTGATTGTGAAGTCATATAACTTTCATATTTTTGCATCCATCCGTTTTCGAAATCATAGCTACAGTTTGACGGGACAGACAAACAAGCCAGCTTTTTTCTGAAAACCTGTTTTTCGGATACAAGATATCCGGAAGCATGAAGATCCGTTGAAATTAGAAAAAGTCATTTTCGACCGAAACAAACATTTTTCCTGTATCACCGTATATGTTGATCGGTATAAATGACAACATGCGATCGATATCGTAGGTAGCCCATTTTATGATTCATGCAAAATACATTCTACAGATTACTGACCAGTATCAGGACATTTCCAAAACACTGTGAAATCCCTGGGTTTGAAACCGGATGATTCATCTGTAGGATGTCCTTCACTTCCAACCGTCATATTGACGTAAGCAGCACAAAATTCAGAACTCCAAATGGACTAGGTTCGGTTAATCACATCAATCGGATTCACACACAGTCCACTTCTTGCACAGTGAATATCGAGAAACAAACTGAACTGTGCTTGGCCCTCGTTGTATATTATAAGTCTTCCGAATGATCGTACGTTAAATTGTTCAGTCAGACAGGTACGTGTCTTGTATAATCTCAAGTACGTAGTATTGGACGTGTCCAGAGACTTGGATAGTGAAATAAATAGCACGATATAGCCAACGGCTGAAGGCATAAGGTCTTCTGCAAGACGCGATGAGGATGTTACAAGCGGTTGAATAATCCAAAGTAGATTTCCTACAAAACAGATTCCAGACAATCGCCTCCATCTTGGCCACCATTTTCTGACGAACCGAAATTGTGCAAAGTTTGAAACACATATAAGTATGTGAAAACGTTGATTTTATATGATAAACATATTCCAATATTAACTTGTAATATATTACCAACTATTCGTCGGTAAAAGATAAACGACTTTCTTTTAATAGTCGGAAAAGGATCCTATCAAATTAAAATAATAACGAAATATGCTAATTTGCCGTACACACCTCAAAATAATTCGATACGATACATACGGGGTGGATTCCACCCCAGTTGAAATTGTTTCTACATCAACAGCTGTTCCATAGAATATTGACAATGTTTTTCAAACCTTTCAAAATGAGAAATCTGAGGAAAATGATGAACCTTTGAAAATGAGAAATTCCAAAACGTATTATCTATTTTCATTGGAGCAGCACACGAAAAAGTACTCATGTAGAAACAGTTTCAATGCAGGGGTGACATCCCAGGTGAGTGTAGCAAAGGTTAACATTAAAGTTTCTACTTACTTATATATGCTTAAAACGTCTCGCGATTTCAGTTCGTCAGAAAATGACGGCCAAGATTAAGGCGATTGACCGGACTCCGTTTTCTAGGGGCAATAGTCCAAAGTAGATGTTCTTTATGTTTGCATTTTGAGTTACTGCTATAATTAAGTCCATTCTTGGCGATGATTTTGACCAGCCGTCAATCTAATCGTACGCCGAATCACCTGATTAAAACGACTTTTCCTTTATCAATCATGCGAGCGTTCACCCCACTGTAACATGGCGCAATCGCAAGGTTAAAATGTATTCGGTAATCAATGTAAAACAAATTTACATGTGTCTCACGTAAGCCATAGTCACCAGATTGACCCGGTAATCAAGCCTTGGATTCCTCGCTGTTATCTACTCTGTGCATGGAATATCATCATCTGCCTTTGCCATTGCCAAAATGACTGTCGGCCTTGCAGGAAGCGAAAGAAACGGTTAGCTTTGATATTTGAGTTCATGGTTGGATTCGTGCGACTCTGTTTTTGACCTTGGCGATTTGCCTACTAATCTGACTCACGCCTCTGGAACTTTGTTGTGTTATTTTCGATGAGAAAAAGGGTCTGGCAAGGAGCGCATGCAACCAGCAACGGTGCCAGTTGTGATAACGTCGTATTGCTCATCGCATATTTCTGGCCCCCGGCGTCAGTTGTGTGGACCTAAATATAGAGTGACACTGAAGGATTAATCTGCTGAATAAATGAATGTTACTCTGATGGCATGAGGGGCCCACCGCATCCTGGGGTAATCCAGGGAGTCAGAGGGACTCGCCATTCTAGGGCAGTCAAGCTCACTAGGCGAACAGAATTATCTGCTCACTTCGCCGCAAGCTGGTGTCTATAAATCTGGAGTTACGTGCTACGGATTTTCTTAAATTTTCGAGATTCTACACACTTTCGTTCCGAAGTCCGTTAAGGTACGTCCGAATCAGCTATTTGCAGCATGTATTTCTCTTGACATATCTTGAACCCTTTAAGTACAATCGAAAAAGCACAGATTCGGCGAAGCTACAATTTCAGCCGTCAAAGCTTGTGCGCATTGTAAAGAACAATTATAGAATTGCAAATTGTCAAATGTAGCATGCAGAATCAAAGACACGTTTTGTGCTTGTGAATAAATGTCTCTGGGTCGGGCGGTGATATTGTAACACAATTGGCACAATGCAAACGAGCAGTGAAATACCTGCGCAATTGCGAAAGGTGCTACATGTTGATGGCAGAATAATATCCAGCTTGCAAGTACCGCTAAAACAGACAGTAACTAAAGTTTGTTGTTTACCGAAAAAAGTCTTGTGCCAATTTTCAAGCAGATCGGAATAAGGAAAAGATAGAAAAAAAGGTTTTGTTGAGGATTTAAAGAAATTGTTAGACGAATAGACAAAACTAGAAAAATACTGAATTAATCACGTGTTTCGATTTAAATAGGGCAAGGTTAAATAGCCAGAAAGAGATTGCTTGAATAGGCGAAGACACGCAAACACCGCGTTGCAATGTTCCCCGGAAGAGGCTCGTTGTTCGTTCGTTTATCCGTCCATCACAATTTATGCAGACCCTATTCTCAATCCAGGCACGCCCAGCTAATACGCAGCATCCAGAACCCAGTTCGAAAGCTAGAATAATTTGCAAAATTTGTCACCCAATCCTCCCGCTGTGCACAATTGTTTGTACTCTGCCTCTGGCATAAGACAGCTGACGTAAAAAATTTTTACTCATTAAAACTTTATACACAATTAATTCTGACAATAATTGACATGTGAAATGCTTGTGATTACAAAAATTTTACCTAATGAAAATATTACTCGGCATACCGTACTTGTATTTTTTCGGTAAGTAACTAGTTCACGAATGGGATTACAACGTTCCATTGAAAATTCTCCAGAGTCTGTCACGAGATCCATGCTTACAAAATGAGTTGAGAATTCGCATAAGTAACGATTATGCTTATAAAAATTCGCAACATAACATTTTTCAGTAAAATGACGTGAGTATAGACTAACCGTAAACGGAACAACAATCATGCCGTCGTTAAGTGACTCTGGGGGTCGAAACCGCGTGGACAGAGCTACGAGTCCACTTCCTCGAAGACTGGCTGTGGATCCAGTTCAGGAGTTGAAGGCGCTTTTCGCCGAGCCATCATTGAGGCTGTCCAACAGCGAAAAGGACCATGATGCCCGCATAGACGGTATTCAGTGTCTCGAGACGATCGAGGTATCGGCAGATGAGGATCTTCCAGAAAGAGGTAGCTGGAATAGCAAGGTACAAAAGTCCGCTGTCTAGATAAACGGTTAATAATAGTTTATTCATACGAACGAAAAA
Organism: Neodiprion virginianus; assembly: GCF_021901495.1. Lineage (NCBI taxonomy): Eukaryota > Metazoa > Arthropoda > Insecta > Hymenoptera > Diprionidae > Neodiprion > Neodiprion virginianus. The sequence goes on along the minus strand of NC_060878.1, from coordinate 15,502,023 downwards.
TTAGCGGGAAAAAATGTTACGTCCGCATAGCGCGCAATGTTTTAGGAAATTCGCTACGATCGTTTTATATGATTATTGTACATGCAAGGTTGCAAAAATATCGGAATTTACAATTTCTCTATACTTTACGATCAACTGTAGCAGCCAGTTGCGGCATCGCCCGTGAAGATTATCAAATGCTTCTTGTGGCAAAACTGTTAGACATAAGCATACCTATGCTCTCGCAGATTTCTTATTTTCTTTTTCTTTCTTCTGTAAAGCTCATCGAGCCTTTGAAAACGATCTTGAACATAACTTTCCTCGATATGTAAAAGTTTAGTCGGTATTCGCATAAGTGGGTGATCCCGTTTCGACTTGGCTTCTACATATATCGTTGTATCTCCAAAACTATTGATCTGATTGTAACAAAATGTAGCCCAAAACCTGACCAAACGTTGTAGCTATCCACAGAAAAAAAAGAAACGAAATCGGTTCGTTATTTCTGGAGTTATAAGCGACCATACGGATGTATAGACAAACAGAGAGACGTTGAGTTTCATGTAAGAGAAGATTGCGTATGCAACGTTGCAGAAATCTTAGGCATCGTAGGGATGTATATATTTCAAAACTTTCAAAGATACGTTGCTGCAGCAAACTTTTTGCAATATTTTTGAGTGTGAAAAGTTATTTTACTCTAATATATGTGAAATATTTCTAACTTAAAGAAGTTACATACTGACCCAATATTTCGGAAATATTCTAAATTTCACAAAGTTATTGTTTTGCTGCAATGTTCATAGAATATTTCAAACGTTGGAAAGTTGCGTTACTGTAATGTTGTAACATTTCCAATTTTGCAAAGTTACGTTGCGGCATTGTACCTGTCTGCAATATTGCGTCCTACGTGAGCTTGACTATCGGAACCATAGAGAGCATTTATATGCGGGAATTAAGCAGTTGATCATGCTAATGAGGTAGCTGGACACACGGGAGATTAAGTGATTCGTTGGACGTGTCATTGTTGAAGGCGCCATCAACGCACGATGGCACGATAACGTAGTAAACTCGATTGCACGTGATTGCCCGACTTACGGCTCGCCGGATTATACACACCAGACAACTATTATCCAATTTCTTTTCGCATAAACGATCATCTTCCTCTGGGAAGAAATTACGTATAAATATAGACCCTAATTCAAGTAATAACAATTTCACCGTTTGGCTTACAGATCGAGTTCATCCTGTCAGTCGTAGGCTTGGCTATTGGCCTCGGTAATCTATGGCGTTTTCCATACTTGTGCTACAAGAATGGAGGCGGCGCATTCATGGTTCCCTATTTCATCGCCTTGGCCCTTGCTGGCGTGCCCATGTTCTTCATGGAACTTTCACTTGGTCAGATGATGACTGTAGGCGGTCTCGGAGTTTTTCAAATTGCTCCGATATTCAAAGGTCTGCGGACTTTTTCTCAAGCTAATTAAACCGTTGTACTTGAATGATTATAGAAATTTCGTAAAAATGATGAAAATCGCAATATTCCACAATGAAGTATTTATATCATGATTGGTTTTCAGGAATTGGTTACGCTGCCTGCGTTCTCTCCTGCTGGACAAATGTCTATTACATAGTAATCCTCGCCTGGGCCTTATTTTACCTTCTTGCATCCCTGCGATCTGGTAGGTTACTATGAATTTTTTCATGCCCTGAACAACTCCGAACATTAGCCAAATTGTTGCAAGGGATCATATTTCGATAATTAATTTTCGTCCGTGACTTCGACAGACGTTCCTTGGAGGTCCTGTGATAACTCCTGGAATACTGGGTACTGCATAAAGCCCATAGATCGTTTGGAAGCAAACTGCTGGTCCAGCGGCCAAGAAACGATATGTAACACTCCAATAGGCAACGTGACAGCGACCTTGCTCAAGGATCCGGTCAAAGAATTTTGGGAGTATGTTTTTGTCTTTTTGTTAGCTCCTTTGTTACGTCTATCATATTTAGAGTTCGATTACTGTTTTGAGATTCGTGTGCGTAGTTCAGAATATCGAGAAATAATCCAATAACCGTATTGTCTTTTTCAAAGGCGGCGAGCTCTCCAAATTTCAGAAGGTATTGATCACGTCGGTGGAGTTAGGTGGGAATTAGCCGGAACGTTGGCCGTCGTGTGGATCATGTGCTACTTTTGCATTTGGAAGGGAGTCAAGTGGACGGGAAAAGTAATAATAACCGTTTTTAGATCGTGCACCTAACGTCCACCGTCCTAGGATGATCCTTACACAGCATGCAATACTGCAGACACGTTACTACAACATTTTCAGATCTGAATTGCAATTCCAACGTCGACAGAATGTCCCGGCAACATTTTTTAAATTTCTACTTGCAATCAAAATATTACGAACATATTTCAGTAATATCACAAAGTTGCGTTATTGTACCTACTTTGTGTTAAACGGTATACAAAATGACAAAAATATTGCGCAATGTGTTCGACATCTTTCGTTCCTAGAAAAATTGCATTGCTGAAATGTTGAAATATTTCAATATTCGTAAATTTGCTGTTTATACCTTGCTGCATTTATTCCCAAATATTTTAAACTTTGCAAAGTACGCTGCAGTTGCAATGTTACTCTAATACCGCGTGCTGTGTAGATCAGACATTCAATTCCCAAATAACCACCGTTAAACTTCAACTTCCTCATTTCCGTTCTTTGTGTTCTCTAGGTTGTCTATTTCACTTCACTTTTCCCTTATGCCCTGCTGGCCGTTCTACTGGTGCGAGGTCTGACTTTGCCGGGAGCCATGGAAGGTCTCAGGTACTACGCCACACCGAATCTGTCAAAACTTGGCGAGCCTGAGGTGAATACTAATCCTAGGAGCCGCATGATCTAAATCGAGAATAACGCTCTGACGTTAATTACACGCAATTATCAAGGTAGTTTAACAGGATCTTCCCGGTGTAGTTACTTTCTATGTTAAATACCATCCCCAAGAACATACGCCTGTGATTGATGTATTTTGAATTGTAAACTCTGATCTCTTCCACTTATCGTTAATCTGGGTACCTCTACAAACGTATTTCAATCCTTTCCCAATTGTCCAGGTCTGGATCGATGCTGTAACACAAATTTTCTACTCCTACGCCTTGGGCGTCGGTGCACTGATCGCTCTTGGCAGTTACAACAAGTTCAACAACAATGTCTACAAGTAAGTCAGAATTAGGAATCGCTATTATTAACCAGTAGGAACGCTTGTAAAAACCGGTCAATTAACGATATCCCGTCAATTATCCTCCTTGGAACAATAAGAAAAAAGAAAATGGTCAAATTCTTCACTCGTCTTTAACAGGGATGCGTTATTAGTGTGCACAATAAATTCCGGTACTAGTATGCTGAGCGGAGTTGTGATATTCTCAGTGGTTGGCTTCATGGCCCACGAACAGCAGAAGCCCGTTGCAGACGTTGCAGCATCAGGTATATCGATTTCGAAACGTACTAACTTAAAAACTGACTCGTACAAAAACGTCCAATTTTGTTAAATAATTGTAATTGGAGCAACTTAACAACGATTTCTGGAACAGGTCCCGGCCTCGCATTTTTGGTGTATCCTTCAGCAGTGCTACAATTACCTGGAACACCGATATGGTCCTGCCTCTTCTTCTTTATGCTTATTCTTATCGGTTTGGATAGTCAGGTGCGTAAATGTGAATGATGTAAATTTCTCCGCTATTAAAAATAATACATGGTTAGCTTTCTGTTATAGAGAAAAGATGAACTCGATAACTCACCTCTTTTACAGTTCTGTACGGTTGAAGGGTTCATCACAGCCGCGGTTGACGAATGGCCTCGACTGCTCAGAAAAAGAAAAGAGATGTTCATAGCACTTGTGTGTTTTCTCTCTTACCTCATCGGTCTCTCTTGTGTTACTGAAGTTAGTGTAACTTGACTTCTATATTATAATGACTCATGTTCACCGATTTGGTATCAGTACAAGGAAGCGATTCAATTCCAGGGTGGTATGTATGTATTTCAATTGCTGGATTCGTACGCGGTTAGTGGATTCTGCCTGCTGTTCCTGATGTTCTTCGAATGCATTGCGGTCTCATGGGCCTTCGGGGTGAACCGTTTTTACGACGGGATTCGGGATATGATTGGATACTACCCTTGTTTTTGGTGGAAGATATGCTGGACAGTCACGACACCAGCCATCTGCATAGTGAGTGGAGCCGTTTACTCCTTTGTAGAACACATTTTGACGGCATATTTGCCTTTTTCAGGGTGTATTCATTTTCAATGTGATCAAATTCGTCCCGGTAAAATACCTCACCTATGAATATCCGTGGTGGAGTCATGTGTTGGGCTGGTTAAGCGGGCTATCGTCCATGCTCTGCATACCTGGTTATATGATTTACATCTGGTGTATAACTCCGGGGACCAGGAGAGAGGTAAATAGGGGTCTGAATTAGCCGCACTGTTTGATCCAAAAGTTAGCAAAGGAAGAAAACCAGTTCAAAAAATCTCCTGCAGCGTAATTTGTGCCAATGATGACAAACAAGACTGAAACAACTTCCGTACTATATAACAACGATGAATCTGAGCAAATTCGAGTAACACAAGTTAAGATATCAACAATTTGAGAGGAGGTTTTACAATTAGAACCTTTAAAGTGATTAAACTCTGATGTTCGTGATTCGATTATCATGTTTTTGAGCTCGTTTTGATCGCTGACGAGATCCCCATACGTTGTCTGCAGAAATATTCAAAAAATCTTACGTCATAGTTTAGTTATAACACACAAATGTAATTGTTGAAAATCTGTAGCAACGTACTAGAAAAATTCTTTTGTTTTAATAATTCTGTAGGAATAACTATTTGTAAAACTTTTCAGTGTATCTCTGGAGATTTTATTGATAAGCAAAATAAGTCTCTGAACATTGAAATCTAACGGAAAACACACCAGAATGTAATCAGTTTGAACTATCTGATTACAAAATATTTTGTCAAAGATGTTCTTTCATTCGTGATGACCATCGTTGGGTCAAATAATACTGTTGGAGATTTTTAAAAAGGTTTTATTTCTCTGCTGTTAACTCTTGATTCAAACGATCCGGCCCATTCATCTTTAACGTATTTGTAACTAGGAAAAGACAACGCGTAACAACATGTTTAATTGATTTTCAGAAATTCCGAAAACTAGTGAGAATCGACGATGACATTGCTACACTTCGAAAAAAATTAAACCCAACAAAATTTGTTACAGTAAATAAGAGTCAGTTTTAGTATTATATATTTTTTTTTATTCTAGAATCATGGACTGTGTAGAATAAATGACGTGTTATGCAGCAGGGATTCAGCTCAATTTATTAGCTGATATTAGCATTTGTATTCACGCATATGATGTATATAAGAAGGAAGGGAAAAGGACCAGAAAGGTGATCCTCGCGTTTTTCTTTGGAAACAATTGAATAAAATTATATGACTAAAGTGGTGTAAAGGATACGAAAATTTTTTTATTCAGGAATGAAAATACTATGTGTGTATAAAATAAATCAATTATTCAATATGTATGATAATATTTAGTAATACATATTACTATATACTATACATTATAACGTGCACACGACTGAATTGTGTATTCTTTTTTTCAGTCTTCACCAACAAGGTGAAATAGTTATATTATAATCAGATAAAAAAGAGAAAACGATGATATACTCATTCTTCGATTTGCAAATCAACCATTTTCGTACGATTATTATTAAATACATTGTTTTACATATAATATAATATAAATATACAAATCTGAATTGTTGATAAATCGTTAACGAAGCACCATTCAAACATAACAATAAAGTACATGGAAAACCTGAATCAATTATTATCCTTACTTTGCATTTCTTTGATTTTATCAATCAATATCTGTTTCCACTGTTCCTCCGACACGCTATTCGCCCATTCCGGAATCGCAGTGGTAGGTAGCATGAAAGATGCCATTGCAGTCTTGACTTGATCAATTTTGTCTTCGTCTAAGTCTATATCACACTGATTGGATCGAGATGACCAGACTTCTAAGGTCTCCGGTTCACAAGCCTATAAACGATCATTCGTTATTACATCAAGTAGTTTTAGGTTTTACATATTTTTATTTCTGTTGTTATTGAATATGTTATTGATCGAGAAATCAATAAGACAGTTGTGCGAAATTATCCAACAGCTACAAAGAAGATTACGTTCACTCATCATCCTGCATTGTGTTGCAAAACTTTTACCTCTAGTTCATTTCTGACCGGCACAGATGAAGAAATGTGATTGGTGTCCAGTGAAGTCGATAACCACTCATCATCCTGCATGAAACCATACATGAATGAAATTTTATTGTTATTTACATTGTTGGAAAAATTTTTTTTTTAGTCTATTAATTTAGTAATTATTTATGACTATCTGAATTTCAAATCCTTAATTGAATTCAAACTATTTAAAGTTTATAAATATTTTTACGTACTCCCAAAACTAAACTTCATGACCAATTTGAAAAGCAGATTGCCTGTAATACTTGAAAGCGTGAAAATCGAGAATGAAAGAAAATGAGAGACCTCGTAGTCGTCCAGCATCGGATCACTGTCATGAGGTATTTGAGAGAGAGGCATGTAGCCTCTTAAGCCAGGATCTTCGTCTTCACTATCAGACTCGATGGCGGCTGCTGCTCCAATGTTAAGATCTGGGGCATTGAGATTCTCCTCTACAGGCTCCTGAGTTGGTTCAGGAGACATCATTTAACTCTCGCACGTTCGGGAATCGCAACGATTAAACTCAGACTATAAAATATTGGCCGCAGGTTAAAATGTGTCGTAATACTTTGATGAAATGATAGATGATTATCCCCACAGTGCAAGACCATGTATTGCTATATCACATTTACAGCTCTAGAGGCACGAATAGTTTTCCAAGCTCGTTATGAGTCGCTGTGAGTCAAAACAGATTAAATATTAAATACTTTCGTATTTAATCTTTGCTTTTTCAACTATCGGGCGTTCAGTAATAATCTGAATCTGTTGTAGTGCTTTCCTCTGGAGTGAAAATGTAGGAAGAACCAGACTTCGAATTGAATTTCCTTAAAAACTTTGCGAATGGTTTCAAAGTGAAGAAAATAACGAAGCAATGACGAGTGACGATGGTATGTGATTTTCAAATGTTTCCAAGAATACCATATGCTGTTTATAATACGTACAACCCTTCTCGAATTCAAGATTTCTAATTATTCAAATGGTTTATAAATATTTACTAGATTTCTAACCTAGTTGAAGAATAATATTACTTCATCGTTAAATATGATCGTCTAATTACTAATATTGATTAAAGTAGGAAAAATAGATGTTATTTTAAGGTGTTGAACATAATTTACGAATAACTTACGTTGTATTAATCACTGGATATAACAAAGCTGTCAAATTTTTGCGGACGTTTGACAGCTCAAGCGATATGGGGCTGGTGTTCTGGTATTTTTACCAGTTTTTACGTTTCCGATTACTGGCGCCCTCTGACACGAACTAGAATTGATAAACTAATTTCTAAATGCGCCTCAGCTTATTACTAAAACCGTAGGATAAAAAAATACGTAGTTGATACCGTTGACTGAAAATTGCCAAAGACAACCAGCTGAATGAAACGTTTTGAAACCTATGGCCTACAACTTTCGAATTGCTTGGAAATTTTTTATGCACAATCTCTGCTCCCTACTAGCTCTTAATTACTCTCTAACTTTTATTGTTTGCTCCCACACGGTTTTCAAGAATATCAAAAAAAAAAAAAAAACGGTTCGGGCACTTGACTCTCAGTAAAATAAAGTCAAATTCGAATAAGTGTTTGAAACAAACCGACGGTTATTCAAACAAAATGAAATGTGCTCTTAATTGCTCCCTAATTGCTCCGAATTACTTTAGTATATTTTGGAATAGCTTCTGCATGGTTTTGGAACAAATCGAGAAAAACTGAAGAGGGGCATTTCGTGAAGAAGAAGTGTGGAGGAATTCGATTTAATATGCCCTCACGGAAAAAAACCCAACCTGGGGGTAAATTCGTACCCCCAACTCATAGATAATGCTAATTTCCCATAAGAAAAAAGTTAGGGGTACGAATTTACATCCAAGTTGGGATTTTTTTCCGAAAATCTGATAATTGTTACTAATTGCTCTAGGACCGCTCGTAGTTGCTCCGCAAGACTTGAAATTTGCGGCCTCATAGTTTTCGGAAAAACTGGGAAACAACAGAAGAGCTACTATACGAGTATAGAATAATTCAAACTTTTTCACAAATAATACAGAATTTTCATCAGAACTTTCTGAAAACATATTTCAGATAGATTTCTGAGAAAAATGTGACAAATTTTACGCCAATATTTAACATTCAACATAGGTATGTAATAATGTAGAATAGAATAGTATAGAAATGTGTAGAAAATTATAAACATAAGCAAACACAGAGGAGTAACAGAATTTTCTCGTGCTTGTAATTTCCCCTAATGCGTTAGATGTTATTATTTGTTTATTGTTCAAATGAATTGTGGTAAGTTATACCTAATTGTGTAATTAGCGTGCTGTTTAACTATTTCGCGAATTGTGATAAGTTTGTATGGTCGATACTGGCCACCCCGGTTGCGTCGCAGAAAGTGAGAATCGGTACAGAAACAAGAATTTTTATGGTACGTTCTTAGATTATAGCTTTCGAAAAGCTTATAGCAGAGCTTTGACTAATTATGTGTTATCTCAAAATCGATAAATGAAAAAGCAATTCATTAAATGGAAGATTTGTATCGCGCTACTCAAATAATCGTAAATCTCTACGAAATCGCCCTACTATATTCGTAATTCGTAATTAAAATATGTCAATTCGATCGCGGACTGCGAGCTAACTGAGCTAATTAGATGAAAATTAGCTGGCTAAGATAATTATCCGACCCAAACTAGCTAATCAGCTAATTTTCACCGGCTAAACCTAAAAATGTACGAAATCAACAAGCAAATAAATTTTTCACCATTCGAATTCGAGCTTGCTGGAACTGGACTCAGTTTTATTATATTACCTTTACAGAATTATTGTGATCCAATTGCCCAAGGTATCTAAAAAGTTGATAAATCAATCATAATCAGCTAAGCTAAGAATAAAAACTAACGATCTTCAAATCGTGATACTTGTTTGTGTTAACTTTTCAAAGTCACTCACTAAGCTCTGCATATTCTCGTATAATCTAATGCGTATTATTTCCCAACTGTAGTTAGTCTATTAATTGAGTAATATTAAACTTGGATTCGCTTAAAAACTTCTCTGATTGTAAGCGACAACCGTCTATATATGTGGTATTTTAGTCAGAAGTTCGAATCCGAAAGGTGAGAAATTCATTTGCTTGTCGATTTTCTGCATTTTCAGGTTTGGCCGGTTAAAATTACCTGATTATCCATTTTCTTTGAACTATTTTGGTCGGGTAATTACTTTAGCCAGTTAACTTTCAGCGAATTAGCCAAGTAAACCGTCTTGTCCGGTATTGCGCATGCGCGGTGGCGAGTTCGCGCACCGAGCGAGGCTGCCCGAGCTGCGTAGAAGCGAGCGTGGCATTTGCGGTTCGAGCTCCGAATAGCGCAGATATCGGACGAGTTCGTCTTCGCAAAGAAAAAACTACGATAGCCCCTCGTACATCACAGACTACTACCAGAAGGTCTATAATATAACTAAATCGAATCTGTACCAGAAGATCATATCAAAAATAAATTTTTTATCTCTTATATACACTGGACGCTAATTCCATTTCGCGTACAGCAAGAATTGAACAACTATATATCGGATATTTCACTCGTGACCAGTCCACTGCAATAATCGATATTATAATGCATCTAATAATTATATGAGGTATTTCTTGTGATTCGTTTTGCACGTAATGAAACTTTTTTAAGAACAGTTTTTCCCTCAAGTATCAGTGTACTTCAGTAGTGATGAAAAAAGTCTGTGATGGAGTTGAACTTCAGTACTTTTGTACTCCAGTCGTGCAGTATAGTAACCGTATTTGCTTTACTTTCAGGTAAAATAGAATCTGTGTGAATTATGAAAGCAACTAGAGCTTTGATCAAATATGACAGATACTAACTTATCACACCAAGATTCACCTCGCTAAACATACCTGTCGCATTTGACGTACAGTGAAACTGTCAGTACAAACTGAATCGGAAATGAGTTTGCGGTAATCGAATGTAAACTTGATACTAATACATGATTCCCACAAGTCGAGGTTCGTACTGTTTCCTGAAACAAATTAGCACAATCGTTTCAACCGCAGTGCGAATTGATCTGTATCTATTCATTTTTAAATTATCCCTTCTTTACGAAATATATGAAAATTGTGAGATACTAATGTTGATAAACGCGAGCTCCCAAACATAGTAACACCATACACCATACACCATTAAGCACGGACGATGCAAGTACAATGGTTCACATTTTTCACTCTGATTGCGAGATTATTTGCTGCGAGAAACGAACTGGCGAGAGATTATTTTGTCTACAAGCAAGTGCCGAGTGTCGTTGCCTTTTTGTGTGAACACGCGTCACGTAAGATTTCCTTCATTATTTCACCTCGAACGTACTTGGACAGTCTGTTTATTAACCCGATTTCATTGATTGTAGGTGATTTGGAATTAAACAAGATGCTGAGCAGCGAAGGAATGAGAGTGGCAATTTTCTACCCTGGGTTCGAATTCTCTCTGGAAAAAGTGATGGCTGCAACCTATTCGCAATTTGGAGTTTTTCTGGATTTAAATTGCGGAAGTGAATACAGTGAGTTCATTTTGACAGAGGTAAGCTATTGTAGACATCTTGAGAATATCAAGCGAAGTAAAAACGATTTGAGTCAATTAGGTATAATGTTGAAACTATCATCTTTAAACTAACTAAACTTGAATTGAAGAATATTGTGACAATTTTTGAGTTGGAATGTACAGAGTTCGAAACTTCGAACCTTCAACGACTCCTACATCTGGCTATTATTTGGTGGAAACCTGAATGAAAGTGTAGACTTACTACATGATGAAACATTTAGTATTGGCACTGATTTGGTTATTGCCACACCGAGGCTTAATGAATATACCTTGTACGACGTTTACAACCCGGCCAAAGAACGGGGCGGGAAACTGAATGTTACAGAACTTGCTTCTTGGCATAATGAGACAGGGTTCAACGTCACCTTGATTCAAGAGAAATACCAGAGAAGAGCAAATTTTCATGGATTGCAGCTGAAAGTAATTGCTGTTGTAAGTTCGTTGCAGCTTTAATGCCTCGTGCGCGGTATGTTCGCTTATTTGGCCGCCGTTGATGATCGTGAAAAAAATGTTTGAATTACGGTGATTTTTAGACACAGTACAGACCCGATGATATGAGCATTGAAGAATACTTGCAAGATCACACTACAAAAGCATTGGACAGTATGACTAAGTTCGGGTTTGCCATTTTATCGCACTTGGGAGATATTTTCAACTTCACGTAAGCCAATTGAACTAATAGGTATACATATATGATACTCCCGTACGTTATTATTTGACCACAAGAATTTAGGTAAAGTAGACAATTAAGTGCTTTCAGATGTTCGTAGAATATAAGGTACTGTCAAGGATATTTACTCTATGAACAGAAATGATGAAATTTAAAAGCCGTTACTGGATGCACATTATTTTACTACAAACATTCCACATATAGAATGGACATTGAAGAGACAAGCTTTTGGGACCAAGTGACTGAAAACGGTACACATCTTGGCATGGTGGGGATTCTTCATCGAAGTGAAGCCGACATTTCGGCTACTCCAGCGCTTCTATTCAAAGAACGTGCAATCCTAATTAAGGCCATTCATCCTGTTTGGCCATGGAGGTATACTAGGGTGTACCAAAAAAAAATTAATATTTTCAAACCCCCATCAAAATTTCGATAGAGCATCTCAAATGGAATATCTCAGCCAAATATGATATTCTTTCTCGTAAACGGCTTGACTTATAAAGTGTTTAAATACAGATTCTTATAGGAAATTTTACGCTCTATAAAAAAGTACCAAGATAATATTTTCTTAACTCTAACCGATGAAGAGATGGATGGTTCGAAAATAAATTTTTTTTTTTTAGCCCAACCTAAGGTGAATACATTGAACCTAATCTTAACGCGGCTATTAAGCTCCATCCTGTATAAAATATTCTTACTTTTTCGATTAAATCTTAATTTTTTACGGTCATGACAGAACCTGCTTCATGTTTCGATCAATGGCATCGAGGGTAAGCGATGAGTTTATTCGTCCATTTTCCACGAAATCTTGGATCGTTACCGCAGTCGTAGTTACGATTTCCGTAATTGTACTGGGTCTGACTTTGAAAGTTGAGCTTGTCACGGACCGATTCAACACCTGGATTGAAGTAGGATTTGTCGCAACGGGTATCATGTGTCAGCAAGGTGAACGAATTGTAAAAGCCTGGAACGCACGAGCTGGTTTTAACATTGTATGTGACATATCTTCTCGCAGGCTCACTGCTCGTTCCTACGTCCATTTCCAGCCGATTAGTGGTATTGAATTTGCTATACTTCAGCATCTTGATTTACAACTATTATTCGGCGAGTGTTGTATCTGCTCAACTGAATCAACCGCTGGAAAAAATGAACGACTCAATGCACCAGCTTGCACAGTCTAATTTACAGATTGCAGCTGAACCAATTACGTACACGAACTTCGGATTGACGGTAAATTCAATATGTTTGTTGCACTTTGTACATCGTACCAGATAACGAAGCGATGCCTGTAAATTTACTGTTAGGCTCAAAAAGACTGGGAGATCAAGGAGTTCTACGTCAAGCGATGGAAACCTCTGGCAGACAGAACGCGATACATTCCGCTGGAAGAAGGATTCGCAAGGGTTGCTAAGGGTGGCTTCGCTTACCACACAGATCCAAACACCGGGTATCCTTATGTAGAGAGATTGTTTACCAACCAAATGATCTGTGAACTAACGGAAGTTCACCTATTTCGACCTCAGATGATGTCACTGTCGGGTAGACACAACAGTCCTTTCACTGAAATGGCAAAGATTGGGTAACAAGTCAGACAAATGAACTCAACAGTATCTTGGTCGAAACAATAATTGTTTTCTGGTGTATTTTGTTCCAGTGCATTGAAGCTATCAAGCGCAGGACTCTTGACTCGGCAACAAAAACGCTGGATGGCTCGAAAGCCAATGTGCATCCGTGACTCTTTCATACTACAAAGTATTTCCATCTTAACAACGGCACCTGCGTTTATCATTTTGTTCGTTGGTATTTTTCTGGCCTCAGTGATTTGCATTTGGGAAAATCTGAACTTCAAATCACAAGATTCTTCAAAATAAAATTAATTTTGATCATTTATTATTGCACCCGGCACGTGTCATTGATGCTTGTTGTTAGATACAATGAGAAATTTTACCTCTTAACTTAAAATTTTAAACTAATTGAGCAGAAATGTAATCCTGAAGAAACATGTTTTAAAGTGGTACAAATTAAGAATTCATTCTGATTCTCAATGCTTTTTTAATTCCCTTTTTTGCTACGTTGGACTGATAATCAAACACGCATGATTCGTTCTCAATCTTTCTTTCGGATTCAAAACAAAGGAAAAGAAAAAGAAAAACATTGGGCACGCTATTCTCAATGATTAGGATTTGATTAGGATTAGTTTATAAAACAGGCCTGAACTGTCTGATTGAAATAATCGAAATATGCGTCTGATTGCGTACACAATATAATAATAGACTTAGCAATATTCATTACATACAATGAAAATGCAACAAAGCGTGTGGAATTTAAATATTTTTTTCCAACACCCGCACCGAAAGTTCTGTATTCTGCACTGTCCACAGGCACTTAAGGAAATCTTGTAAACAGTCGTGCGAGAAAACTTTCTCACACCGCTAGCAGCCAATAGCGTTGCAGGAAAGTTATTCGCACCACTACAGGTGTTTAAATAGTAAATTGCAGAAGTAGTGCGCAAAATAAGTGATTCCCGCACGAGTTGAGTTTATCGCCCTAGCCTAGCGAGTACGCGTACTTATTTGGGTAGGTAAAATGGAAATTTGCGCACGGAGTCAGGAAAAATACTATATTCGCATGAGGACTGGAATCAATATAAATGCGCCTTTCCAATTTGTGCCAATGATGGTGAACGCGAATGAAACAACATGCTGGCTAAGTAGTAGAAATGATACTTGGAAAATTCAAATAACACAAACTGATATATCACATGTTGAGAAAAGGTTGTTTGGTACATTCAGAAATACTTAAATTCTGGTGGTTTGGACTGATTCTAATATTTTTAAGCTCATTTTGCTCATCAGCTATGTCTACATAAATAGTCTATAAATTATTCAAGAAATTTAACATTATCGTATAGTTAGAACGTGCAAATGTTATTGCAGACGAAAATCTGTTTTACCGTACTTACAAAAATTCATTTTTATCCACTCTGGAGATAACGATTTATAGAAAAACATTTTAGTCGATCTTTGGAGATCTCTATGGTAAACAAAATAAGCCTAAGACATTAGAATGGAATCAGAAGTACCAGAATATTACTTGAGTATTCTGAACATTCTGATGCTAAAACCTCTTCTGAAATTGTTGATACCTTAACTTGTGTTATTCAAATTCGCTACAGATCGTTTCTATTACATTGCAGGGATGGTGTTCCATTAGTATTCATAATCTTTCGCATGAATAATACTATTGGAGATTTTCTAAACGGTTTTCTCTCTTTTCCTAACTGATGATTCAGACACACCGCATGAATCATCCATAAAATTATGTTTGCTATATTGAATTTCTTACGGTTCCAACAGGAATTTTGAACCTTAATGAAAATAATTGATCAGATGCATTCATCTTGCAGAAATATTTAGAAAAGGAGAAAAATAAATGCAGACAAGTTTCATGTGTAAAAACAAATACTGTTTTTTAAATAATTTATTGAATCTCACAGTAAAGTATTCTCGAAGTGAAACTATTTTTTCTTCTTTGACTTTTTGTCATTGGCGGCCGAGACTGGAGCACCGGTTATGCTGGCTAATTGCTTCTTTAAATTAAGTAAAATTTCCACTTCCGGTTGCCAGACACTTTTATCGCCCTTGGTTTTCAAGTCCCTAACGAGAAGTCCCTAAACAAAACACAGTTGCACAAAATATCAATACGCTAACAGTCAGAAAAATTTACAGTAATGGTTTCAATTATTTAACACACAATTTATTTTCCTTTTGTGTCCAGTAAAATTGCAAAATACATACTTGCTTCGCAATTGCAGCTTCTAGAGTAGCAACGTCTTGTCCACCACCTCCGTTTAGTTCAGAGGTTGCAGCAGATACAGACTTCTTTGCATTCACTGGCGTCGACTGACTGTTAATTTTTGTTGTGGAAGAGGTGAGTTCAGCCAGCTGTTTTTTCAGTTGCAGTAGGATTTGAACTTGCGGTTGCCAAATAGTTTTGTCTCCTTTAGCTTTCAAATCTCTTACAAGCAAGCCCTATGAAAAAATAATAATACTGATAATGATCAAAGTATGTTCTTTGTCCTTACATCCTTATGTCAGGAAGTTGGCTGAATCACAGACCTGCTTGACAATCGCAGCTTCTAACGCAGCAGCATCTGTTGCAGCAGCAGGGATAACTGATTTTAGTTCTCGGGATGGTGAGTCTTGTTTACCAGCATATTTTTTCCTCAACAATTCAACTTGTTGATCTTCAATTTTACTGAAAAGTGGCGATGGTTTTCCTATCTTATGCCCGGCTGGTAAAAAGGTCATAATAGTGTCCGGAATGTAGCCGTAGCTGATTTTATCCAGGCCCAATTGCGCTCGCAATTCACGAGATGTACTGGGCATGTATGGGCCCAATAATGCAGATAGAAGACAGGCCAAATTTGAGCAGACGCCAATGACAGTACCGGCCTTTTTTCTGTTCAAATGCAAAAAATTTGATTATGAAAGAAACTGCAAAATCAGTTACATTTTTTGTCACTGCATCAACTTACTTGTCGTCGTCAGAGCCCTTGATTTTGACCCAAGGTTCTTGTGATTGCATGTACTGATTTCCGTGTTTGGATATCGCTAAAATGTGTCTGAGAGCGTCTCTCATCTTTGCTTTCTCCAATGCTGCCACATACTGTGAAAGTTCTCTTTGGGCAAGAGCAAGTACAATGAGATCGTCTTCCCGAAGTTCCATCGGTGGGACTTTGGATCCAAAGTTTTTCTCAGCAAAGGTCAGCGCTCTTAAGATAAACAGAGAAATGTCATCAGTATTGTCTTATTGCACCCAGTAAACTACAAAAGATTATAATCTATTAATACAAATTCGGTTTGATGTTTGCCCATCCAAACTTTATAAGAAAACTGATTATGTAGTATCAAATCAATTATTTCCTAGCTTTGAATATATCTCTAATGATTTGGTTCTTTTATATATTTTTATATTTAAACTCTATCGCAGTTTCAATTCAATCCAATCTGTAATATACCATTCTTTTTATCCATTCCTATTTGATTCGTTCATACAAATTAAAATTCACTTATAGTGGAGTTCGAATACGTCTTGAGCAATTCTATATTCACATCCATTTGTTTCTATTTGAATATTGCGACAATTGGAATCTGTGTAAATCTGTCATTAACATCAACACTTTTCTAGTTGTCTATTGGAAACTTTTAGCGATAATTAATTCAATTGCTATAAACTTAGTTCAATCCGTGATGAAAGTTTCGGAATGTTTTTGCAGTCTCGAATATGATTCTTCAAGCACTTTGAGTTACGCTGTATTTATGATTACTTGATTCTCAAACCTGTAACAATACCTGTCAATCCATTCTATTTATTAACCACTCGTTCATTGGCAAAAAAAACACATTCAATTGTAAATTTGAAATCGAAAAAATGGAATTGATATTCTATTGTTTTCAATTGTTTAAAATCCGCTTTTGTTCAATAAGTGGACTTGGCAAATGCAAATGTTTAAATTGTTTGCAAAATTATTGATCGACCTTTGATCTTGAGGGTGCACAAAATTATTTTTCATTCACCTGTTGACAAAATTACCAAGATTGTTGAGTAATTCGCTATTATTTTTTGTGGCCAGGTCGACCCAATTGAAGTTAGAATCCTGACTTTCTGGCCTTATGTAAGCGAGGTAAAATCGCCATACATCAGCTGGAATGCCCGTGTCTCTAGCATCGGTTCCAAACACCCCGATGCCTCGGGATTTCGAGAATTTTGTATCCTCGTAATTCAAGTACTCTAGAAATTAAATATGTGATGTTTGAGATCCCTAATTTTCACAAATATTCGATGACTGGACGTCTATCAACTTTTACCCACCAATTGCCATAATGTGGTTTACTAATGTGTGTCCATTGTCGGCAGCCAACAGCGATGCTGGAAACATAATTGCGTGAAATGGAACGTTATCTTTCGCCATAAATTGGTACAAGCTCACGTCATGGTCCTTCGGCTTCCACCATTGCTCGTAATCCTTCGTGTACCGTTTCGTAATACTTATGTAACCAACTGGCGCATCGAACCAAACGTAAAATACTTTTTTTTTATACTCCTCGATCGGCACGGGAATGCCCCATTTCAAATCTCGCGTTATACAGCGTGGCTTCAGACCGTCACGCAGCCAAGGTTTTGCAACAACTCTTGCTGTTGGCGACCATTCGCCTTCGGTTTTCGCAGCCCACTTCTTTAATATTGGTTCTATCTGAACAAAATTTTTTCCATTTTTGAAAGGAACTAAATAAGGGCAAACAACGCGGACAATCTACGCACTGACAGATATAGAGATGTTTGAGTTAAAAATTCTTAAGTGGTCCATCTATATTTCAAGTGAATCGAGGTAAAAATCGCAAAAAATTTGTGTGATAACTGAATTTTAAAGTGGAAATTCTAAATTTCGAACTTTCTGTGCAATACAGTAAACGGGTTTCAAAGGACTATCTCATAAAAGGATATATTTGCTTCAGGCAAATCGCGATAAAATTGAAATCCGATAATCTGATGTAAAGTAAGAAAAGTGGGATATACCCAAGCTTGCAATGTTTAAAATTCAAATATTTTAACTTTCGATATGGTACAGCAAGGATGTTTTTAACGATAACTTAAAAAAGTAGATTTACTTTAGGCAAATCGAGGAAAAATTGCACCGATGGTTTAATAACCGGCGAATTATTGCACACTTTACATCGCGGGTTCAACAATTCAGTGGCATTCACAAGATGACCACATCCATCGCATTGATCTCCGCGAGCATCTTCGTACTTGCAGCCTGGACAAGTTCCCTCTACAAATCTGTCTGCTAAAAACCTGTCGCATTTTTCGCAAAGCAATTGATCAATTGTTTCCATGTTTATGAATCCTTTGTCTTTCAGCCTGAGGAATAGAGATTGCACAATTCTGGAAAGAGAAGTTTTCGCGAAGCATTAACACGACTATTATTCTTCTTTTAACTACCTTGCGAAATTACAAATGCTTCAACATCTTACTCTGTTTGTTCAGGAGTTGTTGTACGTCCAAAGTAATCAAACCCTATGCTGAACCATCGATATATATCATTGTGAATACTGAAAAACTTGTCACAAATTTGTTGTGGTGTCATATTCTCTTCAACCGCTTTAGCCTCTGTAGCTGTACCGTATTCGTCAGTACCACTGTGTGAACAGATTAACTGTGAATATAACTTTGCAGATATAAATATGGATATAGGAAGAAAATATTTCTCAACATAAAGAACAAAGATTTACCTGATGTACAGCGTATTATAATTTCTTTGCCTGCAATACCTGCAAGATAAATTGAGCCATATTTAACATCAATTCAACAAGATAAAGTGGCTGATCAGTCAGCATTGATGTATGTACACACAAACCTGGCAAAAATATCACCAGACAGAACACATCCGATAATATTTCCAAGATGAGGCACATTGTTGACGTAAGGAAGAGCTGATGTTATCAGAATATTCTTTTCCCCTTTCTTAGGAAGTCTGTTGCAAAAAGAAGGAAAACAGTGCTGTGAGAATGCTTAATATCTTTCGGTTATTGTCTTTATAGTTTATGACACTCACACAGGATACGACGGCTCTTTAAGATTAGGATAATCTTTGGATGTCCAATTTTTCTTAACATTCAGTATTTCCTCTTCGCTGATGGAAGCTACTTCTTTCTCCTTTGGCGTATTTACCTGAGAGAGCAAATTGTAGTCACTGTCATAGTCAAAAATCACACGTTTGCCCATTTTGATACTTTTACAAATAATTACTCACATGATATTACGACAAAAGGACAGCAGCGGAAAAAATCGATTAGTTTTTAACTTGAGTTCCCCGTTTTATACTCGACTAGTATAATTTTATAAATACGCAGTTACAAGAACTAATAGTTCTACAACAATATCGGTCTGAATATCCAATTATATTACAATCATTTTCATCAGTAAACGTAAATTTAGCAGTAAGTGAGATAGCAGCTGGGATAAAGGTCAAAAGGGAATACAAGATTTTAGTAGTGAAAGAAATCATTTTTTTTTTTTGCTCAAATTCCGAGATTGTGTTACTGCAATATTTTAAGCACTTACCTCATTTGATAATTGTTTATTCAAGGTTCCTCCTGTGTATGAATTAAGTGGAAACCACGAAGCAGCCTGTATACTGCCTATCGCGTTCATACCTCTTTCAAACTTAAATTCTTTCAATGATTCCTAAAGAACGTAATATACAATGTTTTTGATCACTTTAGCACATGGAATGCATCAACTTCTATCTCAGATTTTACCATAATTTTAATTTGTAAGAATAAAAGAATGTCAACATATTTACTGTGGTTATGACGTTTTGTTAGAAAGTACAAAATCAATTACAGAATTCTTAATAGCGAATTGAGTTGTTATTTTGTTTATGCTATTCAAGAGTTCACTGTGAAATTTATATCAATCATAAAGAAATGTAAATAAAAATACTGCTCTTTAAATTCATAATATCCAATGATAATGAACATTGTTACTCTTACCTGAACTACTGGAAGAGATTCAAGATTGTTCAACCATTCTTGGACATGAGGAAACTCTTTGGTTAATTCCTTACTGACTTCAACGGCTGCTATTGTCGACCACAAAGAAACCCAAATAGAAACATCAGCCACTGACAAAACAGTATTGGTCTAGATAAAGAACAGAACTTGAGTTGAACAAACTGAGCTAGATGCGTATTGAACAAAATTGAGATTTCTTAAATTTACTAAAATGTAATACAACGATACCTCTATCAAACGCTCTTTGCTTTTCAGGCACCTATTCAACTCTTTTAGCAAAGACCATATCCGAGGTTTATGGGAAGTGTCTAATTTTCCTGAACCCCCGTAAGAAACCAATGCAGGCTATAAATCCGAAAAGTAAATTAGTTTCTGCTCCTGATATCGAATCCAGGATACTTTTTGTGTCAAATACACTAGTACCTGTAACTGAGAAATGTCCCACTCGAGCCATTTGTTAATTAGAACACTAGATTCTTCAGGCGTTGGTATCAAAAACTGAAGCGCTGCGCTAGTGCTGAATAAACTTGACCCCGAAGGCAATTGCAGCGATGGTAAATATCCTAATACAGCGTCTGAAAAAAAAGGTGATCAATAATAGAATTTATTCAATTTACCGCCATTTTCAGGATAATTTACTAGACACGTAATGTCTGCAAACGCATTTCAATTTTCGTGTTATTTTTATAGCAAATTTTATAGACTAATCTGGATTACTAGCAAGCTTTTGTGAATTTTTGACGTTTCGAAACACCAGTTGATAGGTTATGCTACAAACCTCGACATGACACTGTGTTTATTTCAACACTCTGCTGGGCTAATTTCAAACCGATAATCAATTTCAACGCGTTCGGATTATTATCGTTTGTCAGTATAATCATTTTTCTAATAAATTAATAAATATCTGCAATAAATAGTCAAATATGGTAATTGTAGAACCAATACACGTGTTACGCTGTTGTACTATTGTCCAATTCTACAAACCTTACAAACTAATCAGCTTTACATATGATCTTTACACAACGTTGACAAAAATCTTTAAAGTCTATGGTGATTTCATTGGCCGGATCTAACGGAATAGACCAATCATATCACTTATTATCATATGCCAGAAGATCAACGTAAAAGAAAAATGATCAAGAACACGGTCTGTTTTCCATAGTTCTCATATTTACCGCTAGAGTCGCATGTTGAAAAGAGTAGTGAATGAACCGCACACATATGGAGACTAGTTCTGAGTCTAAGATATTGAAATGCAGTGGGCAGTGAATGATCATAGAATTAGAGAAAAAAAAATTACACGATGTAGTGAGAGGATTTTACAGGAGTAACTGATTTTATAAACGTTAAATATTTGACTTAAATTGGATTTACTTTATAGCTAAAAATACAAACAGCAACGTTGGAATTTAATATAATGGAACAAAAGGGAATAATGAAGTTCGCTAGTAATTCTACTGACAACATTCTGAGGCCGTGTTCGTAAATTGACTGACAGTACTGAAAATTCCCTAGAACAGAGTCAGAGCTATTCACGAACTTGGAACCGCAAAAGAAATGAAAGATTGCTGACTACTGTCAGTCAATTTTCGAACACGGCCTGAATCGAGTCAGGCTGAAACCATAGTTTGGTTGGCTATTGGGAGCTTGTCCAGTTTAGCAAACCAATAAATGAACTAGAATCTGAAATGGGACAAGTTCAATTGACACATTGATTGGCTGTTGAGATCTTGTCCAATTCCATCCACTAATGAATCGCGCACATTTGATAATTCTCACATCGGTGTAGAAAGTTAGAAATTGAGAAAAGACGGATCAGCCGTTCGTAATTCATTTTTGTGATCGGCTGTGGGGTGGCTATGCCTAATGGATTATCAGGCTGATCCGACGGCGGTAACGGAATAACTTGCAATCTTCATTACCAAACATTCTATTTTGAACTTTTAAAATCATATCCTGATCCATTCTAGTTACCTCGGTATTCTTTTTTTTTAAACGAATTCCATTCCTAATTTGAGATATTTAGTCTCTATTTAATTCACTACCTTTGTTTCTTAAAGTTTTGCTGTCGAACTATGAACTATATTTTTCTGTTTGTTCAGCTGTAATTTATTCCATATTCTCATAATTGTGCTTATTATACATGTCCTACATATATACATGTATATGTATTCTTTGCACCACATTTCTTGTATTATTCTCCCAGAATTCGCTAAATATTACTCCATCCATTCATCCTTATCCCTCACATTATACTCAACCCAACACTATCTAATCAATAATATGGAAATTACGGAAAACTAATACTTGTAAAATATAATTTACATTTCTTGTCAAAAGTAGTAATTGTTATGGATCTCCTATTTCCAGAAATTCAATTTCATCCGCAAGTTGTCATATTCAAATTCTAAGTTTATGGAATATGAAATATATGAAGTATTTAATATTTGAGATGCAAGTCTTTGCCATTGAATAACCTGGTGACAAATATGATAATGTAACTCTTCTATGTTCCAGAAAACGATTTATTTCTACGAAATTGGGCTTATCACTGTGATGAATGAAGTTCACATAATTTAAGTAAAAACCAACGAATTTATTCAGATTACTGTTCTACACACTTTTGTCACACACGAATTGATAAAAAAAACAATTTGAAATAATACCCAGGAGTGATTTTATGGCAAAATGATTCTCACAGTTTGCAAGAACAGATTGGAACTGTCATGACTGGAAAGATTTCATAGCCCGTAACAAATCTTGAGGAAAAAAACAGTTGAAAAGCAAGCCAGTGGATGGAAAATTATAGACTAGTCAGCATCTAGCGTTTGTTATGGCCGACGAAATCACTCCGCCGCATGAAGCAAAATCATTGAATGTCGAAAGTAAGAGTAAAGACATATCGATACGGGAGAATCCTTGTTTCACTGAAAGATATTGGGGGGAGAAAGATCCAGATCCTAATCAAGTCGAATGCTTTTTAACAAACCCCAATGAAGCTGAAAAAGATGTTAATAACGAAATCTGCAACAGATTATTGTGCCAAATATGCAATGCCATTTTTAAGGGATCATGTTCAAGACACAACCTTTTGGAACACATAAATTCGATTCATAGTTTTGACATTTTTAACAAAGGTCATAGATGTCATGCTTGTAACCTGGTATTTTACACTTTGAAAGCATTTGAGACGCACAAAAATATTTGTGAAAAGAAATCCACAAGTATTATTTCAATCGAAACCCATTCTCTTGATGATATCAAAGAAATTGTTGCAATAGACCATGAGAAGAGCAAATCTAATGCAAGAACTGCAGAAAGCAATGCTAAGATTAAAGAAGAAGATGGAAATGAAGATGCAAGTTTCCAAAGTGATTTATTACCAGATAGAAGAGATGTAAAAGACAATTCTTTCAAATGCTACATCTGTTCCACCATACTTAGAACGACAAGAGATTTCACGTCACATTTGTTAAGTAAACATAAAAGGGAAATAAGTGAATTGGAGTTTGACGATTTGTCTTACAGATGTAAGAAATGCACGTTGACATTTCCAAACTTGCTTTTGTTGCGGTCGCATTTCTTCAAAAAACACACTACACTGGTTATCTACAGATGTATTGTATGTCATGTCACATTGAGGTCTAAAAAATCTTTAAAAATTCATTTCAACAACGCTCATGCCCAGAAAACCAAAGAACTACAGCCATGCGATGAATGTGGGAAAGAGCTGTCAAACCTCAGAGCTCTTAAAGCTCATATTAGATTGAAACATAGTCCTAATAATAACAAACAAGGTTTTCGATGCAGGCTTTGCAAGCAGAAATTCGACTCAAAGGAGAGCAGGTGCGCACCTCGATTTTGAATTTTGTAATTGTTAGGTGTAGTAAAAAAAAACTAAATCACTCAAAACTTTTTTTTAGAAATATTTCAGAAGTGTAACATTTCTTTTAACAGATTGGCGACAAAATCTGTATGATTTTCGAAAAAAGTTTGAATTATTTCTATTATGTCTGATGGGTTTTGAGAAATTATAGAAAGTTTCTGCCAAGCTCTCGTATATTCTTTCCGAACTTCATTTTCTAAAGGAATTATCTCGTTACAGAAAACTGAGACAGATGTTTGAGAGAAATTGGAAATTCTTAGAATGCAACTGAAATTAATTTTTCTGTAATGTAGTTGTAAATATCTGAACGCATTTGTAAAAGAATATCTTCAATAACACGAGAATTATTAAAACATTTTAGAAAATTACGAGAAGTATTAGGTTTTTTTTTATAAATCTGCTGAAATTAATTTCCTACACGGAAATTAAGGTATTTCTACCACAGAATTCTGAGAGATTATTATAATTTGTTAGGAACTTTTTAAAATATTTGAGAAACTGCTATAAATTTACATTCTGAGTAAAACCATGTTGCTGCAAACAATTCCACTATGAGATGCTATATCGAACCAATACTGTTACTGTTTTTTTCTTTCAGGAAAGTTCATTACGAAGAACATCATCTGGGAGAAAGTCCGTTTGTATGCACAGATTGCGGAAAAGGATTTTCAAGCAAATCTGGCCTTTATGGACACCGTCAGCTTCATAAAACCGACAAGTCTTCCACTTGTCCATATTGTGAAAAGATATTTAATGTGAGTTGCACTACACATTGTGCAATATATGATATCAGAAGTTATAAAAATCATCATCCCTTTGTTCTTTTTAATATTTTTCAGAGAAGGGACAGCTACCATGAACATATACTGATCCATGTTGGACCAAAGCATCGCTGTCCACATTGCCCAAAAGAGTTTGTTCAACGCAGTAATTTAGTTCGTCACATCAGGATTCACACAGGGCAGAAGCCATACACCTGCACATTTTGTGATAAACGGTTTTCGGACAAAGGCGCGTGTAACTCTCACATTCGTGTGCACACCAAAGAAGAACAATGCGTTTGTTCATATTGCGGTCAAACATTCACCAAGAAACAAAAGCTCAAGTATCACATAAGGAAACACACTGGAGAGGGGTTGTTGAGCTGTGAAATATGCTCTAAATCATTCACCAATTCTTTTGCCCTGAAAGAACACAGGGCCATTCATGACAGGCAAACGCAAACCATTTGCATCGAATGTGGCAAGGCATTCAACAGCGCGAAATACTTGCAGAGGCACGTTGCTCTCGTCCATCAAGAAGCTCCACGCGCTAATATGGCTATCCGGTGTCCAGTTTGTGGCAAAGTATTTTGTCACGAAGGGAGGTTGAAGTAAGTTGTAAAACGGATTTTGAATTATTGAAAAATGGCATTCACTATCTGAATCAGAAGTTAGGAAAACAGGAAAAGAAATTTAAAATACTCTAGCAATGTTATTTTTGCCAATCATAGTGAACACGAATGAAACAGCATCCCTTGACACAACAGAAATAAATCTGAACAAATTCGAGTCACGCAACTTACAATATAAACAACTTGAGAAGAGGTATTCTTATGTGATTCTGACGTTTTTGAGTTCATTTTCACCGTGGAGATATCCAGAGATTGCTTGAAAAAATTTTTACTCACAATTTTTTTTACAAGTTATCTCCATACTCAAGTTACCTCCAAAGTGTACAGAACTAAGCTATAATGTGACACTTGAATCTTTTTCAGAGAATATGTGGGTATTTGGTCAGCGAGAAAACTGAGTTCAAAAACATTTGAATCAGATAAAGAAAAACGGTGGTGTAATCGTTTCAAACCTTCTGATTGTAAATACGTTTCTAAAATTGTTGATATCTTAATTAGCTTGTGTTATTCGAATTTGATAAGATTCATTTTTATTGCACAGCAGGAGTGTTGTTTCGTATGTGTTCATCGCTTTCAACGAAAATAAAGTCCTCCAGGTTTTTTAAACGGTTTGTTTGTCGACCTACCTTTACATTCAAACTGGCCATTCGACTCATGTAATGACTCCCTATCTGAAATTGTTGCAGATCTCATCTTGTTACCCATTTAGGAAAGAAACATTTGCAATGTTTGATTTGCGAAAAACGATATAGTAGCATGAAATCTGTGCGAAATCACTTGCAGCAAAGTCATAACCTGATGCCGGATCAACCGGAATTTAGCAAGTATTTTCGTTCTGCATTTGAAAACGACCAAACGGCATTAACTCCACAACGGCCAAACCTGCTGTGTTCTTCGAGCGATGAAAAAATTAGTTCCAAGAGTTCAATAAAATTAGATCAACAACGAAGTTCTTGGAATAAGGATACGTTCACAGGAGTTGGGAATGATGGTATCAATCGAAACGAGAGGATCGTTAAGGACGAAATTTCTTTCACTCAAACTGAGGGTATCTTAAATTATAATCATCATGACAAGTTATACTGTAAAACAGAGTTGAATACTTCGGCATCCACAATCCATGCGGATAAATTTTCGCATGAAATCAAAACCGAAATTCTTGATATTCCGGAGGAAATGGTTTTGCAAGACGAAATTACACATTCGTTTGCTGAAAAATGTTCAAGTATTGGAGAAGAACCGACGAAAGTGGGCGCCAAGATGTCTATGAATGAACAGACGTACCCGAAATGGACGCAATCAAATTTAAGTGCAATTATTGAAGAGCGTATAAAGGTAAATGAGGAGCTGTCTAAAATATGTGAAAAACAAATTAATCCTGTGGAAGAAGAAATACCAGAAACCGAAGACATTCGTAATTACTTCCAAGAAATGGATCAAGAATCAAAATTGGATTCGAAATATTCCAAAGAGATTAATAGGAGGAGAAAACAGATGCGGACACCTAAGAAATACGTCTCAACAGTCGACACGGGCTTACTTAAGAATAATTTGAATATTATCGTACCAAAACGGGAAAGAGTTGAAGCAATAGCTCGTTCGCTTAAGAAGTCAACCAATACAACATAACCGTCTGTGAAAGAATAACGAGGTAAATTATCGTTGCGATATTTCTTTAAAGTAAGATTTAGATTTTAAGAAAATATGCGTTGTATTAGCGATTCCCCTGGTAAAAGAAGTTCTCAGAAATTTCTTACAATTCTGTTTATAAATTTTACAGAAATATACTTATTCTGTATTTCACCACTTTTCTGAGAAAATAGTTTTATTATTTCTGGAAAAGTTGAAATTATTCCGATAAAATCGGATGAATTTCCCGAAATTCTAGAAAGTTTTTGGAAGAACATTTTCATTTTCTATTTAATTGAAAATCTAAAAAACTGCTAATTTTTAAGTTTCTTAAAATTTATGATTGAATCGAGTTCTATGTGAAAATTGAGTAAATTTTAGGAACAATTCAAATTCTTTCGGAACTCTTTATTTTTTTTTACTGAAAATCTAAAAACTTCAAGTTTTCGACTTTCTGACTATTTCTAACAAAACTCACATTTCTTCAGAACTTTATTACCTCTCACAAATCTGAAACTGTTCTGAGTTCTGGTGTGTCTGCGTATTTTCTGACGAAATCGTGTTACGAAAACCTGGTAAAATCTATGAAAGGAATTATAAATTCTTAGGAAATAGTTGGATTTAATTTTTCCGAACTGCTGCTGAAAAAATTGCACAAATCTGTAGAAGAATATTTTCAACAATCTTTTCACATCAATTTTTAATGAATATCAAGGAAACCATGAAAGTGCTGAAATTAATTTTCTGCATAAAAATTTAAACACTTCAACAACATTTCCAGAAATTAATGAAACTTTGCAGAAAATCGTCCGCAGATTTGAGAAACCGTCGTACATTCTGAGTAAATTCATAGAAATTTCTGGAAGTTTCAAAAAATAATTTTCACCAGGGAGTCGGATTAATGTTCTATGCAAACGCCTGTAATATATTTTCTATACTTATTTGCATACGTCAGGCAGCATTATTTACGAATTTGGAGATCTACCAAATTAACCACAAAGGCCAGTAAATGCATGGTAAAAATATAATTATACAACCACTTACCTTATCAATTAATATTCATAATTATATGCTGTAATAAGCATCAAAGAAAGTACCTAAGACACTACCTCTAAGACTATAATTTACATATTCTGTTTGTATGACGAATCAATCTCCAGTGACAAAAATACAGATGCAAATGAACAATCAGAACGCACTGTACAAACGATTTACATATAATTCATTAATATACGTAATTTAATCTACTGTTACCAAATAAAATCCCAATAATAAAGTCAATTACGCATAGCACCGAAAACGGATACTAAATTGAATATTAAGAACATAAACTTTTACCGTACTTCAAAGAGAAGTCCAGTACAAAAAAAAAAATTAGGACAAAACCTGTGCCAGAAGAATGACCAAAACAATTATTACTATTAGCGAGAGTACATAGTTTGTAACAACGTTAGAAATCGAACTATGTAATATATGATATTATGTATATTAATAGCATTTATTATAAACATATTATATACATACGTGTAGTTGTATACATCATAAACAAATAATTTTTCTAACTTTTACAAATCATATAGATATATGTATATAAAGATATAAATGGAGAAAAACAAAATGAGAACAATTTATACACGATATTTTGTAAAACAATAATACGATTTTGGATTAAAAAAAAATGAAGATTCATGTGATCTTGCCAAAATTAATGTTTAAAAGACCTGATTCGCCTTAAAAATATCCAGTAACCTTATTTGGTCCAATGATGGGGAACACGAATAAACCGATATCCGTACTGCGAAATCTAAATCAATACAATCAAATTATAATCATACTAGCCAAGATATCAAGAATTTAAGAGAATTTTTTATAGTGAAGACATTCAAGTTGCTTAAACTCTGGTATTTTCGATTTGGTTCTAATATTTTTTACTTATTTTACACACTGAGCAAAATTACACGAGTTTACCTAAAACTTTCATAAAATCTTGCAATATAACAGAATTATAGTGCGCAAATGTAACCACTACCGAACATTTGTTGGACCATATTTACAGAAATCTATTCTTGTTTGCTCTAGACATAATTCATCTGAAAAAAAAATTTCAAACGATCTCTGAAGACTAAATCTCTACGGTGGTCCAAAAAAACCCAAAAATACTGGAGCTGTATGAAAAACATTAGAATTTAATCATTTTGGACGTTCTAACTATAAAACGTTTTCTCAAATTGTTGATATCTTAAAATTAACTTGTGTTATACGAATTTAGTGAGAATGAGAATCATTGCTTTTACATGGGGATGATGTTCATTCGTATTCAATATTATTGGCGTAAATAAAATTGCTGCCCTGGAAAAATTATTTTTAGGATTTACTCAAAACTTGATTTTTTGACAGTACAATCTCAGTTTACTTTCAAATATCCGATCAATTCTACAATTTCTAATCAGAAATATCTCAATTTCT
Source organism: Neodiprion virginianus (assembly GCF_021901495.1). Lineage (NCBI taxonomy): Eukaryota > Metazoa > Arthropoda > Insecta > Hymenoptera > Diprionidae > Neodiprion > Neodiprion virginianus. Next base: position 15,472,569 of record NC_060878.1, on the reverse strand, counting down.
ATGCAGAAATTAATTTCAATAATTTTACCTCAAAACCTTGATATATTCTGAGAATTTCTGAACAGTTTTCATAATTCTAGTTTTACTGAAAAAATATTATATTACTAGTACATCTACGTTTCTTCAGGGGTCAGTTTCTTCAGGAAAATTAATTTCTACTGTTTAGAAAAAGTGTACAAGAGGTGAACTTTAATTTTTTTTTTATTCGAGCTCAATAGAAAACGAAGTTCCGAAAGAATACGCATTCTTTACAGAAACTCTGTAAAATTTCTTGAATTCCCTCTGCAAAGTTTATCAGAAAGATTCAATCTTCTTTCGACTTGTCGCAAAACGTGGTATATCGGAGTAATTTGTAGAGAAAATTGTAAAAAATTACCACGTGTTTTTTTTCCCACCAGAGTCGAGATTATTCAAACGCGTTTTTTACGCTTTTCCTAAATTTTGTTTAAAACAGTTGATCCTTGAATTAGATTTGGAATTAGCCACTTTAGTGCAGTCCACATACACATACATCGGACATTCGAAGTTTTAGATACCACAATTTGTTTTTTCTTATCGAGGGGGGTGGGGGGGTATCGTTGGTAATCTTGATCCAAAATATCGACCAGATTTCGTGGTAGCTTCGACCACCATCTTAAATTTGAAGAGGAATTTGTTTTTTTAAATAACTCGTCCATTTTCAACGTTTAACTAAAAATCGTCAGAAATAAACTTGTAGGAAATTTAATTCTCTAAAACTTTGGTCACTGAAATTTTTAGCCTTCGATCGATATTTTCCGATTTGAACCATAAATTCAAGATGGCGGTCGAAGCTACTGCAGAATCTCGTCGAAATTCTGGATTTAGATTACCAATATGTGATTATACCTAGTAAAATAAAATTGTGGTATCCAAAAATTACAGTTTTGGGTGTTTTTTTTTTTATCATCTTGTCATTCCGACTGGGCTATTGGCTCTATGTTCAATAGCTACAGCCCTACGTTGTGACGGCTACAACCCATAGACTTATACAGATACGCTGCGTGGTACGTGCACCAAGCTGAAGCCGTAATTGGAAAAAGAGAGCATCAGCTGCAGTCAGATCTCTCACTCTAATCGGTGATTTGCTGGGGGGAGGAAACACATGGACTCGTACAAGTATACCTCCCCACTTGCCTTACTGGTTTCCCCGCCTGGCGGATGCTTCCCGCTCTTTCGATCGTGCAACAGAGAGGTCCGGCTTCAGCTGTTGCTTTCTCTTTCTGATTACGGTTTCGGCTCGGTGCACAGACCGTGCAGTCTATCTCTATAAGTCTATATGGTACAGCTCCTCGAAGCCAGCATATACGCAAGCAACAGGCGAGCGTGGGAAGACCTCGAAGCATGAATCGACCATCCAATCCACCGAGCGCGGCTGATTGTGAACCGCTTTTTCCTCCCTCTAGCGACGACCCTGAGCTGTGGAAGTAGCTCCTATCGGGTCAAGGCGTTAATACGGAACAAGCAGGGAGTCGGAGTCGGCTCTCAGGTCTGCAACCACCTGCCGCACGGCAGTGGCGAACTCCGCGTACGAGTAGACGCGTCTCGGCTTTCTCTCTCTCTGGGAGGGAGACCAGTCGAATTTCCGGGAGAATCTATACCGCAGAAGGAAGATCAAGATAGACGGAAATCGAATGAAACAAGGCCCTCACTGTCAGTCGAAAGATATAATTGTCGTTAAATTGTACGTCGAATGGTAACGTATGTTTAAACCGACCTTGCTAGTAATCTTAATTTCATGCGTTTGCACATGTTTTACCGAGCGCCGGGTTCTGCAATAAGATATAATAATAAAGCTGTATTGTTACTGCACGGAGATTTAACTATATTGTAATTTCGAACGTAGATGAAGCGTTCTTTTTTTTTTTTTTTTTGAATTTATACAACGCGGTCGATTCTGTGAACGCGTTCTATCGCGCGCGAAAAGAACTCTTCAGCTAATCTGCCGGTATCTCGGCCAGAGTTGCAGATAATATACATAATACTATGTATCGTTGACGACTAATCCAGTTACCCGCATGTTACTGCATTTTGCTCTAATTCATTGTCAGAAGATTGTAATGGAATTTTATACCGTGAATGTTGCTCGGAATTATTATGAGTTTTCGAGATCGCTCGACTGCTGCATGATTGTACAGATTAATATCTGTTAGCAATTGCTCGATCACAGCGGCAATAAAGTTTCACGGATTATCAACTGTAACGGAAATAAAATGCATTAATATTAGACAGTTCAGTTCGTACAATACCTACAGAATTTATATAGCCTCAAAAGCGAAAATTGCATTAACGCCTCTTGGCAGAAATATTTAGAGAAGATTGTTCGAGAAATTTCAGACTGTTGACTGGATATCACGACTAATTTTGATATTTTGCACTCTGTGTAATATATTTCCGGTGAATTCTGAAAACGCTTGCAAGTTCAATTTTCTGATAATTACACAAGAATTGCTTTGAAATCTCGCTTAACGATTCGTCAAAAAATATTTTTAGATACCAACTTTCGACGCTTAATTATACGAGACCTAATATAATTTCGGCACGTCGAAACTAATTTGAACTCTTTAGGTACTGATAATTGTGAGTCAAGTTTCCGTGGAAAAAACTCGATTCACAATCAGTTTGATTGCGAATGAACGTGAATTTATTCGTAACGCGTTCGGATTCTGATTATCGATTCACGAATCCGTTCAACTCGACATAAGTAAAAAGTCAGAATTTTTTTGATTGTGAAAAAAGCAAAACTTGTATGTATATCTTTATAAAAATCTATGTATTCGTTTAAATTCATTGAAGCTTCGGGTAATTAGAGTATAAGTGCAAATATTTTCTCAAAAAAAGTGTATTTGGGGAAAGTCTAGCTGACACGTGGCACAAATTTGCGACCTTCCCACGCGAATAAAGATTTAATACATATATACACGTATATCTATACATAAGGACCGTGATTTACGACATTACATAGTCGTGATTATAGTCGCGTGGGGGTTATTCTACTTCATGTATGACGTCGGAGTCTCGAGTTTGTGTTACCGCATGTCTGACGAGACGCGTATGTCCATCACTTCCAAGCTTACAGAATATTCCCTTCCCGGCATGTCTAATTTCGATGAAAATCGAAAGTAAATTGGCCGGACCGTCTGAATCAAAAGTCGAGGACTCAAAAAAAACCGGTCGAAAAATCTCCAGCTATTTTATTTTCGAGAGTGGAACAATATCTCTATTATATAATTGTAATGAATCTAATTCCAAATAACATGAGTTGGCATATCAACAACTTCAAAAAATATTTTTATACTCAAAAAGTTCAAAATGATTGAATCGTGGCGTTTTCCATCTCATCCTAGTATTTTTCACCTTATTTTGTTCGTCATAGACACGTTTAGAGATCGCCTGAAAAAATGTTTAGAAGTAGTTATCACCAGTGGATAAAAATAGATTTTTGCTAGTACGGTATAACAGAAATGGATCAATAATTATATTTGCGCGTTGTGATTTCGCCGTAATGCAAAATTTCTTGAATTTTTTTAAGAAAATTTGTGGGGTTCTGGTCGACGTGTAGGATGAGCCCAACAACGTTAGATCCGATACAAAAAGACTAGACCCTAATCATTTTAAATGTTCTAATTTTTAAAAGTTTTCTCAAAATGTTGATATCTGAGCTTGTGACATTGGAATTTTCTAAGAATCATTTTTACCGTATGATAGGGATGTTATTTCATCCGTGTTCACTGCCATTAGCAGATATACCATTACTGGAAATTTTTTTTCCGTTTTTTTTCTGTTCCTAACTTTTGATCCAGACGATCTCGTCGATTAGTCCTTAAACTTGACATAAAGCGAGGCATGTTGAAATCCTAGAATACCATTTAATCAGAAGTGGGTATAAATAGTAAAGTTAATTTACAAGCTAACGGGGCTGAATGATGTCAGCCATGCCAGTTCGTCGCCGTCTGCTTCTGATGCCCGTAATTTCCTCGGCACGTCTTCTTGCCCATAATTAAATTCTCTCCAAATCTGCACACGTATAAATAATAAGCTCTTCGAACTCGCGGTTCGGTAGCAGAATATCATTCAAACATTTCTGTTTATACGTGAGGGAATTGAAACTGCGATTTGAAGAATCTTATGTTGTGCAACGAAGATGTTTAAGGTGTATTGGATTATCAAATATGTAGTCATTATTTATTGGAATACTCTGCTATTCTCAACAACGCCAATAACTTTTCATTCAAAAACAATCGAGAACAAAAGAAATTGCTGATAAAGTAGCTTACATTCGTTATTTTCTTCCATAGATTTCCATAACACTGTCGACTGCCTGTACGCGTATACAATAATTTTATCCTTTTGGGACAGGTACTGTACGTAGAGTGAAGTCAGATTTACGAGATTTTGGAGAGCGCACAAGAGAACCCCGAATACTGTGTGATTAGAATTTCATTTCAAAACATATTCGAGGTCAGATGAAAATTAAACCGCGCCATGCAAACACAGTCGCCACTGAAAGCTCCAATCTTGTGCTTACATGCATGAGTTCTCTCTTAATTAAATTTTCTAGGAGTTAACAGACTCCGTAGTATGTCGGGGGTAACTCAAATTTGCAGCTTGGCAGGAGACGTGTCGGTAAACTTCAGATAGTCAAAGTGCATTGGAATTGCGTCGAAATAAAAATCAAAATCAAGCTGAAGTTTGTAACGTTAATGTAATGATGCATCGTTGGAAAAAGTCGTTATTTTGCAACTTTAGGATTACTTGAAATTTCGTAAACTGTCAATACAGCATCAAGAAACTCAAATTTTGTAAATTCAACTTCTTGAGGTGTTCGGAAGGTGCAAAACAGTAATTTTTGTTTCAATTTTTCGATACATTAACGTTATTAACTTCAGCCTCGTAAATAAACTCGAGTTGCAGCAAATAATTGGGGTGTGGTTGATAAGAAATATTCTCGTATATTTTTACGGCATATGAGGCAAACCACACAATTCGATGAACACTTGCGTGACCCGATGATGCAATTCAATTGTCTGATCTTCGACCTTGTTCGTTAGATGAATTGCTTGCTGGAAGCAATATAGATGGCGGAATAATAAACCTACTCTTGTCGGGTGCCACGCCGGGATGCTGGAGCGAATCCATTGAGACACCCTATCGTGAATGACGTAGCAGCCCGGAGAAAACTCTCCCTGGCCTCGAATCCGCCGCAGGGTCCAAGGGTCAGGGTCATCCGCCCGGCTCCTCCGAGGGAAAATAGGTCACCCGGGCAAACCCCACCTACTTTCGGGGCCGACACGGTTTCGCCACTGACAACAACACCCATCGACGCTTCGTGATAGATGATGTGCGAATTAGCGAGATCATGCATCTCGGAGGCGTGAATCCTGCAGCCGTGGGGATTTGGCCAATGCTCTCCGGCTACGACAAGCTAGACTTTGCCAAGTCGCGGAGTCCCGAAGTTCAGGACCTGGTCCAAGGAACACTTTTTTGAGGCTTCAACCCATCGCCGAGAAACCGGATCGAAGATGGTTGATCTCGGGGATACTGGAAGCAGGGGTGGCAGATGGGTTTGTCCAAACGACAGGCATCTTGCCCTAAGAGCAAAGTGAGTGGTTCTTATCTTTTTCCACTTTCCAATTTGTCGAGAAATATTCTCTTCGGTTTGAAATACCGTTGACTTACAGCTTGTTCATTCACCGTAACGCAGTATTATATATTTTCTGATCGCCAGAAAATCCTGTTGTTTAAACATAGAAAATATACTTTTATCCAATTGCTTTTCACTTTCGAATTGGAATTAAAATCGTGCGTGACGTGATGTAATGTGATAACGGTTAAGCCGCCAGGTTAGACTGGTGCTTAATCAAATTAAATCACGCAGTGCTCATACAGGAAATTACAGAGTCGAATGCTCTAACCTTTTGGCGTAATTTCGTTCATTCATGTACGACGATAGATGGTCGAGTTTGAGTCTCAACCATCTACGAACCAAGAAGCAAGTATTTCCTTCATACCCTTTATTTCTCGACATTTTTCCCTCTGACTTCGCGCCGGGAAAAGTCGATCGAAAGAGCGACGGTATAACCATATAGGTATAGTTTTCTTTGCAGCACGTCAGCAGTGAGTACAGGTATAGATACAATGACCAGTTCTCCGCTGTGTTTAAAGGAAAATCCGACCTATATTGTTAGGTCACGTAACAGCGAACATCGTTCAGATATTACACTGGTTAAAGAAGCAGTCATGCGTATTTTCAAATTTTTAACATCCTCTTGAACAAGTTTGAACAAAAGAAATCCCAACGATACCCACTACTAGAATTATATAGTAATTACGACGAATAAAATTTTTCTCACAAGTGTGCCACAAATAACATTGCTGCAGATTTTACAGATAGTTTTTTTCTTTTCTTAACTTGTGATTTGAATGGTTCGGCCGATTGATTCTTAAATATTTGCATCAGGAGGAGTTGCTCAATCACATCAAAACGTCAAATCGCACTTGTGAAATCTCACTCCCTTTCGCTGTAACGTGCGTTATATGCTGAACCCTCGTGCAAAAGACAGCAACGATCGATCGAGTCGTAATTAGTGTTGCGATGGTGACGAACCAATTGAGAGGACATAGTATAGCTTGGGACTTCTTCATAAATGTCCATTGGGACATCCCCCGGCGGGGGTCATTCGCGGTAGCGATCCAGGAGTGTGAGGTACTTTATCAGCCCGCTCGACCCCTCGTGTATACCTACATATAAGTGTATATACACATGTCTATAACTGTATATGTGCAGTTGATAAGAATGGCGCAGTTTCGTTTGGTAATTCGAAAATCCGGGCACTGTTCTCGAATGACAAAACCTTGATCCCTTTACGCTTTTCACCTACCTTATAACCCAAGTAGCACACGGTCGACTCACATGTGATGTAGACATGGTGTCAGAAAATAAAGTCAACTAATCGGAGACTGACGAAAAGAACGTAATTGAAACCAATAGTTGACTATATGTTAGCCATAGCATGTTCACCAATGTCCGTTAGGTTGTCAATTTACAGCCAGTAGTGTACAAATCATCAACAAATAACCAAGCGAAACTTTGAAATTTCGAGAATTACCAAATTTCCTTTTTTTAGTCTATTATATTCATTGTCGCAAGTTCCGTACGATTTCCAATTTTACTTTCAACGTTGTCTTGACCTTGACATTTTCGAGGGCATTAATCGTCATAGGTGTGGCTAACCAGCTTCAATGCATCTCATGCGAATAGTCACCGTCTTGCCGACTTTCTGCCAACTCCAAGTCAAAGTTTCCAACTTTTGACATTATGACATCGGTTTTGATTAACCAAATTGACAGTCGATAATTCGACAAGTGTGCTACCTGGGAGATCAAAGGCTTTCATGCGAATTGGGAACTAAACTTTCTGAGTTAACAAAAAATATTGCTTTTTCCGCATATTTTTGTTCTTGCTTCTCGTTTCCAACCATCCACTTCTCTTCTGTAACGCAGATTGCGTACCGGATGGTCTGTGAAGACAGGGTCACTGGATTACAGAAGCGACTATCCTTCCGGGCCACAAGTTACCCTTACGGAGGAGGAACGCTGCACCATTATAGAGGTAATATACTTTCATAAGATTTTCTAACTTTCTTAGCTTCAGCTCGAACTGCAATATGCAGTTTTAGCGTCGACGACTGTTGAACTTGAACGGTCAACAGCAGTCAAGAGGCTCTTGTCAGTGGTATTTCCTAAGTGAAATACTGTACGATCAATTATCTGTGAGCGTATCTCGGTTTTATTTGTAGTCGATTATCGTGCTGTGAGATCATTGTCACAGTTATTAAGGGTTTCGGTTCAATAGGCTTAAGAAGCGAATTGCAAAAATCAAGAGTGTGCAAAGTCGAAATTAAGTATATTCTATGAAGCACTTTCTCCAATTTCCATTAGAATTTTCAAACTGAAGCAACTTAGATTATTTTATTACTTCTGCCCAATCGAATTCATACCATGAACTCCGTAGAAATCGCAAAATCTATCGGGCTAATTTTTAACTTGCCAGCTTCATTTGCAGATTTTGTCAGTAACACGTGTCACCAACAAAAGTCGATTAACCCCGAAACGGTGTGAGTATGGATTTTACACTACCTGCAGTAGTAGAGCTGGATTAGTGATCTAAAATTACTATAGCTGATAGAGCCTATAGTAGGTATAACACGTAGAGTAGTAGGGTGCTCTAGTTTGCAACAGAATATAATAAAATATGGCTAGAGCTATTTGCTTTATTCTGTCAATAATTTGATTGACGCAGATGGTTGTTCGTTTGCGGACCTCAAGAAGCTGCGATTCGAGAATTATTCAACATCTGTCCGTCCGATAACGTTATCTATAATCGAAATAGACACCCCAAAGAGAAAGTTGTTGAGGGAGCGGATTCAACGTTCACATTCTAACATTACGTGACGGCACACGTGCCTGAATACTCGTGTACACACCTTGTAGATGCTACATGACATACGGTAGGATCGAACACCGTATACATACGCGAACCAAGATCGATAGTCAAGAGCTTTCCATAAAGGTAGATGTTATCGTTCTGCACGCAACTCTCTACAATAGACCGCTATGATTATCGTTTCGACTGACGACTGAATTGTCTCTACAATGAATAGGTACTGTAGGTACCTAACGCTGTGTTGATCAATGCTGATAAGTGCATTTCAATTGGTGCTTCTGCATTGAACAAAGTAGTAGCTTCTGGTAAATTCAAACCGACAAACTGACAAGTCGTTTTCAGATTTACAGTACATCGACGTCTGAGATTCAAAGTATACCCACTCAACAAAGCCCAACTTTGGACATAACATATGAACGGATCCACATTTGAGGAGGCTTGTTGGAGTGAATCTTTCCATTAGGCTGAAATTTGATCGTATTATATAGCGGCTGTGTACTGCGATATAAAAATTCTTCAATTCTTAGGTCACTAGACCTTACCGTTTAGGAGAACCATGTTGATTACTTTTATCAAATTGAACTTTCGTCTTCGAATTTTTAGCATTTCCTATCGTCGGTGAAAAATATAATCTAATGTGTTTTTGGCATGTCTGTGAAATTCATTTTTAGGTAGGTCCTCAAAAAATGCCAATAAACGCGTTCTTTTGAGATTTTGAATCATGGATATGCGAGAACCCAAAAAAAAAAAAAAAATATTTAAATATTTTTTGTATCAAATCGTAGAAATTTTGAAATATATTCTGCATTTTCGAAGCGCAGTGAAAACGGGGCCATGTTTAACTAGGTTAAAGTGTTTCGCCTAACAGTAAGACATAGAGATCAAAGAATAATTAGATGATTTTCATATCGTAGTATAGATTATAACATGGAAAAATTTTAGTCAAACCCATATTTTCAACCGAATAAATTGGACTAGGATTCTTGGATTTCAGTCCATGTAAATCACGGCTGATTCAAAATGTCTAATAATTTTAACCATGATCATATGGTTTGCTAGAAGCTTCCAGCCTGTGAAACTAGTTTTTCAGTTTCATTGCATGGCGATTATCCACAGGTTATTCGTAGAGCGGAAGCGCTGGATTTATCGGAACAGGAGCGAGTGGGAAGATTGGTCGACAGGCTGGAGAACATGAAGCGTAATTGCGTGAGTGCCGGAAACTTGTCTGGAAGTGCAGACACCTCGCACAGTCGATATTCTTGCGCATTATGCGGTGAGAAATTCACTGTTCTTGGAGCTGGTCCGGCGATCTGCAAGGATTGTCGCAAGCACATTTGCCAGAAATGTGGTATTGAAGCAACGATGGTGTCGTGCGGATCACAGATTGGCTTTGCGCAAAATTCCCAACGACCCAGGCTATTCCTCTGCCGAATCTGCTCGGAAACCAGAGAAATGTGGAAAAAAAGTGGCGCCTGGTTTTTCAAAGGACTTCCGAAATACGTTCTACCCGATAAGAAACTCGTATGTATATATTATACCCACTGCATTTTTAAATTCCGATAAAGAAAAGCGCGACCAGATCTCTTCCGAATCTAGGAGCGTGGCAGACCGAGACGCACCTCGAGAGCATCGTCGTGGGCTGTTGTCAACAACCTGAGGTCCCTGGAGTCTCTGGAGCCAGATTCATCTTCTGACGAAGACGCGGGTCGTCGCTTGGCGATGAGCCGTTCGCTCGGAACTCACGAGGCTTCATCGCCAACGCCAACTTTGGCTGAGGAGAAGAACAATCGATCCTCGACGCCAGTTTTTGGGCCAAGAGGCGACGCTTACAGTCGGCAGAATTCCGGAAACGCGGGAGATTACAGTAACGGCCTTAGATCGGCTTCTGCTACCGATGTCGGTCAGAGTCAATTTTCCTCCACTGCATCTGTGCAACCGCTTCCCTCGCCACGAGGTTCAGGTCATGGAATGCAAGGCCGGAACTCTGGGCAAGGATTTCAGTCCCAGTTTATGAACGAGCATCGTCAGACATCCGCGGACCAACTTAACAGCAATCAGGTACACAGCTTCAGGTACGTAGGAATAGGATTGTTGAGAATAATGCACTAATTTTGGGTTGTTGCCGCCTCGCGTGATCTACAACCTTACAGGAAAGACTCCATAGAGTCGAGCAGCAGCCAGGGGCTCATGATGTTGGATCAAAATCAGAGTCACAGTCTACTCCACTATCACGAAATGGATCCGGAGATCCTGGTCGTGAACAACGAGGGTCCGATCAACAATCAGAACCATTCCGAGGCTCTGCAGCAAATAGTACGGGGACTAGCTGGTAATTATCCATTCAGCACCAAAATTATTCCGCTTATTGAATGAGAAATCACATTATATTATCCGTTACACGTGCCATCAGACGATGAAGGTCTTTATCACGTCTTCACACTTCATTAATCTTCAGTCGACTCAATTATGACACTCTCGTGAAATTTTCCTGATATTCCCACGTGGCAAGAAAATGTCCGAGATTTTCTGTTTTTCGAATTACACAAGTCAGACTCTCCTCAAAATCCCTGCATCACCATTAAGTGGTAATTTCCACCCTGATGTATGAGCAGGGATTCAATGAAATTACTGCGACCGGAAATTTGCAATGTCGGAATAGCGGGGAAATCATCCAGTTCCGTACATTGCAGGCATGTGATGAAAGCAATGCCCACTGGTTGTCTTAAACCTTCCATCACGCAAGTGAATCGTGATCCAGCGTGAAGGAAACGTTAGACTAACTTGTTTCAATGCTCGAGGCACGTGTCAAGCATCGATTGTGAGATGGGGATTGGGTTCCAGGGTTGAATAGAGGAATTTATGTCGTTACGCTCCTTGAGCAACAAGTAGCTGTCTCCTCTTATCCCGTACGCTTCTCCCGTCTTTCTACTCGTCCTGAATCGCCTTCTTCCCTGTCAGTCAGTTGCGACAGTGATCCAATTATGTGGGTAGAAAAACTCGATTATACCCGTACAAAAAGTTCACCGTGGGGTTGGAAAGCTCGGATAAAATCGAGTGCTACTCAAACACGGCGCAACTCTCCATCAAGGCTGTGATTACAGCGGCAGCGGGGGATGGATACGGGACACTGGAAGTCTCATTGCTATACGACCCCGCGGCACAGTACCTCCAGTGCAGAGTGCAGCGTGCGCGAGGCCTTCGTCCCATGGACATCCACGGTCTGACAGATTCGTTCTGCAAGCTAAACATCCTCCCAATTGCGATCGGGAGCCCGTCCCAGCGACTCAGGACAAAAACTGTTCACAAGACCCGGGATCCGGAGTACAACGAGATGGTAACATTCTACGGCATCACGGAGACAGACGTAAGTTTAACGGCGCTCCGTTTCGTGTCTCTTCCAATATCGCCTGGAATTGTAATACCTATTTCAGATGAAAAATGGCAGAGCACTTCACATATTGGTACTTCAAGACGACCGAGCGGGCAAGGATTTCCTAGGAGAAGCCAAGCTGCCGCTCTGTCAGCTTCAACCGTATCGAATGATCCACTACAATGTTTATCTGGAGAATCACTGCCAGGTTCGTGATTCAAGGTTACATTTTTGACTAATATATTACAACGAAGTTGTGTTCGTACCCCTTGTACACCCTGGCATGGCTAATACCGTTATCATATTCAGTCACCAGTTGCTGAGACAACCAGTATCATTGTCTGATCATCCTCGAGACTTGAAAACGACAACACCTATTCAAACAGTAGTCAGTCACGAATCGGCTTATCTTGATTCGTCAGCTCCGAAACTCTGAAGCTGGAAGATTACTAGTCCCTCGATATTTTCGTAAAAGAGTTGTAGTCTTATTGCAGAGTTTCGTGAGGCTCCAATTCACCAAATTTTGTCACTTCAGATCGAATTATCCGACACTTTCTGTGGGTCGCCGATTGCAAGTTTGGATCTTGGGGGTATTTGTCACGTCTATAAGAAATGGTCATGTTTGAACTATAGGTGGACCACGAAGAGGAAGTTTGGGGCGAGGATCTGAGTCCAAGGGGTCAAATTCTGGTAACCCTGAGCTACAGCACTCGCCGACGCGCCCTCTTGGTCAACATTTTGCGCGCTGCGAATCTGCCGGCAATGGACAGCAACGGGTTCTCTGACCCCTTCGTGAAGCTGTACCTGATAAAGCGGCCGGAAGACAACTCGCAGCAAACGAGCGGGTCCTTCTCCAACATCCAGTACAACAAAAAGAAGGAATCTCGAAAACCAACTTCCGCAATTTACAACACAGGAATCAAGTGGAAGACCCTAAACCCAGAGTGGAACGAAGAGTTCGCTTTCGAGACACGGCTCACGGATCTCACCAGTCAGATGTTGTGTCTCTCCGTTTGGGACAAGGACCTCGGAAAGAGCAACGATTACCTGGGTAATTAGAGAATATCGTACACTACATGGATTAATTTTACATTACTTTATTTTCATTGATATCGGTACATCTCTCTTTCTTATTCTATCTCGCAATTGAGATCCTTACACCAATAAGTTCAGTATCGGATAAAATCTAACACACGGAAAAAACATGTTCGATTTACATGAATGACGGTAATTATTTGGGTGAAATTTTTTTGGAGTAAAAATTACTTAGATTGCGATATTTGACGACTTCAAAGAACATTCGCGCATGTCACGTCGTACCTATGAAAGGAATTGTCACCGCGATCCCTCTAATTTTTTCACCGAACAAGTAACCATTTCAAAGAAAACGCTGTATCTCTATCAATTTCACGAATTTATTGATAAAATTTGGAGATAGCATTCGTAAACATGTATCTGTCATAAAATGCATGTTTGGGAGAAAAAAACCGCTTCTTTCTCAGAATAATTTATTTAAAATTTACTATAACTATAAGATTTTTCGGGGCGAGAATTTTTCCGAGATGTAATGCATATTCGAAGCAAAATTGTTTTATTTCAAAACAAGTACATATTTTATTCATGGAGAATGAAATAAGCAGGGTAAAATGCCTTAGAATGGCCAACACATTTTTTCTTCATTTTCCCCCTTGAAAGTACAATCGATCTCCGTCAATTCCATACAAAATTAATATTTTTCGTTAATGATTAGTTGTTTCGGTAAAATAATAACATTAAAAGATAAAAATCACGTATATTTTAAATGGAAAACTGCGTCGTTACAGCGGATGGTAAAAATCAAGTAAGGGCATCATCATATTGGGCTCAAAACTTTTGTTTTTTTATTTCAAAACAAATGATGGGGGTGGGGGGCACAGTTGAAATTCGAACATTGGACAAATAAGAATCATCCTAACATACACACTTACCTGTATAAATTGCTGCTTGTACATATTTTCACTGTTTTCGATAGAGGAAGAATCTGTATTCGAGTTATTTTGCGTGAATCCACTTGCATGCGCGGTTTTTACTTTAAAGGAGGTCTCATACTGAGCTGCAGCAGCAAAGGAGAGCGTCTGAGACATTGGATAGACGCAATCAAATTCCCGGACCATCGCCATCAAGCATGGCACAGTCTGCAAGAGGATCCCATCCCAACAGAATGAGTAGTCACTATAAATCGTGAGCTAATAATTTGTTACGATGTGCACTATACGCAAGTATAAGGTTATCGCGAAAACATGTCGCAATATAATATTGTAAGTCTCGTGAGTATAATTACATTCCGTGCCAAAGTAATTTGTTTACTCTGCAACTGACGTGAAGTAAAGTTTCTGCAATGCAAGATGAGTTTATATGCTGAATCTGTAACAACCAAGTTGAAATCGAAGGATTTATTCAAAGTCATTCAAGATCTCTGTTTCTAGTAAATAAACTGGCGATGGGCGTTTTCTATTAAACAAAAAAATTATAATTAATTAATAAGGTATAAATGTTTGCCGAATGTATAAACCGTGGTGCGCATATAATAAGTGATAAACTAAAAATCTGATTGAATTTTTTTCAAATTTTTGTGTCACGTCAATGGAACTAGGGATTGCCAATTTCTTATTTATAACAAGTTGAATGATGATGAAGTTTAGTGCAATATTAATCTTTACATGCTAATCGAATAAAAAGTAATTCAATAGTTGGCTAGATTGTAGTGTGATTTTTTTGGATCATAAAAGATGAATTTGTAGGCAAGAAAAAAGGCCTCATAATTTAGTAAATGATTAAGGACGTGAGTCACAGGCAGACTGATTCGGATTGTTTGAATTGTGACCCATATTCTCAACATTGAATTATGTGGTTTGATACTCTTATATAGATGAAAATTGTTGACATTAAAGTCTCCTTCCAGCCATTGTAACAATGACAAATATTATTACACATAAATCGATTTATCTAAGCTGTTCAAGATATAAAATGAAACATGTTGAAAGAAAATATATACTTATATATATATATATACATATATTTATTATGTATAATGTACACATTAGAGTGGCCGTTTTTTCAGCTTTGGCAAAACTTTTTCGGTCACCGCTTAAGAATGTGATCAAAATGTGTGTAAAGTTTGAAAGCGTTCAAATAATTTTAACCCGTGCCGTCGAGCGATTAAAATTTTAAATGAAAAATGTATACATGTTTTCGATACCAATCCTTGAATGTATATTGCACACGTAATACCAATCGTAAAAGTCGAAAATTTGGTAATTTTTCTACTTACAAACATTACAAAGATAATACAGATGGGTATTTTCAATTTTTCAAACTTTTTGATCACGGCTCAAAAAATCTGCAAAAATAGGATTTCATATCTCATAGTGTGCGCAAAAAGTGTGCCGAGTTAAAAATTCTTTTCACCGATATTATACTGCATGTCTAATAGCATAAGGTCGTAAAACGCTCTCTGACGACCTTTTGTTGTTGAAAAAGGCAAAGGGGCGTATAATTTTTTTTTTCATCGTATCCAAGCTTAAAGCATGAAAATATGGTCAGAAACGTTGAAATTGAATTACCATTTAATAATGATCAAATGGAAGGTCGTGTGTCCTGGTAGATATGAGCTTCTACTAGGTATTGATTCAATCATAAAAATGTCGACTAATTGTAAGACGACTAGTTCCTTAAGATTGCATCTGCTGAAAATAAATTTTTTCACTTTTCTCGGGCTCAAGTATTAATTCATCAACTAAAAGCGAAAGGTCGTACGTACTGATAGATACGACCGTTAGGTTCTGGTAAAATTTGAAAAAATTATCTACTACGGTAATTGCATAAAGGCGTAACTGCCAAAAATTATTATTTTGTTATTCCTGTCATTCCGGTAATTGATGATTCGGATAATCAATGTTCAGAAAATTGACATGCTCACTGTTTAACTTTTTGTTTTTATTGTCGAGGATTAAAATTTTTTTAAAGATTTCTGAATTGTTGCAGATTTTGATTCATCTGTGGGATCTAGTGATTTTTTTTTTTTTTTTTTTCTTTAAGATGGCTGCGACCTTTTGTTCTGATCTTTTTTTTCGTGTATACTTATTAGTGGAAAAAAGTTGTATCTGCTGAACATACGACCATTTGCCTTTATGTTTTCAAATGCTTGATTTCAATTGAATTATACGTTTTGATTATTTTAAGAGCGAATGGTGAAAAGAAAAAAGTTATACGCCCTTTTCCTATTAAAATCGCATTTTTGGTCGTTACAACTTTATGCCATTAGTCACGCGATATGTGTAAGAAGTATGGTGCGTATTGACATCGAGAAAATACATGTATTTTTCATTTAAAACGTCTACTGCTCGATGGCATGGGTATTAAATTATCCGAGCGCCTACAAACTTGAAACGCATTTTTTTTTTTTTTTTTGCACACCTTGCTTACGTTTTCAGGGGGAGCGCGAAAAGAAATGTCCAAAAGCGAAATAATGGCCACCCCAATATGCATAAATACATATAATAATAATATTATAAGCGCTGTTTTTCCTCATAAAAAATGTACAATGAGACGAGCGTCCAGTGATAAACGAATCATACGAAAATTAAATCTAGCTAAATCGCTTAGTTAATTCGCTAATAACAATAAATAGTTTAGAGAATTACGCAGTATGCTATGTAATACGCAGATTATATACATAATATTGATGATATAACGCGTCATTTTATCACAGACAATCACGTATTATACCTATTATTATATCTATATTATAAAACATAAATCAACCAGCAACAGCTCAGATCACGCTTTATCACGACTATAATAGACGATAAATAAAACAATTATTGAAGTTAAACTAAGCTCTGTATTTAAAAAATTCGCATATATGGTCAAGAAATAAAGTAATTTATTTTAAAAAATGAGACTGTAGTACATTCTCTATGTATTCAAGCCACGCTTACAATTATTAGTAATAAGACTAAAAGTTACAAATACTTCATACTCTGTAAAAAAAAAATAACAGATTGAACGGTATCTGAATATCTGTGTCTGCCAATTCGAAATTCCGAAATAAAAATAATGTATTCCGTGATGTGAAAATCATTTCAAATTAATCCGCGATAATATTACGGACCTTTCGTCACGGATTTGAACTCGATTGAAAAGCCAAGAAATCAAATAGAAAACGATCAAAACGCTAATATTTAACACGTATTAAATTTTATACGAAGTAAATTTAAATTTGTACGAAAAAATCTAATAGAAATGGATAGAAAGGAAATTGTATGTACAGATTGGATCGAATTGAAGTTATGTCACAATTCAAACACAACAAAATGGGAAGTAACTGAATCAGTAAACTCACATTCTAAACAATAGAACGATAAAATTTTATTAATTTTCGTACATGCAATAAATTTCCTTGAAAATTTTGGCGACAAACATCAAAATGAATCTTTTTTAATACGATTCAATTTTTCCGATTACTAGGCGGCTTCTTACAAGTAGGTATACTGAAAAATAAAACTCCAGAATAATTCTAATCCCAGAATTTGAACTTCAGCATTAAGAAGGAACTAGTTTTATTGGATCAATTTATTTACACGTCCGATATAATGGTTTACACACATTTACGCAAATATACATTTTTCTTGCACGATTTGTATTATGCTTTATATAATACAGGAAGGGTCAACATTGCCGTGTTGTTAGATGATGTTTGTACAGGTAAAATTTATAAAATATATTTTCCGTCGGTGCCATGCATGCATAAAAGTTGTCATATATAAGTTGAATCTTACAATTACTCAAGAATGCATTGGCCAGACCGTATGAAGCAGGTTAGAGAAAAAGAAAAACACTGTTTAAAAATCTCCAATAATCATATTTTTGCCAATGATAGTGAACACGAATGAAACACATCTCTATTAATTGTGTAAATTTCAATAGATCAATATTCAATATTAACAATTGAAGAGAAAGTTGTCATCACTGGAGTGGAAAAAACAAAATTTTTTTAGTAAAAGCACAACAGATGCTCGTCACCAATGTCACATGTGCGTTATAACTATACCACAATGTTAGCTATCTTGAAGTTTTTTTTAGATAATTTATAGAGGTCTAATCAAGGAGCAGAATAATTGCAAGAAACATTAGAATCGGATCAAAACATCGGAGTTCAATCGCTTCAAATTCATGAAAAATTGTGAATATCTTAGCCTGTGTTGTTTAAATTTGCTCGAAATCATTTCTGTTGCACAGTAGGGATGAATGAGGTTTCATTAGAGTTTTGAGCATCATTGAAGCAACTCACATTGTTGAAAACTATTTAAAAAGTTGTTTTCTCTTTTCGTCACTTTTGATTCAGATTGACTGACTGATTCATCCTTATTATGATTTCCTTCGACAAATTTCAGGTTAGTCGCTAGAGTCTTCTTCAGCTTCGCGTAGCCATCTAACCAACGGTTGAATGTCTTTTTTCATTTTCAGTCTCACCTGTTTCTGCATAACGTCATTGTTATCCTCATCATCGAGCTCGTACCACTCAAGAATTTTTTCCTCTGACAATATATCACAATTGTATAAATTTTTGAACACAAACAGAATTGAAGATACAGTGTCCAATGTAGCAGCGGTGTCTTGAATAGCTCGCAAGCAATCTGTCTGAGCTTCATATGATTTGACATAGTTCAATATAACCATGTCAAAATACTCCAACATCAGTTTCAATGTCTTCTGGTAGCTTTGTGACGAAATTTCTGAACCAGAATTGCTGAGATACTCCATTGGTAAACTTAATACAGCTTTAACTACGTTGTAAGAAACTTCGCGAATAGTAACATTGTAAGCATATCTTGATGAATTAATTTCTAGTATCAAATTCTCGCATTTGACTTTGTCCTGATATCCTCGCATCAAACTCTCCATCACTTCTGTAAAAAACATGTGCGTATCATCAGTGAGTGGCATCTCAGCAATCGATTCTTCATCGCTGCTACTGTAGTCTTCAGGATCATCAGAATCATCGTCGGACTCGTTTGTACATGTGTATTTGAAATAGGGTAATTCTTGATCAGTGTCAGGATGAGCTTTGCTCATGGAGATGTAAGTGATACAATCATTTGAATCAATTTGCATGAGGGAATCCGTGTGAACACTTTCCAATTTCAGCTTAAATTTCGGGCCCAAAATACAGCCGTCTATCTCAACTGAATTACCCAACTCACAGCCGGAGAATAAAACTGAATTTTTAACGACACAATCATCCCCAATTCTCACTTTACCCAGCAAGTAAGAATTTTCAAGTCTCACATTATTCCCCAAGTTACAGCCTTCTCCAATCACAGAACCTGTGATGCGTGTGTTTTCTCCCACATTACTGTTTGGACATACCACACAATCCCGTTCCAATGTACAGCCTTTCCCAAGAATCGAGCTGTTGTGTTTATACGTACATCTACGTAGGTACAGAAAATACATACAACTTGGCATCATCTCAATGGTTAGGGGATATCCACGTTTTTGAAGTATGTCTCTGATTAAAGTATTGTAATCCCTCCAAGATGTGACTGGCAGCGCGTATTCTTCTGGATCTAATTTTTGCCAGTAAATTCGAGAGTCTAGAATTTCCTCGTTGATTAAGACTCCACGGATAAAGTCTTCCATGGTCTGAAAATGATGTTGAAGATATTCGGTTGATAGTAAATTCATTCCAATGTTTAGAAGGGTATTTAAAAATTTCAAAACAATTTAATAAACCACGATTAGGTGTTAATGACAATCATAGAATAGGATGTAAAAATATCATTGAGTAACATTTTGACGTTAGTATCATTGTAACGATGTATGTCGAGAAAAATCGTTACATTATATTTTAAACACTTGATTCCTGCAAAGTTATTCTAGAATTGCAAATTATTTACTTTTTCCTCAATGTTTCGTAACATTGACATCGCTAACTTCAGCCTTGTTCGAAAACACAATCCAAACTGACAAGTCTATTGTATTTCTAAACCCATTCTATAATATCGTATTAGAAGCTTGCGTATCACATCAAACTTTTTCAGCAGAGTTATGTGATTCTGCAAAGAACTTACCTGAAAATCGAAATTGTCAGAAAACAAGGGAAGCACCGACGCTGAGCAAAGGTAAATATGAGTTTCCAGTAAACCGCTGTGTATTCGGACACAATCGTGATCCAAGAACAACTGTAATTCCAATTTGACTTTTCTGTCTTTCTCTGAGAGTTTTTGATGAAACAAAACTTTGTTATTCGAGTTATCAGCGGCAATTAGACAAGTTTTGTTTTCTTTCGCCGGAAAATTGTTAGATCCTAAATCACGGAATATCAGCGTCATCGCAGCGCCTTTGTCTTGTTTTGACTTAAATCGATGCCAGTCGAGAAGCCTCTTTAGATTGGCATTGGTGAAAGCGTCGCCTCTGATCAGGATGAAGTCGCCGCGAATGATACCTTTGCTGTCGATGTCTCGTAGAGCATCGCCAAGCGAACGGCAGCCATCAGAGACGATTAAATGTACATTGATAAGGCCTTTGTAATTTTGACTTTGTACGTACGATCTTAAAGATTCAACGTGGTTACTGCAGTACAAAAATAACTCCTGTATATCGTTCCTCACTAAAGTTTCTGTCAGGTATTCCAAAAGTGGAATATGAAAAACCGGCATCAACGCACTTGGGTAGAGCGTCTGCATGGGATGTAAATTTGTGGAGAAGTCATCTGCTAGAACAACAGCCTGTCGGACCTCTTCTTTCTTCAACTCCGTCGCTGCCATTTTATTAGATATTGTACAACCGGTGATTAACCCACAACTATCTTGTTAACCCTCGATTGTCAACCCTCGATCACCCTCAGTCCATCCACAACTGTCAGCATGGAATGCGTTTATACTTCTTCTAGTTCTTCTTTCTTTTGGCTATTTCCAAGTCCTAAAGATGGCGCCGATTATTCCAGGGACGTAAGATATCGTATTTGAACAAAGGTTATCGTATTATTGGATTATATTAAAACGTACCATTAATGATGCGTAGAATATTTTAAATGTCATTATCGTAACCGTATATCCCACGCAATACTCAATTTATATGCGATTTTATGATCTTCTCTCATGTCGGCCACCCGTATGGCGCGAAAACCTGCATAATTGGATTTTTTTAAAAATCAAAGTAGATCTAGTTTCCAATAAACTGTTGTTTATTATCATGAATATTAAAATTGCAACAAATATATGCATATCGTAGATTATTTATCGTCCTCTGTTTCTTTTGATACGTCAATGTTTGAGTATATTTTCTTACGCATTAGCAATTTTAGTACACCACTTCAGTAGCGTTGCCATAAGCACGGTCTTACATACAGGTCTTGAAACTCATCAAAAGTTGCGTGGTGGGGGAAATACGCTTACGGTGCATTTTTTGTTTTTCGACGCTGCCGCCAGTTCGCACCACTGATATATATATACACTGGATTGGTTTAAGCGTGGTGCCGTCACGCCAATTGAACGGTAGCCATTTTGTACAGATTCTTGTCACTTCAGACATATATATATATATATACGTGATATAGGTATATCTTCAGTCAACGAACTCTGATTCGAATTTGATTGAAATGTAAAACAAATAATTGACGTGCTCCAACACATGTGTAAAACAATATTATTTGTAAACTTAGCTTTGAAATCACGTAAACTACAATGCCGTATTCGTTTTTTACGAGATGCGTTGATAATTGTAGAACGTCAATTATTTTCCGGTCATTGCAATCAAATTTGAATTGGAGTTTCAACTTTTTCCAAAGATTGGACTCGCGGCCACCAGCGGAGTGCTGCGGGCAGCTAAGCATATTTCTTTCAACGAACACCCTAATGCACATGTGTGATAGTCACGTGACTTTCAGCAAGATTGGTAGAGGCATTCTGCGCATGTGTGACTTTTACGGTTTCATACGTATTGCGACAGTATAACTCCACTACTGACATACATGATATAGCGATATCTGGCCAGACCCCACCAGATTATAGTTTGCCTGTAATAATTTCTCCACCCTTGCGGCGTTTAATTTCATGTTTAAGAAGATAATCAATCTACGAAAAAGTATCTGTCAAACATGCCTGTGAGTCTATCCTTTTCAATTTACTCAAATTAGTAATACAAGACTTATTTTTGTCTTGAAATTGTCGATTTGGTTTTCCGCATTCAGGAGCTGTCAAATGGGTGTATCCCTTTGATATCATGAATCATAACGCGGGGTCACAATTTAACAGTGTCGTTGACCTTGATCCAATCGACCTACTAACGAGATGTTGATAGTCAAAGATCACTTCAGATTTACTCTTAAAGTAAATCACGGACTATAATTTTACCTAACCTAATTTAACTGTCAACATGCTATTACCGTGTCAATAAATTCTGACGTGTTTTGCTTTTCTACTATTGATAGACTTTCTCACTTTCACATTATCATACCAATTTTGCATAAAATTTCAGGCATATCATTCAAGTTTTTTAGAAAATAACCAAACGGTTGGCAACATGGCATTGCTACCGTTCAAAACCCAGTTTCGAGGACCAGCACCGTCATTCAGTAACAAAGAATTAGACATAATAGACGAAGCTTTGTATTTCTTTAAAGCAAATGTTTTCTTTCGAACCTACGAAATTAAGGTAATTTTTTAATTTGTATAGTTACATTAAATAATGTATGTACTGTACACTTATATTACTACCACTTCTTCGCCCTTAAATATTCTACAGAGCGAAGCTGACCGAGTCTTAATTTACATCACTTTGTACATCACTGAATGCTTGAAGAAATTACAGAAATGTGCAAACAAAAATCAGGCAACCAATGAGATGTACACCTTGGCTATTTCCAAATTTGATATTCCAGGAGAAGCCGGTTTCCCATTAAACTCTGTTTATGCTAAGCCAAATACTGCGTCTGATGCTGGTAAGACCATTAAATAACAAAATCAAACACATTTTCCTAATTCTTTCACAAATTGCTACCATTACTTCAAGTGTAACACAAATATGAATTATATTCTAAATTTTGTAATGGTTTTTTTCAGATTTAATGAGGCAATATTTACAACAGTTGCGCCAGGAAACTGGCATTAGAGTCGTAGAAAAGGTTTATGGAGAAGATGGAAAGCCCAGCAAATGGTGGCTGTGTTTCGCCAAGAAGAAGTTTATGGACAAGTCATTATCCGGACCTGGCCAATAAATTGTAAATTATCTTCTCTTACAATTCAATCCAATCGCTGTAAGATAGGTTCATTTTATGGCTCTTGTCTTTTTCTGAAGAGTGAGCTACATGTTAATTATTAATTGTTTTTCACACTTCTATTAACATCAATCAATAATTTTTAGAATTTTTCTGCAATGTTGAGTTCAATATGTTTAATTTATTAAGAAAAAAAAATATCCGGCTGATAGTTGTAATCAATTTTAAACTACTAAATGTTCCCTGTTACGAATTAGATAGGATTTCATTGGAAAAATATTGTGTGTAGGTAATTACAAATCCTGCAAACACAATATGTTTAATTAAATAAGGAAAGAAAAAAATATCCGGCTGATAGTTGTGGTCAATTTTAAATTGCTAAATGTTCCCTGTTAAAAATTAGATAGGATTTCGTTGGAAAAATATTGTATGTAGGTAATCACAAATCGGGCAAAACACACTTCAATTGTATTGTTTAATTTATTACAGATAAAAAAAATATCTAGCCGAGAATTCTAGTGGATTTTAAAGTGTAAATGTCCCTTGTTGTAAATTAGATAGGATTTTGTTGGAAAAATGTTATAGGTATGTAGATAATTACAAATCAGGCAAACAAATGGTACGCACGCATGTGATGAACCAACGGCAAAGGTAAAACAATTTGTGAAACGTATAAATATACCTACGCATATTCATCCCACGTAATATAATTTTCAATAAAAACTTTATTTTATATTGCGGATATAAAAATCGGATTTAAAAAATTCAGCCATAGCTTCATTTCCCGAAATTTCTCCGAAATTATTTTCGGCTAACATGCATTTCACGATTAGAGCATAAGTGTACGCAATACATCATCTTCAGTTAACGTGCGACGTGCTCCAAGAATTAATTTAAATCACTAACGCCTAAGGGCTCAGTCTCACAAGCCGCGACGCGGCATGCATTCGTTCTTGGCGCAGCGGAATTCGCGCTTCCAAAAAGCTGCAATCTTATTGGTTGCTGGATCTGTGTTGCCGCACCGTGCTCTGTGAAACTGAGCCTTAAGCGAGGTCTTTGTATACAGGGTATGTAAGTCTGAAATTGGTATTTACATACCTAAATATCTACGCGGTAGAAGAAGCCCTGATTTTAAAGCTGGTTTATAGCCGCTGAAATCGCTGACATCGAGTGATGTCAACGGGGATGTATGTACAAAGGCCGTGTTCGTAAATTGACTGACAGTACTCAAAATTCCCTAGGACAGAGTCAGAGCTATTCACGAACTTGGTAGCGCAAAAGAGATAAAAGATTGCTGACAGTACTGTCAGTCAATTTTCGAACACGGCCAAAATAGATGTGTGTCCAAACCACTCTTGGTGCTGTTTTCGTCACAAAATGGCTGAGCTTGCCCAATCGGATGCTGATGAACTTGCTCAAGAGTTGGCACAAGATGGTGGCAAAGTTGATTGCAATTGATTGGACTAACAACTTTTGGGAACTTAGATGACACGGAGGGTTAGACAGAGATGGACAAGAACGAATTCTTTGCCAGAGATCAAGCTATCATAGGGTTTTCGAAAAAATGCAGCTACGTACACATAAAACCTACTCATATATATTCATGCCTAATCCTATATGCTCCAAAGTCTGGAAGTGTTGACCTTGTGCGACTGCAGCGCCATCTACCAGCGAAAGAAACGAGGTCCGTTTGATCAACGAAACATTTCATTTCTTTGTAATCCTCCATATACAACGGTTCCGATGCCACTTGAGTGGTATTACTTTTATTCCCGTATTCATAGTCCTTCCTTGAGGAACAAGGATTCCTTCACGGAGTAGTAGGAAGGAGACAACACTCTGCGATAAAACTTGTCTCCAGTTTTGAGGTAACGTAAGAGGAATTGTATAAATGCGATTTGAGCGCTTCTTACGGAAAAAAGTGAAATTTCCGCTATAAAATGTCAAAAAAAGGGCGGCAATCGTAACTTATAAGCCTCCGTTTTATAAAAACACTCCGTAAATTAGTAAAATACGCATCTGAAGTGACTAAAAACCAGTAAAAACCGAGTGATTGCTTTTCTAATCTCAACCGACATTAAATCCGAGGAAAAGGTTTGCAAACGGCGAATCGTAAGATCATATGGCGAAGGGGGTGAGTGCGCTATACTGGCTCACACCGCAAGAGGCGCTTAAATCGCACCTTGACAATTCTTCTTACGTCGCCCCAAACACTGGGCCAGTTTTTGAGCCAAGTGCTGCTCGAGTGTTGTCTTCTTCCTACTACTCCGTGGATTCTTTGTTCCTCATTTCACGTTTCATAGACCTTCCTCGACAGAACAAGGAGCCTTATTGGCCTCCTTCTTTCAAGGCAGGTCTCGAGCTTCCTTGAGGAAACCTTCGGCACTGCGATTAGCTGTTTCGTTTCACGTAGCCAACGTTTGCGTTTGCGCTTGGTGTCCATGCACTTATGACCCGTGTGACGCAGGATCACAGCCAGTCTACAGGTTAATCTCTTTGAGGTTATACACTCTCATAAACCGACGCAACATGGAGACTAGAGGTAAGGAGTCCGAACGCAGTGCTAGCCAAATGGTCGGTGAAAGTGATGAACGATCCGCTGATTGTAACCGCCTGGCAGCGCTACCACTGTGAGCTCCGTCAGCGCGGTGATTTTGAATCGTCGATCCTCACGTATGTATCCTATTCGTAACCAGGTGCTGGTATCGCTTGCGGATACAACCCGAACTACAAGATCTTTCATCACTTTCACGAACCACTTTTCGACGATTCCGCCATAAGCGTTCGGACTCCTTTACTCTAGTCTCCATGCGATGCAACTTGACAATGAGAGTCAAGCGGTTTAAGTTAGATTTAAATATAGCCGAGTGGCGCTTCGATCAGCAGTTTCACCACCATAAGCAATCACATATCCCTAAATACGTCTTCCTTCTGGAAGGGAGAGCCAAGTTGTGACTATGAAACGAGGACGCTTCTGAGATTCGAGGAAGCCTTCATCAAGGCGTCCTTTATTCTTGAGATAAGGAGAGACTATGAATACGGGCAGCCCTCTGACACACGCTGCTAAAAGTGGTTCGCAAAATGTCCCTCGATTTTGCCGCCAATCTCCACCACTAGTGGCGCTAGTAGTTGTCTGAAATGCTTGCACGCGGTCAGCGAGCGTGTCAAGAGTTTACTAGCGCCACGTAGAGGAATTAAAAAACGGGGACAAAACGCGTACAATTTTTTAGTATACGAACAGTGGTGAGCGTCAGGGGGCTGAATACGGGTATTGGAGCATGTATAGTATATTATATGCTCTAATGTAAGCCGTGATGCCGACCCATGATGCCGACAATAAGCCAAGTGGCCAAAATTCGAACTACGTAACTATCCGGCCATTTTCGTAAACGAAACGAAAGTGGCTGGCGTCCGTTGACAAACGTTGATGCAACGATACAGACTTCACACGGGTATAAATCCGTTTCAATCGCCAGTTTTTTCGTGAGCTAGTGAGATTTTAGTGTCGATTATCGGAACATAAGTGTCAAAATGTCGATCGGGGTGCCAATTAAAGTACTTCACGAAGCCGAAGGTCACACTATAACCTGTGAAACTAACACCGGCGAGGTTTACCGCGGAAAGTTAATAGAAGCCGAAGACAACATGAACTGTCAAATGCAAAACCTGACCGTCACTTATCGCGATGGACGCGTAGGCCAGCTAGAGAACGTTTACATTAGGGGCTCAAAAATAAGGTTCCTTATATTACCGGATATGTTGAAAAATGCCCCGATGTTCAAAAGACCCGGTGGCAAAGGCGCCGGCACTGCGGGCAGAGGAAAGTCTGCAATACTACGGGCACAAGGTTTGTTTTTTCACACAAATACAAATAGATCTGGAATCTTTCAGTTTTTCATCAAAATCGAAGTCCGTAAACATGTTTTGGCCTACTGAAAAATTTATTTCAGCAATGTGGAATGCAATCCGATTCGAATTCATATTTCTGTTTGACTGGCAATGTTTCAAAGACTCATTTTTCTAACAAGTTTTACACTTTTATGCATCGATATTCTTTTTCCAACGCAAATTATCACTGAATATATCTATTTTTAGCACGGGGCAGGGGACGAGGTCAAAACCAGAGAGGCAGAGGCACGGGTTCGGCCCCTTGGTTGAATCAGCAAAACCAACCAGGAGGTTCACAACCTGGAAGAGGAAGAGGATAAATGTTATAAGGATCATTTTTGTTTATCATTATATCTAGTGCACTAAAGTTTATTTAGTTCATACTTTTATAAGGGATGTAAAAAATAATTCCATGTAAACGTAAATTGAAACCAAACATGCCTGTGACAATATGTGTAGGCAGTGATCACTTATGATAATAACAATGTAAATTAATAAGTATTCAAAAATTTAATGTCATTGTGTTTACTCCCTTAGGACTTTGAACAAGAAAACAGACCTGGTGGAGAATACAACTGTCTTGCTGTATTGTGGTTTTCATTCATATTCCATTGTAACATCCCGTCTAATTGTAAGTCTCAACCAGAGGTACATGGGCAAATGCGAGCATTATTATGAATTTTCTTCTACATTAATTATCTTAAGATCTGAATGAAATATTAAGATAAGAGGAAAGATTGTTGAAAGAATCTTTAACTATGTTATTTGCGACAACGATTGTCAACACAAAAGAGAATATCTACTACGTTATAAAAATGCATCTGGGAGGTCTGAATAACACAAGCTATGATATCAAGAAAGGTTTGATTATTGTGAATTGATATTTCATTCCCTACAGAGATAGAAAAAATTCGTCTGAAGTAGTTTCAAAAACAATTTACATCTAGAGTGCATATAAATAGATTTTTGTCAGAAAAGTGCAGCAGATATTCAACAATTACATTTGTGCATTATAACTATTATAGTGTAAGAATTTTCGAATGTTTATTATAAGTTGTATGAATCTAAAGTTCCTAATTACGTACTAATTAGACACTTCATTAAGAAATTGAATGCTCATGATATTTTTAATTCAAGCGGGAACCTCCAAAACAAAAAATCCACGAAGGACGATAGATTTAGAAAAACTGATACACTGGAATCAAACGATAATTAGAGGCTAAAATTGAGTGCAAGGTTATGGACATGTATGTATCTTTCTGTTTCAACTTGTGAATCGTAGTGTCTTGCAGAAATCTGGCAGCGCTGCCGATTTGAAAAATCTTATTATATACAGGAATAACATGCAAGTAGATGCTCTCAAAATTGTACTTATTCGAATTAAGTGCCAGGTTGTACCTGGGGATTTATGTTTCTTGAAAATCACCGACTCATGTGAACGTTACATAAAACAAATTGATTTTAGAAAAAAGCTCACGTATTCTGTTGCGAAAAATATCCTGAAAAGTCTAGGTATTTGTCAAGTATGACTATCGCAGATCATTTGTTACATTGCTATTATATGTTTTCATTTGAAATTTATATGGATTATACAAATGCAACAAATAATCGGCCTATTTTTTTGGCGGTTCCAGTTTGATAAAGTTCAGCTTCCGTTCCAATGGCCCAGTAAATATATTGTTTCGTTGGTATTCACTATCATTGGCGCAAATAACATTGCCAGGGATTTCGTAACTGTTGTTTACTCTTTTCATAACTTGCGATTCAAACCGACTTGCAAAACGGTAAAATTTTCCGTCCTAGGGTGGTTGGTAAAATCGGCAAATCAAAGTTTCAAGTTCTAACAAAGTTGCACAGAGAGCGCTGAAACCCTCTTTCGAGCTGAACGACTTCCCCTTCCACTTTGGATTTGTGGGACAGTAGAGTGAATTTCGCAGCTCATGAAACATCAGAGTGCTAGCGAAACTAGCGAGCTGTTAGCTATTTATCGAACGAAATGTTGTCAGTAGAAGACGCGATAGATTTCATACGCTTAGATATGTAAGAAAATATCAAATGAATAGGTGAAAATTGTCCAGAGAGAGAGAGAGAGAGAGAGAGCGACAGAGATTGTGAGAATAGCGATTTATCTGGTTGAAAACTCTAAACGGGAACGACGGCAGTCGAGCGGTGAAGAATAAGAAAAAAAAAAAACGTACGACGTGGTAAAATGGTGCACATAAATAATTCCGGCAAAAACAAAGAGGTAAGCGTTGTCGAATATATTTCACTTCATTTTATCACTGCTCTTTGATCTGCGCAAGAATATCGTATCAAAATTCGCTACTCAAGTCTGAGTCAGGATTATTCTGATCGTTCCATGTTATTCAAATACGGAACGAACCGCAATTCATAGAATATGATGTGAAATAATTTCTTACCGGTTGTCAGCCGGGCATTGAGACTACTTATTACCCTCCACGAAAAATATTATTGATTTATTCGGTTCGATTAACTCAGCACTAATGATTGTGTAAATCGCATTTGAAATTGTTGATTTTGTATTAGAATTGCACAGAGAAGAAAAGAAAGCGATTCACATTACGTTTTTAAACAACCTATGAGGGAAGCCTCTCTTTCCAAAAGTCGTTCACCCCGATTATTGCCCGGCTTATTGTTGGCTGAGCCTCGTAATTATTCATGTATTTTTTTAACTCCCCTTCCGTCTACCCAAAAAAAAAAATTTTTTCTTCCACTTTGCTCTAACTTGCGTTTATTCCTTTTATCGAGACATCCCGATGCATTTTATATTCATTGTTCATCTTTTCAAAAGACAATGATTAACGTATTGAACAATCAGATGGTTCTTTCCTGCTTCACTTACCAGGTTGAAAATAATACTCATACGCACAGAGTATAAAAAAAGTGCTTAACTGTGATGGCTTCATATTTCTTGTGGCTTTTATTTCTTTCTCTTTGTAGTGGCATGAATTCTAATTTAACAATTTACGAGCTTGACATTAGTAGGGTCAATACAGCTACGCAATTTCAGGAAAAACCTATGTTTCGTAAATTTGGGATTTTCTGAAATTGTAAAAATTGCAATAAAGTGAGGTTCGATCAACTTGCAAACTCAACTGCTTCAAAGTTGTTTTGAAATAGCGAAATAGTGACTTTCATCCAATGTTTCACGGTGTTAACGTTACTAACTTTAATCTAGTGATGATTCTACATCTTGCACTAGATAAGAATAATCACGTGACAATAAGAATCAAAAGAACTTGAATATTCTATGTAACGGTCACCGATACCTAATTAATGGTAAACTAAAACGAGTTTTAAGAATTTTAACCTTTCGTTCTTGCTGTCCCAAATTTGTTTTTTAGTCCTATAAAATGAAGTTCCTCTAAATGAAATGATTACTCGATGACTGACCCTATTCTTATTTTCCCTATAAATAACGAAAAATGCGATTCGTGTCAACGTTTGTATAAACACATGATTGTGTGTTCTCTGAAAGTTTACGATCGTTTAAGAATATTAAAATATTTTTCATTTTTAGCGCTCTGTGAAGGTCGGTAACCAAAAGAAGTTCCTGCTAGGTTTTAACACTACCATGAGCGACTTAAAGGCCTATTAAGAGCATGTTTGAATGATAAGTGGTTTTATAAATTGGTTAAACAGCCAACGGACAATAAGTAAAATGATAAGATGAGGTACAGCGTGTGAATTTAAGCATACTTGTTTCCATTCATATGTATGTCTGCTATGACTGAGGTAATTTATTCATCTTTGCCAATGTATTTCTAACAATTCTTCGATCTTCAGGCTCCAAGTTTTTGGCAAATTGCCTAGTCGGTTGTATGAAATGTAAAAATTTGAAACATTTGGCTGGAAAGAGATCAATATATCAGCCAATTATATTTTACATCTTTCGTAAATCAGGACAACAGAAACTAAGTTTCATTAATTAGAAATATTGTTATTACTTCCTTAACGACCAATGATTGAGAAGAAAAAATAAACTGATGAATTTTAAGCCATGTTATCCGCACCAATGATAGTGAACTCCAATGAAAAAACCTTCCCCACTGCATGACAGAAATTAATCTGAGCAAATTCAAATAACACAGCTAAGATTTAAACAATTTCAGAAAAGATTTCGTAATTAGGATCTTAAAAAATATCAAACCCTGGCTTGTTTTATCCGATTCTAATGTTTTTGTTTTTACTGTAGAGATCTCCAGAGATTACCTGAAAAATTTTTTTAAAACTACATGTCTTTGCTGTTGGTAAAAATTAATTTTTCATCGATAAAGTATAAGACTGCTGTTATCAAAGAAATTTGTGCATTACAACTATACTATAATATGAGATTTCTTGAGTGTTTTCGGATAATTGGTAGAGGTATGTTTGATTAGTCCCTAATCATTTTGCCATTGTAAGTATAAAAGGTTTTCTCACATTTTTGATATTTTAGCTTATGTTATCCGAATATGCTACGATTCATTTCTATAATTACATAAATACCATTGTTGGGAATTTTTCAAACAATTTTTTTTCTCCTTTGTTGATTTTGGATTCCAGTGGTGGGGTCTGTTTGTCCTCAATCGTGCAACAATAACAATGGTATCAGTTGCTTAGTTTAGAAAACAATGGTATCTGCAGTGTAATCTTTCACCTTGGCTTGACAAGATTAACAACTCCAGAGGTACACTACAGTACCTTTTATTAACTCGGTGATACTACAATCAATCAATCAAAGTATTTCATTCGAACAATCAATAATCCAAGGTAGTTTAACTTCGTGTATTATAACTAAAATGGAATCTTTGTGACATTCTAAAACCAGATACAATTGACTAGAGCCTCGCAATCAATTTAGACACTAATTACGTGACGACTTCAATGTCAGTCATACCAATTTGTGTGATATTCAACCACTTCTAACATCCGTTTTGCTTCACGAGCTGTGACTTTATGTATCATCGCCATTGCTGATACTATATATTCTGAGTCAATGAAAAATAATAACAAAAGGTGCAATGACAACGAGTTACGTGACAAGTTTAGTGATATTAGCGACGTTATTTCAACTGCTCTCATGTTACTGCTGTTTTATTATTACAGAGATAACAACTTCCAATAAAGTTTACTCTGTCATGTGCCTACATCATCTACATCTATACTATGTTACGCAAATATTTTCAATATAAACACAGAATAGCAAAAAAAACCATCTCTGTTCCTCGGGATATTTCATCTATTCTTGTCAAAGTGATAAGCTCTGTATAAAATTTTCATGCAATATAAAACAGGTAGTGAACAAGCAGTGAGTCTAATACTGGAAACAAAAATACGCAACAGAAGAATATTACGCGTCTTCCTCTAACGGTGCAAGGAAATGTTGTACGCTTGTGTTTTATGTTCTTTGTAATGTTGCATATCTTGGGTGGGTTTTCCGTTTCATTGAAGATTAATGAGCATAATATGTGTAAAAGTTTGAGAGTATTTTAAGGTGGAAGATTTTCAAGCTTTATTCGGTCTCGCTTGTACTGCAATTGTTTGTCTCGTCATTTCACCACTGATTTTTGTTCGCCATACTACATTAAATAAGAATTTTGTTTTATATTACTTATTTCCATTATTATCGTAGAGTGTTGAATATTAACTTTGTAATTTGGAATATATCAGTGTTTCGCTATACTAACTTTAATAACTTTAGCTTTGTATAAAATGACAAAAGTAAAAACTTTGCAACAAAAGAATTCGATTTAAACTTTGGTATTTCTCTTGCAACTAGAGTCGCAATTCGTAAAAAATACTCATTATTTTGAAAACTTATATTTATTAATTCATTGTTTGGATTTTCATTTCTCTACTAGTCAAAAAAATTTATCCAGACGAACGGCAAATTTTGTTTGGAAAACCTGGGATCGTTATCAATCACGGAATTTACTACAGACAATAATTAAAACTGGGCAACTTAAATAAGAAAGCGAGACAAAGATTGATCAGCATTGCGCTTTCACTGCGCAATCACATGTAATATGCTATATCATGTTCCTTTACTTTCTATACACTTTCGATGATTTTAAAGAAGAAAATTTTACTAACCTCTCGATTTCTTCTAATTCAGATTCACAATAAATTCGGGGACATGTCACTCCTACTTGCTTCAACTGTCGGTTCGTTGGGAGTCGCTGTCGGCTCCGTCGCTGTTTTAGAGCCTGGAGATAAGATCAGCTTCAGACGCGGCGCCTGTCTGTCCGCTTTGGGATTCATATTTTTTCTCTCGCTGTTCGACTTCCTCAATCACATGGCACTGAGAACCCGCACTGGTTCTCGCATCAGGAAGAAGTACCATCTGACGTCACCCGATGTGTTAGAGATATCTAACAAGTTAGTATATTAATAATTCCTCCATTCCATTCTTGGTGAAAATAATTCTTATGGAAATTTCTCAGAATTATACCATGATTTCAGACAGTTAAGCAGAAATATGATTGAATAAATCTGATAATGTTTTAGCAATTTCAAGAAAGTCCAGAGTACTCTAAAAAACTCATATTCTCTCTGATCGTTATTTTTTACCGAAAATGTAAAAAACCCGCAAGTTTGCAAATTTCTGACTATTTCTTATCATTACCGAGCTCTGAAAATAATTCAAATTCATTCCAAATTTCTTTTCATATTCACATTCTGAAAAACTTGGGAGTTTTTGTTCTGCTCACTATTTCTGACTGTTTCTCACTAAGTCAAGTTAGACTTGAAAATTGGATCGATTTTTAGGGAAATTTTGCATTGGTCTTAGAAATCTGAAGAATCTGAATCCTAGCGTTTATTTGTATTTTCTGACGATATGGAACATTAGAATTGGTTTTAATAAAAATTAGAATATTTCTAGAAAATACCAGCTGATCACTTCTCTAAAAAATCTGGAAAACCCAGAAATGTCAGGGGCTATTGTTTGGCATGGAAAACTCAGGAAAAGTATAGTTTTCAATTCGATATTTTAATTCTGTTATTCATAATTTTAATATTAATCAATGTTCAAGAAATATCAAGGTTTTTCATAAACCTGCTGAAACTAATTTTCGACAAAAGTCTTAAAAGTAATTAGAACTTGTCTTAGAAATTGTTTAAAAGACTTGTGATACTGTCAGAAATTCAGATTCTGAGTAAGTTTATAGAAATTCGTTCTACGAAGAAAAGGTGTGTTTGAATTTCATAATCATCGGTGTCCTTTTTTCTCTTTGCAGAGTCGTCTCCGCCGTTCAAGCTGCGCTGAGTTGTGTAACGGGTTCTATAGTCTGCATGTGGTCTTGCACAAGATCATTCCTTCACGCGTCTCATTTCATGAGTGAAGCATATGCTTGGTTCGGAGCTTCCTACTTCTTCTACGATATTTGGTCGATGTACCGAGTGCACGCCAGCATATCAGAGCACAAAAAAGACCAAAAATCTGATGCTGGTCACATAGTAAATGTTCGACTTTATCTCAAGGAACAACCAGTCATTGTAATGCATCATCTGTTCATCGGCAGCTTTGGATTTTTGATCATAGTTGTGAGTTCGTCGTGGCCCTAATTTCAGTCTGATCGATTCAACAACGTGTTGGGACAAAATTCAGCATTCTCTTTTTTTAATTTCAGTACTTACGCGGGGGTCTAGGTGACTGCATCTTTGGCTTTGTTTATCTCATGGAACTCAGTACACCCTTTGTCTCCATGCGAGGAATACTAAGTAGACTTAAGGTCAGTGATGTGTATTTTTCCTTACAATTTTATAAAGCTTTAAGCCTAAGTTTGTGTACTATAATCATTTTATTACTTCAGATGAAATCCACTCAATTATACGTGACCAACGGACTGATTATGATAGGGACCTTCTTCATATGTAGAGTGGCGATGTTTCCGTATCTTTGCTACTTGTACAGCGAACTGGTTGGTTTGCCTTACTTTGAGGTGAGTTTTATGTGAACCTTAATCTCAATCTTCTACAAAATTATTTATAGAAATCTTTACAAATTCACCCAAAATGTGAATTTCTCAGTCTCTCAATTCTCAAAATTTTTACGAATGTTTCGAAAGATCTCAAATTCTATGCCAAAAATTTATTTCAATTGTTTCATAAAAATCTCTTAATTTTTCTGAGAAATACATCCCAGTTTTCTCTAACGCAACGTATGATTAGAAAATACACAGATATACCGGAACTTGGTGTTTTTCAGATTTGTGATATGAAATACATCTTTGAAAAATATAAGTTTTATTTAAAAATTGGTCTGGTTTCATTTCTAATTTGACTTGACTTAGAAATAGTCAGAAAGACGAAAACTCACAGTTTTTTCGATTGAAGGTCAGGAAGATTCTGAGTTGTTCCTGGAAAGAAATTCGATTTTTATCTCGAACGCGACGAAGTCAGAAGTCAGAAACTCGGGAGTTTTTATGGTTTTCAGTAGAAAATGAAGTTTCGAAAAATTATTAGTTCTCCCTGGAACCTCTCTAGAATTTATTGAATTGCCTCAGATATTATCAGAATAATTAAAACTTTTCCAGAAATATGAAGTTTTTTTTCACCTGTGAATATAGTCAGAAAATTGACTGATTAGAAACTGAATTACACATTTTCTATTACAGGCAATAATGGCTCTGCCTCGTGGCTGTAAGATCAGCATTGCGATATTATTGCTGCCGCAGATGTATTGGTTTGTTTTAATGGTATTGGGAGCCATAAAGGTTTTCAGTCTAAAAACAAATAAACAGCAGAATGGCAATACTAGTTTGAACAGCAGCTGTGGTAATAACAAGAGTATAAAACGACTCAACGGTAAATTGCACAGCTGATCTAAATGTAAGATCAAGTTCCTCCACTCGTGTTGAGTAAGTAAGTCACCTAAATCATGTTTTAGGCAATTAATACGATATTCGTATATAGTCGGAAAGTATTAGGCGATGTTATCGATTTTCGTGTAAATTATTGTAATATTAACCAGGCTTTATTGTTATTATTACTATTATTACTATTATTATTATCATTATCATCATTATTATCAACATCTTTCAATGTGATATACACATGATTCTTTTATCGTAATCAGTAACTAACCATATTACTTGATTTACAATGAATTCGACTTGAATTTACGAGTCATTTACAAGAAATCACCCACCCCTAATAAGCTTTATATGTCAAATAACACGTAGTTAAATATCTGTCTTTAACGAACTTAAGAAGGAAATTTTGAGGTAAACGAGAGATCAAAAAAAGATTGAAGATTTTTGTCATCTGTCTGGAGTATATGTGTATGTTATTCTTGCATCAAAGTGTAAAATGTATATTCATAAAAAATACGGTTCATACACACGACACTATTTATTTTTCAGTAGTAATGTATTTAGCTATCGCTAATTGATATGGTCAATAAGTTTCTCAAGGCTTATTGTTCATCCTTGATTTTATACCTACTTCTTTGCACTAACTATACTAAGATGATGCAATGCACCATTCAAATGTTACGACTCATCGAATTATTTATTCAAATAATGTATTTATACTCGTGTTTAAATTTTGATCTGGCAATCGATGAGTAAAAGTTGTATATTTCACCAATTGTTTCTAACGTAATAGACTGAAAATTTTGTTCCTATGCTGAATTGCTAAAGAATTTAATAAGCGATGTAATATCGTCTTTGAATTTTTTATGTTTACATTAGAAATATTTAGCAGCAGAAGAACACAGGTCTCTTAATTTTTTTTTTTTTTAATTGATGTGTGTGTTGCCATTTACCGCTTTCGATGAATACTCTACTATATTTGATAGTTTACTGTGCTGTTGGATCATACAAAATATTAAATTTGAACCCTTTTTAATTGAGCTAAGTTTTAGTCAATGTCATTTTGATGCAAAGAATCACGTTGACAAATCGGTCTTTTAATCTTAAATATCGTCTAGGTGTAATACTGAGGAACGTGGAAAATATTTCCATTCAAAGATCTTTGAAAATTTCGATGAATTTTGTCTGCTAATATCATATTCACACGAAGATGAGATTTTGTGTAATTTTATTTGGTATATTCTTAGATCTCACAATACAAATCTAAATGTGTCTTATATTTCATTACAAATCCTACAATTCGGAATTTCACTTTTCTCTAAGCCGGACATTTCTACGTTAATATGATATCCACTTATATTATACTATATACTATATTTTTTTGCGAAACTCATTTTTGGAAATGAGGGATTTGGTATAATATATTTTTAGAAGAAAAATGGTAGAAAGTGACTGATAGAGCTTTTACATAAGAGTTTACCGAGCTTCATGGGTATGATAAATTCGAACCAGCGTATTACATATTATTAAAACTTGTTGATTAATGTTTATTTCTACATATAAAAGCACAAACTTTATTACCGACAATGTGTAGTCCCAGTCCACTGTGTGTAAACATTCATATTTTTGAATTGCTTGAACATTTTCTTCAGCTTTCTGGTGCCATGCAGCAAATATACTTCTGGTATATATTTATTATTATTGTATACAAATAATGTATACAGATGAAATCTTCAAATAAACTAATTGAATCATGTGATTTGCAAATTGTAATTAATACTGAAATATCGGGAAAATGAAACATGTAGTAGTGATTGTATGAATTAGTTACAATGATATTTCTTTTTTCAAAATTTTTATTAATAAGTGTTCCGATGTAACAAAGATATGTCAAAATGTTAGCTGAGATCAGGATTCAACGATTTGGCAGCAATCAATGTAATACGCATAATTATATCTTCCAAGAGCTTGAATTAAATAACGCCACGATTCTCTCAGCTCTTTGAAGTCTACTTAAGGAGTAGGATCTGATAAGGCTCTTTTTCGCGCATTACAACATGTAAAATATACTGACTGCCGTGGTGATACAGCACAAATCATAATGCTATAACCTATATTTAATGCATATAGCGCACATTAAAATTTCCTAGACTGAAGCCATGATTTTGGAATATCCTTGGCCAATTTACAAAATAGAGAAATACCAAATTCAAATCAGATGTGTAATATGTAAAGGAAATCGATCGACTGAGATTATAAACCATATAGAGAGATATAATGTACTAACAATTTGATATTATTTAAATTAAATATTTACCTGGATCTAATCTTGATATCCGAAACATCCGTATATTTACTTATTTAGTCGTTGTCTAGTCATGCCATTATTATTATTATTATGAAACTGTGTGTAGTATAATATAATAAATATCTAATTTAAGTACATAACAAGCATTTGAATACGTACATAGTTCTATATGCATAGAAATAAAAATCAATACAATGTTTTGAAATAATCATGTTACAGCTAATAAATAGTATATGAAGTGTTGAAATTTGAATTGTAATAATATTAATCATGATAGAATATTATAACAGTTCTATAATAATCGTTTGGCTATGCAACAGCAGAGTGCTGGAATTTTTCGTTCGATATTTCAATTCAGACAAGATTATAATAAAATAATCTTAACTTCAATCACTTGACAACAGTTACTATTAGTATATTTATACTTTATCTGACAAAATTTTTAACTGATTCGATCGCAATATGAAGGAAATCATTATGTATATGATTAATGAGTAGCCAAATCAGGGTCTCAATTATTTTATTTCAGTGATCTTTATTAAACTCCTGAGACAAATTAATGAATGTTATATCAGTATATGGTTGATATAATGTATCCAATAAAGGCGCTCGTGAGCAATTGCACAGCCACCAGCCCAATGAATAATAGTATTGCAACATAATCCATCTTAATATTTGGATTTGCAGATTCGAAATTTGGTTCGCTAGGATGAATTCTTAGGGTATTCGGCCGAAAAGTCCGTATGATGTTCTCTTCCATTCTAGTTTTTTACCTGTATATATATGATAATCATTATGGTATATTACTTTCACAGAACTAGGTGCATGAGTTGTCAAACGTCGTTTAAAATTCTCATTATAATGTTCACCAAATTCAATCTTGTGTAGCTTCTTTTACAATATAAACTATCAATTGAGGCTCAGATACAGGCTTCAATATTTATATGTATATCTATTATTACGAGGTTATTTGAAGAAATTCCATAACACAAAAACATTTGCAGGTATCCCAGCAACAACTTTATGGGGTTGAATACATTTCTTTGACCAATGGTGCTGCATTTGGTTGTCAAGCGTTGACTGAAACTAAATTTTTACGAATTATCTTAGAATGGAAATTTCTCCGAGTTTCTTAGTTTTCCTAAGAACCCTCGACTATATACAGTACAGAATTTTTCTCAGAAATGTTCGAAAACTATCTATCAAATTTATAAACAAAATTATGAGAAATATCTGAAAACTTTTCACCAAAAGAAGAACGCGGATGAGGGGATTCGGACCTCGTACTAAATTTTGTGAACAATTTACCACCTTTGCGCAGAATTGATTAACCAGTTACAAAAAAATTCGAATGACCAACGTTCAAATCCGGTGCGCACGCGTAGAGATATAATCTGTAATACGTACAACGGTTAGGTATTTATTCCAACTACTCGACCAATGAAAGCCCGTTAATTTAAACTTTCGAACGTTCTTCCCCCACTATAGGGCCTTCATCCGTCGGGTGGCTGGGCTCTATACAGGATGCGAATGAACGAGCAGTCAGTATTGAGTCGGTATTCAGTACCCAAATGAACGGCAAGATCGCTTTTAACTTCGGAAAATATATCGTCGCAACAAATTGCACGGGCCGGTACATTGGAAGACAAACTCGTATCTCGTTTGAAAAAGGATAATAAATAACCGATGAAGTTCTTTCCACAACTGTGAAGTTCGACAAGTTTATGATCAGAATCGAAGGAGATATTGACGTTTTGAATTTCATCGGTGATCCCACTTCAGTGAGCGTAGTAACGCGTAAAATGGCGGTTGCATTTGAATGCAACGGTTGTTGACAGTTTGAAGAGTTCGGTCGAAGGGCGCGGCGTGCGTTGATATTCTCGCACTTATTTCCCGAGATAAATAAGTATATTCGCGTCGCTCTGAGCTCTTCGTAGGACGGAAAACGTCGGGTCACGATTCCAAGCGTGCGTGCTGAAATTTTCTAAATTTCTGCCCAAAATTAAACAATGGATCCCTTCACTCAGGTAAGCGACGCTATGCGGAATTATACCTGATCCGAGGCATTATTTGTCTGGAATTGAATAGGATTGTAAGATACAAACACGTGTTGACCGTTGTGATCCTAAATAAAATTTATGAACCAGGTAGCCTGGTCCCAATAATTTCACGATTGAAAAACTCCTACTATCTTGACAGTTTGGAAAGACTTCGAAGAAGTTGGGTTTGCAAAATCTGAGTCTGCATAGTTTTGTCACGTCTTATTGAATTTCAGACCATACTAATTTTGTGAAATAACTATTTCACATGAATATGCATCGTTAGGATAACGTTATGAACTTTAAACTCATACGAACTGTTACATTTCTCTGTGGTTTAATCTTATTCAGCAATACTAACACAAAGCGAAATTAGTCTTGATCGAATTGAGTTGAATCAAGTGTAAATATAAAGCAATTAACCCTTAACATAGATCGAGATTTTAGGTTATTGTTGCATTCTGCGGACACCAATTCGTCTAATTTTAATAAAGCTTACTTTGTCTAGACAGTAATCAAAGGCTCTCGAATTTGTTTGACACATTTTTCACACTTCTCGGTTAAAAACAAAGATATGGTGCTAATAAATTTGTTGTCCACGACTGGGCTTTTCTCGATTTTTTCTGCTCCTCTGTATTCAGACAATATTGTTTTAGTTAAATTAAACCTTATCAATCTCAACTACTAGGTCTCAGACCCCTTTTCATTATTTTAGCTGCTCAAAACTTTCCTGGCCAGATTTTGTACTTGCTAATTAAGGAAAATAATCCCTTATGTTTCTTCTGCATGTATGAAAAATCTAAATAGATGTGAGAAAAGTACAGAATTATACCTCTTACTGTTTTATTATGCTAACCTACTACCATCATCGTGTGAATTATGATATCCGAGTTTTTTGGCTTACTTTAGCGAATGTTGGAGCGTGCGAAAGCAAGGAGG
Source organism: Neodiprion virginianus (assembly GCF_021901495.1). Lineage (NCBI taxonomy): Eukaryota > Metazoa > Arthropoda > Insecta > Hymenoptera > Diprionidae > Neodiprion > Neodiprion virginianus. The sequence goes on along the minus strand of NC_060878.1, from coordinate 15,431,482 downwards.
GAAAAATTAGACACGCAATTGTCAAATGCTGGTCATGATCCCAAAAAGAGGCGCAGTCCATTGAAGGATGCTAATGCCATTCTGGCACAGGCTCCAGGTACGTTAATTCATTTGTGTCTCTCATGTTCAATATGCATTATTTGATGTTGTATTGTGCCTTTTAGTACTGGAACACAATGTGGCAGCTAAACCAGTGGTTAAAGATTCTCCCGTCAAGCAATCGCCGATTAAATCACCGAGAAAATTTTCTCCTGCTAAAATTCCTATCACAACTCAAGAAGGCAAAGTATCCAACAAAGAGAATGGAGAGACTCAAATATCCGGTGTCAGATCCAAGCTACAAAGGCTGGGCAAGCTATACTCTGGTAAGTTGTTGCTTGGTTGGTGCTGTCACACCTACACACATTGATATCATAAACTGGTTCCTGCATACAATATAGATATGGTACTACTATGGCAGATGCCATAGCATCTATCTGTAATAAGTACCGATCACAATATCTCATACCTTTTAATTATCACTATATTCCCAAGTGAGAGAATTATTGGAAAGTTCTCAGAATTTTTTAAATGAATTTTTCAGAAATATATCTAGTTTTTGGATTGTCCTAAGCAAAATTCTGTAGTACTTCTGGAATAGTTTTAATTATTCTATCAGTCTAAGGGATTTGAAGAAATTCCACAGAGTTTTTAAAGATCTGATAAACTTGAGATTTTTGTCTTCTAGACTGTCTCTGCCCAAGTGAAGTTAGAGGTGAAAATTGTACCAATTTCTATGAGAAACTCAAGTTTTTTTGAAACTCCATTTTGCATTACAAATCTGAAAAAATCGGATTTCTGGTGTTCCTGTATATTTTTTGAGCATACTTCGGTATGGAATTTCATAAGAAACAGTTGCATATGAATGTTTCTGAAATGCCATTGAAAAATCTGGATATATCTAAAACAATAATTTTAGTCAAACTAGAAGTGTGAAAATTTTTGACAGTAATTTTTAAGAAATATCGAAGTTTTTCGATAAACCTGTTGAAATTAATTTTCTGCACAGAAATTGAGATACTTCGGAACAACTCCTAGGAAATTATGCGAATTTGTCTGAAATATTTTAAGCGAAATAGAAAATCTTTTAGAAATATGCATTCTGAGTAGATTTATAGAAATTGCTGAAAATTTCTGAAAATATCTTTTGCGTGCGAAACGAAAGTAATAATTTGTGACTTAAGTTTTATGACTTGAAGTGAACAGAAAAATCAGATCTAAGTCAATGAGATATCCTAATAACAATAATAAAATCTGACAACCTTCAAAACTTGGATGTAAAAAATGTTTTCCTGTTCGAGAAATTTCAGGACGGAATATTGTAAACTTTCAATCTTTTCATTACCTATTCTTTTCAGTAGTTAAGATTCATTTGGAGTTTTGATTTATATTAGAAAATAGTGAACAGTGTTTTAAAATAGCTTTGAGGATTGCAAATGTGATGTATCAAATTACTTGAACACATATTTCTTCAGAGGATTGCAGCCGTGAGTTGAGTTCCCCAATTCACAGAACAGAGGAAAAATTTGCAATTGAAGAAGAGTCGACCGATCGAAAAGCTGCTAAGCCAGGTGCAAGATTGGGCAGACTTGCTGCTTTGGCTTCTACGATAAACAATTGGGAGGATGACCTATCTCATCCAACACTGGTGAGGAACTTGACGAATACTTGTACTGAAATGTTTACATTGTTTTTATCATAAAAGAGAGAGGAAAGTACTGAGTGTGGATCACTTTCTGACGCTAAGTTATGATCAATGATAAGCTACTGCTTCATGCAAATTGGTAATTGAGTTAAATATGTTGTTGAACAGATAAAGTCAGTCGAAAGTAAAGCCTCAAAGGTTCAAGCTAAGTTCAATGAGCAAGTAAGAAATGGCAGCGGCGAGCCTCAGCCAGGTACTAGCGGATTATCTAAACAACCTAGTACAAGCGGATTATCTAAACAACCGAGTACAAGCGGATTGTTGAATCATCAAAGTCCAACTGGATTATCCAAGATGTCAAGCACTAGCGGGCTATCCAAAAAGCCAAGTACGAGCAGCATATCAAAGCAAATCAATTCGAACGGATCATCCAGCAGTACGCAAGTTAGTCGAGGAAAGGGTAGCCCTACCAAGCAACTCAAATGGGATCAAGCTGTGCTCGAAACCCTGGTAAGGGTAAAGTTTAATCCGCGATGTCAAAACTTTGCATCTCTCTCATGGACTTGTAGCTTATCCCAATATAAATTTGTTTGGTTGAATGTGCTCTCATGACAGTTCTTAAGAAATTTTTGAATGCTTCATTTCAACTGCCCTTATAATTTTAGTGGTATATTTTTTTCATCAAAGAAGAATTTGTTGTTTCGTGTCTTATTTGATTCAGAAATGATTAATTTAACCAGGAATCACTTTTAAAAGTTTCTCACAAATTCAGCCTTTGATTGGATTAAATTTAGACAAGAAAAAACATGTCTGGCAGGCAGAAAATTCAAGAAATAATATGATGCAAATTTTTGTTCAACACACTGCTTGGAAATAACTTTATCCACATTTTAACTCATCACTAATCAATTGAAAAACCTGATTAAAGCCTGTATCAAATTTTGTCAACCAACTTATGGTTGTTACAATGTAGTTTGACAAAAAATTCTAGATTGTATCAGATCACGAACAGATTACTGTTACTTTCCAGAGTACCACACAAAGTTTCATGTGCTTCCGCATTAATGCTTGCGTTAATTCCTTATGTGAGGTGTCACGTGATTTTTATAAGTAATTGATGTTTGTTGAACAAATGAACGTGAGTTACTCTCCTGTGAGGAAAGTAGCATAACGTCAGGGCAGCTTGAATAACTAGAAAGCATGTGGAAAACTTGAGGTAGTGGGAAATTGAAAAATGCTTGGACACTTTCAGTAAAAAAATACTATTATCACATAGTAATAGATTAATGTATAATGTCCCCTTAACACAATTTAATGCTTTGAGAAATGGTGTTGTTTGAAAAAAATATATTGATTAAAAATATTTTCAAGTGTTGATTAAGGCTGAATTGCCGGGTTCGTACGCACAGGGGAAACCTGGAAAACTGGATAAATTTAGGGAATTTCTCACAGCAGGGAAAAGTCAGGAATTATCGAAAATAGATTGGAATTTTGAGTCTGTCGAAGAAATGAAGTCGTTTTTGTACAAAGTACTATCAATCTTCAGCAAAAAATAAAATTAAACTTAAAATTTTATTTCATTGCACCACTTCATACATTCCAAGTATATTACTTCATACCAAACCTTTTTTCTTGTTTTTATTACAGAAAATCACAGGCTTTTATTTGTAAATTGATAGTCAGAAAATAAGATATTTACCAGGCAATATTGGAGGTATTAATATTAATGTGTGTAAAAATTGTTAATCATCAACGGAATATTTCTTGAAAGCTTACTGGAAAAATCCTGTTTTCAGGCTGAAATACCTGGAAAAGTTAGGGAATTTCAGATTCCAAAAAGCGTACGAACCCTGAATGGGTTGTAGTGTTTGAAAGAAAAGTTAGGAGAAGAGAAAAAACAGTTTTAAAAATCCGCAGTATTATTATTTATGTCAACATGGTGAACACAAATGAACTAATATTCCTACTAAGCATTCACTATTGCAAATAATTCTGAACAAACTTGAATAACAGAAGCTAAGATATTAACAATTTGAGAAAAGGTTTCATAATTAGAACGTCCAAAATGATTAAATTCTAGTACATTATTGTCTAAAAAATATTTGACAAATCTTTCATTATAGTACCATTATAATGAGCACATTTATTGTTTAACAGCATCTGTAATAGCGAACTTTTACGAATATGTTTTATGCGCTCTTGTAAAATTTCTACTTAAAATTACTTAAAAGTAAATAAAATAAGCCTGAAAACATCAGATTCGAATATAAAGCATCAGATTTTAATGATTCTAAACATTCTAATTGTAAAACCTTTTCGCAAATTATTTATATTCTAACTTTTATTGTTCCAATTTATTTATATTAGTGTTGATTATCATTGGTGCAGACAATACCAGATAGAGTTAAAGATTTTTTTGACGGTTTTTTTTCTCAATTCCTAAATTTTGGGTCTGATCTTACCATCCTCAAAGTGGATGATTCTTTCTTTGTGCTCTGAATCTTTCTTGCAACTGAGGGCTTGGTGGACTGGTAATTCATAAATGAGGTCGATGGAAATAAACAGAAGTCTTAAAAAGCCGTTGAAGAAAAAGTATAGGTTTCACAACGGTGTTTTCCAGGAGGCTCAAGGTTTTACTCGTACTACCAGCAATTCTCGCCTTGTGTATGACTATAAGGGTTGTTCCCAGGGATCCAATTCAGATTCGGGGAAATCGTCGGCCGCGTTCAAGTGGTCGAATAACGACCAGCAATTATCGGATGTGGATAAAAGATCACTGCCTAAAGTGATATCTTCTAATTCCAAGTTTGATGGAAATGATCACATAGAAGGGAAAAAACCGAGCGACGATAAGAACGTTTCTAGGAGTCCTACAAAAACCTCGCATGCTAGCATTAATAAAAATAATAGAACACCAGAAAATAATACACAGAGTGTAAGCTCCAGCACGAGTAGTGACAGTAACCTTATCCCGAATACTTCGTTAACTCCAAAATTCGGCTATTCTTCACCTAAAAGCCCGATTCAGTCGCCAGGTTCGGTATTGAGCAAGGCTTCCATGTTCGAGTCTAAAGCCACGGAACCCAAGAAGAAGGATCCTGCCGAAATGACCCTGTCTGAGAGAATGGCTCTGTTCGAGCGAAACAAAGGAGAAGCTCCTCTGATCCCAAAGGCGCCGCTATCGATGTCTGTTTCCAAAAAGCAATTGGAAGAGAAGGATCCCCAGAAGTCACATCACACACCTGAAGGTAGATACCCATTTTATTTTCGTTTTTGTGTTTGAAAATCTAAATTAAAGGTTCGCATATTAATACATTGAAAGCGTATGTTCGAGTGGATGGCTGAACAGATGGCTTAATTTTGAAAATTTATATTTTGACAAACAATTATTCAATTTGATTGGGGCTTATGTTATTTAAAAGTCTGAAGATTGAACTTAAGCTTCAAACGGTGGCCCTTTTATTAAATAAAGGAAATGAAAAAGCTTCAAATCGTAGCAAAGAGGATAATGTACCCAAGAATTCTGTCTAAATTTGCAGTCAATCCTTTGTGTTCTTTTGGAGATATCACAATGATCGCAAAACCTGTCACCAAGTGAAATGGTTGACATTATTATCAATACGATGCTTTCTATTAATTTATTCAAATGGAAAACATTCGCGAATGGAGTTCGAACTACTTACTAATCAAATAATTGGTTATTGGAATGAAAAATCTTGAAATTCAGCCACTTTTTCAGCCTTTTATTCATGTACAGTCCCGTAATTGTGGAATATTTAATCTTCCAGAAAAGACGGCTTCATCTGCGCACAATAAAGCTGATGTTTTGAGTAAGAAAGTAATAGCTCAACGTGCTTTATTTGAACATGGTGGTCAGACGCAAGAATTAGAGAACAACATTTTGCGGAATTCACAAAATGAGAGACAACGAGAGCTAGAAATGCTGAGGTCACGGTTTAATCGTAACAAAGAAATGGCCCAAGCTGCTGCCGGTTCTTGCATCAGGACTAGCGAAAGCAGTGATGGAAAGCCTAACTCCCCAAAAAACTCACCAGTTTGTCCAGTTAGGCCGACGCCTGCTTCGGTATGAATGAAATTCTCATCAAAATCTGACTTCGAAGTCAATACTGTTGTTGTTCGATTGAATTTAGAGTGTTTATTTATTCAGGAGACAATCCCACCGCCTCCTCCACCTCCGCTTGGACATCTGCAGGACAGTGTTACGAACGGTGTTCCGATCACAGTAAAATCGTCTCCTGTAAAGAGGCAGGGTAAGCAGAATCACGTTTTTTTCACTGCGAATTTATTCAGGTTCATAAATTCATACAGTTAGACCGAAAAAGTGATCAGAACAAAAACGTGTTAGAATAATGGTTTAAAAAGTCGCTAAAGCTAGTTACACATACCTCAAAAAAGTTCCTATCACATGGGAAATAATTTTAAATCTAGCAGCTAGATTCACACGCTGACTTTTTAAATATAAATATCCTATTATGTTAACTTAAGAGAAGTAACTTTATTCTCTCAATTTTTCATAAAAAAATCTACACTGCTTGTCTAATTCAGATTAACAATTTTATTAGATTATTGTATTAAGATTTTTAAACTTATTTTATCGTGCATGAATTCTCTGTAACATATCTAAGTTGGAGTTTGGATGATATTAATTTATTTAGAGTTAAATCGCCAGCTTATGATTTCTAAATTGTGACGATTGTATATAGCAGATTTTTTTTACCAATCGGCGAGAGGAATATTAAAATCTGTCGAAGACGATTTATAGCATATTCATGTATGAATACAATGAGTTATTGTTCACCTGAGTTGGATAAAGTATATTAAATTTTCGTTAACAAATTCTAGATTAAATCGATTACTGCGATGTTAATAACAGGATGTTTGCAGATGAAATTCAGTGTGTACACATTTTTTTGTAGATCACATATAAACTTTTAAAATTATATTCAAATTGATGACTTTTAGTTATATTTTTGAACTCTTCACTTAGTCATGATGTTGTTTTAACAAAACTTCGAGTTGATTTACATATATTCTCAAACTCGCCAACTAATTATTCATGAATTCATTGTACGTTTTTCAATGATTCTATAGTGGCTAAAAGTTTGCCGAAACTGCAGCAAAACAAGACTCAGTCAGACGTCAAACGAATTCGAGTGTCCCCGCCAAAGGCAGGACACCTTTATCCTCATCTTTCTGATAACGAGCTGACGGAAACGGAAACTGAGGGAGAAACGGAATACACCGTTGGGGAAACAGAAGCAGAAACTGCGACGCTAGATGAAAAGACAGAGACTGAAACGGAGGCAGAATACTATCTTGAGGTAAAGATACAGCGCACAATTAGTGTCTCGCAGGATTATTCAATTAGTTAGATCAATAATATCAATTTGTAATCAGCAGGAAGATACAGAATATGACAGTACTGAAGAAAGTGAAGGTATCGGTAATACTAGCCTTGGGAGAAGCATACTTAGAGTAGTGAGTGAACAGTCCGTCTTGAATAAAAAGGTGAGTCAGCTGTGATGAATAAACATGTGGATGTGAACGTTTTTTTTTTTTCAAATATTCATTTGTTTATTCACACTTGTAACCTATCAAAGATTTGACTTGTGAAGTAAAGCATATTTAATATGCAGGGAAACTTCTCAAGCCTGTATCTCAGTCTCTAAAATCGTGAAGTGTTTGGTTGGTATAAATTATGATAATTACCTTCCAGATTTCCGTATTTGCAGAAACGAGATTCAACAAGCTTTGCACTTTTCCGTTCATTTTTTTTCCCTTCAACCATAGATTAATACAAATTCCGTTTCTCGCTAAATTAGTACTTTAGCAAACCATAGCTTTTGTCAAAATCCCTCATTCAATCAACTAGTTTTTTACTTCAACTGATGGGAAGTAATCAAAAAGATGTTGATAAGTCCTCTGTCTATGAAGAAACTTTACTTCCATATAACTATTGTATATGCAATGCCAGGGTGGCCACTGGTCGGAGAATTCTGTAAAAACTGTAAATGTCATGGAATTCTGAAATTCTAGAATAGTCAGAAAAGTGTTAGGGGCTTTTGCAGGAAGTTAGGGAATCATTTACTATATGTTTTTTCATATAAATACGTCCCATAATTTTTTTAAGCTTTAGATGAATTAGATTGACTACAAATATTTTTACTATTACTGAAAGGTTCTCTTCAAACTTTGAATATTTCTAAATATTACCTACCAAGTACAGTTTGTACTTTCATAATACAAAAAAAAATATATGGAAAATACGTAAATTTTTTTCGATTTGCAATAATTAATTTATTCGCATTAGTCCTGAAAATGGTGAGATTTTAGCCTGATAAACCTAGAAAAGTCAAGGAAGTTCGTGATGGAGATTAAATGGCCTGAATGCTGAATTCTGTACCAACATCATGTGAACGTGTGATATATAGTTACAAAACTACTACTTGCTAAAGTGCTAATTGAGTGAAAAACGGTCGTGTGTCCTTATTTAAAAATAATGATATAAGTACTAAACAATCAACCGAACAAGAAATAAGTAATATACAACTTTGCTCTCAGAATATCGTTCCGAAGCTACTGCTTGCTAAAGTTCATTTTTTCAGATGCAGTAATCTTGAAGGTCATATTATAATGCCGAATTGAACACTTATAAATTTTGCAGCGATCGATAGATCCAGATCCAGATAGTACGACATCTGACATCTCTGTGCTCGAGGAAATGGACGAGTATTTGGACGGTTGTTTAGCTCTTCAAGATGAGCAAAACGCAGGTCTAGGAGTGGAAGGACCGACTCCACCTAAACTAAACCGTGCAGGAAAAAGTCCTTCAGCTACTTCACACAGCTTCAAATATACTCAAGGGTAAGTAGCGATTGAGGTCTGAATGTGTTGAAACTGGCTTTAGTCTCTTTATATTTCATCTGTACTTCACAGGCAGTCTTACCGTTCTCCGATCAAAATCGCGACGCCTAGATCATCACCGAGAAAAGGTGAACAATATGTAGTCGAAGGAGATAATCACTTGCCTTTGATGCACAGCGTCAGTTTTTACAGAAGACAACAGTCTCAGGTAAATATTCGTGAATTTGATTTTACGGGGTTGAAACTATTTTTTTGTTACACTATTCCCCGCCTTATCTAGGTTTTTCAGTCGAATAATTAATTCGTATTTTTGCTTTTTTAAGTAAACCATAATCGAAACAAATACAATTCATTGAAATTCAAAGAACTAACTAAAATCTCTACTAAAAAAATGTTCAAAAATATGAATATTATTAGCAAACAGAATTAATCTTACACTGTACTATACTATACAGAACTAAAACAATATGACATTACCCATACTATGGTATATACTGCAAAGTTAGTGAAGTTCGATTGTATCTTGTGTGCATATTACTTTGGGTTCATCTAATGCGAAGACCCAATTAACGCAACGTTCATAGTAACGAGGCGATATCTGAAAAATCGGAGATCCAAGTACGTGTTCTTTGTTACATGGCCCACACTTTTACAGATACTGTATTTTCAAAACTTTAGTGGACGTAAATTCCGAGCCGGAACATTCACGCTATTGTTTCTCCGGTTTTCCCGGTTTCTAGAAAGCGTCGCAACTGTGTTCGATCTTTACCGTATTTAACGCTTGGCGCAAATTATTAAATTTCAGACTCCTAAAACTCCCGTTCGTCACGTGACTCGAATCCCAGAGCCGGAACTTACAACGACCACTTCATCGTCTCAATTCGATGAAAGGGATGAATATGTGCTTGTGCAAGAGAAGGTGAAGCACCTCCTAGAAGAGGTGTGCAAACAACAGACGGTAATAAGCCAGGCGAGCCAGGCTTTGAACTTGTGCAATGCTACCGTCGAATTCAGCGGTTCTAGAGAACAAGTTGAAGGGGAAAGGTTGTTGCTCGTCGCCAGTGAGTAGCCATTGGCTAAATCGTACTTCGACATTTGATAGGGTTGTCTGAATAGTGGTCGAGTCGAACTGAATATTCGAATATTGGAATAATTCAAATAGTTCGAATTGTTTATTTAATTATAATTGTTTGAATACTTTGAATAATTTCAGTAGTTTGAGTAATTCTCAAATAATTCGAATTATTTGAGTAACTTTAATGGTTCAAATTATTTCAGTGATTTAATCAGTTCGAGTTGTTGACATTATTCGGCTGAATATCAAATTCTCCATTTTCTCACTCCTAACTTAAAAGTACGTAGTGGAATGAAAGATTTGACTGTCAAACATTTTTTTAACAGCAAATGAAGTGTAACTTTTCAAAATTCATGAGAACATTTCAAGTTGAAAGATAAATAAATTCGAACAATTGTCAAACTACAGAAATAACAGAAATTTTAAAATCCGAACCAACTTAGATAAAAAATAATAATAAAAATTCGTATGTTTGAGATTACGACTGAATTATTCGGACATTTTGTCGTAGGTATTTACGATAAAAATCGAAAATTTGCGCTTCTAACCGAAGGATTCGAGAAATTCAAATTATTAAAAAACTTGAACTATTCGATTCCTATTGAATTGTCCGTGATTTCGAATTATTCGTACAGCCCTGATTTTTGACGATGAGTAGATTCGTAATTATTCTATGCTTCAACCTGAATTCTCCAACTCGTTTTTCACAGCTCACAGACGGCAAGCTGCACTTCACGAGGTTCAGAGGTTGAAAGTAGAAGGAACATTGAGGCCTGCCATTCCAGGCTCACCGGAGCTGCAAGAATGTGGCTCTTTGACCATATCCGCAATAACGCTGCCCTTGAAACAGAATTATTTCCGCAACATGGACGCAGGTAATATGTTTTGTATTCCGTTTGAGATGCTGAGGTAAAGATTCATCATTCTTGTCTGTATTTCATACTAACTAAAAACCGTTCACTGTTACAGCGAATTGTTACCACTTCGTATGCCTTGTACGTCATCTGGATCATGTTGTAGCAACGCCTGTAGTCGATGCCGAGCCTGGTGATTCTTGTCTTCGTTTTTCGTCGACGTTAAAACTCCAGGATCTTTACAGCGATTTTAAAATCACGCTCGAACTTTATTCCCTTGAAACGAGGGCTGAAGTTCTTCCACACGAGATCAAGTATCATATTCACAATAGTAAAAAGGTAGCTAAAACTATTTCTCTCTTTTGTTTTAAGTCGAATGGTGGAACAGCCAGTCTTTACCAAATATGTTCAATGGCAATTATTTTGGTTATCATGAGAATTTACGCATCATTGACCCCAAAACCTCGCAGCCAGCGTTATTTCATGTGCAATACCACATACAGATATGGAAAATATATTTGTTTTATACAACAGCAATGCCAAATAGTGTCTCCCTGTAATGTAATTACCATTATTTGTAGAAATACATTTTTTGGTGTTGTTCTTGCATAAAATTAAATAGTTTTTAGCAAAAATTTGTGCGGTATTGCATGTAGATTTACGTTACTTGCGGCATCGTCACGTCAGTGATGCTTAGGTTTTGATAGTAGTCAAAATAAGTGACATTTTGCTTGCTCGGTAAAGATTGACTAAAGCATTTTGTTGATTTTCGTTGGAAATTTGTATTGATCGACATATTTCTCATTCAATATATTGTAACTCATGTTAAATGTCATTCGATTTGCAGGGTTCCGGAAAAACGCCGAAAAAACTTTTGAAACAGGAAAGCCGATTGCTAATGCCTTCGGTTCAAAGTCCTGCTGGGCCTTCTGCCGTGCGATCGCCGGCTTTCAGTCTCACCGGTTATGTCATATTCAGCCTGAGAGAGGTGCAGCGACAGCAGTGGACCCTCAACAAAGTATGGCAGATTTATAAACCGCATCGAAGTTGTCTAGTTTCTATAATTTATCACCTAAATAAATTTTGATTATCAAATTCAGGTGCCACAGTCGTCCCCATTAGAAGGACGACTTCAAATGCACGTGTCATGCGAACTATCGGTTTCTGTTGAGCATCGGGGATTTTTATCGATGTTTGACGATGTCTCCGGATTTGGTGCGTGGCATCGAAGATGGTGCCTCCTCAAAGGTTCAGCGTTATCTTACTGGAAGTATCCCGACGATGAACGCAAGAAAACACCTATTGGAAGTCTGGACTTGCAAGGTTAATTAATTTGTCATCCATTTCCAATTTATTGCGATAATTCGACGACAAAATACGCAGCTCGTCTTGATAATTCATGATTTAATGTCGTAGGTGTGTCAACAATCGCCGTTGGTTTAGTGTCACGGGACATTTGCGCCCGACCAAATACCTTTTTGTTGGAAACAATTAGGCCCGCTGAACCGGGTGACTTGGCAACTTTGGTCATGGTTAGAATGGGGCCACAGACAATAATAAGGTTCGAAATATATTAAGAGCAATTAATTCTTTTCTTTGTAAAATTAAAGCGTAGCTATATAGCATTGAAATGCATGAATGTTTGCAGGCATTTGTTATCAGCGGATACTAAGGAAGAGAGACTTGAATGGTGCTCAAAATTGAACAAGACATTGAGCCTGATGCGCGCCTGGGGTGGCACATCATCGTCATGATTGGAATGGTTATTTTGAAAACTATCCGATTGCCGCACGGGCTTTCGTATATTGTAAATATTTGTCAATGATGGAAGGTCTGTTAAAATAGAATTATCAATTTAAATAGTTTTCCATCAGATTTTCATCTACCTTCAGGCTGATACTTTCATGATTTGAGGATAAAAGTGGCATGGTTGTATTAAATTCACTGCACAGTGTCAAATACTGTGGCTTTATCAACAGAAATTGAATTCATTCAATCATCAATTTTTGATATTTTTTTTTTATCATATTTGATAATCGAAACTGACATCCATTTGTTTTCGAATTAAAGGAGATATTTCCAGAAGAAGTAAAAATATTTCAACTGTAGATCACGAGTTAAATATGTCTTTTATATGAATGACATATATTTCATAGATCATCGTTGATATCGTTTATATTCTCTTCGCGTATTCGGAAAAATCTCTTGATATTTTCGAATTCTTAATATCAACTATTGTCACAGCAGAGCGACGATTTTTACAGCCAATGATGAAACAAGTTTTTCTTTATTTATTTACCACTGTAGGAAAAATATGATAGCCTACTTTTGGGAACAATTCATTCTATCACACGATCTTTTACAATAATAAAAATAACTTTTCGTATCCTAGTATAATATATTTCTTGAGATAAATACGCATATAATTTTTATTTCGTTATACATACGTACATATGTAGAAAAATTATACGAATATATTCATATTTTGATACCATTCTCTAACATGGTAGTAATACCAGATAATCAATTGTTTTGAAACTGATCATTAAAAATCATCACGATTCAACTGAGCTGATTGTAAATAAAAGACAACCAACAACTACATAACGTTAAGTTCACCTACCTATAATACTTGAATTATATTTTGTGTTAGTACATCCTTATAAGCGGAATTTGCAATACGCTTCTGCAGAGGTAACTCGAGTTGCACATATTGAGCAATACGTGACATGAAAATAATAATTTACTGCAAAAATTCGCTTTAAAAAAAATTGCATAAAATTGATTTCATTAAAATTGAAAATGAATTCATAATTTCATTTGATTATGGCTCTTGGGTCAGCTGACTAGCAGGCGATGGTCAGGACGCTTTCTTGTCATGTAACGCTCGTCGTTGGTTAAAACATTGCACCAGAACACCTCAAAGAAGAACACCCTAGAGTTGCTTGGAGTACGTGAAAATGTTATAATAGAAGATAGCTGTGGGTACAGATGCTGAAAATTGCTCCGCTATAGCTCGATCGTATCGTTTTATCAACGGTTCTCGCATCGTCTCTATCAATATATTATCCCGAATAATCGTAGTGCTCGATTCGTCTTCTGTGAAGAGATCTTTAAAGTCGTCGTATGATATCACTACGAGTAAGTGCGTCGTTCACTAAATTCGTCATTACGCGCTTGAGGTCTTTTTTGTTTTGTTTAATATTCTTTTCAAATTCAGATCGTAATACAGTATCGCTTGTCGTATTCACATCTGAATGCACTTCAGCAGAACTATAATACTCGTTCTCTTTTTAACCCGAATCAATTCGAGAAATTCTAACATTAGCTAACGACTGCGGCTTAGAAATGTCGATCAGCTCAATCATCCCCGTGAGAAGACGCGTAACCACGTCCACCGCCAACCACCGCAACAACCTCCAACCACCGTCAACCACCTCCGACCACCTTCGTCATCCTCGTCCCCGTCCTCCTACTCCTCCTCCTCTGCCCCATCCCCTCGTCATCCTCGTCGTCATCGTCCTTCTCGACCACTGCCGATCACTTCTAACCGCCACCAAACACCTGCCACCTCCGAACACCTTCTACTATCTCCGTCCACCTCGTACCACCCCCTACCACCTCCGGCTACCTCCTACCACCTCCTACCATTTCCGAACACCTCCTACCACCCCCTACCACCTCCTAACATCTCCGACCACCTTCGTCCTCTTCGTCCCCCTGCTCCGCCATGTATTCTATAACATCAATATTCATAATTATTCTAACAACTTTTCATTTGCTCTCTCGATCTTGAATTTTCGTAGGCATAGAATCGAAACGCTGTTTTAGCTAGTCGCAAGTCAAGTATCTACGTTGGGTAGAGAAGCAGAAGTATTTTTCGGAAAGTGTTCGTATGGAAAAAAATTCGGAGTAACTGTAATACATCACGGATGCGCCAATTTTGATCGAGATGAAATGGATGCTCCGTATACGAGACAGTATTTAACGCAATGGCCTGATTTAAAGACCTCAAAAGGTGATTGTCTGCGTTTATTTTTTGATAGGGAGAGATAGAAAGAAGCTTCTTAAAACTTCGAGTGCATTTTAACACACATTTGAAAAGTACAGATTTTTATCATCCAACTGTCGCAGAACGGCAGCGTTATTAGCGGACCCGTGAACTGAAGAAAATATCTTGAGTCAACGGCTGACCATCGAAGGGCCTCGCCTTCTTGTCTGAAGGGTGAAAACTAAAATCATTATATATCATATCATATTATCATAAATCATCATACATCATACATAGTATTAAAGTTCGAAACCAAAGTTTGGATGTTCGAATCTTCGGATGTTCAGAAAGTGACGTAACCCAAAACTTTTTTTCTCCTGACGTCATCGATCTATGTAGACGAAAATCAACTAGCCGAATTCCTCAGTCTGGAAACAACCACGCAGTAGAGCGGACGTATGAGGATCGCGCTTCATAGAATTCGAGTACCGGGTTCGAGTACCGGGTTCTTTACCTCCGTGGTTCCTGCACTCCGGGTCCGCTTCCTGGTGCGACTCGAGTTCCAGGACAAGCGCTCCGTAGTTTCTATGCTCCAGGTCCACTACCTGGTGAAACTCGACTTCCGGGACAAGCGCTCCGTGGTTCCGGCGCTCCAGGTCGGATACCTGGTGAAACTCGACTTCAGGGACAAGCGCTCTGTAGTTCTGGCTATCCAGGTCCTTGACCTGATGACTTTTAACCTTCCGCACTAATTTTGAAGTTTACAAGTTTGATTATTGAAAACATCATGTTTTGTACTATCAAACCAATTTGCATGCTTCTAACATTTTGAATCCGAAAAATAAACCGAACGACCAGGATCAACAAATTGTAGTAGGTGAATAGTCGGCATAGTATACATAAGAATACATGACACTGACGTCGTTTAATTACAGCTAAAATTGCTGTGTATCGGGTTTCAAATCTGTGAGGACTGATTTTTTTTTGTTGCGTTCTTATACTGAAAATATTTGTTACTATTCAAGGAATAACCCGAGGTGGTTATCAGTGGTTATTGGAGGTGGTTGGCGGTGGTTAGAGTTGGACGAGGAGGAGGACGAGGAAGACGGGGAGAACAAGGTGGACGAGGAGGACGAGGATTTGTGCTCGGTGAGTAAAACATTTTTATAATATTTAATGCCAATTGTAATTATATTTCATCTGAAATATTTCAAATTTGTTATGTTTACAATAAATTATTTCAATTCATTTTTCGCGCAAGCACATATTCAGTAGCTATAAATGCGCTAATAAAATTTATTATATTATCAATTAACTAATTATTTATATTAATTCTCACATAATATTTTTGATATGTTCTTATACTGAGAATATTAATTACTATTCCAGGTATAACCCGAGGTGGTTATCTCTATATCAGTGGTTGTTAGAGATGGTTGGCGGTGGTTGGAGGTGGTCGGAGGTCGACAAGGAGGAGGACGAGGAAAGCCGGCGTCCGAAGACAAGAGGCAAGGCTGTGGGCCCTCATGGCGGAGTCCCACTGATTATGCTTTGCAATTGTGTTGAATTGACGTTCATAATCTGCCAATGGAATCTTTCCATCAAAAATTGGCGGTTTTAAAGGATAAAAGGGTTTATCGTTAATCTGAGAAGAAACCCCAGGAAATCTTGAATTATTTAATTGACTTAAATGAGAATAACGAGGTTGAACCTGAGACAGAAGCTCGGAAAAGCCGACCTCATTATTTACTGTTGTTCTACAAATTGGGGATTCATCTATTCCCCTAATAAAAGGCACAGACCTTGAGTCTCGAACATCCTGGAACGGTCCTGGATGTTGGACCTCCCGAACAGCGGGAACGGGAACAGGAGAGGGAAGCGGAATAACGACTCTGGAACCTCGAGGGGTGACGGCCGGTTCTCCTGAGCCGTTCACCTGATGGACAGCCTGAAGAGCTGCCACAGTCGTCCGGAACAGTTCATGAAGACTGGTCTCGGATCGTTCTTGAGCTTCTCTATCAAGCCTCCGCTGCTCCAACTGGGAGGCAAGTTCCCTTTCTCGTTGTTCTCGTTGATTGACGAGTTCTTGCTTTCGCTGCTCTTGTTGATCAAGAAGCAGCTGAAGAAGTTGCTGTTGATGACGTTCAGCGGCTTCTTGTTGTTGGGACATGATCTTCAGCAGATCAATCTGAGAGGCCGCCGAAGGAATTGGAAGAGGGTCCACTAAAAGTGATGAGATTGTCTCGGGGACCCGCGGATTTTCCATAATGAAAGGTTCTTTTCCGCCACTTTCCCTTCGACGAGAGCGTGTCATTCGACTATTGCTCATAGTTGAAGTTCGCGCAATGAATTGACTCGAATGAAAATAAACTCAAGATCCCGCTTCTGACACCATGTAACGTTCTTTGACGTTACGGAAATAAATATGGATCCGCGAGTTTAATTATCAAGTCAAAATCAAGAGCGTGAATAAAATGTTGTGAAAAAAGCTTTAATTGCGTAATATGTGTTTCTCGTTTAGAGTCTGAAACAAGACTGTTTTTACAATAATGTTGGTTGACGCAGAAACCTTATTCTTTTGAAAGACATAAGAGGTTTATAAACGTCTTTTATCTATGATGACTACTAGATCATTAAAAGGGGGCAAAACGGGTGATTTCACCCTTTGTAACAATACATAGGGGTTAGCCTTACTTTTTCTTCATTTTTGAAGCTGAAAGTTTTTGGTCTGAGATTCGAGTGAAATGACCCTCACCTGACTAATTGGACCTTCAGGACCTCAGAAAACGCAGCGAAAAGAGCGTAATACCAACAGGAGAGAAACGGCGAGCGAGAAAGCACCGGCTGAAAAATGTCGAAAACACAGGTTCTCGTTTTTTGGCTGTAACTTTTAATGCGTTGATCGTAGCGTATTGGGACTGCGCCCAATCGATTTCTCTCGCAAAATTACGTCGGAACAGTGCATCAAAGAATTGAGTCCGGCATTTTTTTAAATCGTTGAAATTTCCGTCAGAAGTCTAACGTGGTTAAGTTGAATTTCTTTCGTGATTTTCAGAGCAAAGAACATTTCGACTCGTTAGCTGACTCGTTAACTGAAGAATGAATCTTTGGTCCACGCCTGGCGATCGAAGGGCCTAGCCGCTTGAGTCTGGAATCGGCAGGAAAGATGAAGTGCGTATTTCTTGTCTGGAATGTGAGAACTGAAATCATTATACGTCATATCATATCATCATACATCTTACATCATACATCATACATCGTACATCATACAACGTACATCATACATCATCATACATAGTATGAAAGGTCGAAACCAAAGTTTGGATGTCGGATGTTCAGAAAGTGACGTCACCAATCTAAAATCAGCTAGCCGAATTCCTCAGTCTGGAAACAACCGCGCAGTAGAGCGGACGGATGAGAATCGCGCTCCGCAAATTTCGAGTACCGGGTTCTCAACCTCCCGGATCCCGCGTTTCGGGTCCGCTACGTATTTCGAGTACCGGGTTCTCAACCTCCCGGATCCCGCGCTTCGGGTCCGCTACGCGGTTAAACTCGACTTCCAGGATAAGCGCACCGTGGTTCCTGGTTCGTGTTTACAATAAATTATTTCAATTCGTTTTTCGCGCAACCCCAAATTCGGTAGCTGTCAGTCCGCTAATAAAATTTCTCGACTTCCAGGATAAGCGCTCCGTGGGTCCTGGTTCATGTTTACAATAAATTATTTCAATTCGTTTTTCGCGCAACCCCAAATTCGGTAGCTGTCAGTCCGCTAATAAAATTTCTCGACTTCCAGGATAAGCGCTCCGTGGTTCCTGGTTCATGTTTACAATAAATTATTTCAATTCGTTTTTCGCGCAAGCCCAAATTCGGTAGCTGTCAGTCCGCTAATAAAATTTCTCGACTTCCAGGATAAGCGCTCCGTGGTTCCTGGTTCATGTTTACAATAAATTATTTCAATTCGTTTTTCGCGCAAGCCCATATTCAGTAGCTGTCGGTCCGCTAATAAAATTTCTCGACTTCCAGGATAAACGCTCCGTGGTTCCTGGTTCATGTTTGCAATAAATTATTTCAATTCGTTTTTCGTGCAAGCCCAAATTCGGTAGCTGTCAGTCCGCTAATAAAATTTCTGGACTTCCAGGATAAGCGCTCCGTGGTTCCTGGTTCATGTTTACAATAAATTATTTCAATTCGTTTTTCGCGCAACCCCAAATTCGGTAGCTGTCAGTCCGCTAATAAAATTTCTCGACTTCCAGGATAAGCGCTGCGTGGTTCCTGGTTCATGTTTACAATAAATTATTTCAATTCGTTTTTCGCGCAACCCCAAATTCGGTAGCTGTCAGTCCGCTAATAAAATTTCTCGACTTCCAGGATAAGCGCTCCGTGGTTCCTGGTTCATGTTTACAATAAATTATTTCAATTCGTTTTTCGCGCAAGCCCAAATTCGGTAGCTGTCAGTCCGCTAATAAAATTTCTCGACTTCCAGGATAAGCGCTGCGTGGTTCCTGGTTCATGTTTACAATAAATTATTTCAATTCGTTTTTCGCGCAAGCCCAAATTCGGTAGCTGTCAGTCCGCTAATAAAATTTCTCGACTTCCAGGATAAGCGCTGCGTGGTTCCTGGTTCATGTTTACAATAAATTATTTCAATTCGTTTTTCGCGCAACCCCAAATTCGGTAGCTGTCAGTCCGCTAATAAAATTTCTCGACTTCCAGGATAAGCGCTCCGTGGTTCCTGGTTCATGTTTACAATAAATTATTTCAATTCGTTTTTCGCGCAACCCCAAATTCGGTAGCTGTCAGTCCGCTAATAAAATTTCTCGACTTCCAGGATAAGCGCTCCGTGGTTCCTGGTTCATGTTTACAATAAATTATTTCAATTCGTTTTTCGCGCAAGCCCATATTCAGTAGCTGTCGGTCCGCTAATAAAATTTCTCGACTTCCAGGATAAACGCTCCGTGGTTCCTGGTTCATGTTTGCAATAAATTATTTCAATTCGTTTTTCGCGCAACCCCAAATTCGGTAGCTGTCAGTCCGCTAATAAAATTTCTCGACTTCCAGGATAAGCGCTCCGTGGTTCCTGGTTCATGTTTACAATAAATTATTTCAATTCGTTTTTCGCGCAACCCCAAATTCGGTAGCTGTCAGTCCGCTAATAAAATTTCTCGACTTCCAGGATAAGCGCTCCGTGGTTCCTGGTTCATGTTTACAATAAATTATTTCAATTCGTTTTTCGCGCAACCCTAAATTCGGTAGCTGTCAGTCCGCTAATAAAATTTCTCGACTTCCAGGATAAGCGCTCCGTGGTTCCTGGTTCATGTTTACAATAAATTATTTCAATTCGTTTTTCGCGCAACCCCAAATTCGGTAGCTGTCAGTCCGCTAATAAAATTTCTCGACTTCCAGGATAAGCGCTCCGTGGTTCCTGGTTCATGTTTACAATAAATTATTTCAATTCGTTTTTCGTGCAAGCCCAAATTCGGTAGCTGTCAGTCCGCTAATAAAATTTCTCGACTTCCAGGATAAGCGCTCCGTGGTTCCTGGTTCATGTTTACAATAAATTATTTCAATTCGTTTTTCGCGCAAGCCCAAATTCGGTAGCTGTCAGTCCGCTAATAAAATTTCTCGACTTCCAGGATAAGCGCTCCGTGGTTCCTGGTTCATGTTTACAATAAATTATTTCAATTCGTTTTTCGCGCAAGCCCATATTCAGTAGCTGTCGGTCCGCTAATAAAATTTCTCGACTTCCAGGATAAACGCTCCGTGGTTCCTGGTTCATGTTTGCAATAAATTATTTCAATTCGTTTTTCGTGCAAGCCCAAATTCGGTAGCTGTCAGTCCGCTAATAAAATTTCTGGACTTCCAGGATAAGCGCTCCGTGGTTCCTGGTTCATGTTTACAATAAATTATTTCAATTCGTTTTTCGCGCAACCCCAAATTCGGTAGCTGTCAGTCCGCTAATAAAATTTCTCGACTTCCAGGATAAGCGCTGCGTGGTTCCTGGTTCATGTTTACAATAAATTATTTCAATTCGTTTTTCGCGCAACCCCAAATTCGGTAGCTGTCAGTCCGCTAATAAAATTTCTCGACTTCCAGGATAAGCGCTCCGTGGTTCCTGGTTCATGTTTACAATAAATTATTTCAATTCGTTTTTCGCGCAAGCCCAAATTCGGTAGCTGTCAGTCCGCTAATAAAATTTCTCGACTTCCAGGATAAGCGCTGCGTGGTTCCTGGTTCATGTTTACAATAAATTATTTCAATTCGTTTTTCGCGCAAGCCCAAATTCGGTAGCTGTCAGTCCGCTAATAAAATTTCTCGACTTCCAGGATAAGCGCTGCGTGGTTCCTGGTTCATGTTTACAATAAATTATTTCAATTCGTTTTTCGCGCAACCCCAAATTCGGTAGCTGTCAGTCCGCTAATAAAATTTCTCGACTTCCAGGATAAGCGCTCCGTGGTTCCTGGTTCATGTTTACAATAAATTATTTCAATTCGTTTTTCGCGCAACCCCAAATTCGGTAGCTGTCAGTCCGCTAATAAAATTTCTCGACTTCCAGGATAAGCGCTCCGTGGTTCCTGGTTCATGTTTACAATAAATTATTTCAATTCGTTTTTCGCGCAAGCCCATATTCAGTAGCTGTCGGTCCGCTAATAAAATTTCTCGACTTCCAGGATAAACGCTCCGTGGTTCCTGGTTCATGTTTGCAATAAATTATTTCAATTCGTTTTTCGCGCAACCCCAAATTCGGTAGCTGTCAGTCCGCTAATAAAATTTCTCGACTTCCAGGATAAGCGCTCCGTGGTTCCTGGTTCATGTTTACAATAAATTATTTCAATTCGTTTTTCGCGCAACCCCAAATTCGGTAGCTGTCAGTCCGCTAATAAAATTTCTCGACTTCCAGGATAAGCGCTCCGTGGTTCCTGGTTCATGTTTACAATAAATTATTTCAATTCGTTTTTCGCGCAACCCTAAATTCGGTAGCTGTCAGTCCGCTAATAAAATTTCTCGACTTCCAGGATAAGCGCTCCGTGGTTCCTGGTTCATGTTTACAATAAATTATTTCAATTCGTTTTTCGCGCAACCCCAAATTCGGTAGCTGTCAGTCCGCTAATAAAATTTCTCGACTTCCAGGATAAGCGCTCCGTGGTTCCTGGTTCATGTTTACAATAAATTATTTCAATTCGTTTTTCGCGCAAGCCCAAATTCAGTAGTTTTCAGTACGCTAATAAAATTTCTATAACTTTATAATCTTCTCATAATCTTTCTGGTAGATTATACCGATAATAAAATTATATTAAACCTTACACATTATTTTTGATTTGTTATCATGCTGAAAATATTTATTACTATTCAAGGTATAACCTGAGGTGGTTGAGGGTGGTCGGAGGTGGACGAGGAGGAGGACGAGGAGGACGAGGATTTGTGCAGGGTGAGTAAAACACTTTTATAATATTTGATGGCAATTGTAATTATATTTCATCTGAAATATTACATACTTGTCACATTTACAATAAATTATTTCAATTCATTTTTCGTGCAAGCACATATTCAGTAGCTATGAATAATCTTGTACAATTCATTATATTATTAATTAATTGATTAATTACATTAATCCTTACACAATATTTTTGATGTGTTCCTATACTAAAAATATTCATTACTATTCCAGGTATTACCCGAGGTGGTCGGAGGTGGACGAGGAGGAGGACGAGCTGGACGAGGAGGAGGACCAGGTGGACGAAGAGGAGGACCAGGTGGACGAGGAGGAGGACGAGGTGGCCGAGGAGGAGGCGGGGTGGGTCGTGGGAGAGGACCTCTCCTCTCCTCAGAGGAGGGGGGGGGGAGGGGTAGGGAAGGGGGAGCGGTGGGCGGGGAGAGGGAAGGGACGGGAAGGGAAGGGGCGGGGAGGGGAGGGGAGGAAAGGGGAGGGCGGCGGGGAGGGGCCGGGAGGGAGGGAGGGAGGGAGGGAGGGAGCGAGGGAGGGCGGGAGGGAGGGAGGTTGGGAGGGAGGGAGGGCGGGAGGGAGAGAGAGAGTGGAGGACGTATGTCGATGCGAGCCCGTTAGAGCTAATAGAGCAGTACACCCCCCCCCCCCCACCCGCCCTCCCTCCCTCCCTCCCTCCCTCCCTCCCTCCCGCCCTCCCACCCTCCCTCCCGGCCCCTCCCCGACACCCTCCCCTTTCCTCCCCGCCCCTCCCCGCCCCTCCCCTCCCCTTCCCTTCCCTCTCCCCGCCCACCTCTCCCCCTTCCCGGCCCCTCCCCCTCCCCTCCTCTGAGGAGAGGAGAGGTCCTCTCCCACGACCCACCCCGCCTCCTCCTCGGCCACCTCGTCCTCCTCCTCGTCCACCTGGTCCTCCTCTTCGTCCACCTGGTCCTCCTCCTCGTCCAGCTCGTCCTCCTCCTCGTCCACCTCCGACCACCTCGGGTAATACCTGGAATAGTAATGAATATTTTTAGTATAGGAACACATCAAAAATATTGTGTAAGGATTAATGCAATTAATCAATTAATTAATAATATAATGAATTGTACAAGATTATTCATAGCTACTGAATATGTGCTTGCACGAAAAATGAATTGAAATAATTTATTGTAAATGTGACAAGTATGTAATATTTCAGATGAAATATAATTACAATTGCCATCAAATATTATAAAAGTGTTTTACTCACCCAGCACAAATCCTCGTCCTCCTCGTCCTCCTCCTCGTCCACCTCCGACCACCTTCAACCACCTCAGGTTATACCTTGAATAGTAATAAATATTTTCAGCATGATAACAAATCAAAAATAATGTGTAAGGTTTAATATAATTTTTTTATCGGTATAATCTACCAGAAAGATTATGAGAAGATTATAAAGTTATAGAAATTTTATTAGCGTACTGAAAACTACTGAATTTGGGCTTGCGCGAAAAACGAATTGAAATAATTTATTGTAAACATGAACCAGGAACCACGGAGCGCTTATCCTGGAAGTCGAGAAATTTTATTAGCGGACTGACAGCTACCGAATTTGGGGTTGCGCGAAAAACGAATTGAAATAATTTATTGTAAACATGAACCAGGAACCACGGAGTGCTTATCCTGGAAGTCGAGAAATTTTATTAGCGGACTGACAGCTACCGAATTTGGGGTTGCGCGAAAAACGAATTGAAATAATTTATTGTAAACATGAACCAGGAACCACGGAGCGCTTATCCTGGAAGTCGAGAAATTTTATTAGCGGACTGACAGCTACCGAATTTGGGGTTGCGCGAAAAACGAATTGAAATAATTTATTGTAAACATGAACCAGGAACCACGGAGCGCTTATCCTGGAAGTCGAGAAATTTTATTAGCGGACTGACAGCTACCGAATTTGGGATTGCGCGAAAAACGAATTGAAATAATTTATTGTAAACATGAACCAGGAACCACGAAGCGCTTATCCTGGAAGTCGAGAAATTTTATTAGCGGACTGACAGCTACCGAATTTGGGGTTGCGCGAAAAACGAATTGAAATAATTTATTGTAACCACGAACCAGGAACCACGGTGCGCTTATCCTGGAAGTCGAGTTTAACCGCGTAGCGGACCCGAAGCGCGGGATCCGGGAGGTTGAGAACCCGGTACTCGAAATACGTAGCGGACCCGAAACGCGGGATCCGGGAGGTTGAGAACCCGGTACTCGAAATTTGCGGAGCGCGACTCTCATCCGTCCGCTCTACTGCGCGGTTGTTTCGAGACTGAGGAATTCGGCTAGCTGATTTTGAATTGGTGACGTCACTTTCTGAACATCCGACTTCCAAACTTTGGTTTCGACCTTTAATACTGTGTATGATGATGTATGATGTACGTTGTATGATGATATGATATGATGTATAATGCTTTTAGTTTTCACGTTTCATACAAGAAATACACACTTCATCTCTCCTGCCGATTCCAGACTCAAGCAGCCAGGCCCTTCGATGGTCGGCCGTTGACTGAAGATATATTCTTCAGTGAACGGGTCGACTAATAACGCTGCCGTTCTGCGACAGTTGGATGATGAAAGATTTCGCTCGTATCTTTCAAATGTGTGTTAAAATACACTTTAAGTGTTAAGAAGCGTCGTTCTTTCTCTCCCTATTACCTTTCCAGGTCTTTAAATCACTACGCAGCGTTAAATACCGTCTCATATACGAAGCATCCATTTCGTCTCGTTCAAAATTAGCGCATCCGTGATGTATTACAGTTACTCTGAATTTTTTTCCATCCGAATACTTTTCGATAAACAATTCTGCTCCTCCACCCAACGCAGATACTTCACTTGCGACCAGCTAAAACAACGTTTCGATTCTATGCCTATGAAAATTCAAGATCGAGAGAGCAAATGAAAAGTTGTTGGAATAATTATGAATACTAATGTTATGGAATACATCGAGCGCGCGTCGAATAGAATCCCATTTCGAAATGAATAATTCTTCTCTTTTCATATCATAGCTAAACTAGTAATATAGGTAAATAGGATGGTTGAAGGTGTTCGAAAATGGTAGGACATTTCAAAAGTTAAAGTCGACGATGATCCGATGCATCAATTTTATCGTTACAGATTTTCTTTTTCCATGAGGCATAGAGTATTCAACAACGATAATGCAGTCCTTAAAATTCATCATTCATCTCTGTCTGGAAAGCTAATTCGCAAGGCGTGGTATTCTATTCTATTTGCATTATTAGAAAAATACCCGTACTCTACATACACTGTTTCTAAACTTTTGCTACATTTGGTTTAATCCCCATGCTTCCACAGCACGAATAGTCGGAAATGTTTTTGATTATCCATAATAAAATAAAAGAAGTAACAAAGTTTAAATTTATTGTTAAAGCTCTAATGAATACATCAAACTGCGGTCGAATCAATTCATTTATTATTTGCACATGACCTCTGTATATTTGATAAATTATTCCTAAATACATTGAAACATACGTATTTATAATGAAATATCATGCAATGGGCTGTGTAAAGTATAAACTATAATTTCTATAGAATAGCTGCTTTTATGACGACAGGGCTTTGAGACACAGTTCCGTTCGTCCTCCTCCTCGTCCACCTCCGACCACCTCCAACAATCGCCAACCACCTCGAACAACCACCGATAACCACATCGGGTTGTACCTGGAATAGCAATAAATATTTTCAGTATATGAACACATCAAAAACATTGCGTAAGGATTCATATAATCACAGGTTTTGTTTTTTGGCTGTAACTTTCGATGCGTTGATCGCAGCGTATTGGGACCGCGCCCAATCGATTTCTCTCGCAAAATCACGACGGAATAGTGCATGAAAGAATTTATTCCGGCACTTTTCAAAATCGCGGAAATTTTCGCCAAAAATACAAAGGGGTTAGCCTCACCATTGAATGAAGAATATAAACACAGTCGCTCTCATGGGCTTTAACGTGACAACCGAAAACTGCTCTGTGAGGTATTCCAACGGTATAGTTGAGAACTTATTGCAGAACATCAGAGAGTTTCCGATTTCGACATGATGCTGGCTGCATTCACCTTCTGAGTAACACAGTCTTCGCAATGGTAAGCCCAAGCCAGTACTTGGCCTGAGTGTACTTACCTACTTGTCGGCGATACAAGAAGTTAATAATGAGAATAAATATCTTTCCAAATTCGTAGCAGAACAATGATTTAATTAGAGTATAGGTACCCGAGAGAAGAATGTATACATAGATCATGAATAAAAATAGACGAGATGTAATAATGATGCAGAGACCAAAAATTTTAAACGTATATGCGGTCCATGTACGACATCGATATATATGATTCATTTATGATTAATATGTGATGCAAACTATAAATATCATAATTTTCTAGGAAATATACTAGATTATCTACTATAATCGGCTCGAATATGACAATAAAAGAATTGTTCGTTTCGATACGGGATTCAATGCGACACGCAGTCTATACATCCCATAACAATAATATTCAGAATTAGGAGTACGAATAGGAGTGGGATCAGGAGTAGGAGTAGGAATAGAAGTAGGATCAGGAGTAGGTTCAAGAGTGAGAGTAGGAATAGGAGTAGGATTAGGAATTGGAGTAAGATCGTAGTAGAAGTAGGATTAAGATTGAAGTAGGAGTAGGAGTAGGAGTAGAAGTAGGATCAGGAGTACGAGTAGGAGTAGGAGTAGAAGTAGCGGTGTAAGAGGAGGGTAGGGGCGGAAAGGGTAGGGTAGGGTAGGGTAGGGTGGGTTCTACTCCTGATCCTACACCTACTCCTGATCCCGCTCGTACGCCTGATCCTACTACTACTTCTACTCCTGATACTATTTCTTCACCTGATCCTACACCTACTCCTGATTCTACTCCTGATCCTTCGCCTATTCGTACTTCTACTCCTACTCCTACTCCTACTCCTACTTACACTCCTACTTTTCCTACTTGTACTCCTATTTCTACATCTTCCCCTGATCCTACTCCTGATCCCACTTCTGATCCTACTTCTACTCCTACTCCCACTTCTGATTCTATTCCTGATCCTACTCCTATTCCTACTCCTGATCCTGATGTTACTTCCTCAAATATTATAAAAATGTTAAACTCACCGAGCACAAATCCTCGACTTCTTCTTCCACCTTGTTCTCCTCGTCTTCCTCGTCCTCCTCCTTGTCCACCTCCGACCACCTCCAACCACCGCCAACCACCACGGGTTATACCTGGAATAGTAATAAATATTATCAGTAAATGTACACATCAAAAACATTGTATGAGGATGAGTGTAATTAATTAATGTATTGATAATATAATAAATTTTATTAGCGCATTTATAGCTACTGGATATGTGCTTGCGCGAAAAATGAATTGAAATAATTTATTGTAAACACGACAAATTTGAAAAATTTTAGATGAAATATAATTGTAATTGCCATTAAATATTATAAAAAACTCACCGAGCACAAATCCTTATCCTCCTCGTCCGTCTTGTTCTCCCCGTCTTCCTCGTCCTCCTCCTCGTCCACCTCCGACCACCTCCAACCACCGCCAACCACCTCGGGTTATAGCTGGAATAGTAATGAATAATTTCAGTACAAGAGCACATCAAAAATATTATGTAAGGATTAATATTAATAATTAATTAATTAATAATATAATAAATTTCAGTAGCACATTCATAGCTACTGAGTTGATGCTTGCGTGAAAAATGAATTGAAATAATTTATTGTAAACATGACAAGTTTGAAAAATTTGAGATAAAATATTATTCCAATGGCCATTAAATATTATAAAAATGTTTCACTCACTGTGCAGAAATCCTCGTCCTCCTCCTCCTCGTTCACCTCATGTCCTGGAAGTCGAGTTTTACCAGGTAGTGGACCTTGAGTTCAGAAACTTCGGAGCACTTGTTCTTGAAGTCGAGTTTCACCAGGTAGCGGACCTGGAGCGCAGGAATCATGGAGCGCTTGTCCTGGAAGTCAAGTTCCTGCAGGTAGTGGACCTTCAGCGCAGAAACTACGGAGCGCTTCTCCTGGAAGTCGAGTTTCACCAGGTAGCGGACCTGGAGCGTAAAAACTACGTAGCGCTTGTCCTGGAACTCGAGTTGCATCAGAAAGCGGACCCGGAGCGCAGGATCCAAGAGGTAGAGAACCCGGCACTCGAAATCTGCGGAGCGCGATTCTCATACGTCCGCTCTACTGCGCGATTGTTTCCAGACTGAGGAATTCGGCCAACTGGTTTTAGATCAATCACGTCAAAGGAAAAAAAATTTTGGGCGACGTCACCTTCTGAACATCCGAACATCCAAACTTTGGTTTCGATCTTTAATACTATGTATGTTGTATGATGTATGAAATATCTTGATGTATGATGTATGATGTATGATTTATGATGTACGATGATATGATATGATATGATGTGATGTATAATGATTTTAGTTCCTACATTTCAGACAAGCAATAGGCACT
The DNA here is from genome assembly GCF_021901495.1 of Neodiprion virginianus. Taxonomy (NCBI): domain Eukaryota; kingdom Metazoa; phylum Arthropoda; class Insecta; order Hymenoptera; family Diprionidae; genus Neodiprion; species Neodiprion virginianus. Next base: position 15,403,059 of record NC_060878.1, on the reverse strand, counting down.
TTATCTTTACTGCGGATTCCAGATTCAAGCGGCTAGGTCCTTCGACGGTCAGCCGTTGGCTAAAGATATATTCTTAAGTTAACGGGTCAGCTAATAACTTTGCCGTTCTGCGACAGTTGGATGATAAAAATTTTTGCCTGTACTTTTCAAATGTGTGTTAAAATACACTCGAAGTTTTCAGAAGCTTCTTTCTATCTTTCCCTATTAATAAAAAAAATTGCCAAAAATCACCTTTTTAGGCTTCAAATCAGGATCAAATACCGTCTCATATACGGAGCATCAATTTCATTTCGATCAAAATTAGCGCATCCGTGATGTATTACAGTTACTCCGCATTTGTTTCCATTCGAACACTTTTCGAAAAACAATTCTGCTTCTCTACCCAACGTAGATACTGCACTTGCGACTAGCTAAAACAGCGTTTCGATCCTGTGCCTACGAAAATTCAAGATCTCGAGAGCAAATAAAAAAGTTTCGGAACAATTATTCATGAAATTGTGAAAATTATGCATGAAATGATTTATTCCAGCACTTCCCTCTGAATATCTAGGGTCCGTGGTATGACTAGAGGTCAGTGGGCTGGCAAGTCTGAATTGAACTACGTGTTGATTCAGTGGTTCTCAGTTGCGTTTTTATCCTAAGAATTGAGTAATCTATGATTGTTAATTGGAAGTATGAATATATGGAGAAAATTAAGAAGCGAGAAGGAAATCGAATAAAGTAGTAGCAGTTTTTCGACATAAGACAATGATCTAATTTATTCCTATTATTCCAGAATCGCGCACTCGTGCATCGTTAAGATGCCTTTTTATACCACAAAACATACTGAAAATGTTGCAGTGTGTCCAGGGTCTTTTTTCTGTACAATAAACAAAAATAAAAAAGATATAGATACTTGATTCAATTCAATCAATTACAGGTATTAAAAGTCTAGAATAATCAGAACGAATGATTGATTATTTTCTTATATCTCTAGCAGCTAGTTATAGAGCTTATAGAGAAGCCCTGTGAAATACGTTGCGGGCAAAGTATGAAGAATGACACCCGAAAAACTTAATATTTCCTTCGTAATTCCTCTGCTGTTGGTCCTACACTCTTCTTGATATCTTTTTGAAATTACCGAGGGTCCAATTAGTGGAAAAAGAGTTCTGCAAAACGATTCTGAGACGAAAAGTTTTGCAGCTCTGAAAATCGCACACGAAAATGGAAAGTTTAAAATAACGAGAAAATTCTTTAATAATCCATGTATATTGAGAAAAATCAACGAATTCATTTTATATGACAAAAAAAAAAAAAACATTACCAACAAATTTGTTGAACAATGTTTTGTTTGAACAATTCATTGACAACTTTTGGGTATTATTACTGTTCAAATTTAATTTTCTTATCGTCTTTATTGTGGTTGATTTATCCGATTTTTATGTTGTCATAACGTATTAATGACTTTTCGAGCCTCCCTTCAGAGAGCTTCACTTGCGGACTGTATTTTAATGACATCTGAAGAGGTGCTAATAAACTAAAATATATCTGTGATCTGTGCAGCTCAGCAATGACTTACATCTGCAGCGCTAACAAACCGACTGATGATAAGTGTTTCGGTTGGTCAGTTACCACATGACTGTTTGCGAATTATTTTGTTGTAACTCTGAAATTGCATTCGGATTTCGGTTTTACCGGGTATTAAATGGAAATATACCGTTGTCGTTCATTTTCTTTATATTGAATTTATTCGTTTGAACATCATCCGCAGTTCGAACGAAAGACTGATGATAAAGTATTTGCGCAAGTAAACACGGATCGATCAACTTGTTATGCACAAAGGCGTGATACTCTTTTAATTGCTGGCATAAACGAGTATCGGATCAACATGTGGACTCATTATAAAGCAGCTCAAAATTTGCCGATAAAAAAATGAGAGAGAAATATAACCCTGCATATACCAATGTCATAAACTTGTCAATAATTTCTGTACAAATGTGATATCCAACCATGAGATAATGAGTTATAAAAATGTATTACCCTGACCACAAATGTAAAACGTACATTTTCAGACGATAAATCATTTTCATCGACTACTTTGTTGAATTGAAGAAAAAATAAATGAACTGATTTTGCAATAATTGATACTTGCAAGCTTAGTCTTATAAATATTAGCTGTCTTAATAAATCTCTTTTTTTTATTTGTAGTCTCGATTTCTCCTTCCATATTTTGCATTTGATATATTGTAGCCATGTATGGATGCAGAGATGCTGAAAAATTACTATATATTCTTCCAGTATCTTATACACTTTGCTTTTTACACCGGTGTCAATATGATTAACATTTTGTTCAAAACAGCATCAGAAACTAGTGCGAACAGTACTGTAAGCGTATTTTAGACGCAAGGTACGGAGACGTTTAAATATTCGCAATATTTGCTGATTGTTCCAGTTTCTTAAGCTCTACGTGCACATTTGTCACTGTAATATCTGTTATACTTTGAACATTACTTTTTGAAAATATAAAATTTCCAAACAAATCGGGGTACAGTGTTTCCATAGAATAGAAGGTCTAGCTGACTTTATTATTTTCAGTATACACAAGAATTAAGAACCGTTTTCATCAAGTTACCAGTGGAATATGTCGGAGGTCAGCGGAATTACTAAAGTTCCGACATTCCGGTACGAAGACAAAGACTTCAACCTTGTCGTCACGACGGCTAACGGATTAAAATCCAGATTTGATTCGTTCCTCACAGAGAAATGGCAAGATGCAAGAGAAAACGGAATATTTTGGGTCGATTTGAACATTCCAAAAGAGAGAACTTTGCCAGGCAATTACGGTTTCTTAGCCCAGGTAAGTTTTCTGACAAGAACGCATAACTTGCAGGTGCAAACATCATTCCGTACTTCGGATCGTTTGCTTAATTTGACAAAATACATCTTTAAATACACTGCAGCTGCATCCGGATAAAGGAAAAAAACGACGGAAGCTCCAAGTGATCACGTCGATGTTACAACCCTTCGATTCCAGAGAATTTAATTTTACGAATTTGCCAAATGAAGAGATCTTGTTTGACGTTGGCAATGGAGATGGGAATGACATCGTGGCTGTAAACGTCAGCCCTTCTGGAATGTACCACAGCTTACTGATCGTCGAGCGATTTAAATGCTTACCACAAAGAGCTACCAGGCATAGTATTGAAAAAGCTGTTGATTTGATGCTCCTGAGTAACTCGCCGTAAATATCATGCTGCGTCATGTGTTATTATTGATATCCACTATTTGATACAGTGTTAATTAAAATTGGATATAAACTCACGTTAATCATTGGAGCTAAATTCATGAACCGAAGCTGTCTTAATTTCGTTTTTAGGTACTTCAGAATAATCTTCAACAGTTCATGTGCGCACGCATCTGTCAATCACTTACACTGGCATTTGTACTATTTGAAACGTGACATGCCGCTTGAATCTATCGTGAGTCTTCAATGAAATCTGATAACAAGTACCATTTTGGTCTGAAAAAACAACAGGTGTTCGATAATTTCAGAAACTCAACCATCTTCGAGGTCCTGTGTTTATGCTGAAGGAATTTCCAGCTAAAGGATTTTGCTTGAAGTTGTCCTCGTTTTCGGATCCCAACGCGATCGGCGATTTAGTTTCGTGGACGTACTTCATCATAGATCGTCTCCACAAGTCCGAAATCCCTTACAGTGTCTGTTTAACCAGAGCTAAGGAAAATATTGGCGATAACGCTTATGAGGATGTTCGGGTTTATATTTGGGGACGAAAGCCTGGAACTAGGGTGACAAACCGCTTCGATTTTGCGCCATCTGTATGCGAGTTTTTTGGACATTTGATAATCACAAGTATGTGTTATGACGATAAGACGAACGTTACTTGCGACGATTAGTCAGGAGCATGCACATTCGATTTTGTTTCAATATAGTATGCTATTAATTTTCTTATTTATCAGGTCGACAACTGTACGACGAATTGACCGAAGAATCGGTGGATAAAATTTTGAACGATCTCACTTCGGATAGCTTCTCGGCTGTGAGAGATGATGTGTTAGGAATGGATCTGAATGGGAAGGAATTGATAATGGCGCCGTGAAGAAATTTACGTCGAGGCGATGTTCCTGTAACATTCCATAATATTGAGCTGTAAAATTCTTTATAATGTATCTGCAAAATCTGTTCAACATCCAGGTACCCGCAAAAGCACCCCCTAATTTACGTTTCATTTGTAACGTTTCCGAACATCCGAGTAACGGAAACTATGTTTCAGCGACATTTAGATTGTAACATTTCATTTGTAGTATACCTGTAAAATCACGGTAATAAAACATATTGTACGTTAGCGTAATGCCACATGAAAGGGTTTTTTTTGTAACGTTTTCCTGACGTCCAAATCTTGGTTCTCATCCATGTTAAATGTAATGAATAATAAATTTTCTCGGGAACTTGGACAGAATTGATCAGATTCAATTTATCAAAATTTGCAACGTTTCGTTGGTTTTATTTATTTTCCAACTTCATCAGGCAAGCTGTAACAGATGTACATAAACTTTAAAATTAAGTTGCATAAAACAATAGACATGATACATGTAAGTTACAAATTTGTAACTTACATGTATCATGTCTATTGTTTTATGCAACTTAATTTTAAAGTTTATGTACATCTATTTATTTTCCAACTTCATCAGGCAAGCTGTAACAGATGTACATAAACTTTAAAATTAAGTTGCATAAAACAATAGACATGATACATGTAAGTTACAAATTTGTAACTTACATGTATCATGTCTATTGTTTTATGCAACTTAATTTTAAAGTTTATGTACATCTGTTACAGCTTGCCTGATGAAGTTGGAAAATAAATAAAACCAACGAAACGTTGCAAATTTTGATAAATTGAATCTGATCAATTCTGTCCAAGTTCCCGAGAAAATTTATTATTCGTTTTCCTGACGTTCACGCAGCGTTTATATCAGAATAATGAAAAAATTGCATTTCTATACTTTTCACGAAACGTTATGCATATTGTCAATAAAACATATTCGAAGAATGTTTATTTATAAACATTTAGGAGCCATTAGGAATATTATATATGACGGCGGCAAAGCAAAAATGGTATAAGTGGGGAGTCTATAAATAAACCCGGCTCTCCTCACGCCGTACTGCAAAAATGTTTGAAATTGTCGACGAGTTAAGCTTGCAAATAAAAAGTTTCAAAAACATTTGTATATTTCAATGATATATTGTATCTTTTCATTCTATTTCTATTATAATGAAATATTGTATATTTCAATAAAACAAAACGTAGCACACGAAACATTTCTGAAACAGTTGGCGACGTTCTTTCGTGTTATATTAAGAATTGACTTTCCAGTTGCCAACATGTGACATTACCAGTATGGATCATACATATTTCAGATAGATTGTTTCTTACAAACGTTCAAGAAATGTTTCAAAAACTTCTTAACCACATAAAAAAGATTCATTTAATTAATACATAGTTTTATGAAACCTACCATATTTATAATAGTCAGTAAAATGATATTTGTGTTTGAATTATAATTGATGCTGAATGTTCTTCTATTCTTTCGATGTTACTCGTACAAAACTTACGCAAGTCGAACTACCATATTTCTGTTGTACGATAAACTTTTCTCCTTGCATTAGTAAACAAATGTGGAAGCTTACCGTATTTTACACCAACGAACCGATAATTGAGAATACGTCATAATTGCGTTACACCTTATAAAACGTAAAAAACGAGATTTCACCGTAGTGAAGAACTAATTAATTAAAAGACAACCCAAAAAACAGAAGTTGATTGTATTTTCAGAATATATTTCGAAACCCATCTTCAAAACCAAGAGCTTACGCAGATATTTGAAAAAAATACCGTATGTACAAATTTCTGTCTTCGCATTTTAATATCATATCCTTGTTACGTCCACTAAAGAAGTTTGTGTAACTTGATATTTGGGTAAATGGAAGGCATCCAAAAACTGAGGCACTCGGGTTTCACAAAAAGTATGCACTATTTATTCGTACGCAATACTCTGTAACATGACTTGCACAGCATTCTCCGAATGTACCGTATAAGCTTACAATTAAATAAAGAACACGCTGTCGTAGTATAATATGAGCAGAAGTTTCGGTAGATTTATAAAGCGTTAATTTATGCTCTTTCGCTGATCATATTAAATTCGAATCGGACAAGACTGCGTATCATTTACTTGGGTAAATGCTGGACAACAGGCCGAAAGCCGTCCTTGTCGGCTGTATAGGTTACCACGTAGGTTTGCCCATCGGGACCAACGAAAGTGAAACTGCCCTTTACCGCCAAACTCTCCTCGTCGGTTCCCTCGTTCACCAATTCAGCGGTCTCTTCCTTTTTCTGGCCATCGCTCAGCTCGTAACTGTATTTGTAACCGCCGACTCCGATGTTGTTATGTTCTTCTTGTTGTACGATGGTTACTTCGTTCGGGCTGCCCTGCGGTGCCGATACTACCGTCCCTAAAATGGCCGCGAAGAAGAGAATCTGAAAATCGAAATTACCCCGTGCTGCACAATCAGGTAATACAACTACATTTCGGCCCCTAATTTCATCAGCGGTCACCTGGCGGTGATAAATGTATCAGAATGACTGTCACGACCGACATGTTTAATTTCAGAACCAATTTTTCAGCCTGTTTTACTTTCGATTGATTCAATGTCATGAAACGAAGGTTTAATAGCGTGTACGAAGTACTCTATACTCTGGTGTTTCGTAATTTAGTAAGATTATTCGAAGCGATCAGCTGATTACCACTCACGACGCCATATTGCCAAATTTATCTAGATATACAATAGATTTTCTTTTTTTATTTTCAGATGGGGAGGAAATCGTCTCGTATCCCGAATGACAACTCGTTTTCATTACATCCAAGATCAATTAGAAGATTCAAATCATTCTGTCAACTGAGGGAAGTGGAGTATTCTACTGAACGTCAGAAATTGGTTGAACAATTATGTTCTTGAACACGGATTTTACCATAAGTTTACAGTAGGTGGAATCGAGTTAGGTTATTGTGTAAATTTTTTTACAAAATGGCGGACCGTCTTTGTCATCGCGGGAAATTCAATAATAAACCAGCCTCTGAATCTTCTATGTATCCGAAGACAATGGACTTTGAGCAATCGTCAATACTTATGACCACTCGAAGTTAGCATGAATAATATTCCTTCTCCTATGTAAAGACGATAAAATACCGCGGATGTGATCTGACGTATCAGAAAAACGTTTTCATCTGCACTTCCACTTTTTTTATAGTAATATAAATTTCGAGAGATCGTTGTGATCCTATTATCCCAGAAGTGGGGATCAAGTTTAACTATAAATATCCACCCCATCTCGCGTAATCGATATCACCCACCGCTATCTTCATGATTATACTGTTTTCTCTCTGTCAGGCAGCAGGTTTTATTCCCTCAGAGATATTTTCTTCTACGGAATATCGGTGACGAATTATAACCAATCTCAGTGTGTGAAACTCGAGACCGGGATAAGAAATAAACGTGGAACTGGTCGTGCACTTTGCGAGTCCCTTTATATAGCTGGAAAATTGTCCTCTTTGCCTTACCCCTTCTTACTGTTTTCTACTGGAAAAATGCGACATTGCAAGGACAGTGTGTATCTTCGCTAGATGCAACGACGCAACCGCATTAACGTACATACGTAAAGTTACTTTCGTCGATTCACTGGCCACTGAGACTAACGTGTTAAAAAAATATCTTCGATCAGGCCAGAGTTATAATTCTGCGTTAAAAATTATTTTCTGGAGTTGGTTAAAACCGAATTTAACTCGTCTAGTTATCTAAATTGAAGCAGCATTTTTAACATATTTACGTTTTATAATTATACGTAGATATGCATATATAAATAAATCAGTAAATTTGTAAACGCAAAAAAAAAAAATGTAAATACAAATAGATGCCATTTTAAATATTTGTCTTGATCATTTGAGCAGCCAACAATTTGGTCAACGTGTAACAGCTGTGTTTAACTTTCGCCGGTTCTTGAGAAGAAAGGTTTGATATATTGTGAAGAACTCGCGTGGCTCTGATTGCTCGCGGGCATTCTTAGCTCATGTTAAAAAAATGTTACATTGCATGTCGATCGGAAATATTTGTGTCTCGATTTATGTTTATCAATTTCATATTAAGGAGCATTTATAACAAGCCTTACTTCCGATGGTTTTATTATATTATTTAATCGCAATTTTCCTCGGTTATTTATACTCGACTTGCGTGGAATGGGCTATAAATCTCAGTACAAACTGCGGGAGGCGACGCGACGTCTTTCAGCAAATTGTGAAAGTGTAATCTGCAGTTGGATCTTTCCGTACCACGCATGGACCAAAATATACATAGTTAAAAGGATGATAATTTATGTCCTGGTCAATTTTAAAAGTCTTGAAAAAGGTTAACATAAATACCGTGAATTTAATGCACAAGGCTTCACAGGTAATTCGATACATGTACCCAATGAATGAGCGAATTGTACGCTAAAAGAATGGCTAATTTTGAGGCCCTTGGATTCGGCAAAAGTATGTCACGTTGTCGCTGGAGCTAATGAAAAGTAAAAATATGCGCTCGACACCTGCGCAAATATCGGGAATATTAGATCAGGATCCTCGAGGACACTTCCTTCGCAGCACGCGATATCGCGGAAATATTGCGGAGACGTAATTTTGCAAGTTTTCCCACATTTCACATACAATGCAGTAACGTAACTTTGCAAAGTTTTAACGTACCGCAGATACATTGAACCAACGTAACTTTACAAATTTGAACATGTTTCAGTAACGTTACAGCAGCTTGTCTTTGAAATGTTTAAAATAATGTTCATATTTCTGCAATGTTACAAGTACAGTTTATTCGTCTCATCTTAACGCATACTTCGACACCTACTTCAGCCATTGAATAGTCTGCATGATGTGGAAAGAGAGACGAACAGCACCGTTTGCGCAAGGACGTCAGGCCCAGCAAAATGGGCCTTTGGACTTACGTTGCAAGGCACGAGATATTCCTCAGGCACATCTTCAAATGGCAAGGTCATATTCGACGTTATGTCAGCTGGATTTCTTCGCTCCTGCACGAAGCCAGTCTAAAATTAAATGTCAGAATCAATTAAAACGTTGATTTCTGCCCATTCGCTCGCAGACGAGCATTTGTTCTCTTTTTGAAATATCTTATTTCAATTAAAAAGCCTTCGCAAGATCGACATCGAAAATGTTGTGTGACTTTCAAGCAATTCAGAAATTCCAAGAGCATGCGGTAACGACTCTGTATATTGTTTAAAATATTCCGCAATTTATTTATCATACATTCAACGTATCATTATATTTCTCTGCATGCTTCGGGATTCAGCAAACACGTGTGATTGATACCGCACATCGATCATTCAATTACCATTCATATTATTTCCGTTAATTAAGGTATAATAATCAAGACAGAAACCGGTTAACTTTGCTGCATTTCTATCTCTCAAATGCATCTGAGTACATCCGCAATTTGTCACTGGCACTTTTTTGACAGCTACACCGTACAAAAAGAATAAGAAACGAATGTATTGAGTATTCTAAAACTCAGCTTCGATCTACTGTATTCATTCTAATATAATTCTGAATAACACACATTTTTTTCACGAACCACGAATCAGCTCAGGAAATTAAAATATTTATATGGAAGACGGAATATTTTATTTCTCGAGTAAGCAACACTGATCATAAAATTTTATTTATTCTCCGTAACTGATTTTGGGAAAAAATCGGCAAAATAAAATCGTTGTATTATGCAATCACCATCGCTCGTTATTTTATATAATAAGTAAGAAAATATATGTGTTACAACGCTGTCATTTATGTCACATCAATTTAATATCGAGATACAGCGGTGATTATTTTGCCGTATGAGTCTATTTCGCTTAGGCAAAAATTACCACATTTTGTGTCAAATTTTACCTCGCAAAGTAAAAGCCTTTTGGGATCTTTTCAGATCTACGTAACAGATCGACAGCCAATTTGCAATATAGTAAAAATTTTCTGCTAGTCATATCTATTCAATTTCGCAATTATAGTCATGAACGTAGATTTACAATGCATATCTGCTCGATTGGAATGAATTTCGTTACTGCAGGCCAAAGTTGAAATAAATCTTGCCTAATTATTCAATTTCTATTTGTAAAGTTTAATACTTAATACTGTCCTACATTTCGATAATATATTACAAGTATGAAGAACCATACGAGAAAATTACTCAACTCTCAATTATTTCGTTCAGAATTCATGGAAAATTGTTAAAAAAATGTGAATTAATTCAGGCAGTGTGATTGACTAGCATTACTGCATCACAGGCTCATAAATTTTCCTCACCTTTTCGAGCGAGTGGATTTTTTTCTTTCTACATCTGCCGGCAGAGTTGGTGTCATCTATTGCCGCGTTCAGTTTCGCAATGGATTTAGTTGCCTGCTGAAAGGTCGCCGAGTCACATTTACAGGTGACCTCAGCAGCTACTCTGGGGAAAAGTAAAGTCCACGTATCTTAGGAACACAACCGCTTGAGTAAGTGGACAGAAACCAATTGATAAGTGGTTGGAAAAATGCAGCTTTATTTTTGTTTTTTTTTTTTTATTCCACCTAAACGTGTTAATTGAATTTCAGATTACGAAGATATGAACGAAGTTTCGATTCGAGAAATATTCCAAGCATTCGGGAACTCAGCATTCTGAAAGGTAAATGAAAACGATGCCGACCATGCAGACCAGTCGAAATTCACCACGTGACGAGTTTTAAATTGAATTTTTCTTCCAGATACGTATAATCGATTCCGTTGCAGGGATCGTGTAATGTTATTTACATACCCGCATCAGTTGGCAACGGCATTTCAAATGGGAAGGAACGTCGTTAGAAAAAAAAAGTTATAATCTTTTTTTTTTTAATTTGTGATGACCCTGCTCTCTGCGTCTAAAATAAACCCGAACGTAACGGATCGTTGACTTTTAATTTAATGGAAGTATACCGGGGTTAAAAAGTACAACTGTCATCGATGATTGAAATATTACTGAAATTGCTTAACTTTGCAAAGTTTGAAATATTCTGGATAAATTTCGCAATATTTCTGTAATGCACTGAGAGAAATTTTTAGTTCCGGTTACCGCTCAGTCCTTAACTATTATCATTTTTTACCACAATCGAAAAATACAGTTATAGGTACAAAATGAAAATTAGTTTCGTAGCTGTTACCGGAAAATCTAGTATCCGTTACTATTCTTTCTCATTACGATCACTGTTACTATATTTTCTTGTAACTGTTGCGAAAATTTAATGCTTGTGCAACGATAAATTGACGTTAAAGCCTTATTTAACTAAAAAAGTAGAGTAAACCTCGAAAACTGATTTTGCGTTGCAATAACCAAAAAAGGATCGACCGAACAGTTTTTTTTCACTATACCTGTTTTACTGAATTTTTCTAGTTACTATAACAAATGAAATTTTTCTCAATGTGGTGGGAAATTTTCAATACAATTATTACACATGTTTATAATATTTCGACCTTCAATAGGAAATTGGAATATTACCGCACTATATTGGCATTGTTTAGAGTCCGTGCATAAAATTGCAATATTTCTATAACGCGACAGCTGGAATTGATGAATAAAGTAATATGACAGTAATTTTTCTACAATATCGCGGGCTAAGAGTCTAATAAAATTTTAATGGATACTGTCAAGAGCTATCCTTTTAACATGAAAATTAGCACGACAGTATCGTTGGTTTGAAACGGAGAACTGCTAAACACGTTCCTAGAATATACAGACTCGAATAATTCCTTATGCATGAACCGATCGCCAGACTTGTAGGAAGCTCTTTTATCTCGGTGACCGTGTAGGCTGAAATTGCCTGCAGCTCGAGAAGAAGATTTTCTCTGGTATGCAAACATTTCATCAATAATTATCATAATCTACGTGTACGTTTATATAACTGGACTTTCTTCTGTGTTAGCGTATATTCGTTTAATGATTATGTTACCAAGAGAGATCGTTCGATGTCGCGGTGATGTCGAGTGGCTCAGTTAATTCACCAATACTCTCAACGCATTTTGTAATTAGTGAACACACGCCTCTAATTGAATGAAATATCAAATGGTTAACCTTCGTTGATAATTTCCAATCCGGTCAAGTAATCGGCATGAACTTTGAGCAGAAAAATAAAATCTTCGGATAGAATTTTTCAACTCCTACTAAATCATAATCATGAGAAATGTCTGTAACAAATTATTTACGATTGTTTGATTTGGTATTCTTCCATTGCTATGAAGTGATAAAATACCAATCGATCGAGACGACCAAATAATTTAATAGCTGAACGATCAATGGTGCAAATTTCTATGTCCCCGAATATTATTGCAGCGTAACGGTAATCGGCGGGTATCAGGAAGCCCAGAAGTCTTCTTTATAGGAAGTGTAAATGTATGTTTCGAAATTTTATTGCACCACGAGCAGGCAAAGCCCGGAGGTTGCTACCGATCGTCAAAAAGTGGGGACAAGATTTTGGGTCCGCTACGAGTATAAATAATCGGTAAGGAGGATTTGTCTTCACAGTCTGATCGCAGATCACAAGACACAGTCCCAAATACTACCGACAACATGAAGATGGTGCGTTCAGTAATCGTTATTCACATACATAAATATAACCAAAATCGAGCTCTTCGTCAATTGGTTCAAGCTAGTTCCAACAGACTTCAAACCGATCATATTTCTACAAAATCTGCAAATATCTGCAAAATCTTATTGACGATAAAATTTTTACTTATTAACAACTGTTCGAGTTGATTCAATAACGCAAAAGTAAAGACCAGTAAAAAGATTTAATCGGTACCGCAGACTTGTTCATTAAAGTAATTCATTTGGAGATACAAGAAGCTAATCAAAGTGATAAAACGAGCTATGAAGTCTAATTTGACAAACAATTATTCCTTGTGTGAAAAACATTTGGAACTACTTTTTAATAAAATTCTCACAGATTATACAAATGCTAATCAACCGATTATCAAAGCATTTATTTTTGTACGAAGACACAAGCATTAATTTCTCGATCGGACTTCTAAAAACATTCTCTCTGAAATTGTTCGAATAACGTAAAAGCGATCATAAAAAGTTCGCTGTAGTAGTGATCAAAATTGTAAAAAAGACGTGTCCGAATTATTTTAAATCCATGTTCGATATTGCCGGAAAATCATTTTTCACTCTGGATCCATGAAACTCCAACGTGGTGGTAACGATTGGCAATAATCGGTTTCGTTTCGCCTTTCAGATCATCGCTTTCGCCGCCCTTGTGGCCGTTGCTACGAGCGCTGCAATCGACGGACCCAATGTCCAGGTGGTGGCCGAAGAACTCGCGGACAACACCGGGTTCTCAGACTACAAATACGGCTACCAACTGTCGAACGGCGCAACCAAACAGGAGTCCGCCCAGCTTGTGAACCCCGGCACCGACGACCAGCACTACAACGTCGCTGGTAGCTTTTCTTACGTCGACCCGGCGACCAACGTGCAGTACACCGTCAGGTACACCGCTGACAAGGACGGATTCCACCCCGTAGGCGATCACATCCCAGCCTAATTTTTCGCGATGTAAACAACAATAAAGACATGCGCAACATTTGAAAATCGATTCTGGTCATTTCGACTTCCCGCTTCTCTGTTTTCAGAAAAAAGAAAAACGAGAACAAGGCAAATGGTTATTGCAACAATCCCGAACACGGAAAGTCGAGTTTTCACTAGATCTCCACGTTTTGGGGTATGGAGAATCAGCTTCGACGGTTTTTATGTAGACGTCAGAGTTTTTCTGTGATTGGTTACCTGTCAGACGATACATCTGGGAAATGATTTTGGTTTCAGTCGACGCGACTCTCGTCGACCTAAAACTGATTTCGAGTAGAGTGTGGATCTGATCGGTTCGGTGATGTTCAAAGTTATTCCTGTAACAAAATTGACAAAAAAAAAAATTCAAATGATAGTGTCTCGAGGACGAATCAATGGATTTTCAACCAATTGGTCTCTGTCGATGCGGCTGATCTTAACTCACAACTGGTAACAATTTGGGCTGATGGGTGAACTATTACTCAAGCTATTGCGAATGGAAACATTTTAAGATGATCTCATATGATGATATCTCGAGAATGGTTCGAAGGATTTTGATGGTTTTTGTCTCTGAGTGACAGAGTTTTTTTAAGTTAGAACTGGTCAGATTTTGGATCGAGTTAAAGGTTCAATGGTATAATAGTTATTCAGGAAATTGATGAAAAATTTAACTGATGCAATATCTCGACATTGTTTCAACGGATCTTTATGATTTTGGTCTGAATTGATACGGGTCTTTTTATATTATCATCTATTCAATTATTGGATTTGAACGGTTCAACAGTTTTTCGCTTTAAAAAAATCCAGAAGAATATTTTATTCACTAACGTTTTCTGAGGTCGAAATACATCCAAGCAGGCAGTTCGTAGGCTAGTTTCATTGATCCTTTAATCGATGAGCAATAGTTGACAGCTGTCACGTTTGTTGCATTTGTCACAGGTTTTTGAAATCTCTGATAGAGAGTTTAATGGTAGATTTGCAGAATTCAAAAGGGCGAATCCACTAGACGACGATTATAAAAATGAAAAATCTAAAAATTTAGTCGAACTATACGAAAATCGATATCTATCCCGAGGATTTTTCGGTCACTGATCGATAATTTCGATTAAAATTTGCGAAATCTGATCGAACTTGCAATTTTTAACAAATATACTTATACCGCCATTTTAAATATTGGTATTCTAAAGTGGATATTTGAAATCAGTGAACCAAAAAACTTTGAGGTACCATATATCGTAGATAATTCCATAAAAATCGCGTATATTTAAAGCCCATCATTGATCTATTTCTCATAAGAGTTGGTCGTAAAATTTCAGACTTCGCAATATCTGTCTCGATCCACGTTCGCGAGATTTTCAACAGCTGAATGCCACTCGATACCGTATTCCGATAATCTTTTTTACGGGCACGTATAATTTGAACAATCTCATTTGCACTCGGTTTGCGTACAAATTTCAAATTTCAACCAAAGACGAGTCAATTTCGTGGACTGAACGTTGATCGTAAGTATTTCTGATCCATGTTACTAGTTAGTATTCGGTATTCGAAAATCACCGATACGTCTACACATAGAATAGGCGTTATATAATCGACGATTAAAGCAAGAGAGTTATTGAAATGCACCATGGCCTTGACAACGGTGCACTTTATCACGCAATCGGTTTGCTTTACGACGATCAGTCACGTTTGAATGGCTCCTGGTTAGAAAGATGCACGTTTTGACTAAACACAGCCCACGCGTTTGGCCAAGCGATTAATGGGACGAATTAGATCTCAAGTTTCATCATTTTCTTCGTAAGGTTCAAGAGCATCTCATTCGTAAATATTTCACGAATACAACTATCGGAATTTCATGATCGCGACGATCAGCGAATTTATAGATGCTTGTTTGTGGACTAATTCATAATGTAACTTTAATTTTTAATAAACTATACTGAAATTCGAAGTCCTAATGATTTGACAAACGGGGTCAGTTCATTGAATTATTAGTTTTATACGGAAAACATGGGGTGCGAATTTGGCGGACATCATAAAAACAACAGCGGTGAATTCCTTCAGCTGCTTTTAACCCTCACGCTGCACACCGGGGTCAAAATGACCCCGCGGCACGTGTACCGTAAATTCCACGTGAAAAATATCGAAAACACTCTGACTTGATCGAAGAAAAATAATGTAATATCGCAAAAAACATTAATTCATTCTCTTTCCAAAAATGCAACTTCGCTCACTCAAATAAATACTTATTTTTTATCGCGCAGTACCTCGATATTCTTTCCTTAAATATCCGTGACTTGAGAGTTACTCAGTAAATTTTCAGCTCAAAATATTGAAATTTCGATCAGTCATGATTTTTTCAGTAGAATCATCCGTTTTCCGGTATTTTGTTGCAGTATGAATTTCGTTTCATATTCAAAATACGATTTTTCTGAAGATAAATAATTTTCCTTGAAATATAATAGTTGATATCCCAGAATTTTTTCACAACTATTTCAATCGATATCTCTGTTTCTGCGCAATGATTTTTCTGTGGGGTCTCCAGTGACCCCGGTGTGACATCAGTGCAGCTTAAGGGTTAATAAACTAAAACTCTCGTTCATTCCAGTCAGTATGACACCTATAATGTTGGGTGAAGTGCTTCGATTTCATGAATCATTCAATGTTTGCCGAACTGAAACGGTTTAAGTTGTAAGTTAGTCGCTAAGTGCGAAATTTACATAGTATGAGAGTGTTAACGATTTTAATGGACTTGAGTAAAGTTCACAAGTTGGTCCAGGGCATCACGATTTTAACGGTAACAGGAATATGGAGGAGAAAGTAGATTTAAGCTTTTAGAAAGTAGGTGCTGCAAATCGTTTTTCCGCCCAATGCTAGATCGTCCGATTCATATGGTAAACTATTTTGTCCTGACACTGATGAGGCTTTTTTTTTATATCCATAGATAATGTCCGGAATAGACGATTACGACTTTGGTACGCATTCTCCGGCAGTCAGGCTAAGGCGAGAGTTTAACAAGGCCAAGATCCCTGGATCCAAAAATGCGATCCTTGCCGTCGAAGGTAACTTTTTTCACGTTGACCCTGAGTCGTTGATTGAAAAAATAATAAGTTTGGAATGTTGGTTTATGGTAATTTTTTATATTCAATCGGAATTTACTTTACGCTTGCAATTACGTTGTACAGTTCCCTGTGACATTTTGAAATGTCGTAACTCGTAAGTCTCCTCATAATCAAAAATAACAACGACCATTTCGATCGTGTATCGGACGATGGCTGTGACTGTTTAAACTTTGAAAAGACATGCATCATTGCGATTCTGAAAGCTTCGAGTAGTTTGCTTCTCACCGCTACACATTTCACGTAGCTTCTTGACCTTTCTGGTGTTTCTTAAACACATATTATATGTATATGAGGCATTCCACTAAAAACCGATTTGCGTCTGACCCTCGTTACTGGCGATTTGTTTTATTTTTAAGTATGGTGTAGAATTTACAGAGAGAACATCTTTCACTGAGTCTTAGATTGATTGGTCCATAGAATTCATTTTACCGCTACCAAAAACATGAAAACCCAATTATAGAATCGATAGCCCCAATCGATAAACTTCAAATTTTTCTCGTAAATTTTTTATTAAAAAACAAATATTCAGACCAGGCTGGAAGTGGGCAAACTTTTGGTTTAGAAGCTACAGGCAAAACAATTGATTAAAAAGTAACAAAAATCGAATCAAGTATAAAATTTAAAAAATACACGTTTATCTTGTATTCTAAAATTTTAGACCAAAATGGAAATTGAATAAAATATAAACTGCTATTTTTTTATGACAAAAATTTGAAGCTAATCGATTGGAGCTATCGTATTCGATAATTGAGTTCTCATGTTTTTGGGAGCAGTAAAATGAATTCTGTAGACCAATCAACCTCAAACTCGGTGAAAGATGTTCTTTTTGCATATTCTACAACGTCCTAAAATTTAAAAAAATCGCCGACGGTGAGGATAAAACGTAAGTCGGTTTGGGGTGGAATGCCACATGTATAATTATGTAATACTTCTAAGCTAGGCTGATTATCATAAATTACGTACACGTGTGTATAATGTAATACTGTGATCAGTTGAAAGTCGAGCTGGAGTATGGATGTAACTGGAAGTATTATTGGAATCCTTGGATTATTTATCTCTTATGCTGATGCAATTTTCGTGGATAATAGCAGTTGCGTAATTCATAACTCGAAGACCGTAAGAGAAGATTTCGATATTTACACTTAGTTGTACTATGGATTACCTGTAGTTACACCGTGTAAGTCAATCCTCAAGGACACCTTACGTAGTATTGAAGCTTGACCTGACTGTCACTAAGTGACGGAGTTTAAATGGTGAAAAATCCTATGCGTACCAATTCTGCTTCGGAGCTTACGGTTATCTCAAACCTTTCTTTACCCATCTCATAAGAAATGATGACAAATTGGATCGTCGGAAATACGCAAAAAAAAAATTTCTCCGTATGTTGGTTATAACTTTGCAGTAATCGATTGAAGTGACTTGGGAGCATTTATTATTTCCACAAAAATATGTCAACCTACCACCTACATAAATTCATTCTATCGTTTTTTTTCATAATTCGTCGAAATCGGATTAGAAATCCAAATTAGTTCTGACCATTTGTTTTTCCTATTTTTATAGCCCAATAAATTATCGTCTTAAAATCGATTTGCATGATACGTCTAACACTAATTCGACCTTCGGGAACTCGAATAAAACGTCTATATCACCGTACGGTCGACAGCGTGGAAGAACGACGAAATTTCCCAATTTTTTGGTTCTATCTTTCGTGTCATAACAAACTTGTGAGAGCTCTCTTCCGCTAATCCTACACTCAGAATCCTACAAAAACGTCTATAACATAGGAGGGCCTACATATGGCTAGAAAGAAAAGAGAAAATTCTCTCGCTTATCGAATGTGTCTCTCAAATGCGTATTTTAATCGACTTGAGACTCTTCTCGCTCGTTTTCCTAATCAAAATTACCCAGACATGGTGTATGAAATAGTTGATATCAGCATATATATTTTAATTTTTTAATACTTATTGTTAGTTGAAAATCAAAAGCCGTGATCAGAGCATATCATGGGGTTTTATCAAGTGTTATGTGTAAATATACCGTGTATTTAATAGTATATAGCATTATCAGAGTTCCACGCTCCTTAGCAAAATATAAACACATCCTAAAGGGTCAGTTATTAATTGAAAAAATCTGTTATCTGTTTTATTGTTCCAGATAAGCTTACAGTTCTTGAATGTTGAGCGATCCGGTAAAATTTTGAGCTGACATATTTTAATTTCGTCAATTTTGATGAAATATCTGATTAATCCCATTTAGTTTGGCATGACTTATCTTGTCTTGCGTTGATTCTGCAAAACAAAAGCGCGAATTTTTACGAAACTCAAACAATTATTGTTGGTTCGTAAATGACAATAAATTCAATTCTGTTAGTACGTAAGGGATCAAACTTAAAAATTGACTGGTTCTAAATAGCCGACTAAACGTTCGATTCTATCTTCGCAATTCAGCGTGAAATGTATCGAAATAAATAATAATAATAATAATAATAATTACAGACCAGCTCGGTTAGATAAACCTGCTACCATATTATCGCTAATCCGGGTTTGAAATATACTATTTATATAGTCGTATGGAGTCGTATTGGCCTCATTGATATTGGCAGTCAAACAGTTCTCTGAACCGTTCGCTTCTAACTACCGACAGATAGTAAGACAGCAAGAAATGCAAGTATAACAGAAGTACTGTAAGTTTACTGACAGTTCGAAGAGTTGCAGCTGGCCTTCCGGATAAATGCGATGGCGACTTTGGCAACGAGTCGATCTTTTTTACCGTTTCAGACTGTACAAAAGATTTCAGAGGATTATATTATAAAGTAATATGATCAGAACAAAGTTTTGAGGATTACTTTCCACGAATTAATGCTAATTAATAACACTAAATGGTTAATGTAACGTAATGTACCTTTAAATTCTGCGTTGCTAACGTTTTTGGAACGCTTGATCGACTCAGAGATGTTGCTGAAACGGAATCTACGTTTCACTGCATGCAATATTGTGGAAATATTTCTAGAATATTAATATTTTCCAATGACAGCTCCAAGAATCATTGCAACAATGTTTCTTTTTGCATATGCAGAAGAGCAAAAAGCAAAATGTTTCGTGCTGGGTACGTGCAACATTTTGGACACGTTGCTGCAATTTTCCTGAAACACTTCGTAATGTATCTGAAAGATTTTTAAAATTGTAAAATTACGTTACCGCAATGTTTCAGGAATGTTACACCTGAAATTTTTCAATGTTTGCCAAGTAGCGTTACTGCAATGCTTCTGTGATTTCCCGCAATTTATTCGTAATATTGCGAACATGCAAAATTACGTTGTTGCAATGTTTCTGCGTGAAAGTACGCTGTGTAGTTCTAAGATCTATTCCTCTGTAGTTAAGTTTCTGTTCTCACACAAATGGCAACAGGAGAATCCGATGTTATCCTTAGGAATGATTGGCTTTCGAGGTTGTGTTGGGTTGTGTTTTGGTCTTCGAATATTGCTAATTCCGATGTCTGGCAACTGAAAAATATTGCGAGTATAAGCTTTAACGGTAATTAAGCAGTAACAGAGCAAAAAGCATTCAATGTTTTCAAGTAACTGATAATTAGTTACCAGAGAATCGGTATAAAAATGAAAACTTTCGTACCGTCGATTTAAACCGCATTTTTCCACTCGGTACAACACGTTTCTCAGATTCCCCTGTAAACAATTACGAATCAATGACGATTTCTGGGTGTTCGATAAAAAAAATCGCCACCAAGCCTCATCAGAGAGATATCATAAAAATACTTTCTGGACTGCGATAATTACTGAAAAAGTCTACATTGCCTTTGGTCATCGTTGACTTGACTCCTTCAATCTTTGACCTGCCACCTGTGTTCGAACGACTTCGAATCTATTTGGTAACAAAGTAACGACAGTCAGTTAGAAATAAGTACCAATAGCTACCGCATTTGTGCTACGTATGTAAACGCAGTAAAATTTTCTAAAACTATAAATCTGCGTGTGAAGAAGAACTCTTTTGAACGCGAGACGTTTGCGCCCAGTTAGCAAAAACATACACACACCTTGTGTCGTGTCACCTGGCAGCCGTCTTCACCAGCTCGTAATCGGACTTGTGCAATTGCCACGTCTTCTGTGTGTCGATTATACGTGTGATTAATCTCAATTTCACCAAAACCAAGCTTCAATCATTTGTGTGAATCATTACGCATTGTTAATTGGACAGAAAATACTTAGTTGCAGACTAAAACCACACAACTCTTCTTTTATAAATAAAATAGTTACTGCTTATGTGTCGACAGGAATTTTCTAAATTTTCCTCAGGATCGACGCGCCTGCCTCTTCTGGTTATCTTCGTACTCGTGGGATGTGCTTTTTGTTTCTGTGGTGAAAGCGTAACGTCCTGTGCGAAAAAATGTCACAGGTAAATCAGAAGTTAAATTGAAGCTTGCGATAAAGATACCACGAAAGAGCGATGAAAAATCGTTATCCTTATAAAAACAACCGTCTCACGTTGAATTTGGCATAAGTTTCCTCAGATGAGTCGTACTCCGATACTTCCGGAATATCCCGAAGCCTCATGGCTTCAATACTGGGCAGACAGGCTATTCCAAGGTTGTCTTTGGGTCCTGGATATCTTCGTCTTAGTCCCGTTAATTGCTCTGCATCTGTCGGTCCGTTCTCTGAAATAAAGATTTCCAAAGAATCAAGTTTCAAAATGCAGCCAACATCGCAGAAACATTTCGACGATATTTCGACATTATAGTTGCAGCTGCAAAGTTGTAGAAATATTGTAGCAATATTTCAGTTCTCTGATTGCGCCAGAACTTTTACACGTGGCTGCAATATATTACGCTTAGAAACAAGGCACAATGCTTCTGGAATATTTCAAACATTGCAAGTTTACGTTGCTGCAATATATTTGCTTTGTCCAATACTTGAAACTTTCCAAAATTCAATGCTGCAATGTTCAAAAAATATTTCAAACCTTGCAAAGTTACGTAATTACTGCAACGCTTTGGCAAGATTTTGTGCTGTGTGTGATGTGAGGTGCGGATACACGAAATGATTTCATCTAATGTATAAAACGATTTTGATTACTCAGTGAAGAGTAAAGGCATTTTACCTGCAGAAAACGTGCAAGAGACCCCAATATTGTCCCGGGGCTGACAAATGCCGCTTCTGAAGTGCACGCGTTTGGAACATTCGATGTCATCTGGCAGCGCCTTTGCATTTCTCACCATTGTGCAAAGAACTTAGCGCTGCACTAGCTGAATCTCACAACTGACGACTTCTGCCACTTTGACGTTGGTGATCGATCAGGATGAGAAGATATTTTCTCTGGAAAATTCTCTTTGACAAAAGTTCTGAAATGAAGTGTGCCGGTCATTGAAACAGAATTGACGTAAAGTTGTAACACTGAAGTACCGCGATTAATCGAAACATTTTGAAACAGATTTGTGCCAATTATGAGCGTGGCTAATCCTAAACTTTTTCGAATAAATCACGAAGAATTATCACACTGGTAATGGTAATTTATTAAAAAAATAGCGCCACCTTTCGTGCCAAATACTCGATGAAATACATTAACTATTCGAGTCGAAATATTATTTATCCTGGTCAACTGTAGTCAGCAAGTCGTATCACAGATTCCATGCCACCGAAGACAATTGCCGACCGATTGCTGTCCAAGGCTACGATTGCTTTATTTACGTGAAAAGATCCCATTACCTGGATGAGAGCAAAAGAAGAATTGCCAAATAGGTTATATGTACTGAGGTTAAGAAAACGAGCAATCAGTGCTACCTTTTTATCTCTAAGGCTGATAACTTCCACGGCACTGGTTCCGGAACCACCGCATAAAACAGTATCACCGTATGGATCGCCGTCGAAGAATTGCACCGTGTAGAGAAACTCGCCGTCAAGTGTTGTCGGTCGGTTTTGAGGACTAACCGTCTCTATCAACTTGCCACTCGTCATGTCCCACAGTTGAAGACTGCCGCTGACTACCCAAGAACCAGTGAGAATCCTAGAATCCTATTTGGCGAAATGAGAAACAGAAAAACATTACGGATTCACTGATTGTGAGTGGAAATAGTGGCGAAACTTACTCTGGCGTCTATGGCATCTCCGCAGATATGAGGTCCTTTTATTACCCTAACAGATCCCAGGCTTGCTCTGGTGTCCCAAATCTAAGGGCCAATCAGTGTGAAAATGATGTGCGATGAGACGTAAATTCACCCCTTAATGATTACCCTGACAGTATCGTCCCAGCCACCGCTGATGAATACATTTTCTTGCCCGTGGTGAAACCTCACAGCGAACACTCTCATTCTGTGATATTTGTTCACCTTGTCCTCTAACACGTCCGCCGCATTTTTTCTGTAGTTCGATATCATCTGGAATAAATTTGAGGTCCGTAACTTCAGGACCTTAGGAAATTGACGTTATAAATCACCTTTGTTGTTTCGATGTCGTATAGTCTTATCGCGGCATCCTTACCAGCTGATACCAAGTGTTCACCGGTAATGTTCACGTCGATTGTGTTTATCTCGTTTTTTGGTTCTGGTGAAATAAATAGAAACGGTGATCTCGATGATTCTCGAACAGTTGTATCATAGCTAGTGAATACGAAATATTGCAGTAATATCGCACGATGTGACTGAAAGACTTCTAACTTTGCAAAGTTAATTACAAACATTGGAAAATTATGTTGCTGCAATGTTTCAGTAATGTTGCGCGGTGTATAATACCCAAGGTTTCTCTGACCTACGATAAATCGAGAGAACTCATAGGTGTTAGTAGTGCAGGCAAATATGTTGCCGCATGCACTGGACGCGTAAAATATTTCTGTCCGCGACGGATTGAATCGACAACACATCACAGGGAATGATGATTCCATACTGCTACGAAGTGTCGCTTTAAGATCACCAGTTTCGCCATTTCGAACCTGCGGACGCAGAAAATAACGGCTAATTTTTTTGCTGACACATCAAGACGTCTGAACTCTTCAGGATGCTTTCCGTTTTCACGATCTAATCGACACTTGTAGCCATTATTACCTGGATGCCACCGGTGCCGAAAGACGCCGCGAAGACTTCACC
Organism: Neodiprion virginianus; assembly: GCF_021901495.1. Lineage (NCBI taxonomy): Eukaryota > Metazoa > Arthropoda > Insecta > Hymenoptera > Diprionidae > Neodiprion > Neodiprion virginianus. The sequence continues at coordinate 15,379,176 of NC_060878.1, read as the reverse complement.
GTTGGGAGAGAATCGCGCGCTGTAAAGGCCGTTGAAGGTTTCCGGAAACTTGACCTCGTTGGTTATTCGGCATCGATTCTTCGATTGGGAAACACTGATTCTTGTCTTTTGGAGCCAGGTGTGTCGCCGCTGAAACTCAGCTGCGGTTATTCTCCGGTCGGTGTAAAAATTAGGCTGCTTCACAATGGAGACGCCCTTCGCTCGTTGTTTGTCCTATCCAAAATTGAAAACAACCCAGCATTACGCACCTTAACGTGCCGGCGAATGAAGCAAGTGAGTAAGTCATAATTCTATTACCTTAGCGTCGCTGGGCTCAACCGTACTCGTCGTTTGACCCTTTGAAGTCTTCCGCGTCTGGGCGGCTGAGGTTCATGGAAATGGTAAAAAAGGTCATGGCACAACAAATTTACACATGGTCCCAACGTAACCTGCTAAACCAGATTCCATAACCGCTGAAAAAACCGAGTGCATCATACCCACTTCAGCAACTGGGATCTTGCCATCTTTATGGTGATGATGTTTGTGCTGTTTTCCAGTTGAAGCATCACCCATTTTCCTCCGAAATTCTTTTACAACAACTTTTGTACCGACTTTAGGTTAACGCGGGAAAAACAACAGGAAATGCTAGCCCGTTATTAAAGTCATACAAACAGCTTTGATGACCATAGGGAAATTCGTGTGCGCTCAAAACGTGCTTTATAAAACACCTGACGTCAATCAAGGCTGCCTTATCACGCTCGAGGCTCAAAGTCAATCGCTATTGTTGTCCTATGTTCCAAAATGAGTTTTTGCAGTTCACATGGAGTAAGTTTGTGTGGATGAGCACATTTCTGTTTCCATTTACGGTGAATGACAAAATTTTTCACATTAGGCGTACGCTTCAGTTTGAACTATTTTTTCATTTTTCTGATTGTGACTCTGATCACGAACTTACGCTCTGATTCCACAATCAATTTTTTACAGACGCAATTGAAATGGTTGTCGACGTGCCAAACGGCTAATGCCAGCTTGCGAGAGCGAGAAACAGATAGATGCAGAGAGAGACAGAGAGATTGGTCAGCGTATCGTACATGTCTGTTAGCAGAACGACAACTAGATGAAAGAACAGTCTAATGACATCGGGCCGACGGTGCAGTCATGACTGAAAGTCTTGAACGCATCAGCTTGCGAACCAGGATTCTGGTACTGTATGGAGTATTCAATTTTCTACCTCTCCAACAATGCAGCAATGTCAAACGTGAGTCCTCTGATCTAAAAAAACTCGCTTTATACTTCCCGGCTTCAATGGGACCAAGCTTTGAGTTATTTTATCCCACTCCAATGGCTGAAGCATTTTTCAATGTAAATTCTTTCAAATACAATGATAGAAAACACTGAAACCGAAGTATTTCATAAGAATCAAATGCACGACAGTTGAAACCCCGTAATAAGTTTCTAAAATTTTAATATTAACCGTTTATTCTTATATTAGGCCGTTTGTTCTATACTGCGATTTCAAACTTGTATCAATTCCTCCCTGCGGCTGGATATTTGATCGTGATATTTTTGTTTTCTACTTTGGTAACCCACTTGCACACTGTCAAGAGAGTCGTAGATATTGCAATTTAGCTTTGATGATGGCCACTTTGGTCGAGCGAAACGGTCTCTTGTCCTCCAACGAGTTAGCCGACCAGCGATTATCCATTCAAGTGTTCCAATCAAAATAAAGTTGTCTGACAAGGTATTTGTGTTTAAACTCGCGGGAACTTTTTCCATTTGAATCACAGAATAAAGTGCGTATCAGTTATTGGTTTCGAACATTGATAATTATAACTTTGTGATAACTGATTAGAATTAATTTGAATATGTACCTAATCGAGTTGTCCGCTCTTGAACTTACAATTAAATATCATTAGCAAGTAGCAAGAACGAAGTTGATAGTCGAACACAATAAATTATGACAATTATTAACAACTCATCGCACGAAAAATCCTAACATGCAACAAGTAACGGTGACAGATGTGCCCGGAAAGCCAGTGTGGAACGAGACGTGGACAGATCACTTGAGGAAAGACCTCCTGCTGAACTATGACAAGTTCGCAAGACCAGCTCAGCACTTCAACACAACGACAGTGACAATTGATATCACAATTCGTCATGTGACCATTGTAAGCTTGTTCTACCAAATAGCAATACCCTTGGCTGGAATTCGGCTATTTAAATTAGCCAATTGTTGTCAAACCGTTGATTTTGTCTCGTTACAGGAAGACCTGAAGTCAATGATGACTGTGTACGCTTGGGTAAAAATGGTACGTTTCACTTCGGTTAGATTCTTCTTCCTCAAATAAAGCTTTTACGCTTGTTCTAAGTGGTTCAACACTTTCAGTCCTGGATTGACGAGAAGCTTAAATGGAATGCTTCGCACTACGGTGGTTTGACGCACCTTCATCTCGGCGATCATGAAGTCTGGCAGCCGGATATTGTTCTCTACAACAGGTACATGCTATTACTATTACATGATTGAAAGCATCAGCTGCAGTCAATTCATCCATACCAGCCACTCCATTTGTTTTCCAGTGCGGCTGGTAGTACAATTGACCATTACGGAAACACGCACTGCATAGTGAGCGGGGATGGAACTGTGCTCTGGGTTCCTCCGTCGCAATTCATGGTCTTCTGCGACCTCGACCTCCGCTTTTGGCCATTCGACACTCAAGTTTGTTTTCTGAGACTCGGTTCCTGGACATTCGACGGTGAACAGATCGACCTACAATTTTCAGAGGCCGAGAATCAGGTTGGGAAACAGAATTCAGAATTCACGTTAATAATGGTAGTTTCTGATGAAATCCTTCTGCCATAGCCCGACCTTCTGACACACAACTCCGAGTGGCTACTCAAAGGTTTGACCCGTGAACGTAACGTCGCCCACTATCCATGCTGCCCTGAAGCCTATATCGATGTAACTTACAATCTCACCATGCAGAGACAATCCCCGAACTACGCGGCCATCGTCATGACTCCAGCGACTGGTAAGCTCACGTTTGTACCCTTTGCTTCAGTCATTGAGTCGTTCATTTTACAGCCATTGTGTTCCTGACGTTGGTCATCTTTTGGTTGCCGCCTCAGTCTGAGGACAGAATCACGGTCGCGGCTTGCACGATGGTTCTGATATCTTTGTTCCTGATCTATTTTAACCAGAAGTTACCAGCGACTGCTCACCACACGCCTCTAATCTGTGAGTGTATTAATTCTGAGGGCAAAACCGTTACTGATAAAATTCCAACTTTGGTGATTAACCTTCGAAGATTAATGATACACCCTCGAAATTCTTAACTGTGAAGACACTGTTCGAAGAATTGAATAAATTATGATAGTGAATGGGAATAAAACAATATCCCTACGAGGTATTAAAAATGAATTCATGCAAATACGAATAACACAAGTTGCAATATGACAACAGTTTGAGAAACGGTGTTATAATTACAATGTTCAAAATGATTATTAAACTCTGGTGTTTTTCACCCAACACCAATATTTGTGGGCTATTTTGTGCACCATAAAGACCTCCAGAGAACGTCTGATAAAATGTTTACAAACAGTCATCCGAAACACGAGATTTCAACAGTTTTAAACGTTCAGATAATCAAATATTCTCTTGAATTGTTGATGACCGTAGCTTGTGTTATTCAAATTTGCTCAGAATGATTTGTATTACAAAATAAGGATGAGGTTTCACTTCGGTTCACTATCACTGGCGTAAATAATATTTCCCTTTTCCCAACGTTTGTTTTTGACTTTGGTTCGGCCCTCAACCTTGAGAAGAAACCCTGAACGTTTTAAAGTTCACGCGCAAGTTGGGGGCGCGGTTTGGATAGCTGTAAACTTACCCCAAAGTTGAGGGTGAATTTGCGTTTTTCCGTAAGGGAATACTACGATCCGAAATTAGTATCTCAAACTGAGATACAAGTCAACCAACCTAACCATTTCGAATTCCTCCATAGTGCATTTCTACAACTGTAGCCTGTACTTGGTTAGTATATCACTGATAATCTCGGTGACGGTGATTAATATGTCGAAGAGGTCAAACGCGAGACGGCTGCCCTGGAGAGTGAAGCAGTTCCTGGTAGGTCAGTTGGGGAAAATTCTTTGGCTCGATGAGATGGTCCAATTGGTGAGCGAGGTGTAATATTTACTGCAAGCAAAATTCTCAAAATGGACAGTAAATTTATAACTTTAAAATGACAGGTTAAAGTACAGAGAGCGAATCCTGGCGAGGAGATGCGAGAAGGCAACGTAACCGATGGGAATCAATCAATTCCCGGAACACTCGGCACTTCCAGTCTGAACGATGGCGACCGCCAGAATATCCTCACTCCACCGAAATCCTCTCAACTTGAGTGGACTCTGGCTGCCATGGTGCTCGATCGAATTGCCTTTTTGCTATACTGCTTTGTCTTTGTCATTCTCGCAATACGTTGCTCGGTGTAAGGAAAAAATCTTAGTTTTCTACCGAAAAAAAAAAAAAAAAAAAACCAAGCCATAACAACAATAATAATAATAATGTGTTGGTCGTTTGACTTCTTTTTCTTCGTTTTCTTCCGATTGCTGGAGAAACTTATTCATAGGAATAGTCATAACTGATTATTATTGTATATGAGTGTAGATTACGTGTTATAATATAAATGTTCCTTCTGGATTATTATGGCTTTCCGGAAAATGCTTTATGATTACTAGAAAACACTTTATACATTATGAAATATATTTTTACATCATCGTAAATTAAGCAAAGTTATAAACTATACAGGATATAATTAATTAAATAAAATTTATTTTCTTATTGATTGGTTTTTTGTTTCGTTTTTTCTCTCTCTAATATTGCACAGCTGCTCAAAATACGGTATAACGTTAAAAAGCGTATAAATGGCTAGAGATAAAATTATAAACAGATAATCAAATGAAATGAAGATGCGATGTGAAAATTAGGATCTTCGCAATCTAAGTTTTTTGATGAAGCGAAACATTTTATCGAGTGTATACAAGAATCTCATTTGTATTTTTTGTTCGTTATCCTATTAATCTATTTTTTTTCTCGTGTGACGTTTTGGTATGTAAGAATGAGCGATCAAATCTGCAATATTGAAATAAACAATTCACCGACAGCTATTCGCAGAATATAGAAATGAAAAAATATAATACATAAAAAAATACTCCATCCAATTATGGAGATTAGAAACTTGTATCAACTTGACATGAATTAAAAAAAAAAAAACAAGAAAAAGAAAATAAAATAATTATCTACTCTTTGAACGGTCGGTGAAGAATTATACTTCTATCTTGTGTATTGTCAGCTCGTTTTTTTTTTTTTTTTTTTTCTTTTCACATGACTAAATAGATTACCTCAATTGTCACTTTCATGAATATTTTCGGTTTGAGTTTCTTCTTATAATCTAACCATTCTGAGTTAGATATGATGGAATGAATTCGAGTGTTTTGAACGGAGCAAAATCTATTTAAATGAGCCCGTCGAAGGTACGTGAAAACGAACTTATATATATGTAAATACCCAGAGTCAAAATGCCGGATGGTTAAAAAGTTTGATTAATGGACTTGCTCTCTTAATTAATAGGTAAAGCTTCTTTGGCAAAAGGAATCGTTGTATCTAATCTACCATGCGATAGACTCTAGGGTGCGTGCGTGACGCAGAGTTCGTATATGACCACGTCACCGCAGATCTTGATGGTGTCGATACTCTCGAGGGAAACTCTATGTATGAATTCGCCGATCATCTTGCTCCCCAACCATATAGTATAAGCTTCGTACTCGCAGGCCAAGCTGTATAAAAGATCGTACAAGAAATCAGCGGTGAAGAAACTGGAAACAACTTACAGATTGATAATTCGAAACAGAATTCTTACGTTAACACGAATTCTCGACCTGGTCCCCAAGACAGAACGCCTTCGTGTCGTTCTTCGTGTTCCCAGCTTCCGTTCTGCCAACAATTCATAACAACGCATGGCTCCGCGCTACCGAAGAGAAACCGCGGGTTCAAGTGAAGCCCGATTTCCGGATGAGGATATATCGTTCGCCCTTTTTGCAAATTGAGGTAAAATCTGTCGAGAAAGAAGATGAGCGGTTAGTCTGACTGATTTCGACGTGCCAACCTATGAATTTTCCGCTCGGATGCTTTTGAAGCTAAGAAAACATTCTTGAATAAAGCGATTGTTTTTTTTTTCCACGTTTTATTCCAACTCCAAATCGCACTAGTTCTAGATTACGAAGCGCCGCGACGATTGGGACCAAAATCATTGAATTAAAGTAATTCAATTTTCCATGTTCGAAGTAATTATAACAACTTCTCATACGGAAAAGTGGGAGTTAGAAATATGGAATTTACTGAATATGAGACCTCAAGTCTTACTTACGAGTGGGGAAGCAGCTTTAGTCGCCCCTTGACGGATATGCGACTCCCGACTCTGATGCCTTCCGGAATGGAAACGGTGACCGGAATATCCTGAAGACCACGACACACGAGAATTAGCTCGTTTGTGACTTCTTTAAAGCGTTCAATATGATTGGCTCACCAATTTGTTATTCAACGGTTTGTCAGTAAAAACTTCGAGGTTGTATTTCGGCGGGTAATTTTTATAGTCTGGGTATTCTTTGAAGGTCGTTACCCTGGTTCTGACATCTTCGACGTCTCCCTGAACCTGAAGTTCCGTCACAGCAGCTAAGGGGATTCGATATGCGAACGAGCAAAAATGCTCACCGTCAACGGCTATCTGCGGAAATACAGGGGAATGGCAATATGACGTTGAAGAGAGTTTTCGGTTCATTTAACGCATAATCAAGCTTCCGAAAACCTCGTGCAGACTGTCATGCTTCCATTATCTCACATCGAATTGATTAATGTTGGAACGGGGTAAGGAACAAAGCCTTTAAAATTGAATCTGAAATAAATATGAGATGATGTCGGCCGACATTTTCGATCTCAGCCAAATATGTCGCGCAATAAAAAAATTCGTACCTGGTATTCGTTCGGGGTGCAAAATATCATTAGGTGAAAGTAAGTATCTCGGTGAAACAGAAATCCGCTCCGACCGGAAGACGAACATCTTTCTTCTTCTTGCCACTGATTTCGCAGCTTTGAGTTCCTGACTACGTAGCCCCTCTGCAATCGTGGATTGAAATGTAGAGCCACATTATCCGCAGATGAATTGCACGATAGATTCACCGAAAATCTATCACCAGAAAAAATCCCAATATTAACTTGAACGAGCTTGATTTCATTTTATTCCCTTTGCTTTACCACATAACGAAAAAAAAAAATTTCACTAAAAGCTGGTATTTTCAGCCGGGCCATTGCATCTGCCTATCAGATTTAGATTGTTGCAGCTATCTTACGTTTCAATTCGTCAGTTGTTTAATAATTTCATAGAAGCGAGCGTAGAAGTGATTGAGCTCAGTCGCAGCATTCGATGAAAATGACAGAGTGAAACGTCTCTATACCTCCGAAACGATGCTATGGAGCAGATTGTTCCTTTGAGATTCAATGATTTGTCAGTATTAGGATCAAACTAAGTCATGGAAATCATCGAAATATAGAAAATTTGACTTTTTCGTACATACGTGTCACTTATTTTGACTATTCTCCAAGCTTACGCATCATTGGTGCGATTCAGGCGATGATAGCCTCATTATACATATATTCAATGCCGAACACGGATATCTCAAAATAAATAAGTTTCGTGCAATAATCGCACGGCTAAAGAAGAACCTGTAATTTATGGCAATTGACGCATGATCTTATAGAATTAACGAGTCTCGAAGACTGGCATGACAATGTTACCGACGGATCTAGTGTATTTAATTGACGCACGCTCTTTCGCAGTGCATTTCTTAGATGAAACTCAACAATTTTTGCACATCTGTGTTTGGCATTGAATACAGAATGGAGCTATCATCGCCTGAGTCGCGCCAGTGGTGTGTAGGCCTGGACAATAGTCAAAATAAGTGACACTTACAAACAAAAAAGTAATTTTTTCTAGATTTCGATGATTTTCATAACTTTCTTAGATCCAGTAGTCAGAAATCATTGAATCCCAAAGAAACAACCCGCGACGTAGCATCGTTTCAGAGATATATTCATTTTTGGCAAAGTGGAACTTCCTGAAGAGTTAGAAGTGCCCGGCAGCAAAGCATTGGTTCTAATGAAAAATATATCTCCCAATAACCATTTTTCGGCGAAAAAACTTCCGATTGTTAATAGCGGATACGTTTGAAAAAATTTCAGTTTGTTCATTCCTTTCCGAACTCTTGGCTGTGATGTGTCGTCGCGCACGCTGGAGCCTGCTACATATATTCGATGGGTCCTATGAAAACAGACGTATTTCGCCGGGCAAATAGAACCAACGTATCTCAAAAGATGCTACAGCAAGTGTATACAGAGCTCTATACACAACTTGTAGCATCTTTTGAGATACACCCGTTCTATCTGGCCCGTCAATACATCTGTTTCCATAGGAGCCAACGATATGTACTCTAACGAAACTGTTCCTTGTTGTTTTATCCGAAAGAGAATACGGCATATGTGTGCAATAAATAATTAGCCATTTTGTGTATAACGGACATTTTTCAATAGCGGACACGATTTCTGGTCCCGAAGGTGTCCGCTATTGGGAAGTTTTGCTGCATAATCGATTTCGTAACTCAATGTATATATAGATCCGTAAATGGATTTGATTCAATGACTATCTTAGGATAGTCTGGAACAAGGTGAGCGAAATAATCGCAATGAATCAATGCGATCTATCAAAGTCTAAAGTGCAACTCCTAATTTTAGTAGTGGTCGTTACTCGCTGCGAATTTGCAATAAGGGGTTTGCAAATTCTAAGCCCACTACTCACCTAATCGCATTGAAGGGTACGTATCCAGTGACGATTACGGCAGTGCCAGGACTCAAACGAATTTCCTGTCCAGAAGACGAGGGAGACTGAAGCATAAAAGGAATGAAATGGAATTGAGTTATAAGATAGTGGATGAAATGACGCGAAAAATGTTATGGTACGTTCAAAATATGAGATCATATTAGCAAAACATAAGCCGTTTAGTCCACGCCGAATAATCCCGCAATACTGTGAAAACATTGTAGCAACGTAATTCTTTAAAGTTTTAAACATCTCAATATTCCAGCGATGTAACTTTACAAGTTTAAAATATGTAGAAACATTACAGCAGCGTAACTCTGTAAAGTTTCAAATATTGCTGATCGTTGACAGCGACAAAATTTTGCAAAGGCTAGACAAATTTTACACAACATTTTGACGTCTGCTTTTTCATATGGGGCATTCCATGACATCTCGATCAAGATTCTACGTCGATATCTCAGATTGCTTTTATAATTTTTCCTATGGAAGCACATGACAAAAAACGCGATCGCAATTTTTTCAGAATTTTTCGGCTCGGTGTATCTGAAGTATTATTTAACTGAAGTATTATAAACTTGGGAAAAAAATCACTTTCTAAAATCAGTAAAAATTTAGAAAAATCTTATAAAATATAACAAATATTTTTACAACTATTAGAAGACGGAGTTTTTATGACTTCAAAAAGTAAATAAGAAAAAAATTTTCAAACAAATGTATTATAATTGGATTGCATGTTTGACATAAGAGTGACCATAGAAGCTCATTATAATATCTCTCTGATTAGAAATTTTTCGGCCCATATTATAATGAGCTTGTATGTGCATTCTTACATCAAACATGCAATCCAATAATAATTTTAATTTTTTTTTAAATCATTTTTCTTACTTATCTTTTGAAGTTATGTAATCTCCATCTTCTAACAGGTGTCGAAAATTTTGTTATTTGTTATAAGATTTCTTTGACTTTTTTTTCAAATTTTAGAAATTGGGTTTTTTTTCAACTTTTTAAATCATATTTCAGATACGCTGGATCGAAAAATTCTGAAAAAAAATGACGAGGGCGTTTTTTATCGTGTACTTTCATAGAAAAAATTATAAAGCCAATGTGTTGAATCTTGATTGAGAAGTCATGAAATGCCCCATATATGTATATACTTGCTAAATCGATTACAAAATTGCAGCTAGTTGAATTATTTCTGCAAAATTGTACCTGCGATTACGATACATAGAATAACATTGTAGCAATACGGATGAGTGAAATAACCCAGTCTTGACATCTAATGACTGTTGAGTAACTGCAGGACTTGATTTTCTGGATGCATAGATTATACCGAGTGGCAGGAACTGGGTTTCGGGATAATTCATAAGGATTGGTAAGGATCCGTACATAAAGGAGAGTCAAGGTCGAAAGCTCGCCCGCGGTCATTGACCCCGAGCCCGTTTAACGAAATTATTCGCATCCGAGCGTAGGGGTGCATTTCTGGATCAGTTTTTTGGAGCTGTGCGCTCCTCCAGGTCATCCTCGATAGTTTTTTCACACACTCCACTGCGGATCCACACTGTTTCTGAAAATCATTGATCCGCATATTTTTCTTCTTGCATGCAACAAAATCTTTCAATGGTATTCAATATCCGACCAAGCTATCGAGTATCGAACTCGGAGGTGCGCAGAGAAGCCTTTTTGTTCACGAAGTGTGTTACATATCGTAAGTAGTGACTTTTATTGATCCAGGAATAGTTGCGTGCGTTGCGTCGACGACACCGTCAATTCAACATATATATAATAAGAATAATAGTATTCTCTCATACAATGTGACGATATGCGCCCACTATTGACTCATTGAAATGAACATAATTATTGTTTTTTCAGCAACGTTAACTGACAAGCGGAGACGTATAATTTCTGAATATTGTTTGCTGTATTTTTACCAGCAATAGAATTACTATTGAGATGCAAAACGAATGGTCACTTACAAATCATCAAACACCGGTGATTTTAACTTTCAATTACACGGCGTGTAACTTTCAATTATACCCACGTGTTTTGCATATTGCACAAGTGCGAATGTCACGATAAATGAGGATCGGATGGCGATGAGATAAAAATATAAAAATAGCCTCTCTGCCTGTGACGAATTCAAACATTGCAGAAGGATAATGTGAATACGGAAACACTTACAGAAATTCATGTACATCTAAGGCTCAGTGGAAAGATTCAACTGGAGAAGATTCAAGCATTTTTTCAAATCTTCTACAAGCTAGCAAAACTTGACAATTTTGTGCAAATCATATTAAATCGGTTGCTCCGGATTTTGACCACAACATTGTTTTGTCGCAAGACATTCGACGCGCGGTTGCCAACGTTCGTTATTATAAAGTTATACCAGGACCGTATAAATCGAGGAATTACATTGACAAAAAAAAAAAGCATAGTACTGGAATTTAACACGAGTCTTGAACTATGAAAAAAAACACTGGTTATCTGAATGATAAACTATAATAATTACAATTTTATCATAATAACATATGTCACGTGTGATCTGATATGAGCATCGTGTAACACCACTCTTTGATTTTTTGTAAATAACTATTTTGGGAGCAATACCAGGATTCATGCTTCTAACTGAGTATTTTCAACGAACACACTTTACCAATTCGAAACGGTATAGCATAAATTAAAGCAAATTAATGCTAATCATATCTTAAAGCGGCAGGATAATTTGACAGTACATATTTATAGGTGACCTGATCTCGTGTTAACATTTTGACTTAACCAATGGTTAAGCTTCTAAATTCTAAACAGAGTAAAACTGAGTATTCTGTAGAAATACTAGTAGGCCCGGCAGACGTTGTCTTGCTCTTTCCGGTAGGTGCGCAATAATGTGTTAACAATTGCCACCTATCGGATCTTAGCATAATTATGAATCATCGTCCGGAGAATACATATATATTGTACGAATATGACTTCAATCGGACAAGTCGTACAGAAGTTACACGATCACAACAAACCAACAGAACAATTATATATAGGGCATTCCGCGCCAATTCGACCTGGGTTTTACCCTTGACCTCTTAGATTTGGCACGCGATTTTTTCTATGATTGTTCTCACTTCGAAAGGTCCTCTGGTTTTTTTCGACTTAATTTCAATTTTCTACAATTTTTAGAAACGATTTTATCGACCGACCAAAATTAAAAATTTGAAAAAATTCTGAAAAATCCTGCGTCAGATATAAAAATTTTTAAACGTGGGCCGATTTTCCCTTCTTACTGTTTTCAAGCTTTTTCCAGAAAAGACGTCAAAAAAATTAGAAGCAAAAGTCATTTTACTATGGATAGTTGCTGAAACATTTTTATATGTCACATGGGATTTTTGAAAAAATTTTCAGATTTTTCGGAACCGTTTTATTATTTGTAATTTTATTTTCATTAGTAAAATAAAGAAGAGAAAATATCTTTCGCGAAAGATCTAAATATTTTTAAAAATCCGGTGTGATATACGAAAATGTTTCAGCAAAATTTTTTTGACGTTGATTTCCAGTAAAAGTTTGGTAACAGTAAGAAGGGAAAATCGGTCCACTCCGGGTCCAAGCTTGAAAATTATGATATCTGACGCAGGATTTGTCATAATTTTTTCAAATTTTTAATTTTGGTCGGTCGACAAAATAGTTTCTAAAATTTGTAGAAAATTCAAATTGTCTAAAAAAAAAATCAAAAAAAAACCGAGTACCTTTCAAAGTGAGAACAATCATAGAAAAAATCGCGGGCCGGATCGAAGAGGTCCAAGGGTAAAACCCAGGTCGAATTGGCGTGGAATGCCCCATATTAAAGATATATTTTATTTGCACTAGTGTCACGAAGCGTGCTCGAATGAGTCTTGACAGCAGTTCAAGAAGATTCGGAATATGTTGTGACACTTTCACGAACTTACCCGAGTCTGCTCGACCTGATCGGAACGTTCGGTGATCAGTTTTCGTGGATAAACTCCAGGAAAACAGCATTTGAACAAGCGGCACATCGCGCAAATACTTAACCAAAGAACAGAGCCGCGTCGATCAGTGCTATTTACTTACTAGCGTGACGGCATCTCTGTCGAACAGCTCGAACCTCTCGAAGGCTTTTGCCTTCCCCAATCGGGTGTTGAAGCATCCTATATGCGACGGCAGCATCACCGATTTGCACGATATAATATACCTCGCAGAAAACACCCACGTCGCTACGCCGCCTCTACACAATGTCACACTGATATTGCCGATATCTTCTGCGGCTGTGTTTGGTGCTGCAGTATAAATATTTATTAGGCTAGACTGAGCAGACGGCGCACTTTGAGAATACAAATTGTTAGTGTCAGTAGGCTGACCATTCGAATTATGTTTGGAAGTCGAAGGAACTCCGGTAACAATAAAGCGAATGTTGCATTCTAGATAACTTGTCACGAAGTGTACAGAACACTGTACGTGATTGGCGCGATCAAAACTCGCGGTGATCGAATGATTCTCACTTTCTGCGCGAGGAGTGCAATGGTTCAACGGCTAACGATGAGACGTAAATAAACAGGGTTTTCCGAACTTCGGAATCACACTCGCAGCTAACGTGGGAGCGACGATTATGGTTCTGCTATCGATATCGTTTAATGAAGATATGAATATATCCTCAGTCAACGTCGATACGTAGTTGATTGATTGTACCAACGATTCATGACTTGCTTAGGTTGGAAAGGTGTGTTCTCGAATCTCGATCACGTATCGCGTTTCATCTGAGCACGGATAGTGTTGCGCTAATTCTGCTTTTGCCTTACAACTGTCCGGACTTCTATCGACACGAGGTTTTATGCAAGGGAAGTTACGTAGCGTACCAAATTTCAAATCCCAAATACAAGACGCAGTTTATTTTCCCTATTGAAAATTATTCGATGATAAATCACATAACGCTATGACCGACATTCGGGCGTATTTTACCATGTAATTTAACATGTGAATACGAATTCATACATAACAAATCACGTAATACATCATCAAGTATAGATTATAAAATGCAATACATGAAAAATTATATGACGTTTCATAAGTTTCGGTTTGTGATTTGTTATGTATTAAGTTGTATTCACATGTTAAATTGCAGGATAAAATACATCTGAATTTTGGTCATAACGTTACGTGATTTATCATAAAATAATTTCAGTGCGGTTATTAATAAGCCTTATCAACGAGCTTTTGCGCAACTGTCTATTGAGAGCAAATACGTGTAATCAACCTGTTCATTTTTCGCCAAAACAGTGAAACAAATTTATTATCCAGTTACCAGAGGTCTTTAGATGGGGTTTTATTTGGGCTTAGAACTTGAGATTAGGTATTTGTTACACAGATAGGATATATATTCACTTACTTGTAATTTTGAAGTAAATTTAAGATCCTCGGAGGAGAGAAGATGGAAAACACATTCCTAGAGTGGCAGCAAATGGTGAAAATTGTGTAGCAACGATACAATTTATTTTCATAGGAGCAGCTGGCCCACATTCATACGAAAATGGCACTTGAACACAATGTTAATAATTAACTGATGAATATAATATTTCGATAGTGTATAACTTAACGTATAATAATATAATATATTTATATAACATCATACGAATGTGATTTATCCGGGTTAATTGCTTAATCGAAATACCAGCTGTACGAGAGCATTGAAAATTGATGTATGCCCTCAGGGCAACAAGTGCGTGTAGTAATGAATATCCATGTATGTACTAATATAATCCTTAAGTAAATAACAATACAATTAAAATTTCGATGAGATAAATTGATTTTGATTTCAATTCATAACTTTTCAATGTTTAGAAACCTGGTCATTTTATCGCCACGTTTTCAGCAATTCACTATCTTACATAGTTATACAATAAGAGTTGCATTTGCATATTACACATTGACAGAGAGATTTGATTAGCCCCCCTAATAGATGAGCTACTATATTATGTGCTTTCTAACGTTTCTCTTCTTTTCATTCATTCGTCTTTTGAACACGTTTCATTAATTACGCACAACATAAAAAAAATTTACTATCGATTGCATTACATATCTTTGACGTGCTAATTTTATATATTTAATCACCTAATAACATGCACTATTAAAATCTTTGAATATAAACAAAGTTGTTATCTTTGATCAATTGTGTGGTATTTGAAAATTACTATTAATCTTGCTCTCGAAAGTTAAAAAATTTCCTTACACATGGTATATATGCGCGAATAACGAACTACTAGATAAGTGCTGACACCTGAGGGAATTGGCGACAATCGTTGTTTCTCATCTGCGAGTGTAAACGCGATGTTGAAAAAGAGACCGCAGCTCAGGTATCGCGTGTACATGCGAAGTGAATGAATGTTTCAGAATTGAACGAGGAAGTGGCAGTCTGGGGAATTCCTTGAATTTCCCAATCTGTATATTTAATAATTATCTTCGTTTAAATATCACGTGGCTCGTTCGGCGGTGGGAGTTTTTGCCAAGTCGGTTCAACGCCCCAAATCTCACGAGCGTATTCTTCGATTGTTCTGTCCGACGAAAACTTGCCCGACGATGCAATATTGTGAATTGCCATTTCCACCCACTTGCTCTCGTCCTGGAAAACAGAAATTTTGTGAATTCAATGTTTGCAATGTGTATTTAAAGAAATATGAATGGTCTACAGTTGAAAGTCGAAATAAATCTGCAATAGCGATTGAAAAATTAAGCATAATAGTGGAAAAAGTTATTGGAACTACGTATAAACTGTTTCAGCAGTTTGCGGGGCATAGGTGAACAGTGCATTAATCTACAACAACTTGAACGTACCTGATAAACTTTGGAAACAAGATCTTGAGCTTTAATGTAGGCTTCATAGTCAGCAAGAAGCAGAAACCTGTCCCACTTCAACAAAACATCAGTGATATCCTTGAACTCGTCAGGATTACTTGGACTAAAGAATCCGCCCTGAATCTGATCGATGCACTGCTTTGCTTCGGGTAATTTGTTGTAGTAGTCATAAGCGTTGTAGCCCTTCTTCTTCAAGTCTTCAACCTCGTCGACTGTCATTCCGAAAATGAAGATATTCTCGTTGCCCATTTCTTCGGCCATTTCGACGTTCGCACCGTCCAAAGTTCCGATCGTTAAAGCACCATTCAACTGCAACAAAGTTTACATAATATTAAATGTGAATATCTATAGAAAGTCGTAACTCCGGGATCATTCTGGGGAAAAATTTTTTTACTCTCAAACATTGTGATATTACTGTGCTGTTTCTGCAATATTTCAAATTTACAAAGATACGCTACTAAAAACTTATTTGAAATATTGCAAGCTTCACGAAATGAAGCTGCAGTATTGTCGTAATATCAAAATCATCGTAACATTAGGTTGCTGCAATTTTTTTGGAATATTCGAAACCTCACAAAGTTACGTTACTGCACTGTTCCTACAACAATCTGTGCTGTACATACCATAAACTTCATGTTTCCAGTTCCCGAAGCCTCAGTGCCAGCCGTTGAGATTTGTTCGCTAAGGTCAGCAGCTGGGATAATCTGTTCAGCCAACGTGACTCTGTAGTTTTCGAGGAAGATCACTTTGAGCTTGTCACCAACGATCGGATCGTTGTTCACAACGTTGCCAACGCTGCAAATCAACTTAATAATCTTCTTCGCCAAGTGATACCCAGGGGCAGCTTTACCACCGATCATAATTGTCCGTGGCACAAATGGCGCCGATGGATCCCTCTTGATTCGATTGTAGAGGGTTATTATGTGCAGGCAGTTCAGCAGCTGCCTTTTGTACTCGTGAATACGTTTCACCTGAACACAAATCGAAGATATTTTCAGATTCCGATTTCTTACTCCAAGCATAACGAACTATAATCGCCAACTTGGCTCACCTGAATATCGAATATCGAGGCTGGGTTTATTTTCACCCCATAATCCTTTTCCAGCAATTGTGCCAATCGCAGTTTGTTCTCCTGCTTGACCTTGTTGACGCTGCGCTGGAAGCCCGGATCCTTTGCCCACTGTTTGAGCTGTGCAAGTTGGTCCAAATGAACGGTCCATTCGTCTCCAATTTTCTGCAATGGCAATTAGCATTGCATTGAAAGTAACGTTTAAGTCTTAAGCACTAGTAAGACTGTCGTTATGCACAATCATCTACCTCAGCAATTATATCAGACAAAGTTGGATTGCACAAAAGCAGCCATCTTCTCGGAGTAATACCGTTGGTTTTGTTCTGGAATTTCTCCGGGGTCATGGCGTAAAAGTCGCGGAATCTGAAAATAAAAGGGCAGTGAATGATGGTCGACTGCTGGTGAGATTAAAATTGTAACTCACACGACATTTTTGATGATTTCCGAATGAATGCGAGCAACTCCATTAACAGCGTGGCTTCCAACAATGGAAAGATGAGCCATGTTGACGCGTTTCTCGCCGTCTTCTTCGATGAGAGACATGCGGCGAATGCGTTCTAAATCGCCGTTGAAGAAGGCCTTGACCTTCTCGAGATGCAAGAAGTTTATGTGATAAATGATCTGCATGTGCCGTGGCAGAATGCTCTCCAACAAACTGGTTGGCCAACGTTCCAGGGCCTCTGGAAGAACAGTGTGATTCGTGTAGGCGCAGGTGCGAACGGTGATGTCCCATGCCTAGACAAAAAAAAAAAAAAAACTGAAGTTCATGTCCTGAAGACCACGGTATTCCACTAAATTCGGGTTTTTTTGGCAATGGAATTCACACAGTCAAAAATGCACCTTTTCCCACGGCAGACCCTCCACATCAAGCAAGACCCTCATCAACTCAGGAATCGCCAGCGAGGGGTGAGTGTCATTCAACTGGATCGCAACCTTATCCGGGAAGATATCAAAGTCCGTTCTATGATGATCCCGTGAGCCGAATTTGCTCGACTTGTAGCGACGAATAATGTCTTGAAGTGTCGCGGCGCACATAAAGTACTCCTGTTTCAAACGCAATTCTTTGCCTTCAAAGAAATTGTCATTGGGATACAAAACCCTAGAGATATTCTCTGCCAAGTTGCGATCGATCACCGCCTGGATGTAATCACCATCGTTAACTGAAATTGAAATAAAAGCAGTGTAATAGCCTCTGGAATTTATCTAGAATAAAAATAACTAGCAGTGCCATCAAAGGAGATACGTAGCCTGCGAGAATGGTAAAACTATTTGTATTCAGTGAATGGGTGGCACTCTCATGACACAATAATTAGGGAACAGTGTAACCAAAAACTTTCTACAGCCATACGTGAGCTCGTCGACCCAAAAACGGAGAGGAGAAAATTAGTTACGACGTGACAATTTCATACGCAATGAAGCAGCTTCAAGGTGACCTGAAGGCGAGTACTCACAGAATTTGAGATTGAATTCAACGGGAGACTTTGCTGACCAGAGCCTTAGAGTGTTGACGTAGTTATTGTTGTACCCAGGGATCGGGCTGTCGTACGGCATGGCAAAGACGACCTAGAAAGAGGAGAAAATTGCAGGTCAATAACTTGGCAGTCGCGAGACGTTTTGGTTGTACGTTGAAGGAACACACACCTGCGTGTTGACCCATTTCTTTCCTTCGGGGGTGTCGATCACATGTCCGTAAAAATTCACTGGAAGCATGAATTCGGGCCGAGCTTTTTCCCATGGATTGCCATACCTCAGCCAATCGTCGGGCTCCTCCGTCTGTTCGCCGTTCTTGATCTTCTGCGCAAAAATTCCGTACTCGTACCTTATGCCGTACCCGTAGGCGGCCAGACCAAGGGTCGCCATGCTGTCCAAAAAGCAGGCAGCCAAACGCCCGAGTCCTCCATTACCGAGTCCAGCGTCCTCTTCGAGCTCCTCCAACTCCTCAATGTTCAAGCCCATCTGCGTCAATCATTCAACGGGTCATTACGGAACATTCATGGATCAAAAATACCTAACATTCAGTGTTACACTTACAGAAGAAAAATCAAATTTCTGATACACCCTTGAAGTTTCGGAGCTTAACTTCAACTTTAAGGATAATCCCGAAGTTGACGATTAAACCCGACTGTTCTTGAGTGATAACTCTCAACATTTTGGGTTTAACAATCAACCGTGATGATAAGGCTCTGATTTCATGGTTAAATCCAATCCTTTTTCACAGTAACTCCCAAGCGCAATGGTTACACCCAACTATTTTATGGAAGAACCCTCAACATTTCGGGGTTTATTCTCAAAGCTGCTGGTAAATGCGTACCACCAATTGAGTTCAATTGGGGTTAACTTTCAAGTTCGGGCTGTGTATTTACCCACAAAGTTGAGCGTGAATTTGAACTTTTCTTTTTCGTAAGAGTAAAGGTTTTCTATTAGTATTCCTTACTTGGTACATAGCTTCGTCGCAAGCTCCTTGGATGCCCAAGTTGATCATTGTGTTTTGTAGGGACCTGCCCATATAGTATTCGAGAGACAGGTAGTAGACCCTCTGGAAAAAACGAGAAACAAATTTGAAGTCTGTGCATTCAATTGAGTATATTTTATTCCATTATTTTCTATAAGCATCTTAACATCCGACCTACACTACATCGAGATCAAGGATAATTGTAAGTGCAATTTTTTACTGGTACATTGCGGATCAATTACCTTCTGTTCTCAGAAGCCCTATGTTAAGAATAGCCTGCATGGTACTCCGGTAATGATTATAATAGTCATCATGATACTTCGACGTGGTTTAACATATTTGCCAATCAAGAACCGCTATAAACTATTACGCAATTACGCTTACACGGTGTATTAACAAGCTCAGATCGTGCATTACTATTTGTTACAGTGAGGGTTTATTACGGGCGCCAAGTAAACTTGAAGAATCTATCGGGTGTACAATCAATTCCATGAAACGAATTTATAGAACCAGCAGAAATGATGGAAGAAAGATTATTTTTGGAATGTAAAATTGCAGTAGTTAATCTTGAAAAATATTTTGGAACCACAGTTTTTGTTTGAGACAGTTGAGAGGTTTTTTCTGCGTTGAACTATTGAAAAAAAATCACCATAGAGCCGATTATACGATTCGAAAGAAATTTATCATTAGCTATAGATTTTAAATAGATGAAAAAGAAATCTTGTCGAAAGACCTCGCGATTTCGATGATCCTACAGTTCTGTAAAATGAACTCGTACGAAGTAAACCGTCATATTTTCGAAGAATTTGCAGAGACCAGTTCATAAACCTCACATAATATAGGCATTCGACGTGAAAAAGTTTTCACCTTGCATTAAAAGCTGTGCATTCGGTTATACTCGGAAAACTGGGAACCGATCCAAAAACGGTCGGTCGGCAGCTGTTTCAAATTCACAGGTCTCGCCTTTACATAACTTAACAATTTGCACCGAATCGTTAGATCAAATGCAAATCAGAAGAAAATGTATAAATTTTTGTTTTCGATCTTTCAGCAACTTTTCGTTCTTCTAGAGTTACATTTCAATTGATATACGGATAAAATTATACGGATGATATTCTGTTACTCATTTCAACCAATCTTGGACCTACTGCTGGTGTATTAGAAGAGACTGTTGTACCTTGGCACACATTACGATTTGTTGTCACACACATTGTGGTGCACGCGATATAGTTACCACAGTTACTAGGAGAAGGTAGGGCAGATCTTGTTTATAATTGTATTTCGTTGCACAACCGATGGAAAAGGAACTCAATACGCTTTTGCATCTTTCTGTAATCCATTGACTTCCAATTTCGAGTGCACATGAAACCATATCGTATCATCGTGATGGTTTTTGAAAAAATTCGTCTCACTGTCAGTCTCAGGTTGAAGAAATCTGGTACATGTGTATATTACATGTACATATGTACTAGATCGATTCTATATGATCTAGTGCGAATCAAACCACGCCTTCTATCACGTATATAACTGACCGAGGTTTGACCTTCACGGTTCCGATCAAGGTCATCGAACTTCAAGCACAACTTGAATTATTTATTCAGAAAAATATATGTGACTTAATCGAGTGATCGTGAAACTTGAATTGTGTTGGCAAAAGCTTGCACAGTAATTTCAGATCGCCTTATCGTGTTAATATTCGTTAACACCTGACGAAGGTGGAGTTATAATTAGGTATGCAAAAAGTTATTTACTTCAGTAGTTCAATTATTTTCTAATCAGCACACATAAAACTTCAACGACACGTAATCAGAAGTTAATCGTGTAACAACAAATTCGTATCGCTAATACAGACACAAATGAAACTAACTTAATCGATTTGGACTGTCTAGAGTCTAAACTAGATTCCGTGACTGATTGAAAAGACATTCACCTCAGACAGCAATAATCTAGGAATACCGCATTTTCAGCTTCGATTACTGCTAATGGGGTGCTAAGAGAGCTTTGACTATTTGGTGACGATTTGTAAAAGGCTTTAAAGCACCGATTGTTCATCGTTGGTCTAAGGAACGGATTTTTTTCGAACTGTATCTGCAAGCAGATTCGAATTTTTGTAAATAAAATCATGTATTGGTACTCCGTTATTGAGATAAATAAAAGTTACCTGAGTTTAACATAAATTACGTGTAATCTGCACATGCCATCACGACAACAGAGGAGTTATTTTTAACTGAAAATTGGCATCGCCAAAGTCAGCGTAAACAATTTTTACTGTCGACTCGACTGTCAATCGCGAGAGAGAAGACGCATCCACGAAAAAAAGGGCTGATCTTATTGTTAAGCCGTAGTGAATGGCTTTCCTCCGCCGGTGCAAGGACTTCTACCTGCGTGTATTCGGGTAAAACTGAAAAAAAAAATAAGAGGCATCCATCTGTCCTTCCGAATCGGTTTCTATGCCGTTAAAACGTATCTCGCAACAGTCCCGCTGTCGTATCTGTTATAAAATAAATTCTTTCTCAACTACAACACCGTGGCTTTCGTGAACTCCGAATGTCACTGTTATTATATGTTTTCCTTTTCCTACTACTGTGTAGGTACTCAAAGTTGGTTCATCAACGAATATGATCTCCGTGTTCTCCGTACAGTTTTTAGACCAGACTAAACGTGTGCACAATGTAATTACCCAAAGAAAAAATGTATTAACAATAACTAAAATTGTACCCATAATTTTAATCTTGCCATGATGGAAAAATACGCTAGGAAAGAATGCTAGTGATGATTGTGTCACTGTCAATTATCGTTGGTCCCACACGGTTATTGACATTTATATTATGTTAACGATGATAACGATGGTATATGTACTTGGTGAATAGGCGACCAAGGTCTGATCGGTGTTTTGACTAACGACATCTTCATGGTTCATAGGGGCACACGTCTACCCGCCCGAATTCTGATCATTGAATATGTAAATTCAACCGCATTTCTGATCTTGACACTGGCAGGGAGTAGAAAACATCGACCGATCAAGCTTCATCTAAGACTCTGATATAAAGTTGTTGAAGAGTAAATGGTCCAGACTTGTGAGCCATCCAAATCACAAAATGACGATCTCGATACTAAATATCGCATTAGATGTATATTTATTTGTTTAGTCCGATAAGTCAGGATCGTAAGTGAAAAATTTAGCCGTCGATCAAACCGGATCGATCAAAACTTCCGATACATGAATGACAAGCTTGGGATGGGGTTTGGATAAGAAGTTATTCGGGTGTTCGACGGTAGAGTTGGTTCTTAGAAGTTGATAAATTGTCGAGATGCTCACCTTGGGGTCCTTTTCGTAGTAATACTGCTGAGTGCGAATCCATCTGGACACTAAATTGTCCTTGACACTATGGGCGAGGGCGAAGTAATAGTCCCTAGATGTGGCGACGTTGCGATCCTTGACAAGGGTGTAGTGGAGGTGTCGGTTGAAAGTTTTTTTCAAGTTTGCGACGTTCTCGACGTCAACAATCTCCCGCACTGATATCTGCTTCCTCTTCTCGTGATCCACATCTGATATGGACATTTTCCAGTCAGGCTTTATCGCTGTGTTTCGATTCGGAAACGGATCTTGCACAGCTCCTATGTCGGTATCAGATCTGAAGCCGACGACACGCGAAAAGCGAATGATATGCCGGCTAAACCGAGATGGAGACGGTCACCTTGCCGCAAGGTCGCGCATGCGCCTTTAAAGATACCAACTAAAACGTCGCGCGCAAATTCGATGCCACAACTGACAACGAGAGTGTTGTTACGGATAATTGACGGTGCAGCTTACCAAAACCTCACGTCCATGAATTCTTACCCGTTTCATCAACGGACAAGAGTGATTTCCAGACTGTGGCTGGAGAATGACACTATTAATCGAAAACTGAGTTATCAAATCACGAAATTATGCTAGCGTTTATTACAAACTGCCTGATTTTCTTTAAATTAAGAAATGTTTTAGTTTTTCTATTTTAAAGGCAAACAGCATTAAATTGTGTAGAATAATGACACTCTTAACGTTTTCGCAAATCAATACAATTTACTTATTGTTAAATTCTTCATGGATTGAGTGTGGCTAACAGGGCTCATATATTTATTATTACACTGAATTAAAAATACCATCTTTTCCGTTTTCTTCTTTTTCAGCCAGCAACTGAACGGAAAATGCGTTTTCTATTTACAGAGCCTCTTCTCCTCCCCAGCTTCATTCGTGCTGCAATTTCTTGATAATTAATTTCCACTAGCTGTACTACTTGCAATATGATTTTACTTTGATTATTATTTAAAAAAAAAAAAAAAATGACAGATGAAACGCTTTCTAACAAATTTTATAGTGGATCTCAATATATTGAATATGCTGTTTTGTGGATATAACAAATGAACGAGAATTTGCAGATTTATAGATCTATCCGAGAATCATTGAATATATTTATTGTGCTCCATGATCGTTGATTGTGAAAACTCACTGAATGGTGAGATGGTACTAAAACGGTCTTGACATGTTTGTGTTTTTCAGATCATTTAAAAAATATGACAAGTATCGACCATACGCGATCGGAAAATTCAACTTTTTACGAAAAAATCATATTTACACAGTCCAAGGTTGAATAATACCGCGAAATTTTTTTTCAAACGACCTGAGATCGTGTACTTGAACTGTACAGTTATATCTTTGAATATTAGAACATACAACTTATGCAGAAGAATCGATTTATTAGGTACGGTGCGGTGTATGATGAATACAACAGTACGTTATTGCAACAAAAGCAGCGTGAGACTTGTCACTGAACTGTTTTCAGCCGGATTGATCTACCACTCAGAATTTCACCTATTTTTATGATACCGCTACATGACTATTGTTTTCTTATTCTTTTTCCGTCATTGGTGGCTGTTATTCACTTTTAGATAAAAATATGATCTAAAGCGTAAAATATGAAGTTGTACAGCATTGTTATAGGGTTCCAATCTTTTTCCGGATCCGATGTTAAAGTTCTTGACAAGGTTGTTCGAGCGACCTTAGGTGACCTCTGTAGAACCTCGGCTCATACTCGAGGGATACAGCGTTGAATGAATTTCATCGGTTTATGTAACCTAAATATATCAATACTTAAATATAGAAATATATTCTAAATTTAATTACTTTCGCTGAATTGAGCGCCGCGTTGCGTTCACCGGGAGAATAAGAATCTGTTAAAGCTGCGAAGAAATGCGAAATCAATTTTCGCGGTATTACCAGACACAAGATGAAATCGCACAAATAGACGTCGTTCGTTTTCAAGCACGTGGGTCATTGCACCCATTAATCAGCACTCGACTCTATACTTCTAAAATAAACGTACCAGGCACACATTGTGAAAAAATCTATCGGAAAGTTTATACGCCGACACTAACGACATTCAGATTTCATTGTAGGTGGTACTACAGCCTACGAAATCAAAAACTGTAAAGCGATGTCTGTAAAGCGATTTTCGAAAGTGCGGGTTCAAGAATCGACTTCGTTAAAAAAATTTCAGAACAATTTGCTCGCGATTTCGTTATCTTTGGAATTATCCATACATGTTATACAGCCGTAGTTAAAGAAAAGATTTTTTTTAAATATTAATAATAATAATAATAATAATAATAATAATAATAATCGCAACAATCATTATTATCAATATCGTTTATTTATAAATTAACCGTGCAGATGCAGATGCAGTAATGAGACGTCAAGAAGCAGTACGCGTATTACAATTCAAATTCTTATAACACTTTGCTGTAAACTTTTTTTTTTCTTTTCTTGTTATTTTTCTCCCATCAAAACACGTGGTCGCAACATTATTATACATAGATAGTGAATTCATTTATACACATACATATGTGTATATTTATATATGTATATATATATTCATATATATATATATATATAATGTAAAGTTGTACCTTCATCGTTTACCGTAATAAATATAAATATATGTATATATATATATATGTGTATATATGTATAAACATATGTATACACATGTTTATTTTTGTCGTTATAATTCAATATTTACTTCATTTATGTATTACGTGTGTATATCTATAGTTATATTAATAATAATTCGTAATAATAATAATAATAATCATTTTCACCATAATTCGTAATAATAATAAAAACTATTAATTCGCAACGCTCATAATATAATAATGATGATAATAATAATAATAATAATAATAACAATAATAATAATAAGAATGTATATAAGGAGATATATTGACTCGCCAATTTTTTTTTCCTTTTAAATTCATTTTGTTTATTTACTCTTGCTTTTCTTTCTTGTTATAACAAATAAAACTCGGTGACGCTCGATCGATATATAATATAATGTCTTAAGAACTACCGATAAAAATTAGGAAAGAAAAGAGGAAAAAAAAACAATTTCGTCAGGCGCGTTTACGCTGGATTTCGATCATATAAGAAGGTGGAAACGCATATATTTAACACAGTCGCGGACGCGTAGCATGCGGCATAAGCTTTTGATGTATACAACGCGTCAATATATATATAGGGACATAATAATAATAATTCTCCTAAGTTTAAATAGCTTCTTTTAGTTGCGTAAAAAGGAGTGTACTTAACTTTCTTATATATCATCTTATAATACATGATTATTTGTTTCAATTATTTTCCATTTTTTTTTCCTCTTCAAGTGGTCGTGACGGTGCGATGAATTTTATTATGGGGCATGCAGGGTGGAAAGGAGGAGTAGTGAGGGAATTTGGTTATAGTGTATAAGAGAGTAATAATTAGGTACGGAGAAGAGCAAGACAAGAAAAAAAAAAGATGTTTTCGAAGTAGGACAGATAATAAATACCTGTAATGATAATTTGATCAATTAAAAATTGTCGCAAAATTAGGGTTTTTACCCTATATTGAGGAAGATAAAATCGTTAAAGAAGACGTATATATTGTATAATTGTTAAAATTATCCCCAATCGCGGTTTATAGCTCTCTAATTTTATATATATAATATATAATATATATATATATATATATATATATATGTATGTATGTATGTATGTATGTTACCACCATAAACAACGAATAAGTGTTGATAATTAATTAATTAATGAATCGCTACGATACTTCATTACTTGTTATAATTTAATTTTTTTCCTTTTCTTTTTTCACATATTCTTCGAGGAATATACATATGTATACATATATTTAGATATCATGTATATGCGCGGGCCAAAAGAACGTTGACTTGGCTGCATTCTTCTTCTTCTTCTTCTTCTGCCCCCCGCCGATCTTCGATTTTCTCAAAAGCCATCTCAATGGGTTAAACCATTTTCGTTTCTCGCGAATTTCTTCCTCAAGGTTTTTTTCTTCGCTCCACTCTCTTCCTCCATCTTCTACTCAAGCATTGCTTACTGTTCCTCATCGTTGGAGCCCCAACTTTACGTTTTGAAGGTTCTCCTTCCTCGCTTTGTCTCGCACCCTCACATACATTCACACAAGCATACACGCAACACACAACGCACACTTAGCGACTCCTTCGTTTGAATTCGCACTCTCGATGAATTATCCTCCCCCCCTTCAATTCATTACTCCTCCTTCGTTGGCTCGGACTTTTTGCCAATAGGGATGGCTGCCTTCACTCTGTAAAACAATAATAATCAACTTGATAAGGTTTGGCAAAATCTGGTGCAAGATTCCTAACGCCTAACAGTCCCTCAGGGTTTTAACAAAACTTGACTTCGACTTGACGAAATTATGAAACTTTAAAACAGTAATAAGCCAGTTTAATTAGAGCGATGAGAGCGTAAAACGATGAAAAAAATGGCCTACTCGTCGTCGCACAACTTCGCCGTAGTGATCAGACGGTTGAAAGCCGCTGTCATCTGCTTCTGAAAAACCCGATCAACGCTTTGGCAAAGGATATCTTTTTCATCATGACTGGCGAGTGGCGAAGAATTCTCTTCAAGGTTCTCAGCCAACGAGAAAATGTTTGATGGTAGGAAGGAAACGGGAAGGTTGGAATCCTCGGGATTTTGGGAAGCTAGATTATCGCTGGAACCGAACACGTGTCTGTACGTTGTATTCCACCTATGCAGGAAGAAGATTTTGATTCGTGATACCGATTTTCAAAAGCCTTCGATGTCCAGTGATGGATGAAAAAGAGAGGATATGCAGATTCGCTATCAAATAAAATTACTTCAGGCAGCGTTAGGTTGACTTTCTAATCAATTGAAAATAATCTTGTCAAAGTTTTGTCGAATTTGGAGAAAGCGGGGTAAAATGTTTTTTCCTTCGAACAAATTGGACTTTGTACAATTTTCACAAGGTCCAATTTCATCCAGGACCCCATTTTGCATCACTGTTCCATTTTTCCACCAGACTCTCATTTTGCGCCACAACCTGTGACTTGTTTGCCCCACTTTCACCGATGCGCGGATTACCAAAAACTCGGCTTATATTTTTATCAGATTATTACAGATCACAGTGATAACCGTTGTAAAATGGATTGTCGTAGTCTAGTGTATTACCTCTGAATCAAACAAGTACAAACTAAACAAAAATATGCATGAAAATTTGCCACATCATTTGGTATAAACCTCATTCATTTAAGGTTCAGAACAAGAATTCGATGAAATATACGTACTTGGAAGTTAAATCGTTAATTTTTCCACGAACAAGTTCGACGTTCTGGTCGATCTGCGTCTTGTTCGTCTCATAGACTTTCGGCAACGTGAACAGAGCGACCACACCTGAAAAAACGTTTAAAATGCTATAAAATTAGTGTGTCAACTTTACATTGTTTTCACAACGATCCAAGTCAAGTGTATCTTAAATATATATGGTTAATACATTTGCACATGTATGTACTCGAAGAAAACATTTTCCTCTGGGCTTGGTAATAAAGTTACCAGCCAATACAGTAGAACATCGACTATTCGAACCGTCGGTTATCTGAATGGCGATTAGTTTTCATCCGTTGTAGAGCTATGCAAAAACAAGACTTGAGATGGAATTTTACATCTTGTTATATATGAGCTGACATTGTGAAGCAGATGGAAATCCTTTTCTTTGTCCCAGAGAAATAGATAAAATGTACTTATGACACGTCAATCGGTTTTACGTAAATATATTGTATCACTTTCATCGTATCAGCGTTTTTCTCCAACGGAATACTGCTATTCGGATATCCGAATTTTCGATTATCCAAACGATATTTGGTCCTATTCGGGCGATAATCGGATAATTAATTTACCTTCAAGGTGGCAAAAACTACCAGTGGATGATGTCGTTAAAACTCACCGATGATGATAAGGGTCATGCCATTGAACCAAGCACCGAGGTAAGTGAGGCACCACAAAAGAACACCGAACTTGAGGGAATCGACCAGATCCTCGACTAGAAAGAGTCTGCGCAATTCAGCAATGGCGGCATTTGCGTGAGCAACTGCAACGTCAGCGATGTCGTGGACTTTTTCAGCTGGCACATTGAGGTCGACATCCAAAACGTCCCTGGAAAAAAGAGTCTTTCAATATCTTTCATTCCGCCGCGGGAATTCCTTCCCTGAATAACATCAACCGATTCCGACGCTCACTTGAAAGGATGCCCATCTGATGTCTTCTGAACTGCTTGCAGGACAGTTTTGTATACGCGGAAAGCGACTGTACCGATCAGGGTGATGAGGGAGAGATAGGCCAGCACGCTGATTAGACTGAAGTAGGCTAGAGACAGGAGCACTCCAAGAGTCACGCCGAATACTATTCCAGACTTCTTAGGGTCGCGCCAGTAGATCAGGGCCTCAACTGAAAATGAAAACACAATACTTTACGATCAACATTCAACTTAATTGTACTCGTTTTGAGTTGGCAATGCTTTCTTCAACTCGTCTCAATTGCTATCGCGTTCGACTTTTCATGCTCCCGTTTATCTCACATCATTGCAACGTTTCGCTGATCCAGCAGTTGTTCAAGACGCATGATCATATGTAAAAACAGGTCGCAGAAGTGAAAAGTTGATATCGCCAGACCTATAAATAATCTTTGCAATTTTTATGGCCGCAGTTTCGAATTATGCTCTTTGGACTGCATCCACTAACGTTGTAACGAAACCGAAAATGAGTCGCGTCATGAAACAAATGGTTACTGTTTATATATGCCTTAGAAAGGAAGAGTTGCGAAGCTTAAAAGATTTAACCATATATTGAAATTGTTCGCTGCGAAGCGGCTATTCTTAGCGGCTTTCTTATCCTTAATCTGTTGACAACCGTAGAATGAGTTACTTTTACTCTTTTCTCCACCACATGTACCTCTGAGGGCATCCCTGTTCCGACCTTTCATAGTTCCAAGACATGGAATTGTGTTTGTGACGAATACCTACATGAACTGACGCAGTGTAGAAATACATTGCCAAAGTCGACTGAAAATTTAATGTTTTCCGAGTACCCTTTTCATTGGGTTTTGAAGTGTATGTAACAGGATGTTTCGAAAAAAAAAAAATTTGCTATTTTCGACCATGACACAACCTAAAAAGTTTGTTTAGGTTAAAAGAAAGATTCTGTGAAAAGATGAGCGTTTTACGTTATGTGGAAGATTTCGCTCGGTTGATTTTTAACTTTTTTACATTTTTCTGAGTTTGTGTTTCTAAAAAAATGTTTTTTTATTACTTATATCAATCATAATATCAATTTACGTCACAGAGAAGACCCCACACTTGTAATATTATGTCTCCAGTTGATGTTTGACAAGTGTATCTGGTGACTTTTTCATTATTAATTTAATCTCATAACATAGTTATAATTTAATGTGAACTTTTAATTTAGTAGAATAAGATTTTTTCCGAAACACCCTAGTGTATAATGTTATTTAATTATTTTTTGATATTCGGTACATTCAAAGTTCTGTTGAAAGCATTTCAGCAACAGCTGAAGGAAATTTTAGCGTTAAAAATTCACCTATATTTCTGTGAATTGAAGTTTATTCTGTGCCGTTATGACGCTCTACCATAACTATTCTACTACTTGTAATACCAAGCCAATGAATATCCTTCAGGAATGACGTAACACGTGCTACACACGTGACCCTAGTTTTACAGTCTGCAGGTGACATCAGCTACCGGATGCTAAGTTCCAGAATTATCTTTTCGTATTCAGAATCTGTGTATTAAATGGAAATTTCTTTGTTTCGATTTTTTTTCGTTTTTAATCATTCCTTGAAACCCTTAAATTGATCCGAAATATTTCAGCGTGATTGAGCTAAACCGACTGATCGTGCGTCTCCCTCAATAAAACGACAGGGTTTTCTATCAACGACAGAAACGCTCGAAGATTGAGTCACCGATTCTTCTTTTCGACCCAACGACAAAGCCTGGCTGGTTTTTGTCACCGGTAAGATAACCACAGGAATATTTCCTCCTGGGGGACGCCGACGTGCAGTCGCCCACGTTGGTTGGTATTACACGAAACTGCCGGGACGCTGAAGGCGTCGCAAGGTCGAATGGTCGGCGTATTTTAAGACCCAGCGAGAGTAGAGACTAATAGCGATTTTACCTCGCTATAAGCACAGCCCGGTTAATTGTCAACAGAATTGTCTAATAAGGCCTTCGTTGTAGAACCGATTAATTGTCTATCCGGGAGAAAAAATACAAGGTCCGAATTTGAATACTCTCCAAATTTCCGGTACCAGTTAACCCGGGTTGCTTGAAAATACCTAAATATATAATTAAACGTCTCCGAGTTGCCCACATAAAGTAATTTTGTATTTGTATACTGACGTCAACGTCTTGCCAGCTGTAGACTTTAATCCTTCATTTGATTAATTTTATTTGTTATAATTTTTGCTACCCGTTTGGATGCCAAACACAAGTAAGAGGCATGAATTGAACTGATGTACAAACTATTGTCGATGTTATAAACATAATGATGATGATTGAACGAATTTCTATTCATAATACATTTAGACGGTAGAAAATTATTGAAATTAATAAAAATAACCGTGTAACATATGGCGATCGAAGTTTATAATATATGCAATTGCTATATATCCGCAGCGTATGGAGAAGTTCATTCGTAGCCAGTGGAACTGGTTCTCCAGTGTTCTTAACGGTTTATCATTATACCTGAATATCTATGAGTTACACTGAGAACAGATTTTATTTACTGTTAACATTTGGATACGGCGAAATAGATGTTTCGTTATTATTATCAAATTTTACTCAAGGCAAATAATGATCGATAGAATTTTGTTAATAGGTAAAAAATCATATCTAGCTCAACTAAAAGTTGATAACAATAACGAAACCTTTATTTCGCCGTATCAAAATAGATGTTTGTTAACAGTATGTAAACTCTTTTCTCAGTATAGAATCTTATTGTCAGAATTGAGGATGTGACGTCACTACGTTCGAAATTCGAATTGTACAATTAATAATCATAGAAATAAAAATACTAAGGTTCTACACATTCTGAAGAATCACTTAAACCTGTGCCAAGAGCAGAACATCTTGTTCATGCAGTGATTATAGAAAGTTTTGGTTTTCGTTTTTGTCGCTCAGAAGTTGGTGAGTATTGAATGATCAGAAACGAAATAAGTAATCAGGTGGTTTATGTTGCACCTAATCCTAATTCACCAATGTTACGATATACGAACTCTAAATTTTTTCAATCCAACACTTGATCTTCCGTTCCTCCATTCATAACGCACAAATACGAGACGACCGTGAAGGCCGCAGAGCTGGTGAGATCAAATAACTATTAGACAACCTAGATCAGAGCTACACGTGATGGTAACAATCAGTGAAAGTGATACACCGTGAAATACGAGAATACTGAAAAAGTTATCTCTTTTTACTAACCCGAACAAATATGAATTGCCTGATTTGAGCGATTACGCATAAACAGATGACAAGATTCGAGTGAGATTTGAGATGTAAGAAATTTTTACCTTCGACAACTTCCTAATGTATAACAAAAAAACGTTGGAAGCTGAATAGAAAATGATTCAAAATGACAAGTTGAAAAGAAATTGTAAGATGAAAGCGACAATTAGCGGAAGAAAGCCAGAAGAAACAAAAAAAGAAAGTGTGAGAAGAAAAGTAACCGAACCAATCAATCATCACCACTGACGTGCGAACCTCTTTATAACTAGTGTATATTTACAACTACTGCCCAAATTCGCATTTATAATGAACATTGACAAGAACGTGGCAATTGCAGGCGCAGGTATTTGATCCCAACATATGTTACCACGGACTTATCTGTAAAGCAACTGTGAAAGTTGACTTAGAGAGTTGCAATCAAAAATCGAAAGTGCAAGATATAAAATAATAATAAGCATCCTTTATCATGTCAATTGTAAGTTGTAGAGAAATTGACCAATCCGTTTTTGAATTTATCGAATATGTATAATGCGCGAAATTCTTTGATATCATTTCATCGGACAGATTTAGAATTCTTGAATAAAACTAACTTTCGATGAATGTTTTGACATCAGAATGGTCGGAACCTTTGGTACTGTACTACAGAAAGGTAAGAACTTTGATCTCCATGGATGAGATTTCGGAACTGAAACGCTGCAGAAAATGAAATTCGATGGACGAATGGCCGGAGATGTGGTTAAGAATAATTTCGTCGTTGAAAAACTTTATCAGAGAAAGATTATAACGTGAGTCGAGCATTGACCACCATATGTTCGGACGCATGGCGCGCGAGAACGTGAGGAAATGAATAAAAAGAAAGTGGTTAGAGATTTAAAAATGCCGGAGGACACGGAGTAGTGAAAAAAATTAGTTAATAAAAATCGAGGAAGGTGTAGAAAATGAAAGACACTCACCGGGTCCTCTTTCCGGCAAGACATGCACAGGCTGCCTAGACAAGTTCTTCCGCACCATGTTGACGCGGTTTTAGTGCACAAGAATGAATGATTCTACAAACACTACCGATCGTGCAGGTATGTCGAGAGACTAAATAGCCGGTTAATGAAAACCGTGGCGTTGCTGGTTGACGGTCGGACCGCAAGTGGCGATGCTGTTCATCGCTGAGCGCCCCACCCTTTGGCCGTTTCGAATCCGAACGTTCGAATTGTTCGACGTCAACGGTTCGAAGCGGTGCCGGGGCGGTTGCATCGCGATTCAAACGGACCGGGTCGACCGGTTGGCGTCACGTGGGCCACGTGTCTTTTTTACATCGTCACGTGACCCAGCTACGACCACGCGTCTCTCGATATACACCGAGTCTTGTCAGTTCCGGAATGAGTGCATGAGCAAAATCTTCTCGCATCATGGAGGTAATTGTCAATCGTACGATATTTCTGTGGCACCTCTACATCTTGCATGAAGCTGAATAAACGAACTTGGAGAAAATAAAAATTCGACCTCGTTCAGAAGATGAAACATCAATCGGGAAAAATTACTGACGATGAAAGTTGAATATTCACTCCAGGTTTCGAACTGTCTCGTCAATCAGTTACAAAGACTGAATACGTAGAATTTTTTAGAACATAGAGAAAAATCATTTTATTGTTTGAAATACCAGCTACTTTACTTTCAATTGGGTTTGTTTCGAATTTGCACCTAAATTTAACTCAAGGGCTAATGTGGAAACAGTATATCGTTGCATCTCTCGTGAAACGATTGAACAAAAAAACCCAATTTTAACGATTTGATATAAGGAACTTGACCTCAAAAATACAAATATAGATATAAAATATTGTTTTATGTCCTGATGCCATTTACGAAAAGATTGACAAGTTCAAGTATGGATATTATAAGGTTTGGAATCGTGGAAAGTCAGAATATATTTTATCGACATGGGTACTTTAAGTTTTTGTGCAGAGTAGTTCAAGACACATGACTACGTGAATATAATAAAACCCGAAAACTGAGTTGACAATATGTTTGTACAACGCGAGCATGTTTTGCACGTTTTTCCATGCGTGTTTTCCTTACATAAAGTACCCGTTTCCATGACGATCGAGTGAGTCTGCGAATGCGCATCCGTGGAGTATTGAAAAGACCACTTTCAAGTCCTAGGAGTTAAAAATGGTCTTCTCTGTATTCCGCGCATGCGCTGTCGCGACTACATCTGACATTACGCGACCCTAACCTCAACTTTGTGCTTCGCGAAAAAACGTGTAACATACTCTTGTTACAGAAAGAATCGTGTGCAACAAGTAGACAAAAGTATTTTCGCCTGGCGTATTTGCAATATTCGCCTTCGGCTCGTATCCGTGCTCACTTACGACTCCTGTTACAAACTTACGCTCGGCCCGAAAAGCAGAATTTGCCTCCTTGTTACACAATATACTATGCCGCAATGCGGTGATTCGACACACGTGCTTGTACGACTGTATCGCTGCCAGGACAAGCCCCTTAAAATAGAAAAGTTTGAGCAAAATCCACAAATTTACATTATTTCAAATCATGCTATTGCTGCCCCGTCAAATCATGAGAATAAAATTCGTGAAAGACGCGTCATTCACAAGAAATTTACGAAAAAGCTACTATATAACGCAATATTACTTGCATCTTATCGCAAAAGGCTCTGGACAGGCACCTAACATTTTAGGACTACCAAAATTTGCGAAAAAAGGCGACGTGGCAAGGGACACGGCAACTGGAAACAAAGGGGAAGACGTTTGGCGTAAAATTATCAACCCTACAAGAAGGAAGAAGAAATAGCAAAAAATTTCAAACCAGGTGTTTGAAAGGTTGACACAGGTTGGCTCGAATTCCTTGCCCAGATAAAATAGTGTATTGAGTACTTGACCTGCATATACTGTAATCCCGTCTCCAATATCAAACAATACAGAGAACCCCGCATTATTTCCTGCACTATCTGGGAATGTGATTGCAACGTATTTTCTGAAAATGAAAGATTGTTTTCAACTGGTACAAGTTTTATTCTGAATATTCTTTTTCTGTAAACCTGAAAACGAAGATAAGG
This sequence comes from Neodiprion virginianus, assembly GCF_021901495.1. Classification (NCBI taxonomy): domain Eukaryota; kingdom Metazoa; phylum Arthropoda; class Insecta; order Hymenoptera; family Diprionidae; genus Neodiprion; species Neodiprion virginianus. The sequence continues at coordinate 15,343,965 of NC_060878.1, read as the reverse complement.
CACTGTTTTATCGGACGATACGCAACTAGACTGATTGTGAGTGTGTTAGTCAGTAAGTCGACCGTTGATAGTTTTTTGGATTGAAAAATGACTCGTCGAATCTTCATCACCGACTTAACACTGGCTAGACGTTCGCTAATTATAAACGCAATTAGAGCAATCGTGTCTGCTCTGTGTGGGAATACTTCAAGCTTCCTGGATTGGCTGTGATCCAGCTCGAGACAACATTACACGTCGAATCCTACGTATCACTCGAAAGCTGTAACAAATCTGATCTGTCAATGACCATTCGAAATCCAATGTCATAAACTGATTTTCTACCCCAATAATTTCTAAAAAAATTAATCCATGAACATATTTAGCGGCACGCAAACATTGGAAGAAGTTATTCCACCTTTTAATAGTTCAATAATTCTGCAAAACGTTACTTTCAGGGAATCACGATGAAGTCACTTGCAAAACTGTGAGTAATTTGATAACCGTACAGTTCAACCAAGTTCAACAAGAAGACGTCTCTCAGACGTCAAAATGAAAAAAGATTCTTCTACAACTTCGCCACGATTTAAGCACGTGAATTAGACCGGGCTCTAAGCCTGTTCAAGCTTCTGCAGTTATAGGTTAGCCGTGTTATATAACAGCGGTAGCCGCTGTAGGGTCCCCAAAATAAACGGAGTAAAATTGAAAATGTTTAATCGTGCAAAAGCAAAAATAGACGTTGTAGAGAGTGGAGACAAATAATTGACAAAACCGGCCGTGGAGTTATTCAACGCCGAGAAGCCTATGCAGATAGCCAGATTCTTTCCAACAGTTTGGATCTCTAATCCTCTGCTCGCTAACGTGGCCTACTCATAACCCGAAGCCATACGCCATCAACGACAAGATCAAAAAAAGCAGGATATTTCAGCTGGCATGGCAGCCATCACATCCTCAGCACAGTAACTTTGCAAGTGGAGAGATAAGTGTTACATGATGTATCGGGAAGATCCTCACGAGTGGCTTTTCAAATTGAACAAAGGCGTTTGTTCCTTCCAAAAGTACGCACATTTTATAGTGTCGAATCCATGCCACTGAGAAATCGATATGATTCAACTCCAACGAGATCGATTTTGATCGATGATTACTGTCTAGTAACGAGTCAAACGTTCCATTATTACAGTCGGAAAACTGTGAACCCAGTACTCTGTAGAATGGCACTTACGGTACTAAAAATTTATTCCCAACTATGATATCATCAACGGCTCTTGTTCAATGAATCATGATTGGAATGGTCATGAGAAGGAAAGAGGCTTGGAACAAAGAGCATGTGGGGGAATGGAAGTGAAGAAATAGAGATTCTACCGTATAACCTGCTCATTGATGAGCTTATAAAATAATCTGTTCACACCACGGTTTCGAAGAAAATTATCGCTGCGCCATGAAATTTTACAAGGCGAGAATCAAGAATATGAAAGTGGTGTTACTTACGCTCCGGTTTAGTGATAGCCATGTCGAAGGCACGAAACCGCACAAAAGGGATTGTCTCACAATGGTACAAGAATATGGATAATACAGTCTTTCACCGGCAATATCCGGCGCGAAATCAGCAGCACCTCAACTTGAAAACAAAGCTTAATAGGGCACAGATTTAGAGCCACGGGCTGGGATCGACCGGCAGCGAAAAGCGACTCCCGGCAAAGAATTAGGCACCCCTAGTTTGATCCGCACGAGGAATTGGCAGATTACCAACGTTCCTGGCAACGTCGAGTTATATTTAGTTTAACCGAGGCGAGGCAAACCAACGCTAGAACTTTGGAATCCGCAGATTGCGAACGACACTTGCGGGCTTTACGGTCTTCTTCTACCTGCTGCAGCTCATCCGACACTGTCTGCGGCCGCCATTTGCCCAGGCCACGAACCTCTGCTAAGTCTCTTCTTTGCTAGTAGTGCGTGCGTGAATAAAACGATGGGCGGTACTTGTTTGGGGCTAAAGTAAGGCGAAAGTCCGGGTTCTCTTCGGTGACCGAATCTCCGGCAAACTTGAAGACTGTCAGAGGGTTGAAAATCGGAAATTAACGCTTCACGGGCGCATGGTCTGTTTTTTATTAAAAGGAAATCGGAATTCCTCTAACCTAAATATATTATAACTGTTAATTATATTATAACTACTAATATATATCATACATGTTTACATATTCCTTTTACCTGTTATATATTATAGATAAATTTACAGATTATTATTTCATCTAAGATGAGCAGTAATTATTTATTTTTCTGTCTACCGGTAATTTCGTTATACTATTTAAAACTACTGCTTCTTTATTGAGAAAATTCTATTTGTAATTTTCTGGAACACTTTTTTCAACTTCCTGGTTGTACAGATAATCGAGTATTTCGACTGGTGATAATTTATACGTTGAATTACGTAACGCACGATTTAATTATAAACTGAGTGACGATGTAATAAAGAACCAGGAACCTTGTTGATCAGAAGTATGATTCTGATTTTCGCAATTATGCCTATCACAACAATAATCTCGATATCAAATTCGAAGGAGATAACAGATCGATAAGCCTACCAAAAATAACAATTTATATTAAGATTCGAACGTAACTCGCGAAAGGAATTTTAGTTATTACTATTGTGAATACAAATCGATCCTGCATACAAGTTATATGTCATGTATGTATTAGTAAGCGGTAATTTTGGCTGACCTTGATCATGGGGCAGCCTAAGAACTTCCCGCGGGGGTGCGTTTCGAGCCCATAAGACATAAGACAGAAAACATGTGAAATGTTTTTTTTCATCATTAAAATCACTCGAATACTATCAGACCGTTCGAATCCAAATTTCATCAGTTCTAACCTAAGGTCAAGAGTCACGTCGATTGAGACCAAAATCATCGAAATCCGTTGACCTATTCTCCAGATATTATCACTTCATCCAAAAATGCTGAGAAGTGATTCTCTAAACCTTAAACACGCCTTAAATAACTTCTATTGTTACTACTTTTCCTCTGAAAAAAGAGGAGCGGGTAGTTAAAAAATTATCTTCCATATAGAGGATCGGTAGCCAAATATTTTATAAGGACATTCAATAAATGTTGGAAAGACGAATTATCTACGGATATTATTATGTATACAAAATATTCTCGAAGACTAGAAAAAAAAATATCTCTGTTCTGTCATGTGGTAACAGTGCGGGTAACAAATGAAATGCGAATAGCTAGATTGCCGAGAGAGCATATTTTCTAAAGTCGGAATAACGCCAAGTGACTGCAGATGGCGCCACGGTTTGCTAAGCATAGCAACCATTGCGAAGACCAGGAAGTACGAAAACCATTTGTGCCCGAATAAAAATGTCTCAATTGTGTACTAAGTAAATTTTTCTCGCGTCTGTAGTGCAACAATTTGTAAACTGAAACGATAATGATTGATTTTCGTAAATAAATTTACAACTGATTGATTGTTATACTGCTGAATTAATTGGACTTGATTAATGCCTACTGTATTTATCTGTTCAGATTGAAATATCTGGACTTCGCTCGAGTGACTAACCCGATTATGTTACCTGCCCCATTAACATACACGGTGACGATGACACTTATCATTGATAAACTAATCGCTCTGACTAATCATGATAAAACGTTGCCTGGATGCAAAGTGGAAAAGTGTAATATAGAAAAAAAATTGCATGTATGTTCATATTACGTGAGTCGGAAAGGTGAAATTTCAATAGTACAATTTGAACAAAGGATTCACGATGCATCAGAATTGCTGACGCGGGTAAAACTGCGGATCGAAAATGGGCGACAAATCGTATTTCAATCACTTTATCCTTAATGATCTTTCCGCCAAAATTTGGTTGGTATTCTGGCGATGTTCCAATCTGCATTATCGACGATTCCAAGGAAACTGCATCGATAATAATTGTCTAGCGACCGGGCAAATGATACTCGACCCAGTTTCAAGCTAATCGATGCTTTTGATTGAAATAAAAAACAGAAGAAAAAGTAGATGCTCTACACAGATTAGAAAAAATGCCTGTCTCAAAATTAGTTAAAATTTGACAAAGAATTGGAAAAAAAACTACCATTAGAACTGCCATTAACACACACCTCGATTATTTTACATGTGCATGAACAGTGAAAAGCTAGAATAATGGTGAAACTTTTGGATTTCAAGTAGCCAACAAAGCAACTCAAGCTGGCGATAAGCATCGAATAAACTTAGTGAATCCCTTTTGTTTCGGTATTTCCTCTCCAATTCCTACTGCACATGGAAAAGAGAAATGAACCATGCACGTGGAAAATAAAAGTAGTGAACTTGTGGTTCACTAATGTTACGCAATACAGACTTGGAAATATATTTCATAGAAACAGAAAGGTTCCGTACTACGATGTTCTAAGAGACACACACAACACATATATCGTCGTTTCTTACCTTTGGGGTTCAGTCTTTCTGGGTTAAACCATGCGTCTGTAAAGATAATATTAAATAGGTTAATTTAGCGAACTTTCCATCACCCTGAGATCAAATTTTTACATAGATATACAACTCAAAGGAGGAAAACGCTAATCGATGTGAGTCGAGAATCTTTAGAACCGTAATTTTTTATCCGTAAATCGAATGCCGTGATCGTTGAAATATTATTTTTCACCGTACTTTGACTCACGACGATCAACGTTTCAGCCTTCGGTTTTCTTGAATTGTAAAAGAGTTACTTCACATGTTAGCAAATAGTTCAGATTTCACATAACAGCGTTATTTTTGCTGCTCTTGTAATGTTTTTACAGCAGCGATAGGTAGATCTATGTAAGTGAAGAAAAAGTAAGTATACATAATAGAATAGCCTGGGTTTAGTTTTATAAATGTAAATTGTAGGATTAAAGTCCATCCCGTTGAATCCACAGAACTACGAGATTTATTGTCAAGACGCTATTTCTATAAGTGTGTCAAATAAGTATAGAGATAGTCAAAAGTATATGTATACTAGGAGGTACGATATTGCGTAACACTGGGAAAGCTATAGATAGCACGAATAATAGAATCATGTGTGTCTAACTTATGTGACATTTATAGTTCCAAAGTTTCAATGGAAGTCAATGTATCTACCTATTCAGATAAATTCATTCGCGAGTGTCATTTATACACATATAATAGTGTAACTTGCTGCCAAATACGGAATAATTCATTATTTATACTTTAATAAATTATACAGAAAAAAATCATCTGCAGTAATTTAACGAACGAGAAAGCAGATGCGAAAAAAATTTGCTTCAACAACATACTTTTGTTCTCATATTTTCAGCTAAGAATACTAAGAAATATTCCGGAGATTCATACAAGAGGTACTTGAGGTACAACCTATAAATCCGTCCCCAGCTTCTGAAAGCCAAGCCTGGTTGTACATACATACTGGCTGGTTTAAACATAGCTTTACTAACAATTAGCACTGGTTGGCAATAATAAGGCAGCAGCCAGGTCTTTCTGTTTGCAGTTTGGTCACCGATTCATCTACGCTTTGAGTGTAATACGGTTCTTCATGAACATTATTTTCAGCTTGGATGCTGGATGTGAATGATATTTGGTATACCAAATTAACAGATTTTCGGAATGAGTTCGATGAAGTGTGTCCCGGTGAATGAACGAATTCAAAATTCGTAAGAAATAAATGTTAGTGCCATTATGGATCGAAAGATTATAGGTTAGGGATCAGTCAGAATGAAAAAAAATATACACAATAAGAGAAAGAGAAGTAGAAATGTAAATATAACGTTGAGCATATATTTACAATCGGACAAATAAAAGAAAATTACGAATAAAAACTTTTGTACCTATAGGTTGCAGGAATGAGCCATCGTCGTGACGTTGCAATAACCGCAGCTCGAAATGGTAGTATAATAACAGAATTCAACTTACCCGCAGTTAATAATTATTACACATATATGTAATCTTAATTAAACTGTATGCTTTTTTTATCAGATACAATATCACGTGAGGATTATTCGATAACGCAATTTTACTTCATCATAAGTATCTATATGTACCTACATCATCGTTTCTACTTTTTCTTAATAACCTGCTGAGGAAATTAAAAACCGAATCAAATTGTTCACCAAAATATTTTATCGGCAATCGCTATCTGGAAATACGCGCATATAATATTCTCCCTGCTCTTGCTTTAAATTTGCTAGTTAAAACGGAGAACTGTTGTACAATACAAAGGTTATGGCACAGATAACTGAATTATCACTTAAGACACAATAGATCCGTTGTTGAATTATATAAAATAAAAAGAGGGATAAAAATTAAGCACCGTGCAAGATGTTACATTAACATGATATTTGAAAAAATGTTGCTAGGTCGAAATAAAATCGCGATAACACGATAAGAAAATAAGAAATAAAATTATAGTTTGCAAAAATTGTTTTATCAGAAGATAAATTATCCATAATTTGTGCCACACATAGGTTGTAATTTGCAGCTTGCCTTCAGCACAAAATATATTCAGTTACATCTATAACAAGTTGTGGTAGACGCCACAGACGGTTTCTATGCCGTTCATATAAGATGATCGGCTTATTGTTAAATCATCCTTCGCGAACAAATATTCCATCCGAATCACGTGATCGACGTATGTTCTCTTTTACGTTCAATGCAGCAAAAAAGCATTGAGGATTTAATGTTTAAAATACCTGTCAGCAAGAGCGAGTTCTTACGAAGCGCTTGTATTATATTTTCGTTAGTGGGTGTAAATGGAATGAAAATTTAATAAACAACCTAAGTTATTTAAAATCTAATAACGTTACAATTAATTTTACGTGAAATTCGAATTATTAAATAGAAATATGTCTAATAGCTCGGTTAAATGTCAACGTATAACTGAACGGGAATTTCAAAGGAGCAAAGTAACTTGACCAAAAAAGATTATAATAGAGTAAAAGTGTACTCATTGAATCGCGTCGTTGATACCATGGGTGTAAGTGTGCTCCGATAGAGTGATGTATTACTAGGTAAATACTCGATGAAGACTGATGGTTTTGCCTCAAAAATGCATGCATTAGGCTATGCAGCCAGGACTGAATCCAAGAGGGAGCGAGGCAATGCTAGGTATCTTAATGTGTAGTTCAGTAAGGGTTGATAAAAAGTCCAGAGACGCTTATGTTACAGTCGCCAGGCACTCGGTGTGGGACCCTTAACAGGTAGCCTAAGGCAACGCGTCTGGCGCCCATTAAACGTCATGAACTGGGAAATTTCGAGGTTCCGAATTGATAAAACGTCAAGAGGCGCAGGACGTGCCCTGGCTCATGTTTCTCCCATTACTTTTCCAGATATGGTTATTTCTTTCAATAATCGATGCGCGCTCTTCATGGATCTTAAAAAAACCCGAAGTTTGAAACCTAGTCTGGGACTCTATCTCTTTGTGGCGTGGACGATTCCATGATTCAGTCTAACGATTATATACAAAGTATTTACTAATTATTGTCTAACTATGGATAAATATATTTGGCGTATGTGGAACTGAAGAGATAGGTTAAGCTAGGTTAGATCGACAACTTCCGCCTCTTCTCACCGGCTATTGCGTCGTGATGTAGACAAGTTCTTCTCGCATGTATATTGTGTTACAAAGCGGATTAACGCTGGTGCGCAATAACCACACGATGGTGGACTTGCAGCTTGTTGTGAAACGGAGGCCTATTGATAGAAACCGATTCATTGGAATACAATTTATGTTTTATAAGTACACATACGCTGCGTAATTAAATGCATATTAATAATTCATGATTGCTGTCGATTTTTGTACATTTTGTATAATAAAAGTTACAAGAATTTCGAGGAAAATAATTTACTCCGGAACAGAGCACAACGACGGGCGAAAAATAATGACTATGCAGATAATCTTAACAACAGCAAGTTTGCTTTTTCGCATACGAATGTTTGGATTCTACACATATTTTTCATCGGTATATTGCTATGACCCCAAAATTCGACATTTAAACTACGATGTCCGTCGAAAATCTTCGGCACAGTTGCATCTGTGACAAAATTTTCGTAATTTGATCTTATACCAAGCATACCGATTCGGTTACGTGACATGAAAGGTCTTTTTCATCAGCCAGAAACTTTTGGCAAAGAAAGTAACGAACGAATTGACAATAGCTCAATTTCGCCAAAGCGGCACATCAACGAAATAACATCAAGAATACATCGTATAACGGTCGTCTGCATCGTTTTCCAAACATAACACAACAATAAGTCACAGCTAGCCTTGACTGAGGACTTTCTCCTGATCGCGTAGCGTTTTTTGGTCATAAATGTGGCAACACCGGTGTTGTGCTAGTGTACGGAATTTTGGTGACAATACAACATTAGCTGTGACCCTCGGTAACTATGACTAATATACGAGTGTTCGTGTCACATGTAACACACTGTCCAACTGCTACCAGTTATATATATATATATTAGTGTAAACTTCTGTATCGTTATCGCGGAGTAAAGAAATATTTTCATACCGTTAAATCGTATCTGTAACCACACGAACGATTTTGTCCCAAACAACAACGTAAGACTTGGAGTAATAATATCGTATATATGAAGTATAAAGCTTGGAGGACCGAGCTTTTTTCCAGAAAATGCGTTTCTCTAAGCCATCAACAGGATAATATTCGAGCGGTGTGAAAGGATAAATTACATGACTCTGGACCAACGTTCAGAACCCGACCAAACAAAGAGCCGTTGGTGACATAACGCGAGTTTTGACAAAAACCGAGCAAACCACTTCTACGCAACAAAAGAATCTGACTAACAGGTTATCGAACATCTTGGGCCAACTAGAAACTGATCCTCCGATTGTGTCTTAAGTTTATAACTCGTTATTCATCCTGTAAACTTCTGGAATGATATATCAGTATAAAATTGCGCACTGCATTTGAGTGACGGAAAAATTTGAACTGTGCTTGCGACTTGTAACGGTGCCATGAGTGTCATATCTCGGAGCAAAATAATGCAGAGAACCTATGGTTATGACCTTGGGCTTACGATCAGTGTTAATTGCGGGAAATAGCATGGGTGTGAAATAGTACAACGTCGAGCGATGGCACGGTATAGAGCTAGTAGCTTTTATAAGCTATACCATTTACCAATAGAAGCAATCTATTCCGAAATCAAATTACAGGTAGATTTTTGCATCGAGAAATGGAAACTTGATTGCTTCACGGGGCAGAGTTCGGGAGTTATTCAAGTTTGGAGAAGGAGAAGCAGGATGATTGATGAGCATTGACTCCGCGCAAGCAAACTGCTAACAAGGCGGATGAGACCGATTAAGAATCCAAATTGGAGAAAATCAAACACCGAGGAAGAAGAGGACGACTTTGTTCTCACTCCATGAGCGATATGCAGAGGGTGTTGGTGTTACCAATTACCCATTCCAACTGCATGCTGCACCTTGATTGCCAATGTTCGATTCCCAATCAGATTACGTTTTCCATCATGACTTAATTCGGATGTCTGAACAACTCGCCCATTCTGTACCAAGATTTAACTCTCTTACTCAATGTATAAGTGAAATCTTTGTATCCGCACAGTCAATTAGAACCTAGAATAATTCTTTTCTCGTCAAATATGCGGACTGATGTAATTTCATTAAACTGCAAAGGTGAATTATTGTAATATAAATGAAGATTTGAGTTTGTTTTGAATCTGATTCACGTATGGTTTAATTCTTACACGAATTATTATACAAAAACATGATTTGTCATATTAGTGAAAATAGTTTAACATTCCAGAATTAATTAGTAATCCGTTCTTGCAACGCACTGCGAAAAAGTGTGAAGGGAAGAAGATACTGCGCAGTTAATTGAGATTAAATCCAGCGATTATCTGAGTATTTTAAAAACAGTCTCATCGGTTCAATGATTTCAATTTCTCGTGTACAAAGTTTAGATGGTGTTTGCTACGTCGGAAGAATGTAGGATATGTATATAAGACGAAAAAAATGTTGTTTGACCGTATCCGGCATATCTGTACTGTTGTAATAATCAGTCAAGTCTCGTACAGGCTACTGCCGTCCTTTAAACATGGTCACAGGAGTGAATTGTTACCTAACGGAGCAGGCGCGGCGTTGTCAACTTGAGTATATGTATACGTCGTTTCGAGAAGGCTAATTGATAATCGGGTTTTTCATCGCCAAAAAACCGACAAAAAGATAAAGAAAGTCACCACAAGACGAGGCGCAGTTCAACTCAAGAAGAAAAAAAAAAGAGCGGAAGTGGGGGAAGTTAAATTATGCACTTAAAAAATTACATAGCAAAATCAAAAAGGGGAGAAAGCAATAGATTCTTACTAGGGTCGAGGATGTTCCACACACAGGGTGTGCCGTTCGAATTGGGCTTCGGAGTCGACGGAGATCTCTTGCAGACGATGTCCGCTCCCTGGTCCACCGCCTCCTTGACGAGGTTCGTGGCCGTTGATATAATTTCCGAATTCATTTCGAAGTGTTGCAGCACCTGAACCTCGCGCACTTAACACCGCTCAAATAATTGGACTCGCCCCTTCAGAACGTTTGGCGCCACGGAGAAAAGCACAAAGTACAAAACGACCGTTGTATCCAACGCCCGATTTACGATCTCTGGGAGGGACTCGGTATCGCTGCACTGTCGTCGGTGCTGGTGCTCAACGCAAAGAGGACTGACGCTGATATCGACCCGCACCGAGCCTCCTGCAGTCCTCTACCTCCCAGCCCTCACACTCAGGGCGATCCGCACGCCCCCGCCAGCTCTGCGGCCACGCCGTCAACTACCTGAACCCCGAGTCCCGGGCGCCCTGACCTGACCCAGGAACTGGGAACCAGCAAGACCTTCGCCGCCCCAAGACCGCGACCTCAGCTCCCTTGGCGACCTGTATCAAGGGGACGTCGGACTTTCCCGTTTAACCAACAAATTTGGCGGATCTGGATCGAGATTGTAAATTTTCCAAATTCATAGTGACCGTTACGTCGAATACGATAACTCGCAATTTTCAAGACTCCGAATGGTTTGAATTGGGAACATTCGAAACTTCAAATATAAATCAAATTTTTAATAAACATAAGAGCATTCGAAGAATTCACCTCGGAAACTTTCGAAAAGTAGATCACATTGCAATTTTGACCGCTGGAAGTTTTCATTGTCCGGAAATTCGATTACTATTCAGAATTTTGAGTCTTCGGACTGATGAAATCCTACCTTTACATAATGGTCAATCTGCGCTTTGATCATTTGAAATTTTGACGTTCACCTAAATTTAACAAGTAGTATTTCACACTTTTTTTGCTAACCGATAGAGAAAGAACAGGGACTACTATCCTGGCGTCTCATCCTGGTGATTTTGATGATTTTTTCGTAGTCAAATATTTCGTAGGCTAAAAACTAGAAGATTTTTGATATTCTGCACTACGATCATCAATATTATCTTTATGCATTTATGGAGGTAGTCTGTTGGTCTGACTTTTACTACAAGTCTGTATGGACTCCGATGCAATATCACCAAATTCTTGCAGGTCCTGTCACTGACAACGAGTGATTCACTTTATCGAGGTGTGTGGCACAATAAGTTTAACTGTTTACTGTATCAGAAGTTTAAAAAAGCATTCGTTGTGTGTGATCCAAGAACCAATATGCTCATTGAGTTTTTATAGAATTTCTTTGCTTTGGAAAAAATCATCAAGTCAGCTTTAGCTTTCAAGGGTATTTCCAAGCCTGAAATTTATACTATCTTATCCAAGCGAGTCAACAATGAGCCGTTACTTTTGGTATCCAGATGTCTTGAATACGTTATGATCCAAGCGAAATTCATTGTCCGTTAACTGTCTATCTGTGACGATGTCTGCTTAAAATAGAATATTCTCGCATCTAGCCGATAACGACATCAGTTATGCGAATTATTAAATTGGGCATAATTGGCCGAGGTGTAGATTTCTTATTGTATAACACTGAAGAACATCACGTGGCTTGAAAACTCTCTCTCTATCAACAAGGGTAGAGGCAAAATACTAATAATAGTAATTAGCGATTCTTATAGTCTAAGACGCGTCTAGACTCTTATAATACGAGTTTTGCATTACGCAGGCACTTATATCCGCGTCCAAAGATAAGATTTAGTCATGGAAATTTTCTAAAGCACGGTGCTAGTGCGTGATCTGTCGGTATTCTGTATTCACGTTACATAGACACGAAAACTGTGAGTTTCGTAAATTATACACCGAGTTGCTCATCAGAAAACTAGCAGCGACGACTTTGAGCTTGGAGAAACGATTTTTTCACAACCCGCACGTCAGAAGCGTCGTTATGAATACACTGACACTAACTTCGGCAGTAAAACAAAATTTTTATATTTCTTGAGTTAGTGTGGTCATTTCGTTACTTAAAGATAGTGTTACTTGCGTTACTTTGCAATACGATCTGTACTGTGTTGGAAAATTTGTTCCGTCACCGTAGGTCAACGCGACAGATGACACAAATTTCAATTCAATTGTTTTACATAAAATGGTTGTTTAATGCCCATTTTTCTATGAATGATTCTTTTAGTCCTTGCATGAGGAGAACGAACGGTGCAGTGGTACCAATTTTGAAGCAATTTCATTTCAACAATCTTAATTAAGCCACAAAATTGAAGTTGAATAAGCATTTACAACGGCCCGTACCTTCTAAATGTGCTTATAAGAATAGAATCTTATCGTGGACTTGTAGCGAGCTTTTCTTAGTCGAGATAAGATACAAGCTTTTTAGACACGAACCCTGTCAGCAAAGTTATCGCGTTGTCTAGACAGCTGCCTTACACTACTAAAAATAAAAAATAGACTCGGAACGATCAGGCATGATTTTCTTTACAGAAATTCAAATCCAACTCGCACATCATTTTTCTTGGACAGAAGACAATAAAGTACAGAATTTGATTGTGCAGATACCAACCCCACGGCTGATCCATATTTTTTTTTTTCGCAAGATCCCTAAAGCTGTTAGGTAAAAATATCTATTCACTCTCATAGTGTTAAACAAGAAAAAAGAAGACAAAGAATATGAATCGGCAGAATTAAAACTAATGAAGAGGGCCACGCTGCAGGGAAAACAAAGTACATACATGAGGTTACTATGACCAGTTTTTTTTCACAAAATAGTCAAGATTGCGGTTCAGTTGTAGTTCTAGCAAAAAAATAGTTAGTTGCATCATACAGCAGGCGACTGGAGCCGTTGTGATATATTTTTGTGCAACGAGGATCCGAATGAAGTCAGGACCACATGACAGTATCTTGTGTTGCGAGCTGGTAGTTCGCTAGCTGGGAATATGAAGGGAGGAAAAAGTAGCTAATACACTCGTGAGGTCGTAACAAAGAATAATGGAAGTGGTAAATACATACACCACACGTCCAAAGGGCTTGAGCCTGCTAACGAACTCTGCAAAACCACGCAGGTAGCTTGCAGGGTTCGTAGGTACACAATATACATATCAGAGTGACCGTGTACAGCCGGGTGAAAAAGCGAGACTTTTTCACGATGCTATTGCACTCAGAGACCAGCTTGAAGAACTTTCGCTGGACTGTACAGACGCCAAGAGGGTTGGTTAGAATGTCGACAGACGACCTGGCGCCCACGCAACCCTCATAGGGGTCGAAACCGCAGGTGAGTCAGCTTATTTCCAGACTATATTGATAAATGCGCCGAAGTAATACTCACGAAGTACGCTTGTGACGTTGAAATTACTTATCGTTGTTTCCATGTGTGATGAGTAATGGAACACTGCATCCTTTGCTCTCATACCGAGAACTTCATCACTTCGGGAAACAATGAAATGCTACTTCAAAATACTTGACAGGTTTCATTGGGTTCCAGATATTTCACGTAATTGCAAAAGAATTAGAAACACTTCACTGGACTTCAGAATTGCACGGATTTCAAGCGGTTTCTAATAAATTCAAGGTTGTTTATGGTAGTTATTGGTAGTTCAGATTTTTTGAACCTCGTTATATACCCTATTCTATTAATCTTATATAGACGGAAGAGGGCATGATAGCAAGTCGGGAAAGTCGATATTGTAGAGTATTAAGAATTCACTACGAAACTGCAGTCAGTTGCCATATTTCCAGAGTCCAACGACCCATTGGTGTGATATCAAAAGAAATATTCATCTGTGGCTAGGTAACTTATGGAGTTACGCAATTTGCAATTTTGCTTCAGAAGCAATGCCGACTGTCGTTTTTTAACCTATGCAACACATTTGCTCCAGCCGGTAAAATATATCCTTTGCATTTGTTACCCATTATCATGTAATCGAAATTCGTCCATCGTAACGATTTCCGTTACGCGGAAGCTCGTCGACGCAATTGAATTGGCGACTTGTGTCAATTAACTGCCCAAATATGATCTGCAGTCGCGCATCGATGACAAAACAACGACGCGACAAAACTGACTGACACAAAATGATCATCCGAGTATGGTATAGTTAACTTTCACCGTGGCTTGAATGATAACGACTAATTCACTGTCTGAATCATCCGTGTTCGATCGCCAAATTCGTCACCCTAGAAAATTATGAAAGATTTAAGGGGGTATTCTGGTCTAGAGTTTTGGAAAAAGCGATTGATTGGTTTTCTCTCTTCTTGGTACAGGCTACAGTGACATTCTTACTAATCAAGAAAATACGTTGTTTTTCTGTTTCATTTTTTGGAATCGTGTCAATCGCCTCAACCTGTTTTTACTCACGGCCGTATTTAGAGGCCCATAAATTTTGTTACTTCCATTCTTTTTTTACAAAAATTTAACTGCAAGTTCTTTAAACATCAATAAAAATTGTGTGAAAAAATGGACGGTGAAATATATATATTTGCACGTCAAGTGTCAGCTGTATAAAGTTCACCAAGTCCCTGCGGGAGAAGACGGCATTAACCTTTTCACGAGCATTTCAGGTCAAAAGCCTAACGCATTATCCTATACGGAAATAAATTTGTGACCCTCCGCCCTTGCATGATTGAAAATGTTTCGCTGGATGATTCTGTTGTAACAGTCACGCTGAACCGATTCGATTCCAATAATCTGATTTAAACTATCTTAGAGTTTAAAAATCTCAGAAATAAAATTAAATCGTTCATACAAAAGAGAAAGAAGAATGTCGAAAATGCTCTGTTGGAAACTTTGAACTCATCGTAAAGAGCTTCTATCGGTGCCTGAAATTGTGCAACAAACATACCAAACGTGGCGCCATCTGTGTCATTGTCTACAGAATGATTCGGGCATCATCCGCCAGGCGATAACGTGGCTTCGTGCTTTAGCGCCAGCTGAAGTAAAGTGAGAGAAACGCGGCGAAAGACTCGTCCATATTTCCCGCCAGCTTTGAAATGCTGCAAAATTCATTCAACAATTGGGAGAAATCCAACGATTTCAGGATTTTTTCGCACAAGCATATAGCGATTATTTCAATGAATCTCGATGAGGATGATTGTCTTATCGTCGTTTGGCTTGACTTTTTCGCCTCAGAAATTCAAATTAAAGCGTGCCAGATTTTTATTTACTTACTTATCCAATTTCTGTGTAATTGTAATTTGGAAAAAGAGATAAATGATTAGAGTATATAAAGTACATTTAAAGTGAATTATTATGAACCGTTGGTTGAACGGGAAATATAATTGTTTCGCAATTAATAAACATAAATTAAGTTGTTTCGTGCTCTAGCGCTGTTCTCAACTACCATAAATTGTGCAAATTAATGCAGAAGGTAAATATAGCAGAGAAAAGGCATCGAGCCTCGCCCGGTGAAACCACTAACAATAAGCGATATTCGAGATTCTCGTGAATAATATGATGACCAAGGCATTGAGCAGTACGGACCTGATCTATATTTGCACGAACAAAATTATTCGCTCATTGCATCGGCCACATGCTGCCCGGACGTAGGCAGTGCTTTATGCCGTTCTAAATTATGTACAGGGTGTCTTCCAATTTGGTTGATCGAATTCTTGGAAGAAAAAATTGTATCTGGTGTACAAATAACTATATTTTTAAGAAATATTAATTTTTCTAATCTGGGTAATATTTTTTATACTCATTATAATAATCTGTTTGGATTACAGTATCTAAATGCAACATCGATGCTTCAATTTGTAGTACATAATAAAATTCATTGAATCAACCTTGACGGTGCTGCTGATTGGCGTTAAACCCAGAGGAGGACACTTGGAACATAAGGCTCATTATTATACGGTACAATATGTAATGATGTAAGCCCCAACTTGGAAGTGGATTGCGTAACTTCTGCCAACGCCGTGGAAAATTTTTCAGAACAATTAAAACCAATAAAACTTGAATATCGCAATTAGATTGCCGATCGTTTATATCGCAGTTGATCTTGATTGATCTTGAATTATCACGCGAACCATTCATGCAACGCTAACTGTTGCCGTTTGATATTGTGTCTCACATTCGTCGAGCAAATATCGGCAGCTGAGTAAATCACAAAATTAAGAAGACTCGAAGAATAAAGTTTATTCAGTTTTTTGTGACGGTTAATGTTGTGGAACTGTCGCAAGGGAAAAAATTGTTTTTACGAGAAATCGGGTAATACTTGACAGCATTTCGTTTCTGCCCCAAATATGTTAAACCTTCATGACGACTACTGCAAAATTCATAAGGCAATATTTTCGTAGAATTTTGGCCGTTTTCCAAGAATTAAAGGCAACCACGCCTCTACGTGAAATTAATCTGAATTTCATTAGGCTGATTACACTAGGTTGTACACTAACCATTTCTTCACACTAGCACATCAAGTCCGGAAATTATTTAGACTTAAAGAAGTATAAATTGCAGAAGTAAACAACCAGCAACTCAATTGAAACTGCTGATTTTGCAAATCTAGAACTTCTACGACGGCTGGATTGCAGCCGGAACTCGAATTGAAATATTGATCGTAAAAGCTAGCTGCAAAAGTTGCTTACATACATAGAATTCTGTTAGCATAGCCCTTTGACGAGAAGAACAAAGTTAGAATGTCAAATACACCGTTTTTTTTTACATTTAGAGAACTTTTCGACATGTTTCTGTGCGGTTTTTTGCTATTTCTGATAGTATATTAATAGGTTTTCAGTACTCGAGAGTAATTATTGCGATATAATGTAAACTATTATTGTTCGAAACAAATTGATTGAAAAAAATCGTGAAAATTGAAGGAATTCATTTCTGAGAAAGTTACCTCTCTACACGTATATATATATATGTTTTACATAAATTATCAGTTTTTGGGGTCGTTGATTATGAATCTGAAATGAGATTTTAAAAATTCAAGATGGCGGATCCAACATGCCGAACGAAAATTTTAAATCCGATCGAATCCGGAGAAAAAAGTCTGTGCAGGAGTTTTTACGGCTGCTGATTACAAACTAGAAATCGGATTTTGTAAATTCAGTACGACGAATCCAATCAACGACCGCGAAAATCTCTGCATAGAGTTTTGTGATCGCGTTCGATCAAAATTGAAATTTTCGTCCACCACATTGAACCCGCCATCTTGAATTTTTTCAAATCTGATTTCAGATTAGTAATCAGCGACCCTAAAAACCATAGAACACTATCTTGTTATAAAAGTTAATTCAGCATAATAACGTATGACTCAAAGGCTTAATCAAGGTTTAAGCTTTTCAGGACGGAAGATGGCGCTGCGCTATATTGGCAGTCACTGGAGTACCCAGAAAACAGAGTTCAGTTAATCGCCTCCATCTTGGCCACCATTTTCTGACGAACCAAAATTTTGGGAAGTTTTAAGCACATATGAGTATGTGGAAACATTTATGTCAATAAATAAACATATTACAAGCAATATTGTAATATGTTCATGGTATAATATCAACGGTTCCACCTTCTTATACGTGTTTAAAACTCCCCACAATTTCGGTGCGTCAGAAAATGGCGGCCAAGACGGAAGCGAGTGAACGAATTCTGTTGTGTAAAGTCACTAGCACTCACCTAATCCGTAGACTAAACAAGAGTGAGAATAGAATATAACAGATCGAAAAATACTTACACTGTAGGGTAGTGTGGAAACGTGAAGGTGACCTCATAAAACGTATCTAAGGTTCACACTTGTGTACGTAAAGGTTAGAACGATGCAGAGAAAGGTCCGCAGCGATCAATAAAGACAGGTCACCATTACGTACGCTGCTTTGGGCAGCGCGGCTCTTCGACAACGCAATTTGTGTCTTTGCGAATGTGATTTTCGTTATTTGCATGACGTTATCACGAGTTTGGTGTCGACTTTGATCAGTGGAAAAATGGTAAAAGCGGTGCGACAATTAATATGAAAACTGAAAGTCATCAAAGACAATTTGCTTTCAGTTCCTCACGAGTTCCAAGTGCAATCCTAATTTCACTTCTTCGATTGCAAAGAATCTTTGAGATTGAATCTCGAATCTTTGATTATTGGTTTGAAAATTTTTTGGGCACATTGAAGACAAGTCAAGATCGTTCAATGAATTTTGAGGTTTCTGTGAGAAGCAAGTGATGCAGTTTAAAGAGCAAGAAGAGGTCGACCTCCGAAGTTACGGAGGGAGATGAAACGGTTCGAACTGAAATCGGCTGCGCCAAACTGCTGCGACCTCCCTTACAAGTGATAGGTGGAATTTCGAAAGTAGGACGACGCAGTCTGACTGCATCGCGAGGATTCAGTTACCTACGGGTACAACAGAGATCAGATACGGCGTTAGGTGACGATTGTTAAATTTCCTTATGGCGATAATGGCAATGAAGAACGTTGGCATCCAGGGTTTTCGTAAACAACAGTTTTGGAGTTAATTTGAAATATGAAACGCATGAATCAAAGGTTGGAAAAGAGTAAAAAAAAATTTTGAAATAATCTATAGCAGTTTTATTTTTGCCAATGACGGTAAACGCGCATGAAATAACATCTCTATTATGTCACAGAAATAATTCTGAGCAACTTCAAATAACACATGCTATTATATCAGCAATTTGAGTAACGGTTTTATAATTACTTTCAAAATGCTTAACCTGTGATGTTGTTGGTCTGATTTTAATATTTTTGACTTATTTTGTTCACCATCGAGATCTTCAGAGATCGACCGTATTTTTTTCGAGGGATTTTGTAATTAATCATCATGATTTCAAAATGATTTCGTAATCTCTGAAATCGTACTGAAATCAGTAACATTAAAATAAAATTCTGCGTTAGTAATCATCGGTGATCATGAGAAATCATTCAGGATCATAGAACTCTCTTTATAATCTTAAGAAATCGTGTAAAATTTAAAAAAATCGTGAAAAATCACCTGATCATAATAAAACTATTTGTCAACTCATATCTCGTAATCACTCCATGAAATAGAGATAATCATGAAATATTTAATCATGGCCAGATTCTTCTCAGTCAAACACCCCTTGATCTTTTTTTTACAAATATTTATTTCTGGACTGGGTAAAAATAGATCCGTCTAAATACGTGGTACGATACACTTTGATTTGAACAATTTCATTAGCGTGTTACAACTGTACACTGTAATTATCGACGATTTTTCGGATGATTAGTGGGGATTTAGTACGTGAGAAAAATGAGCATGAAAACATCGGAATCAAATCAAAATATCAGAGTTTAATCGTTTTTAACGATCCAATTATATAACCTTCTCTCAATTTGTCGAAATCTTAGTTTTTACCAGTTTAAAATTAATAACGTTAGTTTATGGTCACTTCCAAGTAGTAGAGTTTTCCAAATATGAATATTCTATGTTATTACGATTTACTGAATTTTCGACATTACTGCAATTGTGAAATAATGATTTTTTCGAAAGTTTAATCCTCACAATAACGTTACCAACTTCAGCCTCATTAGTGACTGTCGAGTGAATTTTTCCAAATTTATTTTCATTACTTAGGGACGTTATTTGATGCGTGTTCTCGCTATCGTAGGCACAAATAACGCAGCTAGAGGTTTTCGTAATGGTTTCAACTCTTTTCCTAACTTTTCATACCATGTCCACGGTTCATAAATCGTTAATTCGGTTACAAATATTAGGAAATCAACGTGTTTTCGTCTCAGTGATAGTCCACCTTTTAACTAGTGGAATTTCGAATCCATTACTTGTGTCACGATACAACTGAGGATATTATCAAAGACGTGAGGGGAACAGATTTTCAGAAATTATTTGATACACGTGTAAAAAAAAAAGTGTGTGTGTCAGCTCCGACGCACGACTGGAGTTTACTCCTTACGAACGATAATTATGATATATATTGAATAGAAAAAGAGGGTAAATGAACGCATCTTCCAAAGTGATAAGAGAAACAAACACATATCTGTACTTATTCGGATTATTTATATTACTTCAAAAATTTCCAAATTTTGAGTGCCTATTCGTAATAAGTAACCGCAAAAACTCCTGAGTACCAACTTTCGTTCCCCCAAACAACTTTTTACATTTTCGGTCAGCTGTATTGGATCCGCCATCTTGAATTTCTAACTTTTGAGTGCGGATTCGTAATTAGCGACTCCGAAAACTTTCGAGTGCCAACTTTCGCTTTCGTCAAGCGACTTTTTGCCTTTTGGTCCGCCATATTGAATCCGCCATCTTGAATTTTCAAAATTGGAGTGCAGATTCGTAATCAGCGACCCCAAAAACCCCCGAGTACAAAATTCAAGTCGATAGTAAGTAAGGAAAAATGTGTGCAGCTAAGGGTTAATATAAGTAATGAAAATAATACATAAATATAAAATATATTAAATCAATTAATCAAAAATAATAAAAACACTAAATAAAAGATCTAGTTGTTCGTATTTGAAATGTATATTATTCATAAATGTAAACGATAAGCTTACCAATTAACCGCATCCATGTGTTTTTCGGGTTCTTCTTCATTATCATCTAAATCAATTTCTTCCATATTTTCAAATATTTTGACGTGATAACGTCACGTCTTATAAATTCATACGCAGGTACACAACACACACGTGCAAACATACGCACACATTCAACTCTCAGACCAGAGGTAGTGAACTACACAGTGAGACTACGAAGCACCGCACAAAGAGGAGACCCCGAGTATAGGATACGCTGTGTAACGTATTCCGTCTCATTCTTTTGCACGTTCAATATATATGTTTGTCTATTTCTATAACGCCTCAAGTTTTCGTGTTACACTTGATTTTACTCCTCATATAATTTCCGTACCGGCCCCAATAACTCAAATCGTTTCTTAAGGAGTAAACTCCAAAAATTCGGCCAAGAACGTAGAATTTTTTCGCCAACCCAGATTGCCTGGGGAATTTTATCGACCATCGTATTCTGATTGTTCTAAATCGAAGCAATCCTCGATATTGCTTTATGCGTTTAATGTTCCAAGAAACGATATATCTGAATTACAGCCGCTCCCTTATCACTAGTTACAGGAATGGATGATACACCGATAATGCAGGAAAGATAAGACGTTCCAGTATCTGGAAACTTGATTCAATACCGAAGGTGAAATCTAAAAAACATACGGATTTGTTCACAAGTGCTGAAACAAATATCCGCGGATTTAGTATTTTCAGTTCAGAGGAGAAAATACATATTCGTGGTCATGTTGCGACTATCATTTTTCAATTAGCTTAACTTTTCACACCAGTTTAAACGTAACAATAATACTATATGGATTAACGAATTTGATTGTGACCAGCTGAGAGTCTTGACTGACAAAACTGTATCGAAAGTCAAGGTTCCTTCTGTATTTTACAGACAGATACCCTGAAGAAAAAATAGACTATTATTAGACCATTAATGATTATAGATTGTTCGCTTTGTTAGAAAGCACACGAGCATTCGTGAGCTGTCGATATTCGTCGCTTACAATAAGGTAGTGAAACATTCTTCCTTGGGTAGCCAAATCTGATATTCAAAATAATAGAAATAAAATTGAAATTCGATTTGAAATTTCAATTGATGCACGATATTATCATGTCAGATTTTCAACTTGAATATTGAATTTGGTTTTGGTTACCGGACGATTGTGCCGATAAGTGATAAGATGGATCAAATTGATATTGAATATTATAATGAAAGTAATCAGTCAGAATTATTACAAAACTCATTTTCGGAATTCGGTTAAATTCACTCCAATCCAACTTGCCTTCAGGCCGAGTCAGCAGCGATTTGTTTTCATCATTTATATGCAGTTATACTGTGTGAAGAACTTTTGTGAATTTGTGCATACTTTTTAGGACAACCATTTTCGAAGTTTATTAACTGAAAAATATGAGTCAGTTTTTTAAAATCGTTATATTTCGGAAACTACTTATCGTACAATGAAATACCAAATTCATTAAAAACATAACTCGGATAAGATGTAAAAATAATAAAATATTATCTTCTATTCTAGGCGAGTGTGTTCAGTTTCCCTAAATTTGTACATTCAACGGTTTAAAGAAAAATGACACATATTGTTTGCTTCATATGAGTGTTGGAAATGTTTAACTAAAGAAATTTGAAAGAAAATCATAAAAGTTTTCTCACGTGATACAACGACATATACAAAGGAAATAAAACTGAAAGTGATGAAATCCCAAAGTATATAAATAAAAGGTTACCGATATTAAAAATAGATCGCTTTAACTATTACAAACTAGGAACAAAAGATGCATATAGCAAACTTCTTTCGGAAGAAAAAAGAAATCGTTGATCGTATGACGAGGTCTAAAATTTGCGATGGCAAATATGTATAATCAGTGCATAAGAAATATGTAAAAGGCGATGTCGACTCAATTGAAGACACGATTATAAATTATAAACTACAGCGCAGATTAGCATGTGTTGACGGGGCGATGTTACAATGTCACCAATCAAATTAATTCAGAGGTGAACTAATTAGATGGGTTAATTACGTCGTATAAATAAAAATGTTAGTTAACACACGGTTGGCGAATAAACGCAATGGTGTGATTACAAATCGCAAGAGACATTGCCATGCACTGCATTTATTCACATATTTCAAATCGAATATGATTCTCTGTGTTTTCTTTGCAGCAGTTTTAACGGGACGTCGTCTTCATTTTAAAACGGTGAAGAAGAAAATCATCAGTCTTTGGAGAAGCTGTGCCGCATACATATTTTTTTTTTTCGAATATCTGTTCGGGATTTCAGTTTTTCCTCATCCTTTGTACGGATTTAATATTCTCGTCCTTGACTATAATGTCTTACATATTATAACTGGCTGCAGCTCATTGCATAGCTAATTGTTAGCCATGTAACAACAACGAGCAATGGCAACCGCAAAGAAACAATTGAAAAGCCGATGAAGGTTGAGGCAATTATATAACTCAACTTAATGCTGGAATAGTTTTGTATTCAATTTTTTTACTTGCAGTAAGTATCGGCGATATTAGAGTCAAGGAAAACAAAACTTTTTACATCAATTGATCAAACCAATACGCGTCCTAACAATTGTTTCAATAATATGCTATCGCACAATTCTGCAAGTTCTGATCACAACTGCTTCGGATTTAATTTAATAATAAGCAGATTCCTGCAATGTTTGAAATAAGTATGAACATCAAATCAATGTTTTTCTCTTCTCATGATTATACGAACGTAGTAATACAATTCGTTTCTTATCGGCAGGATAATATCGGTTCTGGAAAATATCCAACTTCACTTAGTAGCAATAACTATATACCTGAGCCAATTTCTGTTACAAAATAATACAAAATTATTTCGTTTTTATGCGGTGCAAAAAAAAAAAAAATGTATATCGAGAAACAACACGACATCAAAAACAGAAAGAGAATACTTGACTGGATTTTCGAATGGCTTAAATAGTGACAAGGTAATGAATCATTTAACAGTAATGATATGAGCAGCTGATTTGTGGATGCAGAGAAGAAAAACGATTTGAGATAAAGAAAAAAAAAATGGATCCGTAAACAAAGTATTAATGAATCGATAACAAATGAGGAGAAAAATATTTTCATAGTAAATCCTGAACTTTATAGCGGACTGCGTCAATTCATAATCATAAAAAAATTTTATCGTGTAATTTAATTGTTTCCAGAAATCCACTCGGCCATTATTCATAACATCTCGCTCGCAGAAACTCGAGCAAGTGTATAGAAAATTTTGAGCGAAGTCGTCTGAACGAACGAAGAATTGCAGGCAAGAGGTAGAAATGTAAGTTGGAAATATCGCGATTGAACACGAGACGAGGGTAATTGATAGGAGGAGACAAACGCCTACAGCTAATAACAGGGAATTTGTGTGTGGAAGTGTGCGTGGAAGTGTGCCTCCGGTTTGGTCACACAGTGCCGAGTCAGGCGGCACCAAGTGCGGTTCATTCTCGGTTCTACAAAGATTCGGCTAATTATTTCCTCATTTCCGCGTTCCACTCACCATTCGCATTCGCTGAAACTCCAAGCAGGTTGTTTGTATTGACTGGTAGATTTTTATCAGTGCCTTCTCCACTATTCTTGTTTTGTTTAACGAAGAAGAAGAGGAAGAAGAGAAGGGTGAGTTTTTGTTTTCAATTTTTTTCCTCTGAAATTTCAACTCCATTAACGCGATTTATACTTTCGTTATACCATCACTTATACCACATGATTTGCAACTGTCTTACAATTATTTTAAAAATTCATGTGGCACAGTGGTTTGTGCCTATGCAGATAACGACCTTATCTTCACATGCTTGAGGAAAACGAGCATGTTTTATGATAATAATATACTGTTGGTGAGGTCGAAAGTAGTTGCCGATTTTTTATCATATTGAAGTTAATAAGGTTATCGTAACGATTCATATCGAGGAAAAACCATTATTTCACGATTTTTGAATTGCTTAAAATTTGGTGAACCGTAAGAAAACAACACGCACTGATATTTCGAAATCTTAACTCCTTAAAAATCATTATAACATTTAAAAAATTTTGATTTTTACAATCTTTCGTTACGATAACGTTAACTTCAACCTCGTGATTTTTCTAATATATCTTCTTCGCCGTTACTTGCAATTCAACACGATTGAGTGAATTGAACAAGCCGATTTTCTTCTGTTTTCTTCACCACGTATCATGATCGGAGGTTATTTCGTAGAAATGTTTCATGAACAATGTGACATAGGATAAATCCACCAAGGTTTATGCATTTGAGAGTATATTTTAGGGATTGAAATTTGACTGATGGTCCAGAACTGGAAAAATTGGTGAAAAGTCAACCAATTGCAAAGAAACAGACATCACATGTCGATGAGTAAAATGTACTCTCAGTTACCGAAAAGTAAGCGGATTTCAGTGGAATGTACCTTAAATTGCATACATGCAAGCAAATTTACCATATATCACATAGATGCTGCAACTTATCCAAGAAATAGCTGCATCGAAGTTTCTGTTCGAAAGTATTGTATGTACCTGCATGATCGTCGTCTTTGTCTTGACTGGTTGGCTGGCAAGACCGCCTAAATTAGCCTGAGTTAACTCTCGGTCGTGGATATATTTCAACTGGTGCGTGTTTGAATGGGAATTGTAATCAGCTTGAATTAATATGATCTAGAATTAGAAGAAGAATGTCTTGACGATATGATTCGTAAATCATGGCACGTTTCACGTACATCGAGTAATTGATTCGTGAGATGAACGAGGTATATAACTCATTTCTTTAAAGTTATTTTTCAATTTACTGATACCGTGTAAGCAGTGTAATTTTTCAATACTCAACACGTTTTATAATCATAAATGCATCTGAGTTACCCCGCTCTAGGAAATTTTTGGCGTTATTTCTTATATAAAGAAGCGAGTTACGTAATCGGAATTCACGAAGTATTTCATAATACGCGTACATGTATTTCATAATCGCTTATAATTACATGATAGGGTTGGTCATTACTTGAAATTAAGAATCCAATAATAAAAATTCATTAGAAAGTCGTTATTGCAGTCATATTCAATGTCGATGAACCGGAACTCATACGACGCGGTTTTTCTAACATCCAAATAATCACGTTTTACGGTCATAGTTATCAAAAGCCAAGATTTCCACAAAATATTAATAATCGCTTTTGGAGCAGCAGAAAACAAAATTATGCAATTCAATTTCTACTTGTTATAAACATCATTTAATCGATTCAATGATTTGTTGGAGAAATTGATTAGAAGAAAAGTTTGAAAAACAAGATTACATCACAATTATTAAAACAAATACAAAGCTCTGATTGGTCGGTAGCATTTGGATTACTTAAAAAAGTGGAAAAACATTCAGGAAACGGTCGCAAGAAGATTTACGGCCATTTTCTATCAATAAATCGAAACCTGAACCGTAAGTTTAAAAAATTCTTTTGTAATTTAATCTTAATGTACACACTTGACATTGACAGATTAGTATTACGCGGCAGAGTTGTTCCCTTGAAAAATATCTGGAAAGTTTCTTCACGGCGATAAAAAAAATTGAACAATCTAACATTGAAGGTTATGTTTAAAAGTGGAATGCAGAATTTTCATCAAAATCAATAACAAATAATTTTAAGTACCAATGCGACTGTGACTAAAACCCTTAAATAATACAAAAACAAAATAGAAATATGTCGCTCCAGTATCAATTTGGAATAGATGTACATTTTTCGACAGGGTAAAAATGTCAAAACGAAGTTTAATATTGTCAAAGGTGCATTATTCGTCAAAGGTTGATACTTTCGAACGTACTTGGACAAACTTGAATATGATAGCACTTACACTTTCACGCTCTAGCTTGCCGACCACTGTGATTTCGAGTGTCGGTAAAACAGGACGATGAATACACTGTGATATTTGCTCTGATATACCTTCGACAGATTTATATCAAAGTTATCTGTAACACCTCTTTATCGCACAATCGATCAAAACATCGAAACGGTCGTAATCGGGACGGTTGAACGAAGTGAATTGCGTCATCGTTGAATCATCGATACGGTTGAACGAAGTGTTTAAGACGAAAAAAACTTTCTCAGCGTTGTGTTGCTCACAGTTCGATTTAATCACCCCAAAGACCTAAGTCGTCATTACTCGACGGAATATTCTTTCGAGATAATATTCACCAAGAAAACTTGTAAATGTGATTCTTCATGTAGACCTTCGCCTCAGTAATCTGGCTTCAAACATTAGAAGTTCCGTTCATGGAATAATGGAACTGTGCAGCAAATAGAATAAAGAAAAGGCCAGTAAACCCGGAATCGTTCAGTTGGGTCCTCGGATTTATATCCTAAGACTCGGCTACTGAGTTAGCGAAAATCGTGAAATCACGTGTAAAAATAATTCAAGTGTGCCAATTCAAGACCGCGGATGAGGTCGAGCGAAGAATTCACCGGGACTTCTCATTTCTTGAAATAATTTTAGCCGCTCTGCTCGAATCTCCACACCAAGTTAATCCTGTTTACTCAATGACGTGCACAGGACGCGTCGCCAAACAAATTGGGGGAATAATTTGTTCTCAGTACGTTGTTCAAGCTCAGACGCCCCGTTTAGAGACCATTTGTCAAAGTATTTAATTTCTTTTATCAAGTGTTAATCAAAATATTCGAATATCGCCATGGCAATATTGATAAAATTCGATCAACTAGTTCTTTCAGGAAAAATCAAGTATCGTCTATATAATAAAATCCGCTACCGACGTCATGTTTAAAACCACGAAATCCATATCATTGAGTTCAATTTCGATGAACACGATATACACACGCGCGTATAAAGGAATATCTTTCACATGTAGCTTTACTCAATATAATTCTATACCCTATGGTAACTATATACGTTTCGCCTTGAGAAAATCGTTCACCGCGATTTAGAACACAATAGAATGACCAAGTCCGTGTTAAACAGAGGAATCTCCTTACAAACTTTCTGAACTTATTTAGAATCAGTAAATGTCGGTATCTTTTTATGTCCTGATAGTTGAGATAAGATCATGCATTAATTATGGTATATTAAAGGTCTTTAACTTCCAGTTGAAGAAGTTACCCCGGCCATGGGAAACACTGAGAAATTCCCGATGGCGATCGAGTCAAACAACAGGTTCAAGGAGATGATAAGGAAATTATCAAAATTATGGGTTTTTACAGTAAAAATAACTCGCAAAACAATCCTTAGGCGATGTCGTATGTAGTAGGTTGACACGCACAATTCCTTTTTTCCAGAAACTGTGGTAAGCCATAGAGACTCGCCATTGGCAAGATACCAGACGAAGGTGACTAGTAATAAAACGTGTAATAAGAGCAAAATGCACGTCTTCCAACGTGGCTGCTCCCTCCCCCAGATCGCTCTGGCAGGTAAATTTCCTTCGCGCTTCCTCGAACGATCGATATAGTGAACCTGGGTAGCTTTCCTCCCTTACTAAGGCCGTAGCTTACACTCTGGTACCCAAGCATGCAACATGCGGCTGCTTCCTACAAGGTATACTGTACCTCGTTCGTATCTAACACCGTGACTTTTCGTGGATAGTAAACGTTAGAGATACCAACCCAATACTCTCGCGACCTAGTGGAATTGCGCAAGCCAATCACGATGCAGAGCGAGAGAGAAAGAGTGTCTTAGACATACTCCGGTATGGTTGAACGCAATCCCACTAGACCGCGCGAGTATTATGTTGGTATCCCTACCGTTTACTATCCACGAAAAACCATGGTATACCTTTACCTGGCATCGATAACAAGTTTGAAAAAAATGACAATATTCGTCGAAATCAATCCCCCGCATTTCTTTGCCAGATTGCGTTATTTTTGCCGTCGACGACGTGCCTTTAATATTATTATGCTTGTCGTGTGACTCTTTTTTCTGTACATCGATTTAGTTAAAATGAGTGCACATGATATTCACATTCCAGCTGGGCGAGGCCCAACCCACGAACGCAATAAGGGATATTGGCTAAGGGTGCGGTCGAAACTTACTATGGCAATCTTTCTGGAAATGCGCAGTGACCGTTACTTGTGGACGAATATGACTACGGTTTATTAATACTGCAGTTGACTTTGGTCTCCAATTTTAGAATCGCTCATCTCGCACGTCCTTCTGCTCATTTTTTACCACCACCGCAAGGTAGTGTAAGGTAAATATTTACCATATACCATTTCGTTGCTATCCTTGGGAACCAACGATTAACGAGACTGAAGTTAGTAACGTTAACCCTCTGGTCTACACCTGAGTCATTAATAACCTGATGGCACTCTTAAAAGTTGCGCTCCTACAAAGGGATTCTTTTGCGCCTTTCTACGTTCTTTTTTAAATGACTATTCACTGAGTCTAGATATCGCATTTTTGTTTGCATATTTTTACTCAGAACATTCTAACGATTCCATTTCACTAATAGAATTATAAAAACAAATCTAAATCAGTTGTATAAAGAATAGAACTTTCCAGTCATCAATGACCCATGGTATACATAATAGTGGTGACGGTAAATGGTTAGAACAGAGAGTTAATGTATCGCAACATTGAAACAAAAATTACTATTTTGCACCTTTCGAATACCTGAAGAAGTTGAATTTACAAAATCTTAGTTTTTTGATGCCATATTAATAGTTTACTAAATTTCAAGTGATCTTTAACTTGCAAAATAACGATTTTTTTCAAAGATGTATCATTACATTAACGTTAGAAACTTCAGTCTGATAACAGTTGTATGATATGGTGACGAATGCACGTTTCACGGAGTTGTCATCATGCCCGATAACCTCACAGCAAACTGTATACAAATGCCAAAGTACTGTAATTCAAAGTTACTGATCGTTGTTGACTGTACGACCGCAGCCAATTCCAGAGCATATGTAAATTCTTCAACCACTGATTACCATAGATCATTGATCTCCTGATATGTGTATTACTTGTATCTTTATACCGTTCATTATACGTGTCTATATTTAAAATGTTACGCTACAATTATCACGGCGAGCATGCATGCAGTCTGTAACGCTGGCGTGCTTATGGAGGTGCTCGAAGAGAGTCCTCAGACGGTTCTTCTTGACATGTGGTATATAAACCGTGTTCATTATACGTATTTATAGGTTATTACATGATTCAGAAGTTCAAGGGTCGCTCCAGTATCAAGTTCAAGGGCTGGGTTTACCGCCGCATTGCGGGTATTAAAGGGTCTGCAAGACCCTCCGAGACATGAGTAAAGTAAAAGAAGAAAAAGAACAGTAACCGCCAACTAATTGTATCATTTGGCCGTGAGAAGCGCAAATCCCTAGAAGTAAATGAAGGCGGACGGAAAACAATATATCTATAGCATAACTGAGAGGCTTTTCGAACGGCAGTGCGGAGAATCACCAGCTTGTAATCAACAGACCCGTATCCAAGCGAAAGTCTGGAAGTCGCGGTCGACCTCGTTAGCGATGGAGTTCTTTCCACTTGTCCGTTGATCCCATTTATAGTATGGTTTAAAATCTCAAAATCAGTTGCTACGTCACTAATGCAGCTCTCAAAGCTATAGCTGCAGTTTTAAAAATCCTCGAGTGTCATTAACCTACAGAAGTGTCACTCATCGATCGTTCAAACGGTACTTAAAAAATTGATGTTTATGTGCGCGATGAACGACGGTTCAAGTTAATGAATCGAACCTGTTTGCAAATAAGAAAAAAACACAGTCCCTGATATAGAAGCCCTTGGATACCTAAGGGCAACGAATAGAAGACAGAGACTCTTGAGCGTCAGAAATAGCCTGCGAAGTTCATTCACAATCGAATTAGGTTCGTCGACACTACAATAACGAATTCACATCAACGAACGCAGGTGCCTATGGCTCTATGGGTGTTCGTCGCATTTTTCTACAGGTAGATGATTCAAGTAGTGGGGAAGTGAATCAATGCGTGACACATACTTCGAGATCGGTTTAGTAACGTTTATTAATAGACTTTGATAATAAGCCCGGTAACTTGAAAATTTCACTCATAAATTCGACTGATGCATTAACAGATTAAATTCCAATCAACCCTAAAGTACGAATGATAACAATCATTATGTGGGTCAACCTGTACCGGTGCCCTTATAATTTACCATTCACAAGAAGCGTCTAGGTTAGGTTAGTCTATAAATAGAGATTCCGCTTGCGGCGTAACCGGCTTGAATATAAGTGAGGGCTGAATAGTGATTGTATGACTCATGATTACAGGTACACACATACATATTTTTACCGTCTCGCAGTGCTCTTTCAAGTAGTTGGACCACTTGTATTGTGAATATCATTACGAAGTCGAGACGAGGAAAAATAGGTTTGAACCTATGTTTGCGCATTGAAAAAAACTACGCGTGCAGATGAGATGATGATGATGCGTTTGCGTCACATTCGGTTTACACGTGTACAGAGATGCTATAGATAGGAAAGCAGAGACAAGCACTGTGTACACATGTCGATTGAATAATTATGAACCTCCGTTATGAACCGTTAAAATGCCGTACCAGTGAACGGGTGAACGAATATATAGACATGTATGGCAAAAATTTACCCCTCAAAAATACAACAACAGTTTAACAAAAGAATCTATGCGCGTTGAACTCGGCGAACCTCAACTATAAAGAAATAAACCTATATTTAGCGTGTTATAAGGAATTTAACAATAAGTCTGCAACTGCGTTGTTCAATCGTGGGGTGACGCACCGCGTGTCATACCTATATGTTTATTTATATACTATACGGATATTTCATTCGTATAGATCACGCTATAAAAAATAAAAGCGGCACGTATTCGAGTTGGGCGTTAGGAGTTTTTTCCGGTTCTTCAGCTCAGAATTACTACCGTAACTTATTCACACAATGTAAAAATAATCTCCACTCATTCTGTTTGACGAAACGACGACAGATCTACCACTTTCTTGCAGCATATAATCGTTTTTAGTTAGAGCGCCCTAGTCGATTTCGAACTTGCCGTATATATTTCTAAATATCAAAGTCCACGTATCACAAACGTAAAAAAGGGCTTAACAGCCCCAATTTATATACAATTCTGAACAAAAATACTGCAACACATTGTCATTTGACGCAAAAATAAAGAAATGGCATGAATTCTGTGAATTTACTATTGCAATTTCGTAGAAACCATGCCGTGTCTTCATTTCTGCGTCAAATAAAAATGTATTGGATTGTTTTTGTTCAGAAATGCATATAGACTGGGGCTATCAACCCCTTATGCAAGCGTCAGATGTCACTCAAAGAATGAATATCGCCTGAAATAAGACTTAACAACTACGGAACACTGATGTTCCAAATTTTCCACTGAAGATCACTTCCGGATTCTATTTAAGTCGCATAAAACTCGTTGCAGCAAGCTTACTGACCGAGACGAATAATTTTTTCAAGCATTAAAACAATTCCTAAAGTCCCCCAAATTCGTCTACACAGCCTCATTATGATACATATCATTTCTAACGATTTAGTTCATGAATCAAATGTTCCTGCTTGCATTCGTTTATGGTGATAGGAATTTCTGGATGATTATGACTCGAAAAATCGATGAAGATAAGACTGGTAGGCAAACAGTTCTTCGGAAAGAATTGAAATGGCTGTGAGTCACAGGGTCACGTGGTATGACCTACACGACTCGCCAACACACCTGACACGCAATTCGTATCGCTGGTTGTTATACGCTCATACATGTCGCTAGGTGTATGATTTCTTTCTCTCTTTGGATCCTTATGAAACTCATCTAAAACTTTAATGTCTAGAAGGGGAAGATCAATACGGTCACCTCCAACTCGACGACGAGAACAAATTTGGGACAATCCATGACATGATAATATAATTCGAAATTTGTAATGATACAGGGTATGCCTTCATGATTCTGATTACGTTTAGACTGATCTTTTCAGTTCTATTTAATACATGCAAAATTATCACCAAGTCTGCTCGCAAAATCTAATTACTTGTAGCTCGGTATCTCGGTGTTTTAGAATGTAATGATAATTCTGTGTAAATTTCTTTCTCAGTCAACATTTTAGTTGATGCTACACGCAGTGCTCACGAATCAGATTTCGAACTTACAAGTTCAACAGGTACAGTGTAAATGTCGTTATTTTTTTTATGAGGTTGAAGTTAGTAACGTTACTGCTACGATGCATGTTTAGGAAAAATCTTCACTTCGCACTTTTAAGATTGTTTGAAATTTAGTAAATCATAATAAATGAAACGTACTCATATGTTTTACAGCTAATTCCTTAAGAGTAATTCTAACGTTGCATAATAATAAATTTCGCCTTGATGTTTTGTTATGTTAATGTTACCAATTTCAGCCTCAGATTTTTTTCTGTTATCTACCAGGTAGCTCAGACTATATTTTTGCGTTTTTCATTCTCTCTGAAGTATGTAGTTAGATATGAACTGCGATAAGTGGACTCGTCGTTGTTCTTTGGTCACTACATAAACAAAAGTAATCCTGTCTGACGGTAATAATTCAATGTCAATTACCGTCAACTTTCATTTTGCAAAATATCGGCGATACGAGTGCAAGGAACATAATTAGAACATATATAAACTCATTTCGGATCATCGCAATGTACCATATTATATATAATATATATATATACATATATATATATATATATATATATATATATATATATATATAGAGAGAGAGAGAGAGAGAGAGAGAGAGAGAGAGAGAAAATTACTCACCTAATCCCATTTCGCGGAAAATCTCTTTAGGAGCGATTTCTTCGACTGGATCTTTTCGGTAACAAACGCCCGCAGAAGTGTCTGGTTTTTCCTGTTTTTTGGGAGGTTCCGTCTTCGTCGCAAACTCTGGTTGAGCTAGGCGAGACGGTGGCAAAGGACAAGATTCTGGATCCGATTCGAACTCCGAATCGCCGGTTTCGGCACCGGTTTGAAGGAACTTATTCTGCCCGCCACTTTCCGTCGCAATAAAATCAGAAGACAATTCGTATTTCTCTGGGGCCGAGGGTGCCCCTTTACCTGCGAAACTTTGGAACGGTTCCGGCGTACCGGAGCTGATTGGTTCCGGTGACGCATCCCTCGGTATAGGCGGCAGCGATTTGTTCGGTGGTTCCGGAGTTGGTTCCCGGTCATCGAACTTTTCCTGCAGGGGTTCGCACTTCTCAAATTTATCCGGCTTCTC
Source organism: Neodiprion virginianus (assembly GCF_021901495.1). Classification (NCBI taxonomy): domain Eukaryota; kingdom Metazoa; phylum Arthropoda; class Insecta; order Hymenoptera; family Diprionidae; genus Neodiprion; species Neodiprion virginianus. Next base: position 15,309,916 of record NC_060878.1, on the reverse strand, counting down.
TACGACGTTCCACGAATCGTCCTCAAACGGTTGCTGTTGCGCGTGTTTGACCGCCGTCTCCTTGGATATGTCCTGGATAGAATCGTCCTTAAGGAAGTCGATCGTTGGTGGTTTTTGTGGCTCCGGTAATACAGAGGATTTTATCTCCCCCAAAAAGTCCTCTTCAGGTTTTCTCACGGTCTTAACTTCGACGTTGCCCAAATTCAGACCCTCCATAAGTTTGCTCGAGTTATCTTGCGTCGCTGGCATCGTGTCTGGTTTTTTAACTTGTCCGTAAGCGTCATTGTCTGGTCCAAACAGGTCGCGCTCCAATGCCTCGTCACCGTGCATCTGATCGTTCTTGATATCTTCCAGGCCGAAGAGGTCCTCCTTTGGATCGATGATGTCCTGGATCTCTGGCATTTTCAATGCAGCTTGGGCGATATCCTCAAACAATTCTTCGAAGGATTCAGACTTCTCGGTGGTCTTGGGTTTTGCCTTGCCAACCCGGGCGTCCAGAGCGTGCTGGAGCTGGGATGCAGGATCCTCTGCGACCGACTTGCTTACGCCAGGTGCAGACGTCTTCTCGGGTTTTATTTCCGTGATCAACGGATCCTGGGCGAATAGATTTTCCTGGGGACGACTCTCAGCCGGTTTAACGTCCTTAGCTAAGGTCGGCTGCGATGGGTTATAAGCTTGTGGTGATCGTTCGCTGTCCATAAAGGCCAGAGACGCAGCCTTGGGGTCTGCACCCTGCGGCAGGGGTGTCGGGTGGAAGGGGTGGAAGGGTTTCGACGCCTGCGCAAAGCTTGCAACTTCCCCGAGGATGTCATCGACGTCGTTGATTGGCTTGTCGAGAACGTCGGCCAGGGTTCGTTTCGCAAAATCAGCCGAAGGGGGCGGGGTTGCGGGCGCAGGCTGCAGGTAGACTTCGTCAGCTGGTAAGCTCGAGTCCAGCAGACTTCGTTGGGAGTTGGGCACAGCGTCGTGTTTATCGATTGAGGCAGGGTGAACCTCGCCGACGGCACGTGGTACGTCGACGAACTGCGCCGGGACCGCCTGATCCTGCTGGCCCTGAAAGCTGGCGGCCATATCCTTGCTCTCCTGTATGGGCGAGGTGTCGTGCTCCAGGTGTTCGAAGTCGTCGAGTGAGTGGTGATCTCGTTTTAGTTTGCTAGCCGCGTCGGCATCCCCCGGATGAAGAGGATTTTCTTTGACCTTGTCAACCTTTTCCTTCGGTAATTCAAAGTTATCCATACTTATTATTGATTCGAGTTTTCCCACCTAAAAACGAGGTTCGATCACTCCCGCTGTCACAAATCCTCCTTGTACGAAAAAGTGCTTTTACAAGGAACTGCTCGTCTCCTTTCTATCGGAGCAAAATATTCACAACGCGCAATTGCGTATCAGCAACACCCTTCTTCTGAACTTGTACGTGTCAAAGTCGAACGGACACTGTGATATTTCTTTCCGAACGATTGCGTACCGCGAATGCCGCTATCATGGGCGAGAGCGATGTGGGAATATCTCTGGAAGTCCGTCGTTTATCTGATTATTGGGTAAAATGATTTACGGGGAGGTTAACGCAATTAACCGGAAGAAGAAAATCCCTTCTCGTTCTTGAATTTTTTCGCGTGTCTCAGCTGTCAAATGTCACAGACACGAGTGAACCGAGGAGAGAATGAAGAGACAGACAGGCAAAATGCAGCGCACACAGCAACGCGCACAACGGGCAGTTAGTCAGGCAAACAAGGCGAGGGAGCGGCACCAACAGCAGCCACTCGGATTCACTACGCGGTCCTCGTCTCCGCGTCGATGTGGTAGTGCCAGTTCTCCCACCCGGTTGCCGGGTTTCCAATGTCCCCCTCCGGCGCGTCGCAACGTCCCTCGTTCCATAGCCGGCCGGCAACCGGCACCTTCCTTTCGTTGCATTTTTTGCTCCGCCCCCGCCGAAGCGTGAACCTCACATCGAGGCAATTCCACAAACCGTTCGAAAACTCTCGGCAGGGGCGTTACGCGAAGGTGACCCTCAAACCCCGAACTTCTGCGAAGATGTGAGATTGCTCTCGTTATGTTTCCCATGTTACACCCCATTGTGCTAGGTAGAGAAAACACTGCACATTGACGTGGCCACGGGGTTTCCGCCTATCACATTGGTACCTATGGCTACAACCCTTCGTCTAATGGCTCACGATCAGAATCCCCGATGCGGAGACGTCTTATTTCGACACAGTGATCAAGGTTGATCGCAATAAGTAAATATACACTTACCTGCCTTTATTTCCAACGCCATTGACTGATAACATAGTCGAAAGAATATCACAACTGTAATCGCATGTTCCTAACTCGATCTATCAATATACTGAGACAAATACTTACCTCGCTTAATGAAATTTGCACAATTGCCACTGTTCTGTGGCGTACGACAAATTACTTTTTGTGCCATCACACTTACGTCGAAGTTTCTGTTATTCATGAATACATTGGATCATGTCCAAAGTATTGTTGATCATACCAAAACGGTCTGATCAACGATACTTTTGTTAGTTATTTATAGACAGGGTAAATAATTTCAAGTTGGTGAAATCTATTTGGGAGAACATCCATGCATTGACGACCCTGTTATCCCCACCAGACTGCAACGAGACCGTCCGCGGGTGACTCATGCCGCTTTCGAACTCGCACCTCGTTAATTGTCGTGCGGTTTTTAACGCTCAGAACTGGCGCAATGCACTATTCATATAAAAATAGAGACGGTAATTAGTACGTACCTGCTTGTGTTTATAATTTTATAATTGACATAACGTTCTAACTGTTTTCAGTAAGGTCGGTTTGTCTATCGATACTGAAAATTACGTCATACCTAGGTCAGATTCAGAAATGTAAAATCAATCGTGTCTGCGATAGCAGCCAGATGACCGTGAGGATGGAAAACTCCACATGAGTCTTCCTTTTAATCTTCACACTGTATCTCAATTTCTCGTTGCACAATGACAATTATGCCTATATCCGAGCCTACATCGTACGTAAAGCAAACCGGCTTCAACGCGTTGAAGTAATGCGCAATGGTTTTGTGGTCTTGTCAGCGATCTATTTCTTCCGACCGCAGTGTTCCGTCCCCCAGACAGCTGTTTACCCTCTAGGTAAAATAATTTTCCTGAAGAATTAAAAAGTTCAACTGAAAGCAAACAAGCTTAACAGGTCGTGCAATTTTCAGGGACCCTAAAAAATATGAAATACAGACAAAATCATGTCTTTGAATCCTAACCCAAGTTCGAGGAGGTCTCGCCTTGTATCGATTCAATGAACGGAGATTACGAAAATGGAATAAATAGAACACACGTAAAACATGCTCTTTGCTATAGCTACGATGGTGTACAATTTCGATTCTTCTTCGAACCAATTGAGTTTTTCAGGCACTTTAAGATCGCATAATTTTGAATTCTAGGTGAAGCGAAGCGAGGTGGAAGTCTCATGTTGTTCCTTGAAGACTAATCAGTGCGTGGGGATTCAGAGTCTGACCGCTGAGCCAAGAGGAGAGAAGACGTCCGTGTATCACGCGATTGCGGTGATTGTGGAGTGTGGACTGGTGCGGACACGCTAGAAGAGCGGGGGAAGACGGTGACGCGCAGGCGTCGGTACTGCAGGCATTGCGGTGGGAACTGCCGAGTGTCCACAGCAGTGGCGGATAAGTATGCCTCTTGTGAATAACATGGCTGCCACACGGTTTCGCGTTGCATTCGCCGCCACTCAGGATGAAGACCCTGAAATATCGTTGAAAAACGGCATTGCCACCCACCCGGCTATTGGGAACGGAAAACTAAACGGTTATGCAAGCCTCGCGAGCGATCTTCACGTTCGGGTAAGTCATACTCCACAGTCACGTGTGCTCCAAAGACATTAGGGTATCACTAATCGGAAGGTCATTTGACGCCTCCCTCTTGCAAAGAATTTAAATTCACACGGTATACGCGACAGTTAAGAAGGTCGGCGTAAGGCGTGATGCGCGCTGCTGTAATTGGCTTTCGAAAAATGTATGTCCAATTCGCACCGGTAAATTGCTCCTCGATCCGCACACTGGATGGTCATGCTTGCTTATGATAAGCTATGAACGTCATTGGGTGTTTCCGCGAAATTTATGTTTGTAATTTTCCCGGTTTCCTGATAAGATATTACTAGTACAACTTGCGACACACATCGTTACGAGCCTAAAGGTGTTCACGTTTCTACTCTCCATAGTTGAGATATTGTTTCTCAAGTAGGTTCAGAGCTCGTCGTTTCTTAAGTACATTAATTTCCAGTATATGCTCTTGCCTATGGCTACCACGCATCGTTCAGCAGTTCAGAAATCAAAGATAAAACATCATACTCTGAAATGATCAAATATGGCATTGAAGTCTGTTTTGCTAACTTATAAATTACTACTTTTTGAAAGAATGCTGAACACAACTTGTTTTTTTGGACACTTTATTCCTTTACCTTTTTTCAATTTTTTCTGTTTCGCTATGACTGGTCAACCAAACTCGTTTTTCAGCAGTCAGTGAGCTAGAAACTGTTAAAAATGTGTAAACTATAAAAAATACGTATTGTGACTATTCCTCTGGTTTCTGAATTTTCAAGTGTAATATATGCTAGCATTCTGATCCTCAACTCTAGATGTAATTTGGTAGAATAGTGTTGGGGGGGGGGGGGGGGGCACAGGGGGAGACCTGGACGAAACTATACAAACGTAGCAATTTGACTCACTAGTAGTAGTGCAATAGTCCTGTTTTTCTAGTCTCTTCATCAAATGATTTTCACCAATGGTAATAATACCACAGTGTGTAATCATCACAGAATCTTTATGGGCATTTATGGCTGAAAATAAAATGCTCTTTTTTTTCAGAAACGAAGAGTTGTTGACACACCAACAAGCTACAAGTCGAAAGAATCGTTCGAAAAAATATCTTTCATAACATCGGCTCTTACCCACCTTGGATTTTACTTCTTAATGTTCTTAGGCTTTGTTAATCAATTACTGTTCACGCCGAAAGTGGCTCAAGAACAAAACAGAAAGGTACAACAGTCTGTGTATTTATTCTGTAAAATACCTTAATCTTAATCACTGAACTATAGTAATTTGCATTTGGTCGTTAATCGGTGTGCAATACAACTTGTTAAATATTCATGTGAAACATTTTTGTGTAGTTCACATTAGCACTGCCGTTTGGGTCAAATGCTAATACTTCAGTGGCTCATCTGTTTAGAGATTAAATTTATCAGATTATTCAGTGAAACAGTTTTTAATCATCACAAATACATAATTTTATTGCCTTGCAATATGATTTTCATACGATGAAATCATATCTTCACTCCTCCAGTTACTTCTTGTATGCAATATTGATTTCATATACTTCTCTATAGGGTTACGCTCCACTTTATGATCAATTTGAGGTATTTTACCTACGATATGTTTACCGGAGAATTCGCGACTGTTGGAATCGACCAATTTCCTCCGTACCCGGTGCAGAAGTTACGCTAAAAGACCGAGTTACTCACGATTACGGCTGGTCCTTCAAGTGAGTTTAATTACGTACAGCTGTTATTCACCAGAAGAATTGAACTGTGAATGTTGTAATCATGTGAACTTGCTGATTATTTATCATTCTCCAAAATCCTGAGCTAACAGTTTCTTACACAATGAGAAAAAAGTGGTGACCTACTTAACCATTTTTGCCTCCATCTTGCATCCCTACACCTTCTTGGCCTAGATATATATTACGTTGGTTGGATAGCCTAGTTTGACTTGTGAGCTGATCAATAATGCTCAGTTATTGGTGATAGGGAATTAATCACAAATGTTTGCGATTTATTTTGACTGTAAATCATGAATTTGTAATTACACGCAACTTTTCATTTCTAACTAATCAGTACATCTTCAGTGCGATGATTAACGTTGAACATTTCATTAACTCACAAGTCTGAACAATTGCCAAAACTGGCAGTAAGCCCATAGCGTAAATTAATTTTTCATTTACTGCATATTCACCTGGAATTTGATTGAAGCGTTATAGTTTGTGTTCCAAAATTTGCATTCATTAATCGTTGGTTACAGATTCACAGGAACGGAAACCCGGTGTATAAATTTAGGCTCTTACAACTACCTCGGATTTGCAGAATCATCTGGGAAATGTGCAGAGCAAAGCATCCAGACGCTCAAGAAGTATGGCTGTGCCAGCTGTAGCACGCGTCTGGAACTAGGTAAGAAGGTCGACAATAAAGTCATATTGATTGTAAGGATGGAGTCGAAAGATTAAAAAAAAATATATATTTACCTACTACGGTGTGATTTGTTTCAGGTAACATGCCAATTCACAATGAACTGGAGAAATTAACTGCCAAATTTCTCGGGGTTGAAGATGCAATTGTATTTGGAATGGGATTCGCGACAAACTCTCTTAACTTACCATCCCTCATTACTAAGGGGTGCCTAGTTCTCAGCGACGAAAAAAACCACGCCTCTCTTATCCTCGGACTTCGATTATCAGGTGCCGTTACCAAGGTCTTCAAACACAATAGTAAGTATTTCCTGATTCAAAGATAAAAGGTATTTATTCAATATGCGGAAATGAAGTTTCTGTTACACTAGTATAGTTTACGCAAATTTGCAATATTTGTCTTCCGCTCGTACACAATATCTATGACTCATATTGCAAACTTATGCATAGTGTAAAACGACCCGCTCTGCCTCCTTGATGCACAATCTGGTATTTTTTAACAAGGCAATTCCAATGAGCCTAATATTTTGATTTGTGTTAAAAAAAATTAAAAGACCAGTAGTAAACTGATTAATGTCTTGCCTAAGGTTTTACGAGCATGAAATTTTATTTTTATCAGACTGTCCGCTTCAACCAGTTCCGCAATTCTGGCTTTGGTCCAAAATACCAAGTGAAGTTTAATAGTCCAAAATACACAAAAGACTGTTACGTTTCAGAATCAAGCTAGGTATAGAATCTTGAACTAGACTAAAGAGGAATGAACTGAAAAACTCCGGAAACACAAAGAGTTATACCTTACTCAAAGCGGCTACGATCGCAGGTAACACGTCTAAAGCTTGTTCTAGATACAAATCATCTCGAAAGGTGTTTGCGGGAAGCAATTGTACACGGGCAACCCGGTAGCGGCAAGCCATGGAAAAAGATATTCATTATCGTCGAGGGTATTTATTCCATGGAAGGCTCCATCGTTCACCTTCCTGACATTTTGAAACTGAAGAAAAAATACAAGGTAAGTTCTCTGCGAAATTCAGACACTCTGATAACTTAATTCATGGCTAATCACTTTTGTTCTTAATTTGATAGGCCTATCTTTACCTCGATGAAGCGCACAGCACTGGCGCTATGGGGACCCATGGTAGAGGGGTTTGCGACTATTATGGAATCGATTCTCGACAGGTCGACATACTTATGGGAACTTTCACGAAAAGTTTTGGTTCTGCTGGCGGGTACATAGCTGGCACTAAGGTGAGGTACACTTACAATGAGATATAAGAACGATTAGATGATTGTTCATGTTTTAACGATTTGGCCATGTAGTCAAACCTAAAGAGAATCTGAGCATCCTTCACACCTGGAATTTGCTTCACTGTTCTTTGGACTTGATTGACAAAATTCTTCTTTCAGGAACTTATTGATCATTTACGAGTACACAGTCATGGACATACCTACGCCTCGTCCATGTCACCACCAGTGGCGCAGCAAATTATCACTTCAATGCGTATCATAGCTGGAGAGGACGGCACAGACGCGGGACGCAATCGCACGAAACAGCTTGCCAGAAACACAAGATATTTCAGACGCAGGCTCAATCAGATCGGCGTGATTATTTACGGTAACATGGATTCGCCAGTAGTGCCTATGATGGTTTATCTCTACTCAAAAATCGGGTAAGTTGGCCCTTCAAGTATGTTCTTCGGTTGAAAATCAATCATTTTTTCGTAATTCTATTATGAGATGATCTGACGTTAAGTATTTATCTAATTGATACATTTGTAAGCTACAATAATTTTCCTAAAAAAATAAAATAATGAACAAAGTTATAAACAAAAGCTCAGATAACCATTGTTCATTTCGAATAGTTTTAAAATGCTCAATAATCTAGCGTATTTATTCGTTTTCACTCTGCGATTAGTCTTTTTTTTAGAAGTCAATTTTCTATAGTTCTACCACTATTTTTTTTTATCACTTTGGTATCGTTAAATATTCAATTTTTCAATACTGTGCTAGTATACATTTTGATCAACAAATAACGGTATTAAATTCACTATTGAGAGAAAAAAAATCTATTTCCGCAAATTCGTAAAAAAGCTTTTCATACAACATAAGTTATCGTGGGGTGAGATAGAACCAGTATGTTAAATTTTTCAACGTTTTCCATTGGTTTGAAATGTAAAATCGAAATCGGAGCTCTTGTCCATAGTTTTGGCTTCTTTGTTTTGTGCCTTTCCAAAATAATCGCCCTAGCTTACAGATGTAACAGCTTGATAAACACGTGACGTGTGACCATCTCGGAATAAAATTACCAATAAAGTATTGATATTCCTGTAGATATAGAAAGTATATACAACCTCCTTACAGCCCCCTAAGTTTTAGACATCATGGCTATTGAAAACTACGATTATAAAACAATTTTCAGAACCGTGGTGCGAACGCTGACAGGGCACGGAATCGCAACGGTTGGCGTCGGTTTTCCAGCCACTCCGCTTATGGCGGGCAGAATACGTTTCTGCCTATCAGCGGCGCATACAAAGGAACAGTTAGACTACGTAAGTAATTCGAACAATCTATAATCGAATATTTGGCAGTATTTTCTGAAGCAATACAGTATTCATATTTTGCTCTGTTCTCATTACAGGTTTTAAAAAAAATTGAAGACATTGCTGACACGCTAGGCCTCAGATATTCGAGGAAACCACGCGATCCAAATCCGATAGAATATTACTCAGACAGCGAAACCGAATGACCTGCCTCGTAGTCTCAGCTGGTTTAGAACGTTCAATACTAGGGTAAAGCTTTTCTTGTGATGGCTAACGGGGTGGATGTCACCTTATTCACTTAGACCCTAGTACCTCAGGTCACTAACGGCAGAAGTCGGATTCACAGTAACAGTTGAAGAAAAGTTACCCTCCTAATTATTTATCTATATACATACAAGAACCGGCTAACACGTAGAGCGAGAACAAAAATAAAACTCTAGCACATACACGAAATAGCATATAGCGGAAGTAACAGATCGGAAACGTTGAAAGTACACGGGATTATTTTACCTTTCCTTGTAAGCCTGAATCTGGGGGAATATATTAACTAGTCAGAAGAATTTATCAAAGCTAATCAAACCGTCGATGTATCAAGTTGACTGCGACGTAAACGAAGCTTATTTTAGGCTAATCATAATGTGCTGGCACAAGCGATTGATTTCTCAAAATCAAAGGTAGCAACTGTAAAAGTAAACGGATGTAAACTCAAAGTGGACGGAGTATCTTATATCACCTGTTTTAAATATAAAACCTTTAATGTTACATGACACATATCATAGTATCTGTCAATTGAAGGTGCAGTTTATAATTTCTAAATTTGACTTACGGTGCGAAACGATTCATAGAATCAGTTTTCATCAAAGAAATAATATTACCTACTCTTTATCGGGTATTTAAACGGCACAAATACCGAACGCTTTGGCCACTGAATAATTACCTGTATGTACATCGGACTTTATAGGCAAAGAGAAATTCAATATTGATGTATGGAATTTTTTAGTGAACATCAATGTCGCCAAAGCTTTTAATTATACAGTTAATGTTGCCTTATAGACCAGCGCGCCTAGTGCGATGTGGTGCGACTTATTATCGTAGAATATAGTGGTAGGTGTAAATTCTTATCTCCCTATTTTTTCACGCGATTTTTTCTCGAGGATATTATTAATGATCCCTAGATGATCTGGGCGGACTATGAAGAACCAACGAACTCCAGACACGCAATGCTGTATAATCATTCAACGCAAAGTATAATGTACTCACTTTCCGACCCCTAAGGTTATTGATAATCACGATTATAGATAGCTATATAATCCATTACCGACTTAAGGCATAGTTTCTACAATGTTTTACAGAATTAAGAAGTACCTCGTCAAAGAAATCGGTTTCAGAAAAATTCTTATTTAAATGGTCTCACAAAGTTAATACATCCTTCAGTCGTTCAAATTGCTTTACAATTAGTGGGACACTGTTTTGTTGTCTGATTAACGTTAGACTTTAGTTGTTATGAACGTGTTAGTACAAAGATTTATCATCATGCACGAATCCATGTATAATCATGGTCTTTCGAACGTTGTTTATATATTTCAAATTTCGAAATTAATAGATTGTATAATTTGTATTATAGCTGAAATACGCTTCTTCGCTTCTTTTCCAATCAAACAAAATATAAAATCCGGTACTGCTTAATTGATTCATGTGGAAAGAAAGTAGCATGGTTGATCAAACCATTCATTGTGATCTGCTAAATTTCATAAATTGCGTATTAAAAGTAGTGTTATAAATAAAGGCCCGCTGTTTCAATCTACATGAAATCGATGAACAGAAATCCAATTGATCGGTTTGTGTATACTAAGATAATGTGTAATATTTTATTTTCAAGTACAATATTTCTGTTGTAGTTATCATGACTGGCTCAGTTCAAATCACAAAAACGTTCAATTTATGTACCTACATTCGTATTATTAATACTTAATAACATTTGTAATTATATGCTTACAAGAATGAATAGATTAACCCTTGTAACTTCGGCTGGTAGGAAACGGGCAATTTGTTGTGCCATAAGTATATATCGCCATATTTGGTGAAGTGTTATATCGCAACTCTGGTGTGTTGGGTGAACAAAGAATACTATACATAAATATATACATTATTATATCCAATTTCTGAGCTTTCAAAATCGAATCAAGGCAAAAGTCAGGTACGAGATTTTCAAAAGTTTTAGCAAATCAAATGGTCAATTTGGTCAAAATTATGGATGCAGGATGTGAACTATTTCGGATTTATCATCTGTCTATAAAAATTTTATTATCAATAATACGTACTGAATTTTAAAACGTAGCATAAAATATCGTTCATTAAAGAAATAAATTGAAAATAAAATAATTATTATATATAACAGAGGGAACCTTAAACAATCTTTACCGTAAGAAAATACAAAAGACAAAAGAAAAGAAAATAAAAAAGAAAAAAACAAACACATACATTAGGGTATGCCAAAAAAAAAAAACAATTTTTTCTTCAAACGCGCATCAAAATTTCGGTAGAGTATCTCGAATAGAGAATGTCAGCCAAATATGAACTCTTAATATTGATATTAATAAATAAGAGATATTCGCATATAAACTCATGGGTGATCATTTTATCTCAGTACTTTCTTATAGAGAATGAAATTTCCTGTAAGAATCTGTAATTAGATAGTTTATAAGTTGAGCAGTTTATGGGGAAAAAAATGCAAAAATTTTCCGATTTTATTCACGTGTTATTTAAATGGAAAACGAAAAATATAAAATAGGTACCTCTAAATAACAATATTAAAATTTCATATTTGGCTGAGATTTTCTATTTGATATGCACTATCGAAACTTTGATGCGCGATTGAAAAAAAAATTGTTTTTTTTTGGCACACCCTAATATACATACATATGTACGAATTCAAAGTTCTTTAAGGAATGCACAGATTATAATTAAATACATATCTTTTAATCTCAAACTCAAAATACGCTACTATGTCTTTCTCTTTGCAAGTTTACACATTCCTATCACAGTTTTATTTTTGTAATAATTATTAATTAGTATTTAAAAAAAAAATTGTATGTAAAATATAATATTATCATTATTATTACATAGATAAATTGTACGTTTTCTTAGACAGTTTCCCTAAAATGTTTTTTTTTTCATGTAACATGTCGATGTTAAGATGAGTGATTATTATAGACTCGACATTGCGGTGGGTATAGGTATTTGGAAAGGTAAATATGCATAGATCAATCAGTTTCATTTTATTACACAAAGTAAAAAATAAGTATTCCAATGTTTTGAAATACTTTTCTCCAGATTACTATAAACGAGTTGGTTAAAAATATGAAAAAAATACAGTAAAGTTCTCGGTAATGCTCTGCTGTCATGTAAGGATGATTGTACATATATAGTTACACATAAATCTATACATGGATATACCTACGAACTAATTAAATCCAGTCTTAAAAACTCTCTATTTTAATATGTTACAGATGCTGCGAGTCCATGACAAGGTTTCCGTCTTTGTCTTTGAGTCTTACTCTGCCACCGGCATACCGTGTTTCCTGGGAACCGTCTGGATAGACCAATTTTACTGTTCCATCCGGATACTCCCGCCTCTGATTGCGAGAAAGCGATATTTTTCATGAGTCAAGAAAACATGAATGCTTAATTATATGCTAGTAATATCTTTAGCGTAAATGAGAAAAAATAAGCATTAAACAAAAAAGAAATAAATAATTAGTTAATCTATGACGAAGAAATATTCAGAGCAATTTAAAAAAATTAAGTGATCCATGTACAAATTATTACTTTGTGATCCTTCGTATGGACTTCCCGCTGGCCATTAGGCAAAATGAGGAGTTTTTCACCATCTGCTGAAGTTTCGGCTAAAGTTCCGTCTGGGAGAGCCCATTTTTCTGTCCCGTTGGACTGCAATATTCTGACGGAACCATCAGGGAACGATACTTCTACAGTTCCATCCTTTGATCTCCTTTCCACCTGTCCACTGTGGCAAGCAAGATTTGCAAATAGTAAATGATAAAACTAATCTCGATTCGATGTCTAATCAATAGATAGTGACAAATAGATCGAAACTGTAACTTCATCATACTCAGGAAATTCCAGAATTTCCAGTCCGTCGGGCATTGTGGTGTGCCAGGTTCTTGTAGTGGCATAAAAGTATTTAACGCTGCCGTCTTCCCTGCTCTCGCAAACATCTCCGTTATAGTAAATCAACTTTGTGACCATGCCGTCAGCAGAAATTTTCTTGACATTGCCATTTGCATACCAGAACTCAACGCGACCATCTGCATGTCGCACTTCTTTTATACCTTGTTTGTCTACTTTCACCCCATTCTTGTCATTCGGCGACTTTTGTCTTTTGAAAGTACCTATGGTTTCCTTGCTGCTCGCGGAACTTTTCAGTGATGAATTCTTTTTGTTGGCATAATCATCATTTCCTTCTTCATTATCGGCGTCAATTATTTCTCCAATCATGCTCTCACTCTCACCTTTCGAAAGGCTGTCCCTTTGCTCGAAATTATTTCTATCAGACAAATCTCTCGCTTGATTTGCTTCGTGTAAAGGTCTTGCAATCAGCTCGTTACATTTAAATGAATTCTTTTCATTTTCCATGCCTTGGACTGCCTTCTGCGTGGCTTCCTCATTCTCTTTCAAGCCTATAGTTGCATCTTTTAGTAGGTTTTCATACAAGTCTCGCTTCCTTGCAGTACAGTTTCTCTTCTTTGATCCCAGCTGGCTTCTGTCATAAACGATCATTTTGCTTCCGTCGGAATTCACTTGGTCACAATTCTCATTGTTCAACTCGTCCAAATGCATCGCCTCCATCATTGGTTGCACCAGAAATGCATCCTCGTCAGAAGACGAGTCCTGCTTTCGTGGCAGATGCTTTTGTGATTCTAACGCCTTGTTTATTTGATGTATAGCTTTGGTGTTTGAAGGTATAACACTTTTACTATGAAGCCTTAATTTCGTTGTTGATTTTCGTGTATTTTGAAGTTTCTGAACTTCCTGCTTCAGCTTTGAATTTTCCGACTGTAAAATTCTCACTTGACTTCTGTGCCTGGCTTGAGCGGCATTCCATCTGCTTTCTTTCTGGTTCATTTCATCTCTCAATTCCTCTAATTGATCTTTCAGACTTTGAACTTCTTGCCGTTCCTGTTTGTTTTGCTGAGCCTTGACGTATGCATCTTTCAACCGATTCTCTAGAGCTGCTTTTTCTCTAGCCAATCTTTTCCTCTCTTCTTGGGTAGCGTTCTCCAACCTTTGTTTACGTTCTTCGAAATGGGCCTCTTTTTCCTTCAAATTACGCTCCAATGTTTTTCGTTCCTCCTGCAGCTTTTCTTTCAGCGTTGTTACTGTTATATTTTCCTTTCTGAAAATCTCGATCTCTCGTTCCAATTCCAGTAATCGAATTTTTAAAAGCTCTGATTTGAATGTCAAGCCATTCTCTTCACCCGTTTGCATTGAAGTCAACTCTTCTTCGATCAAAGTCGCGTCTGCTAATGACAAGCCTTCGTTTTCAGTTTCTGAGTTTTCACTTTCTGAGTTTTCACTTTTATCATAGTTCTCTGATGCTGAATCTGAAATATTGATATCATCATCACGATGTTTTTCCTCAGACTGTTCTTTAACATTAAACTCTTCTTGCTGATTTTGATTTAGATCTGAAGATGAATTGTCATTGTAATAATGATTTGTGTAATTTTTAGAATTCATTTGCCGTGGTTGGATAACTTTGGATGGCATCTCCATGGAGCCCTTCAAGCTTCTAATTTGATTATTTCCGATAACAGAAGTGGATTCATCAGCATCTGAAGAATCCGTAGTGACCGAACAATCGCTCCACGCCCTCTGATCAGAATAATTTCGTGATGCTTCAGATACCATTGATATAGTGGAAGTATCAGTCATTGTCTTGTACTCGTTATATTCTGAAAATCGAACATGCAGACTAGTATTTTTTTCGTAATTAACTTGATGGTCAATATTTCTCTCATTTTCACAATGAGCTTCCTCACTTATTTGATAGTCTGTTCCGTAATTAGGATCAACATCAGTACCATACGGAAGTTCACAGATATTTTCAGCTGAATTTTCGTTGAAAATTTCAAGCATCTCATATTTATCAGTCGCCTGATTCTCCAAGTTTAATACGTCTCTTCCGAATGGCGAATTGTCGGACATTTCTCTTTGCTGATGTTTCGTGTAGGAAGTAGCAGAATTATTGCTCTGTGTTGTGTAAACTATTTCGGCGAGTAGCAAATCTTCATTAATATCGTGCTCTTTACTTCTCCATTTCTGTGCCAACGTCGAAACCTTATTTTTGCTAACGCTTTTAGATTTAAGTGGCGTTGATTGAACGGATTGTTGCAGCAAAGCAACAACTGTGCTTGATGTCGAACAAAAACTAGAATTCTCAGCCTTCTCCTCGAGAAGTTCAAAAATTCTTACTTCTTCAAGCTCTCTTTTAGTCCTAGATTCAATGTCTGAGGTGTCATGTTTGGTATTATTCTCCCTTTGTGGTTCCCGTGGATTGCACATCGATTTGCTCCGAACTCTGACAGGTGGTTTCACGTTTTTCAGACTCAACCTGCTCTGAGCTCTGTTCGGAATGTTAGGAAAACAATTCTTCTGTACTGAAACGGTTTTTTGGGCTACCTTCTTCACAGATTTTGATATTTCCCCAGGTTTATCAGAATGGGGTTTTACATTCTTTCCATTTTCCATTTTGACAGTACTAGGCAGTGACATGGTACGTGGCCTTGAGCGTTGTGAACTGCTACAGGCCGCTGCACCCGATCTGAATCTGGCCAATCCTTGACCTTTTTTTAAAAATGGTCTTTTCACCGGTTTCTTGGCGTTAGTACCATTGATTGACTTTTCATTTTCAGATTCCCTTAATCTCTCTTCAAGCAAAGTGTGGAAATCCTTTTTTGGAGATGGAACGGGAATATCGTCTATAATGATGGACTTCCTTTTAGGCTTGTCTGGTGGCAATGGTTCTACACCTTCAATTAACAATTCTGGAATACTTTTACAAGCCTCCTTTAACTCTGTCCTAAAGTTAACTTCCCTGCTATCCTTTTTATCACTAGCAATGGCATCCAAATTATCTGAAGCATCTGATCTTGCAGCAATGCTCAACGAATCATCAATACATAGTTCAAAAAGCTGTTTTTCAAAATTTTTTGACAACTGAGTAGCTTCAGGAGTATCTACACTCTTTTTGTCAGGTACGATATGTTGATGGGGTGAACTAAAGCTAGAATCATAGGGCAATTCGTGCTGCCTTTGAGGTGACAAGTGTTTTATAGGGTCAGCATTTGCAGGAAGAATTTTCAGGAGATTCTCATGTTTCATTGTAGCTGTATCGATCACACAGTTTTCTTCTAAGGAATCTTTGAAAACAGGATCAATACTTCTATTTTCTTCGCCGCTTATGTCTTGAACAGACAAGCCCAGTGCTTGATACATGCGGACTTGTTCACGGCTCAAGGTTTCACGTTGCTCTTGCTGGTGTTGAAGCAATCTTTCTTGCTGCTGCACTTGCCAGCGTCTCAACTCTTGGAGACGTTCCACTATTGATGCTTCCAAGGCCATCATTAAAATGTAGGATCTATAAGGAAAATTGTTGATGTGTTTTTAATTTTATCTTAAATAATTGTTATTTCCATATAGTTGATTATATGGTTTTACATTATTTTTTCGTATGACTTGTTTGTGACATCGATGAAACTATTTGTGATGCAGAAGATTGTTTGAAAACGATCTGCCACAAAATTTTATAAGATGCCGTTTAAACATGAAGATATAAGATTTTTGACACAGTATTTAAATCCTGGGAGAATTACTATATCACTGTCACATAATTACGATAGATTAAATATAAGATACGTGTTATATAATATCCATAATTTTTCACTTACCTTCTTAAAAATATAGGATTAGAATGGTGTAGGTGGTAATGAAATGTGAATGTATCGACTTATACATCAAGTTCATTGATCGCAAATCAAATCCAACCGTCAAAAACACTATTTCACTTTTTACAAATTGATGTCAGAATTATTTAGTCACTACTAAGCAATTATAATTCCGAGATCGATTAATGCTCGATTGACACCTTGTTCTCAGGAATAATACTGTCATAAGCTACATTTTATTGTTCGGTGAGCACAGATCCGTTATATTTTAAAAAATCGCATGCTGCTTGTTTACAGAATTACAAGAAGAAATGCGGCACTGCCAACTGCCGAGAGAAGTTGGCAGGGTTGCGCCGGAAAGCAAATTCCCGCATGGTCTGTGCATAAGTTTATGGCTTGTGTCCTTAGAGCATGTATGTCTGTATACGGTATGCTCCAAGCTTGCGTCTCTCAAATATGTTCAGTCAAAGCAACGGAATTCAAAATAAGCCATACGATTAGCGTAGCTTTTGTAATGCCCGTAACGATTAGTTGACTTTTATTCTTATTTCGTCTCATGTGGTGCCCTCAAGAATTTAACGACATCTCTCCATTCGAGTGAAGTGTGCGGCCGTGGAGACTAGAGGTAAGGAGGCCGAACGCAATGCTAGCTAAATGGTCGGTGAAAGTGATGAACGATCCGCGGATTGTAACCGCCTGGCGGCACTACCACTGCGGGCTCCGTCAGCGCGGTGATTTTGAATCGTCGATCCTCACGTATGTATAGTATGCTATTCGTAACCAGGCGCTGGTATCGCTTGCGGATACATCCCGAACTACAAGATCTTTCATCGCTTTCACGAACCACTTTTCGACGATTCCGCCATGTGCGTTCGGCCCAGCCCCCTGACACACGCTGCTAAAATGGTTCGCAAAATGTCCCTCGATTCTGCCGCCAATCTCCAC
The DNA here is from genome assembly GCF_021901495.1 of Neodiprion virginianus. Taxonomy (NCBI): domain Eukaryota; kingdom Metazoa; phylum Arthropoda; class Insecta; order Hymenoptera; family Diprionidae; genus Neodiprion; species Neodiprion virginianus. Next base: position 15,292,234 of record NC_060878.1, on the reverse strand, counting down.
CACTAATGGCGCTAGTAGTTGTCTGACAATCTTGCGCGCGGTCAGTAAGGGCAGCGAGCGTGTCAGAAGTCTACTAGCGCCACGTAGAGGAACTAAAAAACGCGTACAATTTTTTAGTATACGAGCACTGGTGAGTGTCAGGGGACTGGTTCGGCCTCCTTATCTCTAGTCTTCATTTGTGCGGCATCCAATTGCCGAGAAACCTAAAAGGGTCACACTGGCGTTTCTTGTGTCCCTGATCGAGTAGCGCTCTCTGAAGCGAAATAAGCTTGTAGCACTAATTTTCGAGGTGCTTAGGCGGCAAGCACATGTCGATAACTGACCAATATTCGGTTGTATTTAGCATCATGAAAGTACTGAATGATGCCGAACGTATTTATGGAAATCAATAATCGAAACTGTACGAATAACCGTAGATTGATATATTCTTCAGTTAACAGAATAACCAATGGTATAATAAACATTCACTGCCTCTGTAATGCTAAGGGTGCGTTCGGAAATTATCTGCCAGTGCTCAGTGCAGTCGACAATCTTTGGTCTCTCTTGCACTGCCGAGTACGTAACTAGTTCTATCTCTGTCTTATAGAATTTTTAGCACCGCCAGCTAGATTCGGAACACACTCTAAATACGGCAGACTTCGAGTCAGTTACAGATATGCGCTTGCGGCGCTTACCTAGAGAATATCGCTTACCGTCTGGGTCAGTTCGGATATGCTTCTCTGTGGTAATCCGGAACTTAGTTCCATGAATCTATTCATGTTAAAAAACACTCTAAAATAGGGTACCCTACAGTCCCTATGAAACAACGAAGCTTCAAGTGTCAAATGCTATTCTAGGGTCCGTTTTTTATTAAATAAAACGATTAAGTTACGAACCCATTACCTAACCCCAAAACCTACAGAATACAAACGTATACGTAGTTCAATAGGGTGATGGTAACATAATTATCACAAGAATTTAATCACAAAAGTTTCTTTAATCCCTTTCTAATATGACCAATGAAAATAAAGAAGATAAACGGTGAGTAATTTCTGATAATGTTGAATAATGTTGATCAAACAATTTTTCTTTTTCGATACAAAAGAATTTCTGAACAGTTTATTTCGCACTTTATCTTTGCACATTCAAAATTAAATTCCACATAGATTTGTCTGAGAATTTTTGTTTATGTGTTTCATCAATTACAGATATGGACTCATTGTACCGAGCAAAAATCGGCTCTCTGTACCCAAGCCTGGAAATGTTTTTGGGGAAGACAGTGGCTCTGATGCAGATGACGGATCAGATTGGGTTAGAAAAGCACTCAGAGCAGAGGGTGAAAAGAATTTGGTCAAAAAGCAAACGCAATTAACAATGAAACGTGCATTGAAAGAAGACCCAACCGTGTATCAGTATGATGAAGTTTATGACACTATTGAAAGATCGAAAATCGAAGAAAAGATAAATAAAAAAACAGTGGAAAAGAAGGCAAAGTATATCGAAAACCTGTTGAAGGCAGCAGAGCGCAGAAAACGGGAACAAGAACACAGAGTCGAAAGAATGGTACAAAAAGAGCGTGAAGCAGAGGGCGCGATGTTCGCTGACAAAGAAAGTTTCGTCACGTCGGCTTATAGGGCAAAATTGGAAGAATTCAAGAAAATGGAGGAAGAAGAAAAGAGAATGGATAGATTAGAGGCGATCGGCGACGTAACAAAACAGCAGGATATATCTGGATTTTACAGGCATTTGTATACACAAACTGTCGACGTTAACAGAAAAGACGCTGATGAAACAGACAAGGAGGTCAAGAAAGAAGTAGACTCAGCAAACACAGAAATAACTCGTATCGAGAAGTCTGAGGAAGATCAAGATCATGTGGATAAAGATGACCCACTGATTACAGACTCTGAGAAGAATTCTGACCATGAAAATGAAAGAAATTTAGCCAAACTGCAGAAGCCTAGAAAAACCCTTGCAAAAGGAGGAAGTAACCGTCAGTACAGGAAGAGAGCCGCAGAAATATCTCAGTCAAGTTCAGAAGATGAGTGTGATAATGAAGAAGGTATGTTAAAAACGACAGTGGCTGAGAAAAGTGAGGCAGAAACGCCAGAAAAGCTTATAAAGTTATCATCGGATGATGGTAAACTGAAGACGAAGGACATTCCGAGTGATACAAACAAAGCAGACAGCGACGTCAAGCCTGAGGCAAATATATCTGCTGCTGAAAATAGCGCCAAACAATCTGAGGATAAACTAGACGCAGAGGATGAGGTGAAAAGGGTGAAGAAAATGGAACCTGAAGCACCGAAAATATCAATATGGCAAAAACGAACTGTTGGACCGATTTTCGAAGCTGCATTAGAGAGATACTATGCAAGAAAGGCCGCCAGATCTTCTGGGTAATGCCAATTACGTCTGACAAACAGTTACTTTCCCAAGATGTCAATTGTAAATAAATGTGAATTAATGGTTTGGTACTTTTTAACTAATTCGAGAAAATCGTTTATTTTTTTTCCTCAAAACATAAATGCCCATTCTCATAGAACGTAAAAGTATTTCTGTTCTCGCTGACTGCGTGGTAATCATGTGAAAATATACGATCTTCACAAACTCGAAGCTTGTAGTTGTTTTTTATACGCCTAAAATCGTTACGAAGATTTTATTTATCTATATGTTTAGGCTAATCGCCACTAACAACATTCAGTATTTTATTGATGCGAGAATTTAAAATCTTGACTAGATAAACAGTTACAATAAATTGTTCCCGAATGAGGATGCATCTTATTATTATTGAACTTACTTGATATTCGATGATATTTGTCTGCAGCTTCAACTTACGCCGATCAAAGAAAAAAGTTCAACATATCGTAGCTATGTAAGATTAATCAATGGCAGATCGACAGGTCAATTCGCGTTTAGTTTATAAAAAAAAGTGGAAGGCTGGTAATTAGTGGAAGACCGACCAATAACGGTATTTTCTTTTCTACTTATATTTATCTAAAACAAATCTTATTCCATAAGTGTATTAAGATGATTTAAGATGTGTAAAATCATACGCGAATTCATTGCAAGGATTGAAAGACTGTAGTCCAAGTTGAACTTTTTAACGCGGTCTGAGTAACTGCTCGGTGATTTGGCACTGCCTTAGCCAATCACAGTCGTTACAGTATGAAAGTTCTCAATTGATCATGTATTTGACTCAAAATTTGCAATCAATCGAGTAATTTAATTTAGGACGTTACTTTTTACTCTACCTTTATCGAGCGAGACATTTATCGTTATTGTACGCAGTTTGAAACCATAATTAGGGATGTCATTCACAGTTCGTGGCTTTTAAGATTTTTTAAGTAAAATTGGATGGCATAGTAAACATGAATTTTAGGCATTATTCATGTCAGGACAAGATTGCACAAAAAACTGTGTCCTGACACGTCATTTTACACCTTATTAATTTCGGAATACGTAAGCAGCGATCAGAAAAAAAGGGAAAAATCGAAGAATCACTCGATCGATAAGTGAATCAGAATCGACAGATCTGATGATAAAATTTAAGTACATTATACTTCCAAATTCCTGATAGGTAGATAGTTGACAATGATAGCAGCTCGATTATGAAGTCGATACCGCAATATAAAAGCAATGTGGGTGTGAAATGTAAGCGCATATATGTATATTGATTTTCGCGTTGGTGGTAAAAGACGGTCGTGTGACGTCACTACTTCACGTGGGATTTGGCCCCCCCCCCTCCCCGCAGGGGAGCCGCAATATGTTCTCTGCTGACGTCAGTCGAGCTTTCCGATTAAAACGGGACGACGAGAGGAGCTGGTCTGACTCTTTGCTGTCAGCCCAATTTTTCCATTTTTCGCGTTAAGTTTCCCTTGCGAAAATGGAACTGTATAGTTTGCTAAAGTGCACTGCAAGTGTTGTTTTTTTATTATTTACAATATCCCTAACGTGTGACGGATATTCGCTGCGCGAGGCCGACGAGAGCGAGCAGGATATTAACGAGAATTTTATCACCCCGCACTACACGCACTATGAGGAGCTTAAAGAGCTGCTGAAAAACCTCACCGAAAGTTATCCTAACTTGGCAAAGGTCCATTCCATCGGTAAATCCGTCGAGGGTAGGGACTTGCTGGTTTTCGAAATATCGGAAAACGTCAATAACCGTCGGCTCGGCGAGCCGATGGTTAAATATGTTGCTAACATGCACGGCGATGAGGCTGTTGGCAGACAATTACTCGTCTATCTCGCTCAGTACCTTTTACACAATTATGGGAAAAACGAGAGAGTCACTAAGCTTGTCAACAACACCGACATATACCTGATGCCGTCCATGAACCCCGACGGTTTCGAAAAATCCCAGGTAAAAATGATCGATCATTCAACCTTTCTTTGGCTGCAAATCAATTAGCTACTCATTGCAATAACCATCACAACTTCAAAGATACAGTTTTGTTTTTCCCTGCACATACTCGGAACGAATTTGTATCAAGTGCATTGATATTCTAAAAATGATGTTCACACGTAAAATTTAGGAACTGTTGTGTAATGTAATATACTTATATTTGGTATAAATTTTGACGGATTCTTATACGCCCTTTTTGAGTTACGGAATACAAAATGCTCTAGTGGATTTTCATAATACAGCCCAAAAGCGCTCCAATATCAATAAAACTACTAGTCAAAAGGCAGAGAAATAACCTAGTATCTGGTTCATTACGTGCCCACTGCTTACTAATAAGCCTGTATCAAATTCGAAACAGTTTAGTGCGTTGTTTACGAATATAGTAAGGAACAAAGGAAAAGTCATGTCGAATGCGTGGCAGCACTGATTATGAGCACTGAAAATAGATCATAAGTGGCATTCCCTTTACCGCGCAGATGTTTGGTTCCCGTTACTTTACGCGGCAAATTCGAAAATTTTTGACAACTCGAAAACGACGGGACCAGAAAGCGAATCCAGTATCTGTGGATACTTATTCGCATCGAATTTCACTGCTTAAGTTTTTCTTTATTTACCGTTATCACAAATTCCAGATTTGTTGTTTCCAGTGCTTGATGTTTAACCCTTCGTCTGCTTACCTCCACCATAACCTATCGACTGCATATGGGGTCAATCAGTCTCCGCACAATATTTTATTTTGAATATCTCAGTAACTATGCACTTATCGAATAAAAGGTGGAGATACTTTTTGGATTGAATTCATTAAACTTTAAGTCTGTGCAATCAGATTTCTAAAAATGAAAAATGTAACCGTCGAGAAACATGCTTCAAGTTGACCGTACCATTCAGCGCTATTCAAGTACAAAGAAAAATTTGGAGTAAACATGACCTCATGTGCAGACGAAGGGTTAATCAAAAAATGTCATTCAGACGAATTTAATCTTCGATGTAATATCTTTGTATACGTTTAATTAAGCAGATGTAATTGCTCCGTAATATTTCAGGAAGGATTGTGCGAATCTAAATCACGATTTGTCGGTCGTGAAAATGCGAATCACGTTGATTTGAATCGAAATTTTCCCGATCAATTCGATAGAAAGTTGGCTGGTCAAAGGCGAGGCAGTATTACCGAAGGAAGGCAGAATGAAACTGTTGCTATGATGACATGGATAGCCACAGAGCCGTTTGTTTTGTCTGGGAATATACATGGTGGTGCCGTTGTTGCTAGCTACCCCTATGATTCAGGGTGAGATTTCTAGCTTAGTGAATTTTTCATAACTTTCGAAATTTTTTAATTACAAGTGAGATTGCAACGCCTGTATTGTTTCAAAATTTTGTGGATTCCTATTCTGGAGTTTTCAGCAGTTAAACTTTCGTGGTTCTTGAAATTCATTAATTTTCAATCGCTGATATCCCGGGATTGCGGAGTCAAACCAACAAAAATAACTTAATGATAGGATTCATGTTGAAACCAATCACTCGAGGAAAAAATCTTAAATTTTTAATCACGTTTTGGTTGTTAAAAATTGGTTTGACGAAAGAAAAATCTATATTTCGACAGCTCAGATATTTGTTATTTAAAATGGTTTATGCAAAATTTCTTGAACAATTTGAGAAATTGAGCATTTTTTAAAGAGTAAAAATGTCGTTACTTTATATGAGACTTTCAGGATTTCCGAATTGCTCGAATTCGTCAGTTATAAAACCTCAAATCTGGATAATTTGAGTAACCGGGAAATTCGGATATCTGGATAGACTGAGTATCCGATGCCAAGTGAATATGTCTCAACCTACCTAAGACATAATAACTAGTGACAAGAATATCAAATGAAAAAATAACCCAAGACAAAATAAACAGTGACCAAATATCATTGACAAACTAACCCGCGACAAAAGATACAGGGACCAAATAAGACTTACAAAATAACAAGCGTTAAAATTCAGGAGAACAATATTTATTTCAATGTTACTAGTGTATACAGCTTGATAACATAAGTGAAAAAAGTAGTCATAACACGTATTGGATACACACAATTGATTTGGGTTAGGATTAGGACACCCTGACGATCCCATACACACCCATACAACGCAGATGGGGTCATTTTGTCCCTAGATGTGTGTCGTGAGATGTTATTGTCTGGTGATGTTTTGTCGTGAGATGTTTTTGTCTACGGTTATTTTGCTGTATGAAGTTTTGTCATCAGGAGGTTTTGTCTCATGATAATATTGTCGTAGGTTATTACAGCATGGGTTTTTTGACGAGATATTTTGTCGCGGGTTAAAATTTTAGGATATTATCACGTGGAATCGAATATCTATGTAGTTAGAGTATTCGAATAGTTAGTATATCCAGAACACTTTGTAAAATATTTGCAAATAAATTACATTCACACCATAAGTTCAAGAAATTTGAAAACCATTGTGTATTTTTGCAACAAAGTACTTTAAGATTGTGAGTTGGCTGTCAAATTCACATGGAATGTATGGCAATTCCACTTTGCTGTACTGAAATTGTGCTTTGGCTCCAATTCTGCATAGAAAATCTGTAGTGGATTTGCAAACATTTTGATAGTATACATGTAATAGTAGTTATAAGTAAGCTGTAATATTTGTAGTACAAGTATCTTAACACTAACCCAGCGCGAGAAACCAAGCTACTCGTATTATTATAATACTTTAAATATCCAAATAAATGAAGTACTTCAACTATTCGAACAGTTGTAATACTTTGGATAGTATGAATACTCGAATACTTGAGTACTCAAACTATCCGGACAGTCTGGGTATCCGATTTTGACGCGTTGGGTCCAGTGGATTTGGGTTGTTCGCATAATCCAGATACGTGAAGAAGTAGTAGCTGTATTTGGAACGTGTATTGAGTGAAACCTTGACACGAATTCGTCGTTTGTATTCGTTTTTTAAAGTTCAATCCGTAAGTGATTAACTCATAAGACAATAGTCGGCCAACTTCTCAAGATGCAGATATTGCTTATCACAATTTTTTCAGTCGTGTACCACAAATTGTGCAAATCTTTATGGTTTCAATTAATACACTACCTTACCCATAGAACAAAATGTAAATTTTTTTAAGTCGTTGATACCTTCGATCTGATCGTATGTAAAATTACGTACTCAACCACTTTTAACATTCTTAGCTCTGTTTTGTTAGTATAATACACAAAAAGACATTGGTGGTTACATTATCATCGTGTCCAGTGTTCAGTCTTGGAAATATCTTCAAATTTTTCTTGTTTCCTGGAAATATTCTATTTTTAAGGTTTACCGCGAAATATATATTTGTTTGTCTACACTGAGTAACTGTTTTTAAGAAGTCAATTCCGCCTTGAATCGCGTTTTCCGTTTTTCCCTATTAACAGGTTATAGTAGAAATAAAGTATATCTCGTTCGTCGCGCCGATTATGTGAGTGCCTTCTGCATTCATGTATTTTTATTTTTCCTGAATGTCTTTAAAAAACCTGGAAATTTCCTGGAAATGGCCCTCAATTTGTTACGGATTTTTTACTGGATAACATGATTATGATAATATGCTCGGTCAATGCTTAGCAGTCAACAAAGCCCTCGTGGATGAAAATCACTTTATCTTAGCGCCCTGCATATTTTGAGTGGTCTTAGGCTTCTTCCACATATGCAGTAATCGAAAATCAAAATCGGAATTTTTGCCCATTTCAGAATTCGCCGGGAATGCTGCATAGAAAGCAAATCTCCGGACGATGAATTGTTCAAACACCTTGCACACGTTTACGCTGACAATCATCCGACCATGCGGGAAGGAAATGCTTGTCCACCGGAACGTTTTCCAGGTGGTGTTGTAAACGGCGCCTATTGGTAAGCAAAGATTTTTTCCGACACTTCACTGAACTTTCAGTAAAATTGACAGTACTTAATGGGTTTCCTCTTCTCATAATAACTTCAGGTATGAAGTTACTGGCGGGATGCAAGACTTCAATTATGCACGGTCCAATTCATTTGAAGTCACGTTTGAACTTAGCTGCTGCAAGTATCCGTCAGCCGATGAAATGCCGGAAGAGTGGAGACTCAACAAAGAATCTTTGATCAAGTATCTCGAACAAGCGCACATCGGAATTAAGGGTATGTCTATTTGTTTAAATACACCAACAAAAATGTTTAGTTCTAACTGTTTAATACTGTACACTTCTTGACAATTTTCATTCCGTACCATAACTGAAAAAATGGTTCTTGACGCCAAAGGGAAATTGGTTTTTCAACTCTAACTATAAATTCCAGATTGTGAATATTTTAGCCACCCATACTTTATTTTTTGTTTACTATTGCGATAACTTGATGCTGGTGCAACAATAAACAGCTCTTAAGGTTTCACAATTCAACTGAAAACATTACAATTACAACAAACAACTTAATATTGGCAACTGTAATTAACATTTCCTTGTAACATATTTTTTTGTAATTCCAACAATATTCAAAATTTTATTGTAACGATACCCAGCTTACTATAATTTCCTTTAACAAAAGAATATAATTTTCTTAGTACAAGCAAATATTGGTATGGAACAAAATTTTAATTAATACTCTTCTAATTTCAAGTCTGATTCATTTGATTGCTCAGGGAGATTTTTTTTGGTAGAAGGATACTCAGTTTGATTAAAGCTTGATTTTAACTAAAGTAGAAATCACTTTATTTTGCAATGTGCAGGTCTGGTCACAGACACGGATGGTCAGCCAATCGAAGGGGCGAGTATAGTTGTCGCCGGAATAAAACACAATATCTCAACTACCAATCGTGGAGAATACTGGCGCCTCTTACTTCCCGGTACTTATTCCATCTACGCTGCTGCATGGGGGTGAGTTTGATTTTTTGTCTGGACTGCTACATTACCAAACACGTTCCGTTGTGAAATTCCCCTGTTGAAGAAGTTCTTATAAATTACTTGTTTATTTTTTCTTCTCAGTCTCCGCAATATACCATATTTTTGAACAGTTCTGAAAAAACTTTTGCATTCTTTCCGAACAAGTTTAAATTACCTTGACAATGATTGAGAGATTCAGAAATTTCCAGAGAGTTTTTTGAAAAAAGTCACATTGTTTTGAATGTCCATTTTTTGTTGAAGGTTTGAAGAACTTCAAGTTTCTGAGTTTTTGAGTATTTCTAATTACCAAGTCGAGTTACATTTGGAAATCGAATGAATTTCTGGGAACAACTCAGATTCTTTCCAAACTTCATATTCTATCACAAATCTGAAAAAGGCTAGCTTCTGGTATTCCCGTGTATTCTCGGGAATCATGGCGTAATGGAAAACTCGGATGGATTTTTATTTTTTATGATTAATTAGACGTTTTTGCGAAATGATTGAAATTAATATTTGTAAAGTACTGCTAATGGGTCCAGAAATATCTACAAAAGAATATGTTCAATACAACTAGAATTATGGAAAGCTGTACAAAAATTTACAAGAAAATATGTCAAGCTTTTTGCATAAATCTTTTCAAATAAATTTTCTCTCAAGAAATTAAGATATTTCTACAGAATTCCAAGAAATTATAAAAAATTTTGATAGATTGTTCAGAAAGACTAAGAAACTGTAGGAAATTCACATTCAAAGTAAACTCGCAGTAATTTCTGAAAGTTTCCGGAAATAATATCGCTGCTTCAACACTAGCTAAGGAAAATAAAAAAATAAAATTCATATTGACCTTCCCTTGAGTCTAAGTTATAATCATCTGAGCTGTAAAATAAAACGGTATTTGTAATATCTAAGATTTAGAAAATAATATGAAATGATCAAAAACTTTGTAATAAGATAAAACCCATGTGAAGCATAATTTGTTCAAAGAAATAGTCTGAGGAAATTTCATTTTCTTCAGATATATGCCAAGTGAGCCGGTAGAGCTGACAGTAAATGCTGAAGGTGGACCAACGATTTTTAACTTCACATTGCGTAGCGATCCCGAAGCGTCTGACCAAGGTAAACTTGAGATGGTAAATCAGTCGCGTTTTTCTCCACTGCGAAGAATGATTGCGTCTTTACGAGTCAGAGATGATTACTAAATCTAAACTGATCGTTCGTATTTCTTGAATTGTGTTTATTGTATATCGCTGTGAACAATTTACGGAATATTGATTGATGATATCTGAACTTATCATATCTATACACTTTAATTTTATCGATGTATGTTTTATTATCGGTTTTTGTTTTATTTTAAATTAGCTAACAATTATCAACAAATTTGTCTCAAATTATATTTTTATAACATTTCAGAAAATCAAAACAATATATATATACTATATAATAACAATGCCATAATCATGACTAAAAATAAAGTATCGAGATCAAATATCGCGTATAGGTTTGAATCTGGCACAGAATTCGAGAAAATTCATTTTTCTTATCAGATCTGCGGAGCTGTTATTGACTGTTAATTATGATCTCCAGAGGCAACATTCCATAACATATTTACTTATTTTTTAATATTTTCGATTTTTTACTTAACTACGGTATTTTTCATTTTATTCTCAATATATTGTAATAACAATGAGATCAATCTAGCTTATAATTCATTATGACAATAATTACGCTGTCATACATTTTTTTTTTTGTAATCATCCATTTTATCCTCCCAACAATGTTTAAGGCTAATTTTATGGTGGTAGCGATTTATTTTCACATTATTTTACAAGCACAAGGTATAGAAGAGTTAATTTTATGATAGCTTAACAGAATTTTAATTTTTCAATTGTTTTTTTTTCTATGAATAAACTACTTAGTGATTCTTGAATAATTACCGGTGACAAACCTATCTTTCGTAATTACTCTCATTATTGCTATTTATCTTGTTGTGTACAGCAGAAAATCATTAGGCATGTGCAGACACTGCAATATTTTTATTTCACGTGGTTTTTCTAACATGATGATTTAATTTTTCTAGCATGTGCGTTGATTTGGCAAAATCACGTTTTGTTGCGAATAAATTTTTTTTCTGTTCCGTGTTAACGATTCACTTTACTGATTTTTTGTTTGCTCACTTAATAAATAAAATTTTCTTTGTACAAATTGCTTTGTTTTGTGCATTAAATCTGAAGTATTTAAATTCCGTTAATAATGATTCAAAAATTGGTGCTATTCGAGGAAGTATTTACCTTCTATTATATACTATTTACTTAATTACATGAATCATTTGGAAAAGAAAACAGAATCTAAGTACAACTAGTCATACGCGTCATATGACAGGGCAGTAGCAATATTTTCGATCGTACTGTATGTTTATGATCAATTTTCAAAAAAGGGAAGAAAGTAAATGAAACAAGCATTTAATTTTCTTTTACTATAACTACGTTATTATGTGTAGAATTATGTATTTGGTATCGTTGATCTGCGAGATTCAACTATACCTATAATATATTGTATAATGCAATGTCAAAAAAAGAATAAAATACTATATTATCTGTCACTTGTGTATTTAAATGAACACTTAATACCTATTTTCCCTAAATCCTATTGCAAATACAATTTATTATTATTTTGATTTTATGATTTTCTAATTCTCTGTACCTTGTGCTTTGTAGTATGTTACGGAATGTTTCTTGTATAATTTGCTTCGTTGTTTTCACTTTATATTTACTAATACCTTCACTTTCATTTTCTCAAACTTATTATGTGACAGATCATTTCGTTTAACCTAGCGGTACCTACTAATTTTATTATTCTTGTAATCGAGCCGAGTATTTTTGTTGTAATGAAAATTGATGAGGTGGAAGTTATGTGCTTCTGCAAATTTAATACTTTAACAAGTTTTATTACTTCAACGGTGTATCCGATTTCAAAAACCAAGAAAGGAGTTCGTCCATTAAGAATTTACCTCGGTGACTATTTTTAGAAAGCTTCAAAACAATTTTGCTTGCATTTTATTTATACCCAAACACGTTTTTCTCAATAATGGTACTATGTCTGATTACTTGAGCGACCATGTATTTCCCTTGAAACGTGAAAAAAAATTTGGGTTTATTTTTTCTTTTTGCATTTTCAATATTCCTGATGTCCAATTTCAACTCGCAATGTTTTTTCCACAAAGAAAACTCACTTTTTGCATTCCAGTTTTTTTTGATTCTGATCTAAGACGTATTATTATTGGAACAGAGCGTAGTTCAGGTATAAAAAAAGTAAGAAATATTCATTTGAGGTTCTCAAAAAATGAAATGGAAATCTGATGTATTATTGGAATGATACATCGTGTTAAATTGCTGAATTTTGAAATGCCTTTATAATTTTCCACACCGTAAATAATTTGACGTTTTTGAGAAAATGGTCATATACTTCATTTCTAACGAACAAAACCTCTGTGAATTTAGCAAATCAGATGCATCCCAGCAATGATACATTATGTCAAAGTATTAAGTTTACAGATGCATGGAATTCCCACCACAATGAAAATTGTGCATATCCTAATTTTTTAATAATTCTTTTTTTTCTATGTATAATATTAGCATGGAATATTTGTAATCCACCGTGTGTCTGTGCAGTACCATATCTTTTTTGTTTATTCTTTTTTAGCCAGAAGTCAATTGCCAACTGCCGACGAACTAATCAGACCCCGTAACGAGTTTGGGTTTTTCCATCACATCGACTTCAAACACCATAACTACACTGAAATGGAAGATTTTTTGATGGACTTGCACAACATGTATCCAAACTTAACGAATCTCTACCACATTGGAACCTCGGTTCAAGGTCGAAAATTGTACGTAATGGAAGTGACGAAGGATCCCGGTAAACATCAACCCGGAGTACCAGAAGTAAAGTTAGTCGCCAATATGCACGGCAACGAAGTTATTGGAAGAGAAATGTTGCTCTTATTATTGCAATACTTGTGTGAAAATTATGGAAGCGACGAACGGGTGGCGGAAATCGTGAATACAACGAGACTGCACGTAATGCCAAGCATGAACCCAGACGGGTACGAAGCCTCCAAAGTTGGTGATGTTCTCGGAATTCAAGGACGAAGTAACGCTAATGGCGTTGACCTCAACCGCGATTTCCCAGACCAATATACCCCGTCAAAGGTGAGTGATAAAATCCACTTGACACAAAATATTCCAATGATATATTGAGGCACTCAATATTACAGAAACATGATAGCAATATTTCCAAAGCAATGCAGACCAGGCAGCACAAAATATTCCGGGACTATTTTACTATGCAATATTACTGCAACATTGTAGCATGAAATACTCTAGTTAGTTATTTATTCATAACAAAAAGGATAAATTCCTTGGTAAAAAGTACACGAAAGTTCTGAACCATAATAGAACCAATAGATGCCGTAATGTAGCTACAGATGTAATAGAAAGAAATACTTAACAAACACCAAGGAAAGGAACAAACGATAAGAAAAAACATAAAAAAATAAAAAAGATAAAAATGAACTTATTCATAATTTAATTGCTTTTTCTTGAGATGCTATTACCAAAAAAAATATTACGATTTTATGGATCAAACCAAATCGTTCGCGCAATTCGCAAATATGTTCGCTGCAAAGTGGTGACAGTCTATCAATGGAATTAAAATCTGCTTTAATGAAGAAATATTTAAGCAATGTTTCTGCAATATTCTATGCCACATGCATTCCGACGTAGTGAAATTATTTGTTACTTTTCCTCGTCCTTATTTGATTATCCAATTTTGTGATCGGTCAGCCCAACGACATAAGACAGCCAGAAACGGTAGCAGTAATGAAATGGATAGATGAAATTCCGTTTGTCTTATCGGCGAACCTGCACGGCGGTGCCCTGGTGGCAAATTATCCGTTCGACGATGCTCCAGGCCAGGCAAACAGCCAGCCAAACTATAGTCCAGATGACAAGGTCTTCAAAATGATTGCAAGCACTTACTCAAATGCACACCCTCGGATGCATTTGGGCAAGCCGTGCCCCTCGATATTCGAAGGAAGAAATTTGCTAGATGAAAGCTTCCCAGATGGAATAACAAACGGTGCTCGATGGTACGCAGTTGTTGGCGGAATGCAAGACTACAACTACATAAATAGCAACGCCTTTGAAATCACGCTCGAATTGGGTTGCGCCAAGTTTCCAACAGCCGAAAAGCTCCCAACTTTTTGGCTCGAAAACCGAGAACCTCTGTTGGCATTCATCGAACTGGTGCGTCCTGCCTACCTATGATTTTTATATTCGTCAGTCTCCATCATTCTATTGTTTTTAGGCCCACAAAGGTGTGTATGGCTTCGTTCGATCGTCCATCGGAAATCCGGTCCACAACGCGAGAATTCATGTCGAAGGAATCGAGCATGACATTTACACCGCCACCACTGGCGACTACTGGCGTCTCTTGGTCCCAGGCACATATAACATCACAGCCAGTGCTGCAGGATACGAATCTGAATCTCGAACTGTGACTGTACCTGATTCTAAACTTGGCGTTCCGCTCGATTTTACTTTGATGAGTAGTGACCCAAATCATTGGTAAGGCTTTTCGTCGGTGTCCCAAATCGAATCAAGACCAGAAAAATTCTCCACGATACTGATGTAAACAGTATTTTTAAATAAACATTCTTCATCATATGCTTCTGATGCGTGATTTGTATGATCGTTGTTGGTAGATTAGATCTTCTTGGTAAGTACACAAAATATGACTTACAGGTCTTCCGCATACGATTTTCGTATCATCACGAATATGGAAAAGGGTTTCCTCACAAATTCAGAGCTCAATTCACGGCTAGCAAGGTTGGAGAATTCTCAACCAGATGTTGCGGAATTTCAGGCTGGTGAATCTTCAGTCAGCATGGCTATTCACTCTCTCAAAGTAACACACGACGTAAGTTGCTTTCCAGTATCACGTCTTGTTCAATCAAGTCCTTGTCGGTCAAAATGACAGTTTCCAGGACCAAATGTTGTTTGAAGTTTCAATGGTTCAACGAAGAAGGACTCAGCCTCATGTTTATATCCACAGGTAGGAGGACCAGAAGAGAATAAAATTCACATTGGATTGATCGGTGGTCTGTATGCATCTCAACCAGCTGGCCGAGAAATCTTGGAGCGTTTAGCCAGACACGTTATGATTGGGAATCAAATTGGGAACCCACCGATAAAAAAACTTCTCGACAACGTTGTTCTCCATTTTATACCAGCAGTTGATCCGAAATTTGATAGTTTGCCAGACAGCTGCAATCCTTCGGTGAAAAACGAGATTGGCAAGAATTTGTTGGACAGTTTGAATAACAAAAGTCAAAAAGTAGACGCGGTCACAAATGCACTCAAACAAATGATGCTGACCGAAAATTTTGATGCTCTTATCATCATCGGCGGTGGTGCCAAGGATGTTAGGTGTGATAAATTCACTCAAAATCTAATTAATTTTTTGCTACTAACCTTTGCAAACTGATCATGCTTCTAAATTTCTTACCCCTAATGATTATTTTCTTTTTATACAGTTCAACATTGGGTGATTTCAATACTTACAATAATCTTGCCCGCCAATATGCGGCTAAACTCCACAGAGAGCATTGCGATAGCAATACGGAGCGTGAAAACGTTTTTGAACTTCAAAATGGCATCAAGTCACAGTACAATATACCTGTTGTAAGTACTAATGAGAAGTTCATTTCCCTTTAACACTTTCAACATTGCTCAACACGAAGAATATTACAATTGCAGATAACGCTGTTACTGTCTTGCTGCAAATATCCATCACCCGATTCGGTTCTGTCGCTGTGGCAAGAAAATTTACCGCCCCTGATGGAGCTCTTACACGGTTTGGCAACGGGAATTCGTGCATCAGTTGCAAATGAAGAGGGAAGTCCGCTGCGCGAAGCCAAAGTAAAAATCGACTCTTCGCCAACTCTGTATAATCTGACGAAGAACATGGCATATTTCCAAATGATTTTGCCACCTCAAACCTACTCGCTGACCTTCTCGTGCAAAGGTTACAAGTCTAAATCACTTCCAGTCGTGGTTAATGCCAAAGAAATGACGAGCTTTAACATTGTGCTGGAAAAGGATGAGATACCTGAGCACATCTCAGCGACTACAGCTTTTACCAGTTCAGATATCGACGTAAATAGCTTGCTGAACGATCTAAACGGAAAATATCCGAAGATATCTAAATTACACACGATCGGCAAAATGGACAATGGTCGAACGGCGATGTCTTTGGAAATCAGAGCACAGAATCAAGACGTTCAGCTCACGGGCGTTCCGTCGATTCTGTTTCTCTCCGGAGTCGAAGAAAACTCGCCGGCTGCTACCGAAGTGCTTGTCAAGTTAGCCGAGTACCTATTAAGCAACTACAGAAAAAATCCAATCATCACAGACTACATTGAGAAATTTGCTGTGCACATAGCTCCGAACGTAAATGCGTTTGAGAATGTGACTCAGAGTTGCATTCCGCGGACTAACAGTTCGCTAGAGTTTCCAATCGCAGATCCGATGTCGAGTGACGCGAGTGTCATCGCAAATTGGTTGAAAGAAGTGAACGCGATATTGGCTGTGAGTCTGTTGACTGGTTCTGTCCACGTCGAAATACCGTTCGGCGATAAGCATGGAAAGTTCTTTAACAAAATTTACGAAACTGACGACGAAGAGCTACTGCAAAGACTGGCAAAAACTTATATTAGTCAACATCCAACAATGGCATCCAAAAACAAAAAATGCGAAACAAGCGTTAAGATGGGTAGTCCAGGAGTCTCGCACAGTGGCATTGCTTTCAATCAGGCAAAAGTCAACTCTCTGATCGATTATGTATACTTGAATACCAGCACTCTGATGCTGAACGTTTACGTTTCATGCTGCAATACTGATCACGTCTCAGACGTTTGGATCGAGAACGAAAAAAGCTTGTTAGCTATGATTGGGGCAGTTAATCAAGGGATTTCAGGGTACATTATTAACGAAAGCAACGAACCGATAACGGGGGCTGAATTGTCGTACGACAATTCGTTGCATCGTGTGCGAAACGGGAAGACAGGAGCATACTGGATTTTGCAGTTAGCTGGATCCCATACTGTGACAGCCCAAGCACCTGGCTATTTACCGGACACAAAGTTAATTGTCACACCACATGTCGACAAGTTTACTCCTCTAATGTTCAAATTGCAACGGAATCAAGATGTTTTTGGCATGCCAAGGATCGTTTTCATCATTTTGACTGGTTAGTGGTAATTGAAAAGTAATGATATTTATTAAATTCTTATACTGAAAGAAAAAACACATTTGTTTGCAGGTATAATCTGCCTCGGCATTGTTGTTTCCGGTGTTTGTTGCTACGCTGGATGTCAAACAATGAATCGACAGAAAAATCAAAACAAGAAAGGATACGCATTCAGTTTACTTCCTGACGGTACCAGCTTCTTTGACGATGACGAGAAGGAAATCAGTATATTCAAAACGCCTCTGAAAGGTAATATTACATTTTTATATTTTTCTTGAATTAAGTAAAAAGTTACTATTTGTTAATACGATAATCGATTTTTATTTTGAAAAACGAACAAAAAACAGGAAAACACGTCGTCGATGTAAACACCAAGCCATATTTCGACCAACTGCACGCTTCAGATTCCGAAGATGAGAGTGACTTAGAATTTATCAGGCCAGAACGTGATTAAGAAGGGAAGTTAAAGATTTAATAGTGACTGACTTTGAATGGGAATCGCCAATTCCAGAAATAAGGCTAAAGCACGCTACTAGCGTCAATTCTTTGATCTTTGAATGATTTTGTGATTTTTTTATGATATAATGGAATAATGATGAAATTTCCGTCAGAGTATGCTATTCTATCAATTAATATTCCATATTGCCGTTACATTGTTTTGTGAATATTCTATTTTTACAGTCTGACAATTACAATACATCCAATTTAAACTGTGGTGAAATAATTGTTGCAAAGGCCTTACTGTTTGAGCTTCCAAAGTGTTTTGATAAAATTATTCGAATTCAAAATATCAAAAGCATCCATTTGGCAGTAGAAATTTTTTTATACCAGCTGAGCACAGTTTGTCCATTTAATTTAGCCAGACCCTTCGCAGGACTTTTTAGGTAATTTGAAATTCTTAATGTCATGTTTAAAATATTGGGCTCGACGTTTGATACACTCAAATAAATAACAATAACTTACACAGCACAAAATGTAACAGTGACATTAAAATTATCGTGTCAATGTGTGATTACATTTTTAATGTTTTCATAACATTTTATTCTGTATTATCTGATTTGGTACTCTTTTATAAAATATTGTAAATACTTCAGCTGTCAAATAATTTTGTAATATTACAAAAACGTTTCAATCTCAATATCATCTTTATCATATTCACGATATTCTAAAAACCTAACTAAAATAATCACAGAAACATGAAACAATATTATAGTTGTGATATTTCTATAATGTATTTATCATATGAATGTGCTGTGTGGGAATTCAATGTTTTTAGATGAGAATGTATTTTTGATGTAATGACACTTTATGAGATGTAGGGTGCCATAGAAAAGAATAGACAAACTGTACTCTGATTCCATTATAAAAGTCGTTTTCTATGCATATCTTACTTTTCATTAACTTGATGTCACGAAGCATAGCAGCAGATTTGCAGCTGCTTTCATGAAGTTTTCTGTACTTGCACATTCCTATAATTTAACCAAAAAGATCAGCTGATAACCAGTTGTGACGCCATATTATCACTAAAGAAACATGGCGTCGCAACTGTTTGTCAGGTGACGTTTCGATCAGAAACTAATTCAGTCAAATCTTAGGATATTAAGAAACGAAAAATTTCGTGCTAAGGCTTGAACTATTCTTTTGTTAAAACGAATCGATAGACAGTGGAATGTACATGGAAAAACTACTTTTATAATGCTAAATAAGCATCCCTGGTTAGTTTGGAATATGTGCTGCCACCAGATGGAGTCTTTCGATGAGTTTTAATGTGAATGGAAAGTAAATTCGAATATTTCAAGAGCATAGGAGCACCGTAATATGTAACGGAAATTAATTGCAGTACTGAAAGTCGTTTGATATCGCATGAATTGATGCTGCGATTATTCCATATCAGAATTCTACACTTTACTCTAGTATCAAATCGAAAATGGTATATTTTATATGCTTGCAAATAAAGCGCCGAGCAGGATAACAGCAAATACGTATTCTCCGAATATGTGCACATTTACACAATTGCTTATCGTTCGATGCTTATTAGATATTCTCATTAACCTCTGCAATTCAACTGGTATCAATCTACGTACAAGTATTCTACCTATTTTACATTCTGAGTAACATGTTTTAAGATATCTTGTAGAACACATCCATATCAATTTTATTTATAATTATTAAGCAGTGTTCAATTTGTATAGGTATAAGAAATTCTCTGCCAACTCAACCTGCGATTGACCCTGACCATTTTCGATTCCATTAATTTTTTTTCCATCTTTCAGTACCCATTCAAATCAGCACCCATAATATTTTCACACTTTCATTCCAATCTAATCTCCTGCCATCAAATTTAAAAAAATTTTGACCTTGAATTTCGAATGCTTATAAATCAGTGATAAGAAGAGATGTGTATTGACAAAAAATGTATACCATTTTCTTCGTTTTGAATCTTATTTGTACAAAAAAGTATTTTATAAGTCATTTAAATAGATATTGTGGTTATATGTTACTTTTGCGTGTGAAACAAGTCATTTTTCACAGTGCAATATCTTTGATTATTTTGGAAAAAATGTATGATTTTCTAGAGCTGAATCTCGAATTTTTGAAACGCCGAAGTAATATATTACCATGGAAACTATTTAAATGACTCTTCGAATAATTTCGTGATCGAAGCATGATTTCAGATGAAGAAAATGATATACTGACTTTTGTCGCTGAGTTATAGGCATTTTAAGTTTTTGAAGTTGAACCTTTTTTTTTTTAATTTATGGCCAGATATTGGGTTGATATAAAAACCTGAAAAAATTATGGGCACTGGTTTGAATAGATACTGAAAGATGAAAATAACGACAAAAAGAATGGTCAGGGTCAACTGTATGACAAGTTAGCATGGCATGCCCCACACCAAAATCAATTAATTGAATTCTTATAACTTTTATATGACATACATGAGAAGACCATTCAGTTTAGGCTTGATATACAGAGCTGATTTTCTACAATTCTTTTCATATCTACAATCTTCAACAGATAGAAGTTTCTTTATGCAAGTTTCAGGGTGTAGACACAGTAAAGCAATCACATGATTACGAATTTAATATCTAACTTGCTGTAAGATATGCAGCGTTTTATAATTTTTATGTCAACTGACAATGAGATGATTTACTTACTGGTTGTGATGAACGTGCTTTGTTCCTGACAATTGAGCATCGTTTACTAATTCTCTAGTTTCTTCTAGACAATGTCTTATAAGAATTCCAAAATAGATGTACAATATTCACAGTTTGAGGCATCTAATAATTTAATTAATACTGTGATGAAAAATTTATCTTAAGGCTTATACAATCTACATATCTTGTAACTATATCATGTATACTTTTACATTAAGTAAGCTTACAATCAATAGCAATTTATTTTCAAATATGTATTTTAAATACAATGGATTTATACGTGTCAAACAAAGAAATTAGGGCACTGGAATTGCTAATAAAAGTTGGAACGAGATTTTTCCTTTTTAAAAAGAATACAACTATGATCTTTCAGTGAGCCAACTGTTTTTACGCCCAGGGTATAATAAAAAATGTATATACATATAATGAACGTGATCATTATAAATAAAAAAGTATTACATTGGGAAATAAAACATACCTCAAAGATCTGAATAGGTGTGTTTTATTATATATTTATATATAAATAAATATACAAAATATACATACAATTATTGTATTCTTTGTAGTGTCATGATTATATGAAGTATATTTAATTACGTATAAGTTGTGCGTTTTATAGTACGATATTATAATTTATTTGAATGCAAATCTCATCGTTTTATACAAGGCACATTTTAAAACACGCCGCACTCGTGATTTTTATACAACTATTTACGCAATTTATTTATTTCTTACAAAGGTACGCTTTTTTTCTACTAGTTTTTTTAGAGAACTGCATGCATCTTATTTGTACATATTGTTCATAATTTAAATAATTAATCTAGCTTAAGAGAAAAAACTATAAATTATACTGCATTGTTACCTAGCAGATGAAACAAAATTATAAACCAGACAGCAAAAATAACCACTCATAGGATGAGATTGAGACACGTGTTTCGAAAATGAGGTAGAAATCACTATCTTTATATATATTATTCTTTATCATGAAACATTTTCAGTTAATTTGATGCAGACAACGGCTCAAAAATAAGCGTAATCTAATAGCAATGTTAGCTGTATAATTAAATTGACTCTTACATTTCACAGCTCAGTCACTTACTGGAAATTCAGAGTCAAAATATACAGTTCACAAAGTACTATATATACATTATGCTGAGTGCAACTCAAAATGGAAACTAAAAAGATATCCTACGAATGTTTGCACAGATTGTTTTCTTGAAAAAGAAAAATACACATACATAAGGAATTTTACCTTTCATGATTTTTTGGATTCTTACAATCAGTACCACAATTGATATCCTCCATGGCCTAATCAACGTTCATTTATCAATGGCAGTGATCGAATTGATCAAATCATACATATTCAGGACGAAAAATATTCCAGAGAATAGCGGCAGTCATGAGCCCAATATATATAACGATGCTCGCCCACCACACAACCTTTTCCCACGTTTTAACTTCAAGATTACGGAGAATATTGATACCGACAAGCAAACCTGCCACAGCGCCAGCCAAATGCGCGACATACCCAATTTGCTTCTCAACATCCAATATGTATCGGTTGTAAACTGCTTGGCCAACATCAACCACAGCCAGCACGACAAACACCAGCAGTTGAAGAATTGCGTACTCCATTTGGGACCAGTTCATGATTATTGTCGCGACGTGAGCAGTCATCAAGGCATAAACACCGCCTGATGCACCCGCCAGCAAGACGTGTGGATCAGATACCGAAGTTCCCAACGACCCGGCGATGACACCAGCCAAATATATGGTGAGCACTCTCCACCACCTGTGCACCATCTCTAATGGCACTCCCAGCAATATTTGCACCAGCAGATTGACGACGAGATGAAAAATACTGCAAGTCAGAGAAATGCACAATGATTTCACCCAATAACTTATCTGGTGAATGAAAAAAAAATTTGCTGTAAACATATAATATGGTGTGAGGAAGTAATGAAAGTTAGCATGCTAAGCGACAGACTGTAAATGGCAAAGTAATTGAACTCTATCGGTCGGAAAGATCACACCGTGGCAATATTTTCATCTGCAAGACAAGGATGCCAAGACTCGGAAATAGGTATGAGAAGTCAAAATCTTCCGCATTAAGTGTCAAATTAAAATTATGTCATTACGATAACTTGTATCAGTCATCAGACATCAGTTATCTGTTGGTAAACTATAAAAGTTTATTAAGGTTTCCCAAATCAGTACAGCAATTATTTGAGATCTGCACCTACATAATCTCTACAATTACGTTTGAAGCTTTGGATGGCTAGCCTCCATGAAAACCTGACAGAACATGCACGTGCGAAGTCAGAGGCTCAATCAATTAAGTTCTTTCATTTCCATGTAGGTATGGTTTTTCACCAATGAATAAATAGCTAACAATTCCAAACAATTGACGAGCATTGTTATAGTTACAGTTTTTTAGAATCAAGTAATTACAATTAGTATGTAAATCAAAATGTTCCAAGAATTGTATTGCAAGCTACAAAAAAATTTGAAATCATGGATTTAACAAAATTTACAGCAATTTGAATTATTACAAATAGCATCTGATAGGAAACGATAAAAATAAAAACACTACCATAATATTCTATCGCTTTTTGAATTTAAATTGTTGCAGCATAAAAATAGGAATGAATAGAAATACAATTGTTCAACATGTATTCGTACTTCATTTCAGTTGCGTTTAAATATATACTTGAGAATCAAATAGGAATGGATAGAGACTGCATTACATATTCCATATAGGATGAAATTGAAATTACATTACAAATCAAACATGAAAAAAAAAATCGAATGGAAAGAAACCATACCCGTCGATGCACATGCAGAAAAATAAAGTGATTAATTTGGGTCAGTTTCAGCATTATGCAATCAGTTTTCATGTAAAACTTGGATTGGCAGACATGAATACAGATCAGCTTTGATATCTTTTAACGATTTTTTGTTTAGTGAGGAGTGTTGAGTGCTGCTTGTGCTACTGAAATCTCTGATCGATCGATGAACTTTATGTTTCAAGTTTTTCAATACTTCCAAGAAAAGACAGAAGTTCAAATTACACACCTTATTTGCATCGAAGTCAGGATGTGCAAGCCCGTGTAAGAAATCTTTCTCTCTCTGACTTTTTCTCTTTCTCCTATCAATAACTGGCAGAACAATTCTCTCATCTTGTTCCTCCTTTCTGTATACGTACATGGCTGTGAAATTTGCACCATTCATGACAATCAAGTTATTGGCATAGCATAAGACTCACATAATCAAAAAAATCTAACAGAATATATGAAATGCTATGTAATTCAGGAGTGCATCAATCACTTGAACAAGTTAATTTTCACAAATGAGAAAAGTGTACTGTTTGTCATTTCAAAGTACATCTTTACACCTTTATCACCCCCAGAGAACTCTCTTAACGTTTAGTAAGTGCCTGAGTTCGATAAAGTAATCATATTCCATTTGACTGATTGTGAGCGTGTGTGTTTATTTTCGTTCTTCATAGCTGCTTGAGCTGGCTTCCGTTTACACTCGCACTACATTCCAGATAGTTGGTGTAAAAGAAGTTGTTTCAAGAAGCTATTGTGAACCAAAATAAACACAGTAAAGAGTTAGTAGTAACGAATTTATGGAGAATGAATACAGTATGTTTGTGTTTACTGTAAATATTGTGACACTAAAGATTAGATGGAGTTTCCGAAATGACTGATTCAATGAGAGTATTTAAAAACTTGAAACATCAAAAACTAAACCTAAATATTTATACACCCAGGCACAGAAAACTGATTAGCAAATAAATGTATCATACAAGACGTGAATCATCGTGTGTAACTTTTA
Source organism: Neodiprion virginianus (assembly GCF_021901495.1). Lineage (NCBI taxonomy): Eukaryota > Metazoa > Arthropoda > Insecta > Hymenoptera > Diprionidae > Neodiprion > Neodiprion virginianus. Next base: position 15,267,656 of record NC_060878.1, on the reverse strand, counting down.
AACGCTATCTATTATCTCTATAGTCCCTTTCGTCCACGGCCTGGAAACTAAAATTGATAAGAGATTATAAAAGTGTGTAGACTCACCCGACATGGACAAACATATAAGTTACGTATCGCCACACCTCTTTCCGTTTTTCTGGATGGTAAATAAATAGTTGCGCCGCAGGTCCTTCAACTGTGAGTGCTTTGTGCGCTATTGCGTCATAAAGGAATAAAATAATCTCCAAAAGGGAGATGATCACCATGGCAATCGCTGGTGGGTTACAACTATATTCTTCCTCGTAAAGCCCGTCAATTGTATCGCTTGAATATTGCGATGTTCGTGACACCTGCGATGCCAGTCGGCGCTGTGGCACCATACAGTGAACATAACGTTGCACATAATGTCCGAAGACACCTTGCATATCTTTTCTATGAATCTGCAAGTGAAAATATTTTATCGTAAGCTACATCAACGGTAAATTTCTGAATATACTATTATGAGAAATTGATAATTTTTTTCATTAGGCACGTGATTATGTATCTGTAAAAATACCATAGCTATAAATTCTGGGTAATCTAAGTATCCGGAATCGTCTAAATCTGCTTCGTGCATTATCATCTTGACAACACGAGTCGGTATGTCGTTCGTGTAAGCAGACCCTCGAATCATTGCTCTCAATTCATGATAAGATATTTTTCCATCTCCATCCAAGTCATACTTTTCAAATATCGACTTCCAGTGCTGCGTTGACATAAAAAAGAAAAAGTCTTTTAATCAACATTAAAATTTGTACTTCATTATGTGGAAAATGTTACTTACAGCATCGTTGTACTGTAGAGGTATGGTGATACCACCCTCGGCATCTTGAGTACTAGCCATCCTTATTAGTTTGAAACTCCTATACGAATGAAAACACCAAAATTAAAATAAGCACTAATTATAATACAAATAAATATCATTCTAAATTGATTCAACTAAATATTTACAAGAAATACACACAATTTATCTGTTTACAATAGTTTTCTAACCATCAACAAGTCAAATACATTTATTTGTCAGTAGTAGAATAGGATGACCTTGTAGCATGAAAATACAAAACTGTTTCACTCTTCATTCTAAGTCAATAAATGTAGATCAATCAAATAATGTTGATAACAATCAACTCTTCATCTATAATTAACGACAGAATTATCTTCTTTATGACTGTGACAAAATGGAATATGTTACATCACCGCTTTAAATGATTCCATGTAAATAATAGAGCAGCAAAATGTGCAAAACTTTTATTAAAAAGTATACGTGCCCGTCGCATGATTAAAATAATCCAAAATGATTGGTGATGATTAGCAGGATGATGAAATGGATTCTCAAACATAATAAGTTGAAACTAAGATTTTCACTTTCACCCACATGCTTATAAATTATAATAAGATGCAGAATTTGTTAACTATTATTCCATAAAATTTGAAATAAAAACTCTTTTATGCAATGCTTTTGTCTGCACCTGCTCTGCAATCAAACTTCAAAGTTTGAGTAAGGAGGTTGTTGAGCCACCGATCGGTGTTTATTTTTTATTTTATTATAATATAGTCATAAATTAGGTATAAATATGTTTGTAAGCTACAATGATTTCTTAAAAAAAGCAAGATAACAAACGAATAATTAACAGCAGCTTAGATATCCATGTTTCATTTCAAACTAATTGACAGTGATGAAAAGTTTAGTATTGTCATTAGATTTCACTCTTATATGATGGCTGATTTTATTTGGAAAATTTTATTCCTTTCAAATTCTACTAGAACAGATGCAATTTCTTTTCAGTAGGCAATTGAGAATTGCCATTTGCTGATCACAAACAGTATCTGTTAAATGTTGTAAAATTAATTATTTAACAATGCTAACTTGATAAAAAAAAGTGTGTCGGTGGGATTGTAAGAAATTATGTCCTGAATATCATGAGCCAATATAGAGTAAAATGGAACGAATCTTATACTTGGTTTTTCATCATTTTGATGCGATTTAAATTAAACATTGATATCCACGCTTTCGTTTATGATTGTCGGTATTTCGTAACTTTATATTTTGATAGGACATATTGCGGTGTTTGAATGTATTAATTTTGTAAATACTTAACGTGCGACTATTTAGTATTAATATTGGTAGATAATATTGATTTTTTGTTCACCAACCTCCTTCGGAATCGAATGGAAAATCGATCATTGTTAACAATAAATATCCCCTGAAGCTACAATTCCATTAATATGAAGTTAGTAACGTTGATATAACGATGCATGTAGAAGTCGTTACTTCATATAGGATCGTCTCAAATTTGATTTTCGTGCTGTTCCGTTACGATAACGTTACTAACTTCAGCTTCGTGCAATTTTACGTAATTGAGGGATAGATCAAGGTCAAACACTCCAAAATCGAAAAAATAAGGTTTATAACCAATCGTCGTAAAAGTGATATTAGCATAATCGGTGTCACCCAGTTATGATTCCAAAGAAACGAATATCGAGTAGGTATTCATGAGTATGCGTAGCGCGATTATTTAAAAAACGGAGTGCAAAGCAATTTAATTTCACATTTTCGTACGCGAAACATTAACCGTTACAATAAGCACACAATATTTATTCAATTCATACCTCGACGATTTGGCTATGCGATTCGGGCGAACGGATGACAAGTGGAAGGTGAGTATAGCAACTGTGTGTCAGGTCCAAAGTATTTACGCGGAGCTACGTACTGATGGTGATGAAATCATTTTTCGCCGTTATCGTACTATTGCAGACGGGTGCGGAGATAAGAAGCGTGGAGATAAAAAGTTTAAACTAGGACGTATCAATTTCGACAACTGCAGCTTGTTGCGCACGAGGCCTTTATCCTCTATGACAAACCACGATTATCAATGTGAAAAACCCAAGCGTGGAATCCCGTTAAGCACGTTTGCTGACGTTGCCCGAGGCCGAATTGGGTTATGTTCGAGGCGATGGTGATGGAGTGGCTGCAGGACCCGACGAATTTTACTTCGCGCTAAAAGGATACTGCTCATTCTTATAAGTAGTCGATCAAAGCTGAAGGAGATTCGAATTCCCCGACTTCTAACTGAGCAGAAACCTGACTCAATCCACGAAGTTTCGGAGAAATCATTCGGTTATTTTAAACACCATCACCGCCGTAACGCGTCACGGAGAATTGCAAGCATCGATTCAACCGGCTGTCGCGTCGCTTGCCTCTAGCTAGCCATGGCTGTCTGGCCTTTCCAATTTCCATTAGCCGTCCGGGTTTTACTGGGAGACTCCGTCACACACGCATCCGAGTCATCGACACGCTAGGACAGAGCGTAGCCTTGAACTTGTCCACTTTATTTCATAGCACAAGTTCGATAGTTCTTTTTTCAAATGTAGATTATAGAATGAAAGTTCTCGACCTTATTATCTATATGGGCAAACCGTGTTCTCGGTGTCAAAAGTCAAATGAAGTAGTTAAATATTTTTACATTCCGGGATGCTCACCTTTGAAACCGAGAATGCAGTTTTCCCGTTTTTCAAATATTGTGACACTCGAAGATCGGTAGAAATTTTCTGTCAATTATAAACCTAAGGATGACTCGATCAAAAGTTAAAAAAGAGTTCAAAGTATAGAAAACACTTAAAAAATATCAATTATTATACATAGTTAGAACGTTAAAAATTTATTTTCAGATATAGTTTTTCTAGTCTGATTCTAATCTTTTTGTGCTCATGTTCGCTTAACAAAAAGTGATCTTACACTTCAATATAATTATAACGCGCGAATATAAATAGATAGAATCTGTTTTCCGTATTTACAAGTATCTATTTTATCCACTCTGGATAATTATTTGTAAAATTTATTTCAAATTTGGTAAAAGAGTGAGCCCAAAATATGGAAATGGAATGAAAAAACTTCCGTGTCTAAGAATTTTGAAGTTGTAATTATACAACCTTTTTTTAAGATGTTAAGATCTTAAATTTCGTTATTCTGATTGGCTCAGATACTTTTCAATTGAATAGCAGAGCTATTGTTTCATTCGTGATCACTATCATTGAACCAAATACCATTAGTGGAGATTTGTAGAATGAATTTTTTTGTTTTTCCTAACTTTTAATTCAGACAGCCCAGCCGATAGATCCTTAAAAATGATTCCAGACTTATAATACGAATGAAAAAATGAATATATACATCTTGAAAATGGTTATAAATATATTTTCACCTGGATCAAAACTGGTTTCGATTAAACTAGGTATGATTGACTTGAATGACGAGTAGTTTTATCTCAGTTGTAGTGTGGTACAAGATCCGCAATTATATAACAAAGGAATACAGGCTTCTTCACTAATAACATGTCGATTAGTATGTAGCGCATCAATTCTTCCTGTTTATTATAATGAAATCGACACACCTCTATAATTGCAATCATTGATCATTATGGAAGTCAATCAAACTAGATGAGTTTGAAGCCTGTAAAACCTTGAAACAATGGTCAAAATGTCCGTATGTATAAAATTCAAGTTGGCAGTTATTCCAACTATATACCGAAAGTTAAGGAAGTGACAAAAAGTATTGAGAAGAATAACTTCTTTCAAATCCACTCTAATTATTCGGTGAATTTTTTAATTCAAAGAGTAGGCTGAAGCTTGTGTATATTTAAACAGTTCCCAGCAAACTTTGTATAGATTATCCTTGTTTGATCAATCAGTAAGATCAAAAGTGGTGCAAATATCAAAAGACGAGTAACTATATAAATATCCAGAAAAATAATGGTGGACATACGAACGTACAATATAGTTAATAAAACATGATAGCTCGCTTTGTTAGCTGATCCATAGTAAAGGCTCCTGAAGTGACCACGCGTTTGAAATAATGGCGGGAACTATATCGACGGTTGCTATGCAACCAGTGTTGACAAACATTAAAGTAGAGAAATAAATGAATACGAGACGTTAAAAACATCACGTGTGAAATTTTGTGAATGGAATACCAAGAACCGAGTCTTTCCAAAGCGACTGATTATTTTTCCGATTCAAATGTGATTCAAGAATGTCGAAAAATATTGAGGGAAAAGCGAAAATAGCGAACACGTACCGCGTCAGCGAGCCGATTGTGAATTTCAAAATCAGGTAGGTGAATTAGCTAACAAAAATATTTAAAACTGTTATTCTGTTGGGTGGCCATCTGGCCAATGCGAAGCCCCCCCCCCCCCCCCCCGCCCTTCCGCCCTGGCCGTACGATGCCGTTTATTTCACTTTGGGTTTATTGTTTCAGAGTCAGAATTGCACAACAGAAATCCCGACTAGTTGAATTATTTAAAACGGAAGAAGAAACCAGAGATTCGAATTTTTTGGAATACGAGGAGAAAATTCTCTCCTGGCAGGAAAAAATTTTCGGCCGTTTCGAGGCGCAGTTTTACGCGGATTCAAAAAACTGTGCGACGAAACAGCAGAAACAGTATCACGAAACGATAACCGAGAAAAATATTACTGGGTCTCGCATATATACCTACATTGACGATGATTCTTATTTTCCCAATAAAGACTTACTGACAAAGCCGTACAAATCGCATTTGTCTCGAAAAAACGCGTCAGCGTTACCAACTTTGCAAAACCGAAAGCCCTTCGTTGAACGTTACAACAAAAAAGTTATCGACGATAATCCCGGAGATACTACAATTCGCACTAATCATTATCTCCACAGAGATTCCGCGACAATGTACATCATAGTCGATTTAATGCCGAACGCCAAGTCCAGTTCCTACGATTTTGATGACTCACAAATACTGTTGTGCACAATCACATTCGACAAAATTCATCGCTCTTTAACCGTCGATCCCGATTTCACGTACCAAGAGCCTTACGAAATTAACGGCACTGATATGAATTACGATTATTGGATCGAACATGCATCCGAAATTCAGTATCCTCAAGATTTGGAAACTGAAGTTAAAGAATTGCGTGGTGTAAGTGAAATTCCTTGAGTTATGTCTCTTGGAAATATCGTCAGTAATTTGCGTTCGTATAATTCACTCGAAAATCAGACCAACGTGGATCAAGTTCAGATCAACAATAAAATTCCGTTAACATTGCTTCGAATATACGTACCCAACGTAGGAAATTTCGGATATCTGTCGCATCATTTTATGCGGGTAAAAGACGTTCATCTTGTCGGCTGATTCTTTATAATTTCCACCTTCTGACTTTTTTACTGTACCATAATTTACAGTACTTCACTGCAAATTATTCCGTGGTTTTATTCTTTTAAGTTAAGTTCCGGTTTCCATTATTTGAACTGCACACATTTTATTTCATTTGCGAGTAAAGTTTTAATCGGTATAGGTTATTAATTAAGTTTTATCACTGAATCTTACAAACAATATTTGTATTTTATATTTCCACGAATCTGAACCATAAACAATCTGACTGATTGTATTAAGTAAATAAACTGGCAATGGATAAGGTTGGTGTATCAGACTCACTGATCTCGACTGCTATACTGTCTGCAAATAACTGAATTGTGTAGCTCCTTGAATGTCAGCTCAAACATTCTCCCACACTAACTCCATATGTTTACTCTATCAAATCGCACACACTCGAGTTTCACAGTGTAAAACAAATCCGACAAAATACTTTCACAATTTTATAATCCACATGCTCCACCTACAAAGCGATCCGCATAGCCTTGTACCTTCACTGCTTGAAGTCGATCAACTCTTTTAGATTGTTTTGTTCTTACTTATTGTCCTGTTATATTTCCTGATCCGACTTTGAGTCGCCAGGAAAAAACGAGTAATTTATACCATATGGATACAATTTGTCACGCATTTTTTATGGAGTTACTTCTCGGCGAGCAATCTTCTTTCTATCTAAAACAAAACAGTTTGTGCCCCAAAGACAATTGCCGATATTGAGAAATGAATCTGATCAACTACTCCCAAACCGAGCGTGCAGGAAATTAATTAGAGCCATTCTATTGGTCATCCTTTTTTACTCTGATAATTTTACTTTGTGTACATTCACAGCAGGTAATGCAGAAGTTGAGCTACAGGGAAGCAGAAATCTTTCCTCAAATTGGACTACCTCCAGCTAATCGCCTGCGGATTTTTGTCAATCTGGACATTATGTCTGCTCACAACTTTCCGTACGATAGTTTGTTCGTGACGTATCACATTGAACTGCCTGAATATTGGAGTACAGATCAACCGGAACGTTTGACTGGTCGGACACAGCGATGTTCAATGATGAAAGGAAGTGCAAATTTCAGTTACGTAGCCGAATTTTGCATCGAGTTAAATTCATCCCGGTTAGAAGATGAGAAATCCTCAATTGCCTGGCCGTGGATTCTTATTTCGATAGCTTCTCTTGATAGCTGGACCAGGTAATTACATAAGTCGATAGAATCTTTGGTTCCTATATCTGAAGATTTAAAAACCCGAGTTAAGAATAACACAAGTTATGCTAACTTAAACTTTTAGTCATGCATGGTATTAGAACGTAAGTCATCAATTGTGAGACGCTATTTCCTGGTAGTGAAAAAAATAAATCAACTGTCTTAGCCATCATATTTCAGTATCAGCGCAGCTTTTAATCGCAAATTTTACGCTAGATTAACTTACTATCAAAAAATGGAAGCCTAACAGCTCGCACGATAATGCTGTGCCTTGATATTTGCAAAATTGATCTAAATTGACCAGCTGATCATCACTTCTGCCGTCATATTGATAATTAGTATTGCCTATTTTTAACTGAATTTCAATAAATTAGTAATGAATCATGTTTGCTACAAAGGTACCGTATCGAAGGGTATGCGGCTGAAGCGCTTCCAGCTACTTCCGGATGTCACTACTTGACATTGCATACTTGGCGACCAGTTGGAGACTTTTTAAACACTCTTCGCCGCTTCTTTACCGGCGGAACGTACGAGCTTCAAGATCTGTCTTATTGTGGTATTCCCGCAATGTATGACGATACGAAATTGGAAAAAGCAAATTTGGAGGCGGTGGCAAGCGGTCAGATTGAACTGAAATTGAACATCATCCAGCAGAGCCGATCTTTCATTGATGGCAGCTGCTTTAAACGCGACACTTTCGAACGTCTAAGTGCTGGGCGACTTATGAACAGTGTTAACGACGTTCTTGAACAATTTAAGGCTGCCAGAGAACGGATGATAAAAGCACGCATCATGAACTCGTGAAATTGTCTTTTGACACGTACGTTTCGGAGAATTAGCGGAACGCGATGTGCGAAATCAAGGAAAATACGTGACTTCACACTTTAACAAAGAGTTGGCAATGTGAATTCTTTGGAATTGCAGTTCTCCAGCTTATCTCAGAGACAAATTTTTTGAAACATTATTATGCAACGATATTGTTAATTAAAACGTGTCCTAAATGATGTTACTAAATTTCCCTTGTAACTCGTTGGGAGTACACCTGTGCGATATGCAGCTGATCCGGAAAGTTATGCTCGACTTAAATACTTCCGGGTTTATACGGATACTTGTATCATTTGCATATTTGTCAATAATAACTGATTGAGCATTGAATTATTGTTGTGTCGTTGTCGATGTTGTGTTCTAATTTGTAATCTACTGATTTCAGAATGTTCAATAAACTTATATAAACACTACAACCATATTTAACTTTTTTAAGTTGTACTGTAGCCATCGCATCTACAATCGCCGTAACGTGATTAATCGCGAAGTGAACCACTCCTAAGTTGGCTCATCACATTCCTAAACAAAGTTACTTATCAATAAAGAATTTGTTAGCTTTCGCAATAACGGTGCTTTTATATATCATGTTTATTATTCAATCAATGGTCCTGAGAAACACTGAATTGTTTTCTTGCCATATGTAATATCATTTAGGTTCTTTTTAAAGATGATCTTGAGTATAGAATTTGAGCATCTGATGTTTTTCATCCAAAACCAGTTTGACTAGATTGAATGCAATCTTAATAGTGTGCATCTTACGTCAACAGTCAGATTATTGAGTGTTTATGAAATGATGGCCATAGAAGAATTACATACAACTAATTCTAAGTCTACGGCAAAAAATTCTTGATTACATCGATCCCTGTAATGTCGAGATCCATTCAAAATTTAAATTCAATATCACAACACGGATTGTAATGAAATAATATGTAAAATGAAACATGTTTATTCAACTAAAAGTTCAGCTAAAATTTTTGAGCTGACATTTTAATCAATATAGACGTTAAAATCATATTCGACTGAAATTTATCGATTCAAATTTATAATTTGTGCTTTCTGCCACCGTACAGGTGAGCTGTCCATAAATCTAACTACAATTGTATATTTCGAAATTACAAAACCACAACAGTTCGATGCACATTTTTCTGCATGTGTTGTTTCTGATTCATTTATAGTAAGAATATTTCACGGCCGAAATGTGACGAAATGAAACCACATTCACGCAGTGCAGTTATCTGTCACAAATTTCTGCAGTGCTTGATACCAAATTCAAAATTCCTCCACAGTAGAACAGTAATTATGCCTTACTTTGTACGAAGTATATCCGTTCGGTATTAGTGTCATATTTTTTTCTGCGCCATGGCGAGCCGAGGAAGTCCATTTGCTAGCGGAAATGCGCTTACGACAGATATTTCTGCTTGGAGATTTTCGGTAAATACTTTGTGCTCGTTGCCATTGGACGAAATCAAGAATGATTGTACGCCGCGTCACGTGAGAATGGGAATATTCTCGGAAGTTAATCCCACTCCCCTTGCTCAAGACGAGGTTAAGCTCATCGCAGCGTCCAGAGATGTTCTCGTAAATGTGCTTGACATGGATCCTGCCATTTCTGTCACGAACGGATTCGTTCAATTCGTATCCGGATGCCCCGTTACGAACTCGACGCCGTTAGCCCATCGTTACGGCGGGCATCAATTTGGGAAGTGGTGTTCTCAGTTGGGTGATGGCAGGGCGCACATTCTTGGAGAGTACATAAACGCGTGTGTTTATCCCTCTAGTAGCAATATTATGATCAGTTGTGTGAGCGAGGCTGATGAAACTACGTGTTCAACACGAACCATATGCTTCAGTCGTTTCACACGTTATAAATATGCTACATGTGGTTCGGCAGTCCATTAACAGTACAAACTCTGTACAGGAAAGGTGAAAGATGGGAATTACAGCTGAAAGGATCCGGATTGACTCCGTATTCTCGCGATTTGGATGGACGCGCCGTCCTCAGATCTTCCATAAGAGAATTTCTCTGCTCGGAGGCAATGTATTATTTGGGTTAGTTTAAACTTTGGCAGACTTAATATTATACTCATCACGTCGGTTCATTTATTTACAAATCAAAACCACTTATTACTGATTTCTGAGTACTGATCATGGAGTTCTTTATCATTTTGGAATTCAGAAGACGCCATCTAGTGACAGTAAATATACTACACCAATTAGTACGGCCGACGTACTGGATTATACAAATTTATTTTTCACCGTAATTTTGATTCCACATTGATTCAACAGCACAAAATGATGGTCCAAATGGCACGTCGCTTTTTGTGCGTTGAATTATATCGTTGAATTAATCTAAATTAGTTAATGAGCCATTATGAACCGAATAAAGCAGTATCTGTATGCAATATTATGGTTTTGGAATGATATATTTTACGTCACTGATTATAATGATTTGTAACGCAGGAGTTGAGACGACGCGATCCGCAGCGCTCATCGTCGGCAGTGACGCAGTTTACAGAGATCAGTTCTATTCTGGACAGATTCGAAGCGAAAGGGCAGCAATACTTTTAAGGGTGGCACCCTCCTGGTTTCGTTTCGGATCGCTCGAAATCCTAGCACGTCAGGGCGAATTGTTACACCTAAAGATGCTTGTGGATTACATCATAGAAGTATGCAATTAAATGTTAAATTTCTCAAATTTTTGCTGTCTGCTATTGAGTCTGCCGGACATTTCAGTCATTCGATGCTTATAAATGGTAATTTAGAATCATTTCAACGACATCAACTTGCTGGAAGTGGAGAACCGTTACGTCGTGTTATTTGGACGAATAGCGCATCGCACAGTCGAATTAGCTGTCCGCTGGCAAAGTCTCGGATTTGCTCACGGTGTACTGAATACGGATAATATGAGTATTTTGGGACTAACCATTGATTATGGCCCATTTGGCTTTGTCGAAGCCTACGATTCGAAATTTGTTCCTAATAGGTCAGATAGATTCGGCAAATATTCGTTGGATAAGCAGTTGGATGTAAGTAACTTCATTTTAATTATAGAGGTCAAAAGTTGAAAAAAATTGACTGCGTTTTAAATTCGAACAATTTCATGAGCGAGCGAAATTCTTCACGTGTTTGTGTGGTTTATTTTTACACAAATGTTCAGGTTGTACTGTGGAATCTGGAAAAACTATCCGCAGCCTTTGAACCATTCTTAGATGAAAATCAAAGACTGTACGCATCGAACGTATTGAAAATGCTTGGCGGATACGGAAGAAGAAAGTTAAGGTTAGCAATATTTTAGTGACCGATCGACATTTTGCAATACAAGAAATGTTGATACAGAGAGTGAGACTTTGATGGAAATGAATCAATTTATAAACAAAATTCACTGCTATAATCGTTGAGTGTTGACTGATTATCGGGATATTTCATGGCCCGTACTTGAGTTCATGCGAACTTGACTCGCCATAATGGTATTTTGTGGATGACTCAGATCAATTGTTGCGACAGTTCTCCAGCTGGTCAGAATTTCTAGGAATCTCATCAAGTCTCACTCTCACACGCTCATGCAATGTTACGTAACATATTCTGATATAATGAATTCAGAGTTGGGGTTTCATAGAGCTGACATTGAGAAGCGATGAATAACACAAGACTTTCATATTCTAAGACCCTGTTCAAATCATACCCTGCAATTATTATTCTCCAAGTATATCGGGTTTCAGATCGGTAATGAGATCAAAATTAGGTTTGATAACGGACGTTGAGGAGGACCAACAGTTGTTGGCTATGTTATTGTCGATGATGGAGGAAACTGGGGCTGATTACACAATGACATTTAGACAACTGGCATTGGTTAATCCTGACACTATGATAGACTATGATGTAATCAAAAATCATTGGTCTCTTTCTCGTCTGATGTGTCACGATTACTACGCCTCGTTTGTAGAATTCTATAGGCGGCGTCTGTACTCGGAAGGAGGTAACCATATTTCCGGCTATTTAGTCTGTTGCGCAAGTCTGTCTCATGTGTGAATACAATACAGTACACTCATGATATTGTGACAAGTACACAATGCCATTTAAGTCCAAGAATAACTTTCTCATTCAGTTTATAATGACGCGGAACGTAAGGAAAGAATGAATGCCGTGAATCCATTGTACGTTCTGCGAAATTGGATGGCACAATCGGCGATTGAAAAAGCTGAACAGAACGACTTTTCGGAGGTTGGTTAGCTCTTTTTTACGGGATGAGGAAATGAAAACAATTTATCTATTGGGGTGCAGGTTGTGCTGATACAAAAAATACTGGAGACACCATACTCGGAACAAATTGAAGCTGAGCAACATGGATATGCTGCCTCACCGCCGTCACTGGCTTACCGATTACGCATTAGTTGTTCCAGTTGATACATTAATTGTACTGATGTTTAGTCCTTAGAACATGGATCGGGACGGAAGTAGGAAATATCAGCATTTTTGACCATCGGTACTCACTACTGCTAGTAAATATGATCTTACAACAGTGGAAACAGTTTAGCATCCACTCAGGAAGTAATAACGTCGTGTATGCTAGCAATGTTGCCTCATAAAGACACTGGAAATTTACCAAACTATGAAAAAGGAAACAATCTCAAAGTTCCAAGGCGTCAAAGCCATAGAACAATCTTGCAGATGGCTACTCTAAGGCTAGCCTGTTCATACTATGCGTTAACTGAAGACTATTAATTGTACTGTGTAAGAAGCTTGGCTCGCAAAGTTTGCAAAACATATTTCTTATGTATACTTTCAGTTCGGTATCGCAATTCTGTGAAATTCTGTGAAGTTTTATATTTATCATGGTTTTTACAAATTGTAACAATAATATCACTCATATGCCATGACTTATTTGATATGATTTGAACAGATAAAATTTTGATTTGAAACTGGCCATGCATGATTTCTATAAATTTTACTATTCCCAGCTACTCATATAAGCTAATTTTTAATCATTCAACGGGGTCGTCAGCAGTTGGTCTGAAGAGAGAATCTAAACCCATCTGTATAGGAAGGTGACCAATCGCATGCGCCCGGTACCAGCAACCGGCTGGAACTACTTGTAATTAAAAATCACCCTACATATGTCGTTGATTGAAAATATATAAAAACTGCTAATCTTATGGACTATGCTCTGCCGGTAAGGGTACGATAAAGGGAGCTAAAAGACCGGGGGAAATTATCTGCCATACTGAGTCGATTGAATATTGGGATCTTATAGGGTGGGTTGATAAGTACAGAGTAATAGAATTGCCCCCGGACCATACCCCCGGGTCCCCCGGACCCACGCAGATCCACTCATTGTCAGCCTGAAGAAATATTAGCCGAGGGCTGAACGTTTGAATATACCAGTCAACGAGTAGGTATAGAGATGTAAAAATACTGATATTAAGATTCTCATTGTCAGTAAAATTACCAACAAAATACGCTAATTTTGCTGATGATTTGAAGTTCGTGACCGTGTAGATATTTTACCGATTGACGAGTGACGGTCAGGGATGGAATGATGCACTTTTAGCAATCAATTATATTTTTAAACGACATTTCGGCAGGCCCCACCTATTATCCTCCGGTTTATAAATCGACATTCCTTAATGCTTGCGATGTTTATTGCATGGTGTTCGAGAAGGAGGTCAACGGTCACAAAAGATATGACGGGTCATTTATAAGTAGATAGACGTAGCACGTCATTTTTTTTTCACTTATAATCATAATTTTCGTTTTTTCGGCTAAAAAGCAATATTACATTCAAAGCTGATTATGAATGTATTGTGTACACACACACACATTCTCGAGTCGGCAGGATGTCGCGATTCTGTAGAGATGGCACTGACATGTGACCAGTGTGGTAATTTTATTTTCGACATAGCGTGCGGTAAGTTCGTTTTACCGTATCTGCGGAACGTGCGGTAAATCAATGTTACCTTTACAGCGATCTCTAGAATTGTAATAACCTCTTGCGCAATGTGTATTTACTAGATTATAATCGATGTAAACAAACGCAGCGCTAAGGAGAGAAGGCAACGCTTGGATTACTAATATCGATTACAAAAGGTCATATTAGCTTTCCTTTGTGTACCAATACCATTTTTATTAGATCTTATCGCAAACTTACCACAACTTGTGTCAAAAAATAGTATACATAACTCGTGCGGGCAACTATTACCTACTTCCCGCACATGTCACGCAATGTACTATTGCAGTCACATTACCAGATTGTGACGGTAAAAATACGGTAAATTTATCGGTCACGCTTACCACTTACATCTCTAGTACCAATGCAACGGCAAAATGCCGCGAATCCGAACTATGTGGTTGAGTCGGTGGTTCTCAGTTGCGTTTTTATCCTGAGAATCACTGATTAAGAATTGAAAAATCTAGGATTGTTAATTAGAAGTGTGAACAAGCGGAGATAATGACGAAGCAAGAAGGAAATCGAATAAAACGGTAGCAATTTTTCGAGGCAAAAAGATACTCTAAATTCATTCTCATCATTCCAGAATCGTAAACTCGTGTATAATAAAGATCCCCTTTCATACGTTTACTATCGCATAGTCCATTCTAAAAATATTGTAGTATGTCCAGGGCCTTTCTCCTGAACAATAAAAAATAATAAAAAAGATATCAATACTCAATTTACTGTAATGCATGACATGTATAACGATTCTAGAACAATGAGAATGAATTAACTTACTTTTTTATGTCTCGAATAGCTACTTATAAAGCTTATATAGAAGCTCTATGGAATACACTGCCAGAAACGTGTCAAGAGTTATAGCCAAAAAACGAGAGTTTTCCTTCGTAATTCCTTTACAGTTGGTCCTTCGCTCTTTTTGATGTCTTTTCCGCGTTCCTGAATGTCCAATTAGTAGAAAAAACGCTCTGCAAAACGATTCGGAGACAAAATGTTATCAAGCTGTGAAATTCGCAAAAAATCAAGATTAACCCCCTTGGATTTTTTCAGTCAAAGTTTGGCCGTCTCTGAAAAATAGTTAAATTTATTCTTCGAGGCATTATATCAACGTAAATTTGAGAGAGGAATCGATTGTGCGCAGTCCGAATACGCCATTAGCTACTTTATTTCGCTTCTTCATTTTCTTCCTTTCTTCACACTTCCAACTATCAATCCTAGATTTCAAATTTATAAAATAAAATTGTAATTGTGATCTATTGTTTGTGGGGATTCCGTGGGGGATTCCAATGTTAATGTTGATAACCGTAGGAAACCTTTGTACCGATGCTCACCGCATCGTCCCACGCCTACTTGCGCCAAGTTTCAAAACGCCCCACTTGGTTGGCTGCCTTTAACAACTTTCAGTCAACGTTTCCATACATTAGAATATGATTAGGTTACTCTAGTCTCCATGGATATAACAAACCGGTGTTCATGGCTAGGGTAAAACAGCAGGTGCGAAAGTTTGACGTACTGTCAACATGTTTTTTAATTCGAAGTATACATCTAATTGACACATGCCACTCACTTTAGAATCATAGTCACAAAGGAAGAAGAAAAAGTATACACATAACATTGGAATAAATTTCTTATGGACTAATTGAAATGTCTCGACCGTTGCGTTACATCGTTAATGAATTGGAGGATTATAAAGACCAAGATGTTGCCAAGGAAGTAATCGGCCAAAAGAAGGAACTTATGGAAATCGTGCGTGAAATTGCGGCAAAGCAACCGGCCTCAGAATCCTCAGCTGACGGTGGCTTGTACGTTGGAATAGCTGGGATAGCATACATGGGTTATCACCTTAGTCAAATAAGTCAGCTACAGGAAGAGAGGAGCAATTTTGTCTTGTTCGGTCTTCAGTATTTAGCACCTGCTCTGGAGCATGCTGATCGATGCAAAGACTCAAAAAAAGAAAAGTCCTCATTTCTGCTGGGCAATGCTGGGATTTATGCAGTCGCTGCTGTGCTTCACAAAGCAGCAAAGGATAGCGTCAAGGCTTCAGATTATGCCAAGCGATATCTTCAAGGAGCAAATAACTGCAAGCCGATAAATTTCTTGTCCTGCGGTGGAGATGAATTATTTGTTGGGCGCACAGGGTACCTTTTCGGAGCTTTGTGGCTGAACAAGCATATGGACAGCCAAGTTGTCCCGCTTAAAGAAATTCATGAAATAGCGCAAGCTATTGTACAATCTGGAAGACAACATGCGACCGACCATGGAAGCCCATGTCCGTTGATGTACTCTTATTACGAAACTGAGTATCTCGGTGCTGCGCATGGATTGTCTTCCATTCTTCAAGTACTCATTCAAACACCAAAATTTTTAGAGTCAGACCCGGTTGCAGAAAAGCTTGTCCAAGCATCGGTCGATTATCTCCTTGGTTTGCAGACAAAGTCTGGTAACTTTCCATGTGCCATGGATGAACTCGATCGAAGATCAAGATCGGAGATCGACGAGCTAGTTCACTGGTGTCATGGAGCACCTGGTGTTGTCTATCTAATGGCAGCTGCCTACCTACATTGGAAAGATGAAAGGTACTTGGAATCGTGTTTGAAATGCGGAGAACTGACATGGAGGAAGGGCTTGCTTAAAAAGGGCCCAGGAATATGTCATGGGATAGCAGGAAGTGGTTACGTCTTCCTATTGTTGTACCGTTTGACGCAGGATCCTAAGCACTGGCATCGTGCTGCAGCATTTGCCAACTTCTTGAAATCGGATGAATTTTATCAAAACGCCCGTAGACCTGATAGCCCTTACTCATTGTACGAAGGTTTTGCCGGAACAGCGTGCTTCTTAGCTGATCTGCTTGAACCAGAAAAAGCTAATTTTCCTTTCCAAGATGTATTTTAAATTAATTGTATCATTGATCTCGTCAACCTTCCTTTTTCCACTCTGTAATTGCAATGGATCCTGATTTGTGATAAATTATAGTCTTGAACAATACATTGCATCTTAAGTGTAATAAAATGTTATAAACTTTTATAATGATTATGAATGATCCGTAAGTAATGACACTGAAGTGATTCAGCAATAAATTTATTTATTGTAATTTGCTTGTGTTTTGAATGAAAGTGTATTCTATTGCCCTTTCGTCAGTATATTCATCTTTGTCTGCAGCTCTAAGCTTTCAGCGAACTTTTATGTTATAGAGTCATAAATGTGCGCGAACTAAATAGTTCTTACAACTCGGTGTGTCATTTCTTTGATTTCTTTTATCAAATGTGAAATAGCAGAGCTGAATTGTTTCAGGAATTCAAGGATAGGGTTGGAATTGTCTTGGTGAATAAAATAAGCTGAAGAACAATATAAGAATAAGATCGGAGAAGAGATACCAGAGTTTAATGACTCTTCAACGTTCTTATTACAAAACCTTTTATAAAATCGTTAATATTTTCTTAGTTTATATTCGTATTTGCTCAGAGTCCTTTCCATTACATAATACGAATGTTTTTTTATTCATGTATATTATCATTGCTATAGATAACATAGCTGGATATTTTTTCAACCATCCCAGTAAACACTATAGCCTGAAAATTGCCTTTAAGATATCTGTTTTCAGATAACTTACTGACACGATTAAAAGTTGCGCCAAAACAACTTAGCTAAGATACCTCGAAAACGTCCGTTAGGAGTTACCGTGTACAATTTGTCTATGAGTCAAACCATGAAGACAACTGCTAGTCTTCTTTTCTTATTTACCACATGTCAACGCAATGTCAATGTATCCTATTAAGCGCAACGTCACCTACTGGTAGTTGCAATGTCTGGTACGTGTGTCAGGTGGTCAAGATGTACGTGCGGACAAGAAATATGAATGTAAATATCATTTATTTCAGTAAGTAGACATTACATAGAAATGTATTTTTTAATAAAAATAAGTATCTAAAACATATGTCTCAAAGTATATAATGAAATAATATAATATCCCACACAGCACAAGGTCATCCACAGGATGTCCGACTAATATATTTTAGGTCTACAACAAATATCCTCAGAATATCCTGATATGTTCTATGGACGTACACAGGACGTTTACAGGATAGCCGAATGTCCGCTTCTGAGATCTCCGTAGGATTGGATATTCGGATATCCTATGGATGTTTAGTATACGTCGTATGGATCACGGTGGTATGTTGTATGGATCTCTAACTTCATCCTAGGTCTATCCATACATTTGTCGGATGCCACGTTTCTTTTGTATGGCAATATCGTGGGTCAGAAATAATGTACGAATGAAAAAGACTGAAAAAGACTTTTAACGATTTTTTTTATTGATTATATATATTAGATATATATATATATATATAAATACATACAAACCATGAAGACAGTCTCCATAATACAAACGTTCTCTTCCTCCTGCCGCCATTGGCATGCAAAGCTTATGCAGAGTTTACATTCCGATGAGGTGCGTTCCGAAATGAGATGGAAGTAGGTGGAACTAGTCAAAATTCCCCACGAGAGTGACAGAGCTGTGTATCGAGCCGTGTGAGTGACAGAGACCCGAGATTGCTGACAGTTAGGTCTGACTCGCGGCCATCTTGCCTCGATTTAGTCTATGCCGAAACATTTCTACTCTCTTTATGTGTCCAGCAGCCGCGCTTGCTGGATTTCTTTGACGGATTGAATCGTGGGCTGTGTTAAATCCAGTCGCGAATTAGGGCATCCAGCAATTAGTGTTTATAAATATGGTTCAAAAGAAGGTACGGTTACTATATTACACGAGTAAGTGAATAGTTTTCAGCCAAACCCTGGTATCAATTCAATTACTTGAGGTTATAAATCGGCGTGTTTTTCCTGTTCTTTAACTGTGCTAACGTACTTGTGAGCTTCTCAGACAACAATTTCATGTACAACTTTAAACTACCGGAGACTAATCAGTCCTAATCAGAATGAGCAATTCTGTTATTTTTTCTCTTATTCCTACATGGTGCAGCCCAAGAAGAAGGTCGGGAAGAAGGTAGCAGCAGCTCCACTCGCTGTGAAGAAGGTTGAGCCAAAGAAGCTGACAAACCCGCTTTTTGAAAAAAGGACCCGCAACTTTGGCATTGGCAAGCTATTTGAATAACTTTCTTCTATATGCGCAGTTAATTCACATGATCATCACAATATAATGCCTTGTTATTTCAGGCCAGGATATTCAGCCAGACCGAGACCTGAGTCGATTCGTCAAATGGCCCAAGTACATCCGCGTTCAACGCCAGCGATCTGTGCTCCAAAAGAGGCTGAAGGTCCCACCACCAATAAACCAATTCACGCAGACACTTGATAAGCAGACAGGTAATCAGAGATTCTGTGGTCATTATTGGCACTTGGTCTGGGAAAGATTATAGAGTATATACAATTAATTTGGCTGCTCCGTTCGCCAGCTACACAGCTGTTCAAAATCTTGGAAAAGTACCGCCCAGAAAGTGCCGTTGCTAAGAAGCTGCGGCTGAAAGCTAGAGCTGAGGAGAAGGCTGCAAAGAAGGAAGATACTCCGACTAAGAGGCCCAACCAACTTCGCAGTGGCACAAATACTGTCACAACTTTGGTCGAGCAGAAGAAGGCACAGTTGGTCGTAATTGCTCACGATGTGGACCCAATTGAGGTAACTATTAAATTTTGAACTAACCTGCTCGAAGAATCTGCGACCAACCTCATCATAATAATATTCATAAATTCAATAAATATGATGGTTATATTACCCAAACTAACATTTCTCCACTGTGATGCTAGAATTTCTTCACCTGAAGGCACAACTTACAATAATAATTGTTTTGTCTAGAGGATGAATGTTGACTCTGAGTTCTTATTCATAAAATATTTCCATATTTCCGGATAATCGGAGACAGAGTACAGCACCTGTTTTTTTTTCAGGTTGTTCTGTTCTTGCCTGCGTTGTGCCGTAAAATGGGAGTACCTTACTGTATTGTCAAGGGAAAATCACGTTTGGGAGCACTCGTTAGGCGCAAGACTTGCAGCGCCGTTGCTCTCACACAGGTTAGTTTGTTTCCTATGTTATTAACTGTGATAACACATATTTGAGATAATTGTTAACTCCTTTCCGTGATGAAATAAAAAGAGCCAATCCAATGATTGACCATGATTAGTTCTTAATGATTGACTGATACTTTGTGTTAGATTGGTGTACATAATCTAAGCAATCGTATAGATTGTCTAATTCGGTTTGACTGTCCCATTTCAGGTCGATTCCGGCGATCGCGCCAACTTCACCAAAGTGGTTGAGGCGATTAAGACCAATTTCAATGACCGTCATGACGAGATTAGACGACACTGGGGCGGTGGTCTTCTTGGCAGTAAATCCGCTGCCAGAATCGCCAAACTGGAGAAGGCCAAAGCGAGGGAACTTGCGCAGAAACAAGGCTAAACATGCCGTAATGTACAATGGAAACTGTCCACGCTTTTCCAACAAATAAAATAATATCAAAAACCTAGATCCCAATGATAAATCATAGTAAATACCTATCTAGTGCGTAGTCCTTATAAGTATATTAGAAACATTTGCGAGTACGTGAAATTTTCTTTCAAATGGATAATTCTTTTTTTTTCCGCATCAAAAATTCGAAAAATCTATCCGCCGTAAACTACATCAAGTTATTCAAATTCAATTTCAAACCATTGGTGATGCAAGGTACGTATGTGTAAGTATTTTTTCGTCATTATCGCAACAATATTTTTAAGTAATGTTCTACATATCGAACAATGCGCGCCAAAACTAGTAACTTTTCGTACGAGATAAGGTATCAAACGCCTCTAGTTGGACTCAATAGCGTTTACATAACGCGTCTGCATTCATTGTACACAGATTTTTATCTCTGATTTATTTGATACGTAAAAGAATGGTTAATTTTATACATTTTTAGGTGAATACTGCGAATCATTATCTATTGTAGACTTTATTTGTTGAGCAAAAATACACGTATGAAACATACTTCCATTAAAAGTAAATGAGATACATGGCTTAGAATGATATTCGGCGATTCATATCCCTGTGTCCAATTCTGAACTTGAAAACAACTCAAAATCTACGTATGGTAGAAACGTGAGTGTAATTGAACAGTGATTCAGTGAGATTATATTTTTCACGCGTTTCTAATTAGTTAAAGAGTCCAAACGAACCGTACCTTGTACTTCAACGCTATCATGAAAGTGCTGTTAGCACTGTATTACCTAATTGCGGTTATCTAATTTAATTTAGTCAGTTAAAAGCATTGTTTTCATGTATTAATTTTCCTTCATGTAAGCCGTAAATTCATCTAAATGTAATTCGAAAATATTCCGATTCAATCAAAGGAATTGTTTACAATTATTGTAATGCGTAATGACGCGTTTGGTCAGTCATAATCTTATCGATGTCCAGCAGATCTTTGACGCGTTTATCAGATATAAACTGTATTGAGATATGTAAAGGTAACCAGTGCTGATCATTACTTGTAATACAGCGTTGGTTTGCTCGTTGCAAATCGGAAATACCGAATTGAAAATGTATCTTCCATAAGCCTAAACGTCCTATCGAGCGGCCATATTCATTTGCAACTCTTGAATATCCATCTGTGCAAACGTGTCGACGAGTATATTAAAAAATCAAAGTAACAATGTGAAAAGTTTATTAGAATGTAATGCGTTAATAAAAATTGATAAATAAGCAACATCATTCATTCAACATACAATACCGCGTTCGGATTTTGTCATTCAGGAATAAGAAAATCGAATACTATTTAATTGTCCTCGAATTTTAACGCAACAGAGTCGGAATCATCGAATGTGCAAGCAATGAAATTAAGTGTTGAAATGAAATGTTCTCGTGGCTAAAATTTGATTACTTCTTACGTACAATAATAATACCAATAATAATATTAGCCAGCATCCTGTCAGTCAGAAGTGCTGCTGATGATGTTTCCAAGTTTGTTGGTGCTGCACGAAATTTAACTGTGGAAGTCTTCGAATATTCTAATTATGGTGAAACCGACGATACAGATGGAAATAACCACGAAGGATTGCTCAAACTTAACATATCGTGGCTTCCACCAATCGCTGGGAAAGATCCCGTTTCGTATAGGTGAATTTTTCAAATTTATTTTAAATAACATTCTTCACAGATTTATCAGGTTTTAAATAAGTTGTAAATAAGATTACAATCAACAATTGTAGAATTATTTTGTGGATATTAACTGAACTGCATGCACCCTGGTGAAAAAAATTTTCAACAATGATTCTTAATTTTTTTTCGTCTAAAATCTAAAAATCTGTCATATTTCAAGCAATTTTCAAAAAATTTATGTGGCGTTTCTCACAAAATTTGAATTATTTTAATAATTTGGGGGAATTTCAAGAAGTTTGAGAGTTTTCTTGAAGAATACATATTCTGTCAGAACATATTATATTGAAAATTTTAAAAACTTCAAGATTTCAATGTTTCGAATGATTTTCACCAAGTTGAGTTCAAGGTGAATATCGACTGAACTTCTTGGAACCTAAAGTTGTTAGAAATTATTAGAATTTGTAAGAGTTGATTTTTGGGAAAAAACTGAAATTCATCTTTTGATTCAATGCGTAAAATTTTCTGAAATTTTACAAAAACAATTCTAGCTAGAGTGTGCTTGCAGGGTTGTGACAATTTTTTTGCCGCAACTGGGATTAAGGTGTATTGTTGAGACATATTAATGGCGTTAATTGACACTTATTTTTCAAATACACAGCATAGTGGTGACATCGGTCCAAAACGAATCGAGCACAGAGTCGATAGACTGTCCAGAAGGAAGTCTGTATTATACCACGAAAAATGCGAGTCAACTGGGGGTTGAGTTACCCCAAGATCCTCTGGTATATGGAATCCCAGAGTTGACTGTGACACTAGGATGCGTATACGACATTCAAGTCTACGCAAACCCACGGAGAAATCCGAATGTGGTCCATCCAAATCTGTTTTACAAAGTGCCGGAGTGCATTGGTGTCAAATGCAGCTGTGCTGACGCCGAAGAAGATATGGCTTCGCCGGAAGTCGAGGTGCAGAGACTTTCCGATGACCGAGTAATCGTCAAATGGAAACAACTGACGGGGAACGACAAAGTCAAGTCATATATTATCAGGTACGTCCACCAATAAAACGTGGCAAAGTTCAATTCGAGAAAATTCTACTGATTTTTCGACTCTCTGGGTCGATTTTACGATCAAACCACTCCTAGGAGAGAGTTTGGCCATTTGGCGACAGTTTCGTAAACCACAGATAATTATACACCAAAAATAAGAGCACAGTAGAGAACTCATATCTGATAATAGCTCCTTTATTCTCAGTAGTGAAGTAGAGTGATAATTTTGAAGAGGGTGGTCACCCTTTTAGGCTTGACATTCAAATTATAAATTTTTAGAACTGTTGCTTTTGATGCGGGAATGTTCCCAAATAACCAACGATTATGCGGCCAAAAGTAAGTACGTATAATTATTGAAGTTTGACTCCTTCAGCAGCTGTCAAAACTCGAATAGCTTACATTTTTCACGTCATTGCGATATATTGACCATTATCGGTACAAAAAAAAATAACGCGTTTTCAGGTTCAGCACACTCGTAGTTAGACAAAATTTGAAAATCTCATATCGCCAAGGTATGTACTTTCTTTTTCCAGTTCGTTTTTCATAATTTTATCGCTTTTTAATATATTCGTTGGTGATTTATAAACCTTTCCGTATTAATATAGCAAAATTATCAAATTTATCATCAAAATGAAGTGCGAAAGGATGACTACCCCCCTCAATTAATTTCCAGATTCGGAGTGCCCGTTCTGATTTCTCGAAGTGGACTTCCAGTTTACAATACAACCGAAATTGCTCGCGTTTCAGCAAACAATCAGTCCTTCGTTTGGTCCAATGTCAGTTCAAATATTAATGGCGTCGTTCACGTCGTTGCCGAAGATTCCAACGGCTGCATTGGGCCTGAAGGAAGTTTTTCAGTCATCTCAAATGAACGCAATAATAGATACAAAGGACCCATGGTGCGTAAATGTTCTCAGTCCGATATTGAAATTCATATGCAAAGTACGAGTCTTGAAATAAATATTTTTCATTGTAGGTGATAATTATCGGGAGCATTATTGCCAGTGTGTTAATACTCGGGAGTCTGAGCATTTTGTGGTCCCATGACAGGAATAGATACGAAATCGTGCTGTCCAACACCGATACCAAAAAGTGAGTACTCTGAAAGTAAGGATAATCCATTTATTGACTATAACAAAATTTGACTAATGGCTCTACAGCTCGCAGAGTTCTCCTGTTTCATTTTCTCGAGGTCAAATTTTCACCGACCGTCTCGCGTTGACGAAGCGAAATGCCTTTTACGTTGAACAGGAAATTGAGGTGATTATATTGGGACGCTTATTTTCTTAAGGAGGTGAAAAAATAACGATAACCGATTCACAGGAAGCAATTCAAAGCGGGAGGGCTGATGGCCTGGAGATTTCATACTCCCGTATCGACTTCAAAGAGGAACTAGGAAAGGGCCAATTCGGGACGGTGTACCTCGCTGATATAGACGGATTCGAGGCGACGTTGTTTGCTGTCAAGATGACGAACAGTCTGACCTTTCACGACGAAGTCGATGCCAGGAATCAGTTGCTAGAGGAAATTGCGATGATGAAGACTGCTGGACGGCATCCGCATCTTGTCCAGTTAATCGGCTGTTGCACGTTACCAGCGAATCCAGTTTGTGCAATTATGGAGTACCTTGAAGGCGGCGATCTTCTTACCTACCTTCATAATATCAGAAAACGCATTTCTAGCAGCCTTGCGAGTTTCGCCACTGATCCAATGTCCGCATGTAGTCCAAGACCAAGCCTAACCGAAAGTATGAAGCAGCCAAGCGGTTAATCACTCTTCAATTTGTGTGTATATTCAATTTGAAGATTTCACGATTTCAAAAGATTTCAGTAAATTCGAATGATTTCAGAGGTTTCAGTGAATCCAATTGACTTCACAAATTTCGCGGATATCATGTGATATTAAGAATTTCACAAAATTTTATACGATTCCAAAAGATTTCAAAGATGCCTGATTTAATGAGTTTCGTTCAGTCATTACTTAAGTCCATGATCTTGATATGAGAATTATGAAAATTTTCTAGCTTTGTACACAACGTTGGGAAGTGAGCCACCGACAACACCGACGCTGGATACGTTCGGTGAAAATAATGCGGCAACTGATTTGGAAAACTCTCACAATTACGTGAACATCCAACACCAATCATCGAGCCAGCAACTTTCGAGAACGAGAGGAGACATCATTGGTCTTCAAAGTTATGAGTTTTTAAGATTTGCTGTCGAGATTGCAAAGGGCATGCAGCATCTCGAGGAAAAGGGAATCACCCACAGAGATCTCGCAGCCAGAAATATCCTCTTGGATGGAAATTTAACTCTGAAGGTAATTGCGTAAATATTTGTAACTAGTTTTAAACTATCGAATCGAAGATTTAGTAAAATTCAGTTCATCAATTGGAAAGAAATCCATTCGCAACTTATCCGGAGATACGAAAAACTTTTTTTTGTAGCTCTGATATTACATTCTATCTGTCGATTTGCCTGTATCCCGGTAACTTATTGCTAATGATTTGAATAATGACTCTCAGGTATCGGATTTCGGGCTCTCAAAAAATGGAGTTTATGTGATAGCCGACGGCGGTGGAACGCGACGACTTCCGGTTCGCTGGATGTCGCCGGAAGCGATGCGGGACCGAGAGTTTTCCTCTAAAAGTGATGTCTGGTCCTACGCAGTTGTTTTATGGGAGATTGGAACGCTTGGTGCGTTTCCGTATCCCGATGTTCGCGATGATTATATACTGCGCCACGTGGTTGTTGATGAAAAACGGCTTTCGAGACCGGAAGCCATTTCCGTTGAGATGTATACGGTGATGCAGGCCTGCTGGACATCCCGACCATCCGATAGACCCAATTTTAGTCAACTTTTATCCCGGCTCCTCGGACTCGGTGGAGAGCCCTACTATCCTTATGGGAAGAGCAACCCATGTTATACCACTTTGCCGCCAACGGAGGACGAACTACAAGTCAGTCCACCCTTGAGCCCTCTGTAATATAGTTTCAGTCTGTATTTTATTCGTATCATATATAGTATAGCCAACTGTAAACTGCACGTAGTGTGACAGTAAAATGCCCTAATACATATTACATATACATAGAGCATATGATACCCCTATGTGCATGCTATGTAATGCAATATTTCTTGAATAAACTTTCAAAAATCAGTATTTTTAGTGAAATGTTCGTTTTATCCTCCATAAAATATTTAAATGGGAAATTCGTAATGTGGGGATGATTTAGAAAATCTAAGAATGCTACTTGCTCATAAATGTCAAGAAAACTTGAGAGTACATTTTTTCGTCGTTGTTCGTTTTGATGCTATGACCATAGGTTTTGCGATCTTCTGAATCCAAAAACATTTTTATCTCACAATCGATTTGTAGATGTTTTTTTTCACTAATTTAACCCCTAGAAATTGAAAAAAACAGCTTAGAACTTTGGAAAATGGATAGCTACGAAAGTACAACGTTTCTCAATTGTTTCGCTATCACATTTAATGCTATGATCGCAACCATTTGAGACCTTGCACAATTATATATTGTGGCAAAATTACGTCTCACAATAAAAAGGCCTGAATCATTTAATTTTAGAGTTTTTGAAACTTTGGTAAAATTTCGTGAATTTTTTGACAAATTAGACCCTCAAGAAGACTAAACAGACATTCATCATAGGATCAACAGATTGGAAACATTCGTTAAAATTTTCTCATCTATTGGCTCTATCTTTCAACCGCGTATTTTGAATTAATTTTCGTTTGATAAGTTATATGTATAATATATAATATATAAACGGACCTTAAATAACTTTTGAAAAAGTAGATTTTTTGTAAAGCGATAAATTACGTTCTGGTCTCATCAATACACCAATGCGTTGACGAGTTATAAAATCCTAAAGTCAAAAAAAATATTCCCATGTTATTGAAATGGAAAATAGAAAAATATTAAGAGCTAAAATTTGGACAGCATCTTTTTGACTCAATATTTTCGTCTTGAATCTTGAAAAAAAAAATATTATATACATGTATATAATTATATCTAGAATAAATTGTATAATAATAATTACAAGTATGCAGTATGCTGATTTTGAATTAGCATACAGATATAAGTCTGCTCTGTACGGTAAAGGTAGAGTGAATTTTCAGCGACGCGAAACAATCGTGAAACAGTGTTAAAGATAATATATTTACAAAAAATTATCTCAGATCTAAAATGATAAACTTAAGATTATAGGCAATGTTATTGTATTCACACCTTCATGATATGATTTTTAATCGGTAGTACCGTATTGTTCCCAGTATAAACCGACCCCGAATATAGGATGGCCTCCAATTCTAAGACAGTATTTCAGGGTGTTTTTCTTAGTTACGAACATAAGATGGGTACGCGCATAAAATGAGAACGACTTTGGCGTGTGCTGTCAACAACTAAAAATCTCGACTCAGACTCGAAGCAATACGGTATATCAGTTTTATTATTAAACTTATATTCAATTCCAATAGTACAAAAATGTTTTCGTCACTGTTGAAACGATTTTTCGTACCAATGAATATCTTATTATTAAAAAATGGTGATATAAAATTCAATCAATCACCAAAAACTGAAAAATTACCAGTACAAAAGGGTCTTATTGTCAAACCCTGCAAAACCGACAAACTGTTCCAACAAATAATGTAGGTAAATTTTCATAGTTCGGATTTAACAAATGAAGTCCTATTGAGTTGCCTGTGGCTTGGGGTTTGGGGAGTTAGCTTCTGGCTTTTTAGGACTAGAGTTGATTTCTTGTTGTTCCAAGCGTCGGTGTCGGAGCATTGTAGATAAGACCCCGTTGAAACTTGCAGTCTTTTTCTTGGCACTACCTTTCGGAGTGCTTTCCCCAACTCGCCGAACTGGCATCCGTGGGGACGACATTTCATCCATAAAGTCAAAATCAGACTTCTCTTCAGTTCTATTAGATAGAACAAGAATATATTTTTCTTTCTACTTTGCAAGTAACTTTTACCCATCAATAAACTTTTCGCTTGTATTAGTAGAAAATAATATATTGGTCATATTATACTGTATATTATGTTTGTATAATTTTTAGATAAAACTCATATTTCTATGTGTATTTATATGAAAATCATGATATCAAATCATTTATATGTATATATTTTGGTACAAGAATGATATAACATGCATATATATTAGAAACTGTCGTTAATTTAAAAAATTATGCTGCATGTCTGTATGGAATTACATAATTACTTACTTATAATCCTGTGAAGTGTGATCCTGTTGACGATTATTGGTGGGTACTGGCGAAGGGCCTCGTCTTCCTGGACATTTCCATTCCAGTTCAAGAATATGATGGTTCACCTCCAATCCTTCAATCAATGCCATTATACTCTCTGGCTGCAGAGTCCATTCGTTCTGTGGAATTAAAAATTAGTTTTACAAACTTGACGATATCTCGAAAGGCTTGAGTCGATATCAAAATTACGAATTAGGTCTACACAACTTTCCATACTCTGAAACTTGGAAAATTTACAATACTCCATTCTAACTCGACTCGCTATAATTTATTGAAATCATTATTGAAAAAAGTGTTATTAGTACCGCTGTAGTTGCCTCATATTTTTCATCGTCAGAGCATTCGACTGACCAATCCTCGTCGCTCTGTTCCATACTTATGAAAAATGGTCAAATTTTCAACATGTCATATCCAGTGATTTAAGGTTAATCCGTTCAACGTCCGAATAAATTCAGACGGGACAATTTATATTATTCTAAGGCATCCAGCGTTCAATGCGACTTTGGCATTTGTTGCAAACCTCAAAGATCGCCCTAGATTACTTTATTTCTACTATAAACAAATGTTCGATCGAATCTCAGACAACCAGATTACACTTGTATTTTACGTTACTTTATGTCACGTTACGTTACACAAGGGCGTAGCCATGTCTGTTTACCGGCTTGGTGCTTTGCAGCGCGTTGTCTACTACGTGCAGTACAAAAGTAATCTCAGACGGAATCCACAAGCCGTACGCACAATTCAGAATCTGCCAATGAGACCTGAGATCATTTTGTGGAATTATAGAGAATAATGCGTGAATTTCATAATCCACAAGCAAAATTTAACAATCAATGGTACATGTAATAATTCCATGTGATTCAACTTTCGGTATCATATAACGGCACCGTGGAGTCAAGTTGCGTTTAGATCTCGGTTAAAACATATTGTGAAAGTCGTGCTAATGGAAGCACTTGAAGAAATATCACAATTTTTAGACATTGGAACTCGGTTGGATTTAAAATCCATCGCTTTGCAGCACGTGCTGAGTAAGTTTATTACCCTGTTGATTATTCATTGACCAATATCAATAAGTCTACATTAACCTAAAATATCATATCATATTGTGATGTTTTTGTCTTTGAGCTTGTAAGAAATTAACTAGGACATTTGTTAAATAACACCTCAGGGCCAAAAATCATAACATGACAATAATCGTCCAATGAAGGAGTTATCGAAGTGAAAACTTCTTTAGCGGCGCATTTGTATGAACATATGTCGTAAGAGATTCAGTCACGCCACATGGAAATTAAATTCAGTCGAGGTAGGCTTGAAGATGAAGAGATATCTTCAGTATCAACTGAGATACATGCAACAATTTTGCCTTCATCGACCAAGGTATTTCTGCAATGAGTCTTTGACTGTAGATTATTAAAGACAGCAGGTAAATGTAAATGACTTATGTGATGTTGGCCTGCGATTTTTGAATTTTTGAAATGATTTTATACCAACTAATTGCTCCCCAACTTCTCTTAATTGCTCTCTAAATTTTATTATTTGCATTCACACGGTTCTCGAAAAAATCGCAAAAAATGCATCTTCGGCAGCCGTCAGGTGTTTCGAGGATTTTAAAAATCCGCAGAATTTCCAAAGAATTCATGTACCAAATAGTTGCTCTCCAATTGCTCCCTAACTTTTATTATTTGCTCCTACACAGTTTTCAACAAAATCCAATTAAAAAAAAAAACTGTTCAAATTCAAAAAAGTGTTTCGAACAAA
Organism: Neodiprion virginianus; assembly: GCF_021901495.1. Taxonomy (NCBI): domain Eukaryota; kingdom Metazoa; phylum Arthropoda; class Insecta; order Hymenoptera; family Diprionidae; genus Neodiprion; species Neodiprion virginianus. Next base: position 15,237,324 of record NC_060878.1, on the reverse strand, counting down.
CTGATGGTTATTCAAACGAAATGATATTTGCTTTCAATTGTACCTTAATTACTCCCAATCTTATGTTATTTTTGTTAATTGCGTCTGCGTGGTTTCGAATAAATCGAGAAAAAACGAAGAGGGCCTTTTCGCGAAGCGAAGTGTTGTCGAATTCGATTTGATATAATCCCTAAATTAATATATATATATATATATATATGTATAAGCACTTAATTTCTCCTGGGCATCTCGTAATTACTCCATAAGTCTTGTAATTTGCTTCTTCGTAGTTTTCGAGAAAATAGATAAAAAACAAAGGGAGTAGTTTGGAGGTTATATCGACGAGCGGCAGATTTACACTGAAATCTCCTATATAGAAATATTTAATTCGGCTCAAATACATATTGTTTCCAATTTCTTCTCGATTTGTTATCAATTATATATCAATTTTGTCATTTCCTCCATCGTAATTTTTGAAAAAACCGGGAAAAACATCACCGACTGATGGTGTGGCCGACAGTCGAATAGTTTCAGTTTCAAACTCGTGTCCGTATCGGAAAAATAATAGTTCGGCCCAACTGCCAAATGCTCGTCATCGCTCCTCGATTTTTATAAGTATTCTGTCAGTTTAATCAATTGCTACTACCTAATTATGGAGAAAACTGGTAAAAACTAGAGCAATATGCACCAGGGTGGAATTATCATTTTTTCGTTAGAATCGAGAATTTTCCACGACTCGACCCTCGGCCACGCATGAGTCACTTTCGTTTTTCCCAGTTTTCTCGAGAATTACGGGGAAGTAAACCGTAAAATTGATAGATAATTGATAAGAAATCGAGGAGCAATTAGAAGCAATATGCACCTGGGCCGAATTGATAATTTCTTGCTGGGGATTCCAGTTTAATTGTAAGTCTGCCGTTCGTTCGTATAACTTCCACACTAGGCCCTTTATTCTTTCCCAGTTTTCTCGAAAATTATGATTGAGCAAATTACGAGACTTACGGAGCAATTACGAGCTGTCAAGGAGCAATCAGTATCAAATGTCATTTTATTTTAATAATCATCGGTTTGTTCCGAACACTTCTTTGAATTTGGCGCTATTACCGGGGCTGACGTGCCCGATGAGATTTTTTTTTTTTTTTTGATTTTCTTGAAAACCATGTTATGTCTGTTATGGACTATTGAACTGGATTCTTTCCCTCTTAAAGTAAATACACCTGATGGGTTGTTGGTAGGATATTAATCAATAACACAGGCTTGCGATGGTTCCTCCCCGTAAAACTGAGTAGTATTTTTATTAGGTATTAGGAACGAATCTGCGAAAAAAAACATTATAAAAATTCTATCGCGTTAATTTTCTTTGATGGCGAGTAGCGTGAGGCTACATGGAGAGAGGACAGGATAGAGACTAGGTATAACACGTTAGAAGTTAGAAGTGTGGGAGAGTTAGCAAGTAGGAGCAATAAATAGGAACGACGTGTGGCGGTACACCGAATGTAAGAACCGTATAAGAGTGTATAATAAAAGTTAGGGCGTAATTCAGAGCAATTAAGGAGCAATTATTTGGCGCACTATTTTTTGAAAAATTCAATGGTCGCAGGCCAACTTCACACTTATAGCTGAATGGGGCATTTTTAAGCTCCGTACAGAAAGTTCTTATCGTAACATACTCGAATAACATAAGCCCCATAAGCAAGTTGATAAATGTAGGGCACTATGTAATTATCGCACCCGGTGTGACCTAGTAGTTGCTTTCAAAGGATACCCGTGACCGGTTGTTTTTAGCAATCCTCCGGCAACGTCAAGGGCATTGAAGATATGGGGATAATAGCATTGCCCTAGATTTAGTGACTCGTTCATGGGACTTTGAAGCTCTTCACCCCATCCCCTATCTAGTTTCAAAAAGCCTCATTTATCTGGCTGCCAGAGATGTGATTATTAGCAATCTTCGGTCAACGAAAGAATGCATATTTTGATGGGTAAAGCCGAGACCAGTTACATGCTCTTCATTATTCTTTCATACACGACGGGCACAAAATATGAATTGACTAATTACATTGAATATAGTTTTATTGTTCACGAATTATTGTTTCAGGTGTAACAGGCAGCAATGATGGAATTGAGCTGTTATTGAGCTTACCTGAAATAGTAAGGCAACTTGTTCTGCTGGTACAGGATAATTCAACATCAGTCTGCAAAGATGCGGCTCTTTCATTGATTAACATATCAGCTTATGATGGTGGAGCGAATGCATTACTGGTTATATCAGAGACATCGAAGATGAGACCAGATGAAAAACCAAATGATAATCTAGTACATACTTGCCTTAGGTAGTAGATACACTTCCTAATGATAATCAACATATAATTGTAAAAATATGAAATTGCCCTCATCAGTTCTCAGTTAACTAAACATAGATTATAACAAATTTATTTGTTGATAACAAAAGGCAAAAAGAAAGAAGAACCTGGATAGGCATTGTAATTGTTTCACCAAGAAAAAATTTCAGTTAGAAAAAATAAACAATTTCATGCAGTGATTTTCTCAGTTCGTGATTAACTATTTATTTTCAAATTCTTTTCAATGAAATTGAAGTTATCAAATTAACGTTTTTCTACTTAATTTTTAGTAATCGGATAACAATCGAACATGTTTGGTTTCTTTTGGATTAAGTATAATAGAAAAATGAGCGTAGATAGGATTTGAAATTTTTTTTCCGACTTATAGTTCTATTTGTTATTTGCAGATGCATTTTGGATAAGCAGAACGACTTGGCTGACCCATGTTGCATGATTTTGTCTAATTTAACGCGAGCGCATTCTCTGACAGAAAGAATTTTAGCGGTAGTTAATAATAGCGGTTATGCATGGAGCGCAATAATTGCCGCCTTTACGGCTCAGAAATATAACGAAAAGGGAGCCACCCTCCATTACTTAGGCCCTGTTTTCAGCAATCTTAGCCAATCTATTACCATGCGAAGGTATGTTCTCTGTACAAAGTAACGTTAGTAAAATGCCAATTATTTCTAAAATTGCACAAAGTTACAAAACTACTATCAAATCTTCTGTCTATACAAAGAAAAGTTGTATAGATCAGCTTACATTTTTCTATTCTTTTAGATATTTATTGGACAAAGAACATTGCGTCATTCAAAGACTTCTTCCCTTCACAGAATATGTTGAAAGCACGGTAAGACGTGGCGGAATTGTGGGCACATTAAAAAACTGTTGTTTTGATACGGAATACCATACATGGTTATTAGGTCCTAAAGTGGACATTTTACCTCGACTTTTATTGCCCCTTGCTGGTCCGGAAGAGTTCGACGACGATGATAATGACAAACTTCCGATAGAACTGCAGTATTTGCCTGAAAACAAAACTAGAGATTCCGATCCTGACATCAGGTAAACGGGAGAAAGATACACTAGAGAAAAAATACAGTTTTAGGATTCTGTGATAACATATTTCGTTGTATATTATCTTCAGAACAATGCTGTTGGAGGCTTTGGCTCAACTATGCGCAACAAAGGAAGGCCGTGAAATACTGAGGGATAAGAATGTATACGTTATCCTGAGAGAATTTCACAAGTGGGAAAAAGACAGAGCAGTTCTATTGGCGTGCGAAAACGTTGTGGATATATTGCTCAAGTTAGTTCTGATTTTTAGACAGTTTCTAATTGTTTCTGATAAGTGAAAAATTTTAGTAATTTCTCGAAATTTTGAAGACATTTCTCAATTTATATGCAGAAAATTAATGTCGGCAGATTTGTGGAAAAAAATTGCTATGTTTGAAAACTCTCTGAAAAGATTCCGCAATTATAGTTTTAATGAATATATTATTTTATGAATGTCCAGATTTTCTCAGCTGCATTTGAGATGGTTTAATTTCAACTGCTTCTCAAAAGTTTTTAATTACTCTCACAAAGCCATCCCAATTTCTCATAACGCGTTACGGTCGGAAAATACGCAGAACCACTAGAACTCGGAATTTTTCAGATCTGTGATACAAAACGGAGTTCTGTCAAAATATGAGTTCTTTCTAGAAGTTGATTCGATTTTCACCCCTAACTCGATTCTGTCAGAAACAGCCAGATGAAATAAAGTTTTTCATATTTTTGACAAAAAAACATACAGTTTCGAACGGAATCCGAGTTGTTATTGGAACAATTCAAAGTTTTGCTGAAAAAAAAACCAGTATTTTTCTCAGAACTGCCCGAAAAAATAGTATATTTCTGTGAAATATCTTCAAAAGACTATAAGAAGTTTTTGAAACTTTTTTACTAGTATCATAATGAAACAATAAAACAGAAGAGTTAATAAATATTTTTCAGAAAAGAGGAAGAGATCGGCTTGGACAATTTGAGGGAAGTAAACATACCTGAGGAGTACGAGGAAAAATTCAAAAAAATGGACGAAGAATATATAAACGATTCATAGGAGAAATTTTACTCTTCCGTGGTAATCGTTGAGTTAAAACATGAATCGTGACACTTTGTTGTAATACGTAAATACGAAAACCTTATCACTAAAATTATTCTACAAATGAATAGTTAATTTTAGTGACCTGGGTTTACTATAAAATGTTGCACTTCCCCTTAAATCAGTGAACTGGGTTTACTCTAAAACATTGCACTTTCCCTTAAATCTTTTATAACATAATAAATCATTTAGTTCAGTTTAAAAAAAAGTAAAAATTCCATCAAAAATTGACAAAACTTTTAAATATATAATGTAATCAATGACACTGTTATCCTGACACATTTAAGTTTTTTTTTTAAACCAAAATAAACCGTGACAAAGAAATACTAGTAGTACGATTTTATTATCCTATACTCACTTATATTTCTCACTTAAAGCAGGTCAATCAGGACAGAGAATTTCATACTGTCGTCCTATTAAATTATTCAAGAACGACATTTTGTGACGTTCTTAATGCGAATACCCTGTAGGTCGATAATTTGTCCTGTATCCGTAGCGTGATCTGTCTAGAAAGTGAGACTTTCCGTGACAATTAGAGGTCATTTGATAAAGTATTATAGCTGCATATATTTATATCATCTAAAGATTCATGATATCTATCTTATCACATATAGGTACAATGTATACGCGTAAGAAATTCGACTATGGTCAAACTTGTCTGATTGCAAGAATACAAGATTTTCAGATGAATACTTTTTCAGATCGAGACTCCTGCAGTCTGGGTAAAATTTATCTTGCGGACCAATGTCTCAACTGATATACAATACGTTGGTAATTGGCAGTTGGATGGCAGGTTAAAACATATAATCCGTCTGAAAACACCGCCAACAATTTCGAAGGCGATCGTTTACAAGCGCGTTCTCCACGTCTTCGGCGTTCCCGTACCATTTGCGCATCGAGTGGTCAATGTAATTAGACAAGTTTGACTAGATATAATTATCAGCACTCGATCAACTCAAAAATGTGATACATTTCTGAGAACTACATCATCCCACAGATTTTAGTTATCAATACGTTACATTATTGACCCGTGGGATCCTTGACAATATGGGCGTGATTAGGACAATATGGTGTCACATTGGGCTATCAGCTGATTGTTTTCGATGAATTTAACAAACGTACGAAGGAACAGAAAACATCGTGCAAGTCGTTGGCCTTCCATTTTCTGACCGTGAATCAATACAGAGTAAAATGGATGCAAAGAAATAGATTTTATAATTAAATATGGTGGAATGATAGTTAGTGTGGTATATTTACTGCCAGCGACTGAAGTCTGCTAACACCCAGAATAAACGTTTTTTCGGTATCTCCTATTACCCATAAATTATCGACAAGATTTCCTCGCAAATATTAACGTAAACTGCTTCTAAAAGCGAGAAACTTCCATTTTTTTTTTTTTTTGTCGGAAACCTGATCTTGTGCTGGTAACTGGTCAAATTCTCCATCTATACAAACTGGCATACTGCACAAATTTTCGTAGTATTATGTACAGAAAAAATGGCAATTATAATACTAATTGCGTCAATCAAGGTAGATAGCCAAGTCCAGCTTCCATGCTCGCTGAACTTTTCAAGCTCGACGCGTTACTGGCTCTTCTCCCGACCTTAGCAGAGCTGCCAAATACCGCGGCAATTTCGGCACTTTTTTTTATCGACAGCGCTTCGTGGTGCGCTCTCGATCTGCCAGTCTCACTGGCAGCAGCTCGCTTTCCTCTTCCGGTACCTCCAACGTAGATTAAACGTCCTTGCGGATCTCTTGCACCGACTACCAATACCTTATCGCTGTTCGCAGATGTCGATCGAGGGTTTTTACCCGGACTGAAAAGGTCGTAGTCCAAAGCCAGATTATCCGAACTGTTTGCCCTCGGGCGAACCTAGAAAAGTAAAATCAAGTTCACAATTCAAAATCTCACGTAATCGTGGTGGATCAACATGGCACTGAAGCAACAACTACTAATCGTTTTAGGCACATTGTGCCAATACCAAGCGAAGAAAAGTTTATGCTAGCTTTAAAACTGCTATTTTATGACATTAACCCTAATTGGTCACACTTCGTTAGAATTGCATAACGGTAACAGGGGATGATTTTCGCCCCAGCTCCAAAAAAATGATATCCTGCTTTAAGAATGAGTTTTAAAAATCTAAAAAAAATATCTACGTATTGTTTAAGGATCACGGAAAAAGCTCTCTTAGTTTTCCTAGCCAAAATTGATTCTTTAAATACTGTAAAACATCGGCAAAGTTACGGTACTATAAAACTCTACGACGAGTTTGAAAAATGTTGCTGTTAATGCTGATATTCACCCCAAGTGATCAATCAGTGTCACACTGATCACTAAAAGATTAACTAAACTAACTAAACTAAAAACTAAAAATGTAACTTACTAATTAACTAAAAACTAAAAGTGTTAAAAGACACTAAAAGACAGGGAATAAAAAGACTTGTACAATTTAATGCGACGCCATTCTTTGGCGCCAGATGGTGTCGTCCTGATTCGAACTCTCACCTTGTGGAACTCCAAGCTCCTGGATGAGGAGTAACTTTTGTTTGTTCTGACAGTTCTGACGACTTGCGGACTGCCAGCGCGACTCAGGGTGCTTTCCGACGGGACGATGCCGTGCTGTCTGAGTTGTTCGAGAATGGTCGGCTGTCGGACTGGCAGTTTTCGGGCGCAGTAGCACTTGTTGCTTTCGGAACAACTGTCCGTGTCGCACGAACACATCACCGTTGCGACGGGAATTTCCGGCGCCGATACGCGCCGCGACAAAGAGCAGTAGCATTTGTCCGCAGAGACGCACGTGCACGATTCTGAATCGTAGCTACATTCACTGCAGCTGACGTATCCGCTGCTACTTCGGTTTGCTGCTACTACTCTGCCGAAACGTCTGCCTGTGAGCATTCAAGAAAGCTATGAAATAAAAAATCACGATTATCAAAATGGCGCTGGGAATAAAATTTAAACCTGAGTTCACCGCCAGGTTCACCGTTATCTATAAGACAGACACTGTATAAATTGTCAAACAATTATACTGTACAACACTGTCAATAGTCCCATGAAATCTTTGATTACGTTTGATTAAACCTGTTCCGATCGTAAAAGTTTGTCGAAACTAGAAAATTATTCAACAGCGTCAACGCTACACGTAGCAATATTTAAGAAAATAATTAGGTACATATTTCACATTTAGAAATCTCAGTTCTGCGTGTTCAAGGAGTTGCCCTGCTCGATTCTGACGTTGACGTTCATATCTCCAAATATCCAAGTCCATTTATCTCAAATGCGAAAAAGGGCTCAACAGTCTAATTCTATATGGAATTTCGCAGCAAACCATTCCAACACATTTTCATTTGACGCAGAAATACGAAATCGTAACAATACATTCGTGAAATACATGCCTTTTCTTTATTTCTGCGTCAAATGAAAATATGTTGGAGTGTTTTTGGTCAGAATTGCGTATATAATGGGGCTGCTAAACCATTTTTTGTGTTTGAGATATGTGGACACTGATATTTGGAGGTATATACGACAACGTCGAAATCGAGTAGGGCACCCCCGTAAGAATGAATGGCCCGAAAGCATATGACAAATGAAACATTAGGAAAAAAGATAAAATCGTGTAAAAGTCTCCACGAGTGCTTTTTGTGCTTATGAGAGTAAACTCGAATGAAGCAATGCAATAGATATGATTCTGATTGAATTCAAATAACACAAGCTAAAATATCAGCAATCTAAAAAACGAGTTTATATAGTTACTCAGATAGAACGCACGTATAGATAAAGTCTAAATGACCGCCCATAATATGCACATTATCCGTAATTAATGCGTTTTACTTATATTGTACGTATTTTAGATGGTCATTTAGATTTTAGCTATACATCCGTTCTAACTAGTATAGAATTACGTTCAGAATCATTAAAATCTGCTGATTTTTATCCCACTGTAATACATATGAGTCTTTTTGCATATTTGCCATCAAAGTAAGCTTAGGTTATAGGAACCGGATGAAAAGTACCAGAGCTCAATCGTATTCAGCTTTCTAATTATAAAACCTTCCTTCAAATTATTGGTATCTTAGCTTGTGTTATTCGACTTTGCTCAGAATCATATTTCTGTAATAGCTCTGCAGTAGGGATGTTCTTTCATTCTTGTTCACCGTATGGGCACAGATAACATTGCATAGTAATACTTTTAGAAATCAAATAAGGTAAAAAAAATGTGTCATTAAATACTGCACATTTATGTAACATCGTCATTCCCTTTCATGAGTAAGTTCTTGTTGAACAAAATTTTTAAGAATCTAATCAGTTTAAAATTGAAAATGTCATTTTGAAACTTCATTCATCAATCATTCAATTTTGTAAATTTGCCGAGTACTTCAAAAAGTGTGAATTGCATCAGTTCAAATCGTCATTATTTGAGTACAAAGACTTACTACAATTCTAATTATGATTATTTTATATACAAATTAGATATTAAATATTATGTATAATACATCAAACATCTCAATAAGCGATTAAAAGCATTGTTAGCTTTGATAATAATTATAATTTTTTCATTACAGCGTAGATGTGATCATTTTATTAGACTGAGAACTAGAATATTGTTGAAAGCATAACTATTGAATATATTGAAAGTTTATAATAATATAGAAAGAAATAGTTCAAAATCGGAAAAAAGAGAGAAGACCAGAAAAATTGCAAAAATCATTAGCGGGAGAAAAGAGTCACTTTTCTCTCGCGGATGAGGGAAAAAGTATACGCGGAAATCATATACTACTTTTCTCCCGCTTATCAGGTAAAAAAAGTAAATATTATCGTTGAGTCGGTAATAAAGATTTCCTCTTCTATCTTTCTTATAACTTTTGATTTCGACGGTACGGACCATTCATCCTCTTAAGATGGGAATGAAAGTGTGTTACACACATAAAACAACGGTTTTCAACTCACAAGTATCGCTGTCTTCGGAGGTTGTTTGTCCAATGGCGGCCTTCGGACGGCATCGAGAAGATCTTTTACGGTTTAGTTTACTGGTGAGGACTCGATTCCTGGTATTTCTGACGTCATAGGACGAACTGCTACCCAGACTGTCGTTCAATTTTCTCGCGGGAAAAATGACCGAGGTGAATTCCGTCGGACCGCCTTTCAGCCGGGAAACTGACCGCTTTATGGCCCGACCAAGCAGACAAGGGCGTCGCGACGCTCGACCTCGTTGCGGTCGACGACGCCTTCGCATTATACTCGCTGAACGCTCGTACAATTCGTCGCGTGTCAAGGTCGTAGCTAATTTCAGGAGGAACTCCTTATAGAGCGGCTTCAGATCGTTGAAGGACATTCCTTCGGGATCTGAAAAAAAATCATCGAACGAATCGTAAATTAACGAATCGTTAAAAGTCTACGCTGCGGACATATATGCGAGTTAGTGGAATTGTGAAATTGTCGAAAAAGAAAACATCGACCAGATGTGAAATATTTAATGCTTTGTTATTTATGAATTTCGGAATAGCTGTAAATTCGTACGAAACTGGGACTGAGAAGATGTAAGCCTTGGGGGAAAGAATTTGCCACTAAATCGCTGGAGTACTAAAAATACGACGACAGGCGAATCAGGTCAGAAAATTCCTTACCTGCATGCCTTTCTCTGAGTGGATACCCTTGTTTTCTGATTAAGCTATGAGCCAAGTAAGAGATACCGAGATTCGTATCGTTTGGTTTGTAGTTTGAAAACATAAATATGCCGATTTTAAGTTAAAACATGGAATATTCTTGCTTCGGAGCAAGTGTCACATTACGTTTTGCATATCTTGTTCGCGTTTATAGATTATTACTGCAAAATCTTCCGACACCGGGGTCACGTCTGCATTTTCGACGATCACACATGAACGCATGATATACCCATGTGACGTCATTCGTTCAGTCGTTATTGCAGGGGGCACGGTTAGTTTGAAGTATAGGTAATCGAAAACTAACGGTAAGTTTCTGAAAATAACCCGTTAATTACTCATACATCGAGGTTGGTTGGTCAATGTAATTTATATTTTACGATTCTGCGCTTATATTTACTGTTAATTTGCATCTCGATTAGACCAGCTAGTATAGACAGCTTTTATAGTTGAATTTTAGGTTGAACGTCTGGAAATCTGGCAACTACAGGACGTGTTTGAGACAAACTTATTATACCGCATTGCATGTAACATAAACCATAACGTACCAAACTTACGAGTTTCATTTGACACATATTTCTTTTTTATATTGATGTAACTGGTTTCGATTGTATAATTAGAGACTTGGAGTGACTAAGAATGTCGCTACGTATTTTTGCCTCACGGTTCGGAATATGGATTTGGGTTAACATCAACGGTATAATATTAATCAAACAAAGTATACTTTAATTTCCGTGAGAAGGAAATGTATAGAGAAAAGGCAGGGAAAGTGAACCTCCCCGATAATATATCAAAATTTTTCTAAATTAATAAACATTACAAATTTATTTATTTAGTTGCATCCGGAGAATTTTAACATCAAACTTTTACCACGACTTTTTCCTAGTCGTAGTAAAATATAGTTAATTCGATGGTAACTGTCTCTTGATGCAAGTGAATAAATAAATTTCTAATGCGCGTTAATTTTGAAAAAATTATACACTCGTCTTCGTTTAACTTTTCATTTTTTGGTTAAAATCAGAAGATTCAACGATCAAAATCTCAACTTCTGACATTATTTCCTTAATATGCCCACTTTGCCCACCTCGCCTCTATCTGAGTTAGAATCACGTTAATTTTTGTCGTTCTCCTTATCAATCATCAAAATCACTATCGTTATTTACAATTTATAATGACTGTTTGAATCGGCAGAAAGTTAGAAAGTAATCTTCAAAAAGTCTAATGGGACAAACTCGCAAGTAAGAATTATCAGCGTGTAGTTTTTCTATCCCGCGTACTTAGATCAGCTAATTTTTTCGGAAGTATCTTGCTACTCTAAATTTTATTACAACTGTTAAATATTGGGATTTTCGAATTGCACAGACTCTAGTATATCCGTCTTATTTAATTTTAAAACTGATATGTCATATTACTCTGCATTGTTAAATGAATAAAAGTCCGGCGTTTTATCAAAAACAATCAACTGCTGACGCCATATTTATTATCCAGGCCCACGTTAAGGGAACACAGCAGTGTTCTCCACTCTGTATGATTTTTTTATTTGCCTAAAATTGAAACTCGTAATAAAGCTTCATAAATCAAGTGATTTTCATCCGCTTTCAATCAATTCTGTTTCATTCGCGTCTGCAGATACTATTTAAAATGATGGCAAAAATTGATCTTTTTCCACAAGCCCCTTGCGCTAAAATTTGTTTCGCAACAATTAAAAAAAAATCTGCATTTATCGGAGGAGCGTAGGAAACAAAGTTGCTATAGAGATTACATTTAAAAGAATTTACTCCAAAAATTATACGGTAAGGAACTCCTTAAGAGAGTCCACTTTTTACCCTTATTTTAAATAATAGCTGGACACGTATGAAACATAATGGATTGAAACCAGTTGAAAACCATTTCTTTTCCGAAGCTTCATTATGATTTTGATTTTCAAGCAACTCAAAAAATTATAGAGCTTTACTGACGTCTCTCCTTACGGACCCCGACAGCAGAATCGAGGAAATGAATAACCAGACAGAACATACGATGGTAAAAACTCACCAATTATAGCAGCTAGAATATCGTCGACACTGGTAAGGCCTTCCTGGTTCCGAAACTCGTCGAACAATTCGGTGAATCCTAGGGGAGTGCGGCCTTGAAATTTCTCAGGTTTTCTAGTGCTGCTAGAGTTCAGAAAGCTCCCTCTTCTGGGCAGTTCAACCCTAGTCAGCAAATCGCCACCGTCCAAGTCGAGATCACTCTGTGCTTTCTTGAGCCGATTTTCCTGTTGCGCGGCGGAGGAAAACACCATATCATTTTCCACGCGACCGATTCTCGGAGGTTCACTGCCGGCTCTGCTGCTCCTTCGCGGTTTCGGCTGCGAATATTCCGTAACCTTGGAGGTGAGCGTATTTTTCGATGCTGGTTTCGTCAGCGAGACATTCGACGCTGAAGACTGTCTTTCAGTGACTTTAGCACCTTTAGCCTCTTGGCTATTACGCCCTTTGTACACTGCGGAGTTTCTCGGGTACCAAGACTTTCCTTTTTCGTTATACTCCTCGTCTTCGTCCTGATTCAGAGTTGAAATCTTGTCGACGTCCCTGAAGTGCTCCTCGTACACCTGCCTCTGATCTTTGCTGCGCTTGCTAGCCTCACTTTGATCGTAGATGTTGTACGAACCCGATATTTGATTGTAAATCCCGTTCGAGTTGCTCCTCTCGCTCGTCACACTGCTCGCTCGACTTTGATAACCCTGCTTCTTCGTCGGCTGAATATTCTCCTGATTCTGATTAAGTATGTTGACACGTTCCTCGCCGATGCTGGAAGTCGGCCGTCTTATTCCGCCATTCGAGGGATCATCCTTCTCAACTTGCAGCTTCCCGTCATCCAATTTCCCGGTGTTGCGAGGTCCAGGAATTTTCGTCTCAACTCCGACGTACGTTGAACCGGAATGCCCTCGGGTCCTAAAGTTGTCCTTAATATCGTTTCGGTTACTGTCTATTCTTTGGAATATTTCATACTGGTTCTGATTCCGAGCTGAAATCACCGACTTCCCATACATCGAATTGTTCTTGTTGTTCTCCTGAAGAACCTTCTGACTGACCGAGTTATTATCGACCGTAAGCGACAGCGGCAATGCAACGCTCAGGGCGACGGATGACCGGCGACTCCTTCCTTCCAATATGTCCTCCGCCTTGACCTCGACGGTCTTCCCGCTTCTCTCGACCAAATTTTCGAGTCCACTGGAACTACCCTCGTCCTTGGACAGCGAGTTCTTCTTTACCCTCGGAGGGCGGACGGGATGCGGAGCCGTCGGTCTCGGAGGTGGAGGACCGAGCCGGCTTCTTCCGGTTGGCAGAGCGTCCCGCACGATGCTCGAGGAGAGCGACGCTGCTGAAGCCAAGCTGACACGGCCAACGCCGTTTGTCTGTCTGGGTCGCTGCCTGTTGGCGTCAAGATCGGCGAGCAGCGCGCGGTAAAGCGTAGCGGCTGCTGCCACGGCGTCTTCCTCGACTCGACAGACGAAGGCGTGACATTCAAGCAGCCGCACGGCGCCGGGACGTCTCATCACGACAGCGAAAATCGGCGGGCAGGACCGCGCGCCTCTTTTCAAACTCTTCATCGTCCGGTAGAGATCGGCGTGCTTGTCGTCCCCGCAGGACGAAGGAGTCGCGTCGTCGCCGACCAGCGGCACGAAGGCGAATTGAAGCTCGCCAGATTCCAGCCTCTTTGATCTCAGACCCAACGCGCTCCAGACCGCGATTCTCCGGAAGGGGTTCGTCTTCTCCACTGACTCGCTCGTTCGAAATGTCAGGCCTCGTCGTGAGACCTCCAGCTCAGCTGGCAGCGACTTTTCCAACCTACCCAGGAGGTCTCGGAGGGGCTCCTGAAGACCGCGGACACTCGCCACTCTACCTCCAACTGGCGCAGCTCCCAAGTATCTCACCTATATTGGAGTATTTAGTGATTAGCAGGCTTATTCACCAAGTGAATACTTGCGACAATTAGTGCCGCTAGATTTGTTTTTTCCTTACGCACGAGAGAAATTTTTCTAATTTACCAAATGCGAAATGTTTTGTTAATTCAGGTAAACTTTCTTAATTTTTAGGATTTTAAGGTTATTAGGTTATAAGGGTCTGTTCCTTATAGGGTCACTTTGTTTTCCGTTCGTCTGTCCGTCTGTCAAGACCCTCTTTCTCAGGATTAGGTGGAAGTATCAAGTTGAAATTAAAATCATATATTAAAGTCTACGGTCGCTTGGAAGTGTGAAAATGTCAAGCTTCTAAGTCAACGCAATCAAAAGAAATGGCTATTTGCGTCACATATTTTCATACTCGCAAACTCACTCATCAAAACCTCTGGGGTAGTTCCCGTTGATCTAGAATCATGGAATTTGGAGAGAAGCAAGGTCTAACAGTACAAGTAAAGGAAAATGTCCGAAAATAGTTAATTTGTAGTTATATCACGTAAAAGCAAAAGAATTAAGTTTGTACGGAATCTTCAGGGCGAAAGTTCTACTCGCACTTGTTCTGTTTTTTTCTTCACTTTCTTTCATTTGACGATAAAAATTATTATTTTGACCACTTTTTTCATGGATCAAATAACATGCCATTGATTCGAGAAAAGATTCCCTTCTCCATATTTGATCGCCGTATTTCGTAAATTCAGTAACTTCTTTCTCCGTGTGCAGTTTACAATCAAAACACTTTTAGTGAAATCATCGTAGGTTGTAAAGATTGTGACGTTTTTTTGACAACGATTCAATGACGTGTTCTCTCTAAACACTAGTAATTGCGTTATCGCCATTAAAATTTCCAACTCTATTTTTTTTTTTTTTCTTACATGACCGAGAGATATTGGATTCGTAAATTCAAAATGGTGGATCCAATATGGTGGACAAACAAAAACGACAGGAAGAAAAATTTTGAACAAATTAGCATTCGGATTTTCATGTTGCATTATCAGAAAATGCTGTTTTTCGTAGAAAAGTACGAATTTCGATCATTTATTTACATGTGCTCTTTTTACAATAAATAAATGAAAAGGTTAAAAAAATTTTGTAGACTTAGAAATATTTCGAGGACCACGTGGACCCAGAAAACTTGGCAGTTGTTACGAAAAAAGTAGTTTAATAAATAAAAAGTTGCAAAAACAAAAAAAAGGTGGGACGCTGAGTGTCACATACTGAATTAAAGGGTTAATATGTTAGTAAACGGTACATTTTGCGGCAGAAAATGGCGTCTGTTGATATTTCGAATCGCGATTATTTTAAGCGAAATTTAAATCGTAAGATTTGAATGTATTCGTTTCGCCCACTCTGTTACAGGACCGCGATTATTTCCAGATTCAGGTTTCATAAGATATACGATATAATACAGCATGTTGTGCTCTTCATTGAATGAATAAACCGATTTGCGGAAGAGAGTTTAAATTTTCACCTCTTCACGTCGAATAAATGGATATATATATATATATAATATTTCCTATTATACAAATCCGATGCTTTCGACTTTCTGCTTTATTTAAACGTTTACCTATCACATATGGCATAAGAATACACACTTCAACTGTTTAAAAATCTTGTTGGCAATGCACGCAACGCGGATTTAAAGTAAAATGAAAGTGGTGCTTAAAAATTCCGACCAGCATAAACCAATGCGCTGTAAAGAAAGTCGTGCTTTGATTACACGCGCATCGCTGTGTATACTGTAAGCAAATACGCCATTAACGGTACGGTTTCTTTTTTGTTTAAATATTTCGTTTTTGAATTATCCATTTATTTACGTATATATCATATCGAAATCGACAAGTAAATGTTACTTCATGCATATTTAAATATTCTGATTTAAAGTAGGTATCCACTTAACGGATTCGACGGGAAGCAAAAAGAATTAGGAAATCAAATTCAAAAGAATGACATTTTATTTTTTTAAAGATTGATTTCGGCACCGTCTCATTTTTTCTTGTCTGATACTCACATCGAAAAGTTCGGATAGATCTTAGTCTCATCATGTCCTTTGCAGTTCCATCGCATTTATCTGTACGGTCAAACCAATTGCGGTGCGGTTTCACTTATGTTAATTAAATTCAACTATTTCACCGTACAGGAAAAGTCATTAGGGAACAACGAGTTGAATCGGTGGTTTAGATTATATGAATTTTTATGCGCTTGGCAGAGCGTGGACGACACGCGATTCCCGACAAAAAAGCAGACGAGAAAGAAGAAAATAAACAAGACAAACGAATAAGAAGTAGCGCTCGAGGAAGAGAGAAAATCTTCTGAATTTCATACACTAGAATTGTCTAAAATGTTTAAAGCGAAGAAACTGGAAAAGAGGACAAACGGTTCCGCACTCACTGGCAATATGGCGGCGGCGCATTCCCCTGGGATTCCAGTCTCAGCTTCGACTGATGCGAACATGGCTTCGATCCGAGCTTGGACAGCGCTGTTGACTCGTTTCTGCTCTTCGGCACCGATTTCGTCCAAATTGTCGAACGTCATCGCGGGCAGATTCACCTCCGCGTACCAGCCTCCCAACATGGAGCTGCAGACTGAACGCGTGTCTTCGAAGAGGGCGTCGATCCGCGCCTTGCTGGTCAGCGAAGACTCTGAAGGTGCCCCCGCCAGCCGGAAACCGTCTTCGACGACTGACATCTCGCGAAATATGGGGAAACCGTATTTTGCGATATTCAATTTATCACCTGAGTCGCCGGATCAATTCTCCTCAACTTCTAGTCGTAAGATGTTCAAAAGCCCCGTCATCACGGTCCGCGATGTGTCAGGTCACACTGAAACGAAGAAAAGACATTTTCTAAGGTCAAATATGCGGGGTTGGAGAAAATTCTGTTCATTTTTCCTCTCTGTGGTGATTGGACTCTACGGTAAAACCATTCCTGCAAGAGAGCGCAGCCATCTGGTTGCCGTTTCACGAACTACAACCATTTGATCACGAAAAATAAAACTCGTGTTTCTTAAGTTGTGGTATTTGAATAGCGACAATTTTCAGGGGAGGTGGTCACCCTTTCGGTCTTACTTTTTAAGTCAACTTTGAATAGTTGTTACTAATCCGAAATGGTTCGCAAGTAACCAGAATCTTTATATCTGAAAATTAATAGTTTTATCTTCATTTAAAGACGTAAAGAGAAAATGCGGTCCATAAATGATTAACTTTGCACTCATTTTACTCGAAATGTTTTTCCACGTTAACGTCGGAACCATTTGTAACATTATGATGAAGTTTCGTACACATTCTATTTTTTTACGTAATTTTCGTAGGAAGCAGATTATTCAGGTCCGAACTAGACTCTGTGACTTATAAATTACAGACATTCTAAAATTTTCTAAATTCCCTCAGAACGTACTGAATTTATCGAATTTTAGCCATGTGTTATTTATAGCTAACAGAGTATAGTTCGAACACATATCGTTCTGATTTCTGCACGTACTATGTATTAGAATAGGTAGAATGAGTACAAAATTTCATAGAAATTGCGTGAATGGCTGCAAAGTTATCGTACGAAAAGTGTCGAAAGAAAGTCGTTTTGAGTAGATATAATGAGTGTAGTTGAATAACTATTGCTAATTTTTCAAATTCCAAGATTTCAAATATACACAAAACTGGTATTTTTCAGTCGTACAATTGTTTCTTATTTGCGCCTCCCCCCCCCCCCCCCCCCCTTTCGCCGCCGCCTTCCAATCTCACACCCTTTAGTACAACAATGAGTACTAATTCCGTAGTGCAACAAACACTTTTTGGATCAATTTCGGCTATATTCATAAGCCTACATACATGTGCAAGATAAGATTTATAGCGAATGGATTTTAGCAGAATAAATTGTAATAATATTAGTGTCTAATTCCACTAATTCTTGCGCTATGTGTATAATTTTCTGCTTTGCCATTTGCATTAATTATCGAGTAAGTTAATAGTTTTTTATAGACTTGTTTTACGATTGAAACGGACGGAAATATTTTAATCTTCGTACCTACTTAATATTAGCGAATCGAATGCACGGGTCACTGACACAGAAATTGACTCACAAGTCAAATGGCGAGACCCCGTTCGTTATATGGTTTCTCGGTTCACAGAATGTACCCTATTCATTTAAGAGACCTCATCACTTTGTTGCAACTTTCTATAGCACATTTTCTTTATCCATTCGTCTCTTGGCTGTCGATGTTGAAATATTTTATCTAATTGTCAGTACGTGACACAGCGATTGAGCAATGATACTAAAGTTTCACGTTCATGAGATGGGTACAAAGTACCGTCAGGGAAATACACTGGACGTGATTAATTGCCTTTACTGTTTCACTGATATTGACGTTAAGCATTCGTCAAAACGCCAGACTCCGTTATTCAGAATAACATTAATTTGTTAACATCAAGTCAACACAGCTTAGACATAGAAGTAAAAATAGAAGGAATCGAATAATGAAAAAGTATGATCCAACTGACACGGGTAAGGCTGCACACGTGTGTATGATGTACACGATCCTACAGTTTCACCAAAGGGCATTGACATTTATCGCATATGTATATACCCATAAAACTTAATAGCGCAGTAATAAGCAATTTAATTTCGCGTCAATGTACACGAAATTCATTATACCGTTTGCACACCGCAGTGCAGACAATTCTCTGCAAAATCGACACGCAAAATTGCGATTATGTCTTGAATTTTTTATCGACTTGAATCAAACTAATCGTCAGGGATATTTAATCACAGAATGAAATCAGATAAAAATTACTAGGCTGGTTTGATTCCAACGAAGCTAATTGTAATCGGAGAACAATTCGAGGACAGTCCAATTCCACGTTCAAATTGTATGATCATGAAAAATGCAGATAAAAAGAGAGATGAAATTCACCACAACTTGCTTGCGATACTTACAACAAATAGTGTAATTCCATATTTTGATTATCTTCATTATTGAAAACTGGTTAAATCCCGTCACTAAATTGTACAATATCAACGCACTGCATGGCTCACAATGTTATGGCATAAACGACTCTGGTCACGTCTAATTGAAATTTGCAACTTTTGCTGGAGCACCCCGGTTTGATAGAATGATAATAAAATGAAAAAAAGAATCCGGAGAACCTGCGAGTTGAAAAAAAGTTCTTCAGACGGATCAGGACTGGAGGCTGTGTGGCGACGCGTGGTCCATCACTGCCGGGAAGGACGCGCGAGGATCGAAAGACTCGAGAGGGATCGACAGAACCGGAGGAAATACTCTTCTGACTCTTCCGAGGTTGGCGCAACGGTAGCGAACAGTCGAGTAACGGTACCAAGACACGAAGACGGCACTGGCGGCCATTTTTCTTTGTGCCGTTCGCCTGCTGGCGCTCCGTTCACGGGCGAAGCTGTGCGGTCGATTCAAGGTACTGTTACTTCAACCACCTCGCTTGATTATGGCTGTCCGCTGAACGCTTGCCCGTTTTTCAGCCCGACCCTTGCTGGACTCCCCTGCCGTAAACGGCCCCTCAAATTCGAATCGTTCCATCTGCGCAGCCGCAGACGCTGGGGTCAACCGTCGAATGAAGATCATACGCTGAGCGTAGGCTCTGCCGATAAAACAGGAAAAACGGTTCAAACCGAGCAGTCAATATTTTGCAATACCGCTAGGTTGTCCATTCGATTGGCAGAACGCTATTCTTTCACGTTTCGAACACGTTTCGTCTTCGGATTTAGAATTAGACATCAATTTTTCTTACTAGAATTACCCAGCTGTTGACAATCATTGGTGGCTGCTTGATTAATCGGAAGGTCCTTCAATATTATGCACACAGTATTATGTAGAGATTTTCTGTACGAAATTTGAACCATACATTATTTAACACAACTATGACTGCCTTTTCGTGATACCAAATTTATTGCTCATTTGGTGAGGAACCTTGTTTTTAAGGATGAAAAAAATATTTTCATTTTAATTGAATTCAAAAATTTGACGGAAAATTGTAAAACTGTTCTGCTCAGGAATTAGGAAAAACAAATAACGACCGTTGATCAATTTGCCACGGAATGGTGTATACGCCTTTTACCCATATTCCGAAATATTTAAATGCGTGCAGGTCTCCGAATCAACATCAATGCCGCTTAATTATTGACCGTGTTCTTTGATGACCCTGTTACAGCTAAACCTAAAAAGCGAACATACGTGAGTGTTTTCTGCGGTATGCATTTTTCAAATTTTACAGCTTATTAATTATATATCTAGACCGATTTTTCGGGTTCCTCAAAACCGTCTCCTGCATAGATTACGCATAAAATATATGTTTAATAATTAAGGCTATTGATGTCACTTCGCGACCCAATCGGATTATATAGTATAATGGATTTTAGTTTACGATTATTTAATGAGCCAGAGGACTCAGTTCAATGTTTGCCGTGGTTCTGGTCAATGGTTCATGTAAATTACTCGTCAAACTTCAGACCCGTTATGGCTGATCATTTCGCGTAGTAGGATCAAGTCCGTTTCGCAGCAATCATCTATGTTATGACTTAATAACACAACAGATGATACGCGTCACTTTACCACTCGATCACTCCAGCTTACACGGGGAAACACGTGGACTCAAAGAAAATGTTATGAGTATTTACACCAAAAAATTAGGTACACCAGTTGTAGTAAACCCAAGCAAAGAATTATTGCACAGAATTTTGCAATTCCCGTGCTATTTACCAATTGTCTTATGAATTTTCTCATGTCGAGTTCATTTGGCCTTGTGTGTTTATTCGCCGGTAATCTCCTGAGGAATAAATAATTCCAACCACAGACTTGATTTCGACATGGTGCTGCAGCTCCATGTGACGAATGAGGGATAATTAAGCGAGAAATTGACTCGACCGAGAAAATAGTAATTGGAGCAAACGGACGAAATTAGTGACGACGTCTGAACTGGCAAGTACTCGTGGTAGACATAAACAGTTATGTGGAGCGTCGATATGTAATTAATGTGACGATTACTCGTAACGTGTTTGATATTACTGACGAATAGACATTGTCAAACAGAATGGAACTACGGAATTTTCTTTCCGAAGCATAAACGAAGAAACCCCAAAGTTGGAAAATTGAGGAAAGTCATGCAAGAATCGAAATGGTCAATTTATACCTTGATATTGTTGAGGATCAGCCTCAGGCCTTGAAGCGAACCTAGGTTACGGTCCACCGATTTGAAATATGCATTTCACGATCTTTTTCCTCATTCCTTTCATCACACTTCTGAAGGTCAGACAAAGCACCAAGTAATGCATAATCAAACAGTCGGTAACTTTCTTATCTGTCGTCTGATTTTGCTTAGAATCGGCAGTGTTCGAAATTTCGATGAGATCAAGCCACCTTCCAAATTTTAAACCGATGCGTTACCGATTCGACTGGACTCGTGATCGTTCTTTTCTAACGAAGAAAGAGAAGAATTTCTTCATCATTTTCAAGGCTCGTTGTAACTCGAAAACAGTTTTGTCGACATCGTTCTAATTTTTAAGAACTGACCGGGGCTATGAGTCACACAAATTTCAACGATAACTGTTGACTGGTTTAGGAGCATTGGAGCATCGCTTTTTTGCATAAGGTACAATCGTACATTGCAGGTTTAAATATATAAATTAACCTTTTTTATTTCCGTTAAAAATGAAAATTACAATTGTTACCGGCAGTGGAAATTCGGTCTATTGATTGTCTAAAGATATATCTTACCATGTATGACGTTATAACTCTGTTGTTTTCATTCCGTCGTACAAGCTATAATTTCTGTTCAATTATCAAAAAATATCATTCAGATGTATGGCAAAGGTAGTTGCGTAATCTGAAAATGAAAGTGACCAAGTTATAGCGACTTCCGGTTCGAAACCATAAGTGTGATTGAGTTCAAAACCTTATTGGCACTTCTTCACTACAACAAAAACATAATTTCAAACAAATTTTGTTCAAATCGATTCAGCGGTTCGACTGGAGTCCTACTAAAAAAAAAATTCGCACCCAGCCTTACGAGAAACAACATTTCCAAAAAGTTCCCAACATTTTATTTTATTGTTGAAAGACCATATTGCAAAGGTCGTTTAAACGTTTCGAAAGCAGAAATGCGATTGGGTTCAAGACCTTATTGGCACATCTTCACCATAAGAACAGTGTTCTGTGCAAATTTCATCTGATTGGCTTCAGCGGCTTGACTATATTCCTGCTCACAAGAAATCCGTTCTCTCGTACATCCATTCCTGAAAATATTTGCAAATTTTGTTTTGGATGAAACTTGTGTCCCGGTTGATTTCAGGAATTTTAATGAATCCCAAGTTTTTTGCAATGGCAGAGAGATAAGGCAGATGTGATGGTCCGTTTACTAACGATCGTGCCTATATAATAACACTGGTCATCAGTGGTTTTGTTACTCTTAATATTTGAGTGGTCTTAGTAAGCTTCGGAGTAAGTTTAGTTTTTCAAAAACTAGGTCCAGTTATTTATTTTGTCGACATTTTCATATATGACTCAGAAAAGCAAGATTTAGAAGAAAAAATCGTTATTTATAAATACCTAAAGTTTATCAAAAAAATACTACACGAATTAGCAAAAGAAATTTAGTAAAATATTTAGTTAAAAAATGGTAACAAAAACTTTTAAGTCAATTTTTGGAATTACGGTGTTTGAGACCGAAGAATTTACGAATAAAATCATGATTTTATTCGTAAACTCTACGACCTAAAGCACTAAAATACACGGAAAAAATCAGGGCAACAAAAAAGTTCTTTTTTTTTTTTGTTGAGCTGTGTAATTGTTCCAATCACATACTAACCGTAAGTTCGAATAGACAATCTGTGTAATTTCAGAAGGTGCTTACGGTTCACTGTTCAGCAATATTTCTCGACGTTTGCTGATTACCCGTAAAGTTCCAAATATGGCAACGACTACGAACATTCCTCTTCAGATGAAACGTACATTCTGCCTAATTATACACATTATCATGCCTTCGACATACGTATTGGGAGTGGTGCGCAGTTGTAATTCTTCAATATCGCGAGAGAGATGCCCGTATTTATGATACTGTATACTGTATATAAGTTGTCATTTGTTCTAGTACCTACAAATACCAAAAATTACTGAATATAATAAAAAATAAACGAACGTACCAGCTTACAGGATGAGTTCTGAAAATTCACCAGTTTCATTGTCTACATCTAGTTAATGCACACCTTATGCAATTTCTTTGTTCAGAAGTCGGTGATTTTCATCTACACGTATAGTTGGGCGCAAAGCTTACATAGAGAATATATTGCATAACACTTGGTGAATTCAAAATCGTTGCCTAATATATTCTCCTAAAGGACTATAGTTTTCATAAGTTTGTTTCTGTTCTTGCACCATAGTTAGAAATCATAATATATACATATATATATATATATATATATTTCGCCGCGCTCCTGGCTTGCACAACGCGAGTTGTTCACAACGTCGTCCACCTTTTCATAATGTATTACAACCGCAACTGTATTTATATACATATATACACTGCATTGCCAACACAGCGAGAATGAATTATACGTACGTGAATAGTAAATAGATTTAAACTGTCGCGAAAAACATAAGACAAGTGTAATAAAATCGCACAATGTTAAATTATGAAAATAATGTGAAGAAATGATTTTTCCAACAATATGATACGGCAGTGCGTTTATTTTGTAAAAATTCATCTAAATAAGTAATTAGAAATGTTGATTTCAAGGTACTCAATATGGCTGGAACCTGTCAGTGAATTGTTTGTCATAGAATAGCATAGGTACATGGGATCAAACTTTATGAATGACTTCGATGATCGGTTTGTATACTATACGTTTATTATTGTCTCTTTATTACCTGCATAACACGCATGTATAATAATATATTCACATATACAATCATTATTATTAGTGTAATTATTACGGTTAACTTTGTTATTATAATTGTTATTATTTTTGTTGTTATTATTATTCCTTTAGATAACATTATTAGATGAGTCTTTTTCGCATACTGGATGGCACATTCCTATCGGTGCACGCTCTAACACATGTAACGAGAATATTACGGCATTACTATTATACATAGATATATTATATTATGTAAGTTATGTATTTATATTTATTGATGCCTATTCGTATATATATATGTATATATATAAATATATATAAAAAAAATTTAGTGAAGATAGTTACATACTAATTAAGCATAACTACTTCGATGTATATAAGATCGTAATTTCTGCGAGAAAAGTAACAATAAAAATATATTCTACAGGCACAACAATAACCTTAATATTTAATATTGGAATAAAATATTACGCACAAGGTTTTTCATAATCCATATTTCATGAGTTTTCAGCTTCGGGAAGACATAAATATCGTCACAATTTACGTTCAAGTAATTAGAACTCACCGAACATATCTTGTCGATCGGAATTCGATGTCGATACGCTTGTCAAGAAATTGAAGAAAGTTTGCAGAGAGTAGAAAAATGGCGGAATATTCATCTTCGCGCGGAATGCACAGAACTAAAACGCCTCAAGGTACCCTGGAGCTAAGGGTTCAAGAAGTTTTTACCTGGCCTGCCAAGCAGTTTCTATATTCATATCGCGGCCTAGCCTCGACCATAGTGAGAATATGGTTGCCGTAGAATCCGTTTGCCTAACGGAGCTTGACGTTAATGCTCGAACCTTACTTGAAAGTCATTGACTCCGGGAGTGGGGCAGAAAAAAGATAACCGACATACCGAATAGTAAATAATATAGGACTGTTTGTACTCGTCACGTAACTTCCTTTTCGTATTACCTGAAGTGAATTTGAACGGTAAATCGAACGGGTATTTTGCGAACGAACGACTTTGCCATGCGTTGCTTATAAATGTCACCGTTCTATCGGCGAATTAACAGTCCACATTCGATTTTCAAAATAGACTTTACAGAAATAGTAATCTCGCCGCTTCAAAGAATTCCTTTTGTTACTTTTGACGATATTAGAATGTGCCGAGCGTTCCGTTTCTGCAAACGTGCTGAATTCAAAATCACATTGTCATGCAAATTACATCTAGTGAAATCCCACACTCTTCGTTCCGGAATATTTTGTACCGAATAGAATCGTGCGGGGACTGAATTTCAGAGCTGAAATTTTGGCACAAGTGGATTTCATTGCGGACGAAAATTTCCGAAAGTATTTATAATTCATTCATTTGAATTATGGTCAGGTCGGTTATCAATCATCTGTTATTTTTCTAACTAATGGTCGAAGCGATGTGATTAAAGACATGGTAAATTTTGCAATTAGCAATTTACTTCGAGGTATACCCTCTCCGACTATTAACGGGTGTAATTGCAACATCCACGGACGAATGCACGCAATCTTGAATAGTTCTTTCTTCTGCAGCGTAACGCGTGTTTCAGACCAATAATTGCAGGGTGCCGCAACCGATTGGCATCGGATGCGAGCGAGTGTGAAATACAACGACTAGCATGAATTTCTTGTAATAATATCTAGAACAGGAATGCATAACTTACTAACATCTCGTGGCATGCAGACTCGAGTTATCGGTATTACATTATAAAATCGGTATTTTTATCCGACTGACAAAATTACCAAACGGTTGCGTGTTTCACTGTGCAAATATTATAACAGATGGAATCGTGTTTCATGTTCAAATACTACTTACGATATATCTTACTAACCAAATACGTTGTACGTATGAAATATTTTATTTACAAGTGAACGCGGTCAGTTTTGCAATTGAAAGATCAACGATTGATTCAAATTTCTTTTTCTTTTCTAGATGAGGTACATTTCGGCCGATTGAATTAGAGTAAAATAGTGTATTCTAATTAAGAGTGAACGTTCTTTAGTGGCTTAAAAGTGCTTACGAATGTGAGAATTTAAAAAAAGAAAATGGAGAACCTGCATGATTTACCTAGACACGATAATAATTATCATGTAGCATGACGTGTACGCTGCAGCGGCATTGACTAAAGAAGAAGACGCATCACGATGCTATCACATGATCGTTTTTATTGAATCGTTTATTTTATAATAATCATACACACACTGTGTAATGCGTATATTGTATTCGTAGTTCTCCGGCGCTGGTCTTTGTACCGCAGAAAGCGTTGAAGAAGAATATCAAGACATACTTGTTACAATATTAGCAATACAATAGACTCTGCGAATTCGATGTATAATTATTTGAACCAAACAATGCACCACGTTCTTGGGCCACACCGCACCCAGTGGCGTTGACTAAACATTACGTAACGGTACTCAACTCACAGCTTTAGTTATTCGTTGTCTTGCTCACGGGAAACATATTTTAATGGAATTCTAACACAAGGTTAAAGTTTGTAATATAAGTTAAAGTAACAAACTATCGTGGAAAAAACGATATTTTGTAACCTTAACTTGCCTTTGACGGACTTTCATTTGCAGAACTATACGAGCATGCTTCACGTTATAACACTGAATTGAATCTCATATAATTCTAAAATCGCGAATTATCGAGTTTTTAAGGTTTCAAATTTCAACCTTGTATATTCTAACGCTGCGTTAAACGAATACGCGATGACACGACGAGTTTGATTGACGTCATCCAACGAAGACGAGAACAAACCGTCCATGATGTTTGTATGTACACGAGTGTTGATTACGCGTCGATGATGAAAACAGGAATCGCGTATCACTTTGCCTCGAGATAGAACAAGTGCTTACTACGAAGTGCCGACGTAGTGAGCGAATCGTATTTTAAACTTCTTTTCTCTCCAGAATAGGTTATGAAATCCTTAGAAACTTGGATGAATGATGGTATTTGCAGCAGTTGTGCCTGTGCGGTAATTGAGAAAAGTTTAAAAAAAATTAACGAAACCACAATGAATATATAATACTTGCAGCAGATTTTTACTCGCTTTGAAGTTATGGACGCCAGTAATAAGTAAATTCCATATTTTTCGTATTTCGACATCAATTCGCGGCATTATTCTCAACGAGTACACTGTAAGCGCGACAACAAATGGCATCATTTTCCAAAGTTTGAAACTGTTTCGTCACTCCGGAGAGTAAAAAAGTGTAACGAAATACGGTCAGCTATCACATCTCCGGCACTCCGACACATCCCCTTAACGATACATGGTCGGATCGAGTCTACAATCAGCTCGGCTGCACAATTTCTGCAAATATGTGCTAACGAGGCCTTGGCCTTGGTTGGGGCTGAGGATGTGAAGCGGGGCCAGGTACGCCCCTAGAATACGGCCCTGGGGAGTTCTGATGGTGGCCCCCCTTCTCAGGACTGTCGTCCAAATTCAGCCCGGCAACAAGCTGGGCGATTTCACGATCCTTTTTGTCCTCCTTGGGCAAAGTGGTGCCGTTTTGAGCGCTGAAACCGAGGGACGCGAGGCTGCCGTGACTGCGACTCCGATGTTCGGCGCGAATGCTGTAGGAAAAAGCCCGTTCGTTAAGGTGTCCCTTCCGGCGATAAATCCCAGTCCCGAACCGCGACTCTGTCTCCGCGTTGTCCTGGGGCTGCGGATCGGGGGCGGTCAAGTCGGCGTGAGAAGCTGCGAGCCTTCTAGCCGTTCCCAGAGTCGAATTGTCGGGTTCCGGATGTCGTCGGGCCCCGCGGTTCCTCATGGTGCCGTACGATCGTACGTCGCCGTACATGGCGGCCTGGGGCGGCACAGGAAGCGGGGCGTAAATCGGCACGATCGGTGTTGCGGTGGGAATGGGCCTTACGCCACGGGGATGCGCGTGGTGAGCCTTTCTCGGCAAGGTCGCCGCGGGGACCAGGAGAACAGGCGCGGGCCTGCCGAGGGTCCCGGCGACGGATCGGCTGCTCTGCGGAACCGAGTGATGCGGGTGGTGGAAATGCTGCCGGACGGGGTGCCCGAGGGTGTGATGTCCGTGTCCGTTGG
Source organism: Neodiprion virginianus (assembly GCF_021901495.1). Lineage (NCBI taxonomy): Eukaryota > Metazoa > Arthropoda > Insecta > Hymenoptera > Diprionidae > Neodiprion > Neodiprion virginianus. The sequence goes on along the minus strand of NC_060878.1, from coordinate 15,209,323 downwards.
CGTAGACTTGATGGTGCTGGAGGAGTTGTTCCTCGTGAGCGCGGAGGTTCCGCTTCTTCAGTTTCCTGCTGGCGGTAGTCTTTCTCCTGGCGGTGGCTAGTTCCTCGTGGATGAGGGGCTGGGCAGGCGGCGGTGGCGGAGGCGGCGGGGGCGGTGCGACTAGCTGGCGGGGTCGCGAGCCTCGTGTGCTCCTCAGCGTGCCATGCTGATCCTGGTAGACGGCGTCGACCTCGTCTCGACCCCGAGCCCAGACCTTGTGGTTCTCGTTGCCGTTATAGAGGCTGAGATCGTCGGTCGACGCGTCGAGGCGGGGCGGCGACGGGCTGTCGAGGGTCGTGCTCGAGCCACCGAGGGTGTGATAGAGGCTGCTGGCAGCCGGGGGCGCCGGGGCTACGTTAACGGGGTCGAGGCCCTTGGCGTAGCTGCTGTCGGCGTAAGCGTGGAAGCAGCAGCGAACGAGGGCGTTGGCCGCCATATCGCGCTTGCAGATAAACGCGTGACATTCGAGGACCTTGATTCCCGAGGTCCGCCGCAGCACGGCGGCAAAAAGGGGCGGGTGGTTGGCGCTCGGCGTTCTGGCGAAGGGCGAGTCGAGGGGGAGAAACCGCGTAGTCGAGGGCTCGCTGCCCCCGCCACCCCCACCTTTTACATGCCTAACCGCTGCGCAGTAGTGCAGAGCCTCGATCGGAAAGAATCGAGTTATCTTCTTACGGTGCTCGTCAACGTTCTCGAGCAGAAGACCGTTGCTCCAGACGCTCAACCACGAATCAATCCCCCGCGCTCCCAGCGCTCCCTGTTCCGGGTACAATTCCCGTAAGGGTTCCTGCACCCCCAGCAATCCCTCCTTACTAGCATGAGGTACCGAACTCCCAAGGTACAGGACCCTGCACCGGCAGTAAGGTGTAGCGTTGTCCTGATTGGCGCCTCTCATTTTGCGCCACGATCCTTTCCCCACCCCCACCACCCCCACCCCTCACCGCCTCACCTCTTTTTAGGTTACACGGAGATCGGTTGATAAACAAACTTTTGATTATGCAGATAATCTCTGTCCGCACTCTCGATGAAAAACGTAGCAGACTGTTTCAAACGATTTATGTCCTTTTTATAACTTTGTACCTCACACTCGACGTATTCTTCCGTTTCCTTATACTTCACGCACACTACACTGTCTCGTTCACTTCTCGGCAGCAGCTGTAGCTCGCACAGCTCAGGCTCCGCCGCCTTGGCTGAGAAACGGTCAAACCATGATGGCCGCCGCTCCGGCAATGTTTCCGTCTTTCTCGCTCCCGGCGGTATGCGGTCGCGTCTCCCCGCAGCGTTGGGAGCCTCTGTAACTGTGGGAATCGACTGACGACTTCGTTGTGTTGGTGAAAGAATTCTTAGGTGCGGCACAGCAATCCGGTGCCGTTTCGCTGTTCCCTGCGCCGCGGTTTCGCGGTGGCTCGTCGTGTTTCACAAAACACACGGCTCACTTCTGCACCGCCGCACTTGCGATCTCACAAAACACCGATTGCCTAAGACGGGTTCGCGTAGTTTCGGACAGCCACAGCCGGGCCGACGGACTGGGCTTTGCGCGGCTGAGAGACAGGCGGTTGAAGCTTAGGCGGTCGGGCCCGGACTGACTAAGCTGCGACACCGAGGCTCCGGCGAACCGGCCCATCGCTGGGCCCCGCAAAACTCCTTCTGGGGCCCACGATCCACAACGCGAGCCTTGACTGACGCTGTATTGTATTAAACATTTATGCAGATACACTTTTGTAGTTTACCTTCACACACCGTTGAAAATTATTGTGAATTTACCTACCGTACTCATTTACTGCACAAAACAGTTGTCAATTTACGAATCCAACTTGAAAATTTACATATTCGGTGGAGCGACGTAAGTTACTATCTACTTGCCTTGAATTTACGATTAAGATTTATATGAAAAACAGAAAAAAGTAATTTGAATTTGCTAAATTGTGTGGTAAATATGTTGCATTTGTAAATCGAATAAACAGTGAGAATGTATGGCGAATTCACTGTTCTGTATTCGGATAAAGCTTGAGGTACAGGGTAGGAAATTCCATACAGAAATTTTTAACATTATTGCAGCGAAGATTCAACCTATGCGCTGCAGGGTCAGGTGCTCTTTAAGGGACTATAAGGTCAGACGTTTATTCCTGTCATACATCAAGTATTATGGATTTACGGGCCCCACTGTCTCAAACGATAGTTAGAAAGAAAGAAAATGTTATTCAGCCCAATGACAGTGAACGCGAATGAAGCAACGTCCCTACTATGCGATAGCAATGAATTCGAGTAAATTCGAATTACATAAATTGGAATACCAACGTCTTGAAACAAAGCTTTACAGCTATAACGTTGACAATGAATAATCTCTGATATTTTTCATTCGATTCTCACGTTTTTCGACTTATTTTGTTCACCATAGAGATTTCCAGAGATTGCTTCAAGATTTTTTAGAATCAGTTATCTCCAGAGTTCAGTAAAATAGAAAAGTGTATAAGTACGTTAGGTACCGCAGATCTTCTAGGCAATAATCACATTTGCGCGTTACAACTATAAAATAATGCTGTAAGCGTTCTTGAGTAATCTTCAGACAACTTGTAGAAATCTAAACAGCGAGTAAAATGTGTCGAATAAAATAAGAATGGGATGAAAAACATCAGAGTTTAATCATTTTGGATGTTCTAATCACGAATCTTATCTCAATTCGTTGATATCTTACTTTACGACATTACGAATTTTATCTGATTCGTTGTAATTACGTAGCAGGGATGATATTTCGTTCGTGTTCTCTATCATTGGCTCTATAAATGACATGACTAGGGATTTTTCAATCGATTTTTTCCCTTTTCCCAACTTTTCATTCAGACGGTACACGACCAATTCATCCTTAAGTAGTCTCAGAAATGCTGCAAAATATGCTTACAACTATTGCGGGAACTGTTATTAAATAAAAAAAAATTTTTTAAACATTGGAATACATCAATCGTCGTGTCACGTGGTACTTAAACAAAAACATTATGTTGGAATATTCAAAAAAATGTAATTCTAGAATCTTGTTCCTTTGGTTGAGTAAGACACAAAAACATTTTTCACTCGCTTTATATTTATTGTTACAACATGTTTATTGCTGAAAGAACATGGTTATGTGAGACCCTCAACGGCAAGAAATATGTCTGTAATCCTGAATAATTATAGCCTGTCCAACCGACAATATATATTGGTTTTTAGGATCACTTTTATGACGAAAATGTCATAAAAAGAGAAAACTCGATATTTTGAGAACAACTTCAGAACATTCAGAACAAGTTCTCCGACTTCATACGTATTTACAAAATATTACTTGAATTGATTTTACTTCTATTTATTGCTTGGTTTTATGAGAATAATAAGGTTTTGTGGTATTATTAAGTCTCCTGAATTATGTAAAGTAAAGCAATTAACACATATATTTACAATTATATATAAATTCGCGGGGACCAAATTGCCCCGATTAAATGTAACCTCATATTCAATATCTGCACGTATATTATAGAATATGCCGATTATCATGACGCGAATGAATCGATTACATAGATGATTGCCCTAACAAGGCCCGTGACTTCGTCAATTTTGAGCTACAGAGGTCTGAACGCACCTGTTCAAAGAAACTCTCACTGTCTCTCTTATCCATCCGCGTATTTGATGGTGGTGGTTAATTTTCTCATTATTCATTTCAGCTAAGTGAGCTAAGTCTCCGGCTACAAGTTGGCACATATTCAACTGCGCATATTATATTTTTATGCTGAAAACAGTATAATTCGGCTCGTGGGAGCGCTCATCCCACGGACCAGCCTCGGGGAATTATTTGGCGAACCGAAAATTATAAACGAGTCTGGGTCAGTAGGTCGCGTCGTATTAATTGCGAGAATCGCCACGGGTCATCATCCGCTTCCGGGACTCTTCCCCACCTGTGATCGGTAAACATAAGGTGTTCGGTGTTGCGCTGATCGTTCGAAGTTCGTACCGTTTTTAAGAAACTTGTTTCGGACAGTCGTTAGCCTTGAACCGTTCGAGAATATTGAAAAATATCGTTCTTGAACTTATCTCACGTCGGCAGGCATTGTATTTCGTGTGCAATATATGTAACAGTATAATATAATACACACTTAGATAGCATTTATCATTTCAACTATTTGACATCTATACATATAAGTAAGTATTATACAATGTAAGACCCTTCGACTTTACCCTACTTCTTTCGAGCAAGAAGGACTTTCTCGACGATCGATCTCTCAAGATTACTTACACGTATGTACCCAAGCCTAACTTGTGACGTGAAACGAACGTTTCTGGCTGTCTGACTATTCTGACAAGCTAAAAGCCCTGCGGGACGGCGGGAGACTTGAATGCCAGGAAAGCGATGCCTGCTCAACTTCTACGTTTCGCTCTATATCTGTATATATGCGCATTGTTATGTGCGCCGCCGTTGCTAGGATAGATTTAAGATATATGTATATAGGTATATATATAAATACACATGTATTGTCTATGTTCACTTTTACCGTAGCTTCTTGAAGCGAAAACAGCTTGTAACAATATCAGTCCTACTTTTGCTCTTATGATTCTTTAGTCTTATTGTTTGTGAATATTGAAAAATAAAATTTACCAGATGACGATGGAAAAATGAATATATGATGAGTAAGAAAATATATATATATATGAAAAATGAATATGTCAAAAATCAATTGTAATTCGATACCTCAAAAGACGCTGCACGGAATTAATTGATGAAGAAATTTGTTTTTACAACTGAGAAGTCTTCGATCACAACAATAGAAGGTTGCTGTACGCGTGGTTAATTCGGAATGCAAATTCGATAAAACCGTGCAATTATTATACCACACGGGAAGCTGCAGAGAGAGAGAGAGAGAGAGAGAGAGAGTCGATGTAACTTTATGACTATTTCTAACCCCGAGCGAGTGACTCGACATTATATTAAGATGATTAAAAGCGTACCGTGGAGCGAATCGTAGAATGAAAATGCAGTTGCATTCCGAGCTGCGAGCGCGCGCAACTTCCTCCGGTTCCAGTTCCTGTTTGACATGATCGCGTTATACGGCTGTCCCTACATGCACATCATACGAGGTCACCGATTCCTGTCCAATGTTGCGGCTAAAGCACTCTGCACGCTTGCGTGAGCCCATTTGCGCGTGTCGCGTTACGCCCGCGTGAAGCACGCCGCATGCGTGACATTAAAAGACGCAATGACGACGCTATGCGGAAGCACGGCACCGCGTCGCGTGCATCGTTCTGTTCAATTGCGTACTGCGGTGAACAATTGGATAACCTGGATCATTATGCAACGTTCATCACATTTGTCCATTCATTTCAAATTGATCAAATTGTTTATTGTTTATTGTCCGTTTACTTTTACAGGGTGGTCACAAATTTTCGGGAAAAAATCACCATCACATTTCCATGTCCCCAAGACCCAAAACCTAGTTTTCCCTGATATTTTCTCAGTTCTAGTAAGTCACTAGAACATCAATTTTTCAGCTTATTAACTCTGTGTTCGGTTCAAATTCAATTTGAATTGAAGAAAAATATAATGTTCCTAGAAGTTGCGTATATTGTTTGAGCCAAATTGTATTCTCGACGGAAAAAAGGAAACTTGTTACCGTAAAAAAATGATTTCTAATTTCCATGGTAGAAAACTGATATTTTAAGTTTTTTCCATCATCAAATTAAAAATCCCTTGACAATACCAGGTTTTCCAGTTTTTCCAGGTATGTGGGCTAATCTGTTTTACCTTTTTGTACATTTAATGTAGCTCATATAATATATATCATTTTTTGGGAAATCTCTACACGCATTACTATAAACTAGCATTATTTGTGTGTTTCTAGATTTCACAAAAAAAATTCCTGAGGTTCATTTTTTTCAAATGTATTTATGTATAACTAGGTTATTTATCGAGAACTGTTTTAGCATATATTCTACAACATTATCTCTGGTCTAATCGTCTAATTCTATTCGTATCTCACGGCTAGCTCAATTAATTGTGATAATTAGTGCGAACTGCTTCACAACCTGTATAAGCAAGAATCCACTTTGAATCTCCTGCAGTTAATAAGAATATTTTTTGTTATGTATCGAGTATTCATTTAACTGTATCTTATACCCACGATTTGCGCTTATGCCTTCCCTTTTTGCCCCTCGGCTCGTTCCCCTCTTTTTTATTCCCATAAAGGTCCAACAACGCAGAACAGCCAACCTACTTGGGTCTTGCTGTGGCAGTAACTTGGAGTAAGGTGCGGCCAAAGTCGCAGGAATATTAGTTAAAATCGTTGAATATTTTATTTTTACTTAATTTTTAATCCCACAAATGAACAGTTAATCAAGCCTCGGCCTCACACCATATCTAATTATGCATCGTGCAGAATCTGATGATTATAAAAATCATTCGATTCTATTGCTTATAAAATATACTTAAATTTCTCACTCGCGGGAACAATTCTCTGATGAAATTTAATACCAGAAAATTCCGTACCAAAATTCTTCAGAACTGCGTAACCTCTTTGAGTAATATTCAAGTGGAACGTTCAAGTTAGTCGATTGTCACTAATTCGAGCGATTATTGTAAGATGACAATGACAATAACCTCGGCCAAATGTGCGATTAGCGTAATTAAAATAACATCATCAAAATTTTTTCTACTGTTCAGGTGGCTGTTTTTGGTGCATGACACAGACATATATTATAATACTTTCGTACGAATTTGAAAGGGAGAGAAGATCCGGATAACACGGTCGGTAAGACTGCGAATAATTGACGCATTACACAGATGAAATTACGACATGGATTCATGAATCACTCTGCATGGTGTGTAAAATGTCTCCTAGGCACGCAGTTTCATTTCTATCCTAGGTGCGGCTTTGTGCCAAATATGCTTCACTCTTCGGAGTGTCGCAGCAGGTAGGTTTGTAAGTACATATATACAGGGTGATAAAAAGGTACGGAAACGACTATAAATCTCACGGGGTTCGTTGAAAAAAAATTACCAAGGTATAGAATCTTAGGTAATTTTTAAGGAAGGATTCAACGGTGACCGTTGATTTGACCTTGAACTTGATCTTCCTAGCCAAACCTGACAACTTTTCTGTGAAATATTTCGGGTGAGATGCGAATCCTCAAAATTTGCCGCGTTATATTGTTACCAGGCATACTTTTGACCTTTATTTAAACCATAGAGGTTGCATTAACCCTACACTTTAACACATATATTTAAACGTAAGATTTCCCTCTCTTTCCGATCTTTGCACCAAAAATGGGGGTTCCCATTTGAAAAATCAAAGTTGATCTAAAACTGACATTGAAGATGAAGCTCAAGGTCAAATCAAAGGTCACCATTGAATCCCTTGTTAAAAATCACCCAAGATCAAACCTTGGTAATTTTACTTGATCGAACCCCGCGAGATTTCTAGAGGCTTCCACACTTTTTCCTCACCCTGTATATTGCATTTGTGTAAAGGAACGTATCATACACTGCACAGTTATGCCTCGGGCTGGGCCTTCCCGGTATCCGGAGAGATCACGATGGCCCAGCGATGCACCGGGTGCGGATACCTGACGGCTTATTTCCACAATACTCGATCAGTGTATCTGGTTCAACAGGTACTGCTATATTTGAGTGAAAATTCCACACATGCGTAGGATTAAATTTATAGCTACGCGTCAAAATGTGCGTACAGGAAACCTGCTCCGTACGAAACAACGCGCGATATTTCAGAAACATTACAGCAAACCGATGATACTCTGCCAAGTTCGGAATATTTAATGAACATTGCTGCAAAGTAAGTTTAGTAGGCTTAACATATTTAAACAACATGGTAGGAACGTGACTGCTAGGTTTCAAATATTTCACGAACACTTGGAATCTTATTCATTGCACGTTTTTTACGTCTCGTTATTGCAGATTTGGTACAAACGTTATTTTCAAAAATAGTATTACGTCCTTTCGAAGGGACAAATGAAAATTGTACAATAAAATTGCAGGCTGTACATAAGTATCACGGGTTATGCATTATGAATTAACGTATAACTATAACGAAACGAAGATTACCGATCACGTAACTTGGGTTGAATTGCCGTTAGAATCATAACTGGAAAAATGGTCGTGACTATGCAATTTGCGACCGTCTAGAATCGTATGTTACAAATATATAATTTTGAGTTTCCGTTTATTCTTTCCAGGTTTCTTTCAATGGATAGGTGAAAAATTTATTGCAATGTGTTACAATTTCAGGGCTTTATTTGTACATAACGATTTGCAATCGTTACATAGCTATTCAACTCGTTCAACCAGTTGAACGCATATTATACAGTGAATTTCTATCAATTTAAAAGTGACTTATACTTTAGTATGTTATTTATCTTCACACCCGTAGTCAACTTGCAGTCGACTAATGTAGGATGCATGCAATCACTTTTAAATATGCGCAGATTAAATATATTTTGAAAATTCGTGCACAGATTCCGTCAAAATATAACGAGCAACAACGTTTTAATGAATAACAATTTTATGTAACTTACAAGCGTGTGCAAAAAATCAAAATAAAGAGAAAGCACCCAGTTAGACAAAAGTCAATATTCCAAAGAATTTCTATTCTACCATCGGAGATTCATTTATGGCTTGTAGTCGATGCACATATCAAGTTATTTGAACGAAAAGGGCAACGAAAGCCATTGACCCACCGAATTGGCTAAGCATTTGAATGATAAAATGCGGTGAAGAGACACTTTCCAGTTGTTTCATGAAACTTTCATTGCGATTAAACATTCAGGCCACGATTTTTGATTAAAATAAAAGCTGAAATAAAAGTGACGCAGGAAGTTTATACGGATGTATGAATCGTTGAGAATAGGATTTTCAGGTATGGAGATTTCAATACGTAAAAAAGCTTGAATAATTTAGTGTAAAGGCTTGTTATTGTTGTTAGTGCGGCGCGTCCGCAATTATTATACATGTTTGTTATTAAAATACGTACAAGTTTTCAGTATATTAAAAATATTGATAACATTCCGCGTGTATATTTGTATAGAAAAACACATAACTCAACATTTATTATCAAACAATTAAAGTCGGGATAAACAAACACTCAATATTGTAATTTAAAGTGTATGATTGTTTCGATTAACTGTCTTATAGCATGGCTTCTATTTTAAATACATTTGAATGATTTTAATTCGTCTTGGAGCCAGTGGTTTAATCTCTTATATAATTATACGTATCAGTCAATCATTTACAAATCATCGAACATATTTGGAACATGCCGTACGCAAAAGTCTATTTATAAAATGCATCTTGTCGCATAGTCGGAATTGATCCGACGGTATAACTACACCCCAAAAATATATAGCAACCGTGTAAATTAATCGCTTGGCAGTTTGCAGGTGAAATTACCCGTCGTGACCTAATCTCTTCGATGTTTTATGCAATGTTGTTATCTAATCTATGCATCATTCATGGCGAGAACCGAAAGCAAATTGAATTTTCCTAGAAACAAACTCTGACATGTCTTTCAAGTAAGTCACAGAAAATACTCCGAAAAGAAAACAAAAAATCTACGCCATGACGAGTTCGATTCAGATTGATAATCAGCAACGAATATGATAAAAATTGAAAATCCTTGCTTTGAAATAAACATTAAGTCTGTTCTGATTTATTTCTTCGAAGTTGAATTCAACCTCAAGACTATCAAATTGTAATTGGTGACAAAACTGATAAACAATGCGATTAGTAAATCGTTAAAAACAGATATAATTGGCACTTTAACAGTCAAGAGATCAATCAATCACCTGATGTTTCATGATTACTCTTCTAATTACGTGACATAAATATACAAAATAGTATTTACACTTTATAAAGATGCCGAGGAAAAATTGCCAACTAGATAAATAACCGCATAATAGTTAACAGCGCCAAATTTTTTGTCCATCCCTCGATTGCATTAGCTGACCATATTTCGTCAGTAGGGATGCAAGGCGGCAAGTCCGAGTCGTGGAGGCTCGGCGTAACTGTGACGATATCGACTGGGAGTCGCAGCTTCCAAAGCAGGCCTCGCGCTGTCCCGATCGAGTCCAGGATATCTCTCGTGGTCAGCCAACTCCTGGTAAGCTAAAGTCCTGGGTCGTGGTCTCCCGTGAATTTCCCTCGAGTCCCGAATTTCCCTCGGCTGATAAAATTGTCACGATTAAGCGAAAATTTTTGTGTAGGTAGTGTCTTTAATGCGTTAGGGGAAATATATGGCGGCGCAAGTAGCGATCAGCTGATGATACGGCAGAAAAAACGTGGCGCAAGCTAGCGGACTCATCACGCTTTGTGACGTTCGATCGATATCGAGCAAAACCCGTGATGAAAAATAACTAATGTTTATAATTAAATACGATTCCCGTGACAGTTGGAGAAGTTTCCTCACCGCCATCAGATGGCGGCATGTGATGTTACCGTTCTCGATACCTTGACCTTACGCGATTTGATATTGGTATTACGTTCTACCTTCACAAATGACTCACAATGGAAGAAAGATAATCTATTTAATGCCTGCATTTGAGGCACAGTTAGTAGAAAAACTGTGATAAGGGTAATTTGAGTCGTTGTAAAGGAAGAGTACCTCCGTAGCTCCATCTTTACCATAATATTTTTAATTGATTTAACCTATAACAAACTCTTGAAATTCATTTTCAAGTCAGAAGTTTCAATATACATACAATCAAGAATGTATGTATGAATAGTAAAATGTTGACGGCCTCGGTGTCATTCAAAGCACGGTGCAGGTATTGATACATAATGATCCGGTTGAATTAAGCGGTTAGTCGTGACCTTACGGACACGTTACATTACGGTGTCAGACTTGATCCGTTGATTTTACCAATTGTCCTTGTACTTTCTAGTGTGAAATTTCTCAAACTTCAAATGATGCTAGCACGTAAGGTAAGCGTACCAAGGGACAATAACCGGTACACTTATTTTGTGTATTTGATAAACACACACGTAAAATGAGTCGATGAATCGGATTGGTGGTGCGAAAAGTGTGTCTACTGCTTACATACCTCTCTAAGATCCCTGAAGTCCCGAAGGTCCCGGTGATCTTTGGCGATCGGAGGGCTCTCGTAGTAGCTCCTGGGCCTAGACCTGACGATTTCGGACTCAGGTGGTTGCTCAGGGACGTAATGATGGCCTTTGGATCTAGACCGAGCCCTGAAAGCGGCAGCGACGTCGGCGTCGCGGTCCATCATCATAATCTCCGCAGGATGAGTTCTTCTAACATGTTCCGAAGGCAGCACAGCGGACACGGATGTCATGGCGGCAGCTCGTCGGTGCGCTTTTCTTTCCTCGTGAACGTGGCTGCGGGACGAAGCCAATCTGTGTGATACCGATGGTTCAGATTAAACGATCGTCAGGAATTCGCAGCAATAAAGTTTGCAGAGCAAACATCTACCGAGCCTAATTTGGTCTTAATATCGTAACGAGAAAGTCGATAATACACTCCGCGGAAAATGAAACTGAAAACCTACTATAATCACCGTATTTCTTGGACACGGCTTGCGTTATACCGATTGCTCTTGGTTTGTAATTGCTGACAGTTTCTTTCCATTTCTTCCTGCGACTTTCGCACGCCATACCGACAAATTTCTTATACTCATTATTCGCCCTAAGGGCATTCTTTTTTAACCGAGTCACGAACTAGTATGGCGTCAAAGAAACGGCCGAGCGTTTCAGGTCAATTCCACGAATATTGAGGTACAAAAACCCCGTGAAAGATGTCAGGCTTCTATTTTGTCACATTGCGTCAATTGATGTAAAAAAGGAACCAAGAAAAAAGACTTTCCAGATTAGATACGAGAAGCATATTTTTCGCTAAATGGTCTACTCCGATACATTCGATCCAAACCGCTACAACCTGGTCAAATTCACCTCATATACGTCTTCTCCTTCACATTACCTTTTCGTTTTTATAATCTACTGAAAATTCAAGATTCTGGTCACCTGTGCACGGCATGATGATCTGGTTCTCTCTGCCTGGCGACTGCCGGCCTGGTAACGACTTCCCTCTCCATCGCCCGGAACATCTCTTTGGCGTCCTGGAACCTCTCCCGAGGGCTGACCACTTCCCCGGAACTTAATCGCCCCTGACAATGGGGGCTGGGCGATCGCTGCCTCGTTTCCGGTGCTCGTCGTGTTCTGGGAAGAACCGGTGAAACGGTTCTCGCTATCGGCGCCACATGTTCTGGACTTCTGGTGACTCTTGGCAGCGTCAAATTCGACCCCGAATCACCCAAGTAAAGAGGCGTGTCCACTTCTTCGGTTGGTCCACCCCATTCGTCCTCTGAAAGCATACAATTATTCATAGTAATTGCTGTATAGTGTTCAATGTGTTTGACTAATTGTTTTACTTCAAGGTCAAAATTTGCAAAAGTTAAAATTTAAATGTATTATAATGTTAGAGAACTAAGAAAACAAAAAGAGAAATCGAAAGGGAAAGAAAGAGTAAAATGAACCGTTTGCGAATTCCATGGCGATTTGATCATTGTGCTGCCTTGTGCATTAAATTTGAATAAATTTATCGAGACTCTTTCGATTTGCGTAAGAATGCGAAAGTTCCCCGCATACGAGATGTCGTGTATTTTTGTCGATGAAAACCACCATTTATATTTGAATGTTGTTCGCTCAGGACGCGCGGAATTTATAGTCGATCTAAGAATATTTAGTCTGACGATAAAACGTTTTCCACTGTATTCCCGATGTTCCTCCGTTCTTTCTCCACGTCAATCTGATTATTTGTTAATTTTACGAATTCTAGGAGTTAGTATAACGTTTGACGCACAAGCTTTCCAGCGTCTTGACATTTTTCAAATTAACGTAAATCAATCTACCGTTTTTTACACGAAATATTTTTTAACTGCGTTAAGTGTAATAACAAACGTTCAAACTCATAGGAATTAGCGGGGCGCGTACAGTTATGGGAATACATGAGGTAAAATTTGAATTCTAAAGAGGTAAATAAATGGAGAAAGACGGGAGAAAGAGAGAACGCGGGGAGAGGACTATGGAGAAAGGTGGATAAGATGAGAGAGAAAGAGAAAGAGGATAGGTAAGGAAAGGCGAGAAAAGGATAAGAGAGCCTTAGGCTGTAGGCCGAGAACGCGGAACTCCTCCGGCCTCATCCGAGGTCGCATCACAGAGGAACTCTGCACCTGCTTGTTTCGTGCAAATGGCAGTAGTCAAACATTCCGCGGATGTATATCGTTTACATGTATTTCAAGTGTTCAACATAAGCTTTCTCATTCATATGTTTACGTAACGCCGATCTGGCAGACGTAGCACGGAAATTGGGCACCTATAGTTGCCGTGGCTGAATCGAAAAAATTTTGTTCGCACCAAACTCAAAACCCATACAAGGTTAAAATATCCAGCACAGATCAGTTGCGAACATGCCTAAAGTTTTGAAAAGCGTTATCAAAATATTCAATAGGTTCATTGAAACTCTAGTAATAAACCAAGATGGCTGCCGTTAATACGCTTGCAATTTTATTTCGATTATACGATCATTTCTGAAGCGTATTAACTAGTCAATGCTAATTCACACCCAACAAAATAATGGCAAAAATGTTTCAAATACGATTTCCACCTCGACGAAGGCTTCCAAATCCGAGAATACAGCTTTTGAAATTTTCCCCTACGCTTGCAAACATGTACCTATTACTTATCGCATACCATTAAAAATGAAAGCATGGATATCTGCTTCTGTATTTGTACGAAAAGTGGAATTAAATCGGTTGCAAATGATCATGTCATCATTCATCGTATTCTTTCGATACATTAGAACTCGCTGTTCCGATTACCTGATTGAGAATTATTGCTGTTGCAACACAGTGAAACGACGTACGTCATCAAAATCCATAAGCATACAGAAATGTTTACAGCGTACTAAAAATTTAATCCGTTCGAATGTAGACTCGACTGCTACGTGTTCAAAAGAAAAAAAAAACCAATAATAATAAAGAAAATCGACCATATAATTACATACAATGCATACGAATAAATATCTCCAGCACAAGGCGCGTTGTATGCCACGAGACTCCGGGGTCTGAAACGTGGCAGAGAACCCCGGGCCCGCAGGTTATTGTGGCTAACGGTATTTGTACGAGCTCGCGGAGTTCGAGGCAACAGGTTGCCGAATACGATCTGTTCGATTGCAGCTGGGGGGCCGGTTTTCTATCGACCTGTGTGCCGCCTTTATTTAGCTTATTTGTTTCTTTTTCACTCCCTGCTCCGGCTCTATATGGGTTAGTCGTGCTTCTGCCGCCTCGCTGATTTGCAAAAGCATCATATCATCGTCATTCGCATCTACTTCACCAAATACAATTCACAAACCCAGCCCGCTGGCCGATCGTGAGTTACGAGAAATTGTTGAAATCGACCTGCTCTCTGAAATTCTAGACTAAACGAAACGTTACATTCAGTGCTTTTATGGGTTGGTGGCAGAAAAGTGAGAATATACGTGATAGATAACAAAAATAAAATAAAAATTCCGAATAATTCTCACTTCTATTTTTTATCTTTTTTTTTATCTTGCAAGGCGTTCGTCGCAAGTCGAGAGAGGCTTCGCCCCAGGTATCGTTTCTAACGGTTTCAACCTGACAACCATAAGAATCAATGTATCGTCTCTGTTCATTAGACTATAGATGATAGAACGGGTAGGCAGAGTATAAAATTCTACAGGTACGCATACAACCTGCGAGTATTTATATATGGCTAGAAAGTGTGCGCTTGATATTTTCTTCAGTGTACGTGTTGCTCATGCTGACGAACGCCTCGAAAGCCGGCAGATGAAATGTGGATATTTACAAATGAGTTACAAGGCATGTTCGTGATTCATGACGATTGGCATTTAGACTCTCGTAACAAAACAGGTTTGCTGTAAATATTTATACAGACATACCTAGGTATAGAATGATCATTTTCAGATATGCCGATGATCTTTTGGTAGACGTGATTTTCGTATACGTTTATATAAAATAACTGAAATTAAAAATCGCGGCTTCTTTCACGGAATAGTTTAACTACAGTAAAACCTCAGCCATCTGAACCTTCGAATACTTGACTTATGCGAACGTTGGCTGAAAAAATACATTGTCGGCCCGAAACACATATTTTTGCTCGATAAAAAATGCGCAGCAGCCGTTCGCCAATTAACAATGGTCGACTAGATAAAACCAACCTAATAAAAAATAAGTTCGCGATGTTTGAAAGAGGTTTAATAAGTATTTACAATTAGATGTTTAATATAGACTGTTTGTCAATTTAAGTTTGTGTTGTATATATTATCATCCCTTAAGATAAAAATGACTTTTCGGTTATCCAAACTTTCAACTATCCGAACTTATAGGCTCGATTCCAATAAATTCGGATAATCGAGGTTTTACTGTATACATATACATACATGTAATGTCGAAAGTTTAAATAACATAATCATTTGATGCGGTTACGAATTTGTCCATTTCTCAACTTCTTCTATTTCCCAAACTCGTAAAAATCGATCGATCGTTTTGCCCGATTTATCTATAGATCTATTACAGCAGCGAAAAGTTTGCTGGCAGCTAGTTTTTTTTGTGGTGAATTGAAATTTCCTAATAATGGATACCGCTAACCATACCGGAGTTGAAACGGGAAACTCTGTTCTTACCTAGGTCGCGGTTTGGTCGGGATCCCGAACATTACGGGTTGGAAAAAACTGCGTAAATAATTCCCCGATACCACAGTGTCGCTACTCGTCGATCCGTGTCATCCGACTCTATTATCCAGTATCATCGACCCTCGGAAAAAGAGGTGTCACAATTCATTCCCGTATTTATGAATTCATATTTCAGTATTGGCATTAATTTGCGTAAACTCCCCGTACCTAATTTTAGAAGTACAATTCCTGTCTTTTTTTCACTAAGAATCAAGTCAGACAATGAAATAACACGATGACAGGTTGTACCAGGTTCTCTACGCCTTGTTAGTATACAAAATTGAGCTGCAGCGATCTGAGGAAGGTACTGAGGAAGCTTTAGGGTGTCGTATTTAATTATAAAACTGGATTTTCGACTCACATTTGGCTCTGTATTACCTCAATATAACGAACCAAATATCTCACAGATTGCACAAACATTTCTGTACCTTTTTATTCGCATTTGTTCAGTCAAAATGGTTTGTTGACAAACGCCTAATTTTCGACGCCATATCGCCTGACCCCACTTTCATTCCCAGTTTCGATTCAGCTCAGCTCGCATGATGGAAACGAATGGACAGACTCACCGGAAGAGGAATCCCTCGATGGTCCTGAGGGTCGTGGACCGAGGGGATGATGGGGTTGGTACGGCGGCGGCGTCGCGGCGCTGTCTGATCCAATGCCGCTGCTTGCAGCGCTCCGAGTTCCGCCCCTGTCGATGGTCGTGTTCGCTCCGACAATGTTCTGGTTCAAGCACCTCCGGAACTCGATTCCGGCCAAGTTACCCCGGTGTCTGTGCACTGTGTCATAATCTCTTGGAGGCAGCAAGATCGGACCAACGCGACCACCGTCTCGATCAGCCGAATTTCCCCTCCCTGAAACATGATCGAAGAAGCAATAACGAATGCTACTAATGTGTTCGGAATTCGGAACCGTCGCGAAAGTTCCGAGCATTTGAATTCCGGCGTTTTGAGCTTACGGAACATTTCTGTTAAACGGTATCCTTATTTACGATTGTTTGATTAACTGACTTCAGTTTCATGTTTATTCGGTATCCGATGACAAGCGTTTACTGCATTTCCATCGAAGAGCACCAATACTAAGTCGTTGATACTCGGCGTGATGAGTTATGCGGCTCCATCAACCTGGGTCAACGTTCAACCCCATATAAGTGAGTCATGAGCTGAGTGACCTCAATGAAAGAATGCAGTACGCGGTTATTTCGGTCGAGTCGTGAAGCGAATCGTTTTAGCAATCGGTACGAAGCCCATATTCGTTGCGAGTTTCAGGTTCATTAATAAAAAATTGGAGTAGGGACTAACGACCTCGTTAATATGCGCGGAATACGCATTTGAAATCATCTTGAAAGTGGCCAGTCTGAATTTTGCACAATACTTAATGCAAGCGGACAGACCTTGATTGCTGATCTGTTGGCCCATATTTTTAACGTTTGTATTACGTTTATTCAACGAATAATCCCAGAATCGGCAGGATAACACTCTGTAATTGTAAGATTATATTGAATCTCGGTCTAGTTATCGCAACGCTCTCTCATGCCCCGCGAGAATGGTAACGGTTATATTCACGCAGCTGTATAGTTGCATATGTTTCGCTTTGATCCAGAAAGAGAAACTTCCTGTATCTGATTGTTTCAACAAAGCGTGATTGTTTTCCTACAGACGATGCGAGGCAGGTGCTCGAGATGCATTGATCATCGATTCTCTCGTGTCTGACATTTTGAAAAAGTTAAACCCACCCAAGGTGCAAACATCTGGATTAGTGGCCTGGGCTGACATCCGGATTTACATTCCGCAATCATACCGCCTCTCAACTTATACTTGCCACAAAGTTCATTGACTAGCTTTGCGGGGGTGTGCACATAATGCCTGACCTTTCCTCACCACCGTGCCGTTGTAGTGCTAGAAGAGCGTTCACGGTGCATTGTAAAGTGATTCGGGTCGTTCCCATTGGGTATCACCACCGATACAATCTCAAAACTCTCAAACACCAAAAGCACAGTAATCGTATACAATCATACTTAAGCCATTAACAGCGATGAGGTTAGCTAATTAGAAGTTTTCGGAATGAAATCCCACCGAAAGTGCTATTGATTATCTTCAATATGATCTATAATTTTCCAGTTACCTGAGACACTCGACTTGGAATTACAATCAATTGCGTACATGTTCATATCGCCGTATCGTCGATGTATGACGTTGACATAAATTTTTTATGTCACGCTTGACGGATATCATGACTATCGAATGCAGCTCACGTTGCGGTGATAGCTACGGTAGCTTCGAGTTACATAACATGGTGGGCTTTGATCGGAGTGAGCAATCGGGTTGCTTCATACACGTCGTGAGCGTGTGAAGAGGAATTAGAAGCATCAAAATTGCAAATTCAAGCATAGTTGCTCATCGCCTGATATGAAGATTAAACAAATGTGACCCAACAAGTTTGTTTGGAGATGTAAATACTAGGTATACATGATTTCCAAACATTCAATTGGCACACTGCGAGAGGATTTAATGAAACAAGTCGTGAGAATCTTTTTACCAGCGGGGCGAAAATGTCACTGTCTTTACGTTGAATGGTTGCGGCCGAGTTTCAATGACGCCTTGTGGGTTCTAACACAACCCGCAGTTCTACCATAGTTTGGCAAATTTATGAAACGATTACGAGATAGAGATATTCGAGTATTCCGTCAAGACGATTCGAACATTTCAAAATTTCGCTACACGTTCACTGCACACTTCCGCACCGATCTTACATAAGTTATCATTTCATACCCCGTGATGTTTTGGCTGCTTCGGAACAACTTTCTAGCTGGCTATGCAGTTGCCACAAGGTGGGGGAGTCTTCTTGCAACTATAAGAGTAACCCGAGCCTGCACTCTGCAAGCCGGAAACGGGACGAAACGATATCGAATTCAGTTTGCAGGAAAAATATAATAATCTCGACAGAGGAACTTTGTCCATAACCATTTGCACCGGAATGAAATAATCCGTTCGCGATGGTCAGTTAAAAAATGGACGTGAAAAATATTTTTTAACACTAATATGTCCATTTCATTCCGTGTGGATCGCCAACTCTTTACAATAATGAAAAACAAAGATACGTGTAGCGTAAACAGCGATCGCTTACCCAGTTTAGCTCTGAGCTCAGCGGCCAAGGACTCGTAAATCGAGGCCGGCTGCACGGGTCCGTGATGCCTGAGTTCTCCGCTACCCTCGGAGGACTCTGACTCCCTGGTGCTGCGCCCGTCGCTCCCCAAGTTCGATCTGACCTTGTTCTCAACCGAGGACATTCTGGTCAAGTTCTCCGAGTGGGACGCCAACGCCTTGAGTTGTCCACCGAGCAGCTCAGCTGTCTCCACAGAGTCGCATCTTAATTCGGGAGAGAATTTTCCAGTCAACACTTTAGCATGCGTGAGTAATACAGCAGTCAGACTCAGGTTAGGATTCTTAAATTCAGACGCATGGACTAGCGGTAGAAAATTTATAACAGAAATTGTCATGGTCGTTGCATTTGATTTTCAGAGTGGTTTATTTTATTATAGATTTTACTCTATATTGATTTAATTTTAACAAAACAGGAGGTCGAAAGGTTGCACGATGGTTTCTGTGCCCTGGTATTCACAAAATTTACCTAAAACGATCAGCTGATCACCACTTACGACGCCATATTACCCTAACCACGACCATATGATCGTTTTGTCCAGTTCTGTTTTGTCCAGTTTCAAATTTGATTCCAGGAATGGTGGAAGACGATGAGAACATCTTCTCGGAATGCTTTCACACACTTTTTCGTGATACGAATTTCGCTAACCTCAAACTCTGAATCACTTTTTGTCCAAGTGGAATCACTGTGCATTTACCTATACGCGTGAACATGGACGGGGTTATTAGTGGCGGGATTCGGTAAGAGAAGAGTCGCTGCCACGATGTCTTCCCTTTGAACAGCAGCCAGGACGGCATGGCCAGGCACCAAGTGTTTTACAGCCGACTTGGTCGATCCCCCAGGGTGAACCGTTTGAATGATTTTCAAGCCTTTGCTGCTCACCTGTTAGACACGAACACAAGCCAATAAAAAAATTCCTCCGGCCCAAAACTTAGTGATTACAGAAAAAAGGTGACGTAACGACGTGATCGTCAAGGGGTGCACCTTGAGGGATGCGAAAAACAATACTCATGCAATAACAAGCACGATACTCCGAAGCTTGAAAATCTAATACTTAGGCACTTCCTTCTTCAAAGTAGTCTTGCTGTTGCGTGAGCACATGGAATGGGTATTAAAATAATGACAATCATTACCACACCAAGTATTACAGTGGATAGACATAATAATTTATTTACGACCGCTTACATGTCAGCACCGCACCATAAATATTATAGGTTTGCGTGCATTGTACCGGATTGATTTCAGTGTTGTGATCTCGGTTGTGATAGGCTACAATGCTAGCATAAGAGTCTCGTAATCAGAAAAACATACAGTATATTTATGTGCGAAAATGTTCTTGAGAAATCTCAAAAATTTTCCCACCGGTGTATCTAAATACTATTATTATGATTATTTTTCTCTGTTTTTCTTCTACGGATTACACAATAATTATTCCTCGGGTCCCATGAGCTTGAGCCAGTTATTATGACAAATCAACAACGCGGTGACACTAAGAGACTTGGCTTTCTAGTGAAGCTCGGCTATGAACAATTAAGAATTACACAATGCCGCGTATTATACTATATTCGCACCGAGCAAGAATTACAATTTTGTAAGTTATTTGCTAAAGGTTTTGTGAAGAAAGTGGGTCAAATTCTCTCGGCATAGAATTAATTGTGTCAAAAAAATATAATTAGCATTAATTTTCCACTGTCGATTGCAACTGTCGCAAATGATATGTGACAAGCCTCGTAATTTCTAGCATCCCGTAAAAGGCGGTAAATACTTCTACCTGCGCGCATGGCGGCGCGTATCTAACTCGCAAGTTAACCTGTCGCTAGCGAGAGCAAAAGGCTTTCGTATTTTTCTATTTGGAACTCTCGATATTTGTGAAAGCCATGATATACCTGCTATACGCAGCCGCGTTAACGCCTTACTTGTAAACTGGAATCGAAAATATTTGCGGAGAGATCCGTTAATTCCGGCCAGGGAAATTTTAATTCGCTGTTGCGAAATCGTAAAATCTGTTCAAACTTAATTCGCTGCTGACAGAAAAAGGGATTTGAAATTTGCGACGGTTCTTTGCAACAGATCATCGATCACGATGGGCCGATCGATCAAAATGTTTTTTTTTTTTCGATACCGAAACGAACAACAATTAAATACATGTATGAAAAATATTTAATGTGGGGAAAGTTAGTGCGAACGAACTATGTTTACGGTACAGCCGATGGCCGATAGATATCCAATTAGGTTTATTGCGTTACATAGTTACACACCGGGTCGTAGACTCGATTTCTAACCGATCCCGCTGCCTCGTTTCTATTCGCCTGAGTACACTGCAAGTGAACATTTTGGACGGCCGAAATGTTTCAAACTTTGCAACGTTACGTTGCTGCAATTTATCATATATATATATATTTAAAACTTTGCAAAGATGCATACGCAATGTATTTGAAATATTCCAGAACCTGCGAAGTTGCGTTACTGCAACGTTTCTGTGATATTTTAAACCTTGCGAAGTTCCGTTGTTGCATCGTGAGAGTGAAATTTTAAATGCCATTGCCGAATTATAGTTCGCTATAAATTTTCGGTGATATTTCAAGCTTTGAATATTTCAAGCTATGCAATGTTTCTGAAATGTTTCACACACAATTAAGTTACGTTATTGCAATATTTTCGGATTATTTCGAACTTCGCAAAGCTACATTGCGGTAATATTTCACCTTTCCGAAGTTACTTTGCCACAATGTTTCTGCAGTATTTTGAACCTTACAAATAAAAGCTGCTGCAATCTTTCTAAAGTGTATAGTTCAACATATGCAAAGTGCAAGATTTTTCTAAAATATACAGCAAGGTTACTAAAATTAGCTGCTGTCACCATTCCTAAAAAGAAACGTTCGATCGTGATTCTTCCAAGCTTCTGAACTTTCGGAATAACTTTTTTATCGAAAAAATATGAAAATCAACCCTGTGTGAACAATTCGTGAAATGAAAAGCAAAATACGGTTAAGAAAAATGTCAAAAAGCTCTCCAATATCCGCAGATATATTCGAATTCAGTTTCGAGGTTCCGAATGGACGAACGAAATGAACGAATTGCACGCGCGAATTGGTTCCACTCACCTGTAGCGTGACCTTGAAGGGTTCTTGAAGGCGTTCTCGCTCCAAAAGGTAGGCTATGGCACCGGGCATCGCGTCGACGCCCCTCGCCTCCCTCGCTCCCAGGTACCAAACATAGTAGGAGCATTTTTTGACATCCGTTTCTCCCCTGACCCGCAATGCCATTCCTCGCTGAAACAGACGGAGGAAATTCGTCGCAGCTCAAAAATAAACTCTAAAAAGTTACAAATATTGGGGTAGACAAATGTTGAGCATAAACATCCGTATGAATTGAAGCATTCCATCTGCATCACACCACACAACCACTTGGTTCTCATGAATAAATTCTTATTAGCGGACTGCGAATGTCGTCCTACACACTTTCGTACGATGCAGCGGCAGAATTCTAACATAACGTCGCTGATAACACATCGACAATACAGAGTAAGCCTAACAATGGAATTTTTCGTGCTGTTACGTGCGAAATACCGAGAGTTTTTTAAAATACTGGCCATTGTGTGTTGACAAACTTGCGTTACCGATTCCACAACTCCATGTTTCTTCACGTTTTTAAACCATAGCCTTTACTCTCAATGCTTGACGAATCTCACGCCCGAAGTGGTAGCGACAAACAGTCAACAATACTGTACTTCCATTCTTGAAATAGACTCAAAAAAAAAAACAAAAACGAAGACAGACGATAGTTCACATTATTCAACCTAATTACACGGTGTGCTCATTGAAATCGTCAAACAATCTGCAGACGCTGCGAATAATTGCGTATAGTGGAACAAAAATTAATTCCGTTAGTTGAGAAGTTGCCGAAACTAATTGTTTATTCATGTCAATGCTCCTGCTAATTACGCTACGTGCCGCTCTACAGGACAAAAGCAAGCACCCAAGTTAGAACGTCAGTTGTGTGTGCAAACGCACAGATTTCGGAGGAAATTATTAGCTACACTAATCTTCTCCTTTCTTCAGGGTTTGAAAGTGCATAACAGGAATTGCCTCCGTTGTGTACTCGAAGCCGATTCCAGCTGAATCGACAGAGGAGCAGTCGAGTTCCGTTAAAGATATCGAAGAGTGTCGAATAATTTTGACGCAACGTTGCGAAAAGAAGGCGCGATGTTATTGTGCGAGGTGAAAACTCACCGTTGTTGTTGACAACGAGCCTCGTTTTCGAGATTATAACTGTACCCGAATCGCTGTAAACCTTTCCTGGCCCTTTTCAGGGATCCTTGGCACACGATCAGTTTCCTCTTTGTGACGATGGTTGAACCACTCAATTCGGAATTGAGGTAACAGTGACACTGAACATTTACTGGACAGAATACGATCGTTGCACAGCTTGTGTCACGGTAGTCGATAAGAAGTCGTCTCACATTTTAAACACCACTGGTTATAATGGCACCTGTAGATTTTTTAAGGATTTTACCTGCAACCGTTGGGCATGTAAGCTCTACCGAAAGGAGATTCGAGGTTCGCGTAAAGCGCTTGCAACGCCTCGTTCTGACGTCGGCGAACGGTTTCGATCGCTACACTGCCGCGGCGGTCCGATTCTGGCCTGGATTCGACGTCTTGTCTGCCTTTCCAGAACCCCTTCTCCAGCCACTGATGCCGATCCAGGCGGACGATCGTCCGCGCCGATTTCCCAGCGTAACTTCAGACGCCGAGACCACGAGCACTGCCAAGCTGATCGTGAGCTGAGCCTCCGTCGGCCGGCTCAGACTTCTTTGGCCTCTTCCCCCCCTCCTCCAATGTAACCGCCTTCTTATACATGCCAAAGCCCAACCGAGACTCCAGGGGCTAGCTTCGTTTATGCCACGCATTGGAGAACTGCAACAAGGTTTATACGCCGTGTTCTTTTTCGTACGCGATCCCAGGTGTCTTGACATTTTTCAGACGCAAAAATGCCTATCCGCTGAACCTCTTCTCGGTACCAGATTGAAAGTTGAATTTTGTTCCATCGCAGGATTTAGCTACGGATGAATCGTTGGAATCAAAAGTTACGAAAATAGGATAAAAATCTCTAGCAACGTTGTTCGCGCTGATGATGCGATGAACACGAATGAAACGACTTCCCTACTATACGTATATAAGGGAAATGAATTTGAGCAATTTGAATAACACGAACTGAGATATGTATCAAGAATTTGAGAAATGGTTTGATGATTGAAACGTTCAATATAATTAAACTCTGTTTTACATATATTTTTTAAAACGCGACTTGACTTTTTCATCGTCAAGATCTGCAGACATAGTCTAGAAAAATTTCACAACAAATGATCGCTAAAATGGATTGAAATAGATTTAAGTAAGTTCGATACAATATGTTTATCAGCAATTACATTTACGCCTTCTAACTATAATGCTAGACATAATTCAAGATTGTTTGAATGTTTTTCAGACTGTTTGTTGGGACCTGGTCAGTGAGCAAAATGAGCCCAAAACATTAGAATCGTATCTCAAACACCAGAATTTAATCAGCTTAAACGTTCTAATCATCAAACTTTCCATAAATTGCTCATATCTTACAATTCGCTTGTGACATTCGAATTTGCTCGGATCCGTTTGATTACATAGGCATGTTACTTCATTCGTGCTTACTATCATTGCCGCAAATAACATTGCCGAAGTGTTTTCAACGATTATATATTCTTTTCTATCTTGTCAGATGCTTGGGCTGTTTCAGCCAGATCGCCCAATTACGTATATGCAACCATTTTTTTGGAGCATTACATAAAAAATACTTCTTTATAAATAAACTCTGATTAACTCGTGTCCACTAATGATAATCACTTGGGTTGATAAAGTTCGGCGAGATGACTCATTCTCGTAAATAATTACCCAGGTTGAATTTTTTTTATCCCGTTTGCCTGAAAGTACTTTAACTTCGAAGATCTTCATCGCTTGATTAGCAAAAACAGTTTCAATCTTACATAACTCGCTAATAAAGTCGATGACCGTACGAGCAAGGTGATATTATGAATCATCGATAACTTTAAAATAAACCCTTGCTCTTTCTAACAAGTTTTGTCTCGTACAAACATGTTTATTTTGTAAACAAAAGCTAAAAAGACTATAGTTGTTCCATAAGACTCTATGTTAAAAATCTGATCTTGCATATTTATTTTTTATCCTATTGCCGATGGATAACATTGTCTATAATTTCGCATACGAGAAAATACACATTTCAACTTTGATGTACTAGAATATGAATTTTTGCTATCTCAATTGAGTTCTTGGCTAAACTATCCGAAGAAGTCTTGGAGATGTTCGAATGACAAAGCTTGTCTGAAAGAAACTTGAGATCGTTTAGATGCGTCTTTATATATATATAATTTAATTTTTGGCTGTTTTCTACTTATTTGGCTACTTTTCACATCAGACTTCACGTGCGCTGTCACATGGCGATGTGTGTAACGACAACCGAAGAGCGAGTGAGCTACTTTTTACCACCGTACTATGCCACTCTTCCCAGAGCTCGTGCTGCAATTTTCTTGTAATTCGTAATCTGGGCGATTGTATCGCTCACCAACGATCTCGTGACGGATCGTGCGATATAATGCACGATTTAATTTCCTGGCGGCTCTAACAATGCTAACCTGCTTTTAGAATAATTCAATTCTGTAATCAATATTTGTTGTAGCAGCACAACATTCGCTCGTATGAACCACGTTATTTAACCGAGAGACAGAACCAATCCGTGAATTAGAAAACGTGGAATTAATAGCAACAGACATATAACTTATTACAATTGAAATCGTCGAATATTTCTATTCCACCTGACTGCAGGAAGTTTATGCCTCAAAAAAAGTTGCGATTAACTAAAATTATAACTATTTCTCCCGCTTCTCTTTTGCGATCAATAGATAGATAGATCAGTATGGTATAACAATAGGGCAATAACTTGCACGACGTTTACTGCGGCTTGATATCACCACACTCGACACCACAAGATCAGCTGTTTCTTAGCCGCCATATTGTTCAGCCATGTCAGATGACATTATCAAAAGAAGAAGAAGTTTTAAACAAAAGAATGACCCTCTAGTTTCGAGTTTGGTGAAATATGGTGTGATTCGTAGACTATCGCTACAACGATAATTGAATTATGATTCAAATTAACTATCGTTGTTATAAATAAATGGCTAGATGTCAGATAGACTTGAGGAAGACGAGAGTGAGTATGAACAACATCTGACACCCCGTACAGCTGCATCGATGCCGGTGGAAAATGTGAATGCTAACCAGATGCGCAAACCGCAGGGCGCAGCGAATGGTGGAGCGGCGCAGCAATCTTCAGTTGAGTGCCGAACGCAAAAATCATCTCTCTGCGATCCGGTAAGCGCTGCAGCCTCGAGAAGGTAGACGCGGTTATTCAGCGGAAAGGTCTTCTGCCTTCGCAGGTTGAGAAATTGAGAAATTCAGGCTCATGGCATAGAGCAAATTGCACTTTCGCGGTAAAGTCTCAAGCGACTTGCGAAAACCTTCGGGACCCAGCAGTAGAAATGCAATTTACCCAGAACTGCATTAATATGCAAACTCATATACAGTAATTAACCGGGTTTAACGGGTCGCGCAGAAAAGTTTTCAGTTTCGTAATGCTCGTTGTTGAATTCGATAAACTTTTAATGAATCACAGGAACTCGTTCACCGACTAAGAAAACAAGTTGTAAGAGATTATTGAATTGTTACAGTTATTTTATAATTCTATTTACTAATCGTTTTTTAACAACTATTAAATAAATAACCAAATGATATCTCTTGAATTGCGAAATGTTTGAGGGATTGACCCGCGGTCAAAAACCTCGTGGAATGCGTACCTACATTATAAGTGTAGCTTATATTTTACACAGACCATGGGATTGGAACGTGATAGGAAATAGGAGAAATTTAATCATAACGGAGCTTGAGGTATTTCGACGGCGTGTACTCTAAAACATTCAAAAACACTAACGTCTTCACACTTGGGAAGAAGAAGAAGAAGAAGAAGAAAAAGTAGATATCTCACTGGTAGTTATACCAATTGACGAGAGATATTCGAATTTCAACTGGCTTGAAAAATAGATTTAGTTTTATCGCATAGAAATACAAGTTTGACCCAAAATTCCCAACGTATACATTTTTTAAATCTATAACCGACAATATGTAAAACATAATAATCCATGCACACCGGTGAGTTATGGCTATAATTTTACGGATTCAATTTCACAACCACTTTCACAAAAGTGGAAACTAGTGAGTAATATAAATACTAAAACTGATTATGACACGATTGGACAGAATGGTGCAGTAATTTTACCTCTCATCGTCAGGTGACATATTACGCAAGTTAATTTTCAGATTTCGGAAACGTGATGGCGATTATTAAACGAATAGATGAGTGTCACACAAGTCGTTAACCATGCGTTCCAAATCCAACCAATCAATCTCAAACGGATCATAGTGCTTGTGCTGTATTAATTAGAGAGCTGTTAACGGGATTCTTCGATGATATAAAATTAAATTAAAACATGCACGAAAAGAGCGACTAACAATAACTGTTACATTTTTATGGTGGCATTAAACGGATATTTAAAACTGCCGGAATTTCGTGTCATTGAACAGTGAAAGATACATCTAATTGACACCGTAACCTATTTTGAACAAGAATTATTTCAATTTTTAATCTATTTCAATACTACGTAGCTCATTCAAATAGTAACATCCTAGATTAACATCCTAAAATAATAAACCAGTATTGTATCTATTTCACAGGACGAGATTATAGTTTAACGGAATTTAAAAACTGCTGTAATGAATTTATGCATACGTAATGTTCAAAAAGTACACAAAAAAAGACAAGTTGCGTAAGTTATTATTCATAAATCGACGATGCAGAATTTTGCTGCTGCTTGTAAAGAAGATAATATATTTGACGTATTAGGGCCAAGGGTGAATAAATTACCCTTAACACACTGTTGAAAAAATATGTCAATAGTTCCGATGCCCAGTCCTGGACAATTCATGACCAATCAAATTTCATATATCTCGTGTGGCCGTTTTTCCGTGTCCGATTCAATGGCTGAATTTTTATTCGTCATGAATTCGTATCAGTCGTCGGAACGACTCGCTTCGGATCACTTTGCTCTAAAAGTTGCCTCGGAGGCGCGTAACGAGACACACGGTCTCTTGCATTGAGAACACATTCCCGTCCACGGCATACACGATACACATCCAACCCAACGGGGTTGACGATATGGAACCGTGTCCCCTACCAAAACAACACCACTTCCAACCCAACGGGGTTAACGATATGGGACCGTGTCCCCTACCACAACCACACTTCCCACCCAACAGGGTTTATTGATGGGACCAACACATACATTCACACATACACACAGTCACAATGGCGCGATCGCGCGTAAACTCATGAAATTTCATAACCTTAAGACAACAACCACAACATTGTACACTCAAATCATCGTGGGTTTTTACGCCGCAAGGCTTTTCCCACAAGAGCCAATAAACTACAATATACGACGGCTCAAACGCGAGTTTTTTATTTTGTAGAAAACCCTCAACCTCATCCCTTCCTGTGAAAAATTTATACATACGAAACTCCCCGTAGTTCTTCGCATTGAAGGACCTTCCGACTATACAACTACGGACGAAAAAATGTCTCGAGAATCATTCGTTACGATTCGTAATAAAAATACCGATCGATTGCATCACGTTTATTCTATGAATCCAAAGGTGTAATAGAACATTCGATTTACTCACTTTTTTGTCCGTATGATCCCAAGGACGGTTTCGCGTATGGAAGAAAGACTACTTGCTAGATTTGCGGCCTACGTTTAAGATGCGTGAGTTCCTAGTGGTTAGTAATCGTAGGAGTGTATTGCATATCTGATAATTTTGTGCTTTTAAATGTTATTGGTACCGTTCTTAGTAACATGAGAATCGCTGCGTTAATTGCACGTCGTATAATAGATCCCGATGTATTTTAACTTCGAATGTGCACGCGATGTAGTGTTCCTTGTAATACTAAAAAATCCGTAAGGAGGAATAATCGAAGATACGAAATTCGCATATGAGCAATACATCCTACGATTTCTCATCTTTAGGAATTCACCCTGTGAAACTATTATCACACCAGAATATTATGTGATACAAGCATTGCGTATCGCACAATATTTCCGGAATCAAATGTGTAGGTATAATACGATGGTCGAACAATTTTGTTACTTCTTGTGCTGGCCTGATAAAATATTACTTACGCAATTGTATTAAACGTATATGCATCTGTCACGATACAGTATTATGCCACTGCGTGTTTAGTTCCATGGTTGTGCCAAACTTTTAACTATCTTTTTTTATCTAAAAAAATTAGTATTAGCATACGATAGACTCTGGCTGATCTTAGTATCTTTTTTCTTATAATTCTGAGAAAATTCGATAAAATATTTACTTTGATTCAACTTTTGTTCACATTTTTTACTCGAATATCAACTTGAAATTTAAAAAAGAATGTATCTCCATCATTTCGTCGTGAGTAATTCGATTATCTCCGAGAATTCTCTTTGACGTGTTCATGTTCACATTTTTTACTCGAATATCAACTTGAAATTTAAAAAAGAATGTATCTCCATCATTTCGTCCTGAGTAATTCGATTATCTCCGAGAATTCTCTTTGACGTTAGATTCCATTTCGTTCCACAGTTTGATACTTTAACAGTTACATACTTTTATGCTGCAATTCGAGTAAAATAGCTTCTACAGGAGTACGAAATCTTGATCAGAGTGATAATGGGTCCTGTAATTAAAACGGATTCGTCAATTTGATCTCTAAAAGATTTTGGATTGAAACGACCTGACGAGAATTGAATCAAATCGAGTTTGCTTCAAACGCCAAAAAAGGTCAGTTAAAATTTTTTCGGGGTCAACATTATGGGCAGATCAAGAATGAAGAAATATTCAACTGATTAGCGCGACATGATAAAAATATGAGAGTTATTTGCAAATGCGCAAATATAATCTCGGTGAATGTTTTTTATAACTGCGCGCTCAAAGTTATAAGACAACAAGTATGTTTTACATGTATACATAAAACGAAACACCCAAGTGTAAGCGAACCATTATAATGATTCGGTCATAGCCCTGACATTTCGCGAGTTCCGTGAGGCCGTTTACATAAACATTTCAGGCTCTACACCTCAGCAATCCTCTGATGATTCCTGATTCCACATTCCCGTGCGCACTTTCTCTATTGAATGTCGAAAAAATCCAGTCATGCATTATATCTTAGGTCACAACAAACCGTGATCGATTAACAACCGTAAGGAATTTCGCAAGACCGAATGCATTCGTTTTCGTCGAACCCTCAATTTCGGTACTTTTTGCGACCCTGGAGTGAAATAAAACAAGTGAATCATCGATTTGAATTATTTAGTATTCCAAACAAAAATTTAATTATGCAATTTAACGGCTTATGAAGAAGAAAAAATTATCAATATACATAGTTTGGTGTTTGGTTAGTGAGAGACATTTTTTTCACTTCACGCTGAAAAACTTGATGCACATAGCAAAATATATATATACATACATATGCCCCTCTTGCAAGAACATTTGTGAAATCCAATTTTAAAATACGACTCTTGAAATTCGAAGTGTTCCCATCTAAGTAATATGGAAAAAATGTTACAATGTAGAATTAGTTATATTACTCAGCCACAATTAATGATACAACCTTGATTATGGAAGCGTCAAATTATAATTGAATGATTTTAAACCAATAAGAAGATTGTTAAACTAGAGAAATCATAGTAAAATCAATTCGTTCAAACTTGGTCCACCAAGTGTGTTTTATTGGAATTTTGATGTTATTCATGCGACCGTCGATAAATAAAGTGTATCAACAACATGCGTTCTTACCGGTGAACGGTAAAAGTGAAAAAATGTAGCATCGATCTACAAGTAACTGACACAAGTCTGACTTCAACCATCTCCGACAGAAAACCCAAGCTGCAACGCTAGGAGATAAACGACATCTATTGGCCAGTTTTGTAAGCTTTGTAAGCCGACCAATCGGAGTGAATCTGGAGCTCCAAAACAAATTTCGAATTCAGAACGAACAGATCTGAAGTTGAGTAGCTAGTCGAGTGACCGTTACAAGGGTTTTAGGGACGCTTCTTGAACATATCATCTGTAACCGAGAGTGACGAGATGGTGTTCAGGGGAATTAATTAGCCGTAGTTACACGAACGTGGAGACAAACTTCGCCCAGGCGGTCGGCGATCGGCGATGCCGGAATACGGGAAAACGCTATTCGTCTGCCTCTGACATGCTTGTCACTAACCCAAGCGTGCAAGACACTTTGACTTGACGCGGCGTCAGGTTTCTGAAGCTGAAAAAGCTGCTTCCAACAAAGAAAGAGACAAACTGGAACGCGAACTGTCTAAAGCACGGTCAGAAATGGCTGGAATAAAGAGAACGTTGGGTAATTATAATGATTTACTAATGAAGCTTTTTGTTCCCTGGAAAATTCTGATTTTCAATCCTTGCAATCTTTCTCTAACCAATGTAATTCTTGCACTATTTTTACAATTCCTATTTGTATTCAATTTGGAATCTGCTTACTACAATTATCTATTTAATATCATTACTGTTATGACCTTGCAATGTGTAACAAATTTAGTAACTGAATATTACTTAATTACTTTGAAAACGATTTAGATTTAGAACGCCAAGAAAGGCGTGATTTAGAGACAAGGGCACTGGATTTAATAAGAGGCGCAAAACGAAAGTGGGAAGCTGCCGAAAAAGATAAAGTGGACCAACTGAATAAACACATAGAAACACAGACATTGAGAATCACTGAATTGTGTAGATGCAATAATGAGTTGACTTCGCGACTGCAAAGAGCAGAGTGCGAATTGGACACTGCTAATGCTGAGCTAGAAAAGTTGCGAGCCTTTCAGGTAAGTCATTTTACTTTCTCGAAGTAAATTACCTTGCTGAGTATATTACATTACTAATATTTAACAACAAATAGGTGCAGTACAAAGAATCTTTGGCAAAAACGAGGGAGTTGAACCGTCAAAGCGTAGCAGGGGTTGAAACTAAACTAGAAGAAATGGCGTCTCGTGCTCACAACCAATTGGCTGACATAAGAGCAAAGCTGGAACTAGAAACTGCTAAAAACGCAGAGTTAGAAAACCAGCTGAGACATGAACAAGATTCAAACCACTGTCGCCAGTCAAGGCTCAACGTTGCTTTGGAATTATGCCAGAGTGAGCTGAAAGATTATCAAGAACAACTCCGAAGTGTTCAAGCTAGTATACCAGCAAGAGATGCAGAAATTGAAGCTCTGAGAAACCAGCTTAATGAAAGAACCAAACAGTTGGACGGTGTCGCTGCCAATGATCAGAAAGCCGCAACTTTGCAAGCGCAGTTGGATCGGTTGAAATTGGATAATGAACAACTGAAGCAACAACTTGTGGTGAGTCGAAATAATTGTATTATTGGATTATTTGTATGCAATAATGGCTGTTCGTCTTTGTTCAGATTGCAAAATCAGATTTAAGCGATACTGTGGTGAATTTGGAACAGAGCGAATCACTGGCAATGGATTTGGAACGTGTTTCACAAGACAAGGCTGCCTTGCAGCGAAGACTTCAAGACACTCTCGAAAAAGAAGGTAACTGAGTTTCAGTGATTTACAAAACTGTATATAATCTGATTGGTTTCGTCTACTTTTTTCACAGAGGAATACCTACAGAAAGTAGGGAATCTCGAAGAGATTTTGCGTCGT
The DNA here is from genome assembly GCF_021901495.1 of Neodiprion virginianus. Taxonomy (NCBI): domain Eukaryota; kingdom Metazoa; phylum Arthropoda; class Insecta; order Hymenoptera; family Diprionidae; genus Neodiprion; species Neodiprion virginianus. Next base: position 15,176,501 of record NC_060878.1, on the reverse strand, counting down.
TTTGAGCACAGTGTTACAAAGCTAGAAGCTGAGAATGTCAGTCTCAAGCAATCCGACTACCAGAAATCGGGAATGAGTGGAATATCCATGAAGGAAGCGGTGCAAAAAATTTCCTTTTTGGAACAACAGCTGCAACGGGTTGAACAGCAATTACAAACGGCCAGAGAAAACACAGCTGCTGAACGTCAAGCAGCGAGACAAGCTCAATCAAATCTCTGGAAAAAGGAGAAAGAATTATCCGATGCAAACTTGGACAAACGAATCGCCTCTCGAGAAGCGAAAACGGCTGAAGAAAAAGTCAAAGTTTTGACTGATGAGAAGCAAAAGATTACTGACAAATTGAATTCGAGAATCGCGGATGAGGAATCGAGATGCAAAAAGATTTTGAAAGAACTTGAAAGTGCCAAACAGTCACTCGAAGAAGCCACTAAAGAATCTTCCAGAAATAAACTACAAGCAGACTCAGCACAGCGGGTCAGATTCCAATATTTTTCTTCACGTAAAAAATTCATGCTACTTTTGCTCTATGACACAGCGTATCTGGGCATCTTGAGAGAAACATGTTTATCAAACTGTTTGAAATTAGGGTTCTTTATTTCTGCTGGAACAAGGTCTGAATACTAGTTTTTGCTGTACAAATAAAGCTTTCTAAATATAGTATTTTTAGCTCATGTCCAAGAGATATCTAATATCTTGTGACTGTTTCTCATTTCAGTAACATGTAAAAAACTATACTTATTCCAATTTTTTCGCAAAAGTTTCCAAAATGATCGCAATTCTGGATATGAGGCTGATTTTGGCCCATTGTTAAAAATGGCGGACTGCTACAAACCTTTCAAGATCCACAAAAACAAATATGTTATTTATATATTAAAATTGTACTACACGATGATTTTGGAAGGAGTCATATGAAATGAGACACGTCCTAGACTTTGCCTAATGTTCCTATACCTCTGGAGGATTTTTAATTGGAAAAAAAATTCAATGCTTAGAGCTCTTTTCAGCAATAAAAATATTGTCCTACTTTAAAACAGTTCAATGTTTAGACGATACCGATTTCAGTGTGATCGTGTAATTTGTGGTTTTTAAGGTCGCAAAATTCAAGTGCCGATTCTAATATGGTGGATGATACTTGAAAAAATAATTAATATCGACTAAAATCGATATCTTTTAACTTACGAGGTCACTGATTTCAATGCAAAAAACTTCGATGTTTTTATGTTTATAACGATTTGCTATAATGAACACAGGGTTTTGAATGTTCAATGTTTGATTTCATTTCCGACCTCAAACACCAAAAGATGCAAACTATTTTCAATATTAAATATTTTTCAAATTTCTCTTCTTTACTTTGAATTTCGAAAATCGAATTCAACATTGAGATTCAGCATCAAAACTTTAATACTAAGATCACCCAATAAACATGGACTCTTTTTCTTACAGAAACGGGCAGTAAAAAAATTTTGTTTTTGCCAAATCGTCAATGCATTGATTTTGTTACATTTATGATTTAATTTAAAGTAATTTGGAACTTTATATACCAGGGTGGCCACCCGTCTGGAAAACTGGGAAAACCGGGAAATGTCAGGGAATTTTGTATGTCAGGGAAATGTCAAGGAATTTTTTGGTTGGTCAGGGACTTTTTATAGAACTCACGGATTTCAAAAGCTTTGTCCATAAAATTGAGATGCTATCACCGCATCGTCACAATTTTCCTTCTCTTCTTATTGACGATTACCAGCTTAGTTGTTGATTGTCACATGAATTCAGTAGTACGAGTAGACATCGGTTTGATTTATCTATGGCCGTCACTGCGTGTGAAGACGCAAGTTCACCGACGCCTAATAGCCTAGAAAAACGAAGCCTCAGGTTTTTGGCAATAACTCAAAAAGTAAAAGCGCTAGCGAAAATTTTAAAAAAGATTCTTAAAGAGGAGGAAATTTCCAATAAAAAAGTACAAGCACCCGGAATTCTATCTTCAGTATTAGTAATTTTTATGTAACGCTGAACATAGGGCTCTGCATAACTGTTACGGCATAGACGCGCCGCGTTTAGACATTACACTGCATAAAATAATTGTTTTGCTGTATTAAATATCAATTTAAAAATTTAGAAGCGATTTCTGCACAAATTGTGCATCAAAATGTTAGGGAAAAATAATGATTTTAGTCAGGGAAAACCGGGAAATGTCAGGGAATTCCGTGAGCGGAATTGAGTGGCCACCCTGTATACATCATTAATTTTTTTACAGGCATTGACGCAAGCTAATAAGCAAATAGAAGAGCTGCAAAATTCGAGCTCAACGCTGCGCCGAGAGCTCGACGCGACGCGTAAGCAAATGAGAGGGAATCAAGATCGTGTAGACAGTCTGAACAGCGAAAATAAGCGGCTCATACTTAGCTTGACAAAACTAAACGAAGAGAAAGCGCAGCTGGAGTCCGAATTGGAAAAGCTGAAGCACGAGGCGAACAGCTATCAAGTGAATATAGATCTTCTGAAGGAAACATGCACAGTGCTGGAGGAACAGTTGACAGATTACGAAAGACTGACCAGCGACCACGAGACTCGTGAAAACATGCTGATACAGGATAAAATGAAGCTACAGAAGGATCTGGAAAGCGCAGAGTTGAAGGTGCGTGAAGCCCACGCAGCGCAAGACAGGGAAAAGACGCTCAGAGTTGTCGCGGAGCGCGCGGTCGAGAGATTGGAGTCTGAAACGAGCGACATTGAGGATAAGAGAAATGGATTGGCCGCGCAGCGAGATCAGTACAAGAAGCTCGCGCAGGATTTAAGCAATCAGGTCGCGGAATTGGTAAGCAAATGCGGAGCGCTGGAATGCGACCTGTCCAAGACAAAACGTGCATTTGAACTGAGTAAGGGAGAGGCGATGAAGGTCAAGGAAGAGAGCACGGAGCACTTGACCCGGCTGCATCAACTGAAGGAGGCGAATTTAGGGTTGATGACCGATCTTCAGGAGAGCATCGACCAAGGCCAAGAATTGAGGTCCAGAATCACAGAGCTGGAAGGTGTGCTGGAAGAGATGCGGCAATTCTACCAGGAAAGAGAGGTCAAAGCGGAAGGAACCAGACAGCAGCAGACGAAGCTGATCGACTACCTGCAGCTGAAGCTCGAGGAGTCCAACAAGAAGAAGAAGACCGTGTGCGACAAGATTTTTGGTTCGCAACAGAAGGAAAATATGCCACCCAGTGGAACAGGAATGCCCGTCGGCTATCGTGAGCTGGAAAATCAGCTCGCCAAAGAACGGGCTAAGGTCAAAACCTTAACTGATCAGTTGCTGGCCCTGAGAGCTGCGCAAGCTACCGCTCCTTTACCGGCCAGTCCACCGTCTCCAGAGACTAAAAAGGTGCTTCAACAACTGGCTGAATCGCCCGGTGACACGTTGGCCAGGAAGCCATCCCTGCAAAGGATGAGACACAATATTCCGCACAGATTTGACGTGAAGTTATCAATGCGCACTGGAAAGTGCGGCGCGTGTTTCGACTCCATTCAGTTTGGAAAGAACGCTGCTATCTGCAACGAGTGCCAGATTATGGCCCACCCAAAATGCTCCCTGCTGGTTCCTGCCACCTGCGGTCTTCCCGGTGGATTTGCAAGGCACTTTAGCCAGACCTGGAAGGCCAGTGAAGAGAGCCTTTCTAGTATTGGTGACAGTGTTCAAACTCTCGCGATCGACCAGCCTGACAACACCGAATTGGTAAAAATTCATTCTTTAATCGCGTTTCTTGTAAATACATGAGTACCGTGTTTTCGTACAGTTCTAACAAAAATTTTTATATTATTTTTGGAAAAGCTTAACCCACTTTGATAATGTCTGATAGGGATTGTCAGAAATTCTAGACTTCGTGAACAATACGTGCATTTTTTTCAATTTGCTGTAACGAATTTATTCGAATTGGTCAGGGAAAATGATAAAATTTTTGTCTGGATTACCTGGAAAAATTGGGGAATTTCGTGACTGAGATTTAGTGCCCACCCTGAAAAATGAGTTTGATCAGTAGGGGTAGTTGAAATATGTCCTGGAAAAATCGAATGTTTTTGTCCAAAAAACTATAAAATTTCAGGTAATTTAATATGACATTAACACTGGGAACCTTTAATTTTTTTTGAAAGATTTTTGTACAAAAATTGATAAACTATCGGAAATTGACATTATGAGAAAGTTTCTATAAATTTCTGAAGGTTTTCAAAATTTAATTTTCTCCAGGGATTCGACTGCTCAATCCGTTATGTTTTCGTTTCAGGCAGCTGAAAACAACAGAAGCGTCTCAATGGAGGGCTGGGTCAAAGTACCTGGCCGTGCCAAGGCTTCCTGGGATAGGAAATACCTCCGACTAGAAGGAACAAGCTTGTGCACTTACGAGCATGAACCGAGTTCCGGAATGGTGCCCATAAATCGGCTAGAGTTGAGCGAGAAAGAGGGTGTGGCAATATCAGAATCAGTAAGCCAGGCGGAGGTTTCAGGCACTGCCAGGTCTGATCTGCCGTTCATACTCCGAGTAGAGGCTGGACCTTCGACGACTTGTTGGCCGTCCTCAGGGTTGGACATCATGGCTTTAAGTCAGGCCGATAAAAAAGCCTGGCTCAATGCACTGCGAACTGTAGCCAGTCAAATTAAAGTCAACACAGTATCACCCAATCATCGATATCAGACCGTTCTAAAACTAGACAAACAACAAGTAAATGGAATCAGTTATTTATAATTTGAAACTTTCGACTCACAAATATTTTTGGATAAATGGCAGAGCAAAACAAGTTCATGGTGGTCAAGGAAGTTTATCAGTTAGGAAAAGTCGAGGAATTATATCATTCCACCGAAGAATAGTTATTTTTGTGCCAAGTGCGCATAAAATATGCCAAAAATCCTATTTTCTGTGCTACTTGCTATCAAAAACGAGAATATTATGTAGCTTTGATAAGCAATAGTGCTTATAAAAAATACAAAGTAGTCGAGTTGTTGACGGAGGTAGCACAGTAAATATATTTTTTCCTTGTTTTTTCTTTCAATTATTTAAAAGCTTCTGCCTCAATGGAAATTCTTCCTATATTATTGCACTCTGCAAATAATGGTGATGGGATTTTGCGTAGAAAAAGTTATTTGCACGGACCTTCAGAGAATTTAGTTCCTAAATTTATGCAGAGCTGGTTAGCATTTATCTGCAAAACAATTCATTTGGGGAGAAAAATGTATTCTCATGGGATTGTAGATAATTTTGTGGAAAAATTCAGCGTATTGTGTTGAAATTCGGACAATTACATAAAAATTTGTGAATAAAATCAAAAATTGTGAGATTTCGAAGTTAGTCGAATTGGTATGAAAAAATTCGCAGCAAAATTTCACACTTTTTATGTATCATCTCTCAAGTTTCTCAATTCCTTGAAAAACTGCAGAAATTTTAAACATCAGGGATAAATTATAATTTAACCAGGAAAAGTTGGGGAAAGATGATCGAAATTTTTCGTTTATTTTTAGTGACCACCGTGAATTTAAAAAATATCGACTTTGTGGTTAAAATAATGTTTTGTTTTCTTTTGTTACGAAGATCTCTAAAAGTGTGTAACCACAGTTCCTTTCTAATTTCCCACTTAAAAACAGTATTTTCAAGATAATTTATAACCTGTCAGCACTTAAAGCAACACATCTTAAATCAGCTGTTGCACAGAATTCCGTTCGGGAACGTGTGGTTAAATTGATTCAAAAAACTCTGTGTACAAAGTTTCGCAACTACGAGACCAAGATCGTTTCTGAAGTGGCTCGTTTATTTTCAGCTCGATCTGAATTGCATTGTAGAGTTGGGCCAGGAGGGCGTACTCCTATTGGGTGCTGAAGAAGGTCTTTTTTCATACCGTACATCGCAGTCAAAATTAACAAGAATTCAGGGCGTTGTGAGAGTACACCAATTATCTTTGCACCCTCATCTGGGACTGGCGATAATGATAGCTGGTGAAGACAGACAACTCGTTTTTTGCGATCTCCGGCAATTGAAGAGTAATGCTCTGGCAGCAGAATGCTCGAGACCAGCGATTAGGATTACACCAATTCTTACCACCTGCGAAAGTTGCCATTTGTATCAGTTACAGGGGAACTTACTTTGCGCCGCAACCGCCTCGAATGTTATGTAAGTAACTCACAAGGAACGCAATTAGGCTTCTGGATCATGGATTGTGCTATTGTATGGAGCTCAAAGTATGAAGCTTTTGGCCTAAAGTTTTATCGAATGGGCCTTCCTTCGCTCAATTTGCAATAGATTAGGGTATCGGAAGTTCGTATAAGTTATTTCACTGTCGTTCAGTAATAATATATTCTTTTGCACTCGAACTTAGGAGATCCTATTACTGAAATTTTATCAGAGGACGACAAAAATTAATGTTCAACGCCCCATAGAACCTAGAAAGCAGTGCAATTGCGTACGTTTTCATTGATTACTCATAGACGACGCAAACGAAGCGTTTCGAAATCAATTGTTTCTTAAAAAATGTTATTCTTTTTAAATAATTATTTTCCGTCAAAAACGTAATACTTCGATACGTCTTCTGTAGGATCTCGTATGTATAAGATTAATTTTTTCGTTTCATTTTGAGTAAACGGCACGAATGAAAATTCCAAAAACATTTTTCTCTACCTAGTGAACCACCTTAAAGCAAAAAATATACCACAGCTTTCGTTTGTTACAACATTTTATTCAGCAAACTGTGAGTATAATCAATTGTAACTCGAATGAAGAGAACCCTGTTAGATAAATATACATTTACTGATTGAAATTTTGTAACGATAGCTTGTCATGCGAAAGTTGATCATGAAACTATACATCACAAGCTCCGTATTTTAAGTCGAGTAAACGCTCCTAGAAGTTTCAGAAGAATACATGATTCAGAGGTCTGATACTCCTCTGTTAGAATCAATTGTCGTATGATGATGATGATGTCCACCGAAAATCCGAAAATTTATTGTTTCTAATGTATTCAGATTACTCAAATGGACTACCCAAGAAGATGGAGGGGAGTTTATTACTGTTCGAGAATTGGCGACGACAGAGCCGTGTAGCTGTGCTCTCTTCACGCGAAACCTTTTGATTGTTGGGTGTAACAAATTCTTCCAAATTGATCTTGACGATTACAATATCGAAGGTATGCAAGTTCATATAATTTCGTTTTTTGATTTAGTCACATTACCCATTTAGTTAATTGGGTAAGAGGTACAATTGTTGACACTCCTATACTTATTGAAAGGATAAAATAGCTGAATACCAGAGGTTGCGCAATAGAATGGGTTGATTTCAACAAAAAATATTTGATACATTCTCGGGTCAAAGTGAAGAAACTCACATTTCGGATCTTATTAGAAAACATTGAAAACTTGATTGTAATATCTTTTTGTCTCCAAGAAATGCCTATCCAATGAAACGCCAAGACATGGTTCAATTATTGTTACATATTGACCAAGCCATATTTTGGCCCAAAAGTGTGTACAAATTTTTGTGATGAAACACGCCAAGTAGCCTGTCCAACACTAATCTGTCCGTTTATCGCGCGACTTCTTTTTGCGGGACAAGCGAACTTGTATGTGAAAAGATGCATATGGAGTTATGTCAATAGCTGTGACAGTGACTGATCCTTAGGGTATCAATGACCGTACCTCTCGTTTTCCACCCTTCCTTCAGTACTTTTCAACGTTTACTTTACAGAATTCCCCGATCAAGACGACAGCTCTGTACGGGCCGCCCTACAAGGAGCAGCGAGACTCGGTAGTTTTCCGGTTGCCGTTCTGAACGTCTCGTGCAGCTCGCAGTCCGTTGAACTTCTTTTGTGTTACAATGAGTTCGGTGTTTTCGTAGATGAAGTTGGACGAAAAACCCGTACTTATGACCCGACGTGGAGCCACTTGCCGTTTGGCTTTGGTAAGCGGCTGATGATAAAGAACGGAGAGTATTTGTCAGCGGGTTTTTTTTCTAACTGTTTTCACCCTTTCGTTTCAGCATACAGAAAACCTTACTTATTCATTGTGCACTTCTCCTCTGTGGAGGTAATCAAGCTCACAGCAGAGTCGTATAGGTCGGTTACCAAACCGTCTGATCGAACCTTGCTAGAGTTCAATAATCCGCGATATCTCGGCCCGGCGGGAGGCCGAGGCATTTACGTCGCCTCGATGAATTCTGCGTTGGATATTTTGAAAATAGAGGGAGCTACGGCTTTACCAAAACGGAATGATAGCCTCACCAGCATGGACACGCTGTAAGTTCACTGTTAATATCAACATTTTTCAACCATGTAACAAGCTTCTGTATTACAGCCAACAAGACGAAGAGAGCAGTTCGGACTTCAGTTTCACTTCTAGTCTAATGGAAACGCTCGACTGTCAGGGTAAAAGAGTGCATTTCACCCACCAATCGAACCACCAGTTTTGATTAGCAGCCTCAAAGTCCGAGCGTTAACTTGATCGTTCTAAATTTTAATTATGCATCATAGTTTTAGTTGCTTCGAATTGCCGATGTTTTAGCGTCAGATGAAACGGTAATTGAAAATAGCGACGAAACGTTCTGTGCGCCGTTAATTGTAGGAATCCTAGGCCCAAAACTGCGTTCATAGTAAAAACCCACCCACAGTTATCCACCATTTTTAATGATTGTTTAATAAGTTGGATTTGATATTTAATTTATATAATTTGTTTTTCATTTCTCCTATAAGTAACAACTATTTAGTACAAAATATGTCAGTCTACACGGTTTGCAGACTTGTAATAAATACCTAACTCGGAAGCTAGTAATTCTATAATTTAAGGTAATGAATATAATAAATAAGTAATGTCTTTACTAAGATTACAATATAATACCAATAATATATTTTTTACTTCTGTATTAGTACTGAAAAAACTTGTAATTTTTCTAAATCATCCAACGAGGACGTGTTCAGTTGAATAAATAAAGATTTGTATTATCCAAGCAGACCTGAATTCTGTTCAATATCAAATCCCAAACGTAACAATTTTTCCGTTTCAACGCTTCCCGTGATCTCGAAATCCAACAAAGAAAAAGTCCGTCTGTGAACAATTGTCTTCACATGAAATAGATTTAGTATTAGTAATTTAAGACGCCGAATTATTCTCTTGCATTTTCTATCCTTACATCCTAGTCTAACGGTAACATGGAGGTTGATGAAACGTTGGACACGTGTTTGTGGCTGAATATAGCATACTCGACTTGTTTCTCTCTTTTTGTAATACTACTTGAACGCATGAAGTCTTAATATATGATCGTGAAATGCAAAGCAATGCCATTTCCTGTCACCTCTGACACTTGTCCAGCTACCGCTTCGATCCATATCCATTAGGAACATCGTTCAATTGTACGTCAGAATCGAATTTCTTCATCGAGCTAAATTGATTGGTTACGCTTTGAGCCTTGATTCAGAGTTCAATACCCTCTAAAGGTGGTCTTAGTAGTACTTTTAATCGGTTCTTTCATCGAAAATTCTAATTAAAGAATCATTCTTTTCGCTCAATAGGATGTAGAGTTGAGCAAATAGTTTTTAATTTGGACATACGGATCACTTTTTTAACTCCGTATCACTTTCATACCTTTTTAGTTTCCCGATTTGGCTTAAACTTTCGAGGCCGATTTTCTATACGAGGAAAAGGATACAAACGCGCCTGAACGGTCCTCGAGATCATTCCATCATTTTTGGCACGCAATTTGAATTTTGGAAAATAAAATTTGTGGGTCTAGTAAGTCTAATATTAGATAATAGATAAAAGACGCAGGTTCGAGGGAAAACACTGTTTATTCAGGTGTAGTAGGCTCGGCAATTCATTGATGCCTGAGGTTTCTTTTAGATCGGACAACGTGACTGACAATCTTACCCACCTATGTCACACATCACACGGGTACAAGTATATTTCTATTGTTGTGTTTGCCTCACGGTTCATAAAAATTGTCGAAACACAGATTCGCTGAAAGCGACACGGCACGCTTACCGCAGTGGGTTTGTATTAAATTTTTTTTCTCGCGAAATTTTGAAGACCAAAACATGTTTTCGGACACGTTTCCGAGTAAAAAATCCTCTGCTTTTCAATCCAAATACTCCGAAATTCCAAAGATGTAATCAAAGCATAAAATATAATTGTTTTTTGCCGTCGCGCGTCGTTCCCAAAATGATTTTCCAAAATAAATATTTCCATTCGATTTCCCATAGTTTTTTTTTTACATGGAGATCGATTTTAAAAAAAGATGCTTTCGATTCGGTCAATCCATCTCAAATCTTTTGTAAATCGAGCACGGTGCAAACGATAAAAAATGTATAATTAAATGTATGAATGATAGGTTATTGTAATGGAATATGAATAATGGAATCAAAACTGTAATTCCCGCTCATACAATGCTTCGATGTATCGTTTTGATTTCATTATTCATATTCTATTACATTATATTACCGAAAAAGTGATACACTGCCAACTCTACTCTGAATCAACAGAATTATAAATTATATGATTCGAAAAACACTTTCTGTGAGCGTGAATAAGTCAAACCAATGAGAAAGATTTTTGTAACAACAAATTTCACTACCTGAATCAACCATTGAACTCTTAACTCAACACAACATAATTCAGACAAGGTCAATTTATTTTGATACAACATTTTCATATTTTTAAAACAAAACGATTGAGATACGTCGAATCAAATTTTTAGTTATTTCAGTCACACATTCGCTTGATACAAAATTCACAGTATTGCAAGGAACTTGTGTTACGTTATCTTGAATAAATTGATAGTCAGTATGATCATTCAAAGGGTTGATTCAATTCTATCTTAAGTTGTCAAAAATATTTTGTCCGACAAAAGTATTTTGTTGGATTAAGTAAGTATTACGGTCGCCGCGACGCATTAAACTATAGCTTTTAGTTAAGAAACAAATATCACTTCACTCAAATAATCCTTGATCGTTTTGCTTAGGAGTGAACTACTCAAAGGATTTGTTTCCGAATTTTTATTCATTTGAATTGAACATAATTTATTTGCTGCAACTGTAATATACAGTTGGAAAAATAAAAACGAAAAAATTCATGACTGTATTTGAAATACGTACCTGAATGTTCAGTCTTTTACGCTCTGAACGTGATTCCGTAGTCTAATGTAATCGAATAAATTTCTTTACGTAGATTGAATTCGATGTCATGAAAGGTCAATTCAATATAATTTACGATCAAACATTAGTGGTAAACATGATAATCGTTTCTTGGTCTGTGTTTATTTCATGTAACAACTGAAATGTATCAAGTCGAATGTAGTACGAGAAACTATGAATGTAATTTTAGTAAACATATCTCTGTAATTAGAATTTTTGGGGGGCAGAGGGATAATATCTACGTCAATTCAACTGTACATGAAAGTATTAGATGAGCGAGAATTACAGTTTTGATTTTATTATTCATATAACATCACAACAACCTGTCGCTTACAGATTTAACGCATTTTCTATCGTACGAACCGTGTACTGAGTTTTACCAAATTTTTCATGGCAATTCAGCCCACCAAGAGCACCTTCTTTTTAAAATCGATTTCCATGTAAAAGACTCCGGGGAATCGAATCGGAGTATTTATTTTTAAATAAATTTCCGGGAACGACCCTCAGCGAATTTTTTTCGAAAAAACGTATTTTTTCATGCATTAATAACATTTTTGGAATTTGGGAGCATTTCTATTGAAGAGCTGGCGATTTCTTACTTGGAAATGTATGTTTGAAAATTTTTTTTTCATCATATTTGGTCATAAAAAAAAAAAAAAAAAATAATAATCAGACCCATAATCAATTCAATTCAAAGGTCAAATCAATTTTTTTCGTTGTTCTAATAATAGACAGAAATTATTTTTATTGATCAAATTTCATCTTTTCGCAATATTCCGTTACCTCTTCCGTACAAGCTTATATACGTACACATTTTTTTAATTTTATTTTTTTTTTAATTTTATTGATCATGCAGTAAACTTTTTCAAACTTCGGGGAATAACGACCGAGCATAAAATTTACAGCCTGTACAATTTCAACCAATTGCTCATGACTTCGGCTTTGGTAGCCAACTTCCTTAAAGTATTCCAAAGTCATTATATGTACAGAGATCAATATTACAATTTGACCTGCAAGTCCGGTTGAGTTACTCGAATATTTGTTGTATATGTTGCCCACTTGAACTATGGACAAAATATAGCAGAATAGATATAGAATAGCACGGTGGTGACTGAACCGGGAAATCAGGGAGGGCTAGAAATTTTCAAGGAAATTCGTCGAATCCACATGAAACGCAAGGAAATATGGGAAAGGTATTTCTGTTTTGTTTGTAAAAATCATTTCAGTTTTAATAATAATAATTAATAACAAATGAAATATCAGTTTGTTTGAGAAAAAACGAATCATTTTTCGATTTCCACTTTGATGTAACTCCTGCTTAAGTTTATTACACCATATTCCACAAATTACCTTGAACAGTATTTTCATTACCATTTCAGGGCATTCGGGAGAAAATTAGGAAATTTTTTGGCAGTACGAAACCATCGTGGTGACAGATCGGGATAATTGAGAAAAGCGCGATTAGTTGAAGGATTTTTCCAATCCTAAAATCTGTTATCACAAGAATGCAGAGAAACATGATTTTCAATGCTTGAAGAAGACATCTTTGTTTATCTGATAAACTTTGCAATTTTTTTGAAGGATTTTATATTCATAGGGGTTTTTAGAAATTAGTGCCATCAGGGGAAACCAATGAATTATGATTTCCAAACAAGAGTTACTTCATTGTACGGTTGAAAATTGTATAAGTTTGGAATTAATTTATAATCCTGGTAAGTTAGTTAATAAGTAAGTAAGTAAGTAAGTTAATCACGAAAAAAGGTAGGAGATGCAAAATGCGATCCGGTGCGTTGCAATTATCTATCTAACTTGCAGGTGCGCATTCCTAAGATATGAAATTCGAATGATTTATATCGCGTGTCTAATGACATAAGGTCGCACGTTTCAACGCTTCCCGTGAGTTTGAAATCAGGCAAGGAAAAAATCCGTCTGTGAAAAATTGTCTTCGCATGAAATGTATTTATATTGAAGACGGTAAATTATACTCTTGCATTTTTTATCCTTACATCGTAGTCCACCGGTAACATGGAAGTTGACGAAAAATTTGACACGTCGTCGTGGCTGAATATGACATACTCGACTCGTTTCTCTCTTTTTTTAATACTATTTGAACACACACACGAAGTCTTAATATATAATCATGAAATGCAAAGCAATGCCACTTCCCGTCACCCCTGACACTAGTCCAGCTATCGCTTCGATCAATATCCATTATGAAAACCGTTCAATTGTACGTCACAGTCGAATTTGTTCATCGAACGGTATTAGTTACGCCTTAAGCTTTGATTCAGAGTTCAATACCCTCTAAAGGTGGTCTTAGCAGTACTTTTAATCGGTTCTTTGATCGAAAATTCTGATTAAAGAATCATTCTTTTCGCTCAAGATAATGTAGAGTTGAGAAAAGAGTTTTTACCTTGGAACATATGTATATGCATTATTCGTGCGAGATCAACATTTTGCCAAGGTCATGGAAATTCCACCGAAGTCTCAAAGATGCAGACTTGATATTTTCGATAAGTTTCGCAGTTATTGGTCGAGAACAAAGGACGGGCGGTGAATGGGGAATGCAAAGATCTCATCAACCGAAATTGATTATTTCTAAAACCCAATTTTTCAGTAAAAAATCAGTAAAATCAATTTTTCTCACCCTTCATTTACTTCCTAAGAATTTATTGTTATCCAACTATACCTTACAATTGTCTCATAATCGACAGAAATTATTTTTATTGATCAAATTTCATCTTTTCGCAATATTCCGTCACTTTTTCCGTACGAGTTCATGCATGAATTTTTTATTTATCTTTCTTATCTTATTGATCATGCATGTAAAGCTTTCCAAACGTTAGGGAATAACGACCGAGCACAATATTTACAGCCTGTACGATGTCAGTTTTTCATCACTTTGCTTTTGATAGCCAACCGCCTTAAAGTATTCAGAGTCACTGTATACAGAAAGTTCAACATTATAATTTGACCTGCAGTTCCGGTTCGGTTACTCGAATATTTATTGTGTACGTTTTCCAGGTAAACTATGGACGCAATATAGAATATCACGGCGGTGACTGAACCGGAAAATCAGGGAAGTTTAGGAATTCTCAGGGAAATTCGTTGAATTCTCACAAAACACAGGGAAATATTAGAAAGATCACAAAAATTGTGTTTCGTTTGTAAAAATCATTTCAGTTTTAGTCATAACAATTAACGACAAACTAAATATTGATTCGTTTGAGTTAGAACGAATAATTTTCCGATTTCTACTTTGATGCAACTCCTGTTTAATTTTATTACACCATTCTCTAGAAATTACCTTGAACAGCATTTTCATGACGAATCCGGAAGCATGATAATAGGTAAAAATGACGAAAAAATGATAGAGAATTTTGGGGAAATGCCCTCTGAAAATTAAGAAATTTTGGATTCTGATTTTTGTCACTACCCTGAATAGAGATATAAATATAAATGTAATGACGATTTAATTAGTCTCGAATATAGAATTCTGTTATGCAGTGATTTTAGAAATTCTAAAATTATCAGAATTCACAGCTTACCCATGAGCATTTTTGCAACAAGGCTCAAGTTGCAGGTTGTAAAATACGTCCGTTAGCGGAAATATTCTAAAGTAAGAGAAAAAACACGTTCAGAACATTGTGTGATGGCAGTGTTTGCAATGCCTTTTCAATAAGTATGATATGACTAGCTACATCTAGCAATAATCTTCAAAACTGCAGTTTTCTACAATTGAAAAACTGTCTGTAAAGAACTGCGGTTGCCTCTCAAAAATAATAATGCATATACAAAATAAAGCCAAAAGTATAACAAAGCGTACTTTAATTATTCTCAAAGAATATTATTTTACAACTATTTGCAGTACGTCATACAACATTTTACAATTCCGTTTTTTCGGAATTCGCTCTGATACTGTGAGATTAAATATTATAATCATTCTTATCAGCTCGTTACCAATTCATGGTAAAAATAAAATACTGTATTCCGATATGTATTAATTTTCGGTGAACGTTGGAGGGTGGATTTGTTACGTATTATTTTAGAGGGGTTGAAGTACACGAACCACGCATTACATGAACGAGGGGGGTCTAACATCTCCAAAAAAACCGACCCTATTTGTCAAATGGGCCCTTACGGTTTTTCCCATATCGCGTGACTAAAGTCAAACGGGCTTATGCGCTAAGTAGGTGAGTTTTGTCACAAAAGTGCGGATATTAACATGATTAGACAGAATGTCACATGAAAGTTACAATGTGTTGATACGCCCATTTAATTTTGGTTAAATGCAAAAAGAACTTGAAAATTGTTCATACGTCCTTTTCTTAATGAAAATTCTGAAATGGCGAGAAAACGGCACATATGTTTTTTTTTTCATTTTTATAGTCACGCAGTATAGAAAAACGGCCGTGCAGGGAAGTACAGATACCAGGAATTCTGAGGATGCTGTGATATTCCCTATTCCGAACTCATGGTCAGACGGCGAAGTGGTCAGTTCGGGAATCGCCGTACGATTTATAGACTCGGATAATTTGACGCGTTTCAAGGAAAATCTAATCAGCAAGGCTGATTTGGTCACCGTGTAGTGACGATCGCCGCTGAAAATGCGTGGAAGTACACTGAGAAATTGTTATAGTAACAAAATATAGTAGAAGACACTTTTTATAGTAACCAGAAAATGCAGTAAAACAGGTATCGTTAGAAAAACTGTTTGAATTTTGTTCGAATTACGAAGAACGAAGTACACGTAACCATTTTGCGCTATTGTCGATCCTTTTTTGGTAATAGAAATGCAAAACCAGTTTGTTCGATTTACTGTACTTTTTCAGTTAAATAAGGCTTTAACGTCAATTTATTGTTGCACAAGCATTAAGTTTTCGCAACGCTTACAAGGAAATCTAGTAACAGTGATCGTAGTGAGAAAGAATAGTAACGGATACCAGACTTTCCGGTAACAGCTAGAAAATTAATTTTCATTTTCTACCGAGAACTATATTTTTCGATTGTGGTAAAAAATGAAAATAGTTAAAGACTGAGCGATAACCGGAACTAAATATTTCTCTCAGTTTATTAATATGACTGAACATTTTTTATATGAACTCTATATTTTGCGCCAAATGCTGTACCGAGTCTGAGATAACTTGGTTCTATACGAAAAATTTAAGGTTTGATTCGTTGAATTCTTCCAATTCAGTCAGAAATCATTATCCAAGTCAAAACAATATTACCCCGATGAGGAATTAAATGTTCCCTTAGGTAAACGGATTTGGTATCACGGGTTGCAGTCAAGCCATCCAGGCAAATCGAATCTCCTACTGACTGGGAACTCAGAAACCCAGCTACACCGTGGACTTGGCGTGCAATTTTGGTCTGTTTAACTTACAATCAAATCATGCATACAGAGCAATTATAAAATGACAGTGTGGCGCTGCTCTCGTGGGAGGCGTCAACTTGTGACTTCATCCATACGAGATCTGTTCAAGAAGTATCGGACCATAAGTTTTCGTTTGTAAGCAAGTAAAGCCAGGGAGGCATGGTTTGGTGCACGTATGTAGGCGACCCTAATTCACAAGCTTAAATTTTTTTTCAATTTCCGTCAGTCACCGGAATATTGCAGATGAGTGAGGAACAAGAGTGAGACGTTCTTGACAAGATGACAGGATAAATTTGAACAACACTATTGCATTAAATTTTGTGCAAAGCTTGGCGGTTCCCAAGCAGAAACGATCGGCAAGATTCACCAATGGACACCACAAAATTAAACGCGGCAGCGTTGTTCAAGCTTTTCTGTCATTTTGTCAGAAACGATACTGCAACCGCTCTCACTTATACTTCCTTACTCATCGGCGGTCTTCCGGCGACTGAAAACTTCTGCAGGCAGGAAGAAATTCAAGTATGCATTAGGATCGCTTGCATACGTGCACCAAACCACGCCTCCCTAGCTTCGTTTGATTATACACGAAAAATTATGGCCGGATACTTTTTTGACACATCTCGTACGTATCGCTTCAATTCTCTAGACAATCGGTACGATCTATTTTCCGAATCCTTAAGATTTTCATAATCTATTCCGAAGAAAGAGATCATGCAATACCTATACTTCGAACTACACTCCATGTATGTACCTTGTTATCATCACTTGATTCTAAAAACAAACCCTTGCAGTCGTTAGTCACTAAGTATTATGGAAATCAATTCAACTATTGATCCAAATCATTGTTTAAAATTTTGATTTGGGGTTAAACAAACGGATTCAGCCATATTCGGATTTTACGGAGATCCGTGATCGAGGACGTTATCAACGTTGCTTTAACTAAATCCGAACGAATTACAAGATTTGGCTATTGACCGTTATCAGGATCTCTATACTTGTCGATCACAACAAATTCATATTTGTCACGATGCGAGCATGCTATGCACAAGTCTTTGAACTTAGGTTCGTCTCGTCTTGTTTGAATAAGACCAGCAAGTTAGTGTTGTCACACACGAGGTGTTTGGGAATTCGAGATGATAACAATCTACGTTAGTGCAAGGACTTGCTCGTGCTCGTCAAAAGGAAACTACTCGATACCATTGACACTTTTAAGCAGTTGCCTTAAACACTTGTACTTTGTACTAGATGGCACGCAGAATACCGCACGGAGGCTAATCGATAACAGTTCACCCCATGACCGCTCACCCATTAGTAAAGAACTATTAATATCAGAGGATTCTCTAAAATTGTACATAATTATCATAAGAATAAGACTGGAATATAATTGAACGATCAAGCAAACTCACCTGTTGTGAAGTTTGCTCATAATTACGTGATGAGTCTCCTTCGAATGATAAGAATCCTCTCGAAGCTCCGATTATATGGGTAAGACCCAAAAATCGCATCTCAATTCTTGTTTTTAAATGAGAGGTTACAAATGGTATAAAGAAACTCTTTTATTGTTAGTTGAAGATCGTGGTGATAATCTAGGGTCATTTTCTCCAATTTGTTAAAAAATAATGAATTATCATTTTTTAATTCTGTTTTTGATACATGTTAATATAAGTCTTGAAGTGCTGGAAAAAACCTTTTTTATCATAATTTCAAAACAAAATGGCGGTGGAGTGACTGATAAAATGAAATTATGTTTTTCAAGGCGGGCGGTCAACTAGCTTCTTCAATTTTCAACTAATCAACTCCAAATTTTAACTGTAGCTTTATTTTCTAGTGAAGGGCGTAGGATTTTTTCGATTGTTTGAAATCTAACGGTTTTATTATCCACTTGTGGTATTTTGATAATATAAAATACTTTTTTCTTGATATTGATGCCATTTCTGTAAAAAAAATAGTATTTCTAAAAAATCTTATGCACACCTTTCGAAAAGTCGTTATGAAGCTACAGTTAAAACTGGAGTTGACCGGTTGAAAATTGAAAGCATTACTTGGTCACCTGTCTTGAAAAACGTCATTTCACTTTACCAGCCACTATACCGTCAATTTGTTTTTAAAAAATTCTTCTTATGTTTCAATACTTACATTGACGTTTATTATAAACAGAATTTTAAAAATATTTATTAATTTTTTAAAAATATATTGGAGAAAATGACCGTTTAATACTGACAAATATAATCACAGGTTTTCGCAAAAGCTAATTATGTAAAATAATGATACAGGGTGTTCCGTTTTAATCGTCCCAGGTCGATTACTCGAAAACCAAGCAAAATACGAAAAAATGTTTGCTATAACATATTCAAGGTTCGAAGGGGGAAGGAACATGAAGGTATCAGTTTTTTTTTTAACTGGAGCCACCAAAGTCAGCTGAAAATCAACTTGTTTTTCTTTTTCAATGGAACCGTGTATTTTTTCCGACGGCATCTGAAATTATATTAAATTTTGTATTAAAAAGTATCGCCTAAAATCGCTGCTGATAGAAGTGATTATTGGAATTGAACTGTTTACTGCCATTAATTTTGATCTGGTTCACAGATTACTCGAGAAAAGATGGAGGTACGTAACGTGGAGGGGAACCACGTAACAATGATGGAAGACAATTTTGTGGACTGCAGCTATAAATGGAGAACTTATCCGATTGATGACGTTGCGTCTTTAAAAGAAAGCATGATGTAAAATGGTGCAACTTGTCACAAATTATTTCTCAAATAATGAGACTAGAAGTTACGATAATGGAGATTCAATAAGATCTTATATTTCTATCCAGGAGAATTAATACAAATCTTTGCGCAAGATCCACTATTACTATTACATATGATTGCACGGAATTCAGATGTACCATTACTGTTTAAAGCATAGCAAATAAACGTCATAGAGCTTAACGTACAAAATGTTCTGTAGTCAAGCTAACTTCTTTCTGGAAATGATTGCGGGCAACGTTTTAATTTATTGTCATAGTGTGTAAATTAATGCGCCTTCTCATGCCCCCTGACACTTGCTCAGCTACAGCCGTAATGCACATTCATGCAATACCGTGTGGTTATAACGTCAATGTCAATTAAATTCACCGAGCAGTGTATTTTACGCACAACATTGAATTCAAGCTCAACGTTCTCTGAGAATTAGATATTTGTGGAAAAAAACAGATTGGAGTCTTCCTAATGTGTGTTCATTTTATGTTGACGGGACTGCGCCAAGTTAGCAAATTTTTTAGAAAATGTCCTGTCAAGCATGTATGAACTACCTAATAAGAGTATTGGAAATTCTCTCGTCCAGATTTTGAAACCAAGTCACTGTTTGAAATTAGACATTCGCATCGGTACTGTGAATATGTTAAATTTCCCGATGTAGTTGGATGGAGTTCGTTAACGTAAGTGAGCATTGGAAAAATCGGCAAGCGTAGAAAATTAAAGAGCGGATTACGGAGGAAGAACCGTTTCATCCAAGCTTACCAGAGACAGTGGAATGAAATGGAATTACGCGTTGAGCTAATTGAATTCGTAGTACACGTGACCAATGACGCACCGTAAAGGTCACGATGAGCATTGAGGGACAGATTTGAGGAATTTCACTGTCTGAGTAATATTTTAAATATAGTTGCTCAACTCCTACTAAACATTCAACTTGTTTCCATTCTGCATAGATAATAAGATAGACAAGAATACAATAGAGCTTTGAAACCGTTTCTCTTGAAGTATAAGCTTACAGTAAATCAATGCATCGTAAATCGTTGACACTGGTGGGGGAACCAGTGTTATAAAAACTCGAGAGTGTTCAATCTGGTCGTAATTGCTTCGCGGTCTTCGAAATACTCGTGACCAAAATCTGGTGCTGAAATTTAAAATACATAGTTACAGTGACTTCTAAACCGGTGGTGCTTCTTACGGCTTTATCGCATACAGAAGCAGCAATATGTCAGATAAAAGTGAAACCGTCACCAATTGTGATGAAGCTAGTTTGTTTGCTACCCCGGAAAAGGGTGATGAAGTGGTCATTTCGGGCATCGCTGGGAGGTTTCCAGACTCGGATAACATGACTCATTTTCAGGAAAATCTTTTCAATAAGGTTGATCTTGTCACCGATGACGATCGGCGTTGGAAATTAGGTGTGAACGTTAAGTATATCTCTTCAATGATGCCTCGTTTTGGGCAAAGTTGTGTAGACTGATATAGTGAGATGAATTTTTACAACCTTCACGTCTGGTTCCATTCAATATTTCGGAATGAAATTACCGAACTTCGTCAAAAATGATTCATTATAGCTTTCTTTCATTTTATGAATTGTGAATAAATATGGAACATGCATAAAAAATATCATATTATAATAATCAGTCTTTATACTAAACAATGATTCGAAATGCAACAATATATCCGTTTTTTGAAGAGCCGTTCGACTATTTTGAATTGTCATGTGTGAATTGTTGTTGATAATAGATCATCCGGAAATTCCCCAACGGACAGGAAAAATAAATGGAATCGGAAAATTTGATTCGCTATTCTTCGGCGTGCACTTCAAGCAAGCCCACACTTTGGATCCCATGTGCAGAATGCTGTTAGAACATGCATACGAAGCTATTATTGATGCTGGCGTTAATCCGCGTCAACTCCGTGGTAGTAACACTGGCGTGTTCATTGGTGCTTGTTTTTCTGAGTCTGAAAAGACTTGGTTCTATGAAAAACTTCAGGTTTGAATCGTTGAGTTTTTCCAATTCAGTCTGGAACGAAGTCGAAACAACTCATTACCCTCAAGAGGAATTTTATATTTCCTTAGGTGAACGGATTTGGTATCACAGGCTGCAGTCGAGCCATGCTGGCAAATCGAATTTCTTACTGGCTCGGATCTCATGGACCGAGCTACACTGTAGACTCGGCATGCAGTTCAAGTCTGTTTGCCTTGGACCATGCATACAGAGCAATCAGAAGCGGACAGTGCGACGCTGCTATTGTGGGAGGCGCCAACTTGTGCCTTCATCCATATGTCTCGCTTCAATTCTCTAGACTCGGTACGATATATTTCCCATAATAGTCACGACATTCATAACTTAATGCGAGGACAGAAGTAAAAGACATGGTATTTTAGTATTTGTGACCCATTCACACATTTCAAAGGTAACGATCATGTATTAATGTTCTAATTTCATTCCTACCGTGTTAGGTGTACTCGCTTCGGATGGAAAGTGTAAATCGTTCGATGCTGATGCTAACGGTTACGTCCGCAGCGAAACTATATCTGTGATCTTCCTCCAAAAAGCGAAAAATGCGAAACGTATTTATGCCAAAGTTGTTCACACGAAAACGAACTGTGATGGTTTCAAGGAACAGGGCATCACATTTCCCTCGACTGTAATGCAGAGTGCACTGTTACAACAATTTTATAAGGAGTGTCGAGTTTCACCTTCCAGCCTGGCTTACGTAGAAGCTCACGGTACCGGAACAAAAGTTGGCGACCCCGAAGAAGTCTACGCCCTTGAGAAAGTATTCTGTCCAGGTCGTACTACACCATTACGAATTGGTTCCATCAAGTCGAACCTAGGACATTCCGAACCAGCCAGCGGTCTTTGTTCTATTGCTAAGGTATTGAAAGTTTTAAAACTACGAAATGCCGATCATACTTTTCCACCATAAAACTAATTAACAGGGATTCGAAGGATCGATCTCACACACCTGTGAAAGTCTGAAAATTTGAATTGCTTGACTACATACGGCTACACTATGTAACATATTATTTTTATTCAGAGTATAAAGTACTGTACTGTGATATTTCTTTGTTGACGCTATATTGAATACGTGCTGTATGTCAATAGCTGTTAGAAGATGTTTGTATCGCATTAAGTGCGATGAACATGCAACGATAAGACAGTGATCTTTTTCTGTCTTCAAGGTTATAATCGCAATGCAGAGTGGATACATTCCACCAAACCTAAATTTTAAGCGTCCTCGTGAAGGAGTCACAGCATTAGAAGATGGCAGGATTCAAGTAATTACCGAATTAACCCCATGGGACGGTGGATACGTTGGTGTGAACTCTTTTGGTTTTGGCGGTGCCAATGCTCATATTCTCTTGGAATCACATTCGAAGAAGAAAATCAATAATGGCCAACCCGAAGACGACTTGCCTAGACTTGTAGTCGCTTCTGGGCGGACGGAGGAGGCTGTTACAACTATACTGAATAGCGTAAATATTACTGAAACGTCTCGAAATACATGAAATCTGGCTACCGGTTCATTGAAGCTCTTATCTCAAATCACGTCACTGTTGTCCGTGCTGTATGATATCGATTATACTTGGTTGTACAATTTAGTTGTTGAAAATTTGATTATTTCAGCTCGAAAGTCGGGCAACAGACGCGGAGTACGTGAGCCTCTTCCACAGTATACATTTGGAAGAGATTCCCGGCCACTTGTACCGTGGATATACCATTCTGCCACCCCGTGGCCTACCACAGGATAGCATTCGAGACGTACAACATTATCCCGGAGCCAAACGGCCAGTGTGGTTTGTATTCTCTGGAATGGGTTCTCAGTGGGCTGGAATGGGTAAGCATTGACGGATTACAAAGTTCAAGGTTGAATGATATACTTATACCGGAAACTAAATTATGAATACGACCAGTTATTCATTCGCGAATCACTCTGTGCATTTTCGAATAAATATCGTTTGTATCAATAATGGCAGTGGAAAAGACAACGATGAATATATAATGTGATTTTTATTGCGGCATTCAATAGGTGAAGCCCTCATGAAAATTCCTGCATTTGCCAAGGCTATTGACAAGTGTGACGCAGCTCTCAAGCCTCACGGAGTGGACATTATTAATATTCTGACAAACAGGGATCCAAAAACATTCGACAACATCTTGAACTCATTTGTCGGAATTGCCGCAGTTCAGGTAAATTGAAATACCCTATTGTAAGATCCATGTAAGCTCACCAATGAATATTATGCACTAATTGAAGGCTACAATAACACCTACACTGATGCCCGTTTGTTTTCTCATCATTCGCAGGTTGGCTTAGTAGATGTTCTCACGTCCATAGGAATAGTAGCTGACAATATCATTGGGCATTCGGTGGGAGAGTTGGGCTGTGCCTATGCAGATGGTTGCTTCACTGCGGAACAAATGGTACTGTCGGCATATTCTCGAGGTCTAGCTTCGATAGAAACTGAATTGATTCACGGATCGATGGCAGCTGTGGGCCTTGGTTACGAAGAAATAAAGGATCTATGCCCACCGGATATCGAGGTAGCTTGTCACAATGCTGTCGAGAGTTCCACGATAAGCGGACCAGCTGAGTCCATGAAGAAATTCGTTGCTGAGTTGCAGGTACATTTTAGGCATTCGTATACACGGACAGTTCTTCGAAAGCCATGAGTAACTTTATCAAATACTTTTCTGTATTTTCGTTATTCCAGTTATACTTTCTTATTACAGGCGAATAACATCTTTGCTCGAGAAGTCCCGTGCAGCAACATTGCATACCATAGTCGCTATATAGCAGCAGCGGGCCCAAAATTATTAAATTACTTGCAGAAGGTCATTCCTGATCCAAAACCCCGTAGTCAGAAGTGGCTCAGCACTTCCGTACCTCGTAACAAGTGGAACACTACTTCGGCTCGATTGTGCTCGGCCGAATACCACACGAATAACTTACTAAGTCCAGTTTTATTCGAAGAAACGTCGAACCTCATACCAACAAATGCAATTACTATCGAAATAGCGCCACACGGGCTGCTGCAAGCCATTTTACGGAGATCCTTGGACGAGAACGTTACCAATGTGGCTTTAACTAAACGTGGGCATAAAGATAACACCCAAGTTTTACTACAAGCCGTTGGCAAGCTTTACGAAGTCGGTTTACATCCAAATTTGGCCGACCTTTACCCTAAAATCGAGTACCCAGTCAGCAATGGCACTCCTATGATATCTCCTCTGGTACGTTGGGAACATTCTGATGACTGGTATGTGACCTGCTATAGGATGCAGGAGAAAATCACTTCAGGTGAAAGAATAGTGGAAGTAACACTGGCTGACGAAGACTTTGAATGGATGGCAGGTCATGTAATCGATGGGAGAAATCTGTTTCCTGCGACTGGTTACTTGGTACTAATTTGGGAGACTGTGGGTATGATGCGAGGTGAACTGTACACTGAAGTATCAGTCGTATTCGAAGATGTCAGATTTCACCGAGCGACCACAATTCCAAAGGAAGGCAGCGTTGAGCTTACGCTCATGGTTCAGAAAGGTACGATCACGTAGAATACTACGGCGCTATGCTGTGCAGTCATTTTTTCTACAGCGTAATACCGAATCAGATTAGTAGGTAATTATACTGAATATTCAACTGTTATCAGGGTCAGGCAGATTTGAAGTTGTAGAAGGAGGTACTGCCGTTGTAACTGGGTTAATTCGTGCTGTTTCAAACCCAAGTCAAGAACGCGTAAGCGATGATATACTGTGTGAAGAATTAGATGAACTAAATGCAACTGGCAGAGATGTTTATAAAGAGTTGCGTCTCAGAGGATATCAATACGCGGGAGTGTTTCGTGGTATTAAGCGTACATCATTGAGTGGGACCAAGGGACGCATAGCTTGGATGAACAATTGGGTAGCCTTCATGGATAATATGCTACAGATGGAAATATTAGGAACGGACACCCGAGGGCTTTACGTTCCCACCGGTATTCAGAAGCTTGTCATAGACACTAAAAGCCATTGGACTGCCATTCAGAGTATGCCTGACGACGACAAAGGTACGAGCTGCTAGTTCAATATTTTCCACATTCAGTATCGAAGAATATTTCATCATTAATCTTCGTTAGGAGGATGAACATTCTCGTATTTTCTTTTTGCAGAATTCACAGTGCAAGTAGACAGAGATTTAAATCTTACTGTCGCTGGTGGGGTGGAAATAAGAGGACTGAAAGCGGGCGCTATTGCTCGTAGAAAACCAGCTGGGGATCCCGTACTTGAGAAGTTCCAATTCATAGCTCATCGAGATCGGGCTGAAATGGCACTGAAAGATATCGCTTGCATCGCTACACACATAGCACTTGAAAATCATCGTGGTTTTAAAGTGAAAACTGCCGAATTGATCGGTGAAGTAGATAATGTCTCACCTGAAAATCTAACTTCCCTCCTCATTCAAGAAATTTTGAGTGATTTACCCTTAATCCAGGCCGATATCAACGTCGTGGGATCCCAAGAAAAATTCACCAACGATGTACTGCCATCTACTATTACAGTCTCAGAACTAAAAAAATTGTCCAGTGACGGTGATGCTTTAATGGTGATTAGTCACGGTGTCTTCGCTAGCAAAAATCACGAAATTCTGAAACAACTTCAAGCGGTAATGGTGGACGGAGGATTTTTACTAGCCAGAGAACCGTTGAGTATCGATTCTGCCATTTTCGCAACTATAAGACGTGAGGGTCTTGACGTCATCCTGGAAAAACGTACAGATCGAGAATTTATCATTTTACTCCGTAAACAATCGAGACTGCCCGAAATATCTGCAGTTATACCGATCAACAATTACGAATTCACGTGGCTATCTAAGCTTCAAGCTGCTCTAGAAGCGGAAAAAGAAAAAAAAGATAGCCGCAATCGTCGAATACTTCTTCTGAGTGAAGGGAATTTCGAAAGCGGGCTTTTGGGACTTGCTAACTGTCTTCAGAAAGAACCAGGCGGCGAAATTGTCCGAGGACTTTTAATTCAAGATTCGAGGGCTCCGAAATTTACTCTAGAAAATCCGTTCTATTCTGAACAATTGCGATTAGACTTGGCACAAAATGTCCTATGTTCTGGGAAATCATGGGGTTCGTATCGGTTTCTTCCTTTGGATCCATTGAAAATACAGCCGGTTTATCACACTCAGTTGACTCAACTAGTGCGTGGTGATTTGAGTTCACTCAAGTGGATGGAAGGTTCAATACAGCCGGGATCCCGCTCCGACGGCTTGATCAAGGTTCATTACTCGTCTTTGAATTTCCGTGATATCATGGTAAGCACTGGAAAATTAGCAACTGAAGTTGTTGGGAGAACAAGGCTACAGCAAGAATGTGTGATCGGATATGAATATTCTGGAATAGATCTGAAAGGTCGTCGAATCATGGGAATGATCCCGTGTGGATCCTTTTCAAACTACTGTATCCGTGACGCGGAACTTGCTTGGACAGTGCCGGATGACTGGACACTAGAAGATGCGGCTACGGTCCCAGCTGCTTATGGAACTGCTTATTATGCGCTTTACATGAATGGCAAAATGCGAAAGGGCGATAAAGTTTTAATACATGTCGGGACCGGAGGTGTAGGTCAAGCAGCTATAAGATTAGCTCTCTGTGAGGGCTGCGAAGTTTTCACGACAGTAGGAACTCCGGAGAAACGTGAATTCATTAAAAAGAAATTTCCACAAATTGATGACAATCACATCGGCAATTCTCGAGATACAAGCTTCGAGCAATTAATTCTTGGAGAAACTCAAGGACTTGGAGTGGATATTGTGCTGAATTCTTTGGCAGAAGAAAAATTACAGGCCTCGGTTCGTTGCTTGGCACAGGGTGGTCGATTTTTAGAGATTGGGAAATTTGACCTTGTAGCAAACAATAACCTTGGAATGGAAGTATTTTTGAAGGAAATTAGCTTCTATGGCATCCTGGTAGATAATTTATTTTACTTTGTCGGTCGTAAAAGAGAGGAACTGAGGGAGTTATTCCAAAAGGGACTGTCAGCGGGTGTAATCAAACCAATTTCCAGAACTGTATTCTCCATGAATCAAACTGAAGAAGCTTTCAGGTACATGGCAGCTGGAAAACACATTGGCAAGGTTGGACCCTTTTTCAAAATTACTTTTGAATAATTTAAGTTACCGTCAAAGAATATTTGTATTTCCTCACTATTTTCCTCAGATCGCGTCCAGAGTTGACAGTGATCATCGAATGTGAACTTTCGTTTTTGCTGTCTTACTTTCAGGTAATCATGAAAATCCGTGATGAAAATCCAACTGGTAAGCCAACTCTTCCTCTGGCGTTACCTCGTTACTATTGTTTAGAAGACAGCAGCTACCTTATTCTTGGTGGCTTGGGTGGATTCGGTCTGGAGCTCGCCGACTGGCTGGCACTTCGCGGAGCAAGGAAACTAGTTTTGACATCCCGAAGAGGAATCAATACCGGATATCAACGTATGCGAATTAATGTGTGGAAGGGATGGGGGGTGAAAGTTGTCGTAATTGTTGGAAAAGATGCTTCGACGCACGAAGGGTGCGAAGCTATTCTGAAAGAGGCAGCGGCACTTGGTCCAGTAGATGCTATATTCAACTTGGCCGTGGTACTCAAGGACGGCCTATGTGAGAATCAAACAGTGGAATCATTCGAAGAATCTTTCAAAGTTAAAGCCTGGGCTACTAAGCAGCTGGACAAACTCTCCAGAATCTTGTGTCCAAATCTCAGGCATTTCGTGGTATTTTCATCAGTGTCCTGCGGCAGAGGGAACGCAGGGCAAACAAACTACGGAATGGCCAACTCTATAATGGAACGAATCTGCGAATCGAGAGCGGCAGAAAATCTCCCAGCTTTGGCCATTGAATGGGGAGCTGTTGGTGACGTTGGATTGGTGGCAGAAATGCAGGAAGAACACAAAGAAATTGTCATTGGTGGCACATTACAACAGAGAATATCTTCATGCCTACAAGAGCTGGATGGTTTTCTACGACAAAATTCCACCATAGTCTCAAGCATGGTTGTTGCTGAGAAGAGGGCAGGTGGAGCTAATGCTACAAATATTGTCGATACAGTCATCAACATAATGGGTATGCTGAACTAGAAATACATTTTTCGAACTTCTTATGTTTCTCTTCCAATCAGTTCTTCAAAAAAAAACACAACTCTTCTTGATGCACTTACTATCTGGGTTCAGTGTTAGTTTTAATTTACTGCACGAAGGTCTAAGTAATAACAACCTTCGATCTGTTATAAATGTTTACAAATTTTATAATTTAGAAGGAAGGTTTCGTGCTAATTTATCTGGATAAGTTTCAATTAATGCAATATCAAGTGACATTCGTACCTGAAGGACCGTATTTTTAACAGGGCTCAAGGACCTTAAAACTGTTAGTGTGCACACGCCTTTGGCAGAAATAGGAATGGATTCCATGATGGCCGTTGAAATCAAACAGACCATAGAGCGTGAATTCGAAGTGTTTATGACTGCACAAGATATCCGTGCTCTCAATTTCGCGAAGCTGCAAGACTTATCTGCGAAATTGTTCGAAGAGAGTATAAAACACGAAAAGATCACAGAATTGGCGACCGATCTAGGTGGTATA
The DNA here is from genome assembly GCF_021901495.1 of Neodiprion virginianus. Classification (NCBI taxonomy): domain Eukaryota; kingdom Metazoa; phylum Arthropoda; class Insecta; order Hymenoptera; family Diprionidae; genus Neodiprion; species Neodiprion virginianus. The sequence goes on along the minus strand of NC_060878.1, from coordinate 15,147,617 downwards.
AAAATACTAATTCGAACTTTGGGAACGGCGAATCTGAATAAAGATATTTGTGTGCCTCTGCCAACTAAGGCAGAGGATAGACGAGGAGAAGTTTTCATGCTACCGGGAATCGAAGGAACCCACATGGTATTCAATTCATTGGCTCCTAAACTAAGAGCTCCAACGACTTGTTTACAGCTTCCGCTGACCATCCCAAACGTAGTAACGATTGGCGATATGGCAGACTATTTCTTGCCGGTAAATATAAATCATTATTATCAAAAGTGATGTCCGATCGTAATAATTTTCAATTACTAGAATCTTGATACAATTGAGCATGTCCTTTTTCAACTTGCAGCATGTCAAGGAAAGAAACAAAGATCGCAGAGACTTCATAATAGCTGGATATTCTTTCGGAAGTTTAGTGGCTATTGAGCTTGTGAGACGTTTAGAGTCCGAAGGTCTCCACGGTCGCCTCGTGTTAATTGATGGCGCACCCGATTATATGAAAGCAGTACTTAATCAAAACTTGATGGCAGAAACTGACGACCAGCTACAATCTCGTGTACTTTCGGAGATAATGGATATGCTTGCACCCTCCGTCACCGCAACGGTTGGTTTCAGTTTTTTTCTGTTGATTCTTACCACGATTGTGTGTACCTCACAAATGCTGATTGTATCGAAAAGGCTTTAATGAATATATGAATTTTCTCAACTCGCACAAGTTTTTCGGATTAAGAGACAAAGCTCTGTCGTTTCAGCTTGTTGAGGAATTACAAAATTGCGTCAACTGGGAGAGTAAATTGGCAGCATTCACCAAAGTGTTGCCAGCAGCAAAAAATTTAGATTTCTCGACAGAAACTCAGCAGGAGATATGTTCTGCTATTTACCACCGAATCAAAGCAATTTTGAATTACGACACCTCAGCATTGTCACCCTTAGAAACACCGATAATCTTACTCAGGCCTAAGATTCACTCCGTACGTTCGATGCCGGAAGATTATGGGCTAAAAAAGGTAAGCTGCTACAATCGTTTTGCTTATGTCGTTTTCGTTACTCTCAATCCTCATTCCGACAATATTTGATAATGTATCATTGTGAACCCGGCATATCAACGCTAGAAATAGATAAAAAAAATATCAATTTCCTCGATCCGATTAAAGATGCAGATGTTTTGTGCAATTCTTAGAAATACGACATTTTTTCCTGATGAGAATTTTTTAAACAAGTTTGATTTCGCGGTTGAATTTTCGAAAACTATAAAGTGTTTTCTGTTGCATTGCAAAAATTATTTCTCAGAAGAAAGCGTTTGGCTTGAAATAGTGCTGGAGATATTCCAACGTGGATGAAATTCAGTGGAACATGTTTCGTGAATATTCCAAAGGAGAATTTGATAACTGGCGCACAAAATTAATTTCACAACCAAGAAATCAAGTGTATGTGAAATTGAGGATTCAGCTCGCAGAATTCAGTTGCATACGTGTAACATGTGGTGATTTCAGATAAACCCACGAACCATTAAAGAACATGTATTAGGCCAAGCAATAAAGTAGAAAATAAGATATCGTGTAACAAAAATACTAGCAGAATTCCGACTGTGCCATCACACGAAAGGCAGTCCGTAGTTGTATTTTTCCATGTTTCCTACTGGCAACTATGGTCACAAAATTTTGTCATCAATATTTACACGCAAAAAATCCTGTTTCTTTTATAGTATCTTGCTTATAAAATCGAAATCAATGCAGCAATCTTGATGCTGTCAAGCGATGAGTTGTAGACAATCAAAAAGCGAACAAATTGAGCTTTGGAACGACTCGAACGGATCATTGGTACCGGAGAATACCTCAAAACTAGAAACAATCTTCGTTGTTTCAAAAATTTATAAGTCCGTCATTTTTTAAGTTGTGGCGCAGGCCCTTCGGATAAAACTAGTGATGCGAATGGAGCTATGTCAATTATTTCTTTTTCATTCTGGGGTAGGTGAACCACGGGAAACTGATTCTCCATTAAGATTTCAGAAAAAATTAATGGAAAAGCTGCAGCTGAATGATTATTGTAAAATATCGTAATATTATTCGCGAATTCTTTGAAATCTTAGTGCGCTTATCTAAATTGGTACCAGTTTCAAAAGAAGCATTTGTAAAACTTCCAGGAGTTTTCAAAATTCTTAGAATAAAGCGATAATGTGTCTTGCGCAATTTTCTTTTTTTTTATTTGTATTATCTGAATTGTTGCATGAAACTTAAAATGAATTAAAAATATTTATACATAAATTATCAAGGTGGTGACAGAAATCAGAGCGCAAGATTCCCTGAGATTTCCGGATCTTCCTTGATGTCCGGAGCGTAGTTTCAAAAAATTCTGGTCATATTTCTCACTATTAGTTTAAGATCACTTGTAGAGAATGGTGTAATTAAATGGAGCAGATGATACGTCAGTTACACGCAAGTGGAAATATTACCAGTTCGATTTCGAACATAAATACTGTAAAAGTGATACGATTCTGCTGCAAATATCTTCAAAATATTTAATTTGTCGTTAGTTATGCTTATGATCGGAACACCTCAACTGAAATAATTTCAATATCTAAAACCAAGGTATCTATCCGAAATTGCCCAAAATTTGATGAGGTTTTCACGAACTCTCCAGAAATTTCCAGAACTCGGAAGTCTTTGAGAATTCCTTTATTTCTCGGTTCTGTCGCCACCTTGACATAGTATCGTTATGATACGTTGAGAAGCCAAGATCATAGTAGTATTTGGGTCTTTCAAAGATGAATTTCTGATATTGCTTACCTGCTGTTGTCAGAAGTCACCATCGTCAACATTGAACTGTTTGCTACCATTAATTTTCATTTCCTTCATAGATTACTCAGGGAAAGATAGAAGTGCACTACGTTGAAGGGAATCACGTTACAATGTTGGAAGATAATATCTGCGCTACAGCTATAAACGGAGAACCTATCGAAGATGCTGCGTCGTTCAAGAAAAGCATAATGGAAGATGGTGCAAACCTAGCACCCATCATTCCTGCAAGTAATGTCAGCAGAAGTTAAGTTGGTTAAAAGATAATAGGTCCTGAACTTATTTGATTTTTTATCCAAAATGATTAACATCCTGTTATGAAAAACAACTCGAATGGTCGTAATTTAGTGAAGCTTGCTTCCAAGCTCATGCCAATTATTGTCTGATTGAAAAGTGCTTGGCACGAAAAAAATAAACAGTATGCAATACAATCATTTTTATGTAACCACGTTTTAATGTAAAACAGATTATACATAAATAGAATGCGAAATTGAATTTCCCACTGTACTGGTCCTACTATAGTAATAATGACATCATTTCAACATTTATCCTCGAATTTATCAAACTCACGTGTATATTTATTAAAGTCAGCCTCATCATCCAGTAACAAGTTTAGATTGGGTCACTCCGCCCGAAATCTCGTTAAAGTCTATCGTTACCAAGTATCCTGTTACTGACTGTTGGGGCCGCTTATATTTGAGTACCTCACACAATCTTACGATCTCAAATAAAAAAAAAAAAATCACCACAATTGTTGCTCTCAAATGAGCGGTTTCAATAAATTTCTCACACGTGAACTTATATTGCAACTTATATAATTAAGAGAAAACGTAACAACATTTATTCGATAATATAAGCTAGAGCTAACTTGGACAATAAAGTTTCCTATCGCTTACATAAAAAGTAACAGTATTCAGTAATTTCAACACTTTAAATATGACAGTGTTCGTTTGCATTGCCATTATTAATCATTGACGAAGAATCGTTGATCGATTCTTTGCGCAAGTGATGAGGATATAGAAGGAAAATAATTTGATCAGATATTATGCGAGAATCCTGATGGCTATTGTTTAAAACTTATTATTAGTAACGAATAACGTATGGTTTCGTAGATTCTTTCAAAGCTCCATGGGCTCGAGTTGTGGAGAACATTGATTTAAATCTATTATACCGTTGTTATTATTGTTGTTGTTGCTGTTTCTATTGTTATTGTTATTGTTATTGTTATTGTTGTTGTTGTTGTTGCCATCTTCAAGGAAGTTTGGTATTGGCGTTGGTGTATCTCGAGGTACTGGTAATACCCGGGCAAGGTGTTTACTCGGTGGTTCCCAAAGTACTAGTGCCATTGAGGGTCGTTCACTGAAAAAGACAGACTTTCACATATAAGCCTGGCTTTTTCCTTTCTTGTTACTAATATTCAAGTTACTACACCCAAGAAGTGTCAAGGGGCTACCCTACTGCGAAATTATCAACGTGAAAATATTTATTTTTTCCTCTCTAAAAAGTAGTTTCCGAGGTCAAGATTTATATATAATACGAGACAGGAATGGTAGATAAACGGTAAGATATGTAAATTAAATTTTTCCACTCCAAAAGATTTCGAATACTTTTTTCTCGAAACTATATTTTTCAAAACGATGTACACGATATCTCGATCTGTGAATGAATCGACTTAAAATTTGGTACACATGTTCAAAGAAATAGTGATTTCCGGCTGACGACTGATTATATCGTTCTCATTTTTTGTGCAATACTTATTAATAAATGGTGGCTACTATAAACAGTCAAAAAAATTCCCTGCCTTTTCCTTGACTTTTATGACCAAATTCACGTTCTTTCCCTGACTAAAATGCTAAGTAATAGTGCCAATAACAGTAACTATTTAGTGAAGGTACAAATTGATCGGTATTCAAAAATATGGTCATAATCTATTTAATGGTGATAAAAATTAATTTATACACATTAAGCATAACAATACTTTTTTTAAAATTATTTTGTGACGTAGATGCTTACAGCGAATATTTTACAACTTGTTGAAGGAAAATTTTAATTTAATATTTAGATCCATACAGAAACGTACTTATTGCGTAGACATCCTTTCGACTTATGCTAACACCTGCATCTTGTCCACTCTATTTAATATATCTTTTTGGGTGCTCAGCGCTAATCGAAGAAATATGACCGGGAGGCAATGTTCGTTCTATGGAATTTATAAAAATGTCTCGTATGCAATCTGAAATTTTTGGACCGAAAAGTACTTCATTTCTCGACACGATTTTTATTAACTACGAATTTCTAGCATGCAATTTTTTCGAACTTCGATTTATCGTGGAAGCCTAGTTTTTTCTCGCTGTGCCGGACCACCGTACATTTTCCTTGACCAAATGAAAGATTCCCTGAGTTTTCCCTGACTTCCCTGACCAATTCAAGAATTCCCTGACTCTTTCCAGATTACCAGGTTTTCCCTGACAAGTGGCCACCATGTAATCAAAATACAACATATTCTTGAGCTGAAAACGTCGTAAAATCGGAAATTTTTTTCATTTCACCAAAGAGGAAAAAAGAAAAACGCTCTGTCGGTCGGTAGCCAATACAACGTAGTCAATGACTATATTTTTATTTTTGTGTCAGACCACCGATACTTGTGATGTCATGTACAATAATTAACCCTGCACAAAAACTATTGAAAGGCGCGAAGACATATCTCTATCAAATTGTTATAATAATAAAATTTTTTTTTTTTTTTGATCAAATTTTTTGAACACACTCCTTAACCGGTTCACTGATGGATCCCAAATCAACGTTTCGTGCCAAAACTGGTAGGAGCAAATAATTTTGTATTCAACAGAAAACCTTCACAATAAGCAGTTTTTTGGATCGCTGATTACGAATCTGAAATCGAAATTTGAAAATTCAATATGGCGAATCCAATATGGTGGCATCGACTGACTAACGGTATTCAACGACTGTCCCCTCCGTTATTAACTGTTGATAAATATGACCACCACCCCAGACTGTGCCGCGGGAAGGCCTGTGAAGCAGGTGTGAAATCCTACCGCAGCTTTCCCGTGGCACACTCTGGGGTTGTAGTCATATTTATCAACAGCTAATAACGGAGGTGACAATCACAGTGGAATACCGTTACTCAGTCGATGTCACCATATTAGATCCGCCATTTTAAATTTTCGAATTTCGAGTTGAAATTCGTAATCAGCGCCCCAAAAAACATAGGCATATCAAATTTGATGTAAATACGTTCGAAACTAACAGAGATATTCACGGATCTCATAGATAAGTCCTTACCAGTTGTGGCACTTTGTTTTTGCAGATATATGAGTGCTTACTAGTGAACCGATTAATGTGTACATGAGTTTATATCAAAAAATTATTAATATAGCATCAGCAGTTTTTCCGAAATTAATTCCTGAAAATTAGCCTGTTGATATATCCATGTCAGTAGGGTAACCCCTTGACGCATTAATAATGGAGATAAGTTCAAACTTATAATGGCATCCGTAAAAGGAACTTTCACCCCACTTTTTGGAAACGAAACATTTATTCTTCCAAATCCTGTGAAAGAAACTCCACAAAAATCAGCCCAATCTAATACAATGATACTCACAGAGAATAAAATACTTACAGTTTGGATAACAGAGAGGTAGGAATTAGGGGTTCTTCTTGTAGCCGTCTGACTTCCTCAGATATGACCAGTCTAGGCTTTCTGCAGTCATTTTGATCTAAGTTTATGCCCTCAGCACTTTCCATATTCGAGTTCATATATTCTAAATTATTACACACACGCTGTGGCGAGTGAGCTGTCGATGTCGAAGGAGGTGAATTTTGAGCTTGATAGTTGGAACTGATGTGCAAACCTTGAAAGTGTGAGGCCATCTTTTCTTCGGTAATAAATTGCTTAATTTGCCGACTGTAATTGAACACATGTATGTATTAATGCATTTTGTTTTCTTTCGAATTCCATATGGTAGAAATATTTGACTATACTCATAAATTTTGCCACATCTGTATTTTGGGGAACTCTACATCTCACTCTAGATGTTAGTTAGATGCAGAAAATATTTTCTACTGGCACTTACGTATCTGTGATATCTGGTGTGCTCAACTTTCTTTTTTGATGCAGCGACATTGTGTCATAGGCAGGCTGGCTTCTTTCACCAGTAAACCTGATCAAATCAGGTTGCTGCAAAGCTGGAACGCTCCATGGCATAGACAACGCTGGGACCTGTGGCATTTGCAGCCAAGGTCCGCCTTGTTGCGGCGAGTTTTGCTGACCCATCATATGTTGGAATACAGACTGTGGAGTATGGAGGTTAGCTCCACCCATCGTACTCTGCATCGGAGGGTTTAGATGGTATTGCAAAGCCATTACTACCCAATATCTCAATTCAGTTATTTTTTTCTGCCTAATTGATCAACTTATAATGAATTACTTACAAATGCAGGTTTTGCTTTACATATAAATTTACTTTAGAGCTTAATATTCTCAAGCTATATTAAATAAGTACTAACTGTAAAATCTGACCGTTCCAAAGACTGCCTATTGTTGTTCCTTCTGTAGTTAACATGGAAATATTAAGTATAAATGGGCATCACAATCTGAATCAAAATTTAAGAACAGCAAAAAAATTGTTTAAAAAATCTCTAGCAATATTGTTTGCACCAATGATAGTGAACATAAATAAAATAGCATCTCTACCATGTAATTTAAATCAATCGGAAAAAATTTGAAACAACACATGCTTTAAGACATTAACAATTTGAGGAGAGGTTTTACAATTAAAACGATAAGTTGTAAACGATTAAACTCTGGTGTTTTAGATGCAATTCTACTGTTCTTTGGCTGATTTTACTTGCTGATCAGATTTCCTCATATAGTTTGCAGAAAAATTTTGAGGAAACCTTGAATCATAATAGGTAGAGTTATAATGTGCAAGTGTAATTAATGAGGAATGTCTACTCTACCATACTTACACTAATTTATTTTTATCCGTTCCGGAGATAACTTTTTGTTCGAGCGTTCTCTAGAAATCTCTGTGGAGACCAAAATAAGCCAAAAATCATTAAAACCGGTTCAAGAAGACCAGAGTTTCATTATTTTGAACCATCCAATTATAAAACTTATACGGTTGTCGATAGGTTGTCATTCGAATTTGCTTATCTTCATTGTTGGTATAGTATAGGAGTTTGTTTCATTCCTGTTCACCATCATTGGCACAAATAACATAGCCGGGGATTTTTTAAACGGACTTTCTCTATATCTAACCTTTGATTCAGATCTGCTCCCTGATCCATAACCTGAAAACGTTTCGAATCCAGCACAAAAACTGCCTGGAGAAACTTTGAAAGACTTTACAACGTGTCATTTGCTGTGCAAAATTCGTGTCTGATACAGCGCAATACTTTCCGCCGAATTTATGCTGAGCACACTGCTTATGTATTACTAGTGCAAGACCGTGAGGTATTCCCATTGTAAAACAAAAATAAAATTGCCATATACATACTACATACCTCTTACGCTGCCAATCAGATATTGCCTGCAGGGTGATAGTCGTGATTTATGTTAACTACGTATTTGTATTGTCGGTTTTTTACCACTCTTTTATCCACCAATTAAAGGACAATGCTAAAAACTTGCCAGGTTTACGAGCAATGTTCGGAATTACTTGACAGAATGTTGAACGAGACTCACTTTTCTCGCAGTTTCTCTTTGCTGGCGCAAGTCTCGCGTGAGTTCGTGAATATGCTGTGAACTACACAACACAAATGACATTCCCCACCCGTGTTGGCCAACGCACAATCACAAGGCCTGCTACGCTCGCACGCTGCTCCACAAGTTTGACCATTGCTGCCAGTTCAATAACCGAGGCGAGAACTAGTTGGAACATTCCGGAACATACCGTCGCGTTCGAACGTTTTAACAAAAATTTTAGTTATGATGATTACCTCGTCTTTGTTCGTTATTCTTTGAATCTTAGAGCTAATCGTTAAGCAGAATTGTAAATTACGACTGGATTAGAAGACAAGAGATGGTTTGCTTCGATAAATTTCTAACCGACTTTAACGTAGTCCTTCTTGGGTTAACTGACAGTTGAATTCAAACATTTCGACGACTTCCAATCACGATTTCGGAACACTTGTATGCATGTATGTACATAGATGCATTGAATGTAGCCGTTTTTGGTCTGACGGACCCGCTGGTGCCTGGTGTGTCATATTTGGCACATTAGCGCGTTGGGAAAACGGGCAATTTTTTTCTCATAAGTTCATTTCTTGAAATTCTTAAAAATGTTCAGAATTTTTTGATCCACGCGATGAAAGTTTTAAGAATAGATATTTATAAAAGGAGTGCTTTGGTCAATTTCGACATTGACGCGTATATCTCGAAATATCGAATTCCACGTGTTTTAAACGCGAAAAAGGGCTTAACCTTCCCATTCTACACGTAATTCTGACCAAAAACTCTTCAATTCATTTTCATTTGACGCAGAAATAAAGAAATGGCATGAATTCTACGAATTTACCATGACAATTTCATAGAACCCATGCCATTTCTATTTATTTCTGCGTCAAATAAAAATGTATTGGAGTATTTTTGTTCAGAATTGTATATGGAATCGGGTTGTTAGGCCCTTTTTCTCTTACAAGATATGTACGTAGACTTTGATATGTGGAGATATTTGGTCAACGTCGAAATCGACCAGGAGGGCATACCCTTAAGAAGTTTATTCATATATTTACAAAAGGTTCGTTTGTCGAAAATTTCTTTTTCTGCTTCAACTGAAGTGGGTGTTAGCCTCAACCCTGACCGCTGCACACTGCCGGGGTCGCGGAATACCCCACGTCAAAAAAGTCTTGAAACATCTCCAGCAATGTTATTTTTTCCAGTGATAGTGAAGATGAATGAAAAAATATTCCTACTGCGCACTACAGATGAATTTGAGCAAATTGAAATAAAACAAGCTAAGACATCAACAATATGCAAACGTAAAAAAAAATTAAACCGTGCAAAATGATCAAACACTGTGATATTTTTTATCTCAATCCAACGGTTTTGGGCTTATTATCTTTACAATAGAGATCTCCAGAGATTACCTAAACAAAATTTTGCAATTAGTTAAATGTTGAATTTGTGTACTTACAGTACAATAGATTCTCGTCAACAATTACATTTGCACATTAATACTATGTCATAATGTAAGATTTCTTGAATGCTTTTCCCACGATTTCTGTTAAACAGCCACCATAGTGATTTTATGGTCAACAAAATAAGCTCAAAAATATTGGAATCGGATCATAAACACAGAGTTCATGACATTGCTGGAGATTTTTTTTCTTTTCCTAACTTATTCAGATGGTGCGACTCATTCATCTTTGAACACATTTATTGATACCCACAGTTGCTGTTGAATTCGCAAGCTTTGTATTCGAACATAACAGTCATTAATTGTTGAACAACGAGCATGATGACATGTCTTTGGATGCAAAGTTACTTTTTATAAGTAAAAGCAAACCTCAGGGGGCCGACACAAGTTTATCGCTGGCGTCAAAGCAGGTCCTGCATGAAGTCTATGAGAAGTTTGCAAGTGAAAATAAATGTACATCATATTTGTGATACATTTCCTTTTAATATTATCGTGGGAGAAATAGCCATGAAAATTTTGAAAAGTACTGTTCAAATCTCCCAATATTATTTGGTTGCATACTTAATTCATTCCGTTTATTTAATGCTAGTTTCTGACGAATCGTTGCTGCGACTTTACGGCATATTTGGTTCAACTTTTGAGCGTGCTCTTGAGCTATACGAATCGGAAAGAGTAAAAAAGATTTGCGTTAAATCTGAGCCAGGAAATAGTGTGAATGATGCTCGGTGGCTATTGCAAGTGACAGGCATATCTGGTGAAATATATACATTATTTCCTGAAGTTAATTTCTGCAGCTGTGCATCATTCAGGTATACCATTAGATAAATAGACTCTGGCTAAGTCTTTCGAATTTCTGAAACTTTTTTGACTCAAGGGCTGAAAAATATTGATTATAAAAAATACATTATAGGTATCGTGTTCTCAATGATCAAGCAGAACATACATGTAAACATATTTTAGCAGCTTGGCTATCTTCTGTTGATAACAAGAAACTTTCTGTACAAGAAATTGCATCACCGCTGTTTCGTGATTTGATGAGGTTCCATGTAACATTTTGACAAAATGAGTCAAGACACTGCGATTTATCAATTAGTTGCAAAGCTGAAAAATCTTAAGACTGTTGTTCAACTACTGAAAGCGGTCAACTTCAAAGAGGTGTGCATGCTATTTTTGATGAAATTTATAACAGCATTCAGCTATGCAGCTAGAAACAAATGGTGTAATTCATAAAAATTTCAGACCGCTACATGTTTTGGCACATACAATGGACTGAAAGTAACGGTTGAGGATGCAAAATGTATGCAAGCAAGTGCGTATATTCCTACAGAAATATTTGAAGAATTCAATTTGAAAGAGGATGTGATATTCAGAATTAATTTGTCAGTATTAGTCGAGTGCCTGTGTATGTTTTGGGGAGAAATAAACACTCAGGGTAGCTCGGTTGCTCTGCAATTATTTTATAGGGTGGGTAGAAGTGAATACACAAGGTTTGTCACTTGAGAACGAAATCAGATTACAGCTCGATCTGAATTGCAGGGTGTTGGGTATCCTGTAACTGTACTCATTGAAGAAAACGGTATAGTGACTGATTGTTCGCTGAAGACTCAAGAACCAGATGAACTATTGGATTTCAATCTTGCTCAAGATAATGTATTGAACAAAGTATTACTCAAAACCGATTTACTCAAAGATGTTTTGTCGGAACTAGATCCAACCTGTGATGTGATAGAGGTAATCCATTAATGACAAATAGGCCGTATCATCTGAATCAAAAGCTGGGAAAAGAGAAAGAGCCATTTGAACAATTTCCAATAATGTAATTTGTGCCAATGATGGCGAACACCAATGCAACAACATTCTTACTCTGTAATAGAAATACATCCGAGCAGATTACAGTATCATAAACTACGATATCAACAATTTTAGAAACGATTTTATAATTAGAATGGTCGAAATAATTAAATGCAAGAATTTTGGATCTGATTCTAATGTTTTTAATTTCATTTTGCTCACTGACCAGACTTCCACAAATTGTCAAAAAATATTCCCAAAATTTTACATTGTAGTAAAGTTACAGTGCACAAATGTAATTCTTGACAAACATTTGTTATACCCCATCTAAACACAACTCTGTTTTTATGTGGATTGGAGATTTTCATGGTCAACAAAATAATCCCAAAAAACAATAATCAATATTGGATCAAAAACACCAGAGTTTGATCATTCTAATTGTAAAGCCTTGTCTCAAATTGTTTATATTTAGGCTTATTTAATTCAAATCTGTGCAAATTGATTTCCATTACATAGATAAAGATATCGTTTCATTCGTGTTAAATATTCTTACCACGAATGACATTGCTGGAGATTTTTTGAACAGTATTTTTTTTCTCCTTTTCTAACATTTGGTTCAGGTGATACGATCTATTTATCCTTGAGTCTATCAACACGAGCCAACTAATCTAGACTTCCACGTCTTCTTCAATGGGCGATTGATAAATGTTAAAATTTTCTTTCAGCTTTTACTATCACCTGAACCGCCATACTTGAGAATAAGTACAGATGGAATAGCTGGAGAGTGCCAAGTCGAAGTACCTCGCGATAGTAACCTTATAGAAAGTTTTCAGTGCAGCACAACGGCCAGTTCGTGTTATAAACTAACTCATTTCAAACCAGCTATGAAACCATTATCCTGTGCTATTATTGTGTCAATAAGAACAGACAAATATGGGCTGCTTTGTTTCCAGTACAAGGTCAAAGCAGAAGATGGCCACACGTGTTACGTAGAATATTACGTGAGTCGTACAGTTGTTTCAAAACTTAATCCAAGAACTTGGTAAACAACTGTGTATTTTACTTCTACTTTTAAACATTTTTTTTGCAGATCTCTCCTGTTGTGGACATGGACGAGTGATATTATACTATCACGTATAAAGTTGAATATCGATTATTACTACCATGTTCCACAAACTGGGTCATTTTTCTTATCTGCAGCCTCCAGAGGCTTGTAAGTTTAAGTACACTTTTGTTTCTTTGTAATTTATTTACTTATTGGAAGTTAAGTTTGGCAAATATGTCATTTGAGATAAGCAAGTTTTATATTTTAATATGCTTGTGTATTAATAACATGTGAATTCTGAACTGAACTGAATTCTCCGTGGTCAATTACCAGGCGTAATGTATAATGAAAGTCATTCGACGAGCAAATACATAAGGTTGTAAAAAAAAATAATCGTTCTTTCTCAGAAATAATGAATTTTTCGATGGAATATTATATGCAGGATTTCAAATCTCGTAGAAATTCGCGCTTTAATTTCAATGCAAAATTATGAAAGGTCATTATAATGATCGTACAAAGTCGATATCAACAGAGAGTGCTTATCGAACTGTGTAACAGCTACCCAAGCAGTTTTTAATAAACAGCCAAGATATAATATATTTATACAGATCGATGCCAAAAGACATCTTCATTAATGTCAAAAGACAACCACGAACAACAATATTTCCATGAACAAACTAAACCGCTCTTTATACCTTTTTAATTCTCACATCTCACTTCACGCTCGCTTCACACTTCTTCCGTTTCCTTTTCTTCTTGCTTCTCTTCTGTGTCGTCATTGACTTCTCCTTCATCACCATCTACATCTTCTTCTTTAAGGTTATTTCCTCTTTTGAGGTATGTGCGTGAAAAATTTGCTACCTCAGTCACTGTCGTCGGTATTTCGGGGCGGTCGAGTCAACGGCCGACGACTCTCCTCATCAGAACCATAGATTACATCTTCGTCCGATTCGTTAATCATAGAAAAAGCTGGGTTGTCTTTCGTTATCGAAGAATCTATAAAGATGAAATATATACAAAGGATTCTCACCAACAAGGAGAGTATTAGACCTCTCGATCATGGATGCTGCTCAAACTGATGGGGTCTATTCCTTGATATAAAATCTGGAGCCTGTGATATGTAGTTTCATCTAATATACATCTCTTCACTCCAGTTGCGACTGATTATAATAGCATTTTTGCGTTGAATTTTAATTTCCATTGTCCTCTTATGAAGTTTAAATTATATGAAGTCTCATATAGATTTAAGTACGAATGGATATATTATTTCAGAACTGTATGAAGTAAATATGAATTCCAACAAGCTTATTTATTCCCATTAGATGAAACTACACGTCAGGGGCTCCATATGTTGGGCTAAAGAAATACCCCGACTAATTTCAACCGAAATCATAATTTGGAAGCTTGATTCATTACACGTAAATGGAACAAAATTGGAGCCATAAAAGTTGGTGAAACTTGAAAATTGACAAGAAATTTCATTCACGTGCTGTTCCTACGGACAGTAAACAATTGAATATTGATTGAGTTCGTTTTTACTCACGTTGCCCATACACCTGCTGCAGAGCTGGTGCGTAGACATAGGCCATTGTGTAGAGATAAAAGTTGAGGAGGCCATAAAGTGCCATAAACTGAGCTGAAGTTCTGTAATACGTCGACAGTCGGGAAGCGAAGCTGTCCTCAAATACGCCAGTTCCAAAATGTCGTGTTGTTACCAAAGTGCAAACGCCGGCAACAACGCCAGCCAAAAGCGTGAGAAAACGCAACCTTAAATCTGCACAAACATATGTAATGAAAACCGGAAGAGGCTGTTTTTCAGATACCTCAAGGGAACTGAAATAAATACTTACGAGGAAAGTATCAATCAAGTATCCAGATCATGGTTTCTGCTGCAACTTCTGGCGGTGTTTCTTTGGCCTAAAATATACAGGGTATCCTATTTTGACGAAAATGGTCAGACATTCCTGAAAACAATGGTTTTATCAAAACATGAACGAGTCCTCCTTAAAACCATACAACTTTTGTACGAAACCTTTGATGATAAAACTATTGCTTTTGAAAATATCTGACCTCGCTCTTTGAAATCGAACGTCCTATAAAGCTTTTGATGAGTATAAGTTTCATTCAATGGGCCTTCTTTCGTTTGATTTACAATAGATCAGATTCACGAAAATTATTAAATTACTTTAATGTTATTCTGAAATAATATTTCACACACACACACACACACACACACACACACACACACACACACACACACACACACACACACACACACACACACACACACACACATTTTCGCATATATATAGGCGAAAATACATGACAGATTCCGTTTCTTACCGCATTTTATACATAAAACTGCCTATGTAATTAATTGTAACCGAATCCGTGAAAAGAGGCCGGTTATATTAAACTAACTATCACAGGCTTCATATTCTAGGCCTAGGAAACAACCTCGGAAATTTCACCACAATCTATGATCCAGAAGTCTGATGCTCTCCTCGTCAGTTAAAAAATACGTAAACATTATTATCGTGTGTTACCGAAATAAGGCATCGAGCGCAATTCGCTGTACGCTCGCAGTATCAACAAAAGAAGATATGCCACATAAACTCCTCCAACTGTGAAGAAGAATACCTTGAACCCCTGAAAGTATTAAATGAACATTTGTTGATTAAGCAAAGGTTGGAAATTTCCACTGTCGGGACTATTTGAGAATAACCTTGAAAAAGACAGACTTACGTAATAATTTGAAGTATCTAGGACGTAATTGTAGGTAGGGTCTTCGAGTTCGGTGCACCGTAGCCACATGGCAAGAGTTAGGGCTGCACCCCATAGCATTCCAACAACTACCAGTTTGGGTAGGTAAAATGTGGCCAGTCGCCTCTCATTCTAAATGCAAATAGACAAATAAAAAAAGTGAACTTTTATTATTTGGTAATCTGGGTTTACCTGGTTCACACCCTAATTTTGATGATGATATTAATGAAGCCATTGCAGTTTGAATGCGCACCTGTCGTAGACCGTGATAGACACAGAGCCAAAACATGAGAATAGCACATAAAAAGGTTGTTTGCAGTATGGCATCCAGCATTCCAGGTACCCAAGAATTCACCAAAAAAGTCATTGGAAAAAGTGGATCTAGGACAGGAAAATACGAAGTTCATCATCAATTGACAAAATATCTCGACATCCAGCGTTCAGTATTTTACACTCGAATAAATATTAACAGTTGTATTTTCTGTCAGTCAAGCGATCAGCAGGGGTCAGTGAAATAACAGATGTTCTAAACTAACATTGTTCAGTACCTTGTTTATTGGAATAACGATCATAATCAGATGAAAAACTTACTGTTATAAAGAATCAGAAGTGGCAGGAGAATGGACAACCACTTCTGTTCGATGGACCAATCGTGGACAGGATATTTTCGCAGTGAATGACCAAACCAACACTGAATTATATAATACAACATCATGAAATTGTGAAAATTACAGTAACATGATCAAGTTCAATCTTAATGTAATAAAATGTGTGATATACCGTTACTACGAAAGTTGCCAGAAGAAAGATCAACCTGAACCATATCTCAATCTGCGTGAATGCCGGATTGTAATTTTTGAACTGTGAAAGAAAACTTCGTTAGTAATGAAGTGATAACCGAAATGAGTACTCTGTAAAGACAACTTCACATTCTCACTAACATAGAATGTGAGGTCACGAATGATGTATCGCTGATAAAAACTTTCTAGGCCATGGAAACGCACAGTAATGATGTAATGCGGATAGTCGAGGAAACCGAGGTGCACCACAACTAACTCCTCGCAAGATTGGCGTTCACACTTGAGATGCCTCGTCCTAGAGAATGAATAGTGTGAAATTTGAGGTAGTAATGACCAGTTAAAATAAAAAACAAAATCATCTGACTATACCTGTTGTGGCCAGCCTCTGGTGCCAAAATGGATACAGCTTTGCGATCTGACGCTTGACCGTCGACGGAGACGCTGACTTGAAAACTCTCGTCGTATTTTTCATCTGGGAAATGTTGAAACATGAATTCGAAAAGCGAAAACATTAGGCCAAAGATAATGGCAAGGTTTGCTTACTGTCAACGTTCGAGGTGGACAATTTCGCGATGACCCAAAGCTGCTGGCTGTAGGTAGAAAGAGCAGGTGTCCGCATAATGTATGGTCCTGTGGCCATTTCGCTGCCGTTCAAATGGGCCTTTTGCTCTGTGGTTGAAGTTATTGGTGGACCTGTGAGTGAAAAACATGATCAAGTGTGGAATTTCTTGAATGGAGTTTCGTTTCAAGTTTGTTATCCAAAATACCTGCTAGGCCAATGAATACAGCGAGTCCAAAACACGCGAAGAATGCAACGAAAACCATGACAAATTCACGCTTGTGCATCGAATATAATCGCATTTGGACTGATCTGAAATAGTGCAAAGATGCAATGGTCGAATATTTTTGTCAAGTTTACTGCAATTGAATTAATCGAGAGTATTCAAAGAATTGTTCCAACCTTTCACAACGGTCATGGTGGTAGGCTGGTGCGATGTACTTGTTGAATTCGCTGAAGATATCGCTGAATTGAGAAAGTGCATTTCTGATCTTGAAGTTCCAGCCTCCCGACGGTAAGTGGTATGAATATCCTAAGCTTGCTCCATTCATCTTCGACATCCTGATAACGTAGTTCGACTGAGAACATTACGAAAATTATTGATGATATATCTATTCAGTCGTAACCCGATGACCAAGCTGTCAATCCTCATATTAACTGTCTTTTAATATTCCCACCATTCTCTTGTTCCATTGAAATTCAGCCAACTCCATTGTATGTTAATTATACGAATGGCAGTATAATGAGTTGAAATTTGTAACGTTAACCTGAAGTAATGTTGAAAAAAATCACAATTTTACAAATTTGTAACTAATTCGGATTGATTGCAATAGTAAGTGCAATATTTATTCGCTACATTCGAACCATAATCTATGTTCTTATACCATGTTTTGTATAATTATAAATCTTTACCAACCAGCAAAATGAAATTTAAAAAAGCTTCATTAGATTAGGGAAATAAATCCTTGAGTTAAAAAATAATGAGTTGGAGAAATAGATTAGGAAAATAACATAAAAATAATAAAAATTAATATTTTATTTTTCAATTTTGTTAATATTAAAATCTATTACTGTCACTGTCCCGAGTATAAATTTGATCAGGCTAGCCTGATATCCCAGCAGGCCCTGATCAGGTAGAAATCAGGCATCCCTTATTAAGGCACACCTGATATGGCCCTGGTCTGTTCGGCCTCAGGTATTCTTTACCGAGTCGTGCCTGTTAGCCCCTTGTCAGATTGTGATCAGACATTCCCTACTGAGGCGTACCTGTTGGGCCACTGGTCAGGTTGTCATCGGGCATCCATTACTGAGGCACTCCTGATCCTCCTGATGTGGCCCTGGTCAGGTTAGTATCAGGCATGTCTCGGTAGTGGCCCTAAGCAGGCTCAGATCAGGCAAACTCTACTATGGCACACCTGATCTAACCCTGACTAAACCTGATACATCACATGTACCGTGAGCAGCCACCAGGTGTCATGGAAATCCGAGCCGTTCTTATGATGAAAATATCAAATGACTTATAATAAACTGTGGCCATCTACATACATAATCGTAAATACATCATATTGGAGTTTATAACTTGTGTCAAATTGGCTGCTCATTATTGGTAGCCTCAGCCTTGGATTGATATAAAATTTAATTTGTCACATATGTTTCGTAATTCAATATATCTGAACAAACACTGCTGGATCAGGTACTGCCTCAACCTGCCCTCATGAACGTCTGATGAGCTTACGTTGCTAATTAAGGTCTGACCATCGTACCTGAACTCAGCCTCTAATCAGGGCATTTTTGGTCAGGCCCTGACCAGGTAACCTGATGTCTACCTGATCAGATGGCAAGGTAAGTCTGATCATGGCCTTTATCTGACAATGAGCCTGATAAATATTTCTACTCGAGGTACAAAGCATAGTTAATTGGGCATATGAAACGTCTAAGAAAATATCCCGAACAAAATTTATTCTGGGCTTCTCAAGGCATTTCAGAAAAAACGGGAGTTTTGATCGCATTAAAAAAGAAAACAAAAATTTCAACCACAGAAGGGAAGGAATAATTTGTGGAATTAGCCAGCTACGTTCCGAGATATCAAGTTCTTTTGTACCTTTCGAAGGGATGCACGAATATGTAATTACTGCGAACTACTGAGTATGACGCGGAATATTCGGAAAACCATCACGAGTTGGGAAACAGCACAACGGGGACGCGGGGACGCTGTTTCGCGTTCGTCGACCACGCGGTACCTGTCTTTCGAAAACTATAACAAAACGCGATGAACGGAAGGAAAATGCGCCAACTACGGCGGCGCACGGCGCCTCGGCGATATCATATTGATCCTACGAACTGCATGCATGCATGTACCTTGAATGCAGCCTAATTATTGTTAGGATCTCAACACATACAATGGAAATTGACTGTTACATATGTCAAGGGTTGATACGGTGACTTGGGGCGCATGTGTGTATATTGTAATTTCGAGAAATTTGAAATTTGTTTACAATCTATATTTTTGATTGTACACTATTTTTTTCGGTAACTCAACTTAGGGGGTGGTCACACTGGTCACCCATTCGCGCTTCATTTTCGGATCAGGTTTGAATAACTGTTATCGATACGGAAGGTTCGCGAATAACAGAACAATACACGGCCGAAAGATACTAGATTTCTCTCGAAATTAAACTTCGAAATTTGAAAAATGGTCGGTAATTGTTTGACTGCACGAATTAGTCTCGAAACTGCAATATATTTCAACACTTCACACGGTCATTTCGAAATCGACAATATGATTCTTATGAAATTTAGTACACATTCTCTTCTCATACGTAGTTTGCACAGGAAATAGAAAAAATTATGTCCAGGCTAGACTCTGTAAGTTATGACACAAATATGTGTTAAAATTAGATATAATTACTAAAAACCTACTGAAATTATCAAACCCACCCCATCCTTAATTTATAACTGACAGAGTTTAGTTTATAACTGAATTATTCTAGATTTTGCTAAAACTGTACATCAAAATAGAATGTGTACCAAATTTGTTGACAATTCTACTATCGTTTCAACATAATCATGCGAAACATGTCGAAAGGTGTTGCGTCGAGTATGATGAGTACAATTGAACACGTAAGGATAATTTTTCTAATTTCAAAGGTTAAAATACAGCTAAACTAGTACATATTTATTAACCATACGATAGTTGGTTATTTTTTTAACTTTCCTCGCATCAATAGCAATTTTCCAAAATTGACTGAAAAGTGAAGTGTATAAGGGTGTCCACATCCTTTAACGATTGTCTCAATTTTCTTCATCCCATAGTGGTGAAGAAACTCCATTGGTAGTAGCTGCATGAATAACGGATGCGGAAATAAAATGATGCTAATCATTCATTTCTTCAATTAAATTCATTATCTGATCAAAAATAATGCAAACCAATCAGTGATACAGTTTCAAGTACAAGGAATTCTAGTATGTACACAAGTATAAAAAGAAATAAAATCGTCGATTTATGTACATGTTCGGTATTACACTTAGTTATACAATATACAAATTGTTTTTTCATTTTATTTTAATATTCATATACAACGGAATCGTGATTCTAATCCCAATACTTGATTTTACCATCCCAGCCAGCTGTTGCAAGGCGAGAAGGTTCGTGAGGATGCCAAAGAGTCGAGATGCAAACACCGTCGTGAGCTTTCCACTTTTTGTACAGTTTTGTCGTCTTCCAGTCCCATATGTAACATTTACCATCTGCGTCTCCGGAAACCAGATAGCTGTAAGTAAAACGATGTTGATGCGTATCACAACTGAGTCGTAGGAAATGAATTCCTACAATAGGGCTGTGCGATTAATCGAATTATCTTGTTATTTTTTTTTTTTAATTATCGTTTTTTCGGTCAATCGATAAATCGGTCCTTTCAGTTAATCGATAACTTAGAAATAACAATTAATCGAAGTCTAAGATGAATTGTACAGCCTTACGTAAAGTACAAGTGGCACAAAGGCTTACCTCATATCTGGAGAAAAGTCAAGTCCGCAAGCATATCCGGCGACCATATGCCCGGTAAAAGTTTTCTTGCGATTCATTTTGAACCGATTAAGAGCCGAGAATATCACGATCTTATTGTCCATACTTTGGCAGGCAAGCCACTTTTGGTTTGGAGATGGAGTAACAGCTGGCATTGAGTGCATCGTTGGATCAGCTATGTACTTCATATCTACCGGAATGTCCCTACAAAATATATTTTCAGTTAGAATATTGAGATTCCCGATGGTATACATTCATATATTTCTGTGTATACCAGATTTCAAGAACGCACGATTTAGAAAGTTTCACATGATTTCAAAGATCACTAATGATTTCACAAGATTTTAAGATTTGATGAGATTTCAGATGATTTCACGAGTGGTGTAAACCAGATTAGAAAATGGCTAACCTCTCACATTTCTTACATACCATTCCCACACTCTGAGACTTTTGTCGTCCGAAGTTGTGACGAATCTTCGATTTTCATCAACGAATGTAATCGTGTTAACAGCACCCAAGTGTCTGTCATATTCCTGAGTAATCTCACCAGACCTGATATCCCACTAATGAAGAGAAAATGACATTGATTAAATTGGGTCAATTCATACTGCAAAACTCATATTACTTACGCAAATGATTTTTTTATCACTTGTTCCAGCTACAAACAGATGCTGCTTGTCTGGATCAGGATTAAACTTTGCACAATAAGGTATTTTCCGACTGGTAAAACGGCTAAGGCAAGCGCCAGTCTCAGTATCCCAAAGTTTAACATATCTGTCGTAGCCGGCAGACAGAAACCGTTTTCCGTCATTATCAAAACTGACATCGCGCACAGCCTGTCGATGCCCGTAATAAGTACGAACACACCTCCTGTCTTTGTACACCTCCCACAGCTGTAAGAATAAATGAAACGTTAGTTAAGGTATGAGGCATTGTGCTTTATTAACAACTCACCTTGACTCTACAGTCCATGCTGCAGGAAAGAAGCAAATGCGCCGTTCGTGGGAACCACCGAATTTGCGAAATACCCTTGGTGTGTCCTTCCCACGTATGAATTTGGGATTTTGGCAAGAAACATCGATCGGGTGGTGATTCTGACCGTAGATTGACACCCACATCTTGTGGTGCGTGCAGGAATGATCGACCTTGGTAATCCACACTGTCCTTGACTAAAAAAGAGTGAATAACAATGTGTTGCATATCGAAATCTAGCGAATTTCAACTGAATGACCATCAGCAAATTAAACTCACTGTGCAGCACAGTCTTCTCCTCAAGTGGTTTATCTTCGGTCTGTTTGCCCCTCTTATTTCTTTTGGCTAAGATTTCTTCAAGCTCAGCAGCTTCTTCCTCGGTAGGTTTTATCACTCGTCTTTCGTCTACGTAGCCTCCCCAAGGACCCAAGAATCCTTCAATATCGGCTGGATCATTGTTTCTGTTTCTTTTTCTCTTGTCTGCAGGTCTCAATTCTGTATTTTCAAATACTGTCTTTGCTCCAGTCTCTTC
Organism: Neodiprion virginianus; assembly: GCF_021901495.1. Taxonomy (NCBI): domain Eukaryota; kingdom Metazoa; phylum Arthropoda; class Insecta; order Hymenoptera; family Diprionidae; genus Neodiprion; species Neodiprion virginianus. Next base: position 15,125,188 of record NC_060878.1, on the reverse strand, counting down.
GGCAGCCTCTTTGGCGCCGACAAGAGTTTTTCCTTCTTCTGTACTACCATCAACTGTGGGATCCAATGCGTACCCTGATGAATAAAAGTTTTTCCTTTAAATAAACTTCACTCGCAAGGGTTGCAGAATTGATGAACAAGTAACTTAGTTTGACAAGAACTTTTTTTTTTTCATTCCCACCTGATAAACTTGTACAATTCAAGAGAAAAATCCGAACAAAAAAATATCGCTTAAATCCAATTTTAAAAGGTCGCTATCAAAATTGTAAGTTTCCCCATTAAAGAGCATGGAGCAGATTACATTTTTTCAAATTCTTAATACTCAGCTGCATTCAATGATACAGACTTAATCGTGGAAGCAATTTGTAGAGAATGTAACGTTCCAAAAAGTGCCAAGGTTTTGTTGTACACTTAATAATTTAGCCACTAGAGATATTTAAAAATGAATTTCTACACAAAGTTAACTTTCAAGACTTACAAATTGTGAACCATTGAAGCTATAGACTTTGGTCCATGGAGCATATTTATAGAGAATTGAATTGCCTACAAATTTGCCATGAAGATTTTTATTGTAAAGCCAGTAATTTAGCCACAAAAAATATTTAAAAATGATTTTGTGGAAAAAACTGACCTTTTACCCGAGTATCACAACTTACGAGTCGTTTGAGTTATAAATTTCACTCAATGAAAACTTTAGTTAAGAACTTACTTGTCTACTAAACGTAGTTCACTGATGACAATTGAAAAAAAAAAATTGAAATCTGTTCCATACCATTTGAATACAAAATCTTCGAATTTCAACTATTTGAACAATCTTTTAAAATTGGATGTAACAGTTATCCGTTGGGAGGATCTTGCTTATCTTATGGATAAGTTTTTCAGGTAGAGTTCAAAATAAAAATTTTGCATCAAAACACCCTAATAAACAGTCATGGGTAATACCGACCGTAACTTGTAAAAGTTCGACGCTGGTTTTCGAACTGAAATTCACTGATATGCGCTTGTTCCACGTATCCAGAGAGCATGTTTTTTGTTGCTCTCTGCTGCTGTGTTTTGAATGGATTATCTGGTCCTACATCAGGTGCAAAGAGTTCCTCAAATTTTGGATTGTGCATTACCTCTTTTGACGTAGAATCTATGTGTCGAACGCATAGTTCTGTGCCCTGATAAACAATTTAAATGTGATAATTAACAATGCCAATTTAATCACAAGGTGATATAAATAAATTTATTTACCGTTGGAACAACTTCTGGGGCTAATCTGACTTGGAGGGCGAGAGAAGATATGGATTTCCCTCCAGGCAGTGGTTTTAAATGTACTGCTTCATCGGTTGAAATGGTCGAATCGTTAACCTCAATCTCTGTTGCAGGGACACTTGATGCTTCTTCGGATTCACTGTTATCATCGCTACTCACATACTCTTTGAGCGCGAGCATTTTCTATTTTATTCGACGCAACTTTTAACTTAGAAAGTATAAACCAGCAGGACTTATTTGCAAAACAGTATTTCGTTAGTCGTATACTAGTGACGTTTAATAAATATAACCAAAGTACCAAACATAACTCGACACCCTCTGAAGCACTTGTAATGCATTTGTAAATGAATGTGTGTAGTTTTCTTAAAGTGGCGCTAGCAACCAGCTTGCATGTGGCGACGCATCAGGAAAACTTAGAAATTACAGAGTAATGTATTTATTACCGATAAAATCCCTACTGACACGTTCATTTACCAGCCGAGTCGTAATGATTACAGGCTGGACTTTCACGGGTGTCCAATTGACACGATGGTAACTTGACGCGGCATCGCCACGCCGTTAACGGGAAAAGTCGCTCATGAAAATGAGCACCGACGCAATGGCAAAAGCCGCGTATCGAAACATGATCGAAACCCACGTGGTTAGGTCAATGGCTAAGGTCCATTACATCTTTATTCGAAGAATTTGAAAATCTAGAATTCCTAATTGGAAGTGTAAAGAAATGTAGTAAATAAAAAAGCGAGATGAAGAATCTGATTGCATATTCGAACTGTACGCAATCGATTCCTCTCACAAAATTATGTCGATGTAGTGCATCGAAGAATTTGACTACTTTTCAAAATAGGCCAAATGTCCACTGAAAAGTTTAAAAGAAATTTTTGTTTATCGTTTATTCCCTCATATAGGTTTTTACATACATTTGTATTTCAGTGTGAATTGTTCCTACATGAGTCTAAATTCGCGCGCAGGATTGTAGGATGTTTATCTGTTTAATTGTGTTATCTGCAAGTATGGTGCGTGGGGTGTAGATTTTTTTTACAATATATTTTTCTATTGCTGTTTTTTTCTGTTTTTGTTAAAAGTTAACTGTTTCTTAATTTATATGTTCTAAATCCCTGTATTTGTCAACTCTTCGTATAGTGTTCTGCCTGCCTGTAGTAGCCATGGTGTAATTGATTTCTTGAAGGAGTACATCTTCATTTTTCTTCATTTGCGGGGGTAGTCTGTTTTATACTTTGTTTGCAATGTATTCTTCTATTTCTTGTCCATGTTTGGTGTGTGTTTTTGTGATAAATCTTGAAGAGTAGAGCTGAGGGCATAATTCCTTGCGGGGTTCCGCAGAGTAACTTCGTTTTCTCGCTGTATGTGTTTCCAATTTTCGCTCTCTGTGTTCTCACCTTCAGCTAGCTTCGAAACCATTTTGCTGTTCCTTGTATTCCAGTTGCCTCGAGTTTGTTGAGTAATTATTCATGCGGTATTGTATCGAAAGCTTTAGCAAGGTCCAGGTAAGTTGCCATTACTTTTTTGCCTTTATCAGTGCTGCTTTGTACGTGGGTTATCAGTTTATGTGAAGTATTCGTAAAACTGCTTTCTGTCGCAAAGTATGTTAAAGCTGCGTATTAATAAATTTATTGTAGAGGTTTCTAGAACCTTAAACGTATTTCCCATTCATGCCAGGGCATTTAACTTGATTTTCTTATGTATATAAAGTAGAGTGGTATTATTGATTTGAACAACAGTGCATCTACATTGCAAATCAAGCTTTTTCTACAAGTTTTCGGTAATATTTATAACAGCACGTCCATTTATTCCTAAAATATTTTTCATCGGAATCTTTATCCCACAAAGAAACCAGAACTACTACTTAAATATCTTAATTCACATATTGTCATTCATGCAAATAAAATATTCCGTTCAACGACTCTGTTCTAAAGTTCACACCTCATGTGCACGGCCTCCTGCATCTATCGAATGTTCATACTAGCTTTCAGACCACCAAAATCCTATTCAGATATCTGGATGAATCACAGACTGCGGAGAGAGTTCATTAAAGTCGTCACATTAGTAGCACAATACATCTGTCATGGACGCTTATGTGATACTTGTCTATTTGGTTGTGATTTGACTAATTGTAAGAAAGATTCGGAAAATTGACGGTAACACTGAAGTACTTGGAGCTAATTTTTATTTAATCTGAGGTTATAGTACGCTATTATATTGTAGTGCTATTATAGTGCAGCTAAATCATGTAGTTTCATATTTTATGTTCAATTTTTTAGACAATTTCGTATGATTTTTTTTGTCACAAGCAAATCTGTTTCTCTATTTTTATATGGAATGCAAGGATAGGTGCTAAATTTTGCGTGACAACTATATTGATTGTCCTCTAATGCACGAATTGATTGGTGAAGCTATTCATACATGTGTTCTTTTTACATATATAATCAGAAATCAGCTCCACAATTTGTGGCGCCGGCATTGATGCTGGTCTGGATTGCTGTATCCAGGGCTGTTTCCATGATAACGTCTCCATTGATAGCTGCCGCGCAAGCGTCCGCATCCAGCATCGTCACATGATCACCTTCCACATAGTGTACGTCTACTCCTCCCGAAGTAAGCTGCACAAGTGAGAATCAGTGGTCAGTATCAGGACGATAATGTCAAACTTCCTAAACTACATCCGAGAAACATCGGGGCGAACTAACCGATCCTAGACCATAATCCTCTGGCGCCATGCTTAGTGATAAAATTTTGGGTTTGAGTAGAGTTATCGGTGTTCTTATTGGTGCTAATGCTGAAAAGTCGTATTTGAGGAGGGCTTTGATTCTATAATAAATAGCCGAACACATCGCTTTTTGGTCTTCTAGCGTGAAGTCCAAATTTTTATCCTCAGGTAGGGTCTTCGTGAATGCTGTTAGCTTGTCTTCCCAAGTAATGCAATTCTGTAATTCTTCTAGAAGCTGAAAACAATATAATTTTAATAGTACTTTTTTATAAATTTTTCGTTCCTACAAAGTATAAGATAGTTCACAAAAAGATGTGATGAATAGTATAATGTGCATCAAGGGAGGTAAGTAGGTGTTTTTAGTACAGCGCGATGTCTGCAGAATGAGTCGTAGAGTCGTACCGAAGACAAGTTCTGCAAACAGCGCGGGAGATAAAACACTTCCTTTACATGGCGCACACCATATTTTCTATAACACATGTTCGAAATACGCGTTTTCGAGTCTTCTGAAATGAGCCGCTGAGTTGGACGTAGCTGCTCTGCGACATTGTAAACATCGTAATGAAAAGGTTGTCTGTAGTAATGAAGCACAAAAATTATCCGCTAAAGGAAGCATATTCCGCATTTTTTTCCTGTGCGGAGTTTTATTACCCTGTTTATTTCTCCGGTCAAGAAGCTGCAATTTTCGGCCCTGTTCATACGCTCGAAAACCAACGTTTTTCGTGTATGTGTTGTAGAAACCTATTAATGGTGTAAGTTTAAATTTACTTTAGTCCCAAAAGTTGGTGCCAAAATATTCATTATGTCAAATAGAAGAACGGATTGAAGTTCGTCGTCGGTATTTGTTGTTAAATGTTGGGTAGCCAGTGCCTTTATGTAATCAGGTGCTCCATCAATTAACACAAGACGACCATCGAAGTCTTCTTTTTCCAATCTTCTCACAATTTCAATTGCTAGTACACTTCCATAAGAGTATCCAACCACCACAATGCCTTTTTGACCCTTGCTTCTCGCTCTGACATGCTGTGAATTTGTGAATATAATTATCGTCAGGACTATTAGATTAATAACGCCAGTGTGGTCAAAATTTACTATGGATCTTATTACCGGTATCAATTGGTTGACCATTTCTTCTATTGATGTTAAATTCCACAAAGTAGGCCCAAGCTGCAAGCAGGTGGTTTGAGATCTGAGTTTGCTAGCCAATGACTGGAAGACGTTATGCGTTCCTTCGATTCCCGGTAGCATAAAAACTACCCGCCTTTCACCCTCCGATTTCGACATCATTGGTACGCAAATGTCTTTATTGATATGAGTTTTGCCCAGGGTTCGAATGAGTATTTTTAGGCCGCTCAAGTCTCCCGGTTCCGCGGTGATCGTCTTCTCGTTTCGATCCTCAGTTTCTTCGTTTTCTTTGTGCTGTGATATTTCTTGGATCTTTTCAAAAGTTAGACCACGAACGTCTTGCGGGGTCATAAACACTTCAAACTCTCGCTCTAACATTTGTTTGATTTCAACCACCATCATCGAGTCCATCCCTAGTTCCGTCAATGGCGTGTGAATACTCAGAGTCTTGAGATCCTTAAGCCCTGTCAAACGTGCACAGCTGTAGTAGTTTTCTTATTCTGCACCTATACAATTACTTTCCAAACTGCCACGAGTAATCGTACTCCAATTTTGATAGTTGGAATTGGAAAAGAATTGACTGTAAGAAAAATGCGGAGTAGACTTCTACAGACCACAAATTGGTGTTAATCTAACGCTACCTAATGTCAATCTGAAACTATGTGGTGTCAATATAATATTTTCTGATGCGAAATTTTCAAATCGACCACAAAATTTCTTCTATAGTAATTCACGCCAATCGAATTTGGTCAATTTCGACACTACTATTTTTTACAGTTTCATCACGTATTGACTACCTTACCCATTATATTTATCACTGCGTCGAGAATATTCAGAGCACCACCACTGCCCGAAGTTTTTTCCGCAACAACCATGCTTGACACAACCGGTGATTCCTGCTGCAGAAAACCGTCGAGTTCATTGAGACACGATAATATTCCCTGTTGCAAAGTACCGCCAATAACAATTTCCTTGCCGTCTTGTTGCATCTCGGCGATTAGTCCGACATCGCCAACAGCCCCCCATTGAACGGCTAAGCCAGGTAGATTTTCCGTGGCGCGAGTTTCGCATATTCTTTCCATGACGGAGTTAGCCATACCATAATTCGATTGCCCCAGGTTGCCTCTGCCACAAGACACTGACGAAAACACGACAAATTGTCTGAGATGAGGACACATCGTCCTGGAGAGTTTGTCCAACTGTTTAGTGGCCCAAGCCTTGACTCTGAATGACTCCTCAAACGATTCTACTGTCTGATTCTCGATCATCCCATCTTTCAGCACTACGGCCAAATTGAATATCCCATCTACCGGACCGAGGGACACGGCTGCTTTCAGAACGGCTTCGCAACCCTCGTGAGTAGACGCGTCTTTCCCAATAACAATGAGAACCTTCACACCGTAGCTTTTCCAAATGTTCATACGTGAGCGCTGATATCCGTTACTTATTCCTATCCGAGATGTAAGAACCAGTTTCCTGGCTCCTCGAAGTACGAGCCAATCAGCAAGCTCGAGTCCAAATCCGCCCAAACCACCGAGAATGAGATAGCTGCGTTCTTCTACGCAAGAGTAACGAGGTAATGCAAGAGGTAATGGAGACTTGCGTGTTTCAGGCTCGTCACGAATTTTGAGAATGACCTGAAACAAGTTAATAGATTTTTAATCAATTGAACGAAAGGGATTCACAATAATTAACGGGAACAAAAAGGTTGCAGAATCTTAACCTTTAGCAGGCACCTTTATTCAGTAAAACATTGCTGGCACCTTCGGGTCGTTGATGACCCCAACCGAAAATTGCTTGCTGTAACGAAGCTATTTATTATTTTGACTTGAAATTCTTTTTGGGTATTCACTTAAGTGCCTTTTACCAGATAAAAAAGCTCACAACAGTAATTTTTAATTTTAAAGTAGTAATATACAAGTCACATTTTCAAACTTTTAAGTTACGAAAATCTCGATTAAAAACCCTTAGGTCATGATCGACCCCAAGGTACCAGATAAAGGTTAAAAGGAAAATATTCCCTACCAATATTGCTTTTAATATACAATACTGGTAGTCCCGTATAAAATACCACGTGAAAGAGTGTTAAACCTTGCCAATGTGCTTTCCAGCTGCCATGTATCTGAATGCTGCTTCGGCCTCGTTCATTTCAAACACAGTTCTATTGAGTGGTTTAACTGCCCCACTCTTTATGCCTTGTGCAAGAATTTTCGCAAGTCTTGACTTTAGTTCAGACGTCTCGGAGAACAGAGTGTCCAATAGAACTGCTTGGAAACTGATTTCCTTCGAAAAGTGCCCCATTCCTAGGGAGTTATTGGCATCAAGATCGAATTTGCCGATCTCTAGAAATCTCCCACGTGAAGCCAAGCAACGGACCGAAGCCTGGAGCTTTTCCTCCGCTAAGGAATTCAGCACAATGTCCACTCCTCGCCCTTGCGTTTTCCACAGGACAAGCTGCTCGAAGCTTGTGTCTCGAGAGTTGCCAATATGATCGTCATCGATCTCCGCAAATTGCTTCTTAATGAAATCTCGCTTTTGCTGCGTTCCTACAGTCGTAAATACTTCGCAACCCTCGTGGAGTGCCAATGTTATGGCCGCTTGACCAACGCCTCCACTCCCGGCATGTATTAAAACTTTGTCACCTTTCTTCATGTTACCGCACATAAACAGTGCGTAGTAAACTGTTCCGTACACGACCGGAACCGTCGCCGCATCTTCTAACGTCCATCCGTCAGGCACAGGCCATAGAAGTTCTTTGTCGCTGACGCACAGGTTTGAAAAGGATCCATTTTCAACCATTCCCATAACAGCGCGCCCATTTTCATCTCTTCCGGAATATTCAAACCCGAACATATTTTCTCCCGATACTCTTGATTTCACGTTAATCTGAGGCGCTAGTTTACCCGTGAGTAACATAATGTCACGGAAGTTGATCGATGCATAGTGCACCTTAATTGTATTCCGCTTTCCGACGTTCGGCTGAATCCTGCCTTCCATCCATTTCGTTGCACTCAAGTCACCGCGTGTCAGCTGACATAGCTGAGTGTGATAAACAGGCTGCAATGTCGGAGGATCCATGTGGAAAAACCGATAGGATCCCCACAGCTTGCCAGGACGTAAAACGTTCAATGTCAATCCCAGTTTCAGCTGCTCGGAGTAGAATGGGCTTTCTAGGGAGAATTTCGGAGCCCGCAAGTCTTGAATCAACAATCCCTGTACAGCTTCACCACCTGGTTCCTTTCGCAGACAGTTCACCAGGCCCATTAGACCACTCTCGTAATCTCCTTCGCTCACAAGAAGTATTCGACCACTTAAGCTTTGCCTATTTTCACTAATCTTCTTCATTGCAGTTTGCAAAGGGAAAAGCCACGAGAATTTCTTGTTGCTTATACTAATGACTGCGTATATCGGAGGCAGTTTTGCTATCTTACGGAATAGAATGACTATTTCTGTACCTGTTCTCTTCTCCATAACAACGCCGAAGTCTCTATTGCTCATCGTGCTGACAATACCGCTGTCTACATTCAGCGGTTCTCTTGCCAGCAAGAAACCAGCGTCTGACATGACGGCTTGTATTTGTTTTAACATTTCGATGTCTTCACTGACAAAAATACCATGGCTGACTACAAGCAAGGCACCAGACTCCCCGGATAACTTGTTCGAATCAGTGATTTGAATATGGGAAGGCAACGCATCCCTGCTGATTTTATCGCCGGGGGCTATGACGCTCACATTCGCTATGAGCAATGGTAAGTTACTCAGAATTTCATAGATCAAAGGTGATGTTAAGTTCTCCAGACGAGTATCGTCGGCTTCACGGATCACTTCGAGTGTCTTTATGTTGTTATCCGAGTGATTTTCGAGAGCAATGTCCGTCGCAGCTCGAGTTATTACACTCAGCGACGTTTCAGACTGATCCCGATGTGCTACAAATTTGAAGTTTTCGAGAACAGGTACGCCAGCAGGTCTACGACGAGTAATCGCACTTGCCTTCAAGCCTCGTATTTCTACTCCGCCAGACACAATAATATCCAAGTCTCTATGGACACGTACAGTAAAAGCTGTAAATAAAAATTCAAATTTTAATGAGAATCCAGCCAGGTATTGCTATTCTATAAATCACTAACAAATGTAATTTGATTCTCACCTTTATCCTCGTCAGGCATTGAGCGCAACTCACTCGAATGCGCCTTGGTGTCAATTACCAGTTTCTGGATTCTCGTTGGAACAAGTAGTCTTCGAGTGTCCATTCCGAGTATCTGCATCTGTAGCATATTGTCCATGAAAGTAACCCAATTGTTTTGCCACTCTATTCGCCCCTTGGTTCCGTTTACCGTCGCTGCCTTAAGCCCGCGGAACAATCCGGTATATTGATAGCCTCTGAGACGAAACTCTTTGTATATATCTCTGGCCGTCAAGCACAAATCTTCGTCCTCATCATTATTGAGTAGTATGTTGTCACTAACAATGAGTCGCTCCTGACTTGCTTTTGAAATGACACGGATCAACCCTGACACTACGGCAGTGCCGCCCTCGATGATCTCGAACCTTCCCGATCCTGCAAAGAGACACATAATCTTTATTTTGTCGCGTGCAGGTCTGACAGTGATATTCGCTACTGTTGTAAAAAGCTGCGTTTGAAAGAAATACAGTCTTACCTTTATGAATCATTAGCGTTAGCTCGACGCTACCATCTTTTGGAAGCGTGGTTGCGCGGTGAAACCGAACATCTTCAAAGACGACCGAAACTTCGGTGAAGAGTTTGCCCTGCATTAGCCCGACAGTCTCCCAAATTAATTCCAAATAGCCAGTTGCAGGCAGTAAGTTTCTCCTGTCAATCACGTGGCCTGCCATCCATTCGAAGTTGACGTCAGTGACCGACATTTGAACGATTCTTTCTCCAGAGACGACCTTCTCCTGCTTACTATAACTGGTGACATACCAATCCTCCGAATGTTCCCAACGAACCAGTGGCGAGATCATCGGCGTACCACGGCTCACCGGGAAATCTACCTTCGGGTACAAGTTAGTTAATTGTGGATGCAGGCCAACTTCGTACATCTTTCCGATACCTTGTAGTAAATATTCCACGTTATTTTCGTGACCGCGTTTCGTCAGCGGAATGTTACTAACGTTCTCATGTAGCGACCTCCGCAAAATAGCTTGCAGTAGGCCGTGTGGTGCAATTTCAATGGTTATAGCGTTATGCGGAATGAGTTGAGACGTTTCCTCGAACAGAACTGGGTTCAAAAGATTGTTCGTGTGGTATTCTGGCGAGCACAACTGGGCCGAACTACTTCCCCAATCTTTACGTGGCACAGAAGTACTCAGCCACTTTGGACTTCGCGGCTTCGATTTCGGAACCACCTTTTGCAAACAAGCCAAAAACTTTGGAGCTGCCGCTGCGATGTAGCGACTATGGTAGGCAATATTAGCACAGGGTACTTCTTTTGCGAAAATGTTCTTTGCCTGAGTGTGAGAGCAAAGAATACAATATAGAATAATGTAATTGACAGAGTGGATAGTTGGCTTCGATTTTCAAACTTACTTGTAGTTCCGCTACAAATCTTTCCACCGGTTTGGTTGGTCCGCTGATCGTTGAGCTTTTGGGACCATTGTGACAAGCTATTTCTATGTCGGGTGGACAGAGGTGTTTCAACTCGTTGTATCCAAGTCCGACGGCTGCCATGGATCCATGGATCAGTTCAGTTTCGAGCGAGACTACGCCTCGAATGTGAGCTACTAAGATCATCTCCTCTGCTGTAAAACAACCATCAGCGTATGCGCAACCCAACTCTCCCAATGAATGTCCGATGATGTTGTCTGCGACGATTCCTACGGATGCCAGTACGTCTACCAGTCCAATCTGGAAAGAAATAGAAATGCTTTTCAGTCAGCAGTCTGTTGCATATTGGTGGTAATAGTATTCAGTAAGCGTCCGCGAACACGTTGGCTAATTATAATAACTAACTATAGTTATCGAATCATATTTTACCTGAACAGCAGCAATACCGACGAAACAATTCAAAATGTTATCAAATGTTTTCGGATTTTTGTTCGTCAGAATGTCAATAATATCCACACCATGAATCTTGAGAACTGCGTCGCATTTCTGGATGGCCTTAGTAAATACGGGAATTTTCAACAGAGCTTCTCCTGTTTTAGAAAGGGATTAATCTATATATATTCACTGTCGTGACTCCTGATGTGTATTTCTCTTTTTTTTTACTCTTCTCGTTTCTTTTACGCCAGATTCTGTTCTGAACGACTTTGGGAATTTTATTACGTGGGATTGGTGGTCCAGTGCTATCATTCATCGTCAATAACTGATTTTGAATCTCATGCTTACCCATCCCAGCCCATTGCGATCCCATTCCTGAAAACACGAACCATATTGGCCGCTTTGCGCCAGGATAGGACTGTGCATGCCGAACTTCGTTTTCCGGCAAGCCTCTGGGTGGCAAGATTGTGTATCCGCGATGCAAATGTCCTGTGATCTCTTCCGCGTATATGTTGTGGAAGAGACTGATGTATTCCACGTCAACCGGTCTGCTTTCAAGCTGTTGTTGTTAGGAATACTCATGAATTGGATTCTTTGAACGAGGCCTAGTTTACTGGCTTTCTTGTACATACGTCATTTAGCATAGTAGCTACTGCTTCCTCATTTCGCCCCGATACGACAACGAGTCTCGGCAAATCGTCTCCCGGTATTCCACCATTGATTTTCTCCTTCGTGTTCGACTTCAACAAAACATGTGCGTTTGCTCCACCGAACCCAAAGGAGTTCACACCAACGTAACCACCGTCCCATGGTGTAAGATTGGTAATAACCTGGATACGACCTTCCTCCAGTGCTTTGACTCCTACACGAGGGCGTTTGTAATGCAGATTTGGCGGTATGCACCCCCTCTCCATTGCTATTAGAACCTTTTTGAATATTGCTTTATGAATGAATTGTTGAAACGTATAATTTTGAAAAACTGGTAAATTCGAAAAATTAACACGACGGAGCCAGGAATCGAACCTGGTATCTAGCGATGCTTTACCGGAGCCTTACTCCACTAGACCACCTAGCCGCCCTGACTCTGATGTCGTTAATTCCTCTCATCACCAGTAAGTTCAAATTTGTTTTCTTGTGCTGTGATAGTATGTGTGAATATAGAAAGTGTTCTTCCTCTTCGAGCACAACTTGTAAGAATGTCTGTAAGGGTGTTTACATTTTGGAATCTTACGCTTCTGATGCGAAGCCCGTAAGACAGTCAATGACCGTCTAATATTGAAATGCGGATATGCATTATCAATATTAATATTAATCACGAGGCATTTTTCATTGTTGAAACGTATAATTTTGAAAAATTATATTTATGAATGAATTACGTGAGAAATAGAATACATGCAACAACTCACAATAAACAGTAATAAACTTTCGCAACAAACGGTTGAAAAGGTACTAGGAAAGACTGAATTGATTAAGAATCCCACTCGATGGAAAAAAATTAAACATTTCATAAACTATGCATACCTTTGCAATTGAGCAAAGGCCACTCGCTGGTTCCGAATGGCCCAAGTTCGTCTTCACAGAACCAATCCTTAAGGGAGTGGTTCGACCCGGGCAAAACACTCGTTCGATAGCGTTCACTTCTTCAGGATCGCCGACCGCAGTTCCAGTGCCGTGTGCTTCGACATAAGCGACACTCGAAGGGGGAACTCCGCATTCTTCGTAGCACTGTTGCAATAAAGTGCTCTGCATGATGCTAGAAGGAAAGGTAATGCCCTGCTCTTTGAAGCCGTCGCAGTTCACCTTCGTGTGCACAACGTTGGCATAGATACGTCTGGCATCTTTGGCCCTCTGGAGCAGAATCATAGGTATTGCCTCGCTTCGGCAGTAGCCGTCCGCATCGGCGTCGAACGACTTGCAGCGTCCGTCAGGGGAGAGTACACCTGGTTTGACAAACAATTCCCAGAGGATTGGATTTTCACGACGTCTTACTCTCAGGATTCAAGCTTTGTACCTAGTCGGGCGAACTGCAGCGCCACGTATGGATGCAGACACAGATTAGCTCCACCGACGAGGGCAGCTTCACACTGTCCATTCCTGATAGCTGTGTATGCGTGGTCTAGGGCAAACAAGCTGGAACTGCAAGCCGTGTCCACGGAGTAACTGGGACCAGTGCATCCAAGCCAGAACGAAATGCGGTTGGCTAACATAGCGCGACTGCAGCCTGAGATGCCAAATCCATTTACCTGAATGATTACAGTGACGTCTTAAGTAATTCGTGAACTGATAGGGTCATTCTTTTCAGTCATAAGCTGTAACGTTGAACGGACCTGACGTCTTTCGTAAAAGAAAGTTTTTTCTGTCTCGGAGAAGCAGGCACCGATGAATACGCCAGTGTTAGTTCCCCGAAGCTGTCGGGGATTCACTCCAGCATCAACAATCGCTTCGTATGCCGTCTCCAGAAAGATTCTGCACATTGGATCCATCGTGTGTGCCTGCTTGAAGTGAACTCCAAAAAATAGAGAGTCGAACTTTTCCACATTGTTTATCTTTCCGCATCTCTTAGGTATTTCCGGGTCGTCTGTGAGCAATATTATAGTTATTATAAACTAAAGTGAATTGCAATGGAGTAATACTTCTATTGGAACTCCAGCACTGAGTAATGTATAATCGAACTAAAGATATGATTGGCTACCCAATTTCCAGCGGCGGTCATCTTCAGTGATAAGGTCCACTCCGTTGCAGAGGTTTTCTTGAAGTTGTTGGACATTATCTGAGTCGGGAAATCTGCCAGCAATACCAGATATTACAACTTCATCACCGGGACTTGGAGTCGGCAACCTCTTAGTCTCGTCGCATTTTTCAACTATCTCGGACATATTCTTGTAGCTTTTGTACGTACAAAAAAAGTCCAGTATTACACGAATTAGTAATTACACTACATTTACTCGAGATTTGGACCCACTTAGTTTTTTTAGGTAGGGATGTTTCAAAGACCTTAATGCAATTATTTCCTGGGTGGATACAGCGGTGTTTATATATAAGCGTAGTTTCCCCCGCTCCATTCCGAGGTCATATTATCCATTAATATATGCCGTTCATTGATAAGAGAAAATTTAAAATTCGCTATTGTATTCAGTTTGTACTTCATCGCTATAAAACCAGACTACAAGAGTTCAAAATTTTGCAATTCCAGGTGCCACAGGATCAATTATATGTTTAAGCCCGTCAAGCGTTGTAGCGAAACATGATTGATTAATGCCCGAAACATACAATGCGTTCAAGTGGATGCGCATTATATGTGTGACGAATTGAAAGAAGTCAATTCCACCATGCTCCCTACCGTTTTCTGAAATCATTCAGTAAATTTCCGATGAAAATCATATTTAAAAATTTTTCGCTCCTTTACCTCCAAATCACAGTTACGGTTTTAATAAAATTTTAGGGTTTTTTTTGTCATTATTTGTGCATTTCGATGTTAAGAATGAAATTATCTTGATAATGTGTGATTTTATGAGGAGAACTTCGAAGACATTCTTGTCTTCTTTTTCTTTTTGGAATATTTCTTCTATGCCCATATACATACTTCAATGATTCGAATCAGCTATAATTTGAAATATCGTCTTTTTCGGTGGTAATTACAGATGACATCTTCTCGAAATGCATTTTGAGTTCGCATAATACGCCTGTAATACGTCGATAGATATTTGTCGATTATGGTGTTAAAGTTTTTCAATTTTTCGAAATGTGTCTGAAAAATTAAAACACGTATGAATAGAACTCAGAATTCTGCAATTTCTGTAGCAGCTGACTACCGTTCGATTCGCCGCCATTTAGTTAGCTGCTAGATATGGCGCATACTTGAATGTGAAAAGGAGAAAATAATATTCAAATTGACCGTGCTGTGCCGTGGTTTAATGCGCGGAAAAATTGTCCCAGAGAGCAAGAAAACATTATCAATCCGCATCAAAAACATCCGTGATGTAAAAGAGGCTGCAATCTACCAAAATTACCTTATAATGAAAAACTTATCGTCAATCTTTGTCGTGAAATTAGAGAAAATGCCAAGCACCTGTTCCCTGGTTTTTCGTGCAGTGATATCGAAACATCATTCCATTAAGAGCTACGTACTTGGCGGGTCCATAAAATTTCTATATCTTGTCGTCAATATACTTGTTTCTTGTGTATATACTTGTTTGAAAGTGTATGTATGATGGACGCTTTTATTGATTTCGAATATAGATGTTCAAATCGCGAAACTGCATCCAGGGGCAGATGTGCCACTAAATTTAGCAATTAACTTTGTTGTGTTTCGCAAATGGTGAAACAACTTAAAGTGTTTATATGGTCGACGATGCTAGACGTGATTACATCTTAGAAAGACCGCGTGATTGCCTGTTCGTGCAGTGAATTATTATTGTTTTTTCAGTGGGTTGTGAACGGTGAATGCTGTGATCGAGGTATTTTATATTGTAGATGAAGTAGATGATAAAATTATTACCTGTGAGAGTGTCGAGAGTTTATTTGTGGTTTCAAATACACAAATATTGTGGTAATGAAATTTACTGTTGCAATTATTTATTGCATTGACTGAACATTAGAGTCATTGAAGCGCACAAAACGTATTCTCCTCATGATATCATTTATAGTTCTGTCGAGTCGAAATTTTCTGGGATCTACTCGTTACTTGATAGATAAATACCCGCAAACTTATTGTTTCCGTAGAAGTATAAATTGAACATGTGTCAACAGATTTTGTTTATTTATCTTCAACATCGATTTCGACGCCTCGAAACTTGGTATTGTGCTTTCTTCGTTCGTAATAAGTTTGATGACAAATTTGTCTTGCGTTGTCCGTATGTAACTTCCTAGCCGACTACCTGGTTTTATAACTACCTCAGAAGCTATTTCCGTAACGAGAGAGTTCATCGCCTAGTATCCCTTTATAGCACTACTGAACCGATGTTACGATAAATATAGTCTCTACTTGTTTCAAGGCATGTGGTGTTTCTTTTTACCTCGTAAAGAAATTAGTGCAACTGATACAACGAGTTAAGCTAAATAAGCTCCGATTAGATCAACAAAGTATGGTATTCGATCGTTGTAAATATTCTATTGGCTAGATTCATGTACTCATTTTATTCGAAATACCTAATTGTTTCTATCAACGAACACGCGACTTAGAGGAACAATACACAAACTACAAATTAGATTGATATTTAACTGAATCATTTTTGGAAACTTCTCCAAAGGTTCACTCGAATCAATGCTGCACTCAACCGTGATAAGAAAGGCTTTTGTTGAATCAAGGAATTTGCTTTTTCGGGCTGTAAACAAGTTTTTATTTTCTGCAATGTAACGACTGAGCCAGTCGTGCGATTCCGCAGTAAAGACGTGAAGTTGAAACATCACCGTTTCTCTTCTTCCCCACTTGTTGCTACCATGTATTCAAATCGCCACGGGACAGTCACCGCGCGGAGCGAATAAACAGGATACGGTGACGGGCGGATTATCGAAATCAGCATGTATCGAGTCAGCAACATTTTATCAGGTCTGTTTTATAACAGCCCGCCGACGCACAAACGAATTCTGACCATTTTGCGATCGTGGTAAGAGAGAAAAAAAAAAAGGCATTTGTGAACGTCAGTGTCCGTCAGCTTTCTTTTTTTCTTTTTCTTCTCTTGATATTGTGGATCAGAATGAATGCTATTGATTGCCTCTGACACATTCAACTTTAGAGGCGTCGATTATGGAAGACCCAGAAAAGAAGACGGGAGGATACATCGACGGTTGCGTAGAATAACCGGCTATTTCGAGTAAAGTTCAAAAACCGGCTATTTAGCGTTTGAAATTTTTCGGCCGCAAATTAGGTTACTCGCACTGTCCGGCTGAATACGAAATTCGTCAGCGCCTCACAAAATTCATACAAGCATCGTTTTGTGAATGTATGTATTATATGCTTATCTACATAATTATAATGCAGAAATGAAAGTATAAAGCATCAGGCGTATGTTGAGATGAAGTTAAAGATTATCATTTCGGCATAATGACATTAAATTGGCAATGTCATTAAATTGGTAATGTGTGTGGATCAAGCCATTAGAAGGCTGTAAAGATGGTTTTTGAAAATTGATCGCAAGATGTTTCTGAAAAATTTAGCTGTATTAAAGAATTGTTAATAAAGGATTTTAAATTTCTTAATTGATGTCGCATAAAACGAGTGTATAATTTTAATGATTTATTGCATTTTTTCTAGCAATATTATTATGGCTTTGTTTGCATACCTCTGTTCACCGCGCAAAATTACACATGCCCATATTTACAGAGATGCAAATCGGAAGCAATACGTTTTTTTCGGTTCCACGTAATGAAAGTTGCGGGTAACATGCCAACGAAAAATCATTATAGGTGCGCTTCAATTGTTCTTTCAGAATATTCTTTCTTCCTTTTTTCTGTCTTGTATTATGTCAAATATTTCAGGATTTTTTGTTTCACTAAATAAATATCAATTAGTGTGCGTTACATATAGTTCGATATATTGTAGAGATAGATGATTATAAACTTTTAATCGTATTTTTTTTTTTCTCTTACAAAATTGGTGATTTTATTTTCACCGCAAACTCGTCAAGACAGAAAATAGTATGTTTGAAATAAATTTCAAATTATTCAATTCTTAAGAACTATTTATTTTTCTCTCTCGTACATATTATTTAATTATGTGGCTATACAAAAGAGAAATTATCTATATACTGGAAGATTTACACATTTACAAGACATGAGTGAGAACATTATTGAAAAATGGAATTGATAGAGAATTAAATTTTGAAAAATATCACACACTTACCAATAAAATTGTGTAAGGTTAGGCTTTCCCTAATTTTTTAGATCGCAGGACAGATGAGTGAAATTTTATGTAAGTTACTTGCGTCGTTTTCTGACCATCGTGACCATTTTATCTGCATGGTTTATTTTTACACTCCTATAATGAATCATAAATACAAAATATCACTTAATATCATCTTCAACATCAAAACTTAAATCGTTTAAGATACACTTAAATATAAGTTACAATATTTATATGTATAATAATATAACGTATGAATGATCATTCTAGTTGCGATGAACATAATATTTTGGTGTGTATACATCAAAATGTTGCTACTATTTTCACTTTTACTACTGTTTTCTGCTGTTGATATATCTGAAAACACTGACACAATTATTAGTGTTATTATTCACTATCTACTTTTTCATTGAATTATTTGTAATACAGTATATAAGGCTGCGAGAAGTACATTCTTATAATAAGTAGCAATACACAGTCCCGCTTTTTTATCATAATCAGACATTCGTTTTACAAGTACATGATATTGCAAAAAACTTAAACCGCCGGTTGAATCGGTGCAGCTTTTATTCTCCCAAAAAATTTGATCAGGATCGAACTACACAAAGAGATTCTGTATATTTGATGTTCAATACTACCAGTAAAATTATAATTTCAGAGTATAAATACAATGGCATTAGCACTATATGGATAGAATTGGATATGTTAGTTTTACTGCACTGTGTGCAATATTTCGATATTTTAACACGATTTATCATGAATGATTCAGATCGTTGTCCGCAATATAATGAATATTATACAGAATAAATCCCAAGATTGACAAAAACGGGGTTGATAGGCCTGATGGAAATATTACAATTACTATAATTGTTTTATAAGCTACATAAATCAATCATTCACGTACACGTCACCAGCAATAGTCTTTAAATTTCTCACATCGGTGAATAAATTATTTTTGCTGTAAAAAAAAGTGGATATGTGCTTCTATATTAAGTGATTGATATTTCAGCTGCTTAATATCCAAGTAAAATCGAATCCTTTTTCCCATCGTGTTGAAATATTTATTGCTATAGATTTTCGTGCTTGCGTAGTTAATTCAACATTTTCATACTTACTTTACTTTTAGTAGTTACCATCGAATCTATCGTATTTATACATGCATACATACGCAAAAACTATTTACATTTTCCGAAAAATAATTCAACGGTAGGAATTTGCTGATTGGATAAAATGAAATGCTTTGTTGGAAAATATAAATAATGTCGATACATATTTATACACGTATATGTATGTATGCATCTATAATGTCCACACAAATGCGTGTATATGATTTTAGTAATGTTGGTTAGACATCGATAATAATGATAATAATACAGTGACAATATTCTTGCTAATTGTAAATGCAACGATTATTTTAATTATGCAGATTAATAATTATGTAACTCTATTTGTTACAATGATAAACAATGTGAAAAAGGGAACAGCCTGAATTCATTGACGAATGCGATCAGTATCCCTAATTACGTAATACAATAATTAATAGCAAGCCGCGGCTTCGGCTAAGTTTAGGCAATTCGTACACTTTGTTGTTTTAATAATTACTCCGGGGTAGAATTAACTAGTTTAAGTATATCTACAACATCAAGCTGCAGCAAAAGCACGTAGAGGTTGCAGAAGATTTCATGCTCAATATCATATCCATATCCAATACAGAAACGGGACAACATTGAATTAATAGTCACGTATAAAGACGAAACTATTATTCAAACTGCTACAGAATAATGAAACAGTAATGGTAAGATTATTAGAGTATCTTAATGTTTTCTAAAATTTTTTCCCAACTGGTGTAATAAGACCAAGTTCAATTTTCGTTGCACATTCAATTTTTTAATCTCACTTTTATGCTTTTATGCTTGTTTAAACATTTAGACTGACTTAATTCAACATCAACAATCTAATCATTATAAATAAAGACCGGAGGTCCTATGTTGAATTATTAACCAGAGAAAAATCATATTTTCAATGACAAGTATCTGGTTGCTTAACGAATCTGATTTACTTTGAAATTTGTAGTTCAATTAGAATTTTGGTTAGCTAGAATATTAATTTGAACGATCGAGACGAAATTTAGCTTCGCTAGTTATAAGAAACGTATACAGATTCGTAATCATCAACTTGTTTCCAGAACGTAAACAATTCTGGTAAACATCAGGCACCGACGACGAGTTTTGCAAAATCAAACTGTCAATATTAAACAATAATTGTTTCAAATTGAGTTTTGCAAAATCAAACGGTCAATATTGAACAATAAGTGTTTCAAATTGCTTTTAGCCTATCAACATCATCATTCACCATCATTATGTAGTAATAATAGTAATGAATCGGTATAAAGTGCCTCTTGAAGTTATTATATCTATCTACCTATAATGTATAAGAGTTAAGAGTACATACATAATATATATTTAAAACGTACCAAAGTTGTAGGCCTTTCAAGTTAAATGTTGCGTGAAATACTCAAGTTTCCAATCATACACATTCACTTCACGAATTTATGTACATACACAGGTTGATCATCCAATGATAAGTATACGCACAGGAATCTCATCAACTAAACTGAAAAGAATAACATGATCGATTTACAGAAAATAAACGAATCGTGAAAGAGGGCGACAAACTGAAAGTAGATACGCATAAAGCAAAAGTTTTGTCATGTTTTAATAATTTTCATTAAATAAAAATAATATAAAGAGCCTTGGTTTTACAACTAAATTATATTATTCCTACAATTTAATATGGCATCACAAAAATTGCATCAAACTTATAAAGGCTAAAAATCTCTTCTCGATGTTATGCGTCAACAGTTAATTACAATAATAATAATTATAATGATGATGATGATGATAATAATAATAATAATAATAATAATAATAATAGTTCACCGACAGCAAATTAATTAATTTATACATTTACAACTTACAGATTATTCGTTATACAGATTAAAATAATATGATTAGAGATATACAGTGAAATTATTTACAACACTCATCATACAAGCTATATCAATTCATTTAGTATATATATATATATAATATATATACATTCATAACGTAACTCACGTTTCGGCTGGATCTATGATTCTTATCATTTTCTCCATATTGATCAGTTATTATAATAATATTTTGCAAAAGTCCACACGTGCAGCAATGGACAATAAATTGACGCAAAACCTCGAACATCGAGTGCATTACATGGTCTAAGGGGGAGAACGGGGGAAATCGCTTATTGAAATTCAGAACATCTTTGTAACATCTAAGCTGGATAACATTATGTATGCTGTGCTAACGATTCACACTGGTTTACTCTTTATATCGTACATATATTTATAGATATTACGGTATAATATACTTGTAGTTAGATCAGTTATTCTATCTCAAGCGGCTAACACCTTAAACACAACCCTACAGTCTTGAAGCTGCTCGTGATTTTAATGAAAGAAATTATAATCGTGCTTTCATTTTATGCGGATTGGATCCGTGAAGAATATTTGTAGGTATAATTTTACGACAAGATACACAGTGCGTAATCAAAAGTGTTATCGTTTGGCACACCGTAACTACAAGTATCTACGAAATGCGCGTCGTGAGGTGAAATCTTTAATGCTTTTACCCTCAGAATCAATGGGATACTAATTGATCAGGTTCGAATCTAGGTACATATAAGTCAGAGGAAATGATTGAACCCCTAAAAGTACTGTATATTGCCAAGTTTTTGGTACGACTATATCGATGAGAATGTTCCATTACGATCGGAAAATCCGGCATAAAAGACTTGTATGCGTTTCCATTATATATAATATATATGGGGAATTGCATGCGGTTTCACTTATTGTTAGAGCATCGGATGATGACCTTTTTCAATTTTGTTGTAACTACAGTACGTAATAGTACTCCGAAAGACAATTACGCGCATTTCTTTGTTTCTCGATATCTCTCGATATTCCGCAATTAAAAGCCGTTAACTTCGAATTTTTGGGACTCTTTGAGAAAAAGAGAATGTCAAAAAAAAAAAAAAAATAATATCAACGATTTTTTGAAATGAAGAATCCACTTTTGGCAGGGACTCAGAATCTGCAATGTTTCCTAGAATTTTTTTCAATTTTGTACTCACATTATAAGAGTGTCTCAAAACATCTATAGTAGTAAATTGAGTTTTAACTGGGTAGTAAATAATTAAAGACTCCCAAGTCAATAAAAATACCACTTCCAGCCAAATCTCAAAATTTTTGTAATGTTATGAAGAGTTTCCTATATTTTTTTCAGATTTATGAGTGGTTCGATAATCCAAAGTTTCAGGGCCAGCCGTACCCGTTTCTTCATCTACTACATGTATACCATTACACGTTATATTCATAGGGTGAATTCTTGGAAATGAAAATATATTCATCGTATATTTGATATAAATATTATTCCTGCGATAAAATTGTTTAGCGTGAAATAACATCCGACTACTTTAGGTTGACATCTCATCAGGGGGATTCGTACTTGGGCGCTAAATCAAAATGACCGCTGTAAGACAACTTATAAATTGATTTCGGCTTTCCATTGATTTTCAGAGTTTGTTGTAAATCAAATATTATTTCACACTAAAGAAAATAAAAGCCGAAGGTATAATTTCACCTAAAACTAAATTCTAATAACTGAGGAATTATCCTGCGAAAATGACTTGTATGAGTGTATATATGGGTATGGTTGTGTCTTAATGACTTTTAAGTTCGGAACAGTGAGTGAACACGACAAAAACCAAACATGTTACAACAAAAGTGAGAATTGTGACCTTGGTAAAACCGGATAGAAATCCTCATGCATATCAATGTTTGTCATAACAGTGAAGTTTACGTAACACTTGATTCGCCTAAATTCCTATACATAGCGATTTCACTTAAAGCTGAAAGCTTGAAATATCATAGTTTTTTTTTTCTTTTTTTAAATGAAGAAAATCAATAATAACAAACTAAACCGTTACCTATAATCATATACAATAGTATATGTAACAGTTGCTCTCAGTCGTGCCATGCGTCATGATCTCTGCACAATTTGATGCAGAAGAGCGAGACTACAATGGCTCTACATTAATCAACGTCATTGGTGTTCTTCCTTGTGTAATCAACATCCTGGTGTTGATTATTGAAACTTTCCTATCTACGTATATGTATATAGCTAGACAATGGACGTTTACATACATCTATTAAAATTACATATCACCGACAAACACATCAGAGTATTATCAATTTATTTTTACCATACGTTCGTTGTGTCGTACATTAGAAAAATGTTTTAGCAAATTTCATCATCTCTGATGTATTCGTCGTTTGATTTTTACACCATATTGCGTAATAAAAAAATCTTATTGTTTTACACACCTACGACGATCCAAAAATAAATAAATAATAGAACATAATTATATGTATACATATATATATATATATAGAGTAATTTCTGGGGTTTTCAATCAGCACTATACACGCTAAGCATCACTAAAGCTGTGTTTAAGATTACGTATGCATTCATGCTGAAGCTGTATACACGGACTGGATGAGTCGCCAACACTTCATTTTCTGATAAACTCGAAGAACAGTAATCCGCCAATTCACCACCAGACAGAACATGCGTGGAAAAACTTTGGGAAAAAAACTTGGAATCTATTTATACGTTGAAATATGTTGATCAAAATTATGTACGTGCGATTCACCTATATTGCGATTCTAAACTTTATCTCCAAGTCACAACAGTAATGAAATTTAAGTAATGCTATAGATTGTGAGTTCATATCGAGAAGAAAACGATTCTATAATTTAATACCTAGCTTTGTAGCTAGTTGCTTTGAGAAATTCCGGAATCTCAGTTAAACGCTCGAATCTGTAATAACACAGCAAAATTCATCGTCCTTCAATTTATACACTCAGCTCAACATATATCCTACGATGAAGAAAATGTAGACAATTGTATATATTGTATATACTTAAACTTATATTTATCCTATAAATTAAAGACCAGCCTCACGGAGGCTGTACAAATGGAATAGATCTCTTATAACATGCTCAAGCCAACCCTTTCACGGTATAGGAATAATTTTTAAGTCAGTATATCCGAGTACCTAAATAAATATTATAAATATCCTAAGCTAGTACTTTTCGTCTAATGATGAGAGACGCACGCTGTGAAAGGGTTAGACAAGCTCTAGTTTTGCGAATGAGTCTTCTTACCCCCCCGGGGCTTGATACTCTCAGAGATCTGCCACATAGAGTCCTCACAGAGGAAGTCATCGAAGTTGTTGAAGAACGCTATTATACGTTCTTGCTTCTTAAAGGTATACATCCTGGGAGGAAAACGGGAGAAGACACAATATGTAAGAATTCTATTACTCGAGATATTAATCGAGATATACACTGGTCAACAAATAAGATATTTTGTTGTGCCTGGGTTACAAATGGTATTTTCTTGATGTTTACGTATAGAATAATGGAAAAAAATGTTCAGAGATCACTTAAAATTTGTTATCGTAATTAGGTCGTAGTTATTATGCTAATACGGACAAACAGTTCAGTCAATAATTGTAAGAGATAAGAAAAACTGAACGACCTAAGAGTTTGTATAAATTTGTTGAAAATAAATCTGTGTGATACTTAAAATGTTTTCTCACCTTATATAAACGACCACCCGCAATCGCTTTAACTTAGTTACATATATATCTCTCTATAAATTTGAAAACACTGCGCTTCTCGTTACATTTACTTCTGAGGTGAAAGAAGTGAGAAACAAACTGTGCGTTATTCAGACATATAAATTACGTTGACCTGTGTTATGTAAAATCATATTGGACATACCCTTTCTTGAACCTCTTCATATTCTCTACAATGTTAAATTGCTGCCACCGTTTGGAGAAATTAATCGTACCGTCAGGTAACAAGTCGCTGTTTCCAATGTGCACAAATGTCAAGTCTTGCAGAACAAGCCCTCTGAAAGAGATACAGAAAATGGATCATTCGATAAACTGATATTTCTCCGTTCGTAGAACCAAAAGAAGAAGAAGAACCACGCGAAGTGAAACGACAATTGACTTACATGTAAGGAATGCATGGTGGTTGAGTCTCAGCTAAGGCTTGTCTGTAGGCTCGAAAGCTGCTGGAACTGTCAATTAGAGCGCAATATTCCTTAAGGCCTTCGGTAATGTGCTTTTGCCATTCGAGTCTCCTGATTGGTGCGCTATCCAGTGCTGACAAAAGCGCGAGGTAGCTATTAAAATTGTTGATTTTTCTGAGGTGTTTCATTATCTTTATAAACTTGACAACGTATTTCTCTCTATCCTTCGGCTCGTTCTGCTCCAATATCCGGGATCTCGCCCAGTACGACATTTTGTTGAAGTGCTCCGTGAACCTCGTCAGGTTCGGACTTCTCTCCTCGTTTTGCTCCTGCGCCCAAATCAGCACTTCTGGTATCTCGATGTTGATGAAAAGTTCTGCATCGAGGAGGGTCATCTGCTCAGCGATCTGTTCGCTTTTGAAATCCAGTAGGGAGGATTGTCTTGTTGAAACACTCAGGGACGATAGTATCGGCTGAGTAGCTTGCAGCTGCTTCCTCATGTGTTTTTCCAATATTTTTACTCTCAGAGCTTTGGCCATTGTTAGATCCCCGCTGCATACTAGTTGCTGAACGAACTCCATCAGCGTTTGAAGGAGCACGTCATCTAGATCTGATATCCTGAGAGTGAACAACAAATATTTATTCAAGCCATTTTTGTCAACAAATGGTAAAATACAGAAGCACACGTATTTCGCGAACTTACGTCAAGTCGCTAACAACTCTGACCAGCAGAGAGAACGCCTCTTTAGCTGCTCGCTGCTTTAACACATCCGGAAAACAGGAAAATCGTTGATGTCTTCTATGCAACTTCTGGATCAACTCCAGCGGCGACAAAAATGTCCTGTATGTAGTTAAGAATGCTTCCTGGTACAGGAAATCTGCACACAAAGTGGAGTATTTTGACAAATCTGTTGAAATATTTGTTCGTATCATGATTCAGAATTTAGATGTACAATATTTTCTAAGGTCCAATCAAATAATTTACAATAATTAACATCCAGCCAGAACACAAAATACTAACCTGATTCCTTTTCATCTATTGCCGCGTGCAATAAATAGATTGAACATTAATTTTGAGACTTTATTATATTCACAAATCTGGATAAAAATGAAATCAACTTTGTCTTTGGATTTTTCTGAACATCTCTAGATTATTTTTTAAACTTAACGACTCAAGAACATTACAATATTTATTAATCTTGTTCAAGGTTTTTACCATTTTTGTTGGCTTTAGTGGCATGTATGATCAGAGCGTCGGGATGCCCACCACGTATGTCAGGCCCGTCTTCCTCTGGTTTTTTCAATACCAAATACTTGCCGATGTCCAACTCTTCCAAAATACTTTCGTCTTGATCTACATCCAATAGTTCTAGGGTATTCTCATCAACAGAAATTGTTGATAGAGCATTGCTAGCTGGCCGAGAAGCCGGCAATGTGATTTCCGGTGGCACGTTATTGACCTGGAAATGTAACACAAATGTAAGCAAAAGTTTAAGAGAGCAACTGGCCAGATTGTTCAACTCTTTCAAATTATTCAGTTCAAATCTTGAGTTCTCCATATTTTTGCCTGTTTTGAAGGTACTTAGTTGAATGAGTGGCGATTGTCAAAATTCTTTAATATGAAAATGCAATGCAATTTCTGATAAATAATAATTCAATTTTAAATAAAAGATCAATAGTTATGAGCAGTTACCAAATTTTAGAATTAGCAGGCAATGTAATTTCGTATTAATTATACAGATATTTTGTTATGTGTCAACAGAATAAGAATCAAGGATTCAGAATTTCAATTGAATGATTGAAATTATCCGAACTCGAATCAAATGATTCGAAAAATTCGAACCACATCAAAACTCAAATTATTCTTAAAATTGTAATTATTCGAGGACTCGAATTATTTGAATCGAAAATCGAATCGCATATTATTAGTTAACTCGTATCAAATTATTCGATGCGCTTAATGAAAAGCGTCCAAATATTACCAGTGTTGCTGCACTTAGAGACGAAGGACTTGATTCTTTCTTTGCACTGGGCACGACAAGCTCGGCAGATTTCATTGGTACAGTAGCTGTGTCAGAAGAGAAGCTATTTTGCATACTGACAACTGGCTTTGGCGACACTGGAGGAGGAGTAACGTTGTTCGATTTGATGGACCGGGACCTTTTTGGCGGTAAGGCTGGTGGTAAACTATAATTATTCATAACATCCTCTATTAGCGGCGGTACGGTTACCGAAATACTGAAACAAACAAGAATTTCAATTTTAGATGTTTAAATTTTTAACATCTATAACTACAGCGTTGTAAAAAATGATTATGATCATTATCTGCATGAAAAGATAAGATTATTCAAATGTCAATTCATCGAGATAAGATTTGATCTACATAATCAAAAAGATAACGATGAAATAGGATATTCTTAAGGCATTGGGAAAAAGAATGGTTGATTTAAAAAAATATTCCTTCGCAGGTGATGAAAAAGAAAAATGTTACTACGCATGATTTTTTGTCGAGGCAATGAGAGATTTCATGGTAACAACTAGACAGTGTAGATTTTTTGAGGTAATGAAAGTAAAATGTAATTTGAGCAACAGAATATTTTTTTTGTCCCCACAAAAATTATTTGTTTGCATCAAACGATTAATTTTTTCAGTATTGTAAATTGCAGAGCAGTTTCTTTCAGAAATACGTTTTCATTGAAATCCATATTAATTTTCATAAAATAACTTCAGAGTCTTGATTCCAAATGGTGTGATCTACGTTTCAGTAAGCATTTTATATTATCTTTATACCGTAAAACAAGATAAATACAAACAGTAGATTTATGTAAAGATCAAAGATGAACTTGACTCATATTATCTCTCTGAGATAAAAGAAAAGGTGATCTATTTGAGATGGTAGCGGTGGCCACTAAGCTAAGAATAATCGATGCATCGATTAATCCAGTGCAAAATAATACTGGAACACAATTTAACTGAATCGGTAAAAATGAATCGATTAATTGATTATTTCATATTTTTTTGAAACGTTGCATTTGAAACCGAAATTTTGTAAATTTCAGTATGCAGTCTTAATGATGAAAAGATTTTTTAATAATCTATAGTTTCATTCAAAATATTTTTCAATTTCAGGTGAACATATTCATATATCATTCACTTACTATATCAAATAGGTACTTAGTGAGTAACACAATGATAATAATTGATACTTCAATTACATAAATTGATATTGTATTACATCGTTTATGAGAGTAAAAATCAAAAAAGCCGTTGTGAGAAAAAGTAATCGAGTCGGTCGATTAATCGAGTTTGAAAAATAATCGATTTAATCGAAAATTGATTATTTTTGGTCATTCTTATGAGATGAATATGTTAAATAAAATTATCTTTAATGGATAGCGTACGACACTGCCTATGAAAGTTGCGACACTTACCTCGTGGCGTCGTGAGTGCTGGTAGTCGAATGCGCGACGAAAGAACAAGACTGCGTTGTGGTTAGCGACATTTCATGCTGCTGCCATTCGGCTTGCATGGAATTGTAAGCGGCTACCGAATGCCGCGTTCCCAATCCAGATATGAAGTCATTGTTGCTGTGAGCGCAGTTCCCGAACATCTCCATGTAAGCCATAACTGAAAGTGAAATGAATATGGGTGACAGTTTGAACAAGATTCGAGCGCAGTGTGACATTATAGTTAACACGAATGTTCGTATATTATATCGCATGTCTTGTTCTGGACTATGTTGTGAACATACACTAAAATTTGTTTTATTTGACTGAGAAAGAAGTTGATGCGATGCATAATGATGAGGATGAATGTGTAGTGCAAGAGACTTACTAGCATGACGATGTAACCTTACAAAGAGCATTGCAGTGTATCTGGTTCCAGTACGTAGAATAGGTAACACCGAGTGACACAAAAAAATCAGATATGCCAAATTTTTACTACATTAACATGTGTGTATTATAAATTACATTTAGTCGATTCCTCCAGATATTATTCAAGCATTACTGCTACGCAATGGCTGTAGCTGAGAGTACTGAATTCTGACTTGACCGACAATTTAACATCAAACCAGTAGCTATTGGGTAAAGGTCAAATTAATTGGAGGAACAATCATCACTCCCACATGATCAACGGTTAAGATGGCAAGTCTTTTAATTTGATATGATGTATATCAGTTACACTGTGTTATACAAATTCCTGAAAATCAATAGCTAGGTATTGGGAATCATAGTAACTAGAAATTTGATAGAGTATAACAAATTTTCTCATTCCACGTCTTCCTGTTTTTCCTCTTTTCTTTCACTTGATGTACCAAATTTCATTTGTTTTTCCTTGCAGAGAATTACATCTCAATTTTTTAATCGTTTCCACTGGCAATAAGAGATATGATCATAATCGTATAATTTGTTAGAACTTTAAGACATTATAATCTGGGTTTAGAAGAACGTTAATCACAGCCGAGTGTTTTGCTTTCATTATAATATTGAGCACTTTAGTAATTTGCTAGAGATGAATTACAAATAAAAGCAACAACACTGAAGGTATATATTAATGAAAATGCAAAATCAATGTCAAACGCCAATTTATGCTACAATATTCACTATGTAAAATCAAACCAAAAAACAGCAAGACATGCCGCTATTAAGCCGTTATGAAAATCCAAACAAAATGTTTCTTATGAGAAGAAATCAAGACTTAGCGTGAGGGTGTGTTTTGCTGTGGGTGGGTGCGTGGGCGGAGATCCCACTTACCGGAATATGCCACTGATTGGAACACTGGGGGATACAAAATAACGTGTCAGTTTTCACCTAATATATAACGCTATATATTTTTTCTAGTACTCTTTTATACTTTTGAGGTCATTCTCTGTGACAATTTTAATGGATATGATTTTTTATAAAACTGTTTTTGCCTTGTAACATCTGCGCAGAATCCTTGGAACACACTTTACACTGAGCGAATATATTCAAATACAAGTAGTAAAAATGAAAAATAATCCAATTCTATGTCACAAAGTCACAGCCAACTATTTATTTATATCCTTAATATTCAGATGCAGATATGACCAAATAGTGAATTCGATCATCATGTTACAAAAAATGTGGATGATGCATTGACAATTCTAGCAGCTCATCTTTAGACCAACGACATTTCTCGCTGGGTAATAACAGAGCTTGCAGAGCTTGAGACTCCAGAAAGTATTTGAAAAATGTACATTAATCAATGAACACGTCAAGCTAAAGTACATATCACCTTGGTAAAGATATCCGAATAACAAAGAAGCGCAAAATAGAAACGGTGACCATGTAAAAACAGTGTCGCAAACTTTTTAAAAGATTCCAACAAAAATTATACAAATGACTGAACAGGTATAGAGGAGCCCAAGATACGTGGTTTTACATGATCACCGTTAATATTGCTTGAAATAAACGAGCGATGAAACTTACTGTGCCGTTTCTTCAGGGGCAATGGCGGTGGTTTGTTTGTGTCTGGACTATCGCTGTTGGTCGTGTGCAAACTGCATGTTGACAAATGTTCATTCTCAGGTACATTATCGTACTGCGAAGGCTGCCGTTCCTTACGACGCCTCAACCTCTTTTCTGGAAGGGCTGGTGGTATACCGTTCATATCCGGTCTGCTAGCGCCGTCAAGTTCCTGTAATAAATATGTAAGGAGTTGCACAAGTTTGTCAGTCATGGTGTGAAAGTATAATTGACTGCAGACAGGAAACAGAGAGTATTAATTTCGGGATTGAGGCGGCCGTGCAGACATACATATTTATTGCCGACGAAAAGCAGGATATAAGTGAAAATTATAAAGTATAAAACAATTCACAACACCCACATTTACCAGTTTTTCAAGCAAGGCTGCATCCCCATTGCCGCTGATGTTTGTGGTGCAATGGGTGCTTCTTGAGCTTGTGATTGTCCTTTGAGAGAAAACCGA
The DNA here is from genome assembly GCF_021901495.1 of Neodiprion virginianus. Lineage (NCBI taxonomy): Eukaryota > Metazoa > Arthropoda > Insecta > Hymenoptera > Diprionidae > Neodiprion > Neodiprion virginianus. Next base: position 15,094,152 of record NC_060878.1, on the reverse strand, counting down.
TCCGTTACTATCCGCAGATATTTTTTGTTGGGAAAACGATTGTTGTTGAGAACTGAATGATTGTGAATTAAAACTTATGCTACTTTGCTGTGAAGACCTTTTCGAAGTCATGCTGGATGCAGTCGTGTAACTTTGAGACGAACTACGCTGCGAGTGCATTGATGCAAAACCAGACTCTTGAGTCTGCGTTGATAGTCGTTCCATTTTACCCTCTATACCTGAAAAAATTATAATTGCATTATTTCAAAATGTTTATATTCAATTTAATACATTCAACAAACTATTCTTCAAATTTTTTATGTATCGACCTATCGAGCTATCTAACAACAATAAACAAAACACCAAAGCAGTATAAAATTCGCTGCTCACGAAAGAATAATTTCACGTTTTCCCATGTTGAATTAGTCTTGAAAGTCATTTTGAACTTTACTTTGAGTACGCGTCGAACAGTGACATGTGTAAACACGACACAATTAACAACACAACTGAAATGCTCGGAGCCAAAATATATAAGACATTACTCATTCATAGATGTAATAGCGACTGGCTAAACGCCCACATGTAGCCTGAACTTGTGGCTATTTAGAGATTCTTGCGTAATTTTAGCTTTGAAATTTTTCCCCCTCTTGCTACTTTCGCAATCCACACCAACAGTGTCTGAATGATTTTGTACATTCCTACAGACAAGGTTACGAAATGGGTTCGTTAGGCTATAATCAATTTTGATTTCCAAAATCGATGAGTGGAATTTGACATTCTCACACAAGCATCACAATTGAATGGTACTTACCAGTAAAAGGGTGAAGAATATCTTGTGGAGTTTGCTGACCAAGCAGCATTGTGCTAGGAAGATTTGGTTCCGAATTTTCCCAGCATCCACAGCTTGTGTTGCCGTTCACCTGCATGCCTGGAAAAGTATAATAAAAATCGACCTTAGCATAAATTAAATTCCGCAGAGTATGTTGAACTGTCGCATGTTGTTTTAGCAATAAAATTATATACGGCGTACTTCAATATTGCGGAAAAGTAATTCGTTAATGCTTTCGTAGTGAACAGTTGAAACTTGATAAAATTGCGAATTCAAATGAATTGTGCTATTCGATAATGTCTGCCGATTATTTTTGCAGCACTTACTTGGGCAGTTAGTTTGAGTCGTTTTTTGTTTTCTAAATCCAATTTCGTATGAAATAGCCATTCAAATGCATAAACCCTCGTCGTGTTAGTATATTATGACAAACTGCTTGATCAGAATTTATGCCTGTATGTATCACACGTATTATTCATTTCACACTAAACCTTGAATAGTATATAAATGCAGTAATTAGAAGATAATTGTAATTTAGAATAATTCTGGTTTTAAGACACGTATTAGTAATCTGTAATAAGCGTGGGTCTACCATGAGACATAATATTTTCTCTCCAACAAATCGTTTGATACTTCAAGGCAGAAACACACGGACTGACGTTCTAGCTTGGACAGGCTGTGCACCGAACTCCACTGCTGACTAAGCACCGGCACACTGTTCCTCTTTACTTATATGGTGACTGCTGGGATCAGGTTTCATGGAAATGGTAACTACTTTCGGAAGCGTCAGAGTTGGCATTCATTTCCGAGCTTCAAATACGAATGATAATTCGCAAGAGGAATCGATCGGCGAAAGGGATACCCACTTCAACGAAAAATTTTCCTAAGTGAAGAGATTCTGACTTCACGTGATAATATACCCATGAAGCACACCTTGAATTGTAGCCATCAGGCTGAGATCCATACTGTCATTAAGAGACTCATCATTGGGACCCATGATGGCGCGGATTTCATCTTCATCCCGTGAGTGATTCAAGGCGGAATCCAGACTTCCAGCCGAAGCGCTCAGGAGCGACGAGGAGTCCTCTGGCGACCGACTCCGCAGGGAAACCCTATCCAGACTAGACGCAAGGATTGTTTCCGACTCATCGAGTAGCTGCTGGGCTCGAGTTCTCCTCTTCGGCGGAAGCGGCGGCGGTGGTCCAGCGGAGCTGTTTTCTTCGGAAGCGGATACGTTGGTCCTGCAACGGTAGCCAAGTCGATTTTTGTCGAAACAACAACAGCAAAGATTGCGAGCTACGAAGCTAACGATAGTTGAATGAAGCGTACCTATCCGGCAACGGTGGTTTAGGCGGCGGACTAGAGTCCCTGAGTATGGATTCGGAACTGTGCGAGCTTCGAACCAAAGTGTTGGCGGTTGCAGTCTGTTCCAGAATCTGTCTTTCTCTCGGAGTGAGTGGAATGTCGGGTAAGGAGTTTCGTTGTGGCATGAGTTCCGCTCCAAATCCGGAAGTTCTGCGGTAATGAATGCATGGAATGGGTCAGCGCTTGACTGGAAAGAACTCAAGGCTGTCTATAGTACAAGAACAACACAAACAGTCAATGACACAATCAGTACCTGTACCTGTTATTCGTCGTTATCGGCGCAGGCTTCTGCCTGTTGAATATCTTCTCCTGCGCCAGACTGACCAGATTCTTGACCGCTTCCTCGACCAAGCTGATCACATGGGTTACGTTGTCGCTGTCCAGAGCCGAAGACTGGTCACCATGAAGCAAGACGTCGTCGCAGAGCTTCAACAGTTGTGCCAATGCTTGGTAAACTTGATTCGTAGCCGATCCCAAGGTCGAACTATACCGGATACACAAGAAAAGGAAGTATCAAGAGTGTATTCCGAACAGAAGCCATTTGGCCAGTTTTCTGGCGACCTTCGGAATCGAGGAATCACCTGTTCTCGTAGAGCAGATAGGATTTCAAAACAGTGTGTATCGTGGTGACAGTTTCCAGGACGATCGTGCCGTTCCCTGGAAGCATCTCGAGCTTGTTCTTCGACACGACGTCTCGGAAGTGCAACAGCGCTAGCTGAACTTGTCGGACATGGCTGTGCAGATCGTGGAGCGGGTTCTTCTCCAAAGGATCTCCGCCGGTGTTTTTGTCCCGGGACGTCCTGGGGGACGAGGGCGAGGCGGCGCGAGTCCCGGTCCTGCTGCCGCCTCCTGGAGCCCCACCCCCGCTGCCGCTACTTCCACCGGGGGAACGCATGTGGGACAATTTCTCCAGGAAGTCCTCCTTGAAGGACCGCGCTCGTCGCGCCAATTTACCGCCCCGAGCCTTTCCACTGTGCCTTTCCTCGACTTCTGCAACATCGGTAAAAGATTTTCGTTGTTAAACGGGGAATCTTTTCAACTTACTGGAAGCGTCACCTTTATTCGTTTACTCGTGAACACCTCAAGACTTCAGGAAGATAAATTACTCCAAGTGACTTTGCGAATTCACATCAAGAGTTCCGGTTGTAGTTACATTAGGTAAGTTGCGCAATACATTGTCAGTCAAAAAGGTACACAATTTGTAGGTTCATCAGGTTCATCTGATGACACCATGCCTTCAGTAGATTTACCACAACAGAAATATCGGAAAACAAAATATGCAGTAAGTATATTTGAACATTGAGCATGGATTTGATACATGCGAATACTATTAATTTGATAAATTTTGCGGCCATTTTGAATAATCCAACGCCTGATATGATAGGTATTCGGAATAATTGGAATACAATATACAGAGGTTGACACTCCACTGCAGGCCATTTAACTGCTGGGTCACAATTAGCGATACGGCGAATTGAATTCGTTTGTTTACACTTGCCTGCTGCAAACTGACCGTAACAGCCAATTTATAATTAAAAAAGAGGTTTGATCGAAGCCGTATGTGAACCAAACAATAACGTGACGTGTATTGTATCACTGCACAACTGGCGGACTGATTCCATTATGTATTCGCGGTTGAGATTTTAGTTAGGAACTAGAGATTGATAAAAACCGTCAGACGTCATACAGTGGACGGGATATTCCTCCAAGATAAAGCAGTAAGAGTGCTTCATTCACATTCCTAACAAGGAAAAACTTCAGAGCCAAGTGGCAACTATGGAAGAGTGCAAAGAACGTACATTTTATTTAGTTTATCACATCAGGAATCATGCGGAAAACCCGATAGATGTTTGCGCTCAAGGTGAATGAATGCACTCGATCAAAGGCCAAAGCCTGAATAATGTAGTTGCAGATCTACACTGAGGGTGAAAAATTGTGGGATTTTGCGATCTCGTTTGCCACTCGAAGCCCCAACAGACATAAACTTCAGATTTATGGTATCTGCACGCTATGCGGATATGAATGGGAAAAGAAACGAAATGTGATAGGATGACGCAGAAAGACATGGAAGAAACAGGAAAAGGGGAAACGACGCATCGTATCGTCGCTGAGAACTAGCTATAAATTTCATTACACCATTTCAGTAAATACCCGAACCGTCAGATGATGTGACATAAATTTTTCCGTGTGACTCTTTACAGGACTCAAAAGTTTATCGGTGCTCTTGTTCTATCAGAAGAATCCATCGAATTGAATTCCCTCGTAATGAAAATGCGTGTGAACCTAAAAATTATTATTCTAGAGTTCTCTCTGAGATTAGAATTGTATGCTTCCTGATAAATTTTACAACCTGGTCAAGCATTCGAGGATTACAAATTTCCCTGACGTTGTCCTGAGAATCTAGCTATCGATTTGCCAATGCCGTTAGGGACTGCAATGAAAAGATGAGTTTATGGGGATGACGCTCATGTAAAGTCGAAAACTATGTCAAGGACAAAATCACGATCCAGTTTTATATCTATAAATGGAATGCCGTGTATATTACCCGGAAGTCACCGCACCCAGTAGGGCGTTTTAATTTTTTAAATTTATACACACGCCATGTTCATCGCATTGATACTATTCAAGTGATATTCTATCGCCGTAAGCTCAACGCCACGACGGTTTACCAGATATTATGCACGGCATATCTGAATAATGATAAGGTTGGACACTGTAACCGCTGCACGAACATGAAAAGTCGACCAGTTTTCCAGTCGATTGCAAAAAAAAATAAAAATTACAAGGAAATACGGAACAGTACCTATAATATAAACCCCTTTCACGAGCGGTCGCATTACCCATTCCATGTAACAGCTCCGTTTTATTTTATTTAAAACACACGTTTCACTGTACGCTCGACACTTTCGAACTCCTTGTTAAGATTCAAACGAATGAGTTTCAGCACTGCCGAAACCAGCGGTTAACCTGTCCTTTCGTCGATTCAATAGGACAAGTTAAATCGAACGACATGCGTAGTTAACGAATTTTTAATCACCACGTTTTCAAGAGTTTTCACTCTGCCTGTCAGTGACTTTGATTCACGTGAGTATTTTTCTACATAACAGACGGACGGAAGGGATTTGTGTGTGTGTGTGTGTGGGGGGGGCTCCACGAAGTATCGAACAGGATCGGAAACTGATATTTACGATTCAATTCAAATATTTTATTTTTGCGAAAGTACTGGTTCGACAACAAAGCCCATACTTTTTAAAAAATGTTCAAAATATTCGTGTCTGAAATATTGCTATCTCAGACCACCCATTTTCTATTCTTCGAAAAAATTCAGAAAATTGTAGGAACATATGATATAATTTTTGAGCCCTATTCAAACATGGAGATTCCGTCGCAACAGACGTTGGATTTTGAAAATGACGAAGTGTTCATATAAAAATGAACAAAAAACTTCGATACAACATGGATCGAAAAAAAATAACTATCGAGGTCTTTACTAGGTTGCGCATCGAACGTCATTTCCAAAGTAGATGTTCTATGTACAGCAATGTTCATTAATGGGTTCCCGGTGGCTCACTATTTTTCGGAATCAAAACAGAAGCGAAGTTTTCTTTCTATAAAATTTTGTGTGTCTGTGATCAACGTATCGTTTGTTTCTCCTGTCATTTGCGTCACTAGTCATTGGCACATAAAATTTACTTAGAAAGGAAACTCGTTCTAGTTCTGATTCCGAAAAAATAGTGAACCACTGGAAACCCATTAATGAACATTATTGTATATGTGCTTCGGACGTGACGTTCGGTGCACTACTTAGCGAAGACCTGGGTAGTTACTCTTTTTTCGAATTGAACTCTGTGAATTAATACATGTATTTTTTTTCGCTCCTGTTATATGGAAATGGATTTTCATACGAAAAATGCATTTAAGGAGCAATTTTTGAAATTTTCATTACTTTTGAAATACAACCTTTGCTGCAATGAAATCTTCATCTTTGAATAGGGCTCAAAAATGATGTCATGTTTTCTTAGAATATTTTGAAATTTTCTGGTTCTAGAAAAAGGGCGGTCTCAAAATAACAATATCTCAGATACGAATAATTGAAAAATTTTGAAAAATAAATAAAGACTTTGTTCTTCAACCAGTGCGTTCGCATAAACAATTAGGTTTATTCCGAAAATATCAATTTCCGATCTTGATCGATACTTCGTGGAATGCCCCATACACATTAGGGTGGTCCTTATTTGGGGTGTTGACGAATTCCGATAAGTGCGCCCCCTAGACACGTTTGAAATAAATTTAAAAAAAATGTGTGCGAAAACGGAGCGCTGTAGTCCAATTAGAAGACGTGCCTGTAAGCTCGTTTTGTTTTTCATTTGAATAACATGGGATTTTCAGACTACTTCAGTCATTATGTTTTTGAGTTGTCCCCATGAACGCAAAAAATTCTTTTTTCACATAAATCTGTTGTTCATGGGTAGAACTACGCGTATAGTTTTCCACAAGTCGTTATCACAACCTTTACGCCCCCCATCCCCCTGATATTATACACGACGGCAAATTGATCAACGTGAGAATACCTCTTTTTAGCCGCTTGGTGCTTGACAGTATTTCACCAATTAAAAGGCAGTCTTATTTACGTCATAAGTTTGTAAAAAAAAAAGTAATTGTACATGTGGGAAAAAATATGTATTTCAATTAGTGTATTTAAAAACACATCGTTTATACTTTATACTTTTTTAAAAAGTAATAATTAAAATTAAAATGTTTTGATCGCCGTCTGTTTTTCTGGATCGGGAAAGATTTTACGATATTCCGAGATCCATGAACAACAGATTTATGTGAAAAAAGAATTTTTTGCGTTCATGGGGACAACTCAAAAACATAATGACTGAAGTAGTCTGAAAATCCCATGTTATTCAAATGAAAAACAAAACGAGCTTACAGGCACGTCTTCTAATTGGACTACAGCGCTCCGTTTTCGCACACATTTTTTTTAATTTATTTCAAACGTGTCTAGGGGGCGCACTTATCGGAATTCGTCAACACACCAAATAAGGACCACCCTAATACACATATAGGTTATATGTGTAGATGCGATTTCCGCATACCCTCTACAACTTCGTGGTATCCGAGCTTGCGGGAAATCAAGCTCCATTCATGGATAATCATTGAAACCTGAATATCGAGGTTGATTGCACCAGACAAATGGAATATTATTCTTTGGAATATGGTAAAACATCGTGCGGAATAGGAGCTGCAGCGTCGAATCGAAATCGGAATAGTGAAACATCACTGTGCATGTGATAAAGTATTGCCATTATAAAATGACCGATCAACAGACGTGACGAAATTATAATTTGGAGCTGAACTCGAATCTTCAGAGCAATCTCAAAGTTTCAAATTTGATATTGATTCGAGCCGTTATACCTACAATCGAAACATAAGGCGGAATCCTTGTTTAGAATGTATGACAACGCATCGCTGCAGGGACGGAAGCCCCAGCCTCAGGACCATTATCCGCTCCTTCCCCAAGCAGGTTTCAATGCTGGCTACACCGCGGTAGCCATACAACGTAGACAAGGCTCTGTTGCATAATGGAGTATCGGGTTGAATATACCGCGTTATCGCGATCGAACAGCGCACGCGCAAGCAAACACAGGACTATTCGTTACACGCTCCCTAGTACCTCCAGATAGACTCCAGAATATCGTTCATGAATCACAACGAATTCTCTGTCACTCTGGAATAAACCTCGCAAGCTCCGCTTCGTCTGCGGTGAAATTTTGCTTGTCCAAGGATTGTAAAAAAATCGAGAGTTGTTAGCCTGATTGTAAGTGTAACAATGTATTGAGGATTCAGTGAAAGTCCTTTGCGAAATGTCAGAATGAAAACAAAGCAGGTCAAATATGTCTTTTACTTAGTCGAAGTAAGGCTTTCATCAGGTTTGGCGCAAGATGAGAATATTGAATACAACGAATGAGAATGTAGAAATTCTTGGATCAAGTATAAACTGAAGACAGTCAATAACTTTGAATTACCAGCTTGCCCATAAAGTGGCAGCAATGGCCTAGCGCGAGAGAACCAAAGCTTTTTCCCATGCCGCAGCAAAGCGGAAAAGGAAAGAAGGGGCAGCAGGAGTTATGGCTTACTAAAACTAATCTAGGCCCCTCCGACTTTATCTTTTGGAATAACAACGTATATGCGCACGGTATCACACACAGCAAAGTCGAAATAAAGGCCTAGAGGTCGGATGGATAGAACATTTGACCTAAGGATTGAGATACAGTGCTGCGCTGCGTTGCAGAATTTGCAAAGATAAGGGCCATAACAGTCGGAGTCGAACCCCTGCAAAGTTTAGCACTTCCCATAAGGGGCTGCAGTCTCCCGTCTGTTTGGTATTTCTCCAGATGTATAATGTCCTTCGGAAAAAGTATATGGGAACCATTACGGTCCCCAACAAGTTACACAAATGGTTTCTCTCAGGTACTGTGCAGTTCATCTTAGAAAATGATATCCGTACTTGATAATTCAGGGCTGAATTATATCTAGTTAACGGTCGAGTCGAGTTCCTGATGGCGTTAACTGCGTCGGTAAACTGTGTTTACATTAACACTGGAGGATTACGTCTTGCCATTTTTTGCTCCTGGGTATTCTGAAGTATTAATAACCTAGTAAATTGCATAATTTAGCCTGATAAGCAGAGTTCGTTGAAGCGAATAGTATGCGCGTGGTGGGTTCATGAACTTTAAAACCCATAAAGAAGACAAAAAGTAGAAAAGCAATCATTAAACATAACAAATATTGAAAACTGAACGATGTAAGTAATTTATTAGTACTCATGATATTTATGCAAAATGCTGTATACCACCATCAAGAAGAAGGAAATACAAATTGACTGTAAACAAGAAAACACCTGGGTTACAAAACAATATCACTTATCTCGGGGGAATCCCAATCAATGCAAATCACATTACTCGCAACGTGGTGAATACAATCTTCGTTCCATCACTTTATGGTAATTGGATTTACATAGCTATATATATCCGTAACAGTCTAGAGCTGTAAATTTTTACATACATGATATTACGGTTTCATGCCCGATTTTATGTGATATTGTGTTGTATATAAAGTGTAATGTTATCTGCAAGTTGGTCGAGCGAATGCAAACAGACTCTGGAACGAATTGCATATGACACGAAGAGAAAGAACGTGTTGAATCTATTTAACAGATTTTCTCCAAAAATTGACCAACTGCTTGAACTACTTTTTAATAGAGTTGGAAACAGAATTCACTTTGTACTTTTCGATTTAACAAAGGTGCGAATTTGTCTCAGCCCAATTGGAGACCAGTCATTTTTTCGACAATGGATTAGCTTCCAACACATTTTTCAAAAATAAAATTATATTTTCTGACGTTGTACATATGCATTCAACAGGATTCCTTACCCTTTACCATCAATTACAAAATAATGAAAATCAGTTAGGTTTAAATGTAGATATAAGTAGTCAAAGTTCATTTTAATAAAGCAACAAACAAAACTACAGGAGTCCTGTAACAATAATTGAAGAATTAAGTTGAAATCGATCAGGATATACTAGCTATTACCAGTCAGAAAAATTTCAAGAATGCCTCGCGACTATTTATTCATTATTACACGCATTTCTGAGTGCAGGGAAATCGTGAGTTTTCTCCTAAGGAAATCGTCCTGCGATGTATTAGCAGTGATTCATGTGTCAATGGGATGCTGAAACATGCCAAATTATTCCGAATAATTGGTTCGAAATAAAAAAAAATAAATGAATACATAAAAAAGCTCATGGAAATTTTGCGAAGAAATTAGTATTCGAAATTAAAATCAGTCTTCGAAATGTAGCACGTTTATTCACATTCCATTTCTTGTTATTGATGGACCAAGTGCAGAAGCACAGGTGCCGCTGAGCACGAGGGTCGACGACACAGCTGTGGGAGCAGAATACTATTTTAAACTTGTGAGATCGATAGTTGATGGGGAGATTTCGAAAAGACAAACGAGGATCTTAGGGCTGGACGTGGCAATTCCGAGATCTGGAAATAGCCAATCTCTTATCGAGACTCCCATCAGCAGTGATTTTACTTCGCATGTTCACCTGCATCCTATCCAATTACCTCGGTATGGATTTCGGTAGTTCCTGCGACTCGCTAACGGAAAAGGCAATTTTGATGTCCAGATTCCTGCAGACAGTTTTTAGAATTTTCAACCCATCCAAGAAAACCTGAATGATTGATTATTGCGTTTCCAAGTTCTGCACAGCGCAGCGTCGTGAAAAGAAGCGTGGAATTATAAGTAACCTTTCACTTCCGTTTTGAAGGGCCAATAATTGCCTTTCCTTCTAATTGATTATCGACCCGTTCCCGCGACCCAACAATCTACTGTAATGGATTTTCGATTACGGAATTCATTTGGCTCGATCCTCTGCAATTCATGCACCTGCAGTATGCCATGGGTATACCCATTTCGTGTTATAGCCACCGCACTTTGGGTAATAGCTTTGTCGACACATTCTATTACCTCGAGACCCTCGTATAAGGGACATGATGATTCACAAGCTGCGGTGGTAACCACCAGCGATATCATATCGATAAATAAGCTGTACATATCCGAGGCATTGACACATTCTGTACTAATTACATTTCCACGCAGGTCTCTCAAACTCGGTTTTGGGTGAATTGGGATTCCGATATCGATAAACCGTTTTATGCTGACCATAGTTAGGATAATACGCGACAAATCCAATGCAGAGGAGGCTCAATTTTGCACTACCATGAAAAGGGCGACGACTAAGTTACTCGCCGAGAACTCAAAGTTCTGCTCCACAAGGTAACATCGTCTCGGTTGCATTCCGTAGCTGACGAGCATTATACTGAAATAGTTTTGGGGGCGATGTACCAACTACCACCAAAGCGTAGTTGGCACCCCTGGTAAAGTATGCGGAGATATTTGGTTGGTTGAATGGTGGTAAGCGTGTCTGATTTACGTAGCAAGTTGGACAAGACCCGTGAATCGCAGTTGCAGCCACCGTACAGCAAGAACCGAACAAACTGTGTCTAAATTTAGAGAAGGAAGAACACAGGACTTTCCTACGGGAGTCGAGCATCGCGTAACTCAGGGAGAGAAGGAGAAAGCGAGAGCCTAGGAACTCTGAAATGTGGGAATTGCGGAGCTGTGCTTCAGACGGACGCTTTTGGATGTTCCTAAATTTAGGGGCCCGAGGCGTAGTAAGTAACCGAGAAGGATGGCAACCAGTCTGCCATACCGTCACGCTGACGCTAGAAACATGTGGTCCAGATACCGGTCTCCTAGTTTTTCAGCTTCAAACAACTTGTCAGTCATAGGCAAAGCTAAGCGGTGGTTAACATTGCCAGTAGGGATAGCTAGTATAGCCATCGTATTCAAACGCAAGATAAGAGGATCTTTGTGCAAAAGAGATCCACGATTTCGATTCTACAGCACTTTGATATGCAATGTAGGATTTATTTCACAGCATAAGTACTAAAGCCAGATTCTCTGTCGAGATGGCAATTTCGCGATCATAACAATAAAGGAGGTTAATATTAGTTACACACCGCATTGATTGGCAATGATTCGGCTTCCTGTGTGGGGGCGCAAATCTGCGGCAAACAAGATTGTTACACCTCTGCCAGAGCAAAGTGATCAATTCAGCACCGAGGCTCTTAACTCTGCAGTTTTTCTCGATCAATCATTACAGCCTAAAGGCCTTATTCGAGCGACAGTGCGACCTGAATTATTCATAGCGATCGTTCGCACCCGCGTATGAATACTACGATTCAAGCTTGCAAGCTAACGATACCCAATAAATTGATTTAAACCAAAAGCTGAGAGGGCGTATCAAACTTCGTGTCTTGAATGACGACTGTGGAGAAGACTGACAGCGAAATTCTATCCTACACGTCAAACTGAAATCCGATACGCGATTTGAGACCATGATGAAAGTGACAGCGATACTCTGCAGGGACTGTAAGGCGACATATGGTCATGACGTAAATCAAAGACAGCGTTAATGTGTCGGACAGATACCTAACCTACTAGCAGCTTATTGCGACCTCGGTGCACCGGACACGAGCTCATGGAACTCGTCGTCCCTATCGCCGGAGGTTCAATCAACGCCCTGGACGCGCGTCCTACCAATAATGAAGCAATTAGGGAGGCAATATCCAGCGGAATTCAAGAACAGCAAGTGCGCCGTTTCCCAGTTAGCTGGATTCAACAATAAGTAGGTATACACATGATGTATAATAGGTACCTGCTGGATATACAGTATGGTGATTACGCTGGATATACAGTATTATGATATGGGTTAAATCGAATTCGCGGGTAAATGTTAAAACGATGTGATGTTTCCCTTCCGGCAAACGATTCCAGGATCCATAAAGGAATCCGTTTCAAAAGAGAGTAAAAACACGTAACCATGGTGAAAAGTTGATAAGAGGATCCTGAACTCTTGTTTGGCTGGACACGTTGGCTGAAAAATGTAAAAGAAGTGGTTCTTCGTGACACGAAACCACTTTACCAGAGAGAAGTTGCCCACTTTTGCCGAGAACCTCGTTGTCTGCGAAAGAAACGTGACACACGGCGTGCAAGTCTTGTTTAGTTAAGAGCGAGGGGGACTCTTGGAGAACGAAGAAAGGAGTTGAGATGAGTTTAATGTCGTGAGGGGTACTAAAGAGATAGAGAGAGAGAGAGAGTTCCGAGTTCCGACTAAAGTTGAAGCACGCGAGAGAATAATATACAATTAGGAAACGCGGAAGGCACCGATTGAAGAACAACAGATCGAGAAGAATCATCGCCACAAGAGGATATAAAGTGACCCTTTCTTCCAGTGCAACAAAATAATTTTCAGCACGCAAATGAATAGCAATAATTATATCTGCCAGATTGAATGTCCGTCGACCTGTCTCTAAGTACCAATCAGCCTTCTAATCATCTGATACAGAGTGTATGGAATAGGTATACAAAACATGTGACTAACGCATTTGAAATGTTTTGAGATGAAGCACCTGGCCACTAAGTGACTGATTGCATGTTAGATCAGTAGAGAATTATTATTACAATGTTCTTGGATTGAACCAGGTATAAAACTGCTCAAATGCTAAATACATCTGGACGATACGAATCCAATCGTCAATGTCGATTTGTTGCCAAGGAATTCTGATCTCGGGTCAGCGGAATCCGTATGCAAGTGACGTTATGTTGGAGGCACCGAAGAGGATAACCGGTGCTGATCGGCAACTTCTAATCAAGTCGACTGTGGCATGTACGTACACTCTCGAGTATATGGTAAACTCTGCTAAAGTTTTGATCGAGGCAACTGCTGAGCTAACGGAGCTCAAATGCCTTTCAGCCGTTAATTACCCCACCAGCTTTCGAAAGCCTGGTGTTAAGTTATGAGTTTCGATCAATCTTGAATTTGGAGTCACTTTTTTCGTGCTGCAAACTCGCGCAAATTAGGAACGAAAATTGTACCCCGGATAAATTCGGATTTGAGGGATAAATTCACGCTTGATGATGTGTTCAGCATGTAATTTAAATCTTCAAGCAATATACAGATATATTTATATGTGATTTGTAATTTAATTATTTTAATAGCGTTGTATACAGCCTCAGCCAAGAAATTTTCTTGCGGAAAATTTCGATTACGAAAGCATTAAGTTGAACTTCTAAATTGGAGCTTAACTCGAGAAACCGGGTCGGAATAAAAATTATTCCACACAATTTCCATAAAGCTTGGAAATACGCGATTAAACACAGAGATATTTTGTGTAATTTTCGGGCTCGAACGGTGTTAGAAGATTGTTTAAACTTATTACGATCAAAGCGGGAGAAATAAATGGATTGCACGCGTTAAAGCAATCTCGAGAGAACTTTGACCCGAGCGTGAACAGCGTTGGACCGAAGACAGAGAAGTAAAAAAAAAAAAATAACGAGAAGAACCGTGGATACGGAAAACGATACTTATATTTTCACATTAAGATAGAATATCTAGAACTTTATCAATTTCATGTAGACAAACAGTTGCCAAAGTTGTAATCGTGGTGGGTTGGTCGCAAATGTACAAACAATTTTTAGCTATTCGAGTACATTCCCGACGCTAAAAAACTTTACCGAAGGACTAAGTCAAAAACGCTTCAATTTCTTACGGTAAGAAACATTTCTTTACCAATCATACGCGGTAAAAAATGCAAAGTTTGTTTGTTATTCATTGACTCCGAACTGTTTTGCCGTTGGAAAAAGCTCATAAATCATGGACGAGAGTTACGAAAATGGTGGAGGCAAATATTTCTGAAACCCTTACACCCCTACGAATCTGAATACATTTAGTTAGCGTGCGAATGTAACGGAGATATCACAAATTCAATTATAATCACTCATCTACGTTTCAGCGCTTGTAATTTGTGGCGATATCTCAAAACAAGGACGTCGTATAAATTTTCTAGGCTTTTGGTCAGATCTAATTGCTCGACTGCGGTTTGTTTGTGAGGGCTTGAGAACCCTTTTTTCGTCCGCCTGAGCACCGACTACGTCTCTTTCTCTGAGAGTGTTTTCCTGAATTACCCCAGCAAGTTGCTCTAATTGCTTGGGTGTCCCATGTTTGGGTTCGTCACGACCTTCCTCTCTCTCTCTTTTTGAGACAAATACATAGTAGGGTGTCGGCAGTAGAGTTCCTGCAGGATACATTCCCACCTTGTCTGGCTTCTTCGCACCCCAATAACCCAGTCGAGAACTATTCAGAAAAATGAATGGAGTTCTCGACGGTGAAAGCAGCAGAGGTAAGGTCGTCGATTTTCGTTTCAAATAGAAGCGGTCAGGTAGAAGTGCGGAAGGTCAGGTATCGGTGGGCGATAGCTGCGAGTCTAGACGCAATGGACAACTTGTATAACGTTTGAACCGTCTTAGACAAACAGTCCGGTGTAACTTTCCATTAGCTACATAACTGCGCGGGCAAAGAATCCTTTGCCGCCGAATTCCGTTTTCGAAGATATCGCATCAAACATTGGAATCATAATAATAAGAATTTCAAACACCGCTTTCTCTTGGAAGTCACAGTTGGACTGACATGAGCGCAGTGTGCAAACCTGTTGGGATTCCGAAAGGTTCGAACACGTGTCTATCTCACGAGTACTTAATTAATAAAATTGAACCATACGCTACGGATAATAAAGCTCTCTTCGCAAGGAACTTGACGTCACACACGTGTGTCATCGACATCAGCGTGATTAACGTATAGGCCGGAGTGAACGAACGCAATTACAAATTAGTTCTATCACAGTATATGAAAATGGTAAACACGACGTGAATGCTCATTCTGGGCAACAACAGAAATAAGCTACTTCCCGGCATATTGAATACCTTCTCACGGAAGAGGAAACTTATCTGAGTTTAGTCTCGTTTTAAAATTGTTAATAATTATTCACGCGAGGCATGTGAATTGTGAGTAGTGAGCTGTTCGTTACTAGAGAAATATACATAGGAAAATATAATATCCCGATGACTTAAACGGCGCGACCTTCACACTTCTTATTAAGAAATTAGCGGTCTGACAATCGCGGTTTACAGACTGACCGGTTTGTGATCTCACCACGACATCATTTCAGATGGCATATAATATCACTTTATAAAATCACGTTGAAAGTATTCCACGAGATTACTTGTACCACAAATTGTACAACGTACAGTAACGTTCATTATTGGGGTACCAGTGGCTCACTATTTTTTTTGGACCAAAAGTGGAACAAGTTTCCTTTCCAAGCGAATTTTATACCCAAGTGACAGGAGAAACAAACGATACGTTGATTATACAAACATAAAATTTCCATAGAACGAAATTTTGTTTCGCAATCAGTTTTGATTTCAAAAAACAGTGAGCCACTGGAAATCCATTAATGGAGATTACTGTACATGTGATTGAGTTGTCGCGATTGCCATTATTGAAAAACGTTCGTTGGATTATCAAAACTAATCATCGGTAGATAAGCTTGTATAATTACCAAACACGTAGTCCACATATCACAAATGTTTGGGACATAAATCACTTGCTCAAGTACACACATAATTGTAGATACGTTTTCATCGTTTGTGATTGATATATCTAAGAATGGAAATTTCTCAACGACGGTACGACATGCAAACGCTCAAGAAAGATGAAATCTACGCATGAAAAGCTGCCAACGAGCAAATGGACAACTACACTACACATGGGAAAAAGAGTTGTTATTTTCTGTCTCGCTGGCGTCGTTGGACAAAAAGTGCAAGAGTGCAGTTCTCGAGTTGGGATCTCAAGTCAACCGTCAAGTTTCAGGTCCACAGTGTTGTCGTAGCATTAGAACCAAGTAACCAAAAACTGATCACAGCCCAAACCGCAGACGATGCGCACTTAGCGATGTGATAATCGGACTAACGTCGAATGGATATAATCGTAAACCTGCATCACTTACAATTTCACTTTTCTTCCTTGGAACTGAACGTCACGACGCAGATAAGATAAGCACTCTCCGATCTATCGGCGAACGCTCGATCGTTGAACGACACTTAGGAGAACCACCTCGGCGTAGGTCGAAAGTCGACTGGAGTTTAATGGGAAATTTTCTCGACAATGAAGAAGAAAGAACGCGATGTCGCCGAGAAGGAGGAAACTCGAATAGGAGCTCCGACTCCTTGCCCAACCAACTGCCTGACTGAATGCTTCGCGTCCGGACGGTGTGGCGTGTGCGCACCGACTGTTAACTAGCCCAGCCCGTCCAATCCTCATCCTCTCTCCTTCGCTTCGCTCTCTCCTGGTGAGGATATTCTGCTGCTTATGTCTGCCCGTATAAGCACATACACATTCAATTTTATTTATAACCGTTTTACATGAGGTATTGGCACGAGTCTAATGAGCAGTTGTGCCGATTCGCATTACGCTTCATCTCGTTGTACACCAGATACTGAGGCAATCCCTGATTGAGGGACTGTTTTTTATTCGGTCGCTTTTTTATTTTTACTAAGTCGAATGCGTATTCTTCTGTTCTTATCTTCGTTTTATTATTCCTACGTTTTCTGTCATTGTCCTATCATGATTCTCATTCTCTTCTCTCTATTTTTGAAAACGGTAAGTTATATTGTACCTACTTGCAAATAACACATTTGTGCATAAAAGTACAGAAATCAAATTGAACGAGGATGCCTCTGTCTATAAGCAGTCTTTCGCTACATGTTTCTGAGGCGTGACGCCATTCCACGGCTGATTCATCAATTATTCTCACTTTCCTTCTCACTCTCACTCTCTCTCTCTCTCTCTCTTTCTCTCTCTGCACTCTTCTGGCGTCTCTTTCCCCCCGTCTGACGATGCGCCGCACACGTCTTTGCGGCGTGGATAAACCGAGCCTCCTATACTGAGCCAGATAAACCAAATACAAAATACAAAATCTCTCGAGTCTTGTCATATCGAGTGGCTAAAAATAGAACCGTAGTGGCTGGAAAGAATTGTGCAGGCGATGATCAATGTGACCACCATTACCAGTACCAGGTATCTGCAGGACTCCAGGATCAAGATAATCCGACGTGCTAATGTGCAAGGATATTTATGGGCCCGACTGTCCTTTGCAGCAACAAAACTGAGCCGACATTGTGCTGGAAACACGTGTGTGTTGAACTGTGCACAACATTCCTTCACCATACCGACGTGTGGGCGTCGAGGAGTCGAGCCTGGAGGTTCGTTTTGAACTCTCGGAATATCACCAGGTCAAAGGGGACAGACGATGATGAGCATAGAACTCGGTCCAGCTGAATTTCTCGGACTCTCGATAAAATCTAGTTCGCGGTGTTTCTTCCTACACTCCGCGAATACATTTAACCAAGGATTCACCTCTCAACAAAGCTTAGACGTCATCCATGAACTACGTTACCATTTTCGGAGGTGGGTAAAACTGGTAATGTAGTTTATGGCCGACCCATTAGTAGAATGCAAAAAGTAACACCTGCATCACATATGTTAATACCTGACAGTGACGATTGAGCGTGATTTGATCTGATTTCGAGATCGGATGCACTATTATCGGCTTTCCAATCAACCCTCTCTGAGCTGAAGGATGAGTTCAAGGAATCTAGTAGCTCGTACAATTCTTGACAACGCAACTGAAGGGACAAAGCCGTGAAGATTACATAAGAAAACCGAACTCCACATGGAAAAATATCTACCTACAACAAGATGTCACTAGTGTTCCATGTGCACCGAAGACAGTGGAGGGAGTACAAGGCGACAGTTTGAATGGAAAACTTTCCACCAATCACATTGCAAAATCAATGATTGGTCGATCTTGGGCATCCCTGCAACCAATGACACTTCGGTGCCAATAGAACTGGTAGAAAAAATAAACCTAATGTGTACGATTAATGTGACAAGTTTAGTAAATTATGCCATTTAAGTTCGGTTTCCTCGTTCAGCCTCCATGGATGAAACTTTGGGACGGGTTTCTTGACAGTGTACCACCGATACCCAGAAACCATGGTAGATTCTATAAGCGCGCTTTTTTCCTGACGGGACTTTTTGCCGCTGTTAAAGAAAAGCCTTGAGTTAGTTGTGGGAATGTCAGTGGCTGTGGCAGAGTTCAGGTTCGGGAATAACTGACGGAACGGCGCCAGACGATGGGTGTTGGGTGTTGGGTATCAACTGCGTAAACTCTCATCCGTGGTTTCGAGCACGTGTGCACATAAATATACGTATATACTTACACGCGTTGTGCGCACGTTTTCAATTTCAATCAGGCAAACTGTATAAGATATATATACATGTGTGTCACTCCACTCGGTGAACCAAAAAATTTATCATCCTTTTTTTTATTTTTTTTTTACGAAGTCCGGTTGTACAATATAATTACCAGTTTAGACCACAAATGCTACGCAGAAAAAAACGGAGAGTCTGCGTTATAAGAGAATCCATTTCCAACCGGGTCAATCCAGGGCAGAGATTGTCCACTAGATTGACGAATTTTATCCGTTTTGATCGGATGTTTCACATCTGCAAGCCGAGACGTACGTAGAAAATGAGGTTGAAGTTAGTAACGTATATTGTAAAGACACATGACAAGGTGAAGTTGTTATTTCGAAACTTTAGGATTCTCTAAGATTCCATCGACCGTAGTGAAGCGAAGTATGAAAACTTAACTTCTTGAAAGTCGTTACAAAACTGTAAAATAGTGATTTTCTCACGAACGTTTCACGACGTTAACTTCACTAACTTTAACCTCGTCGCAGAAAAAGGTTGAATTAGTGAATTACGGATGTTTCAATCGAGGAAGAAAAAATATATAGGACTGAACCATTCGAGGAATCTGTTCTGCTCGGAGCCCAGACGTCGTTTGAACGTTGTTAAGAATATTGAATATATCCTAAGAACTTCGTGCAGTGCTTCCATAGATGCAATATAGATATACCTACGTGAAGTTGGCATGAATTTCTTTACATACGGCTGCACGGGTATCAGAGATTTCCTCAACTTGAGGTAAAATATTCAATGAGATCTGGCTCCTTCGATTCAGAAAGGCCTGAGAATCCCCGGAATTTTATGGTATAGCGTATACATGCCTATATCTTACCACATTTATGGCAGCCATAACGGTATATTTGACCGGCAGTCCGTGCACCGCTCGTAATTGATCCAGCAATTCATTTATACGGGGTGAATTCTTTGCCAGAAAGAGGAAATATACCCGACACGAAAGTTTTAATCGAAAAAGTTTTGCCAATTGTTTCGCGTATTACGTATCTATAGCTCGCTTGCTTGCCACTTGGACGCTCCGAATGATCACTTTTTTACTTTTCATTACCTTTAATGATATAAGAAAAGTATTGGTTTCGATCGAAAATTACTTTTTCCAATTACAACGAATCCTTGCGCTTTCGAACCTCTAGAACTGGAAAAATAGGTTTTTTAAAAAAATGTCGGTCTGTCCGACAAACTCCAGGGATAATCTCGGAAATGGTTAGATGAAAAAATTTGAAAGTGACGGGATTTTACCATCAAATGAGGAGCATGAAAAAATATCATGTCCCGTTTAATTTGAACTTCTGATTCTACCGGAAATAAATCGACATTCAATATTTTAAGGAAAAAAATATACTTTTTCGAAATAACCGATTACGATTTTCCCAGTTTATATATTTAATTTTTTTTTTTTTTAATTACATACTTTCTGTTTTCCAGTATTAGAATTTAGTCCAGAACTAAATTTTGGTAAACCGTGATAAATAAAATATACGCATATTTTGCAAAGCCAACTTCTTGAAAGTCATTCTAAAATTGTGCAGTAATGATTTGTGTTCCCCGATGTTTACTTTACGTCAACGTTATTAGCTTCAGCCTCATACGAAAAAACAGTTTTTCTGGCTTGTTGCTTCTAGGTTCCAAATTCCATTGGCTAACTAACGCCAACGATTTTTTCAAAAAGTTTCTTCTGAATCTGTAGACTATTTGGACGCGAATTTGATTCATACTAATTGTAAATGTATTCAACTCGTGTAAACTGATTCGAAACTGTGTTACCGTATCTCTTCGAATACTGACTACGGATTCAATAAGAAAAATCCATATTCTCGTCCCATGTGCATTTTTATTTCTCCACCTAGTTTTAAACAGAAACTGAACAATGCGAAATACGCTCAGAGCACAATACAACGTGATAAAGCAAATGGCAGCAATTACCATCGGGAGCGGTCTTTTCATCAACCTCGGCCGTAGGTAATCGTGAAATTGAAATTGATCCGCTTACCTGCAACAAAAATACAAACAACCGTGCTCAGCTATAGGATATAGGGAATTCGATGCGAACCCAACCAACGTCCGAACCTCACCATTTTTGATTTTGTTCAAAATTTTTCGTGCAATTCTTCAAACTCTGAAACAGTAGTTTTGTTCAACCAGTCAATTATTTACAAATATTTACAGTAATTTTGAACAGGACCTTTTTCAAAATTGTCGGAAACTGTATTTTTTATTCGAAACATTTCAAGACCGGGTCTTGACCGGGTCTTTTTTTTTAGCACTTTTAAATTTTTCGGTCAACAACAAAACATTGTTTGAACTTTCTGAAAATTCCCTAACGATTCTCGAAACTTCTTTTTTCACGCAGAACATTTCTAAATCGATTTCACTATGGAGCGATTTTTGACTCGATTTTTCTGGCACATCCAACTGTTTTTTATCGACTTCCGAATAAATATACGGTTAAAAATTGTACGATATACGCGTGAATAAAAATCATATTATTGGCGTGAATTTGAAAGGACGCGATTGATCGTAGTTATTGGTAAGAAAAAAAAAAAATCATCGAGCCAACATGAATATAATGGGTGAAATGATATAAATTTGGCGTCGGCATGAGGCAAAGATACGCCGATCCCATGATCCAGACGCATTAATTCACCCCATGACAGAAACCCTATTGCGATGATGTCAGGCTGCTTTTCGTGACTCAGTGAATCACGCGGTTGTCTATCATCCCCCTCCCTTTTTGCAATAAAATGCCGAAGCAGTAGTGACAATAAGAGAGCAAGTCACGCAGTTGCAGCCGTTCTCGACGATAAATCAGAGCGACGAGTATCGTACTCTTCAATTTCAAAAACATAGGTATATAGTATTATAAATAATAAGTACAGAAAAGAGACAAAGTCCTGCCCGAACAGGTTGTATAAGACAAGAGAATGAGTATTGATCGGATGACTCACTACAGAAACACTGTTGAAAAAATTTCGTTACCGCGTTCGGGAATCACTGTAACTGACAACAAATGTCAAAAATGATCATTGATGCTATTTGTGAAAAAAAAACATCCACTCCTCCATATTTGCTAGCGTGGTAGATGGTTGAAACGGTTTTTTAAATGAAGCGTTACAAAATATATTGGCTAGTCTCCGAGCCTCACCATTTTTGAAATAATTTTTTCTAGCAAAGCCTCTAATTTAGAGAATATTTATGATTCCTTTCAGATTATTTCGAAACTTGGTTTTGGGAGTGAAGATTTTTTCGCAATCCTCATTATCGGAAGATGCTTGTTCTGTAAAGCGATTCAAGTTCGTTATCGAGACGGTGCGCGGAAAAATGTTTCTTACAAAACCTAACGAGTTGTGAATCATACTTTTCAGAAAAAAATTTTTTGCAGTTTTTTCCGACAGGGATGACGACCAGAGACGAGTCTAAATTTTATGGAATACCCCAAACGTTTGTGGAAGATATACAGAGAAAGAAGTTCCGAAAGGTTTTTACGTTGCAGAAGACTGGCTGCAACTTTGAAGAAAAACGTTAAAATCGATAATTAACGCTGTTTCAAGGCAAAAGATCTACGTTTCCATATCAAGCAGAATTGGCATGTTTGACATTTTCAGCTTTCAAAAATGTTGAAAATGATACTTATCGCTGTGTTGTGAGAAAAAAATCTATCCAATAACTCCGTGTCTGGTAGGATCACGGATGGTCGAAATTGTTTGCAAATGATTGTCGAAGATCTGTAGAAACATCGGCTGAAAGGTTTTGACATTGCAGAGGACTGGCTGGAACTTTGAGGACAAGTGTTGTGAAACGACAATCAACCCAGCACTCAATTATCACTCGATTATTCGTGGGTTGAAGTCTGAACAAGGCGAACTTCGCGTACTGCAGGTCGACAGGGAATTCGCATCGTCTTTCCCTCAACACGCCGTGTTGCACATTCGTCAACGGCGATCCGGAGAGCGTCATTAACGTTTTAACGAACTTAGTCGTTCGTGCATACATAGGGGGAGGTCGAGGGGTTTCCACGTGAACACGATCTGGGGCTCGAATCACTTCCCTGCAGTCTCGTTGAACGTCTGCACCGGGACGGTGTAACACGCGAGGCAAACCTACCCAAGTACGAAAAAAGCCATCCCCCTGCAATGATAATTACTCGTTGGCGCTAATTAGCGGCGTCGACGAGAACGTGCTAAAGAGGCGTGTCGACGGCGAGAAAAGCTCCTTGTCGTCGACGAAAAGCTGACGACGCGAGAGAGACGAGAGAGGGTTCTTTTACGGCATCATTTCCTTCCTTATTTTCCAATCTTCTTCCTGTCTTCGCCTCTTTCCTGCATCGGTTCTTGTCACGGACAGCTTTGCCCCACCTATGAAACCTCCAATGCGCATGGCTGCATTCGCCGTTTGCATCTTGCTAGGTACCGGAATTAATTCTGCAGCGTTAAACTTGTTCCAGATGTCCCGGTCCAATTGGATTATGAATAAACGTTGGTGCCTCGATGCCTCGGGAGCCATTACATACCTCGGTACATATGTACACCTAATTGATGATCATTTACGTGGAGGACACGGTACTGCAACAACGTCAACAAAGAATACTCCCGACTGACAACGGAGTGTGCCAAAGAATTGTCTCGCGTCTTTGACGATGAAAATTTACGCGATGACGATGGTCATCTTTCAATTTGAAAACGGAAGCCGCAAATTCGTGACATGAAATTCACATTTACGCGGATCAGAGAAAAATATATGCTTTTTTAATAAAATTAATTTCTAGACCCATTTTTGTGGAAAATTTTCTCGTGGGAACGTAAAATTTTGTTGTTAATACCAAAATTAATGAAATAATTGTTTAGAAGTCGAAAAAAATATTTAATTGAATAATACTTATAAATACCAAATCTCGATTTTAATTTAGTCAGTTTAATGAAATAATCATTTTTCATGGCATTATCAAAATGTTGAAAACCCTCGGGTAGATTCTACCAAATCTTTTAATACAATTTGCTAAATCTATTCAATAAAATTTACAAAATCGTGAGAGTTATTGATTGATTTCCGATCTCAAATAACATTTTACATCGTAAATCTACAAGATTTTTTTTTTGAAGTGGCAAAATACTTTCCGTAACGCGTTAAAAATCCTTTCTCGCGAGATAAGTAAGACGAGCAGTTATTAGGAGGAGCTCCAGTCATCTCTCTAGCATAATCAGTAGAATTAAATCATTCGTGTTCTAATACCATTGAATCAGCCAGTCAATTCACAACGGCATATTTTTCTACCGTTGTTTAAAGTGGCACTTAATTCACGTAGCATAAATTACAATCAGACGATAATATTTTCAGCTACAACAATGAAACAATCATTTTTCAATCTTTACAAAATGATTTCACTGTGTATATTTGATTTCGCAATGGCAACGGAATCTATGGGATTGTGATGCCAAACCTTTTCTTAGACATTACTAAACCATTTTGTTTTCCGCGCATTATAAAATCAACTACACTTTGTGGTTGTGTGACAACAATGTTTGGTCCTGTATATTATCCCTGAAATTTCGTTTCCAGGATCAAATTTTAGTCATTACTACAACATTTTTTTTTCGGATGTACAAGGAGATCAACAGGCTATTATAGCTTAAACAGAAAACTCAATTTCAACAGTATCCGGCAATTTCGGACATTCCTGTAGCCTTGCCGTGATCTGTATAGTTGCGGTTGTTGAATACAATCCGTGCGGAAAACCCACTGACACGATATATAGGACACGTTTTGTCGGTGACTCGGAAGAAAACGAAAAAAAAAAAAAAACAAACAAACAACTTTTCACGGCCTAATGGTAAAAAAACTTGTCCTTCAATCGACGCTTATTCGCTTCGTTGGTCTAACAAGGGATTCCAACACAAAGAGGGCGAAACCATCTCATGCATAAATTGGTATGGATTTTTTGTAAGTAAGTATTTAAAAATTTTCTAGTATTAATTACATCCATGGAGAAAATTTTACCTTTCACTGTTGAAAAGATTATGGAAGATTATGGAATCATCATGATTATACATTCGAAGGTAAGTGGATCGTTGCTCTTTAAATACAATTAGGAAAAGTTTTCCGTGCAAGTGTAACAAATTCGCATTTTAGTCACGCAACGTCTATTTTACAATTGGTTTCGAGAGTACATAATATTGCTGATAATGGTAACAACGGTAGAGAGAGAAAGAGAGTAAAGGAAATACGTTCCTGGGGTTTATTCAGACCATGAGCGAAACGAGTGACACATATAAACGGGGAATTTTTTTTTTTTGTTTTTTTTACCTTTTATAGAAGTTAAGTCGATGGCCGATACAGATGGCACAAGAAGAATTCCAGCGTTGGTAACAGCGAGCAAAGTCGGCGTAGCCGACAAATGCGAAACCTTGGGACTCGTAATGCCCCGTTTTTGAACACTGTAGCTTTTGGCTCGCCTCCTGAAGAAGGGGGAGTCTAGGAAGGAATCGTCGTACTGTGGCATTTTTTTTTTTTTTCTTGTTCTTTCTATTATATATTCGTAGAAACTTTCACTTCCACCAACTAAAGTCTCACAGTTTGGTCGGCGAAATGACTCGAATCATCCCGTTTGCCACAAAGATACTGATTAATTTATAATTGTTTTTCCAAGGCGAATAATAATCACTACAGGACAAAGTTTACAGCGCTTAGCTGACGACAGATCCAAACTACTTGCCACCGTAAAATCCTCGCCGGAAAGTTTTATTTATAGATTATTATACGGCAATGCCACAGAGCATTATGGGACGGATCAGCCTTCCACGTAGCGTTGATAATAATTTCATTAGAAACTTGAATTGGCCAAATTTTGACCGACGGCGTCGCGACGCCACGATTTATTGTGCCCAGCTGAGCCGGTCGCTGTTTCATCTTGTTACTTTCATTCTGCACACAAGAGTAAACATTAACAACGTGTAACGACGCGTTTTTAACAACTCCGGAAGAACGTGATCAGCGAGTTGTAAGTATACTCGACGACTGAATCGCGAGGAGCGATAAATTTTCGTCCGATCGTTTACCAGTCGGTCCTATATATATATATATAACGACTATAAGCGAAATGCAAAGCTTCGCAGCAGTAACGTAAGGTGAATTATTTGTAAGCCCCGATGACATCATGGACGGATAGTAATATCGCGGTATAATATAATAAGCAAGCATATACATCTAGATATTACGACAGAAGGAATAAGCAAGACACGCAAGGCTGCTGTGGCGGCGGATTTATTTTTGGGCGCAAGACGATGTGGACCAAAAAACACTGTGCAAGTTTCACTTTTAGCCCGACGAATAAATCCCCGCGATCGGTTAACGGTTCCGAGGGAATTTTTACACCCGTAGCAATACAAAACACGCCGGCAATATCTCGATGTAAAGAACAAATAATTAAAGACCGTTTCAACGTATTTTTTTTTCTGTGGGGACTAAAAGTGTCGGAGAATTAGAAAGTGAGTGAGTCGGAACATAGAATTTTCGAAAACGTAAAAATCTGATCGACGGAAGTTCAAAATGCAGAAAATCGGCAGAAGAAAAGTAAAAATTTAGAAAGTCGAAGCATATAAAACCAAAGTATAGAATTATCAAGAGTGAATAATAAAGACTTAGTTCTCTATACTGGGACTTTTCTACATTTCGACATTCTACACCTGAAAATTCGACAAAAATACGTTTCGGCATTTTTGAAAATATCATTACGTGTCTCTCCTATTTTCCAATCCTTCATCATGTTTCATATCCACGATTCTACACTTTGATTTCTACATATTGACTCTTCTATATTTCAATTCCGTAAATTTCGGAATCCTATGATAGGAAACGTATATTTCCGCATCTCCGACAGTTCAATATTGTAACCCTTCTATTCTCTGATCATTCTGCATTTTTAGCCCTGACCATTTGTGCTTCAAAAAAATTTACCGTCAATCAGAGCACATGATGCAGACGGAAAAAAGACGTAGGGCTGACCTTCTTAGTCTGTCGTCCGTAAATAATTGCCGTGGTTGATACGAGGTCGCAACAACGATCGGATTCTGCTATCAGCGATCCGCAACGCTACTCCAAGCAGATATATATATATACATATATATATATATATATATATATATATAAAGTGTAAGTGAGCACGTTGTTATTTTCTCCCCTTTGGTAATCCGGTGCTATTTACAGAGAGGCGGAACTATTACGTTAAGAGTGGGGTTTACATCATTTTAAATGTTTAACAAAACTAAATAACGATGCCGGTAGTCAACAGATAAGAATGCAACTCTTTAAGCGCTTGACACACAAATTATACGGCTTATAGTTTGTACTGGGTCAAATGTCAATCCAACGAACGACTCTTTATACACGTCGACCCAACGTGGAAAAATATTTCTGCCAGTTATTTATTTATTTTTTTTCAACCAATTTGTTATAGACTCTGATTATCTCTGCACCGAGGGAAATTTATAGTTATAGTCAACATACGGTCCTCTAAGATTTTTATGTTTCACCATTACAGTTCTGGGTACAAAAATGGAAATGAATTTCGTAGTTCAAGCCAGAAAATCTAATACGTGTTACTATTTTTTTTCATTGGGGACTCTTGTGCTATATTTTTTGTAACCGTGTATTGGCGGAGAAATAAAATGCTGCTCAGGATTGACTCGACTGAAAAAAAAAGGTTGCCGACTGAAGAAACAGATTGATTTTTGCAATGACCAGAATAACAATTGCTTGTATAATCACATCTTTTTTCAGTTGTAATAATATTTAAAGCGTTATTGCTACGATAACAATTTCACGACACGTTTTTAATAACTACGTAACAAGTAACAAGTATTTTTCCACAGGGTATATGCAATATGGCGGTGTGATTTTCTACGATCGTATTATTCTAAAAATACGCGATGCCCTTTTGAGAGGAAGGTCTGGAACCGGCCTACGAGTACCCTTAACACTCGAACGAATCCCGACGAGGCCAAAGATGTACCGAATAAAATGACGATACAGAGACCGATGGTATCACTTTGCCCTAAACTCGGAGAGGGAAGGAGAATCGGCGATCTCTGTTGTTACTGGAGCGAGAAATAAAACGAATTGCCGCGGAATTCTGAGAGGAACGAACACAAGTTCAGAATGCGGTTCGATTCTACAGAAATCAGTTCTACAGACTAGTCTGTGTAGGAATATTTTTTTACAGAGTATTTTTCTGCAGAAGGGAATTCTGGATTCACATCATAAATAATCCTGCATGTAATATTCTACAGCAGAATTGTTCTACAGAATATTGTGTCACAGAATATTTTTCTACACAATATTTTTCTACAGATCGTGTTTGGCACAACTCATATTAAGAGTAATCATCGAATCGTCAAAATTATACATTTAATCATAAATTTCGTATATTTTGATTTAATTTAATTCAATAGAATAATCGTGCAGGATTATTTCTGATGAAATTCTCGAGTTCCTTTCAATACGAATTTTTCTATATCTATACCGCAGAGCAATTTTCCTGCAGGATACATCGTGCAAGATTATTTCTTATGCGAATCTCGAATTCCTTTCTGTAGAGAAATATTCTATGGAAAAATATTTTGTAGGACAATTTTCGTGTAGAATACATCGTGCAAGTTTCTTTGTGATGTTAATTTAGAATTCATTTCTGTAGGAAAATATTTTGAAGGAAAAATATTTCCGTAGAAACGATTCTGTGGAACATTTGCCCTGTAGAAATGATTTCTGTAGATTCGAGCCTCCTCCCACGTTTAACACCAACGTCGTGTAACACGGGGTACACAAAGAACACAGGACAATGCTGAAGGTGTCACGTCGAGTGTCTTTTTTACTGTCCAGCAGTATTTCGAAACCGGGTTCGCGGTTTCCGGTGCCCACCGTCTAAGAGTTCTTCATCTCCGTCGTTCCGCAGGCAGACAAGCAGCGGATTGTTTCTTCTCTTTTTCACCCGCGGTCGGTAAATGTGAGATGCTAGCTTGAAATCAAGACGAATCTCGCGCAAGAAAAGTATCACAGTCCCGTTGGCCACGCTCAGTATGTGTATGAATAGAAAGAAGCTTCCTATCATACGCGAGTAGCCTTGTACTTTGATTTTAGAACTCGTAAAGATTTGTACCAGCTCTTGCTCAACCTCGCGAGAAGGAGGAAAAACCGACCGAATATCGCAGCTATCAAGATAAATTTTTTTGGCAATTTTTTTGGATGTTTTTTAACCACGATTGTTCGGCGACTCAAGTCCTGGTTGAAGTACTAAATTTAACCCTTAAGTTGCATACAGGGGTCAGAACGACTCCACGACATCTTCACCGTGAATTCCATATGAAAAACGTACAAAATAATCTGATTTGATTCAAGTTACATGATGATTCTTTTTCAAGAAATTCAAGTTCAATCCCTCAAATGAGTACCTTTTGTTCATCGTGCAGTATATCCATATTTTTTTTATTACATATCCATGTCTCGAGAGTTAGTCCGTCAATTTTCAGTTCAAAGTATTGAAAATTCAGTGAGTTATGATTTTTTGAGTAGAGCATTCCATTTTCCGGTATTTTGTTGTTTTAGGAATTTTTTTCCCTTACTCTAAATTTCATTATGGTAAAGATAACGAATTTGCCTTGAAATATAGTAGTTAAAGAGTAATTCAGAATTTTCTGAAGTTGTTTAAATCGATATCTCCGTTTCTTCGCAATGATCTTCGAAACAACGAGAAATCAAATGAGGTAACTCAAATTATTGCCGATTTTCAAAAACCACGTGATAGCGTGGAATAAATTGCACGGCAAGTGTTGGAAATCATTCTGTCTTGCGATGGACACCAAACGGTTTTTATTCATCAACGTTCTGTTGACCTCTATATCTTCTAAAGTGATTTCCATTGGTTTCCAACAATTTATTGCGATTTCTTGCGATTCTACCGAATCCAGAAATCACTAAAAAACCATCCAAAATGCTAGGAAATCACGTATCACGTTGGAGATCAATGAAAATCGCAGAATAACGTAGAAATCAATAGAAATCGTTCTGAATCAATGTTAATTCATTGAAATCATTCATTCGATGTCCAAGCGAATGGTCCCTTGTGGTTGGGTTTTAAATATACTAACAACTTTAATCCACGCAACGCAATTGCAGCAAAAAATATCAATATCACTGATTTTGAGCACAATAAATGTGCGGATATAGAAAGTAAACAATCGGTCGAATTTATGCTTCTCCAAGGCGGAATACAGCGTTGACTTATTTGTAAATACGTAGTTCGTTTTTTTTTTTTTATTCATCTGTACACGACAGAAAAACAACGTTGTATATAATAATTCACATACACCACAAGCCACTAGAGTAATTCCCGTCGCTTCGATGAATAATATCGACGTTCGAGGGGCGGTAAGCTTTGATCGTCAGCGTATAATCGAACCGCACAGCAGCTTTGACGTATCGGACGCGACACTGACCCGGTGATCCTTAGCCGGCATTTTAATACCCAAGATGGTAATTGAGGACAGTCGAATGGTCGTCAACAGGCCGCGGTTTCCATCCGTACGTTTTTCAACTCTTGACCCAGTTCCCCGCACTTCCGTTCACATTTTCCGGGCACGTTATTTCGGGATTGTTTCGGCCAGAACACTGCCGGTTTATTTGTATCCCCTTGTTCGCCAGAGCTGACGAACGGTCCAACTGCGCCAACTGGCATCCGCACCGCGCCTGATCTAGTATTATGCAAAACTCGCGTTCCAGCTCGTTCGGCCCAACTCAATGTCACGCTTCGTTCGATCGACGAGGCACAATAAAAACCAGCTCTATTATTAGCCGCGTATTGAGACGGAGAAAAATCCACCGCTAGCCTTGCGCGTCAACGCAAGGTAGAAACACGCACGTGGTCAACGACCCACTGTAAGGTGCAAATTGGACGTGCAGTCGACGTTGGAAGAAGCAAATCGAGACCGACAGAAACTGATGTGAGGTGATCAGCTGATCGGCGACCAACACCGTCGGCATCGAGAGGTGGACTAGCATCAACATCGCCAGCGTACGTCGCGACGAGCAGCGCCGTCCAGAGCATCGACGTCACTCTGGTCATCGTATCTGACTTTGGTCAGGGGTCTCTAGATGAGATTGCCTCGTCTATTTTGGCTGACCAAAGACAGGGAGAGAGACCGTGATGATGGTTGTACTCCTTGTCATCGAGTTGCCATTTTTTTCCACCGGTGTCAATACGCAGTAGCTTCGATAAAAGCTCTTACCGCTAATCTTCCACTGCTGTATCACAATGTCAAGGACTGGGGCAGACAGAACTCGGCCGCAGATCATTTAGCATCATTGGAGGATAATTTCTTCAATTAAGGAAGATGGGCTTTTTTCGATTACCAAAACAACCGATAGAGCAGGTCTCGATTCATTAACCCCTTGGCAGTGTGGCGAAAATGAGATTTTCGTGCCACTTTTGTGTCAGAAACAAAATTTGATTGATTTATCCTACAATCACAGTATCGCAGTTTTTGAGATCGCTGAATTTGAATCTGAAATCAGATTTTGTAAATTTGCAATGGCGGATGCAAATTCGAAAAGTAATTGGATGTCGACAAAAGTTTGTATCTTCAGTTTTTATACTATTTTATACAACGCGAGCATGTTTTACGCGTTTTTTTCATGCGTGTTTTCCGTACACGAAGTACCCGTATCTATGCCGCTGGAGTAAGTCTGGGAATGCGCATGCGTTGTCACAAACAAATCTGACATTACGGAAGCTTAACCTCAATTTCGTGCTTCCTGAAAAAACGCGTAGCATAAATAAAAAATCGTGTGCAACAAGGAGGCAACAGTCTCACTATACGTATACTATTTTATAGTATGTTGGATATTCGTTCTAATTAACTCAATGAAATCACACTTTAAATTGGTAACCGCCATGTTGGATCCGCCATTTCGAACTTAAGTAACCTGATTTCAGATTCAAATTCAATGAATCCAAATACCGCAAGATACTTTCGTCGGAATCGAACTATTTTTCGAATTTGCATCCACCGCACTGAACCCCCCATTATGAATAATGGAAATCTGACTTCAGATTCAGATTCAACGAGTAAAAAAACTACGGCTTACCATACAAGAGTCAAATCGGTACAGTAAAAACATGTCTTTTTCAAATTCCCACATATGCGTCGTAACACAAAAGTAGCACGACTTCAGTCAAGGGATTAAGATGATCGAATGCCAGTGTGTAATACGATGTTAAAATTCGTGAAGTTAATGTGATGATGCATTTTTGTGAAAACTCGTTATTTTCCCACTTTGAGGTTAGGTGTCTAAAATTCGGTAAGCCGTACCTTGCAGTGTGAAAAAGTTCAACTCGCACTAAATTAATCTGAACTTGCAAGACAGTGATTTTTCAGCTAACGCGCTCGTAACGATGACCTTACTAACTAACTTCACCCTCGTGTCTTGTGCCGCTGATTACTTTGTAGACTAATGCTGATCGATTAATCGATTAATCGGCGGCTTCAATTAATCCGTTTTTCGATTAATTGGAAGAAGCATTAATCGAAGCTGCCGACTAATCGCACAGCAGTAGTGTGTACACATCAATTACTTCGTGCAATTTTGAAAACCAGTTCGAAACCTGGTCAGCAGCCTACCGTCAGTGATGGAATAAACATTACCAGGTGCAGCAACGGTGACGTGCAGTGTCATCTCGAATGGCAGGAACGAATGACTTTTAAGCAGGTGTTCGTGCTGCACCGGAAATACGTGAATACATGAACACAGAGATCCTGTAGCGCACCGTTAACTATCGTCGCGGAAAATCCAGTCGTCCGAGTTTCACAGCTACTATTCAACGTGTATAAACTGGTGAAAGACTGCTAGATTTTCGGCGCTGATAGTGCGGCAGACTATTTTTCCGTTATTTCTACTGGTATGATGGTAGAGAGATACGCGATTCGAACATTGGTCATAACTTTAGACGTGGTGTTTGAATGCGGGCTTTCAACGTGCGTCGAATAGGTTATGAACGCTCTACCGGCTTCTGATTCTTCGATTTTTCGCTACCGCTACTAGCGAAGCTAATTAGCGAGGAACTATTTAAAGAATTTCATCCGGCGTGGTAGACGAGCGGAATAAATTATATGCAAGAACCATGATCATCCGGTGTACCTGAACCCAGTGAAGTCATTAGCAGAATTCAAAGTTTCGCATTCTTCTTCGGGAGTATAAACTCGTTGGAAGAACGATCCTTGAAATATTGCAGTTCTATCCCACGAGGTGTATGTACAATTTTTATTTGCACATAGCGCGATAGCTGCAGGTACATAGTTATACGGAGTCAGGTAAGCGGAAGTTGGAGCGCTGCTGGAGATGCAAATTTCACCGTGGCTTCGGCTGCAATTTCAGGGGGGAAACGCTCGTTATTGAAAAAAATGTCGATGCTCCGCACCGGCGCGCACTTTACGGAATAGCAATAACTTCTTCTCATCTTGAGTAATTAAAAGTCAA
This sequence comes from Neodiprion virginianus, assembly GCF_021901495.1. NCBI lineage: Eukaryota > Metazoa > Arthropoda > Insecta > Hymenoptera > Diprionidae > Neodiprion > Neodiprion virginianus. The sequence goes on along the minus strand of NC_060878.1, from coordinate 15,060,659 downwards.
TTAAATTTGGATCTATGATACCGTTTGATGGAGATTATTCTCAACAAACATTTCCGACTTACCTGCAAATGAAAACATCAAGTATAATATACTCGGTCAGAGTTTTCCATCTTTTATACTTTCATAATTTCGATGCCGAGGGATCGCTATTATTCAGAGGATTCATTGTATCGAGTGTAGCTCAAATTGGGCAACGGCTAATCCTGTTGATCCTTTTTACGGATTACACTGTGCATGAAGTGGCGTTAAGGTCAAGTTAATCCGTAGTGAAGAAAGTTGAGGAAGGAACCGAGTGCAAAGTCACGTAGTGGTATAAAGTCACGTGTCTAATGGCATAAGCGCCAACTTACGACATTTTCCTGTTGAAAAAGGCGAGATGTCGTATATTTTTTTATAAAACCATGAAAATATGGTCAGAAACGTTGAAATTGAATAACCTCCCGGTGAAAATTGAAAAAATTATCTACTACGGTAGTTGCCTAACGGCGCAATTGCCAAAAATTATTACTGTTATTCCTATCATTCCTATAATTGACGATTTGGATAATCGACGTTGAGAAAATCTACACCGTAACTGTAAAATAACTTTGTCAGTTTTAATTCTTTGTGCGTTTCAGTAGTCTTAAAGCGCTTTCAGAATTAAAAAAAAAAAATTAGTGGTTGCAGCTTTTCGGTTTTAGCTTCGAGAATTGTTTTGAAAGGTTTCTGCATTTTTTCAGATTTTGATTTATGTATCGTTGGTTTTTAGAACGACTGCAAAAATATGGTGATTAGGATCTTCCGTTTGGATCTTTTTTTTTTCACGTATACTTATGAAAAATATTGTATTTGCTTAACGTACGACGAGGCTGAAGTTAGTAACGTTAATGTATCGAAACGTTGAAACAAAAATTACTATTTTGCACCTTTAGAATACCTATAGAAGTTAAATTTACAAGATTTGAGTTCATTGACGCTGTATTGCCAGATGACTAAATTTCAAGTAATCCTAAAGTTGCAAAGGCACGACTTCTTCCAAAGGTGTCGTTACAAACTTCAGCTTCGTAACATGTGACCTTTTCCCTTTATATTTTCAAACTCTTAATTTCGATTGAATTATAAGTTTTCACCATTTGCAAAGCGATCGATGAAAAAGAATTACACACTCTTTTGTTACTAAATTTACATTTTTTTGGTTACGACCTTATGCCATTAGATACGCGAAGTGTGCACGGTAGGTGCAACCTATGTTACACAAATTGTATGTGCATGCCAAGAGTCGTTGCTCGTTATTTTTTGCATACCAAGATCAAAGTTGTCCAGTCTTGAGTGTATAGCATGGAGAGGAAGTAACACATGCATATTCATGAATCCCATTGAAATGAACTTGAGGGCGAAGCCTGCACCAGCGGCCGAACGTCAAGTCGCAAATCAGCAAACAAAAGGAGCTGGAGCGAACGACAAGTAAAAAAGAAATCAAGATCCTCTAAAAATCGGGTAAAATTTTATTCAGACTTGTACCTTCAACAATCACGAACAAGAATGGTCGACACAATGGTTCCCGGAATGGAATCGGTAGCGAAAAAGTTTCACAATATTTCGGTCCCAATTTCCGCAGTTCTCTTTCTTTATTTCCATCCTGACGCGTCCTCATATCCCATCCCAACGTTCGCAGTCTCTTTCTCCCTCTCTCTCGGTCTGTCTCTTGTTCGCTTTCGGTCCACCCTTCTTCCTTTCCCTTGCGGCATACAGGACCGCTATTTGCACAGCGGTGAAGAGCGAAGCACACGACGGCGACGAGCGTACTATACAATTATTTCAATGAACTACCGAGATGGAGATGTAATGAGTTTGCCTTTCATAGGTCTCTCGTTCCGTCTTCTCGATGCGACGCGCAGCCCAGCCGTCTCCATTTTCACTGCGTACCCACATTCGCATCCTGCGGTTCATATCAGATGTGGAAAAATGACCTCCGTGCTCATTTATTCTTCTTTACACAACGCAAAAAACCCCAAGATTTCTATAACTCGGCCGGGGTTTGGTAATGTGTCGTTAGCTGACGTACCGCAGAAAGAATGTTCGAACGATTCTTACGGCGCACAGTGGTCCGAAAGCCGGAATTCCTGGCCAAAACCCCCAAAACCGAAAGTTATCATCCGAGGTAAAGCTTCACATATTTGTCAATAGATACCATTAGAGCTTTGTAATCCAAAAGGACAGATGTTTATATTCATTCTATGGCCTGTAGTAAACCCTCGAAAGTGACCTTTGTCAAGACTCGCGCGGGACTGTGGTGTGTGCACGCTTTCGAGCGCGGGATAAAAAAGGCTATAGTTTTTTCAATTTGCATCAAAATCGAGTCAACCAAAATGGATATTATTCCTCAAGGTAAGTGAATTACATAAATTTTGTGAAAGAACCAAGTTTCGGAATTTATGGCGATGATATTAATGATGCAATACGAGTGCTGCAAAATAACCTATTTCATTGAATTGCATTACTATCTGTAGAGAATTAGTTATGATCCCCGGAGATCCTGCGGAGATCTCAACGATTCCTAGTGTGAAAAAGTATAGAGAATGTGAAACCGTTGGCATCGCCTGCTCGTTTTTGCTCCATTGGTCAAAAATAAGCATTCTTTGAAGCAGTGTTTTGTCGACTCGGTCGGAGCCTCGTGTCCCGCCTCGTGGGATTAGTGTAGCGCGGCGATGCAGACTTTTTCTTTTGTTTACATATACCTGAGGACTGTTACAAATGTATCTGATGTAATGTACATAGTGTCCAATTTGAATTTCATTGGACTCGCACTACTGAATATTATCACGAAAGTGAATAATTCTGATTTATAAATTATTAAAAGTAAGTAAAATATTTGCAACGAGACTGCTGATCGATTCGTTGAATTATACCCATGGTATTGTATGTCCACAACTGTACATAAGGTACTTATGCATGGCCCACGGATTGTCGAATTAGCCATTTTGCCAATAGGACAGCTCTCTGAAGAAGCTCAGGAGTCGCGAAATAAAGACGTACGGAATTACCGCGAACGTTACTCACGAAATTGCTCGAGAGAAAAAAATATTGAAGATATATTTCTCCGACTTCTAGCTTCTTCAGACCCGCTTATTTCGAGTTTGCGAAAGGCACATCCCAAAATGGGAAAAAGTTTGTTTCCTGAAGCGATCGCGCTTCTAAGTTATGAAAAGTTTAGTTTTGAAGAAGGCGACGCAGACAACGTCATTCATCAAAACGACGTCGATGATGAGTATTCAGATGGCGATTAGTATGTATCTTTAAAAATTATGTTATTTTGTTTTATAAGAAAAAAATCTGTAAGAATTAAAGAAATTAATTTACAAAATATCACTTTCAACAAAGTTGTATCATTTTTCACGGAATATTCCCGCCATTTTCGGTCCACCATTTTTAATTTCGCATTTTTGCATTCGTTTTCGGAATCGGCGACCCCAAAAACATTACTAGTATGAATTTCAGCGAATTGGTATCATTTTTCGCGAAAAACATCCGCCATTTTGGGGCCGCCATTTTGAATTTTGCATTTTTGTTCTTTTTTTCGGAATCAGCGACCCCAAAAACATTACTAGTATGAATTTCAGCGAATTGGTATCATTTTTCGCGAAAAACACCCGCCATTTTGGGGCCGCCATTTTGAATTTTGCATTTTTGTTCTTTTTTTCGGAATCAGCGACCCCAAAAACATTACTAGTATGAATTTCAGCGAATTGGTATCATTTTTCGCGAAAAACATCCGCCATTTTGGGGCCGCCATTTTGAATTTCGCATTTTTGCATTCATTTTCGAAACCAGCAAGCCAAAAAACTATAGGTATAGTAATACTAGCAATTTTCACTGAGAAATATTTGAGTTATTAGTTTTGGCCAAGAATTCGGGCTTTCGGACCACTGTGCGGCGTGTCGTACAACAGAATTATTACACATGGCAGCATATTTGACGGTGTGTTACACACTCTACAAGCAACGCCGACCGTCACACCGATTTAGATCCGCCAACGAATCAACTCGAATTAAGCACAATTCTGTCTAGAGAGGACGATGACGACTTGCTGACGAAGGTTGGATAAATCTTTAGGGTTCTGCTACCGAGGAGATTCACAGCTACAATGTAATTCAAAACTTGTTTTGAGTATATTAGGTACGCACAAATGATTCCTCTGAATTCTTCTCTCCGCAGCGTCGGCGATTGATTTTGTAATTAATACGACGAACTCATGTTTTAACCTGAATGTAAAATAGTCGGGTGACGGTCCGATGGACAAGTTAGACACATGTGTATGAAACCTCTTCTCTAAATTAAACGAGCCTTCTACGGGCGGTGCCAGGGGGTTTCAGTTCATAATCAGACGCACAATGTAAAGGAATGTAAAGGTCCACTATTCACTAATAAATATTATTCGTTATATTACGAACTCGTGTGGGACTTATTTGGACCAAATGGGGGAGTAAGCTCTTAATGATTACCACACTTGCTTCAGTTACCGAAAGCATCTTCCTCCCTCCCTTCTGAGTTCGGCGATAAGATAAGGAAGAAAACAACAAACCACTAAATCGATTAGTCAAGAGACAAGAATTCGATCAGGAGCTTAACACATGCTGCCGTGTATAACGCGATATCCACGAGCAGCTGGAGCAGCGTCATCTGACATTTACAACATTTAGCAACGATCTATCTACGTACATACATCTATCTATGAATTGTTTTCACGCTACTTGATACATCCAACTGCAGTAACGAAGAAGATGGATGGAACAGAGTCGTCCACATCAACTTATGTCTACATCAGTTTACTCAGTCGAGATAGACACAACATTTTTCTTATTTCGCTCTTTCTATTACATATGCATGTATCCTTCATATTCTGTTAACTCAGGAGTAAAATTTATACGTCTTTTCTTTGTTTTGCTTTCGTGGTAAGGAAGATAAGAACACAATTCTGCGGTACAACTTTCTTTGGTGATAACGGCTGCAGTAACGCGACTTTTTTATGTCATGACCGGTGAATCCGAGCAACAACTAAACAGCTGCAAATTCGGTATCGGGTGTCAGTGGCGCGTGCTCACCGGATTACAACTACGCAGTGCGTGATAGTGTCGCGTTATTATTATAATTATTGTTATTATTGTCGATCGCGTTATTACCGTTAATGCCACACAGCTAGTGGGCTGGTCGCGACCCCAACTTAAAGCGAGAACGTACGTGGGGAGAGAACAAAGAGAGAAAACAAAGAGGGGAAGAGAGAGAAAGGGAGAGATCAGTCATGGAGTAATTTGTAGGCGAACCTCAATCACATCCAGACATTAAAAACGTACTTTTCATCATGCAAACGTGGAGGTTTTTTATAACGACCAAATGCAAATAATCAACCCTTTCAGGACCAGCGAGTAATCAGAGTTGGGGCAGAGTAATTGCACGAGAACATGATCCTAATTGGGGGGGGGTGAGCTGTTGAAGTTCTTGTTATACGAATCATAATTCGAAATTCTGAAATTCAATGCGGCGAATCCCTGATAAGATAGCCAATCGAAAATACAAAGATCTCACGTTGTTAAAACTCGGTTCCCAAAAGATAAGGCTAAAGTTAGTAATGTTATTGTAATGATTAACGTTTAACATCGTTATTTCACAATTGCAGGAATGTTTGAAATTCAGTAAATCATAATAAGGCAAAACTTATTCATAGTTTGAAAACTTGACTACCTCAAAATCAGTGTAAACTTGCATAATAGTAATTTTTTCCCAGAATGTTTTGTTACGTTAACGTTACTAACTTCAGACTCGTGTCAAAAGTTTTAACAGGGCTTACTAGCTTAAATACTAAGCGTAAGTAAGTGGAAATCTGACCTCGCCATTTGAAAACTCGATTTATGGATGAACCTGATTTACAGCTCAGAGGATTGCGCCAAAATAGAGTTAATAAATGAGACTAAAGAGACTAAACAAGGTGCAGACAAGATTGTGTAACAGTTTTATTATACAAACTAGACATCGCATACATTGCACTCGTTACACTATTTGTATCTATGACCCTGGTATTCATGGATGGATTGAACCTCCAGCAGCAAGATTATTTAGATCAATGAAGCTATAGCAACATTAACGTAACGAAACCTTAGGGCGGAAAAATTTCTATTTTGCAAGTTTGTAGTGACTTTGAAGTAGTCAAGACTTCAAAATATGAACAAGGTTTTCCTGGTTATGATTTACTGCATTTCAGACATCCGTGCAATCGTGAAGTAACGATGTTCCAAAAGGTGGATCATTACAATAACGTTACGAACTTCAGCCTCCTTCAGATCACACATTTTCCACTCGAGACGGACGCCAATCTCGCGAGAATGAACGAGATGAACGAATAATTTACCGAGAGTGAGAAAGAGGAACGGAGGGGAAAGACAATAAACTTTTGGGCAGGGCCTTGCGAGAGGCAGGAGGATGCAGCACGTGCCGTGAGCGGCGGCAAGGATCAATGAGAAAACGTTGTTTTGTATCCCGAGTCCTGCGACTATAACATGCTTCCTCGAAACGAAAACTCTACGGAGTCGAAGGCGAGCCTGATCCGCAAGGATCGGGAGGCGACGGCGAAGAACGATGATTGTAAGGACCTTGGCTCTTGATTGAATTCCGCGGGATCGGACGTGGCGGTAAAAATAAAAGACGATCGCGGTGAGAATTGGCGCGCGAGAATTTTCCCTCCGCATATGATTTTGACGTTTTGCATCCGGTCCCGGGATCGAGACGATTGCGGTAGCGCGACGTCACGCCGCGCGATTTAGATAAGCTTCGGAGGTCTCGATATTCGGATGAATATATATCGAGTGGCACTCGAGCAGCCGAGTGGCCGTGTGTGGTAAAATTCGATACCGATGATCCTTCGCCCTGTCAGAGGCGCGTCTACTTACCTCCATACTTTTCCGACTTTGGTGTGGAGGCCATGTTCGTCGTCTGCTTAACGCCGGCCGCTCACTATCTCACCATTTTCTCAAAGCGACGGTCACTGTTCGAACGACTCGACACTCGACTGTTTCACATAGATGCGGTTCAACCGATTCACACTCGCTTCTCTCCTCTACGTAAACTCGGCACCGCACCACTACTACATTTTCCCTTGTCAACCATCTTCGGCAGCGCGCTCAGTCCGACGATCGCCGCGACATCTGATCACGCTTTGGCCAAGCTGCGACGGACACTCCTCGGCAATTTAGGGAGACGTTTGTGCGTCTGACCTTTCCTTATTTGCCGCCGTTTATCAGACGCGTTTTGAACTTTCCGTCGGCGGTTTTCGCACCCAATATCGGCTCCCGGTACGCGGTTTTTGTGTACGTCGTTATTGGCACCATCGCGTGTATTTACGGCTCGAAACTTGCACGGATTTCGGATTCTCGCGAGGTGACAGCGGCGCAGTTGGCCAAACCGAATCACTCGTGCGCTGGTACAGTCGGTGGGAAAAGTTTCCGATAATTTCCAAGTGTCAATAGTACACTCAACCCTGAAAACGTTGAAGCAGAGATGCGGACTGCGTGAAGTCGGCCGGACAATTGGAGACCGCGATATTCGAGACACCGTTCGAGAGGAAGAGGCTGAAACACAATGGGAAACTCAGGGCTGAAGCAGCAATACGACACTGCGAGTAAAACCGGTGTGTTGAACTTGTCTAACAAAAAACTTGACGAGTTTCCACAGGGATTGAAGGCGTTGGAATCCGTTCTTAGGATACTCGACCTTTCGGGAAATAAATTCGCCAAGCTGCCGAACGATATTGGCGACTTTAATTCGCTGAAGAATTTAAACGTCAGCCACAACAAACTTGGCACTTTGCCCGATGTGCTCGGGAGGCTTGGAAAGTTGGAAAACTTGAACGCTAGTTTCAATCAGATAAGAGTGCTGCCGACGTCGATGTCGAGGCTAACGATGCTGAAGCAGGTCAACCTCTCCGACAATCAAATAAACGAATTTCCGGGGGTCTTCAGCGGCCTGAAACACCTCGACGTCCTTGACCTTTCGAAAAACAAACTGACCGTCGTGCCGGACGAGGCTTCGGGGCTTCACGTAATCGAGCTGAACCTCAACCAGAACCAGATATCATCGATTTCCGAAAACCTCGCCGAATGTCCACGTCTCAAGACTCTTCGACTCGAGGAAAACTGCCTTCAACTCGCCTCGATTCCCGCTCGCATTCTTAGGGACTCCAAGGTCTCGACACTCGCGCTTGAGGGAAATTTATTCGCTATGAAAGACTTTGCTTCCTTGGAATTTTACGAGCAGTATATGGAAAGGTACACCGCTGTCAAGAAGAAAATGTTTTAATTCAACCAAGATGAAGTTAGCAACGTTACTGTAACGATGCATGTTTAGGAGAAGTCATCGTTATTTCACGTTTTTAGGATCGTCTGAAATTATCAGGCTGAAGTTTGTAACGTTAATGTAATGATGCATCTTTGGAAAAAGTCGTTAATTCGCAACTCTAGGATTATTCAGAATTTCGTAAACTGTTAATACAGCATCGATAAACTCAGATTTTGTAAATTCAACTTCTTCGGATAGTCCAAAGGTGCAAAATAGTAAATTCTGTTTCAACGTTTCGATACATTAACGTTACTAACTTCAGCCTCGTCTGAAATTTGGTTTTTCTGATGTTTCGTTACGCCAACCTTGCTAACTTCAGCCTCGTTTCCTTCAAGGAATTGAGTCAGTTCAATGCTGCAACGAGGAATTGTCCAAACTTTCTGCATGAGAAATTGGGTAAGAAGAAAAAAAAAACACTGCTTAACAATTTTCTGGCGGTAACATTAACGCCAATGATGGTTAATATGAAAGGAACAAGATTCTCAATATGTGAAAGAAATGAATCTTAGCAACTTCAAATAGCAAAAGCTAAGTTATAACAGCAATCCGAGAAAATGCTTCATTTCAAATTTTCGAAGTTATTAAACTCTAGTGTTTCTTAAGTGATTCGAATGTTTTCGGGATTCATTTGTTTACCACAGAGGTCTCCAGAAATCGCTGAAAAAAATTAATAAACAGTCAAATCCAACGCAGATGAAGATAGATTTTTGAAAGTACGTTACAACAGATGCTCGTCAACAATTAATATTCTCGCGGTCTAACTATGCTGAAATGTAAAATTTCTTGAACGTTTCTTGGGACAATTTGTAGGGATCCGGTCAGCGATCAAAATGAGCCCGAAAACGTAAAAAATCGGGCGAAAAATACTGGGGCCTAATCATTGATATCTTGTTGATATTTCAGCTAGTGTTATTCAAATTTGCTCAGAATCCTTTTTATTACATGATAAGGAAGTTGTATCCTTCGTGTTCGCTACTATTGGTGCAATTAACATCGCTGGAGATTAATTGTTTTTTTCTCTTTTCCTAACTTTGGACTCAAATTGTTCGGCTGATTTGTCGTCAAAGTTGTGATGATCTCATCATAGTAATTGATTTACCAATTCGCGCTTGAATATTAATAACGTTTCTGTAAGGGGTATAAAACGAAATATAGAATACGATAAAAACCAAAAAAAATGAGATTTCACGACGAAAAATACGTCAAGGAATCGGAACACTTATTAGGATTACTCCCACGAGTTTATTTACCTTGTATATAATGTGTATATTTTTACTTAATATTTTCTACATGTCGATTTTATTAATATATTATTACTGCATTGTCAATCCCAAATCCGATGCAGTTTCCTGTAATTGTTTTTTTCTGATTGCGTTTCTTCTTTGGGAAAAATTAATACCGGAATATTATTGATCACAACATGGTTGTTGCACGCTGCACAGGCGATATTTCGTACAGTTCGATAAATTTCGAACACTCCTTGATCAATGAATCGCGTGTCAAGCACCTGTCGATTGTATTCTGCACGAAATATTCGATAGAATTTATATCTTGAATGTTGTCCATAATATTATCGTACAACTCAAATGCACAATATTCAACTTAGCTTACAGTATTAATAAACGATGCGCACTTTATTTTCCTAATGCAACGTATGTGTTTAATTTTTATTGATAGGCCGAAACTAACTACGAAGAAGAAAATCCCTTCTGAAAAACGAAAACGTTAATTGGAAATTACAAATGAGGTTGAAAGACGTCACGTCATTGTAACGATGCATTTTCAGAAAATCTCGAATTGTCTGAAATTCAGTAAATCATAATACACCGTTAACAATATTGCCATATACCCATATATCGCGAACTTAATTCCTTGAAAGTTACTCTGAAGTTGCAAAATAATAATCTTTCTTTCAACTTTTCATTGCTTTAACGTTACCTATACCTTCGACCTCGTTATTATATACGCTGCAAAATCCTTCATGTAGAAATGTGTATATGTATAAATAATGTATATATTTTATAAATAGCAGTGAACTTGGCGGATGCTCGTCACTGATTCATCGGCCGATACCTGATAGACATATTACGATTGTCACTAATAACGTTTTGAGACCATCGGTGTTGAGAGTCATTTCCTACGAATGCTTTTTATATCGTGTATATTATGAGATCAAAGCTTTGAAATATTTCCTCACGTATAATTTGTGTGTATGTTTGTCTACACGAAAGGTAAGAAATATGAGACACCATTGATATGCTTAGTTTATTGTATAAAATAAAATTGTACAACACGTATCTATAGCCGTAACAGTGAATTCACCAATAAAATGTAATATTTATTTTCTACGTCAATTCCTCAATCTTCATTCCCTTCTCATGTGCATACAGGTATTGAATCTTCTCAATATTTTCCGTTTGTCAACTGTATTATCCTCCTCTTAATAAATTCCGTTCCATTGTTGTTATATATTCAAATTAACAATGCAGCGAAATTTTTCATCACTGAGCAGAAGAAAGGACAAGAATTAAGAATGGCAGAAGAAATCGGTGCAAAGATTTCAAAATGGCAAATCATTGAACGCAAACAATGCGTGAAAAGCGATTGAATCTCGGTGCATTATAATTTGCAAAAAAGATTACAGTTGTCGCGATACAGGAACGTGCGTCACGTAGTACACATAATGCACGTAATTCTTACGTCACATGTTGTGGCTTGGCGGTCCCGTGGCAGCAGCGAACATCGCGTATACGTAGGCATATAAATATTGCATTGCAAGTGCCCCGATTATTTTCCCCCTATTGTTCCTTAGGTCAGACATGAACGGCCAGTTGCCGATAGACATAATGATGCATGTAGAGTTCAGTGCGCGTGATCAATTCCCGACACGAGTATAAAACCCGGGTGTCGGGTTATAGAATCAGGCGTGTGTGCAAGTGGGTATGAAGTTATTACGAATGCACCACCGGACCGCCGACGAAGTACGTGACGAAAATGACCGGCTTCTGGTCTTTCCCGATAGCGATGTAAATACAGCCGTAATGTTGTAGATCGGTCGAAGGGTGGTAGGGCACAATTTCGTTCGGCAGTGAGTCCGGATCAGCGGTTAATTTGTCACCCCCATCGACGAGTTTAAAGGACCTTTCAGAATGTAAACAAATTGGAAAGGCGGACAGCATTATGGCAGTGAGTGTACCGTCAGGCGGAAACTGGACTGCTTTACGGTTTGACGAACTAGCGTCGGATCGAAACGAAGCCTCGGTCACCGATCGGTCGGTTAAAAAATATCTCGAAACCGGCCGGACCTCGTTCTTTAGTGCTCGAATTTTTTCAGTGCGATGCAAGGATTGTTTATGTTGGGTTATTCGGTCGCTGATTTGACCCGCGTAGCAGCCCAGCAAGTGTTTCCCCAAACATGGCGGACGGAATGTATTCGAATTTGTTACATCTAGAATGAAATTAGACCGAATAATCGGCACAAATGAATAGCTGTAAGTGCGGGAGGTAGCTCGAGTCGTACTTAATGGATGTAAGAAACGATCGGTACAACGACAGGTGATTCGAGTCTGTGGGGATTGTGCGGAGACTAAATGAAATAGGATTTTGCCGCGCGCGGCCGAGTCTGTCGGGGCAACCGTGGCGGGGCCCCCATGGTTGTAAATGGCTGACGAGATGGAAAATGAAGAATAACATTCGCCTCTGATATTCCGGCCTAGACGTTAAGGTACGACCCTCAGAATATCGCGCTGGTTATCGCGAAACTTTCAATTTTATGTCACAAGTACACCGCTCAAACTCACCCAGGCTTCTATCTTCTTTACTCTTTTTTACACGGGGTTGTTTCGTCCTACGATTATCTTATATGAAACGATTGATTCGGTCTGTGGGGGATGCACACCGACCTCCCATGCACCCCCTGGGCGTGTTTCCGACTCTATCCCCGTCCTCCGACGACTCGAATATCATTCAAAATCCCCGAGACTTCGATCAGATTTTCTCAAACCTTGCATGCATTGACCCACTGGCTGAAAGTCCTCCAGACATCCGACTGTTTTTATTTTATTTCGGTTCTGATCATGTCCTTCGTTCGTTTCATCCCTATTTCCTAAAATTCATTATTCTATTTCTTATCGAATCCTTTGGTCTTCCACTCGTACCGTTTTCCAACGAAAATATATTCCCCCCGCAGATTCTATCAACGCGCAGCCAAAATTTACCCTCAATCATCTTTTCATACATTTACTTCTTTTCACCTTTGTACTTACACATACTGTAATTGTTTTCAATAAAGATTTTACCATCTATAAAGATTCATTTCTGTACCTGCTCTTTTGTCTTCATGTTTTTTCAACCTTCACACATTTGACTCGATCATCGATATAACTGAACTGACACAACTGCCAGCGATGTCTCAATGTTATCCACATTCATCCACCACCTGCCGGTTTCGTCTCTCATATTCATTGGATTTAATTTCTATAAATGTTGCAACATACCTCTTACAGGAAATTGCTCTACATCATTGGATGTTCATTAAACTCACAAGACCAGATTTCTTACGCCAATATCATCGCGTCATTACACTTGAATTCAATGTTTTCTAACTTAGTTTTATAGTAGCTTAACATGTCAGTATATCAAACACCTAATTTGCAGCATCTAGACGAATATACGTATACATACATGTATGTATGTATGTATGTATGTATATATATATATGTCTATATATAATATTATACACATGCGTACATATATCTTTATGCTGATCCTTCACTCTGCCACAGAAACATTTATTTTTCATTCAAGTCAAACATAAGTACATTTTTCATAATTATATGCATACTTGTGTGCGTCAATCCTTTATTTTGTAACAGGGAAAAACGTTTCTCTGTAAATCCTGGAATTTAAAATGTCTCACTACCACTGATCATTCGGGTATGCTTATTGTAACTGCATGCGACTATTTACCTTACTGATTGGGTATTCAGAATATCTCGTTTGTGAGCAAAGTTCGTCTTGATACTAACTATTCTATGAACCTTGTAACCATGATAAAATTTATGCATTCAAAGGCAACCGATGCAATCGCAAGAAAGTTTCTAATATTTTTCAATTAGCCGCTAAACTTTTCACATTATCTTTTATGCTAGGGCAACTGGTCATAAAAGACTGCATTGATCTATAAATTTTATCGTCAAAACATTTCAAGACAATCTTTTGTTTCGACTTGAATCATAACTTATCAATAGAAATTCATGCGTGATACAAGTGGGGTGTAAATTACATAATACAAATAGTAGCGAGTATTGATGTATCACTGAAAATGAATTATCACAGGGCGATAAATGAGAGGTTATTTCTTTTTCTTGGAACAGTGAACATGCATATTTCTTACATTGCACTATGAGCCTGATGCAGAGTTATGATTGTGGCAACTCAGAAATCATAAGTTGAGATATCTGCATTTGTTACAAAGTTTTACATATCACCTAGTCGCTGAACACTCTGCATCATCCCAGTGCTAAAGCAATCAATTTACCAAAGAAAGAAAAATGAGAACAGTAGAATTCTCGAGAGATTATCTTCGAAAGGTTATCGCATAAGTTTCGGTAATATATCTGCGTTTAAGAATTAATGCGTTTACGACACTGTCCATTTTGGAAATTAGCCTTCGATGGTAAGTATGTTGCAAACCTGAAAAATTTGTATCACGATGCCCACTTGTCAGTTAAAACTTGAAAGATAGGGATCATGTCATGACGTTTTGTATATGTGGTATAAATTTGTGAGAGAAAAATTATTTCAACAATTTCAGCAGCCGGGTTGAAAATGTCGGAGCCAGAGGAGAGTCCGGCTGTGCCGGATAGTACAACTAAGGAGCAGCGTCTCGGTTTCTCTCATGGCGAAGACGTTCTTCTCCAGCACAAAGATGGCAAATATTATCTTGGTACTGTCGTAGAGGTAAGCTTGATCATGCAAGTTGAATTTTATCTTCGGGTAGTACCACATTCATCAAAGGACTTCTCAGTTTGCTTTTGAAAAGATCTTTGAACGAGTTTACAATGTCTAAATATTATAATGATTCCAGGTGGATTTGGCCAGGGAAAGATGTCTTGTCAAATTTTTAGACAACACGTCTTCCTGGTCATCGGTAAAAGAGCTGGCAAAACTGGCAATGCCAGAATCAGACGTGATGTGCGTATTGTGCAAGAAGTCACAACCCAAGGCTGACAATGATATTGTTGTGTGTGATAAATGTGGCCGTGGTTATCACCAGCTATGTCATCAAGTACGAATGAGAGAAATCTCACAAATTTTACTAGCTTCATTCTCATTCACGTGCATTCGGTTATAATTGAAACAATTGTATTTCTTTCAGCCGCAAATAGCTAAGGAAGAAACAGTTCCAGAAGCACGTTGGATGTGCAAAAGATGTATAGACAGCCAACCAAGGACTCGAGAGCCTGCCGAGCCCAAAAACTCAATGGTCAAGGCAAATATTAGGAAAGTTTGTAGTGGCAGAGATCAGCCTCAGCCTCCGCCTGACGATATGACCAAATTACCTTACGATGTAAGATGTTTATACATTCATCAAAGCATTTTTCTGCTGAGAGCTGATCGGGCACACGTATCCATTAACTTCGCCAACCGAATTCTCAGCTACTATAATTTACAAAGAAAGTATCGAGACCATGGATTCTAATGAAATTTTTAGTGATGTTTCTTTAACCCAGAGTATCATTCAATGGGTCGTCTTTTTTTCCCCAATTTAAAATAGGTTACCGAAAATTCATTCAAATACTTCATTGCAGCTCTAAAATAGTACACCCGTTCACACTTCAATATATGAAATCGTATCGTTGTAACCTCGTTAGACGGTAATAAAAATTAATATTTATGGAAAAATCAGATTTGTTAAACTGCTGATATAGGTACAATAAATGGAACTACGTACATATATATTTTGTATCAAAGGCTCGATGTTTTAGGCCAAGGGAAGAATCGTAGAAATTTGAACAGAATCTATGATCCAGATGCATGATACTTTCTTTGTTAGTGATATGTGAAATTATGCTACAGTTCCTTCAAAAGACATTTTATTTGGTATAAAATAACATTTGATAACCAATGAGTGCCAAAAATCAGTGTAAAGCCTAAATAAAACTTCAAGTGGGCCCCCTAGTGGCTATGTTGATTTTGAACAAACAAAAATTGTTTTCTCTCGATATTGTTACCTGAAATTGTGTGATGTTATTCCACGCCGTACATTTTATCAAGGGAACTATTTATGTCTCAAATATTCAATCAATATACTTTGATTTGCAAAAATTCAGTGTGCCAAGTTTGTGTATAAATTGTATTTAAAAAAAAAAAAACTGGTATAATTTTCTCCTAGTTTAGGGTTTCCAACACCTTCTACTCGATTGAAACGTTTTCTATCTTAACGGGAAGACATGAACGAAGAAAGGTGCTTCGCACAACTTATCAAACCTGATGCTGATTTTTTTGATTTACAGCCTGAAATGCTCAGCTGGGATGCACATCATAGAGTGAATGCTGAACAAATCTATTGCTATTGCGGTTTGAATGGTGAATGGTATACACAAATGTTGCAATGTGCAAGGTGTAAACAATGGTTTCATGAAAAATGTGTCAGCTGCTTGACCTGCCCCCTTTACAGTGGTGATAGGTGAGTTTGCACAGTAATTTAAACAACCATTAGGCATCGCACGAATCGTCAGTGATTAATTGAATCGTGTTTCAGGTTCTATGTATTTGTGTGTTCGATGTGCAATTACGGTAAGGAATTTGTTCGTCGCCTGGAGTTGAAGTGGGTCGATTTGGTACACTTGATGCTGTACAATCTGACGGTTTACAATGCCAAGAAATACTACGACTTAGATACTATTATAGTACCGTATGCCAATGAGAATTGGAATGCCTTGCAACTTCCACCAAGGGTAAATCTCAGGTCTTTAATTTCGTAGGGGAAAATTTGACGATTCGTTCGACATTTACACGTCTTTTGTTCGACTTTCAGATACGAGATGTAAGCTCACAGGTGCGCAGAGAGTCCATCCTACAAATATTAACGAATAATAGAAACAGGTTTAAGTGTGGTAGAGAGATTAAAAAACGCACCACCATCTGGGGACTGCGGGTCAGATTGCCGCCTCCTTGTCCAGTGGTGAACCTTCCCACAACTGGCGTCATAGATGATTCTGTGCTTCGCATGTGTTGGGGGGCTAATAAAAGACTACAGTACCTTCCACCGCCCACCGAGTGAGTTTCCAATAATGCTGGAAATTATTATGACGTTGAAATGAATCATACTTGATCATATTTCTTTTCGATTTTCAAGTCCCAAACGTCCTGTGCCAGGAGTTCAGTCACAAGGTGTTAAGGATGCGAGGTATAAAAAGGCCAGAAAACTTCTGAAGAACGCCATTGCTAAGGTAAATTTTTGTTTCTTAAGTTGACACGAACGCATCGAATTAAATTAGAAATCCAAAATTTAATTTCTTCGAGTATAATTCATCTCGGCAAGATGCAAATCCCGCTTTGATATATCGTTAAAGAATGTAAAACAACGACCGCGGTGTTTTCAGTGTTGTTTTACAACCCTGAAATCTCTTAAATCTGGGAATATTATATCGGAACTCTTGACTAGCTGGAGAAAAAAAGTCAAGCTATGCTTATTCGACGTTTTTCCGAAGAATTAATCAATTATTCGGCAAAATTTTGATATATTTGTTATGCTTGGGGCTTAATTCCTCACTCAGGCTGATTGTTTGCGGATTACATGATTTTATTACTTCGCTGAAGAATTGATGCATGGATTGATTGTTTTCGAATATCACAGCTTTGATATTGCCCTAAAACAAGAGACTTGAATATGATTATTCGATATTTCAAAACAAGTTCTTATCAATCCTATGGGGTAAAACGAATAAAATATCTCGAAATATTTTTTTTTTCAATGTAGCGGAAAACCCAAGCATCTTAATTCAAAGTAAAGCCCCAAATTTTTTCGATTTTCCCATTTGAATAACCTAGAATTTTTGGCGCTCGGCGTTTCATTTTTTTTCTTATCGATGTGTCATGCCAAAAAATCTAGAAGTGGCAAATCTCATGCCTATATTAGCAGGTAATTGATTAAAAACTGGAACTTTTGGAAAGAAAAAAAATTTGGCCTTGGGGTTGAATTTAGTATTGCCATAGGAGTGTTGGTTATGACTACATTTATTATGAAATCATTTCGAGCTGCTTTAGCCCATGGGAACAATGAATTTTCATTCAGATCATATCAAGGATTAGCTTAGTATATTATCCCTGCTGAAAAAGCCTGGTAGGACATTGATGGATCGGAATTAGAAACATGATAGACTTATCATTTCGCCTAGGCGTTTCGAATTCTAAGATATTCTTCAATATCTGATAGTAATTGTTCCAATCTTATCAAATTCGTTAACCCTTGGCAGTCAAAATGGGTAGAATCTACGCGTCTTTCAACTTTCAGCCCAACTATCTAATAGTTTCCGGCTTAAAACGGGACTTCAATGGTCATATACTTGGGGTTTAAGGTATCCCCTATAAGTACGGACCGTTAGTCATTCCAATCAAGCGTCAGCGTTGACTTGACAGCCGACCAAGCAACATCGTTCGCACGGAATGCAAAGCTTTTTCGAAACACGTACAATGCTAATACTTTGTTTCTCGAAGTATCGCATTTAAGGAGTCTTACCTTCAAATCGTGGTTATAGGTACAGAAAATTGACATGGTCTTGATTTTTTTAGTGAAAGTGTCCTTTGACTAGTGAAGTGTATCGACTCCTTTATGATTTTCTTCAACATGTCGCTATTTGATTTCTCATAAACAGACTTTTTGTGCGTAATGTAAAATGGTCAATGCATGTGCTGTAATTTTTTTTATCCACATCGGATGAATAGTTGTCTTACGATCGTTTTTTTAAAACTGATTGAATGGAATCGACCCAGTGTGACTACCGTGGAATTGTTTTTTAGTGTAACTACGAAGGGTCAAGATGGCATGTAGAAAATAATGAAGACATATCAAGGATATATGAAACGAATAGTATGAAGTTGAAAAATACACGAACAGAAATATGATAGAAGAGAGCTTTAAGAAGTGAAACTGAAGTTAATCTAATTACAGTCAACTCAAAAAGCCCGTGTGATTCAGGAAAACACGTCGAATTCCTGAATTTTAACTGCAAATACTCCATTATTTTAACTACGTTAGATAAATCACATTATTCTACTGTTTTGTCATCGAAAAATTGATATTACTTGTTCAATTCTGATGAACAATAGCTCATTTTGTTTGTAAATCAATTCTCCGCAGATCGTCCGAGTTGAATCGTAATGGGCAATAACGTATTTCTTGTTGATTCATAAGTTTATCGTTTTGAAATTATCGCGATTGTACAAATTGGATTTTTATTATCAACTGAAGAGTTCACAAAAGGATTTATCTTAGACAATTTTTAGGGAATACATTTACCGATCAAATAATCTATTTTTTTAAGAATAGGAGTAACTATACGGATTTTTCGATATAAAAAAATGATAATAATATAATGTGATTTCTTTGTCGTCATTAACAACAATGAAACGGAGACGTTCTTAATAAGATAGAATTAATTTGATTCGTTTCAGTTGCACCCTGCGAATCTTTATTTTGTCATGTTCGTTTCGATACATTTTCGATTTCAGTGTACTTCCCATTTTTCCTTCAGAAGATACTAAGTCAGTTCGTACCGATTACGTTAAATGCCTTCTATTTCGGCTAATATCAGAGGCTATGCATCGCAACATAAAAAAAGACATAACAGCCGAATTCCACATATAATTCTGAACAAAAACACTAGTACACTTTCATTTCACGTAAAAATGAAGATAGAGCATGAAAAATACGAAACGGTTACCGCGATTCACTATTTTTCATGCCATATCTTTATTTTTGCGTAAAAACAAACTGCATTGGTGTGTTTTTGGAAAGAATTTCATGTGAATTGTGGCTCCTATTTCTTTTCTTTGCATTGCGATGTATATCCTCTGATTATAGCTAAAATAGAAGACATTTCACGGAGTCGGTACGAACAGACTTTACGGTATCTCCTAGAATATGTAGCATCTCCATGAGCCCACTATACCCGTCTCATATTGCAATAAATGCGCATACATACAAGTGATTTTTCTCGGTAATGAGAATTCAGCTGAAGGTAAAATTATACTTCTGCAGTTCTAGCTGTAATTTTGTTCAGTGTGAAATGTCATTTTATATCTAAAGATCTCCGAAAGCCATTGTAAAGCCGATTTAAAATTATAAGCATTCCGCTAAATTTCAAACTCGCGTGACGAATATGGCGAAATCAACATTTTTTAAAGAGAAACTGGTATGGTAGACTTTTGAATTTCCAATATTTGGAGGGCACGAAGAACAGCAGAAGAGAAATCTTTCGTTACTAAAATGGTTCCTATATTTCTCACTTTTAGTTAGCGCTGCGGTCACGGAGTGTCCTTCACTTTCGGTTTTTGGTCACGAATATATATAGTAGATTCTATATGTGTGCGTGTGTAAATCGGCGGAAGTGGAGCGTCCTCGTCCACAACAGCGCCACCAAACGTTCGATTACTTAGTAACCATATTCTGACCGGATACCCGTTGGATATTTTTCTCCTCTGTAGTACTGCGTGCTGGAGAGGGTCTCTATAATAAGAGCAGCGACGTAACGTCGAGGTGAAAATGATGTTTAGATTCTGAAAAATTCATTTGTTGAATTTTGTAATAGAGCAAATCGCGAAGCCCGGAAGCCTCGGAGCTGCCACCGACGCCGCCGACGTCGGTTTCCGGTCCGCCAACTCCACCGGCAACGACATCATCAGGGATGTCTGAGCTCTCCGTGCCGAGCTCTATGGACCTGATGAACACACTGCCGTCGTCGACGCCGGCGGACACAAGCGGGGACGAAACGAGCTCTCGTGGGACGCTGGACTCGTTCATCCCGCCGCCGAAGGACTTCGAGGGAAAGAACAACCCGTTCAGAAACCTGACCGACCTTTTGGGCCAGGGTGGCTCGAGCACGCCGCTGGCGTGCGGCAGCTGTCCGATAACGTTGCCGTTGCCGCTGACCCCCGTCATAGCACAGCCGCCGGTCGTGCGGCCGGCGAAACGACAGCTCTCGGAGAAGGACATAGTGATAGACAGGAATGGGCAGGTGAAGCGGCGGCGGCAGCACCGGAGAGGACGGCCACCGCACCAGCCGTTCCAGCCGACGGCGATAAAGACGGCGGCGATAACGCCGGCGCGGAACAGCGAGGTGAAGAGCGAGTTTGTTCGGAACCTTCGCAGCTCGTTCAACGGCTCGTCGAGTAGCGGAAGCGGCGGGCAGATCGGAAACTGCGTAGACTACGCGCTCAACGGAAGAAGGCTCAGGCAGCGACAGAACGGCGAGAAGGTGCCGCCGCCACCCGAGCCGCAGCCCCTTGTCCAGAAAAAAGGCAGCGTACCCTCCTCCCCAAAGTGTTCACCCGTGAAGCAGAACGCTTCCGACATATCTATGGATGATCTCAAGTCCTCGGTTAATATTTATTTCGGCGCTGCGAACAGGATCGCCGCCGGTGAGAAGTTTGTCGTTAGGGCTAAACGCGTCGCCGCTAACGGGCAGACACAGTATCTCGTTGAATGGGAGGGTCCGAACACCTAACGATCGAATGTCCCTCCGTAAGTCTCACACTCCGGACTAATCTTTCATTATAATGTATAACAAAGTCAAATTGTTCAGTGTTTTATCGATGGAATACCTGCAATTGCTGTCAGTCTTTACGCGATAAGAATATCAGAGTTCGGACTATATTCACTGATGTCTTTAATGGGTATCCTTAACTGAACCGCATACCTATGTCTCTTTAATGTATATTGTGCGACTGTTTTTGTACATGAAATTGTTGCGTGATTCCTGTCCATTTTATCTTTTATACATCAAATTTACTACTACTACTACTAATTATCATCATCATCATTATTATTATTATTATTATCATTATTATTATTATTAATATTATTATTCTTTGTCTCCACTTCATGTGACAGACATTTTATCGCAGCAAATTAAAATTCCTGGTCCATCGCTGGCTGATGAATCGATCAGGTATTTTAATTCGATCTATTTTGTTCTACGTTATTATAGGTTTGTATATACCTCCTTAATCATTATTTTACTGTTGAATTATTCCAAATCGATTCTCAATATAATGCAGTTGGTCACCATTCACTTACGTTACTGTACTCTCTTTCTCCCCGAATGAAATTCCGCTTTCACAATGTATGCTTACCGATCTTTCATTTTCCCGTATAATGCACAAGTTTAAACTGAGCTTGTAAAGTTCATACTTTTCACGATTTTCCTACTTTCTATACCTTTTCACTTTTCACTGTGTCAACATTTGCTTTTATTCAACAGATGCATATTTCATCTATTTTCTTTTTTGCAATTCGCCTTTTTTCCAGGCAAACTTATCGGGGGACAAATATGTGAAGTGAAAGGAAAATTCTTACTCGAGCTTATATCATTAACTCTACGAATTTCAGTGGAAAGAAAAACTTGGCATTATTTATCGCATGACTCGATTTGGGTTTTGAAAAGAAAAAGAAAATTATCCGATGCGTAATTGGACTTATTTTCTAGCAACAATATATTACAAAAACACTCAAGCATATCACTTATTATCTATTGTAAATAGTGTAGTATAGTAGTTTAAAACAAATGTTGGTGAATGTGGCCCGAGCTGCCTGTGCAACCGAATGAAACCGAAAGTTCCATATCAATGAAACAAACAAAGAATAAGAAAAAATAGTAGATTGTGCATCCAGGAGACGAAGTAGGTCTTTTTACGCCGGGCCTAAGTTTGAAAATACGCGTGACGGAAAAAATCCTCCATGGTGCTCACGATGTATTATGTAACAAAAGTGTGGTTTTCAAGTTTATCTTTTATAACGGAGTATAAAAAAGAGCACTTTCCAGTACTAGGACCTAAAAGCGCACTTTTTTGTACTCCGATGCTATTTTTCTTATATTGCCGCATGAACGATTACTTTACGCACGAAATGCGGGCAAAAAAAGACGCGCAAACCATGCTGCTGTTACATAAATAAATAAACAAACCGTGTATGTATACGTTGTTGAAGACATACCATAATAAACAATGCTGAAAGTTGTTCTGCACTAAAAAAACCTCCAGATACGCATAGAAAGAAAATGTAAACTGTGTCCCGTCAATTTACGTTGAGAAAATAATGTTTTGATGATTTTTGGGAATCTGACTTCTCGAAATTTGATAAATCTCACTTGACAATTTTACAAAATTACGTACCACGATTTTCATTTAATCATTGTTTTCCCCCTGTTTTGTTTTGTGTAATGACGTATATTTTTGAAATTTAATGAAATGCAAACAACCTCATTTTCTATGTATATCTGAACACAGACCGCTTATTGCAGCAACTCGGAGTAACGCGACGATGGAAATCATACCTGCTCACCAGAGTTATTTTTCAATACGATGCGATTGTAGATTTAGCCTTTGATCTCTGCATATTCATATTCTAAGATTGAAACGAATTACAGCCTGCGATTGGTTTGCAGAGTTTGTTTATTGCAGTTCATAACAACTGAACCGAAAAATGAACATTCGCACGCCAGCAACGAATCCGATCGTAGCTAGTAAATGTGCAGTCTCAGCATTGCTCACTGTCTCACACAAGACTAAAACAAACTAGGTATAATCTGTCTGTCTGAATATATTAGTATACCAAAATAATAGCTCATTTTTAAATTACACAGTTATGTTTACCCGGCTGGGCTGACTGTGCTGCAGGTGCAAATATATGGCTAAACGAATCAGCCACATACTTCCAAGTTTTGATCGCAACTCTTCTACATGTGTTGGGCGATTTTTTTAATGCACTCAAGCATATACACCACAGCATAAATGACTAGAAAGTGATTATTTATCATTAAATACAAAGTTGCACAGTATTCTCAGTTGGGGCTTTACAATAATATAATATATATAATTAATTATTCCGGAGCATTTAAATTAGGAGAAAGGAATACATTTAAAAAAATACCCTAATGTACTAGCAAATTTTATGTGGTATTTCAAATTATAGGAGCTTATTAGAGAATTTAAAAAAAAAAAAAAAAGATGAGAAGAAAAAGAAATACGAATCTAGCCTTTGTTGTCTCAGAACTGTTTTTAAGAGTTGAATAATAATTCTTTTTTTTAAATTTCTATTATCATTTTTGTTATTTTTTTTTTTCCTTTTTTTTCATTTTTCCCCTTTATTTATATAAATACATACATACATACATACATAGATGCATGCGCGCGCGCGCGTGTGCGTGTGTGTGTGCGCGTGTGCGTGTCTACGTATGCATGTGTGTGTATATATATATACATATGTACGACATTGTGGATGGCACAGTATAATAAACCATAAACAATAATGTATTACAATTGACAGTAATACTTGTATAGAATAGTTTTATGTATATGTATAGATATGAAATTCATCTCTATACATATATCTGACTATAATGAGTATTTTTACATACCTATACCTATTATAATAATTATTTAATATCTCTACGTATTATATTTTTATTATTATTGTTATCATTATTAATATAATTGTGCGTTTTAATTTTGTTCATTCAGTACGAACGTACAGTATTGCAGTACAAAACAAACGAAGAATAAATTTAAAAAAAAAAAAAATTATAACGAGGGGGTTTCAAATTTCAACATTTTTGACCGGAATAATAAATTCTAATAGCTTTGTCATATATATATTGTATTATATGGTATACATATAATACTTTATATTAATCACAATACGTTACACGTTGTGTTGATTTCCACGCAGGTGTTTTTTTTTTTTTTTAACTTTCATGCGAAGTTTACGCTAGTAATGCAGGTTTTCGGGTAAACCAATGAATAGAAAAATATCTCATTCAAGGTAATTCGACTAGGAAATACTAGGGGCAATGCTGTTTATTATTATCATTATTACTATTACTATTATCATTAAGATTATTGCGATTATTATTATTACTATCGTAATTATTATTGCTATTAGTAATATTATTATTTTATTGTTGAAATCAGTACTGCGCTGTAGCCTTTAGGCAATATTGTTTCTTCTCTAGGAAAATGTGTAGGTAATATTGGACGGAAACAGGAAACGTACACTGCCAAACTTCTAATTTATATCAAGAAAAGAAAAAAAAGAATGTTAGATATTGATTAATGATTATTACTTTTTTCGTACATACATATATATATATATATATATATATTTTTTTTTTCTTCTTTTTTTATTTCAATTTCTAAATGTAATAAATCATCGACTTTTAGTTTTTTCGTTAATATTAGAATTAAATGTGATATATCCATTAGATTATAAAGGATGCGGTGTATCACAGAAGATAAAGTACGAGCGAGTATAAGTTTGAAGGAGGTTCGTCGATCGTTTATAAAGTGAAGAAAAAGGGAAAAAAGAAGAAAACGAAAAAGACTTTTATTTAAATTAATTGATGTCTGAAATATAATGTATGAGTCTATAAGATAATAATTTTGTATGGTATGATCATAATTCGACAACAACAGAAAAAACTAAACTGATCTAAAAAGAATCAACAAAAATTTGGTATATATTGTACCATTGTGGTATATACTTGATTCTGTAAGAATAAAAAAAAAACAACCAATAACAAAAAATCAACAATAACAATATGTCATCCATGATAAAAAAAATATTTTAAGTACTCCTTCAAATTCCAAATGAATAATAATAATAATATGAATGTTTTCTTAACGCTTGAGCTTACAGTGTTGGTACATTCGTTTGTTCGTTATTTTACCTATTCGTCAAAACGATCACATATGATTTATTTTCAACAGATTTATGCACCTGTCAAATTTTTGCGCTAATTTTATAATTTCCAACAACGGCGAAATGATAGAAACAGAATGGAAAAACCTAACCAACACCCTGAAAAATCGCTCGCGGCAATTGTTTCATAAATACTATTATTTTTGTACTAGTCATGGGTACTAGAATTATTTTCAATCATGCATTATACCGATCTACTTTACATTCTTTCTTTCTGTCTTTTCTGTCGCCATCCGGTGACAGGAAATATATCTGACTCGAACACACCCATCTTTAATTTTATTACTATTTTTCTTTCTTTGCTTAACGCCAATAAACTTACTGTGACAAAATCCATATATGACTGCTTGCAGAAAGGTTTATCATACTCTGGATACCTGTTAGCTTTTACCTGAAACGATCAACTGATCACTTTTTTCAACGCCATATTGTTTATCCACGCTCCAGACGAGGCTTGTCCAGTTTGCGAATAAAATTTAACAATTATAACATTCACCCTGTGATGATGTCAGGTAGTAAAAACGGAGACCTTGTTTCAAGTAAACGTGTGTGAAAAACAAAATTTCACATTTGATTCTCGATTCAGGGATTTAGATGTTCGACGGTCGGGTTAAGCGAAGATAAGCTGGAACAATTATGTACGTATAAATCTTAGGAGAAAACTTACTGCCAGTATCATGTGTAAATATTTGATTTTAAGGTATAAATATCATAATATAAATAAGACAAAATGACGGAACTAGATAGTTGAGAAAAATCTAATACCAGAGGCTGGAAAGAGAAGCTGACCCGATAATAATAAATTTCCAAAAAGCTTCCTGTAGGTTTTTGGAGCACGAGATGCAACAGATTTGATACACAGGTCTTTGTAAGCTTTCTATTTAACAATGTAAGCTTGTACATATATATATAGACAAAAAATGCGTTTCTTCTGTTCATCATCTTTTTGTTTTTCTTTTCTTTTTTTAAATAAAATTTACAATGTTCAAACTTTCATATTGTAGTATGTATTTATCTTTGTTGTAAGCAATATGTAAATTAAATACATTATACTTACTTAATTCCTTTTTATTTCTGTCTCTGTTTTTTTTAAAATTATTATCGTTACGAAAACTTGGCGCATTGTGAAGCTTCGGGTTTTTTTTTTATAAAAGATATGTGGCATTTTCATTATTCAGTAAATCAGGAAAAAACTTACCAATAACGTTTCTATCTCCTAAAATTGAATCCCTTTCTTCGACTCTTCGTATCGACTAGCAACTGGGCCTGGCGTTTAAGGACACTGCGAGTTGGAACTTCTTCCTCGTCCTCCGACGGCGGCGCTGGAGCTGCTGGCGTTGAGGCTGACGGAAATGTCGGGAAGAACGGACGATCGTCGATATCTTTCATCTTTCCATCCTCCGACGCACTCGTCGATACCGTTTCGATCTGCCAGGATTGAACAGTAAAGTGTTATGCACCTAAATATTCAAGGCCATGATAATCCGCATTTCAAGTGATTTCGAAGGATTTCAAATGGATTCGAAATATTTCACAGGATTCCATTGCAGAAATTTTATTTCATTCCAATGGTTTCTGTAGACATTTCAGATGATTTCTCGAAACGATTTCAAAGGAATAAAGAGAAAGAAAAAGGCTCCTCGGAGTTTTGAACCCCCCCCCCCCGAAGTTTCATGGTCAGTTTAACGAACTTTACCGAAGAAAGCGATACAGCAGTGCCTTGAAGACCTCGTTAACATTTAACACCGATACAAACGAAATATGATTCCAATTGAAGTAGGTATATTTGAAATTGTCACACCAGACCGATCAAATTTGTACAGCTCACCTGCTCGCCCACTAAATCTTCGAAGACCTCAACGTTCTTTTCCAAAACTCCGGCGAGCTCGATTGTGGCCTCGACCTTTTCCTGGAGGACATCCAGAAGTTCAAAAACATCGTCGATACTTCCGACTTTTTCCGGTATCGGTGTAAGGCTGACGTCCTGTAATGCGTGTAAATAAAAAATTATCAGTTAGCATGCGTCGATCGCCATTTCGATTTTTTTTTTTTGGGAAGAATGCATTTCACCGCTCTCACGACTCGTTTTCACGTTGTCTTTGAATCGACCAACGGATTCGAGAATTCATAGAAGGTAGGCGGAGCGCTCGAGGGAAAGATTAAAAAAAAAAATGATCCATCGAGGCCTTTCCACTCCGCCATCTTATGCGCAAAGCTTGTTCTCCAAGCGCATTTTACCTCTCCTTCACTTCTATCCTTGTAATTCTCACCTTCTTGGGTGCAGGCTGCATTAGCACCTCTGCATCCAGATCGAAAACAAACATTACAAAGTAAACGATAGCTGCCGACTGGATGTATCGGTTCTATTGGTTTTCCAGCTACCACTTCGAAACGCGAACTCGCTAACGTATTTAGAATAAATTTGGTGTGGGTATCCTCCTCGGTCTATGCGATTGCAGGTATATGTTTTCATCAACAACTTTGGACAGGATACTCAACACCAAGTCATACGCAACAAGTTCAAGATGAGCCCCTAAAAGCGTCACGTATTGGAGAATGTGTTCATAACGTCAGAGCCCTGATTATTGGCGTCATTTAATCACCGCATAACCTAATTTTGTAATTTTAATGGACGGAAATCGTGATTCTTGGGATTTCAAATAACTCATGTTACATAAATTAATAAAACGCAATCAATTGTATACCTGTTCTACCATCCACACGCGAAAAAACACGATCATCGGTCAGCTGTAAGCCTGATTGCATTAGTTTAACTTTTTTCCACCAGATGGCGCATTGCATATGATCTAAACTCTGATTTACGTATCAAAAAAGCATCGACGTTACCCTCAGCTTGTCACAGAGCAACCAAAGTGTACTGTTCACTTCCATCAAGAGTTCTTGGACTCGTTTATTCTCAGTCAGCGCCTTCTCCTGACGCTGAACCTGCTCGGCGATTTGGCGGTTGAAGTGTTCCAACTCTTCAGCATTCCTGACGAACGCAAAATTATAGGTTGCAATTGTGTTTCTCAGTGGGAACTCTGTTTGCTGCTTCATCCTACTTACTGTTCGGAATCTTTCGTTTCCGAAAACTTCTGCTTCTCGATTTCGGCCATGAGTTGCTGCCTCTTTCGCTCCAGGGTGATCTTCTCGTTCTCAGCCGCCACCCGCATCTTCTGTAGCTTATCTTTCGTCGCCTTCTGACTGAGAAACCTGTTCAGGACATCCTCGGTTCTCGACACACCCGTGGCGTCTTTGAGCCTGTCGAAGGACTCTTCTAAATACTGCGTGCTCTCCTTGCCCGGCATTTTTCCTGACTGATCGTCCTGGAGGCTGGAATCCTCCCGCACAACCGGTCGTCCCGTCGGGAATATCATTCTCTCCAGTCGCTCCAGCTCCAGTCTTCGGTCCTCGACCCTTTGCCTGTGTGGTAACTAAGTTTCAACTTCAACGTTTCCCGGCAATCGCGTCATTTTGAGGTATTCTCTAGCAAGAACTTGCACAGGTTCGAACTAAAGAGAACCGATATTCACAGCAATTTGCAGATTTGCAGAGTGGGTGAAATTATTCTACACGCGTTTTTATACCTTTAAACATTAAACCTTCGATATTGTCTAACTTTTTCGCTCTTCCTTTTCCATCTGCGCCCATATGATAATCGTCCGAAGTTATTTTCACCTGATATGATCCTAGGAGTTTTTATTGTCGCTGATTTTGAATTAGATTTGTAAATTTTAAGCCTCAAAATGGCGAATTGGTTTTATCAAAGTCGATCGCAAAGGTTTCCTTAATTCTCACAGGAAGATATCCCAGGCCAGTCTCTCCGATTTGATTTCTTTTGTAATACGTTATAGTAAACTAAAGACTAAGCGACACGAATTTCTTTTTATCTACCATTAAACACTTTAACGGGGTTAAACCACCCTCCAAAGTAAGGCATGTCAAGGGAAAATTTGATGGTTTCATTCACAAGATATAATATTTTGTAACCAATCCAACTGGAAAAGTTTTCTCACAACGAGAAATGAAAAATGCAATTTTCTCAAGTAAAGTAAAAACAAAAAACAAAAAAAAAAAAAAACTGCCAGATCGTATCTTGACATGCCTTACTTTTGAGGGTGTTTTCACCCCCTTAAAGTGTTAATGGCAGATAAAAAAAAATACGTGCTGTTTAGTTTTTAGTCTACTATAACATATTACAAAAGAAATCAAATCGGATAGATCGACCTGGAATACCTTCCTTGTCAGTGTCAAACCTGTAGTCTAAAATAACGCCGTCACGCTGTTTCGAAGTGTTCATCGCTTCGACCTCTTGCTTCATCAGTGTTCCCTTGGTAATGTCGCGTAGGTGAATCGCCTCCTCCTTCACGTCCTGTGGATCAGAGATTGGAGTACGTGAGCAATCTCTGGCTCCAACGCCATTACCGAAGTTTAATTTTACCTGTAGTCGACGTATTTCTGATTTCTGCTCTTGAATTTGCTCCTCGACTATCTGTAAGGAGGATGCGTACAACGCCGCGTCCGCCTTCAGACTGGATCGGACGCCTCTGTATTTCTTTCGCACCGTGTCAGCCTCCATTTGCATCACGTGGATCCGTTGCAGCTGATTCTCTAGTCGTATGATTTTCTGGTAAAAGGAATTTAAACGGTTAGGTACCATAACCATTTCACTGCATCACTGATTCCAGCGCCCTTCTTCGCGCTGTAATTACTCAAAGCGAATAATCACGATTATCTTGTATACTATATGAAAATACGCGAACGATGAAATAACCGTCGTCAGAGGCAGGGCTGGGTAACGTACTTTTATAAATGCGTTTCGAATAGAAAATGGAAACATTTACATCCATTATATTTAAAATGAAAGATGTAAAACAGGTTTTTGAAACGAGTTATATAAAGTGTAATATTGTATTCGTATTTTTTCTAATAACTTAGGTACGCCTTGTTGCTTGTCAGTTCATTTTGTAAATAGTTATTATTCTGAATAAGAATATCCAGCTGCTTATGTTATTAATAATATAGTCATTTATGTTACGTTCTATCGTTGATGATATCCCGTCAACATTCCACCATCTGAAAATAATCGTGTAACTAGTACAGACGATGGTAGACAAGTATCTCATTTAAAGAAGGATTCTTCAATTACAGAAAACTGCAGTTTCGAAGATCATTACTAGATTCAGATAGTCGTAGTTATTGAAAAGATGTATCGCAAGCACTGTAGTTCCATGCCGTTTATTCGTAGAATATAATTCAAAACGCTCTCATATTTTCGGAAAGACAAGTTACAGGGAGACATGTGTATTTCTAATAATACCCAGCCCTTACCAAGGAAGACCACCAAAAGATTGATGCATATGTGGTGCGAATTAATGCATCAGAAAACAAAACTCTCGGCTCGCTGGTGACTGTTTGAATACCTGTTCAAGATCACTGCGTGTCAACAAGTATTCAAGAACTACCATAAAGCCTTGAACGTGTTTCTGACCATGACGCGATGGCCGATAGTTCCAATTTAACGCCAACTACCCATATACACAGAATAATTTCATGGTGAAAACCTTTTTCACGGGGTTTTCCACTTTTTGCTCCGTGAACTTTTGAACAGTACCGCTCATGAGCTCCTCATACTCCTGCAGAAGTCCGGTTAGCTTTTTTTGTTGCTGCGAAGGTGAAAGATCGTGTGTAATCGTCAGCCTCGAGAATTCATCATACTGTTACAAGATTTCGTTCTGCACACGTTCTGCAGTACCTTGTCGCTTTCGTACCGGATCAAGTCGAGCTTTTTGCGTAGACGGATGATGTCTTCGTCCAGACCAGCTATCGCCTCAGCCAGGTTCTTTCTCTTCACGCTGCTCAATGACTGATCCTGTCCTCTCAGAGCCTCCGTATCAGCAGCCTCTTGTTCCTTAGTCATAAAGAGGAGATTGAGAATGTCATTGTCATGGTGTCTGAAAGGATTCGACACCCTCTTTACGACTCGCACGTTGGCGAGAGTCAAGCGCATATTAAACAAATACGTAAATTGTTCGGCATCTTTACTCATTTCTCTTACACCAAGATTCCATGCTATAGTCTTGAAATGTTACCTTGTTCGCGAAACGTGTCAAAAAACCAGTTTTCTTATTTGCCAACGAATCCATTGACTTTTTTACGGTGTTCAAATATTTTTTCCACTACTGGCAAAATACAAGTACAAAGATTTCCTCCAACCGTCCGCAATCTCGATTCTCAAGTTCGCAGAAGTTTTTTGGTAGCGTGGAAAAATGTGTTTACAACGCTATCTGTAGTTGTAAACAAATCACCCGACTCTCGCCGCGTGTATGCCTAGTTATGCATACCTATACGTACGTATGAGAGACGGACTAACATTCTTAGCTTTGGCAAAGGTGACTTGAAGCTCTTTGACTTCCTTCTTGAGCCTGGCGACCTTCTCGGCGTTCTCCTTCTTCTGCGCATCGCACTCCTCGAAGCAAGCCTTCCGCTGTCCCTCTGAAATAGCATGATCAAGAATTCACCCTGATCCGAGCTCTTTGATGCAGACCAGAAACCGATGTCGCGGACTGATTTATGCTCGTATACTCGTGTCTACGTAACTGACGCAGGAAGGAAGCATCGATAGGAACGTGAAACAAGCACAAACCGAGATCTGGACGTCGGGCAAGTAGCCACGACCTGTCACGCGTCCGGGACGACGGGAAACGTGTCCTCCGGGACTTCTATGCACCGTCGACAATTGTTCTTCGATGAAAACCGCTCGTGCCGTATCCTCGGTTATGTCGTTTGAACCTCCTGGTTCCCTAGATACTCAAGGAGTGTTCACCGTGCAATGATATTGCCTGTTCTCGAAAGTCAAGTAATCGGATCAGTCCAAAATTTGTTCCGTTCTGATGCGGTAATAATACTTATACCACAAATTATACTGACAAATGAAAAACGAGCTCATTCAATACATTTCAAAGTTTATAATTTGATTCTGGATTATGAGAAGTTTGGATTTGAATCAGAGTTGGATACGCGATGCGGAGATAAAACTGTTTCGAAGATTAAAACCAAGAACGGTACGAATTTGAGAAACGAATTAGCACCGAGAAAAATTTCATTTGTTACAGCAACTCGAAAAATTCAGTATAACAGGTATCGTTAAAAGGAACTGTTTTAATATCGTTGGAATTACGAAAAACAAGGTACACGTAAACATTTTGCGCTATCGTCGATCTTTTTTTGGTAATTGCAACGCAAAATCAGTTTGTTTGGTTTACTCTACTTTTTTAGTTGAATAAGATTTGAGCATCAATTTATCGTTGCACAAGCATTAAATTTTCGTAATACTCACAAGAAAATATGGTAACAGTGATCGTAATGAGAAAGAATAGTAACGGATACTAGACTTTCTGGTAATAGTTACAAAACTAATTTTCATTTTGTACCTGGAACTATAAGTTTCGATTGTGGTAAAAAAATGAAAATAGGTAAGGACTGAGCGGTAACCGGTACTAAAAATTTTTCTCAGTGAGGGCTGCGTTTCGGTGTGGGAGAAGCCTAAGGCTGAAGAACAGCCGGAGTTTGCTGGTATACAGAAGGGCGACCCTTTGACCTGAGACTCTCGACTTATGGTATCAAGGCGCATAAATATGATCTTGCTGAGATGGCCGATAGGATCTGTCGACGAAGTGCTGCAGGCTGCAGGGCTGGGTGACAACTTATGAATAGAATGTTTGCGCTCCATTGCTTCTGAATTTATAATTAATTGCTCTCGATTGATTTTGCGACCGTCGCGCAGGCGGCAGCGATGATCGAGAATCGCATTATGCGAATCAGTTTACCTTGGAAGTTGAAGAGAAAATTCAAAGGTCAATGAGATTTAGATGATTTAGAATCCATGAGTGTAGCGTTATACCATCTCAAATCAAGTGAATATAACAGCTGAAAATTTATAATTTATTATAGTATTTCTTGATGACCACACAAATGTGAATATAAAATAAACGATTTACCAAAGTTTATGCAGAGAGTCGATTATTCTGGAGATGAAAATATACCTGGTCGAAAATACTCAACTTTCTGAACCTGTCGGTAATACAGATTAGCGATGGCCACTAAGCTAAAAATAATCGGATCAAAAAATAATCTAACACGATTCGATCGAATCGATAATAATTGATCGATTAATCGGTTATTTCGTAGTTTTTGAAAGAAAAATTTCTTAAATTTCAGTATGTAGTCTTAAGAGCGAAAAAGTTTGTTCACAATTTATAGTTTATATTCAAAATATTTTTCAGCATGAGACAAAAATATTCATTTATATTTTACTTATTACATCAAAGTGTACTTAGTAAGTAAGATAATCATAATAATCGATTCTCTAATCACATAAATTGATATTCTATTGCGTCGTTCATGAGAACAAAAAACGAACGCCGATTGTGAGGAAGAATAATGGATTCGGTCTATTAATCGAGTTTGAAAAATTATCGATTATACTCGATCAATGGGGAAAAAATAATTGATTATTTTTGGTCATTATTATTATGTATTACAAAAGGACGGATAGACCAGCACTCTTTGAAAAAAGAACAGTGGTGGGCGATTATACCTCGATCCCGTAATAAACACGAGAGTGCGAAGCGTTGTGCGCGTTTCGTCCGCTGCTCTAATTACTCTCATTAACTCGAGTTATGTTTGTATGTTACACGCATCTGTATGTCTTCTATTCGACGCTAATTCGTCCGACTGTTGAGACAGAGAGAGAGAGAGAGAGAGAGAGAGAGAGAGAGAAAATAAATGCGACAGTCGGATCGCAAGCCCTATATGTATACGATTCTGCGAAGCTGATTAGATCTCGCTACGAAGTTGCATCGTAACCAAAGACATTCCTTGTTAATTTTTTTCTCTTCTCCTACGAGACCAGATTCTTTTAAGACGAAAGTTTAAAGAAGTTTCATATTGGAAAACTGGATCGGAACAATTTTTTGCTCAGTCTAAACGACGGCTTAAGGTTTAATTTTTACCTGACAATTGTATCTTTTTCTTGATTTCGATTATCTTCTTGTTGAGAGCAGTCAGCTTGCTTTCCTTTGCTGTTTGCACTAGCGGGTCCGCCATCCTCGGGATTTCACCTGTACACTCGCCTTATTTCACCTCGGAGTTCAAATCGTGGATTATCGAGTTAACAGAGCTTTTCCCGTTGTCTAGGAGACGAGGGGTTCAAGTATTCGATACACACTGAGAAACATTTCATTTGTTACAGTAACTAGAAAATTCAGTAAAAGAGGTATCGTTAAAAAATAAAAAACTGTTTGAATATTGTTGGAATTACGAAAAACGAGGTACGAGTAACCGTTTTGCAATATTGTCGATCCTTTTTTGGTAATTGCAACGCAAAGTCAGTTTCTGAGGTTTACTCTACTTTTTTAGTCAAATAAGGATTTAACGTCATTTTGTTGTTGCACAAGCAATAAATTTTCGCAACAGTTACAAGAAAATATAGCAATAGTGATCGTAATGAGAAAGAATAGTAACGGATACCAGACTTTCTGGTAACAGCTACAAAACTAATTTTCATTTTGTACCTAGAACTATATTTTTCGATTGTGGTAAAAAATGAAAAAATTCTCTCAGTGCATTTATTTACCTAACTAAATAAATCTTCTTTAATCGAGCGAGTCGTTGATATTCCTTTTTGAAATTTTTCATCACAATAAGATTTGAAAATGGATCTGTATTGAATTCGAGCAAAAATCCTGACGGCGATATTAATTTCAGAGAAAATTTCGAATCACGGTCGAAAAAAGTAAAAGGGCATATCAGTATCCATTCTGCAGGGCTGCAATACAATTACAGATTGAAATGGTCTTGCGCGAGTAATGGCTCAATTAAAACGTCTATCAATCGCTCGTAGCGGCTAATCGCCAGCTTTAAAGCTGTAACTCCGCTGTTGAATATATACATGTAATTGCTGCCGATGTGGATATGAGACGAATAATATAAACATGCATTCGGTACGGGTTGCAGAGATGTCAGCCGATATCACACGCGGCAATAGTCGAAGGGAAAAAAGAAACGAGCTCTCTCACCGCTGCAGACCAAAACGTGTATAACTCAGTCTCGAAATCACGTAATGCCACATTTATATTCCACGTTAGGCGTGGCTTGACCGGCTACGTAGTAGTTCGCGATCTGGCTCTTCGTCTTGATCCTGTTAAAATGGCCAGGAAAATATTGATTGCAATTTACTGTCGTTCGACGATTTCGTCGCGGGCTGCGAAATTTCGAAGCAATCGATGATCGGTAATACATTAATATTGAACGAACAAAGCCAAATTTTCCACAAATGGAAAAAATTCATTCCCACACGAAGACTCATTGCGAAATCTGAAAATCGGTACATTCTTCACGGACAATTCCCATTTCAACAATTTCAACATACCAACACCGAAACAACTAATTCCGCCATTTTTCGCAAGCAAACCGTAAGCTTAATTGTGGAGCTAATTTTATATATATTTATACACACACTTCGACTTGTTTCCAGTATCCCTTGATAAGTATTAGCTTGTCATAATAAAATCATTAAATTGGCACTAATATAGTTCGCGTTGCGCGTGAAGCACGAGGATTACGTAAGATGGGAAAAAAGAATGTAAAAAAAGAAAGAGCAAACGAAATTTATATTAATTTGAACATCTATCTTCGGTTTGACATAATGTATCATTATTTATTCATTTCTCGAGGCTCAAATATCTATTATTAACGAGCTTAAATTACCTTCATTAATTGTATATACACACGCGATATCTCATTATATCGAACTGGCTGAAATAGTATTATACTGTAATGTATAATGAACATAAACGCTTTGTCCATAATTAGTAGTTAGGTTGATGTCGCCAAGAGCTTCTACATAGTTTCTATTTTAAACGAATTTTCAAACTCGAACAAATGTTTAAATTAAAGAATATCATTGCAAGACAGAGTTAATACTGCACTCAGAAAAATAAAGTGAAACTGAAGAAAATAAATTTCAGTTGCGTGTAAACAAATTAAAAAATTTATCTATAACGCATAAATCTTTACTTGAAATAATGAAGTATTTCATTCTCATAAATTCTTATTTAGTTGACAAGATTTCATTTCAACTGTCTGAAGTAAAAAGATTCTTCAAATTTAATTAAGTCGATATTTACTGTAACAAAATTTTTAGTGAGTTCATATAAGATAAAAAATTTAGCTGCTTTCAGCAGCTATGCACGTTTAACTTCTCTTTTCTATCTTTTCAGAGAAAAAAGGAAGTTATTGTAATCGCTCCGAAAATGAAAAGTTGAGTTCTCACTAGATCTGCACGTTTTAAAATCTAGAGCATCACGATTTTAATGTTTTTGTCGCAATTGATGCGATTTTTCGAAACTTGGATCGGATTATATTTCGGCTTTGATTGGTTCAGTATATTTCGAATTATTTAAATAACAATATTCTTACAAATAGAATAGAAATGATACCTTGAAAATGGGTGAACAAATTTGAATGATAATTGGTGTCATTACTTTAGATTTTTATGTCGCAAATCACGAATCTCGAGTTAGATTTGCAAAATTTAAATTTGGCGGATTCAATACATCGAAAAAAACTAAAAACAATTGGATTTTGATGAAGATTGATACTTGAAGGTTTTTTGAGTCTGTGATCACAAATCAATGAGATCTGTAAATTTTTCATTATTAATATCATTCTTATTATTTCAGCTCGAAACGAGTTTGCAAACGGCAAGTTGAAAGGCTGGCTCATGGTCAGCCGAAACCCGCTTGTTCTTGGTGCATCGCGAACAGGATTACATGTACCTAAGAATCTGATAATCTCGTATAAAGAAGATCGTATGAAGATTGTATTTCATTGAAGTGTTCGATAATAAACCAACGTATATTAATATTTGTACAAGAGTTTATAGCCAAGCAGGCCCTTCGGAGGCAGCGTGCGGCAGGATTTTTTGTCCCCCGCGGCATAAATGGAGGCGGTGTCACGTGACGGAGGTATTTAAACGATACGAGGGGACCGAATGAGAAAAAAGCGGAGGGCTGCAGGGCGTCGAAAACGGGCACTCGTACAATTTCATAGCGTAGTTCGAACGGAACCGTAGAACGCATCAACCCCTCGATTGGACAGCGGGATTGGCAGATGGTGTCGGCCATTTTGTGATCGGCGGAGTGAGACAAGCGTTCTCGCTCGAGATGCGCGCGCCGTTCCGGGACTACTTTCAGCGCGTGAAGTGAACAATAGAATCCCAGACGAGTTTGAGCCGCGGTCATGTTCGTATATGAGGTCTGTGTCGTTGTTTTGCTTCACGT
The DNA here is from genome assembly GCF_021901495.1 of Neodiprion virginianus. NCBI lineage: Eukaryota > Metazoa > Arthropoda > Insecta > Hymenoptera > Diprionidae > Neodiprion > Neodiprion virginianus. Next base: position 15,022,970 of record NC_060878.1, on the reverse strand, counting down.
TGTTCAGCTCGCGTAATGTAAACACGCCGCCGGAGCAGCAGCAGCAGCAGCAGCAGATTGAAGTTACGATGAACATTGAAGTTACCCGGGTGTTAAACGATAATGGACTGTAGCCGGTTGCACTGCACGGTATCGCATTATGTTATTATAGTGATTAAGTGATTGTGTGATCAATTGTCTGATGTGTGTGATCTCTGTGTGGATAAATTCTCCGCCAACATGCTCCGTCTGCAGCGGAATATGGATTACGCATTGACGATCGTCGCTCTGGCTCTTTTCGTCGCCAGTCTGCCGGCCTCGGTTCACGGTGAGTTTATTCTCATCGAATAAAACGGAAGAATCCTCCGTAGTCGTCACCCGGAATTTCAAGTTCCCCCTCAGAATGCGCGTGTGCGGAAACAAAAAACTCCCCGTTGCGACGGCAGCTGCAGGCTGTGCAACAGGTCTGAAAAGCGACGCGGGTTTCTCCGCGCCGGCGCGACATTTTCGAACGCGCTGTCCTACTTAAAAACTCGAAAACACCCCAAAGTCGGCAGTCCGGCTTCGCCGAGCGAATGCCTGCCTCAAGTATTCCTGCATTAGCATTTCAGGGCGCGTCGCGAGGCGTCGAGTTGCTGCCATTCCACTACTACCTGTCCCGAAAATATACCCGAATAAACCGCCACCTCGAAAATCTCTTGATTCATCAATGTAACCGCAAGCATCCGGTTTTTCCATTCATTCTGCGCGATAAAAACAAATCTGACATTTTCTTTTTCCCTTCCACTTCGAATTTCAGTGCTTCTAATTTCGATCAAGCTTGATCAAAACTTCTCGCCGAAGAGCGATCTGAACTTTGCATTTAAGCTTTATCAAAAGTCACGGTAAACCATAAACTTACGTTTAAATATTCCACTCAAATTAAGTGAAAACTAGAGTTTTCTATCAAGCTTGATCGATCGAAATTTCTACCGCAACATTACATTTCGCCCGATTCTCACCGAACACGCAACTAAGGCATTGAATAATTGAATACATAACGAATCGTTTTACGATTCCTGAATGAATTAGAGTTCGAGTTCCTCGCTCTGCGCAAATTCGTTTTTACGACCGGACCGGCTTTCAGCCTCACGCACAGCTAGTCCTGCTTGCCTGAGCGAGTGAGTGCTTATAAAATGCCGAATACACGAGTCACGTGGTCGTGACAGCGGTTCTCAATTGAAAAATCGTCTCGCGCGTGCGTACCGGCTTTTTCCGTCACAGGTTGGGACTCCCTGTTGAAACGACAGGTGTTCAACCCCACTTTCCACGAAACGAATATCTTTCTTGTTGGGTTTATTACGTACACGTATATGTATATGTCTATAGACTTTATTGAACTCGGGCGTCGATATCCAGGTGAAATTTTACACTCACCGCATTATTAGGACCGTTTAAAAATCTGATGAATTTTACAATAAACTGTCAAAGCAAATCCTTTCCCAAATTTTATTTATCCGTAATTTTGTAACAAGAAATATATCAGTTTTGGAACAACTTTCAAATTATTTACAAAAGTCAGATTACCCTTTTTCCAGATTACTCGTTTTAAGCAATCGTTATATTTCCATATAACACAATCAACCTTCTACTTGAATCGTGATTGACAAAAATCACTCTCGCTATTCCAAAATATGAACTAAATATAACTTGACGTTCAACATTTTCAAAACTCTAATATAAAATCAACTGTAAAATCACCGTCGTAAGAAATATACAACTTGGAAGTTGCAAAAAAAAAAAACAAGATAAGTAAATTAAAACAAGAACTATTGCATTCTATTATCCCTCCTAAACTTTTAATTACAGTCAGAGCAACTGTATTTCATGTGAACGTTTCATATTCTACGGCGTTAACTTTTACAGTAATACGCGGTACAGAAGAAAAAATTCGTTATAATTGTAGCGTCGTTTCCGGTGAATTCCGGCGAGTGGCGAATGCGTTAATGCATACAATAGACCCGTCCCAGCCGGAATAAAGAATCCGAGAGAAATGAAGCGCGAGTAAACATGGCGCACGGTGGTTCGTCTGCGTGTCGGCTGGAATTCTGAGGCGAAATAACTAGGCCTTGCTCCTCGCCTCGGTTTCCATCCATGCCTTCCTTGCGCCCCGGCTTACAATTAGCTTACCTGGAGTCCGTCTCTCCGCTGCATCTGTGTATATGTGTATATATATATATATATATATATATATATATATATATATATATACACATATGCGTATACATATGTGTATATACTCATAATCCACATTCACTCTAGGCTAGACCAAATTTACGGATGTGTTGAACTCGTATTGTATATAGGTATGTAATACCGATGCCGCACAGAGGTTGTCGGAGTCTCAACAACTACGGAACTATGTTCTCAGGCTTTCTCTTCTCTCCTTAGAAACCTATCTTCGCCTCTCCCATTGCCGTGTGTCTTATATATAATGTAGGATTATGTGTATTATTCTCTATACATGTACGATAGATTTTGACCATTATTGATGAATAAGTTGAAAATAAGTATTAGTCAGGTTCGATGAATTGATTCGAATTTTATTCACAGTCGTATAAAATATAACATACGATACATGATCTTTGTTCAATGATTGGAAAATTTTACAAAATCTTTGTCATTATTTTTTTATTAGAATTGATTATACAAAAGTAGTGACAGAATAGTTTTTTTTTCTTTCTTTCTTGGGTGAAACTGGTGTGATGGAATTAAATTCCAAGTTGAATATAAAATTATGCAATCGTTGAAAAGATTCTTTGGGTTCTTGAAGTTACGTGTAAGAAGTATTTTTTTTTCTTCATCTTGTGCGATAAAGTTAACTGGCTGAAATAATAATGATAACGAAATTCTTGAAACTGTGATGTAGGACTGCGTTTAAGTATGTGTTATATAATAAGATGGAGTTGAGAACTATTTAAAAACGTCGATATAAGAGCATTGTGATAATTCAATGCATAGATATCCGAATGGTCAGAGCGTATGATTTGGCAAAACCGGAAGTCGAGAGCGTCGCCTAGCTGTGAATCAAGTTAGTCGGGTTAAATTTTACACATTCTGTAATATTTATGTATTTTGTAATGAAAGGCTCCGACGCCAGTTCGATTCTTTGATATCATTGTGGGAACTGTTATGCAACAATTCGTTGGTTGTTTGTTTTCCATTGGGAAGGGATCAATGAATTCTGAACGGAATTGATTTAATAAACGTTTAAAGAATAGGAGAAATGAAAGAAACATAGTATATGTATAGAGATGTAACGAGAGAACTCAGCAGAAAAACAAGAATATATCAATATTGATCAACTGTATAATATTTGCATTATTATTTTAATATTTGTGTAAGTTTGCGCGTTTGAGAGAACAAAATTAGTCGCTTAGATACTTTAATTAAGGAGACGACCAGCATCACGATCAAGGCGAGAATCGACCCACAAAACTGTTGAAGCGTGCAGACTACCGTGAACTATTTTATCTCATTTTATTTTCTCGATTACCATAAATTCTCTAAGCTGATGAAAATATTCAGGAATATAGCAAAGATATCGGTTTGGCTTGACGCACCTCAATCTACGCAATTAATTAATATACCCAATCTATTAATTACACTAGTGACGTAATCAATAATATTGTCACAAATAAGACGTTCAAATTCGTGTACATAGTATAATCGTCTGATTCAATTCGATGTGGTAAAATTTTGAGAGTAACTCTGCTAGGGAAGGGCAATGTTCAGAAGATAATCGATATTTGAAAAAAAAAATCGATTACAAGAATCGATGATCTTCAAAGAAAGATTAATAAATCGATACATCGACGGATCGGTGCGAAAATACAAATTTTACTCAGGAAAAAGATTTTGTTTATTCTGTAACCTAAGTTTTTTTTTCACAAATATACACAATATCAACAATTATCTTCCGTTTGTCGTTCACTTTTCTTGGAAGCGGTAATCTGAGTTACTTGGTGTTAAATTGTTGTGGAACGGTTGAACTGAAAGTGAATAAAAATCTGTATCAACCTATATATGCCCCCCCCCCCTATTATTTGATTAATTACATGGAAATGTTTCGCAGAAAATATGGATCACACATTTTTTCAACTTTAGATTCTAATGCTAATTTTTTTTAACTTCTTTTTTTGTTCAACGTCGCAATTGGTCCACATGATTCGCATTACAAAATCACCGGAAAAAAAATCGAAATATCTAATGTCGAGAAAAACGAATTTTGTACCGATTAATCGAATAGTAAAAACATCGGCAGAAAACAATCGATTAAATTATTATTAATTAAATTAGATTAATTAAAAACTATCGGTATTTTGAATTAATCGGAAAGTATCGACTATCCCTAGATTCTGCGTCATTGATAACTTGAAGAAACAAATTATTCGGGTTATAGGATAATGCACATCTACTACTGAAAAACTTTCAGGGAAATAAAAAAGTATCGTTACTAGTTTAGTCTGGAAATAATTTGGCAAGCATGTTTCGTCCTGCCTGCAAACGTCGTTGAAAAAATCAAACTAATTTGCGAATTCAATAGAAAAAAAAAAAAAAAATTCAAAATCACTGTGCATTTCACCGTGAAACGTACATATTTTCGGGTCTATTTGTTCGGAGTTGTACTCTTATGCACTTTTTTTTAACAAAGATACTTAGACTCAGATTTTAATCGACATAAGTGAAACGTCCACTACATTTCACGATTCGCATGACGTAAAATTTCGTCGTTTTGGTTTAATCTGATAATTTCACCGGAATCCAATTCTCAAGAATCATCCAAGGCCGCAGGGAAAAATGATTTGGATGCACAGTTTCGAAGATATTCGAAAACATTCTGGGGCTGGTAACTTTTTAGCTAGGCTGGGAAATCTTAACCGTTTCATGCATACATTTTTCCTTACATGCGGTTGACTTGAAGTTTTGCATACACGGCGACACTGATCACGAATGCGAATTCGAAATTTGAAAATTCAAAACGGCGAGCAAACAAAAAGAACAACAAGATAAATTTGGAAAAATTCTGTACAAATTTTTGGTGTGTATTAAGTTTGTGCAAAATTAAGAATTCGGATTTTCACTGTAGATTAATTATCAGAACATGCTTTTCTTTCGTGGAAAAGTCAGAATTTTGACCGTTTATTTACACGTGCTATTTTAGCAACGAACAAATAAATTTCATATTTTCTTTTACACGGAAATATTTCAGGGACCATTTGGAACCAAAAAACGCGGCAGTTGTTCCGAAAAAAGTAGTTTTATAAATGAAAAGCTGTAAAAAAAAAAAAAAAAAACAAACAGTTGGGGTCACCAGAAACAATTCCGTGTGGCCCTGCGGGCATCGCATTCGTCTTTCACCGCGCATTCAGCGCTGCGCAGCGTCGATCGGAGCGCTCGGAACGGCATAAAAGTGCGTAATTAAGGACTCGCTGCCTCGCGGTCCGTCGGGATCCTTCGCGTCGCGTATCCTCCTGCCCTGGACGTCCTATCAGCCGCATCGAGGATTGTGCCGTCAGTCAGGTTGGGGACAGCTGCTGCGTTTGCCCTCGGCTCGGCGGACGGATACGTTTCACAGAAAAAGTTCCCTCCTACCGGCTCTTCTTCCTCTTCTTCTTGCTACTCTTATTCTTAACCGGCGGAGATAGGAGATGCAAATCCGCCGTGACGTACGGGAATCGATTGAAAAATATATCCGCCTTCTTCTTTCCGCTGCGCGTTTACTCGATAGAATGTTGATTATCGCCGGTATTCTGCAACCCTGATCTCTCGTCTCAAGTTCCATCGTTCCGTCGTTCCGTCGTTTCGTCCTTTTTACCACCCCTCCCCCCTTCAAGGTTTTTTTGGTTTTTTTTTTTTTTTTTTTTTTTTTTTTTGCCGCAACGGCGCCCCCGCGGCATCGCATTGCAAACGCCGTCTGATTCTGATACATCTCGACGAGATAGTTTTGTTATTGAACCTTTAGTATACGTGTATGTATATATAACTACCCACCTTATACGCAAGCTTCTATTTACAGAGATTAGAGATTCTTCTTACCTCTCGTTTACATCCTTTCTGAGGATCCGCTACACTTCGAGACTGACTCGGTGACAAACGGCAAATGGTAAATCGCGTAATCGCGATTTTTGCTATTTTTACATTGTCATTATTATTAGATGCAGAATACTGAATACATTAATTGTAAGATTGCCATTCGAGATTTACCGTCAATTGATTGCATCGGAAATTCAATTTTATAAACGAACCGATCCCGTGGGAATTATTCTTTATTTAATTTTTTTAGTTGTGAATAATAATATATACAATGCGAAGTTTTTATATAATATGTTATGTGAACAAGAACTTGCGTGTATCGTTTCACGTATGATTTCATGATCTATATAAAACCTATGTAAAAAAAAATTGTAATCGAATTAACCTTAGGTATATATATTATATATAATATGTATAACGGATAATCGTATACTTTGTATTTTATTCTATGTAAAAGTTGAACTGCTCACAACATTTATAAATGGATATAAATTTAGTAGAAACATAATTTACAACAGAATACATCAAAAAAATGAATGAGAAATTGCCTGTACGATCAGAATTATTCATTTGTTCAAAACTTTGCGTACGAATTATGAAATTTTTTTTTTGTATGCAACATCTTGACGAAATTTAAAAATCATCCAATTTTCATTTGTTCATAAAACTTTGCATGCCAAATTGATTGCGGAGATACATTGAATGATACGCATCGTTAACGAATCATCGATACGCCGATCGTGAAGAGTTGTAGATGGCTAATTAACCGTCGAGGAAATAGCAGCACGCGTTTCTATTATACCTGTATCGGTAACCTGCAGTCAACTAACTCAAGCTTACGTTATATATACGGACTAATTATGGTATACGTTAATTAAAATTGTGGGAGAATTATTTGATCCCAGGCTGAAACGTCACAGGTGGGATTTTAACGAAACAGCGATTCTCACTTTATGCATAACACGTGGAAAAAATATAAAACCACGCTCTATAATATGATCGTTATAACAATTTGTGAGGAAGAAAAAAAAGACAAATAAATAACAATGATAATGTTGCTAAGTAAAACCGTGATATATAACCGTTGAGAAATTTCTTCTTTCTTTGCTTGTATAATATCCGGAAAAGATATTGTAAGAATTATATCATTATACGCTTTGAATTGCTTATTATTATACAATTCGTATTGTCCCCTGTATGATCTATGCATATCTTTAACAACATGCGTTTGAGAATGAGTTTTTCATTTCTATTTATTCATTTTTTTCTAACTTCTTAGTACCTTTCGGCTAGATTCTTTAAACTCTTACGAATTGCATTTTTTTTTTCAAATATAATGAAAAATAACTTCATCTCACCAATCGAGTTGGTAAATGTTATCTATCAAGGAATAACGTATTGAAAGAATCAGCGATGAATACGGTTTATACTATTATCTGTATATACGTGTAAAGTGAAATTTACAACTTACAACGTAATTAGCCGTGCAATCAAACCATGAAACGATGAGATCATAAAAATATACGAGCAAATTTATGCTTCGGGATTCGTTCGGTAGAAAAAAATCGAACAGTCATATTCCAAATAAATACTCGCTCCTCAAAAATCTCGCGGGGATTTTTCTGCAATATGTGATTTACAGGTCTCGAAAACGAGTTAATTGACATATTCCATAAGACAGGAGTGGTACAAGTTTTAGCCAACGCGATTATGACTCGTGTTGTAATAAAAAGTAGAATTTATTGAACATCGTTTGGCAATAATTATATTAAACCGTTTATGATATTGAGAATGAATTCGGTTGAATAACACCTAGCCATATAACGCTTATAGGTTTGTAATATTGGAAACGGCAAATTTATGAATGAGGATGATTTACACTGACCTCACGACCATCATTTAAAAAATTACTATATACCTACAGATATTAAATAATTCCTTGCAGGTTCTACAATACATATTAAAACGTTTATTATATACTTCAATATTGCAAATTAATTTATTACAAGTGTTGGTAATTATACTAAATGTAGCAGCTATTAATCATAGTATCACACATGAATAATACAATTTTTTTTTTATACATCGCTTTGAATCCATGCGTATTATTCGTTTGTGCTAAACGAGCAGTATTTAGTAAGAATAAGCGTTTAATAATTAATTACTGAAATAAAGCAATCGCCTAAAGTAGTTCGATTAATAATTAGGCTTAAGTAACAGTATGCATCAAATACTGACACAATTTTCAAGTAATCGCTTTCCTAAACGCATTTCTAATACAGTTTAAGTAAATTTTAACACTAACCATACCCGCACATCCAACAACTATTTTTCTTCTCAGTTATCAGTTTGAATGGTTTTCCTTAAGTTTAGATATCCGGAGTAAAAATGATTTAAAGCACTAAATATTATTCAATAAATAACTCAATCTCCTTTTTACTTGGGTCTAGTCAACTAAACGAATGTAAACCTAGCAAAAATAGTTTGCTTTTTGGGTAGGGATCTGCTTTTTTCTTATCAACTATTGGAGTGTTTTCATATACATATATACATATATATATATATAAATATATATATACTCGTATATTTACAATTAGTTGCAGCGAATCTGCAGACTAACGTATGTATATTTACAGATAACAACTGCAATAATAGTTGAAACTATACGCCTCCTGTTATTTGGCCTTTCGTGTATCTCTATCACTCTCTAACACTTGTATGCAATATATAGTGGCATAAGGATTAGTTTTCCGTCAAGTAAGCGTGTAAACGAGGCAACTATCCATATCGCAAGTTACGCGTCCGTCAAGCTACAAGCTTCAGCGAGCGCGAAATACTAATTATAGCCTTACTTTGCATGCCGCATCGTGTGTTTAAACGAATGTTCAAAGCATTCTAAATTCTTTGTTTTCACCTTCTTCTCGCTAATTATGTGCACTTATAGGTATACCAATAAGGTATCGTCACAACGGTCCGTATAATTGTGTACAATTGTGTTTAACCCTTGCAGTCAAAAATTTCCACGTCATAGCCTAACCACAGTTTATAATTACAACTTCAAATGATCTTTCTTAATTCGTATGACCCTAAAAACCTCCGAGTAACAAGTTTCGGCCAGAATCATCGAATGGTGATAGTTGTTTCGATTTTACATCCGCCATATTGGATCCGCCATCTTGGCTTTAGTAATTATTAAATTCTGACTTTAAAATCCCCCGAGTAACAGAATTCATGCCAAAATGTTGATTTGAAAAATGAGTGACCAAAGGGGTTAAATAGTTTTATTCATCTTTTTGTAAATCTTCACACTTCGCACTTCAGTAAATACTTTGATTATACATATGGGGAATTCCATACGTTTACGGCTAGCTTTGGACCGTCACGATTGCAAATCTGGTCGTGATTCAAGTATATTTTAGTAGTCTGTACCATTTACGCTTCCGAAGTTAGAAATCGTTAAACTTGGAGTATTCGGCCCACTTTTGAAAATCTGAGACAATTGTAGAACATTGTAATGAAAATATGAAAAATTTTAAGACTTTACAACAATTGGTAGTTTTCATTGGTTTGGAAGCTATGAGTTATTGTTTCCGGTATTACGGGCTGCTTTAAAAAATTTGGGAAAATCCGTAAATGTCATTCATCACTCCCTGACCGATGAAAAACGCCATTATCTGTACGGTTTTTTAAAAATATTTTTGAAAGCAGCCCGAAATATCGGGAATCATACTTCATAATTTCCGTAACCCAATGAAGACACCATTTCCTGTGAGTCTTCAAAGTTATTGTGATTTGGAATACACGTTTCTGCAATTTTATCCGATTTTTAACGGTGGTCAGAAAATCCAATGCTTAAAGACTTCTAACTTCGGAACCGTAAGTGATATCGAGAAAAATCAAAGTACGGATGGTTGTAATTGACAGTACTAATGTATACAATTGAGTCACGATCAGATTGAGAATGGTGACGGTTCGAAGTTAGTCGAAAACGCATGGAGTTCCCCATATACTATACATGTATATTGTGTACGAATATCTGTTACGATTATTCGTGACTTGAGACTGACAAGCCGATTATGAACCATTCACGACAGTTTATGTCATAGTACATTCAAGTATTCACATTACATCAAAATGTGAAATAATGCTTTCTTTTCTCGACAATATTTTTCAAACTCCTTTATAGTCCAAGTGTCATGCGACCGAAACCGACTTGAATATTTAACATCTGCTCGTTGTTGTCTCGAACAAAGTCAACGACGAAGAATGATAGAGCGGGAGAGAGAGGGAGAGAGAGAGAGAGAGAGAGGAACAAAGAGAAAGAGAAGTCGAAAGGAGAGGAGCGTAACTGGACATTGACAGGCGGTGTCTGTTCGTTCGCTGGTCGCAACGGGGCGCATATTGAAAGATAATCAATTGATTGGCCCTTGCATTAACCCAGACGACCCTGTGACGCTCGAGCTCAAGGCAATCGCTTCGTACCTTTCTTTTATGCAAGTATACATGTACAGTGAAGTCAGTATTTTTCGCAAATATGTATAACAAAGAATTTCGCCTCAATATTCAGGCGTCGATTGTACTATTAATATAGTGGTTTTATTACGCGTAGACAACATTTGATAGATATTCTAAGATGTTGTGTTTACTAAGTCCCGCATTTCATGGAAAACTACCAGATTAAAATTAGTCACGTTAATGTAACGAAATAGTGAAAGTAATGTCATTGTTGTGCAAATTTCGATCGACTTTAAAGAAGATTAATTTCCACAATTTGAATACACGTTCCTTTTTAAAAATAGATCACTCAATTTGAGACGATCCTATAGTTGCGTAATAATGAATTTCCCTAACACTGAATCGTTACATTGACGTTACGAAAATTTGACGCAATTTACATGGTTGAAATCATGTCTAAAATTCGTGTTGTTTAAAAAGTTGCTTTCGTCACACTTTTGCTTAACAAAGTTTGAAGTATTTTTATATTTATCCTGGTACCGCAGAGAACAAAAGTTTAAGCACTTATGTGTATGGAGTTCTCGATGTCGAAAATCGCAAATCAATGAAAAGTTTGATGTGTCGCCCCAAGGGGAGGGCCCTGGTCAGAAAACCACAATATTTATTGTACATAATTAAGTATTATTATTTTACACGAAGCGAGAAAGAAGACAGAAAAGAAAACAGTGAAAATCACCTACATGTAAATACATTAAACCTCATGTGAGAGGTAAAACTTTTAACATGAAAGATAGAACAACCGTCAGAACGGTCAAAATACATTGAAAATCCGTAGCGCTGGTGAAATGTATTAGACATCAGTCAGCCCATTTGGCAGACAGTCATCACCTAAGCAATAACATGGAGTGAGGGTTAAGCTTATTCTCACATTGAAATTCTCAACAATCGACAATTCATAGAGTCAAAATGCTTACCTAGGTCGATAATTTACGATCTTCGACACGGAGAAGTCCGTACACATTACCAATACAAGGTCGAGAGAACGTTGTAAATCAACATCACTTATTTTGACTCTTATCTATGCTTACGCACCACTAACACAGAAAAACCCATTGATAGCTCCATTCTACACACAATGCCGAATACGAATTTCTGAAAAAAGATTTGTTTTACGCGATAATATTCCTGTAACTCAAGTACTACTTATTGCAGCTATATATTTCCTATTTGAATATGTATACATGCAATGCTCATATACTTCGACGTACACTTGGGGAGAATGAATCTGAGACGGCTAATTTTTTACTTTAGACAGTTATGTTGGCAATACAGAGAAACCTACAGCGCCATAGTCGGCCGAGCGCGAAACTAACTAAATCTCAATAAACTCAACATAACCCATGACCGTCGAATCTAACCTTAAAATACCGCGGGGATAATGACTTGTTGGATTGACACGTATTCTAAGGTTAGATTCGACGTTCATAGGTTATGTTATGTTTATTGAGATTGAATTAGTTTCGCGCTCGGCCGACTGTGGCGCTGTAGGTTTCTCTATGTTGCCAACATAACTGTCTGGTGGAAAAATTAGCCGTCTCAGATTCATTGTCCCCAAGTGTACCTAGCGTATCCCTACCTGCACGGAAAGAAAAATATCGTAGATTTTACATCTCTGGTGGTGAATATATGGACTAGACTTTTTTCGAGTTAAATTTACAGTAATTGTGGCAAGATTTATAAATCCGATAAGCAGAGTTACAATATCACTAGTCCGAGTTACAATTTGGTTGGGCAGATCTACCACAATCGATGTAGATTTGACTTCAAAAAAGTGTTGTCCATATATTCACCATAGAAGATACAAAATCTACATTAAATTTTTCCTTGTGGGGCCCGTCATTTTAGTTCTCTTATGTTATTCCAAGGGTACGGACTGCGTAAATAAATAACAATGAACATCTTAATTACGAGTACTATAACTGTTATTTAACCACTTTCTTGTCCGGCATTGCATGTAAAATGGCGCTATCGGAACTTTCTTTGCGTTTTAGTGCTGCGCAAGCGATAGTGAAAATAGGTTATATTTCACTCGGTCGGTAAAGACTGACTACGGCATCCTCTTAAACGCGTTTAATAATCGCTGATTGCTGTTTCCATCGGCTGTGTCGACTGGACATCCGTGCATCATTCGCGGCAGCGAAGCGATCAGTTCTGGGAGAAAGAAGCGCTCTAGGTGACCGAAGTGGGAGGAGGAGGAGGCCGCGGTCCGCGCTTCGTAGGTATCGGTGATTACACGTGTCGACGTTCCGCCTTTTGAACCCAGCAATGCTTAACCGTGCGGCATAAGCGCGTCGAAGCGTTCGTACGATAGACCAGGAATTCTTCCATCGCTAAATAAACGCCCGCGCTTCTTATTTTGCACCAGAATTCCCGATCCCGTCGCTCGTACTCCCGGATTCCGATTTTTTAACGTCAGGAACCAGTTTTTATGTGAATTTGTTTAATTGCTGTTAACAAAAGAGTGAGATCGGGCCAATATGGCGGGAAGAAAGAAAGCGAAAGGGACCGTGTTCCGCAGACCGTCTCCAATGTTACACCGACGGCACTTGTTTACGGATAAAATCAAACGACATGCGAAAAAATTATCGTCCAGCACGCGCTAATTGAAAAGGCGTCGCGATATTTTCCCGCCCATTTGATCAGAGTCGCTGAAAAATGGCGATTGGCGGGAGTTTTGAAAACTTGTGTACGGTCTTGAAGAATTTTTTGCTCTGTTGTTTGGTGAACACTTTTACTCGCGGTATATGACGAATCGTAAATGAGATAATATCTCGCCAAGAATCTAGATACAAAAGTAAAAACGGACACGCGACGATCGGCTCGGAAATTGCGATATCATTGAGTGTTCGTGCCGAGTACATTATATTTATACATATCCATCCGTTTAACCAGCCCATTGTGTGTTTAGACGTGGATGTGTCACGCAGTGCGGGTGTCTTTCATCTCCCTTTCTCCGTCACCGTTTGCCTCGCATACACGCCTCTGGGCAAAGGAGCCATGATAGGCATAACGCGACAAAAGATCTCGTTTATTTTTCACACGCAGTTTGATCCTTTGAGAAAAATCTGTACATAGCTCGGCAACGTTGCGTTACCTCCTTTCTCAATTTCAATCTCACTTCTATTCATATTCTTGATAGACGCTGTTTTCTGTTTGAGCTTCGTGAAATAATTCACAACATTTATCCTACACTTCATGCCAAATTCTCATGAATTTAGTGCAAATATTCATTTTGGGCTGTTTTTTGCCAAACACTGAATGATCTATATCACACCTGATATACGAGTAAAAAATGATTCTGGATCAAAAGTAATTCGATTTTTTTTTTAGGTTTCTAGATGCACCCACTTTTCTGTAGCAATGACGTCATTATTACCAAATTTCTTACACAACGTTTTTCAATCAATGCTTATAGCTTCATTCGACTTGATAAAAAGATTTCTTCGACACGGGTTTCCGTAGAAAAACGTTAGCATTTCAAAAAAAAATATCGCGAATTACATTTCGATGCGAATGAATTTTTGTGGGAAAAACCTATTTTTCGGTGATTATTCGAATCGCCACGTTGATTGGTAAAAAAATTTTTTGAAAGACTAAAGTCTTATCCGACGTGAGTAATTAACGTCGAAGAAATCTTCTTATCAACACGAAGAGGTCCGCAAGAACTGACTAAAACACGATTTGGAAGTAATCTTGAAAGAATGACGTCAGTGATACAGGAAAATGAGTGAATTTAAAAACCCCCAAAATACCAAAGTGTATTTTCATGAGGTACTATTACCGAAGTAATAGATCAGCTGTCCGCATGTGGTCCAAACGTCTCGTACCAAAACCGCTTCTCTTACAATAGACGAGCAAAGAAGTTGCTGCAGGTTTGAATCATCTAAATTGTCGTTGATGCAGCGAGAGAATCGGTTAGAGCGGAATATGGCTGGCACAACTTTTGTATGCGGTTATCGATTGCCAGGTGTGCCTGTTTGGCCGTTCCCTCAGCGTGAATCGTCATGGACTTGTAGCTTTAAAATTCGAAACTGCTGCAGGGGAAAGCGTCACAATAGGGGAACTCGTCTTGGTCGTGTATACTTTTCGTTTGTCAAATGATTTGAATACCTTGATGCTTGATACAAGCATCATCCGAAAAATGACGTTCATTTTCATCACGTTGACGGGGTTATCGAAATATTTTTTCTGCTTATTCTATACGTTGTTGCCTTTCAAATGTTGATTGCGAACGTTTGTCAAAGTCCTTTTTAAAACACAGCTGCACAGTAAAAGACTTTTTCAATGTTTGATAGAAAGACACAGACCTTAACCCTAAAACGTGACGTTAATTTTATATTTTTTTTATATTCTTACCTATTCGGGTAACACGGGGTGAAAAAACGTCCATAGAGTCTCATTTTCATCGTGTTTTAATAAAAATCACGCGGGCCAAAAAACTTTGTTACGCAAGTTTGAAAAAACTGGTCAAAAATTATTTTGGGTCGACTCGAAAACGTAAACTGTTCTCTTGCGGCGGGAAATTCCAATTCGCGCGGGTTGTTTTTTGACCCCCCCGTTGCCGTTCTAGGGTTAAAGACGACACGGTAATGCTAAGGCTAAGAACAGCGTCTTCGTGCCTCTTTAGCCGATCGGTGTAATTGCCTATTTGTATCCAACATGGAAGCTGTCCAAACTTGAAGCAAAGCTCCGCCATGAGGTGTGCAATAACGGCGCACCTACACGCGGCTATAAAGTATAACGGCGAGTTTTTTGATACTCTGTAGATGCCCGTCTAATTTTCTTCTGTATAACCCTCAAGCCGAGCGAGTCTTGAAACGTAGCTGTATTACACATCTTATTTTCCTCATTATGGATAATACAGCACCCTTACACGCGCATTATTATCATCATGGGGCATATAGGGGAAACCACTATAATAACTTTGAAAACTGTTCGTTTCTTTAGGGTGGCGTGTTTCTCATTCTCAGGGATCGGCGTCGGTGAGAATCTACCGGTTTTTCTTAACATCCGCATCACTGCCGTCATTATCCTTCCTGTTTTCGTCGAAAATTATTGAAATAGTGCTCTCATAAGCTTGTCATAAGTAAAAACAACGTCCTTCATAAGCATACATGGGATTTTTATTTTGCGCCGTTTTAACGCAGATTTAATCGTTTACTAATTTATAATACGGTTGGACGATTAATTAAACGATTAATCGTAGGTTTCCATTAAGTTTTTTCAAGTTGATCGAGCAATCAAACAAACAACTCATTTCGAAAAGAATTAACCGAAGTATGTTGCGTTTAATCGATTATTCAATCATGAGAATGAAGTTAATAACGTTACTGTAACGATGAATGTTTAGGAAAAATCGCTGATTTACACCTTTGTGACTTTCCGAAATTTAGTAAACCGTTATAAAAAGAATATACACTGATTCTGAAAAGCCAACTCCTTGAAAGTCATCCTAAAATTGCTCAGTAATGATTTTTTCTTCTGATGTATCGTTACGTCAACGTTACCAACTTTAGCTTCATTATTCAACCCGAATATTTGACTCAAAATGGTGTCGTTTCGTCGATGAGTTCTGAAACCATCAGCAATGAATGTATATTACATATATAAACTTTGTAAATTGCACGGACTTTTGAAGTAAAGGAACTTCGTTGGACAATTTTTCATTATTAAATTCTTCAGTATTTAAGACGTAGTTCGGATGCTCCGATCTTTAGCTTTTACTCTTCTCTCATATTTTTGGCCTCCTTCAATTTTTCCGTACGATACGTCGCCTAGGGGGACCCGTTTAAGAAGGAGGGAGCGCATCAAGGACGCTATGCAGTCGTCGCCCCGAGTTTTTCGCTCTTCGTTTCTCTATCCTCTATGCTCGATGCTAGATGCAACCTGGCATAAGTTGCCCGGGGCGTCGCGTCAGCAGCTGCACGCTGCGTGTCGTGCCTCTGTCGACTCGAAAGCGTGTTTCCATCGCTTTGCAACCGGTGGCTAGACTCGTCGCTACGAGTTGCTCGTGTCCTTTTCAACCGGCAGTGTGCGTGCTTCGGAAAATGATGCCCCCATCTTGTGAGTTGTATTCCGACTCGCTCGAGCGAGGGGCTAGGATTCACTGGCGGAGTCCTCCGTACGTTGGTACGTGGTGTCTGGAAGTCATTAAAAGTTCTTGGTAGTCTTCGGAGGTCTTTGGAAGTCCTCGATAGTCTTTGGAAGTCTGGAAGTCCTTTGTAGTCTTTGGAAGTCTTTGGAAGTCTTTGGAAGTCCTTGGTAGTGTGGAAGCCTGGAAGTCCTTCAAAGTTTTTGGAAGTCTTTGGAAGTTCTTGGTACTCTTTGAAAGTTTGAAACTCCTTCATAGTGTTTGAAAGCCTCCAGAAGTCTTTAGAAGTCCTTGGTAGTCTTTGGAAGTTGTTGAAAATCCTTGGCAGTCTTTGAAAGTCTTTGAAAGTTTCTGAAAGTCTTTGCAAGTCTTTGGAAATCTTGAAAAATCCTTGGTAGTCTTTGGAAATCTATGGAAGTCTTTGGAGGTCCTTGGTAATCTTTGGAAGTTTCTGGAAGTGTTTGGAAGTCTTCTGAAGCTGGTAGTCACTTGTATGCCTAAACTAGGAGTGAGTAGCCTTTAGCGTTTCACACTCTTAAACATCGTGAATCTCATAAAAAATTCTTACCAGCTCAAGCCTATAACTCGGCGTTTGCTAAGTTACCGGATTTGTAGTACTGGCAATGATATTTAAACTCCATGATTTTTTTGCATGTGGATTAAATTTCCATGTCCAATGATCTGTATGCAGACGAAATTTCGGTTGATCAAGCTTGATCGAAGAACTTACGGGCCAAATACATTCCATTAATGTACATTCGTTAGTAACGCAACTCGGATGAGATGAAATGTTTCAGGATATATAAAATTCTGAATTGAATGCAATGAGTACTTTATATGGCCGCTGACATTTCTCACATATAATGCGCTAAGCAGACTCGTCAAGCTATCGGTAATTATTATATACTAATTGGACCCGGTTTGTATAACCTATATCTATATATAAAGTCCACGTTACTCAAGCAGACCTAAGGAACAATTTGTTGCAAGTCTCATGTAAATTGGTTCACTGGTTCTCAGATTATCGGTAACAAACGGATAAATAGACAAAGGATTTTATACATTAGTATCAGACAAGTCTATCCACCACCTCTTGATTGATTCGAGCAAATTGAAGCGATGACATATTGTAACCGAATGACATAAATCGAGTATCATTTCCTCGTCCGATTATTGAATTATTGAAATTTATTGAAATGAGATTAAAATTTATACCGCATGGCTGTCGGTTGGAATTATGTCACAACTTTGTAATGCTACTCGGTCTAGCGTTTAGTCGTACTGCTAGGATTCGATGTGTCCACTTCGACGAGGCCTGGTACATTATCGAAAGGTCAAGAGGTCGAAGCCCCTGACAGGTGTTCGCGTATTTTAACACCGGCATTCCGCGGCTGCAGTTTATTCACTGTGCTGTAATTGTATTATAGTTGTAGGTGGATATCAGCTGTATATATAGGTATGCACGTTCTGCACACAATATGCGACTGAATTTTTCAACAATTTCTGACCATCCGTCAAGCCGACCGACAATGGTTGTCGAAGTTCGATGACTTTTAATTACCCGCGTCGTTTATAACGTTTTATTCCCTTCTCCTTTCCTCTTCTTCACACTTTATCCGATTCGATTTTCTTAACCCTTCAAATGTGACACGCAGCAGCTGAAGATATTTGTGTTTTAACTGCTCAACGTTTCTATCTGTTAAAATACAGTCTGTGACACAAAAGTGTGGACAGAGTTACCTAATTTTATAAAAAAAAAAAAAGAAAAGAAAAATTTGAAAAATGAACCCTGTGGGCATGAAATGGATTACATATTTGCACTGAACAGTTTTGAAACAATTGAATTTACTGTCTTTCGTAACTTACCGAAAAGGAGGAAAAACGAGAAGAAGAATTTGAAATTAGTACACACCTATTCCACAAAGCAATCTTCCCAACGTCTCATTAGTTCGCTGGTTTACTCTGCATCTTTAACATGTCATTGCTGCGACGTGAGATAAGCTCCGTCAATATTTAATGCAGTCTTGAGCTCAGCGTCCGTTCTGTGCTGTTGTATTAACAACGAGCTCACGGATCCTTCTTTCGGAGAAAGTCTTATGGCGTAGGTATAGAATGCGTTGGGGAGACAAGCACCATCGTATTTGCTTTTCCACCTTTATATTTCATTCCTATCTTTCCTCTTTTCCTTCTCCATATTCATTTATCGACAGGAAGGAAGTGGCTCGAGGTAAACTTCAGCCCATTGAAGGGTGCCAGTTTCATACACCAAAGTGAAACAATGCGCGTGAGAACGAAGCCCCAACGAGGCTATTATGATAAAACGCACACACACTTCCGCAATCCATGCATCAGACTGGCACCGGATTTGACGTCACAGCGGGATGCGATAGTCGGTAGCTCAATATCCACGAAATAAATTTACCGAAAATTACAAGACGAGACGAGATAAGTTATTTACTTCTGTTAATCACTTCTCGTATTCATTTATTCATTTGATCGATTTTCATCAATATCGTTGAAAATCTAAATGGAAAATGGATTTTTTAAAAGTGGGGGGCTCGGTCAAAAAACGGTTTTTAGCATTTTTCAATTGTGTTACACGAGTTATCACCATCAAGTTTTGGAACAATGTAGAACAAACTTAGAACAATCTGGAACAATTTCCGAAAATTCTGATTTCTCAAAATGGGGGGCTAACTTCACGTAGGTGTGGCTCAGCCACCTGCGGCTCATTGAGAAAGATCTCATCCCATCCAACGCGAGTTGCGATCGAGTCACGATCCGTTGTCCGTTTGAATGAATCTCTGGGCAAGAGCTGGCGAACGTCGAAGAAGTTTCGTTTCTTCGACGATTTCTTTATGTCTGCAACTGCATCTCCTCCTTCGACGGCTGTGATGGCGCTGTCGGTGCTGCCTGGACCTTGTCTAAACTCCACCATCTTGATATTACAGGAGAACAGTCTCGTTTCCTTTCGTTCTCCGTCCGCGTCTTATTCTTCGACGCTTCGCAGCGATTTAATACCCACTGCATAAACTGCAGCGTACAGCCAGCTCTTTATCTCTCTTTTACCCCCGACGATTCAATTTCAATCGAGGAAGACAGCGGCCGGTTTTCTTTCCGGATTATCACGATCTCAATTCAGAAACTCCCGATTTCGTTCCTGGAATAGGAATATTTTTTTTATAATTTTATTAACTTGCAAATTTCTCGTCTAACAAAAACAACGCTGTCGAATTTTATCATGCTACTGGAAACACTAATTTCTGCACAATAATTACAGATGTTACATCCGCTTGAATCGATTTTTGATCATATAAATTGATTATAGATTAATCTTCTCAACAGACTTGAAAGTTTTTCGTCAAACTTGGTTCATTGTCGATGTGGCCGCAGAGGATAAAAAAGAAATCGAGAGAAAGATGGAGAAAAATGAATGAAATAAAAAGACAAAATCAGTAAATATTTCTTCGGGGCGTATATCTCTGACATTTAGTTTGTGTCGCATATCAGACACAACTCGGCGAGTTGTTATAGGTATACATTCGCATGTGTGCGTATGTGTGTGTGTGTGTATATATATACTGTTTCATAGAGAAAGACGTGCGTCGTACGCACAGAAGATGGCTATTAATCTTGCTTAAATTATTACGCCATTAGCGAGCTTCTTATACAGGAATGATTATATTCGAGGAAGGTGCGTCCCGCGCCTCCGAAAGCAGAGTTAATTCATCGTGGCTACCTATTCGTGTCCACTCTCGTGTTCCTAAACTTTATTAAGTACATATACCTATATGTGTCCGCAGTGTATAAAGTATATATATATATATATATATATATGTATATATGTATATATGAGAAATAAGAAAGGCGCGTTGCATTTCTCAGCTAATATATTTTAAATTCATCTCGTGCTCTGGCTAACTGTACTCCGGCTATAGCTCAAGCTCCCATGTTCCATGAACACGCGCGACTCACTGGCTATACTTGCTCTTTGGAGTCGAGACCACGCCGCGCCGTTAGAATTCCCCAGTTTTTAGACAAAAACATCAACCTCAAGGGCATGTCGGACCCTGCCGAGTCTTGGAAACTTACTAAAACTTTTGGAAAATCGATGAAACACAGTCTTCTTGATGCGACTTCACGCAATCACGACTCTTTTATTACTCAAAGTTCGAAGCGATATCTCATTGTTCAGGACAGATGAAAAGTTTGAAATAGGTCTGTCGACTCGGTCGGTAAGACAGGAAGCTACAGCCTCCTCTTAAACACCGTTGATCGGGACGCAAATCGAAGACAATCGGATTCCTCGGTTACTTTTCTTTCTTGTGTTCTTTGAACAACGCCGATGGGACTTGAGAGACTTGAGAAGAATCGCCTCGCCAGCTTTGAACTCCAACCAAAGATCTGCGGTTCTCTTCCTGCAATTTTACCGTTGCGAATGCAGGTATACTGCCTCTTCACGAATTGAACCTACCTGCGGTCATTCCACAGAAAGCAAAGCCTTTTCTCGGCTCGTGCATCGAGAGCTATGAGATACCTAGACACGGTTCCATATGGTCACCCAGCATACCGGTCAGTTATGTATGGGACTACTACTGTACCTGTTCAATCGATGAATAATGCGGACGGATTAAGCCGAGAGTAATGATTATAAACATTCCACGACCACCACCTGGGGATTCGGTATATAAATGGTACGGAATAGAGATCGGAAAGCCACGAACGTCTTGGATAATGCCAAAACTGGAGACCGAAGTAAAAAACTTTTTTAATTAAGTTAATGTCTCTGATGTATATATGTGATTATAAGTAGGGTCCGGATCAATATTTTACTTTTTCAAGTCTATAACATATGTACATATTTTTTAATTTTTAATACATATTTATCCGGGCCCTAATTATAAGTTGTTCGGTAGAGTCATTTACAGGCATGAAAGTTGCGAGATCGCGGTTCCACTAATTCTGTCACGTATACGTAACTTCGTATTCATTTTCTCATAGTTTACACGCAGAGATTCAGATAGGTGAGACGGTCGATCGTAAGTCCACACGAAATCTCTTTTACCGGCATTCGAGTCACCGGGGAGTTTGACGCTTCGATTCCACATGCAAGCGAGGTTGCATTCGGGAAGCTCGTATAATTCCGTGTTCGATGTTTGTGGAAATGTTACTACACAACGCCGAGTCTCTCGCAGCACCGTACGAAGCCCGAACTGGTGGTTGAAAATGTTGGGAGGTTGGAAAAGGGACTCGACCACCGGCAGATGTTCCATCCATCCATCTATCCGCCCGTCTGGCGGTCCCTCGAGTCGCGTCACGCTTCAGGGATGCCCAAAATTTGATCGTGTTTTTCAATTTGTCGGCGTTCCTTTCGTTAAATAATTGTTTATCACTTCTTTTAAACACCTTGTAGAGTTGATTTTTAACCTATCGATATTTAAAAACGAACGCTTTTCGCTAATGATAATCCACTCGATTTCTTTGTTACACCATCATCCTTCCTTCTGAATCTATGTATAAGATATGCGATGGCATTTTCCCACACAGAGAAACTAATTCCTTTACTCGGACGAGTTGAATATCGTCTTAATTACGCACGATCTGCTCACAATGAACTTATTAGGCGCTTCCTTTCTCGCGTCGAGGAAGTGCTCACGCCTATATTACAGCCGAGTGCTTTGCAGCTCTGAGGTGTATAAATATAAAAATACCCAGAACTCTTTAATATCGTGTCAAGTTTTCCGTCTGCTTACGTACAGAGATTTATACATACTTGTACAATCACCTGCGCTGGAATCACATGTCAACAATTATTTACAATTTTATATTGTCGGTAGAAATACTTGGCAGGTAACATCGTCGGAACTGTTTTACTGATGGAATAGAATTTTTCTCTTCAAATGTCAGGTTTATTGAGAATTCTTATTTTTTTTCTTCATATCGATTTACAACCTATCTTAATGTTATATCTGATCTTATAACCTAACTTAACCGAACATAAAAAAAGAAATAAATATTGGTAGTTGAGCTACGAATAGAAGTTAAATTTCCTATTTTTCATTTTTTTATTCCACGTCGAACAGGGCATACAATACATGTATTTTCATGGATGTAGATACTTGTGTGTCTATGTAAGACATAGGGCATAGAATAACTTGGAGTTGTGGAGTTTGTCAGAGACCACTAGACGTTTATCAGGGGATTTGGCGTTCTCTCTTTAGTCGACAGACAGACACACAGAAGAAACGGTTAAGAGCATGTGTAAGATTTAAAGGCTGTGCGTACAACAAACGGTGCAGCGGGTGGAGTGGGAGGAAGTCGTAAAATCCGCGGCAACAGTTCCTTCTTATGTTCTCAACTTCTCTCTGAGATAGAGCACGTGTATTTTATACGCTCATGCATGTGCAACATGAATTAAGATTCTACGGATTAAAGATTACTCCTCCAACAAAGTGACAAAGCATCAAATATATCCTTCAGCATTCGTTGGTATTCGTGTCCAGTGTTCATTCGTCGTTGGCCGTCAGTTCGATTCAACGGTTCGAACGGTACAAGGGTGTTACTCTTTGGGTTTAAACAGTGCTCCATTTATTTAACACGTGCAAATTAACTTGCCTGCATCACATTATCAACAACAATCGCCGACTTTCACTTCTTTTCAGTTTTACCGACAGCCCATGTCTAATCAGTATTTGACCATTTATACTCAGGGCCAAGAGAATAGTTGCCGTGTTACGGCGGGCCGGATCAAAGAGCCTAGGCGGACAATTTGAGCTGGGTGGTTAACCTAATGCGTCGGTTATATTATGTAGAAAAGTAATATTACTTTACGAGAAGGTGAATGATAATAACGTCTGACCGTAAAACAATTTACAGTCTCATTCCACGTTGGGTTGGCTGGTTATTGTCAGTTGAGCAATCTCAACTGTGGGCAGAGAGACAGGTACTCAAATTTAGGTATACCTATTTTTCCGAGCCAAGTCGCCTAGGGGTTGGTTACCTATGAAATCCTCGTCCTTAATGTTCGGCAGAGTTCTCTCTTTCTTTTTCGTTGCTTTCGTCACGCCTCGCCCGGTTTTATTATCTGGGTTCTCTCTCTCTCTCTCTCGCTCTCTCTCTCTCTCTCCTCCGGCTTTCTGAAAAAAGATGGAGGTTCTAGCCGCCCGATGCGAGCTTACAGAGAGAGGAATATGGGCTCCGCCATCCGCGACAATCAATCATCCAGACAAATTATTGGCCCTAAACGATGCTCGTTAAGATAGTTTCACCGTTTGACGATTTCAACCTCGTATCGCCGGGACTTCGCCTTCGGCTGACATCGGGTCAAACATCTTGACCTTAGACTCGGAGTCGGCTGCACTGATCGGGGTGAAACGGAAAATGCTCGAGCTGCTATCGGGGAAAGCTTTTTGTGAATATTATCAGAGGAAAAGAATAAATGCGCTAGAGTTCCAACCTGTGCTTCCGTAAAAGCCGCGTAACACGGAAAGGGCAAACCATAAATTGTGCAATAGCAACGACGTAGCCACTTAGTCTGACGTTAGTAATGCCTATTATAATACAATAGGACCGGACCCCGAGGGTCTGGTCCCAAAAACAATCGGTTTGACCGAGAAAGAAGCAACAAGAGGATCGGCCAGGTCGAGGAACAATGCCGTCGGTTGTTCCCGGGCTCACGAGTGCTCGGATTCTACTCCAGAGACCTGGTACTTCTCGAGTCCAGCCCAGCCCAAAGGGGAAACCTATCCGATCGGCCCAAAACGAACCCCAATAGCCGCCTCGTGACTCGGGTCAGCATTCCGCCACGGGAAACTGGTTGTGGCTTATACTTCGACTGGGATAAAAATATCGCCAAGACTTTCAGGATCTATGTATATCAGAGGCTATATCCATCCTGCATTCATGTCCAGGTCAGAGTCAGAAGACTTCACTTTTTTGTTTTGACGATTTCAAGCCTTGGGCTGTGTTCCCAATCATATGCCAAAGTTGTGAAAGTTACTTTGTATTTTGTACCTAGAAACAGGAATAGGTAATTAATACGTACCTATCATTGGTACTCGTATACTTCATACACATTGAGTGTGAAAAAATGCTGGTTCTTCGAAAATTAACTGCTCATAATACCGTACAACTCAAATTCTAAATAGGTAGTCACTTCCAAAATACATAGGTATAGGCATTGACAAATGTACCTAGTTACTTTAAGACTCTGATTATGACGCAGTAAACGTTATTAAGATGTTTGTCAAATTACGATGATAAGTTGTGAAGACTTGAAACAGAACCAGCATTGACTGAAATTCATATTTCATTATTCGGTTTGATTATTGAATGACCTTAGGAATTGTTTCTCCAATGAAAACATATTCTTATCAGGAAATGTCCATCAGATGGTTGTGATACTCATATTGGGGATAAAATCGTCGAGTGTACTGAAAAAATAGTAACCGTAATTGCTGAGAGTTGAGTTTTAATCGTAAGATGTAGTCTGCAAGCCTGACCTGGCAACTAACAAAACTGAGCTCCATACAACTGGTTGTGGTTCAGACTTAATACGTAGTTGTAAAAAACTGGATCTGCATGAAGTGTGAACGCTGCGTTCGCGTGCAGAAAAAGTGGCGGTTCTAGCTCTGCGAAGTAATTTAGATTTCGCGCAACGAATATTTTTTTCTTCCACGTCTGTGCATTACCGGGTATCACAGCCGTGTAACAATTAGACAAAAGGAGAAAATTAGTCCTGGCCAATTTGCCGTAGAGCGCTCAGAAACAGATGAAATTCCCGGACGTTCAGCGTCGTTCAAGGATCCACCGGCACGCGAGCAGGTTGCCCGAATCAGCCGCAGTAAGGCGCAGCGCATCCTTTCTTGGGTATAAACACTCGGCGAGTGGTCTTCTTGCCGGTTTGCCAATGCCAACTTAAAAGAGCCCGGTGCTATAATTCAACGGTAATGCCAATCGGCTCTCTTACGGCTCGGCTCGCTGCGGTTTCCCTTCTTCTCATCGACAAAAACCGACATTCAGCGTTGTCCTCCGCCTTGTGCGTCTCCTGAAGGATCCTCGACGACATGTGTTGGACGCAGTTCCTGAAGACGATTATTACAGCTTAACGCGACTTGCCCCTGGTCCTGCGGCAGGAAACTGAGCGACACGTTCCAAGTTCGACGGGAACGTCTTTGAAGACCACCGACAATGCAGAGGACAAGAAACCGCGATGCTGCAGAGGACGTACTTGTGCTTCAAGGTCGACGACTTGCCAATCTTCTTTTCAGGTCACATCTCGCTCAATATCTGTCTAGAATTTGATCCAAGGAGTTGTGATCTCATACGGATTGAGCTCTTTGGCTTGGGTTGTGACCGATTTGGTGATAAAAAAGAAAACTGACTATCGATACTCGAAAAGTTTTTATCATCGACTTCCGTACTGCTGATGATAAAGGAAGCAAAGTGCCTACTGACAAGCACATGATAAAAGTCTTTTAATACGATACTCGATGAATGGTCAGACGCGTCGCTGTATCACGCCTCTTAAATTATCCGCTTTAAATTCGTCGGTATATAATAATAATTTGTGCTGCGTGATTATAAGCAGTTTGTTAACGTCGCGTGGGTACACAGTAAAATTCCATAGTTCCTCGACTGATTGCGATTTATGGAGCCTACAGCAGCAACAGCCACGGTCGCGGATGTTCTCTCTTACATCTTTTTTCTTCTCGTTAGTTACTGGAATCGGTTAGCCAAACTTTTTGAATACCATTAAAATGTCATGAAACCCGAATTCACCTTGCTTACGAATTCTTCTGCATGATTAGCGCTTCGCGAAATCGATTGACATTGTGGAATATATTATTGGAATCGCTATAAGTTATATGTTGCAATTTTGTCAACTATTGTCCGTAGAAGCATAGTACAATAGTGAGATCAGAAATTGGGAAAATATCTCAGTGTTTCAATTAGTAGACGTTGCTCAACTTCCGTCCTCTTTGGGGAAATATTATACAGTTCCTGCATCCGTCATCACGTTTGTCTCTAAGTTTCCAATCAATATTCATACTGCCTGCATAACATTGATTCAGCGGAGGCGAGTTAAGAGCCAAATAAACGTGCCGATGCGTGTGCTCATCGTTCCAACCTGAATCATGTCTGACCCTGGCCTTCGGTTTAGGGTTCAGAGGTTAAATCGACGGAAAGGCGTATACTGACTTCCAGAATGTAAGGTCAAAAATTAATCAGATGCACGCGCATCGCCACGTTCTTTGGTATCTGCCACCAATGAAAAACCGCTGTGAGATTTTTTAACAGATCGAATGACCATTTTATATACTGTAAATAATCGATGGCACAAGAAAGCTTGACTGTAAGTGAAGGAGTGAGTGCAGTCTGCAAGTTCCATTTAGATTACAGTCCACGGTGCTTGTATGATTATGCTGAGAAAGGGTTGAGAGGCAATGAATTTTATAAAGCCTCTAATAGGGCAATTACAATGTTGAATCAGTAGATTCGGATGGTAATGTTTTCGATAAGGTTTTTCATGTATTTTCTGGTAGCTGGACCAGTAGCGAGTCGGTTCGGCTTTCGGTGAAGCAGCAGCCGGCTACCGTCTCTTCCATCCCATGTCTAATCCCCGAGTAGTTAAGGCTAGGTATTATTATTCTCCCATTCTCAGTAAACCGGTATACTCTTCGAAATGTTTCTGTCCAGAGAAACAGATTACGACTAGACCCGACCAGCAATTCGTGTGATTCAGCAATTAGTATGTATCCTTAATTCTAAATAAGAAACCACTGATTTCTGTCATTCTTCTTTTTTGATAAGAAACGCCGCGAAGCTATTCCCTCAATAGTTTATTACAAGCTTAATTGTTCTTCATGTTTAATTTATCAGTTACCGGGCTTAACACTGTTTACCAACCTGCCGCTTCTCTTCTCTGCACCGTGGAATGGATAGAATAGTTCTACTGTAACCATTGTACGGAGTGTCTTCGAGACTGGATATGTGAGATTCGAATTCACCTCCACGTTTCTAAATACGGCTAGGTGGGTGTAGGAGAAGCTATCCATACGAAGTCTCGCAAGGATTCCAAGTCAAACGGTCGCGGTTGATCGGCGTGCAGTTAGTCCGTGTCCCCGTTTCGATGCAAATCTCCACCGCATTACTTTGCCGAGTTCGCCTCAGTACTTGCATTCACTTTCTAACAAGCTGATTCGCCCCGATTTGCCTACGCTCAAAGTTCATGTCCTTGTGGATAGAATTGGATTGAAAATTCATGGGTACCCGTGAATCAGCGTTGGGAACTGATTACGAGGACACTGGAAATGATGGGCGATATGTTCTTTGGCAGTTGGAAATGCTTGAGGGTCAATATTAAACGTCTACCGAAGACGTTATAGTTCCATGCAAGCTTCTGGGAGTCGCCGATATACTTTCGGCTGCGTAATCCGTTATAACAGGTCCGAAGATGTGACTCGAGATATGGGTCCGGAACCTGATGCGTGCCTGCGGACCGAATTATCTCATACGACAAATACAAATCTACTTTTAATGACTGGTCAGAAATTGCCGTCGTAGAGAATCAGGGCCCCGTCTGATTCTGCGTTGTCAGAGATTTGAAAAATGGTCGGAGATGCCTGTTTACGGAATCAGATTTCCTCTCAAGGAGCAGGGAACCATTATTCTGACATCCGACGTTTCATTGGCTGACTGTTTAAGCATTGTATGCGTTTGGCTTGTTTATTTCGGTTGATTCGGTGATTCGGGATAGTTTATTCAAATAACGAAAACAAAGAGCTCGTCGTCCATAATAGACCGGAATGGTCTTCGGACGAAAAGCGTTGACCACACAACGTTGGAGGTGTAAACGGTCATGGGGAATCGACGTTCGACTTGCTCGAATTGAAAGGTCAATGTACCGTCGAAAACCCAGGCAGCCTTGAAACATCGATAAAACTTACTGTCTTCATCGACAATCCTCGTTCGTATTATACAACCTATACGCCTATCTGTCCGTCTCAATCAAGAGTATTGATCGATGTATTGTTAACAATTCATTAACGCTGGCTTTCGGAGATATAATTATGCAGCCGTTAAATAGCACAACAGGTGAGACGACCCTCAATTTCATTGTTAGGAGCCTCGATTGTACCGTAGACTCCGGTATCTTGAAATCTAATCTCGGCGTCCGGTGATCTGGAAAACTCAGAAAGCTGGAAATAGCAGATGGCTTATTGAAATCTCGAATTCCTTACCTCGAGATTGATGATTTTATTTTTAATCCGATCGACTGCTTCGCTGTGTCCCACTCTCTACTTTTGCCGTTCGTGATCGAACCCGTTGGTTTCGGGTGCGAACAAAGAGTCTTGACAGATTAACGCGCATCGCCGCTGGCTTATTGCAAAGATTTTAATTGGCTGTATTATGAAAAGTGTCATTAAGGAGACGATTTGGTCAAGACGCGATCCGGCTGCAGCAGCCCCAGTGACAGAGCTCGTTATTCGCCGCTGACGTAATCGTTGAGCACTGCGGATATGATGCACGACTCTTCACATGCTGTCACATGCCTTACATTATACAATTTTTAGTCACTTGTAAATCACCACACAGAGGAGACTGTCGCAAAAAACGTATTCGCGACTCTTTCATGGAGTAAGAGAGTCACCTCGAATCGGTTTCTGAATTCATTTTAATCGCTGAACCATTTTATGGTATTGTGTAGAAATTCTGCATGACGAAGGGAATTACTTGGAACGACGTTGAACACCGTGGTCACAAGACTTGGTCTCTGCTATCAATTTCATCAGTCGCGCTCTTGGCCATTGAGTAGCGGCAAAAAACAGTTTCATACGCGACATCAAAAGAGTGCTTTATTATAGCTTGAAGAACGGCACTTAATAGCCATCATTTCTTTAACAATGTATATTTCTTCCGAACTCCGGACAAAGTTCAAGCTGTTTTTCAACTTTCACACCTTTTGCAAGGTCATGTCAAAGAAACGAAAAAATATTTTCCGTATCTGAGAATGGAAATAAAATCCACAAACAGCTCTGCGAATCTTGAAATGAATCAAGAACAGTTGTTTGTTTAATTTTTTTTTTTTCTTCTGCCCAGAAATTAATCCCAGACCTATAAATAAACAGAGTAACGTTGCGGGTTTGCGGTACTTTTTCGAATGACTTTACGACGCCGCTCGTTTCCGGTCTCAAAGGTGGCGCGGTGTGAGACGTGAATTAAGAACGATAACGCGAATAAAAAGTCGAGTACTAGTGGATGGCCTCGCAGCCGGCAGGACGTTCAGGTCCTCTGAAGGCCCGAAACATATCGATTACCGATTTACTCGGTTCAGAATAAACACGTTCACCGTTACCTGCCTACAGTAAATTTTCCTCTCTCTACGGTCTAATTGGTGTGCCGTACATACGCAAGCTGACCATCTGCACGCCTGCGTCTATTTAGTGTTTTACGCAATAACGCAATAACGACTGCGGTACAATCCGTAATTAGGATCGATGAATTCGTGCAAACGTTCCATCACGTGAATTTGATTACATCTCGTATCCACTTGACTCAGAAGCGGTTTCTTCACGGCTCGCATGGAAGACTCCAATATCAATTGATTTTGCTATAATTATGTACAAAAACCCGGCGAAAATTTAACTTGTCACGCGTGAGCAACAACAGGTAGGTAAAGTTAAGGCGGATGTCGTAGATTTTTGTGTAAAACTGCCAAAAGAATTCGGACAACTTCAGGGTGTATTGCAAACTCTCGGTGCAATGTTCTCGCAATCAGCGTGGGATGGATGCGACTTGTTATACTCGGCGAGGAATCGTTCCACCCACACGGACGTAAGAATTAAACATGAAGACAGGAGTCGCCCACCAACGAAGAAGAGATCCATTAGTTACTAGTGAAGGAAATTACTGAATCAGATTCACGGCTGGAAAACCGGATGGTTCATAACCTTAACACTCTGCGGCACAGCGTCTCATGTATGAGACACATTTTTTGAATCGATGATTCAAGATTTACATTCAATTTTTGAGATATCGATAACATTTTTTTTTTTTTTTTTTTTGCATACTTGGACTTCTTAGATGTCAATGTAGATGTTTTAAGAGAGATTATGATGATGATTCCGCGAATATAGTGAGCGCTATAAATAAAAAGAGTGTTGAAAATTTCTTTGTTTTTTACATAATAAGTGTAATTCTGGAAAGTTTATGGAGACCGGAAAAGTAGAACTCGATAATCTAGATTTTTATGTTTCTAAAAACGAACCCGATGACAAAATTTCAAAATTCAAAATAGCGGATCTAATCCTATCTGGTGACCCAAGAAACCTACGAGTGTTTATTTTTGCGCCACTTCGATAACTTTCACATTTTCAGTCCGCCGTGTTGAATGCTGAGAGTTTCTCGGATCAGGCCCCATTTTTGTAATCAGTTTCAAGGAATTTAACGGCCAGGAAAAATGTACGCTTCAAAGGTTTAAATACTCAATTCAAGCGCAGTGTCACTAGATTGCAGGTACTTCGGTATGTTTTTCAATTACATACGACGAACGTTTCACACCAGACTGTAACGTCCTTTATTTTGTCCAAGATTTTCAACTCCTGTTAATATACCTTGAACGTCATCTGCAGCATCTGATTCATTGTAATACAACGACGAGTAGAGTCTCCAAGAACGTAAAAGATATGGCGTTGAAGTTCACGACGACGGATATTTGCTCGATAGTTCTTCAGAGTACTCAGCTGAGGCTGCGTTAATGAAGGCGGACCGAAGTCACGACCTTTCAGAGTGAGAGAGGGAGAGAGAGAGGAGGGGGGGGGGGGGAGTAGGTCTCGTCGCGTGAATATCGCATATTCTCTTGCACCGGATTATGAGCACGTGTAACTATATTACATCGATGCGTGTGTGCATGTGGATGTGAACATCTGCGGCTGTGCTCAACTAGTGACTTATACCCGTGCTTGCGACTTGCGTACACGGACGTACTTGTAGATAAAAGTGTGCAAACCAGCGTTCACTGTCCTAAATTTAATCCTTTCGAAGATTCGCATATTCCTCTCAAATCTCTTTTAACATCGATAGGGTAGTTCAATGATTTTTGAGGTCAGGTTCAAAATCGGTAAGTGAATGTTTAATCACTTCCCTTGAACAAGGCCTGAAGTCATACGAAGTTCCGTTAACTCACTTCAAGTATGATAATCGAGTCTTGAGGCGTCATTTCACCTCTCCAGAAGTGAGTTTAAGCAGTATATATTTGAATCTTCAAGTTGGAAGTACGCTTCGTCGACGGATTGTTAACCACTCGCATTGATGGATTACATCAATAAATGGTAATGACAAATTGCTTCGTCAATATTATTCTGATTGTATGACAACGTGATTGAAAATTTACTCTCGAGATGAACTGCCTGATCAGTTAGTCGACGAAATTGCGTTGTGCTTCTGGAATGAGAAAAAATGATACATCTTCGTTGATCGTCAATAGCGATTTAAATGAGCCCAACTTTTACTTTTTAACGGGTATAAATTAAACGCTACCTTCCCGGTGATTCGAGTCAAAGTTTGTGGCGGTCGTTAAGGCGTTATATGAAATATGTATCTATAATTATTATGAATTTTTTTTTCTATTCTTTTAATGATAGGCTATGAAACGTCGTTGCGAAATTCAACATGTAAATGCTTGAGAAAAAATTTGCCTTATGTTGTGCTGCATAATAGTTTTTAAAAGCAACGACGATAGAGGTTAATCACTGGGATTTGGTTCTTTCCTCGTGCAGAGGCAGAAAACACGAATAGTTTAATTATGTGCATGCTTTCACTGATACCGGATCCATAAATGCTTGTGCACATAACACTGCAGAAATACCGTCTCATTTTTGCTTCACACTGTGTAACGAAGCTACGATGAGTATCTTATTTCCGTCGTTAAATTTCCCGCCTTTATCTCGCACAAAGTGTTTCACTCTCTCGAACGAGCCGAGATCGGCGAAATGGAGAGGCTCTATCCTCACCGTCTAAGTTTGCTCTCTCGCGAGTTGAGGGCGGAACGTGGGAGCGATAATCGCCCCATCTAAATTCAAATTACTAATATATTAGCTTTGTAGGAAACACTATGTCACAGTGATGGTGGGTATAATACACTTGGCTTAAGTAAACGAGGGCGTTAGAGGATGCGAAGATTTGTCGGCGAGCCTGGTTTGGTTTAAGTGATCTCATCCGTCGACTTGTGCTTATAACATTGCAGACTCCGATAAATCCGTCGGGCTTAGGTTATACACCGCGGTTCAATATTCACCGATTTTTCTGCCGATCCAACACATGTCTCTTGTCCCCCCCTTTTCAACAACCGTCATCACACTCGGAGAAAACTTTTTGCTTTTCTAAATAAATCAATTTGTAGAAACATTTTGTAGAAAGTTTCCTCGTTAGAACATAATATTTTATTTGTTGTAAATACCAAAATTGATGAAGTAGTTGTTTCAAAATTGCAAAAACAAAATGTAACCGACAGTGAGAAAAATTTTATTTGTTATAGTAACTAGAAAAATTCAGTAAAACAGGTATCGTTAAAAAAACTGTTTGAATATTGTTGGAATTACGAAAAACGAGGTACGCGTAAACATTTTGCGCTATCGTCGATCCTTTTTTGGTAATTGCAACGCAAAGTCAGTTTTTGAGGTTTACTCTTCTTTTTTAGTTAAATAAGGCTTTAATGTCAATTTATTGTTGCACAAGCATTACATTTTCGTAACAGTTACAAGAAAATATAGTAACAGTGATGATAATGAGAAAGAATAGTAACGGATACTAGACTTTCCGGTAACAGCTACAAAACTAATTTTCATTTTGTACCTAGAACTATATTTTTCGATTGTGGTAAAAAATGAAAATAGGTAAGGACTGAGAGGTAACCGGAACTAAAAATTTCTCTCCGCGGAATAAAATATATTTATAAATCCAAACTCGCGATTTTAATTTAGCTATTTTAGTGAAATAATACTTTTTTCATGGTATTATTAAAATATTGAATACCCTATGATAGATTCAACTAAATCGCTTCATACAGTTTGCTAAGTCTATTTGGTGGATAGAGATTAGTAAAATTTACGAAACTGTGCGAGTTGCTAATTGATTTTCGCTCTCGAATAACATTTTACGTCGTAAATCTACAAGATTTTTTGTTGAAGTAGCAAAATACTTTCCGTAACGCGTTAAAAATCCTTTCTCGCAAGAGAAGTAAGATGAGCAGTTATTAGGAGCTCCAGACATCTGTCTAGTATAATCAGTAGAACTAAATCATCGTGGCCTAATATCATTGAATCAGCCAGTCAATTCACAATGGCATATTTTTCTACCGTTGTTTAAAGTGGCACTTAATTCATGTAGCACAAATTGAAATCAGACGATGATTTTTTCAGTTAGAACAATTAAACAATCATTTTTCAGTCTTTATAAAATAATTTCACTCCGTAGATCTGATTTCGCAATCGCAACGGAATCTATGGAATTGTGGTGTCAAACCTCTTCTTAAAATTAGACATTACTAAACCATTTTGTGATTTCCGCTCTATAAAATCAACTAAACTTTTTCGTTGTGTGAAAATTGTGTTTGATCGGAAGTATATTAATCCAGAAAATTCGTTTCCAAGACCAAATTCTTTCTGCGTGCATACCGTGGACAATTTTTACTTCGGAGCATCCTGTATCTCTGCGCTTCAACAAGCTGGCTTCAGAGTAATTGAATTGTCAAATCGTTAGCCCGGATCAACCAGTCATATTTACAGTCTTGATATTTTTATCAGTGGTCTTGTTGGCTCTCAAAGTTTTATGTGGAATACGTCTTGCTGATCATTCGCGCTTCACGGTAATAATTATTTTGACATTATTCCAAGGTTTCTGATCGGGATAAATGACATAACTACTCGCAAGAATTTTCATTGCTGACGCAGAATTGAGGCTTGTACACAGAACAAGAATCGAGTTGTTCACAACAATGAACGAATTAGCGTTCATTGTGGCGATACTTGTGCTAAAAAGGAGGTTTGTCGGCGCACGACACTTGCTTTCACGTTTTATACGTCACCACACCACCAGGCTTTACACTGTGCACGATGTGATGAGACAGTGACTCTCAATCAATCCTTTGTCTGTTTCAATATTAGATATTGCAGATATTTGTCTTTCGCTGTACTGTATCCTCCATTTTTCCACATCGTGTACGATGTGTTGCAGCCGTGGAAAATTATTGCTAGCAAGAAGCCATAAATTTATAATTAACATCGCCGTATGGGTAGCAAGAATTTTTTTTTTATCACGTGTTGAATATTACCAACACCAAAGAGATGATTAATCATCGACTCCATACCTAATTCGTTTCCATATTATACATCTATTTACATGGGTGAATATCGCGTACCTTGTTCGAGAAACGTGATCGTGGTCTGGCGTTAAAACCTTTGCGGCGAGTAAGGAAATCTGTAATACCTAGGTACATTTATCGCAAGGAAACACGAACCCTGCATTCTGTGTAACCTTGTGTTAAAAGTTTTCGATATTTTTATTTGAAAACAAATTTTAAATTTCAAGGGTCCACATGTTTATTCGCTATCGGGTTGGCAATAAGTGCGCAAACTTTTCCTCCGTACATTTACAACTTAATCATAGGCCAGCTCTAGTTTGAAAAAGATTCTGTGCGATTCAAGAAAGCACACTCGAATACTAGTATTAGTTTAATTTTTCAAATTCAAGTTTACGACTGCATGAAAGAACGCAAATTATTGTTGTACTACACAGCTTGTTTACGTCTGGTTTAATGGCACTCTAGGATGTTATTGTAATACGTAATTAACCATTTGGTCATCACTGCTTTGCAAGCAATTGTCGATAATCAACATTTTATGTTTCAAGTTTACGAGCAGTTCAAATCAAATATTATTACACAGCTTGTAACGACAGTCTTTAGCCTGAAATTTATTAATTCTTTCTGTCGAATTTGAAAGACCATGAACGAAATATGTAAAATCAGTTGTGGTCTGAAGTTACGGGCACCAATCATTAAAGTTTAAGAATTGCGTGCGACTCGCTTTGCTGATTACATCTTACTTGATATGCGTAAAATCAACTGCAAGCTCGCTGCACACGTGGACCGAGTTCCGGCTGACGTTTAAACAGGATGTGCGTAGGCGGTTGATCCGTGTTATGCGTGTACGTAAACGTCGTTTTATACAGACGAAAGAGAGAAAGAGGGAGAGATAGAAACGGGGTGGATTCACTCTACAATCTCGTCAATCCGTGTCGAGCTCCCGCCAATAGTTTTTGTCGTTTGGTTGACTCTCTGCGTGAGCCAAAATATGAAAGTTCACTTCGATCGTAATCAGTAAAAAATCAGATCAGGGTATACGCGCTTCGAAAAATACAGGAATACCGGAAAAACCCCGGAATTTGTTGGTGCTTCGTGACATTAGATAAAATTTTGCGAGGTTGAGGTTGCGTTGAAAAAAGGCATGTCGGGTATCTGACCATTCGCACACAGTACGAATTGAAACTGTAAAAGAAGGTTATTTGAATATTTTGTGCAGTTGACTTGACCATTCTGCACAGCCTAGTTAAATATTTTCTGTTATGGATGATGTGTGATTTTCATGCGTATGAGCGTTGTTAGTATTGACATAGTTCATCTGCAACTACGTTACGTAGTTGTCGCGGCATTTGACTAAAGTTCCTAATTGAAAAATATTCATTTTAACTACACACTTGTCTCAGTATGGTAACGGTAAAGTACTTAACGGGAAATCCAGGAAGATTCACTATTTTGCAATATTTGAATGCCTGAATTAAGCGAGTCGGTGAGATATGAGTATTGTTATGATCAAGCGAGAAAATTCACAACGAAAAAAAGCTAATGTGGACAGTGCAAGTCAGAATCCCCAAAGAGAGAAAGAGTCATCGAAGAGCAGATCATTGCGCTTTCTCCAACGTGATATTAAGTACTAATTTGGAACCGTGAAATAATTGATAACAATACTTTTTTAGAGATTGTGAATATTCACTCTTCTCATCGATTGTAGTCGCGAAATACTGTCACTTGTTATTATCAATAAGTTCATAAGATGTACCTGCTGCTGAATAAATTCTTTAATACATATTGAAATTATGAACTCTGAAATTGAATAAAGCTCTCGCTCATAGCAATGTACAATTCCTACTTCAAAATGCAACGTCTGAAATACTTGCAAATAAAAATACATCAAATATTTGTTATGTTTTCGATTGTAGGTTTAGCAATACAATACCAGGAATCCATGCCAAGATACCTGTAATTTTTTTTTTTATATGAAATGCGGGAAAATCTGACATTTATTTTTGGCTGGTAGTCGTATACACTCTAATTTGGAATACTGATTCGCTCGTTCATTTATATCCATTAAAATTTTCGCGTCTGATCCACCGTTTCTCAACACTATTACACGTTATTTGGAGTTTGGAAGTGCAGACGCCACGTTCGAAAACAGCTATACGATCTCTGATATCGTAATGGAATAATATTCCTCGACGTAAAAACTTTTCTAATATCATTAATGGAATTTTTTTATGTGTTACAGGATTCGTATCGTGCTCTCCGAGTCCCTGCAAGAATGGAGGGGTGTGCGTGTCATCCCCTCGTGGGGAGTTGTATTGCAAGTAAGTCCTTGAGCCAAGTTATTGCATGAATAATTAATCAAATTACTAATCTATCAATTAGAAATGTGACTTTTCGAAAGTATCAGGGATAGATTTACCCCCCGAACACACTGGCAAAACATTGTTCGCGAATGGCGCGTTGAGCAACGAGGAGAGGAGTAGGTCGGATACACTCGGGTAACTGGCCCGCAAAGATGGAATGCGAGAACAGCGGTACAGCCAGCCTCCCACGCAGGGTGTTGCGAGGGGGAAACGATCCGTGAAAAGCATTGGCCCTGGGGCGGTGGCACTTATATTCGTATAATACTTGGACTAGTAATGATAGCTTTATGCCGAGCTCTCATTTACCAACCAGCCGAGTCGAGGCACGAGGTGAACTCTCGCGTTATGTGGTATTGTCGTAATTTTGCTGGTCGAGCGATCGGTCAGACGGTCAGAAGTCCCTCAAGAATAAGATCCGATCGCCTAAGGGCAGCGTGCCAAACCGCTGCAAGACCATCGACGTCATTTCACAAAGAGCAAAGAAACCACCTCTCAGAGGTCAGGCCTCACCCGTGGTTCACGCGGTTTGCCGGGTCATCTCGTTTAGCTCAAGGGTTTTATACGAAAGCCAAGCTCACACCTTTACATTTTCTCTCAAACCAGAGTAACGATCGTCCAGTTTCTAGAGAACGATTATTCTTGAGTCCGTTCGATTCCAGATGCATCAATATTTATGTTTATTTAGTCATCACAGCTCTTGCCATGTAAATTTCAAGATTGGCAATCGACTCACAATGTTTCGATAGTTAACAGTCATCACGACAATGTATGTATAATTCGTCTATGGTCGTCGGTTTTTCACACATGGAAGATGAAGAAGAAACTATAGCGGAACGGCTGTTCAACGCTGAAGGAAGTCAGGGAACGGTTAAGAGGTTATGACGTGGGAGTTTATGGCTAGATGAGAAGTGGTAATCGAGGTAATAATTCTACCAGTCGTCGAGGATCGTGACTCGGTGACGCTTTGAAATTACCCCTATGTCTGTCTCTAAAGAGCCTGTGCTAGAGTTCGTCACCAGCTTGATTTCCACCTTGTGAAGTCTTCAGGGCAGTGACTTCAAGTTTGTCAGCATGGCTTGTTCGCAGCTCTTGCAAAAGAATTTGGGATGACCTTTGTCATTGAGTATTTCTTGCGGCGTTCATATGCATAGGAAAGGAGGAAAGGGCTTGATAGAAAAAGAAAGGTTGAATATATCAATTCGTGAGAAAGTTGCGAGTCATGATCATGAGGGGCCGTTCGATCCTTAAATAAACTTTTGAGATGAACCAGCGAGGTTTTGGTCAA
This sequence comes from Neodiprion virginianus, assembly GCF_021901495.1. Classification (NCBI taxonomy): domain Eukaryota; kingdom Metazoa; phylum Arthropoda; class Insecta; order Hymenoptera; family Diprionidae; genus Neodiprion; species Neodiprion virginianus. The sequence continues at coordinate 14,984,301 of NC_060878.1, read as the reverse complement.
CTTTTTGAGCTCACTGTACAATTCCTTTGGTTGGTTCGTCCTTCGTTCACTGTAAGTGAAACAATATGTCTGTATGTCTGTCTGACTTGCTTCGTCACGACAGCCGCAACGATGGTTGTAATAATGGCGATTTGCATTTAACTGATTGAGAAGAAGCTCGAAGCTGCATAACTCTCCAACTACATATATTCCTCGGCTATTTCACTCTCATCGTTGAGAATTTCAAGTTTGTTGACACTGACAGAATCTGCAGGAAATTACTGCAGCAAGTTCAGTCAGCGGACTCGCAAATTCGGAACGAGTCACGAAGCGAATTCCATTCGGAAAGCAAATGTTAGAATCCGAGCTCAATCCAGCCAGCTGCATTAAACTGCAACTCACCCTGCATTACGTTTAATTGCCCGAGTAATTAGTGCTATGAATCCATTCTTGCTCACTCGCGCGACCTTTGTGCCCACGCCATGCAAGGTATCGTTCCCCTACATAGCTCAGATGTAACTTCTTCATGTCTTGCGGTATAAGACGTGCGGCTGTACATGCGGGCTTCGTATTCTTCATGCCACGTGCCTTAGTCTCAAAACTGTGATCGTCTATTTGGCGTTCCGTCAAAAGTCTGTAAAAATGGGAGTTGAATTGTAAAGACGATTTACCTCCGAATCCTGGTTACAGCTACGCTGGCCATTTTTATTCTTCTTTACTTCACTGTCTGAAGAAGAATATCTTCAACGCAACCACAATACCTAAGTGAAGCCTCAAACTTAGTATCTGGCTTCATGCGGCACAACTTGCTAATTATGGCTAACCTCGTCCAATCTCTACGATCCTTATGATTTCGGTCTGTCGGTATGACAAAGGGAAGTGGCGTTTGCGGCTAGCTGATTGTTTCAGTCTCCGAGTCCTATCGCTACTGGAATGAAACCGTCGTGCATTACTTTTTCTCCAACCACCTTTGCGAGGATCGATAAATCTAGATAGCCGATATAATCTTAACGGGAAAAAAGAATTTCTCTTCGTCGCTGTCGGCACCCATTTGCATCCGCGTATTAACCGCCATCCGGACTTTCCGGTTACTGTATGCACCAGGTTCGGATCAACCTGTCGACGAGATTACCGATGGCAATGAATACTATCCAAGATACGAACTGTGTCGTGTCCACTGCATTCGCTTCCCTTCCGGCTAACCGTGTGCGACTTGAGGTCAAAGATGCTTCGAGTACTTCGGAGCATAAGTATCCAACTGTAGTAGTATAACTGTTTACATGCAGTGAAATTTGAAGAGAATAGCGTCAAGTTTTGTAATGCACTTCTCAGATCGGATGAACTTGACGAAGTTTACGATGTCTGGACAGCGGTTTTAACTTACCGTAGTTTCTGACTTATCCTAGTCATTATGCGATTTTGTTGTTTCATAGGATAAATCTTGTGTAGGTGAAGAAGCGTTTTTTCTTGAAAATTTCAGTTCTTATGGTATACCTACATCCACTCCACGGACAAGTTTATGCTTTACGAACCTGACGAACAACTAGTCTCTGGGTAATCTCGGAGCGATTAAAGTACAGGTATATACATGTATCCTGAGCCACGTCCACGAGCGGCGAGATTGGTTGGAGGTACTGTATACTTACTGAAGCACCGGGCGGCCGGCACATAGAGCGATACTTTTTTGTGTTCTTTTTTTTACCGCCTAGAAAGATTACTGTGTATGATATATTACACCTATCCATACTAAATGCCCGAATGGCCTGTTGTATCCTGTAGGATAGAATTGATTACACGCACGCGTGCAGCCTGCCACTGCGACGGTGCTGCTGCTGCATATTTGTAAAAGTGCAGGAGTGTGCCGGATGGTCAGCTCCACGTCGGCATTAGTGGTCGCAGTAAATACGTGTAGTATTTTTCGATCCTGTGGGATAACCTATAAATTTCCACCTCTCACACTTCGCAATATGTGATTTCATTTTCCGCCTCTGCGAGCCTTTCCTCGTGTGTTAACATTTGTTTCATTTTATTACACACGACGATCACCGCGGCTACGAAGCAAGGGGTTCTCATCGCGTTTGTGGTGGAAGTGCTCGTTTCAATTAGGCAGAATCCGATCCAAGCCGAAATTGACTTCCGGTTGAGGTGCATGCGTACTCCGGTGAATCACCTTGTAGGAACAGCTATATGAATTCAAACCCGCGCAGAGAGAAAGAGAGAGAGAGAGAGAGAAGAAGAAGAAGAAGAGGGAAAGAGAAAGATGGGGAGACTGGAGAGAGAACAACTCGAGAAATCCAACGACGCTGATAGCATCGCCGACAAACGACGATCATCAATTGCTATTGGAGAGTTGAAACATCGGTGGCCATTGGCTTAGACCCTGCCCCCTATACATATCCCAGTGCACAGATGCTGAGTTTGGGGTCTAGTCGATGCTGAAGGGGCGGAGGCGACTCGAATAATGGCCACAATAACAATTGCCCTCACGGCTAGATGATTTCGATCGGTTGTGGTGGTGTAGGGTCCAAATGTGGGCATAGGGTAGCCCAAGGAAGGGTGAGAACCTGATGAATAGCATCCATCAGCTCGTACTGCCATCGTATATAGACTGAATCTGTAACCAACGGACGCTTGTGATACTTTAAAATTCGTAGCCCCCGTATTGACGATATTTTTCGAAAGTTGGGTCTCAACAGGATCCTGCATCATTATTAAAATCTGGTTTTTATAGCAAATACAATTACAGAGTGTTCCAGTTTCGTGGCAAAACTGGTGACAAAGCATTTCCAGTTTGCTGCGATGACGCGATATCCGAAGCGGAGTTTCGGTAGGTTTTGGACTACGTGAGGGTGTTTTTGTGTCTGTTGTGCTGAATTTATGGTCAGTCATTTTTAAATATTTAAGAAACCCAGCTGACGAGGGGTCGTCGATATAGTTGAGGGGCAAGTGTCCGTAATCCAATGGTGCAACAATGTCCGCCCGAGGCACTTGACAATGTGGCAAGTTAAAACTGCGAGCGTTGGTTCAATGATGAGAACAACAGAGCGGGATGTACACCGCACACAGTGAATTCAGTGTTTTCCCCTCTCTCCCGGGAATCTCGGCAACCGGACGAACAGACAGACGGATGAACACGCGGCGTTGGTCCACGGGGGGTTTAGAGGGTGGGGAAAGCCGCGTGCCTGGCCACGTGACCAGGAGAGCTTAGCTTCGGTCGAGCACCTTTTTGACGAAAGGGTTCGCTCGATTGGAAGATATATAATAATGTTGTTTTTCCCTTTTCTCGCGAACTTGAAACCACGTGTTTTTGGTCAACTGATGTAACCAAATTGTGTGAAACTAATAAATGCTTATCGTCATTCATTCCTACGCGTCTGTACTGCGGCATCGTTTCGTCATGCTTTTAACCATTCGATTGACAGTCTCAACGTACTATCAGACCATTAGATCATTCAATGTTTCATGATCAAACCCATGCAAATGGAATTATTTTCAATTTATCCGAGAAATGCAGACCTTCCAAGTCTCTTAATAAAATTGAGTGGAAGCATATTAATAGCGAAAATTAATGCTCACGGGATTTTGCAAACGGTTGCAGCGATGCCATCGTGACAAAGCCGTTGACTGAAAAAATAAAGTATGGCCATGTGGCTCAACATATACTCAAATGTTTTCTTCAGCGGCCGAAACGAAACACGTACACTAGGCGATCTTTTTTTCAGTCAAGCTCCCTTTCAGTACCAGCGGGTCGTTTTTGCAGCCACCGTCTCCCCATCGTTTTGCCCGATTCTTTAGTTTTCTCCTCCTTCACCGCGGTCTCAGGCTATCTTATGCATTAGTACTTCATTCATTTATATTCTTCTTTCTTTCCTCTTCATTATTTCACAGGTGTCTTCCTCTAAAGTCTGTGTAACGTGTAGTTCACGTCTATACATAGAGTTCAATTAGGGTATGAGGTTTACATTCACACTCTTTGTATGTTTATCGCGTGTAGTAAAACCTCGATAAAAAGTGAACCGCAGAGGTTTAAACCAGAGCACGATGTTGCTTAGGTCGCGGGTAGATATGTTTGGACGTTATCAGAATGACGTTGCATTGCGTCGCACGCTTGAGTGTCACGTGGTTTCCTCAAGGAAACTGGCGCCATACGCAGTGTCGTAGTCATCGTCGATGCAGTTTATCCCTCCCGTGGGTCTACCACCGGAAGTTGGAAATTCTAACACCACTTTTTACACGAATGCGCGACGAGTCAGCTTACGTTTACCGGACGTTTGGCAACATCACTGACTGCAGGCTAAATATTAAACGAAGAAAGAGCGGAAAGGACATACCTTTATTGGGAAAGCAAACATATACTCCATGATTTTTTATGTCAGATAGGAATTAGCTGCAAGATTTAGGTTTCTTTTTCTTCTTTCTCTATGGACAGACGCCAAATTTTGTTGTACTGGGATGAATTTTAAACGTCAAATCCTTGAGGACCACCAATTGTTGCACAAGGATCACTGGCGAATCCTCCAAAGTGCATGGCGATGACATCGATGGGAGAATCGGTTGTCATCTTGAGAGCGTGTGTGGCAAGATGGATCCTCATGGATCCTCAAGAAGGGATCCGCCCCATCGACGAACCAGACGCCCAAACCCTCAGCCCACAGACGACTCCCCATCCCCTCAACCCTCGGTGAACAGGTCTGTCACGCCACGATGCACGGCTCGAAATGCCATTACCCTACAGTGGCGATCAATTACTCTGATGAGGTATAAACTGCAATTTGATGAAAAAATTACCTGGGTCATTCCATTTTCCAAAGATCATGCACTAATTTCCTCCGCACGCGAAGCGCATTACAGATACTCCGTATCAATTCCACGTCCAGAACATTGCCTTATATGTATAGATGTGCACCGGAAGTGATCATACTTCACCACCACGCAGTGGTGCTCTTATTTTAATAATGCTAGTCCGATGCTGGTTAACTCCAGTTTTTCAACCTTGTAGTAAAAAACTTGAGGACAGAAGTTTATTTGGCGATTAAGAATCTAATCAGGATACGGAAAGGGCGTGCGACATTCGCTTCCAGCAGCTGTCCATCTTGTTTTTTCACGCAAACCTGATATGAGAACCACTGACAGACGATGCCCTACGGCGTTGCAGCATCGTGCGGACTCGTCGACGTTCGGTTAACTTCGCCCGCGCGCATGTCCGGCCCGAGATTGTCTGAGCGCACGACGTTCCCACGCCCGCCGCGCATGCGCCGTCCCTCCCCTTGTCACCCCCTCTTGCTCCATCCCTCCCGCGCTGACGACGCGCGTCGCTTCTGTCTCTTTCTTTCTTCTTTCTCCTTTGCTCGCACTGCGCGTCTTTCTCTTTCTTTCTCCTTCCCTCTCGCCCCGCGGAGCGCTCATGCATTGCTTCGCAGCGCAGAGTAGGTTCCGTCACTTGCCACGGCGTTGGCGTTGCTCCGCCTGTGCTGTACTCACGCTGAGCTGAGATGCGCTGAGCTGATCGAAGCAGCGTGCTGCTTCTAATAATTTCGCCGGCTCGTCACTGACCGGCATCAATATGAACGGGAAGCTGGCTGCTAGCGACCCCCAGCACCTCCTGGTGCCCTGATACCTTTTAGATTTCCCGTAAGAACCAACTTACAATGTCATCTCGCTATCGGGGATTTCAGCGCGCCTTGTATAAATTGCGGGACGTCGGCAGTCCGTCGCTTCATCTTCTGGTTCCTTAATATACAAGTACTTCGGAATGGCTTCGGGTTCGAGGACAGCTGTGTTGGGTTGCGAATCTGCAGGATAGACCATTCATTCTCCTCCCGACTTACGGAAATCCCAACGCTAGGGAACATGCAAATTCTCATGCTGTTTGTGCTACTCGCATTTTATGCCTACATAGCCATTTACTCTGTCTCTATGGACCGCCTTGTCTTCTTGATACGGCAACGCAGACGGTCGAAGGCACCGTTGCTTTCACACTTCAATGTTGATTGCTTGCGCGCACATTGCCAGGAAAAATTATTTAGCACCTGCAGTCGCACATAATTTTACCACCCTCTGTTTTATGCATTTTTCCTTGTTTCAAGCTAAATGAAAGATGTTCTCCATGTTTTTCCACATATTTCCTATCAGGAAGCTTTAAGCAATGTAGCACGACTTGCAAGGCATTACGATATGTTTTGTCCGCGATAAGACTTACAGCAATATAGTCAAAAGTATGTAGCGTAAAAAAAACCATCACTCCATACCTGATTTATTACTGAAAATTGGGCCCGCGCTATGCTTCGTTCCTCCTGAAAAAGTAGTTATCTGAACTTTGAAAAGTTGGCCAATTTAGGTAAACTTCTGTATTAGGTGTTAAAAATTCATAGATCACATTGAACTTGACTAACAGTTATAATTGAACTTTTCCAACTTGTGTTGTATAATTTTCGTTACGTAACTCTTTCGACTAAGCCACATGCGAAGTGGTGGATATGAGTGTCGAGTCTAATAGTTATGCATGATAAGCAGTCAGCGAAACAGATCATGAAATAGATCGAGGTGGACGTGTGAAAAAATAAAAAATTTGTACATTGCGTGCGCAAGGTTAGCATTATGTTATAGGTATGGTGAGCGAATGCTGTGCTAACTGCACTGTATGGGTACTTACGGCCTTCACTCACATACATTCGAACGAGTCACTCGTGGGCTCGTTACTATTTTACCCTGCACCGTGGTCGATCGTTCGGAATCGATTGCACTGCCGCAATTGAAGGTGTATTTTTAGACAGCCTAGCGCGCGTATCAGATCATTACGCGAGATGCATTTTCTATCCGCGTTATTCAACATGCCTGCACGTCTCTATGCTTGCATGCAGGCTCGGAACACTCGCAGAAAGAAAGTCACAGTCGTTTTAACGGAACATTTTTCGGTATTTTCACGTATATTTCATAAACGTGAGTATCATATGCACTTTGCAATAGTGCAGCAGAACCTTTTTCGCGCGTAGACTCAATTTCGTTTATGGAATTAAACATCAGATGTGCAGGATTCTCCTCGGACTTAATTTTTGCCCCGAAGCCATTTGACAGCGTTAATTTCATTCGCATTTTTTGCTCATGAAATGCTGTGTGATATAAATGCAATTTCACACCAGGAATAGTACATCTTTGCAGAAGTTTGAACACGTGACAGCAGTAATCCAGGGGAATCGGCATGCAGCGCGAGGCTCTAAAGGTCGTCTGGTATATAATGGTAATATCCGTTGTAAAATAGATCGTAAATTTTCACCAACCTGTTCCTAAATCTACAAACCTGTCTGGGTGTTTTACGGAGGCCGAAAGACCATCAGGCATGGGATATGCCTAAGTCTTGGCGTATCTGCTTGTGTTGCTGCAACGGCAAGATAATGGGGTTTTGTCTTTTTGGGCTGACTCTTAGTAAAGAACGCGGGCAGCCTGCACTTAACGACGCGAGCTCATCTAACTGCATACCCAGTTTTGTGAATAGTGCAAACTGCGCTCTTGACTGATTCTGTACCGTTGAAAATTATCATATGAAATAGCAATTACCTGAGCAAAACCCCTCATTCATTTATCGCATATGATGCGCACAGAGCTTATCGTTAAATGGTTTGTTTCGAAGTTGGTCAGTCCGAGGAACTCCGAAAACTCTCTACGAATCTTTCAAGAGTTGATGGCTGCTCTCGCGTTAATAATAATAATTAATAGCCACGGTCTGGATGTGGTACTTGTAAGTACGTATAAGCATACGAATAACTTCCTCGCAAATCCTTTTCGCAAGCCGCGTTACAAGTTGCATCTTGTAGAGACTCGAGTTGGTTTGTACCACTGATTTAGTACGGGTATATAGTTTGTACAAGTGCCGTTGCATGTATTTACGATAGAATTGTAATTATCTGAGGGTGCATATGAGTAATTGAAAATCGAGTGAAGAATTGCTTCAGACTGCAAAATTTTTCTTTGCCAAGTTGTGTAGGCGGTCTTAATTTTCTTTACTTGAACATCCAGCTCCAGTAAGTCCCAGCTTACAATCAGGTTTACCGGCCAACGGATTAAATGGGTGTCTTGGCTTATCCCATTCTTGGTTTGCTGTATTTAAATAGGTATACTTCGTTCTCTTAAATCCATTACGATATCGAATCCTTTTCTACAAAACCACGGGTTTTATGGCTTTTTATTTTATGCCTAGAACCTTTGGTTGCTGGACGAGTTATATCCCAATATGAATGACCGCACGTGTAAGCTGTATAAGAGTTTAGTTTCGGGTTCGACGGCGAACGTGATTGTTGAATGTCCATCGTAGAGGGAATAATCGAACCTCTATAAATGAGTAACTGGCACCTTGGTCAGCATGACCACGGTCATTTGAAGTGGTATTTTTGGGTGCCTCTTTAAAGTGAATTAAGTAAGCACATTCGTCAGTCCCAACTCCGCTAGTCAACGTGAAGAATTAATTTCTCTCCTCTACCCAACGGTTCTATGGTAATTTCCAACCTCGTCTCCTCTTACTTGCCTCTAGCTAGAGAGGACAATTAAACTCGACTGACTGAAATTGATCCAGGAATTAAGTTGGTAATTATAATTACGTTCTTTTATACAGCTGGGAATCATGCTCAGTGGTAATTTTTCCTTCATATTATAGCCAAGTCGTATCATACGATTCATACTTCATTTCTATACGTCGTCACGAGCACCCGACATGAAGACTTTGAGCAATGAGGTGGTCTAACGTCGAGATGAATTGAAGAAATAGCGTTTTACTTGAAATTCTGTTTCTAGTCTCTTTCAACGCGTCAGCAATCGAGGATGTCCGTGGGATGTGGATAAGGCAAGCGTAGGACCGGCGATCGAATCCAATAAAACGAAACGGAGGTTTTACGACCCTAGACGAGGTGTACCAACTCACGGGCAGAGCCCACGCGTGCGCAACTTAGAACCTCGTCGCAGAAAGGGAATTAACATTTGAAAGAGTCCCGGTTCCTTACACCAAAAGCTCGCGGTCATTCCGACTGACAGTCAATACGGCGCATCAAGGAATCATAAGAAGTAGAAAAAACCACGTACGATCAGCGATGACATAAGACGAGAAAACGAAACCTGCTATTTTTGGTAATGGTATGCAGCTTAATGCCCACCAGAGTCGAAAAGGTTAAGACTGCTCGCCACAACCATTTTCCACAAAAATTCAATCGCGTGCCACGCGGCCTGTCGGACTGCCCTGCAAGATCGTCTGAACAATTTTAACTACAGGATTCCTAAATGGAGTTCTCGACTGGCATATCTGAATAAGTGGTTCTCCTGCACTAGCAGGTTCAGAGCTCCGGGTCAGCCACGGTTTCGGTTAGCTCAGGTCCATACCGCCGTTGTCTGTGTAGAAAAGGATGGAGCTACAGGTTGGCGGTGCAGTTGGTGGCCGGTTAGACTCCACGTGTTCTCTTCGTTTCTTCCTCTTCTTTAACGCTGTTTAGTATTCCCTGCTCGCGTCAGGCTGTGTGTATATGCAGGTATAACTTTCTTCCTCGTTCAGATGAGGCAGCATGCAGCGGTCTTCGCTCCACTCCATCTACCTGCAGGTTGGCTCGTCGAAGCCATTCAGTAGGACTTTTAGCTATTAGAGGTACGAAGTGTCTAGAACATTTCGAAAGATGCAGAGCGAGCCGAAGGCGCTGGTGATTTTTCTGATTGCTTGTGGCTGACAAGGCGGGGGGTGGCGGTGGATCACAAAACGACTTTCGATTTGTATTTTCCATTTCTGCGGTCACGAGCCATTGCCGACCCATTATCGCTATTAGAGTGATCGCGGTTGCGGGTCCCATCGGGCCTTGAACGCGGCGGAGGGTATCCATGTATGTTATTTTGTGGACGATTATTGTAATGATACCTTTACGCCGATCGAAATGTGAAACAATGATACTCGCTCGGCTGGGGGGTGGGCGGCAGGAACGCTTATTCCAGACGAAGTCTGCAATCGGAGCTAACGACAATCGATCGGAAGAACATCAACGTCGACTTTCTCTATTCCGGGTTTCGGGTCGTTGAAAGAATGAAAAAGCTTTTATGGTATTCGTGATACTCCCGCTTGAGATGTCAGGAACTGTAAGTGCGTCCTATGTTAACGAGGTATGTAAACTCGATTTTCTTCCCATTTCGAAAAGTCTCCAGATGATCAAACTGCTGGCACTGATTACCCCTTGATAAAACTTAATTCCGATGACTCAATCGTTACTTATTACCCTCGTCTAATGTAGGCACCGATGTTGGAGCTGACTTAACGCTCATGAGTCAAGTTAATAAATTATGCATCGAATGGTGTGAATGCTTGTATGGTGTGAAACGTGAGAGGGAACATTTGTCTCTTTAACAACAGGATTTAGAAAGTCCTCTCTTGATAAAAAAAAACACACACATATACTTTTCAGTAATTGGCTTATCTTTAGTGACTGCAGCTATAGCTTCAGACCGAAAATTGTGAAAAGGAAAATGATTAGGATATTTTTCGATGTTATGAAGGTAAACATGTCAACAATTACGTTACGAAAATATACATTTTCAAGTAGATAGATACTGATAACAGCACAAGAAGTTGATCTTTACCTCATGTTTCGTGCTATCAATTAAAAAAATCTTTTTTGTTTTTTCTTTGTTTCCATTGGCCTCGTTGATCCTGTAATCGATGATTCATTGATCGCAGCGATGCAATGTTATAAACAGATAAACACACGGTGCAGTAGTTAAATCTCATCCTCTGTGAAGTTCTCGAGTATTGAGGTATTGGGGGTTTTGTTCAGGCTCGTTCATAAAGCTGCATGTGTATGATCATCGTTCAAGTCCTGTTGGCGCGCCTCGAAGTCTTACAATACTTAATTGCCGAAGGAATTTCGATTTGTCTTACCGAGGGTCAAAATGTTATGACTTTTATAATTCGTTGTTAGACATACTCGTTCATGCGTTATACAGTTTTCTTGATTCGAGTTGTAATGGTGCAACTCATAAATCCTTAGTTGGGCCATTTGGTTGATCAAGATCTGTGTCTCGTCTGTATTAGGTATCCGCTTTACGACCGTACTTCAGTTTTGTATATAATGCTTGTAAAGAAGCGGAAGAGGATTGATGTCTTGGAAAAGTTTTGTGATATATACATAATTCGTTACTGTTTTCGAATTGTGTCCATATTTCAGGGAAGAGTGCACAATCTAACCGAACAAAAGTACCAACTAAATTCTCGGCCACATTTCTAAGGTGATTGTAGTGCGCGATCAGCCGGAAGCTCGAATGCACGAGTTACGAATTGTACATACATGGGTTAACGTCGCATTGTGCAACTTTTTATCGTCGGTATTGTATCACTCGATATGCATACAGTTGCCGTGGTGCAGAGCCAGTGCAGTCTACTAGAGAAATCGCCTCTTCAGTCCCAATGTTCACGCATGGCTAACCAGAAAATCACGCCAGTAACGTAACCACAATTCCCCGCGCTTGTTTTGTACGATTGTCAAGAGTCTGCAAGTTACACATCCTGTCTATTCGCAACGGTGAAAGTTCGAGAAACTTTGGTCGTCGACTTATCGATAAGACAATCATCCTAGCTAATTCCTGACATCTTTCAGTTGATTGCACAACAGCTACCGTATCAGTTCTAACGAAACACTTAGTAATTTGCCACACAATTTTTGTTTCATTGCACAAAACCTTGATGCATTTGTGAATTTCATTATTGGCTTCCACTAAAAGGGTAACACTAGTCAAGCATGCAATTAAAGTCTAAGCTGCATTACCGAGACTTTAATTTTTCTGTAAATCAGGCTTTCCAAGGATTAAAACCGAAACGTAACCTGTTGTGTCGTCGGTATCATCGGTATATAAAAACCGTGCCAATTTTTTCTTGCTATTGATCGAGGAACAGATTCATGTATGTGTAGGGTGACCGCAAATGTATTATTGTCAAGCAGCGGTGTAACCACTGAGTGGTCAGTGCTCAGTGGTCAGCGGTGGCATGTTTACTAAGTCATCGAGTGTACGAGCCTCCTGAGAAGATGGTGTCGTGATGCTGAGCTGGACCTGGTGACCGATCCTCGCCGATCTATCCGTCTCCTTCTTCTTCCGCAGGGAGTAGTCACGTCACGTTGCCTTCTTGTTTGTTAAACAGAATACACATAACCTCCGTCGAAGGAAAGTGCCCCTTCTTCTTCTTCTTCTTCTTCTTCTTCCATGCGGCGATCCTTGGAGCTCTTTACCATTCTTTTCCCATTTCCCTTCAGTCTCAGTTTTTGCCAAGAATCTTTTCGCCATCCACCACCATCCGATCAACGATTGCCTTCTTGCTTCCACAGAAAGAGGATTTTTCACTGAACAAGCAAAGAGTGGTTCTTCTTCATCACATGAGCCTCCTGACTGGAGGGTATATTGATGGTTGCCCCATGGAGAGAAATGACACTGCGGTAAAAGAAAACGAAAAATCTATTGGAGCTGTCAGCTGTCAAAGCCGGCATTGAAAACATTTAGGACAAACAGTCTACCGTTGGCTTAAGTACGTCTAGAATGCCCCTTGTCGTCTGATCTTGTAGAGAGAGGAGACACCGGCGAAAGGGGGGAAGGGGGGGGGGTGGATGGTTGAGGGCAGAGGGAGGAAGAGAGGGACAGCATGTGTCCCGGACTAAAAACCCTCGCATGTACCGGTCATCATCTCAGTGTCTATGAACTTCTAGCGTCAAGTACTCTGTCCATATTTACTGAGTTTTTGGATAATGTTAGGCATCATTGATATATTTGAGAACTTGGTAGGTAGATTGAAAATAAGAAAACGGAAAGAAAAAGAAGAAATTCTTTTCGTTTGCTTATGCATATGTGTACAAACAGTGCTGCCATGGATCTGGTCATGTGTGGCATTTATGGGCAAAGCCTCGTGAAGCACCTTCACCGAATCTGGCCACACTGACATAACGACCCACCATGCATGTGATGAAATTCTGTACGAGTCAAAATATCACCCCTGTAAATTTATTATCGCCATAACAATTGGCCAAAGGTAGAACGACATTCACCTGGTAATTAAATTAAGAAACAATACAGTCTGACTGCATGGGCGGTGATTCATTAACGTCGAATTCAATTAATTCAGTGGCATCTCGTGCCTGCTCCATCTCTTCAAACTTCGGCTTCTCTACCTTCGGCTCACAGCCTCCAGCCAACCTTTTGGATATTCCGGTTTTGTGTAGACCGAGATTCGACGTTTTCGGTATTACGGCACGAACGTGTCTTGCATTTCAACCAGCTACATATTTGAACATTTTGCTCGTTCGCTCGTTCACCTTCCTTTTTCTTTGCTTTCTCTTACAGCCCTTCTGGCTTCGCGAACTCTCTATAGTAATCGATTTTTGTATATTGGCCAATATTCTTTTCTTTCTGTTTTCTTTCTTCACTCTTAAGTCATATGATATTATATTGTTGTGTTAGTGTGCTAGTAACTTATTCATCGTGCCAGCCCGAGTCACTTCACTTTTTAAAATACCGTTTGCGACCGGAACTCAAGTTGTTAAGACTGATGAGATTGAAAAGTGGTTTCTTGAACCATGTTGACTTTTCTCGAGTTTCATTGGAGTTGAGGTGAAGCTGAGCGCGTGTGTAGCGGACTGTTGAGTCTTGAGACGTCTATCTGTCTGCGCAGAGACGCTACTTAGCGTAATGACCAATATTTCCGCAGCACCTGAGTATCTATATTTAGTCTGCACGTTTCGTGACCGGAGAAAAATCACACAGCGTAGTATGAAAATGCAACAAGAACTCCTTTTGGTATCTTTACGAGAAAAAAAGAATGTAAAAAAATAATTCGAGTCCGGGGACGAAAGAATTTCGTATTTCAGCGGCATCCCAACGATCAGGAAAGCTGGCGTTGTCTTTACGTTACACATATACTTGCCAACTTTTAGTTTGTTTGAACACGTGTAAGTCGATAACTGCACTCTTACAATTCACGGGGCGACATTGACTCGACAATTGGTCGGCCAGCTAGTCAGCCATGCCGTGCGGTGTCGTTGCCTTCCTGACGACCCAGAGTCTGTAAAAACCGCCGCCGACTAGTTCAGCCGCGTAATTAATTAAACAAGCATACTTCGCTTTACGGGGATTTTTTTTACAGTTCTCCTACCGGACTGGCTATTAATTAGGTCTCCACTTACACCAACAGAGTCTGCTTCATGGTATGTAGAGTGGTGTTGTCTTTTTGATGCTCTGAACAAACTTTCCGAACTTGGTTTGAAAACTTTTTTTTCAATCTTATTCGGTGAGAATTCTAGTTTTGGTGTATTTTTGGTGACATTGAAAAATGGTTGGTATTTAACTATCCATGACGATCTTGATGATGGAAATAATTGCCGTTACCGTCACTCGGTAACAGTTATAAGAGAATGACTAAGCAAACGAACACCTGTTTCATCTATCTTTTTGTCCTTTCGTGAATCAATCAAGTTCTCGTTATTCTAAAATTCCGCACATTTTATTCGGAACTGTTTGGACCATTTCCGGTCAAAATCAAACGATCTTCTTCAACAGTAAAAGTTCCATTCTCACATTCATGTCATTGGATGTCAGTTAGTCTTCAATAAATGTAAATCAATGTCGAAAACTCCATTGCGGTTGAGTTTTTCAAAAACGTATGAAGTTCTTGACAGTATCATAAATGTAATCTCAAAGTCTGTAGCAGCTTAGTAATTATATCCGCAACGCAGATTTGCTGACCCTTACAAATTCATTTGGAGCATTTTACTCCGGGGCCGTTTGTTTCTAGTTTTATTCGTGAGGAAATGGGAAATATAGGCATGGTTTATACTCTTGAACCGTTAAGAGATGACAACTGCAGTCAAGTGCATAAACATCTACACTCCATTCCATTCCGTCGCGACGTATCGCCACTCATATACCGTGTATTCGTGTATACTGGTACGCACAGATGTCACTCCCACCAGACTTTCTCACGCGTGCTCCGTGTTTCTTAGCAGTTTTTTCCCCTCTCCCTCACTTCGAATCGTCTTCGAGTCTAGTCTGTTGCTAGGATGCGTTTATGGCTTGAACTGCGCAGTCACCTTACACCGAGGGATAAAAATCTATAACTGGAATCGCTGCACTCGATGTATTTTCCTTCAATTGCGATCCCTCGTAATTGGGTGCAACATGAGGAACTTGTTTTTTTTTTTTTTTAATTAATGAAGGACAAACATGTGTTCACGAAAAATCGAGATCACGGTACTTCGGTGTGGTCCTGGATTTTGTCTAGCCGTTGACGTCTGGATCGATCTGCTTCGATAGATACTGGCATGTCAGTCCGTAGTTTTTTGATACGGTTTGAAGCGTCTTGCAAGGATCACCTGTACGCATCTGAGATAAGCATGTCACCTTCGGTAATTTCATCCACGGGTTTAACTGAGTTAGACATGAACTGGTACGTGGTAGTGTGTGATTCAAATCCGAGTCAAGCAGGAATTTTTATAACTGCGCCTGTACTACCTTCTTTTTCATATTTTTGTTCAAACTCAACTTCTGCTTCTTTTCACGAATATTCGCATGGAGGAAAGACTTGAGTTCTCGCGGCTCGTGCGATCGGTTAGTCTTTCTATATCTTTCTGTACGAGTTATGCGGGAAATAAAATCCATGCAATATCGATACAGCACGATGATGTTAGAAATCGATATTGGTAAAACGCGGCGAATTCTATTCAGGAACGGGGCGTAAATTTAAACATCTCGATGTTATTTCTTGGCCTATCGAAAGACGTTGTGGAAACAGGTATCTACACTGTACAGTCTGTGATTCGTGTCTGGGTAAAAAGTAGCCATGACGAGCTTCAGTCTAGCGGACAACCTTATGTAGACTGAGTCAGGAGGAATACCGGGAAAGAGGGACAAAAAACCGCCAAAGTACGATACCTACTTGTTGTCAACCGAGTATGCCTGAGTGTGCTGTGTGAGTGTTTGTCGTATAACTTTTAGATACACTCGCTGTTGCAATTTCGTTTTTTGTGAAAATGAGGCATCAATTATGCGTTTAACTATTCAGTCAACAGCATCGGCAGATCTTTGTCTATATTGAGAGCTGAAACGACTGATGACGAATTGATCCTTGCAGACAAACGAATGTCCTGTCGTGAATATGATCCTGAAATAATTCTGTTTGAAATGACAAAGTTAAGTTACCGTTGTACTTGTAGTCCCAAACTGATTTGTTAAGGCTGAGTGTGCGGAAAACGGTAAACCTGCAGCAGATTGGTTGTCGGTCTTCTCAAAGAATATACATTCAACGAAATCCCTGGCGTGTATAGGTACGTAAGATTTAGCGGTGTCGGTTACTTTGATTTCTCCACGCTGCAAAGATCGACCAAGTTTTTGTGCTGCAGCAAACTTAGGGAATCAATTGGCTGAATTAATTCTGTTGATTCTTGGCAGACTGGAATCAAGTCGACGCATTCATCATCTCGTGCAAAGGTATTTCCTGTTGGAGTTACACTAATTATTTTGTTTTAAAGGCAACCAAGCGGTACAGCAAAGGTGGAACAGGATTTCCAAACATTGTAATCTCGGTTAAGTAATCATCGCAGAATGTTAATTAAAAACTCGTTATTCAACTGTTGGACAGTTTGGATCATTGCGATGCTCTTGGAATTCTTCAATACACGCCACATTTTTTTTCCACATCATCAACTAGCTTTAAATAACGGTCGCAGTTCTGGAGTAAGTTCAAAAGTCGGTAATGGCGGGATTAAATAAAACTACGCCATCGCGTGCCAGTTTTTGATGTTTCAAAGAAAATTTTTGTCCGTGGTTCAATTTTCTCTCTGCGAAGGATTGGTTATAAAAGACCCTCAAATCTCAGAAAAAGACACAGTTTTAGTTTTCGGGAACGGCTATTATCTGTGGTTCATTTCAAACACGGTTAACCGTCCGTGTCTGATTGATATTTCTGTCTCTCATTCTACTTCTCTATAGTCCTTTTCTTTCTTCTTCGCTTCTGGTTGTAGGATTTAATGAAAATGTTAGCCCGAGATTGAGAACGACGCTGTTGACCTCTCACTTTCAATCAGCCACGCTCTCTGTACGTGTAACGCTATTTAGTGTGAAGATTATACGTTTGGGTCTAGGGCAGCATAAACGCCCACAACCTATCCCGAGTAGTGATCGTCGTTTGATGTGGAAAGTGTTAGACTTCTTTGAATAATTCCCGGGGATTACGAAAACTCGGCATCCCATAAATCGGACCATTTCATCGCTCGGCGTCGACGGGAGATACTCGATGAAAACTTCCACCGGGGTTTCTTTGATAATTGTATTTGGATACGAGCAATTGTGGGCGTCTAATTTTTCCTTTGTAAATTATACTTTTACCGCAAATACTCCGTTGCACAAGATTCCGGCTTTCCCATAGAAGCTGTAATAATGTTTAATCTGAATTTAATAAACGGTTACCTGCTTATGCGGTTTGTACGAAATAAATAAATAAATGTCAGAGCCTGTCGTATACTTCGGGCCTCTACAACAATAGCGACAGTTGGACACGCCCCCGTGATACTTCGAGTCCTAATTACCAAATAATGGTGGATCATTACGTGGTTTGAAATCCTCAGGTAACAATTGCAAGGAAGTGCAGATCATGTCAAAGAGCACGCCTCGATCGAAAATCACATCATTACCCTCGGAACGAATATTTCATTTTGGTAATGAGGTTGAAATACGTTAAAGAAACTAATAATATCCAAGGCAGGGTCTCCGCATGACTGTGTAGTTATTCCATCCAAAATTTAATGATCTTCGTTAATCGGCTGTCCACATACAACACGTGACCGTGCGGCTGCGGCAGCAGCACCATCAGCGCGGCGGTACTAGCATAACGAATGCCAAATAATGAGCCCAAGCTCTCGGATCACTCGGGGCGATACAGCTTTCAGCGTTATAATAAACGATACACTCTCCGTTCACCATTTTGTTGGTCAATTTCCATGTCCAATCCGAATTCAGAGGATTGAACCACTTATCCTCCGGTAAACGGGACTCGCACTCATTCGGCTTGAATTATATTCGCCAAGTAGAGATTGAGTGAGTTCAGATGGAAGAAAAGTAGATCAGAGATAAGAAAAAGAAGATGCTGATGCCAAGAATGCTAACGTCATCGTTTTAATCAAAGATATTAAACCAACACTCGCAGGATCAGAAGAGTTCTGAGATCTGGGCGTGAACTGAGGCACGTTACTTCTTCTTCCGAGTAATCAAACGGTAACGTTCACATTTCACGCTTTTTCAAAATATCTTCCTTCCTCTTCTTCTAATTCTAGTTCCTAGTTCTGGACTACACTCTTGAGTTCGTAATTCTATCAAAAGCCAAGCTGCGGTTTTTCAGATTGCTCATGCTGCCACTCCTTTGGTGTTCCAATATTTAATGTCGATGGAAATTTTGAGCCCCTCTTTGTTGACTATAAACAAGTCCACTTTTGACGTTAACATTATAATAATACTTCAAGGTCCCGAAGTTATAAAGAATCCTAGGAGTGGCTGAGGTAACTTAATGTTTTGTTTGAAGCAGCAGTCGCTGCCTGGTCCGGGTCTTTGGCCTAGCAAATAGTAGGATCCGGGTTTGTTTGCGATCCCGGGAAGTCAGATTCTCCTGAGTAAAAAAGATTTCGACTTTGGTCTCTCGACTGTTTCTTACCCGCTTATATACTATATCGGAAAGCAAGGGGAAGGCATCAGGCTAGATTGCCAGAGAATCCTGGCAAAAACCACATTCAGTAATTACCTCCAAGTCGGTAGGAGGAAAGACGGCTGAACCTTTACACGAGGGATGAATGCTGGTTTCAAACCGCAGAGACAAAGCAATATCCCTTCACTCCGAGGGGACAGAAGAAGATTAGCGGACAACGGTGTCATCTTCCTTTCCGAGAAAAGGACGCCTGATCACCGCTCCCGGGTAATGGAAGCTGCTGGTCCTCGAAGTCGGCTGGGCCTCTTCTTATTCTGCCCTCACTTTACTCCCCACGATTATTGCCATCTGGCGGGATTTACACTTTGGGACTGTACCTCGTTGCAAAAAGACTCAAACGATCGTTAAAGCCCTCAAGCTAAATAGGAATGCATGAGATGAATATTCGTGGTACCATTTCGTACAAAACGACGACTTGCCACAATTGGCCAATGCTGATCCCGTTCATTGGCTGCATATCGTACGACCAATTCAACTTCAGCATGGAAATCTCTTGTAGCAATTGTTTCTCCGATGTGTCTGCCCTTTCGTCTTCGCGAGGTAGCAGGAGTTAAGCTCGTTGAAACGATACTCGTGAGGTCAGAGCAAAGTCGGTGTCTGAGCTTTGATTCCCAACGGAGCGTCGACACAACCGGGTCAACGGTTTAAATCGTTTTATCATTGCCAGCCGACGAGCTTGAATGGGGTAATTAACTCAGATCGTCTTCCGATCTTAAGGCTCGTGCAATTTCAGTTCACTTGCAGTCTTTCTTCAGCTTCGTTTTCAATTTTCGACACCCATCTAACTGGAAACACTCGTTTGATCCTGCAAAGGGTCAAACTTTATATCGGTCGCATAAGCGGTTCTGCCTCGAGGTTTTGGGACGTAATCATGTCTGAGACTTGGCGGTCTTCTTGGGCAGGAGGCAGCCTCGAGATACAGCGGTAATAATTAGGAACCGGACAGCTGCGTGCTGCTGCCGTTGTTGCTGATCTCCTGAGGGCCTCTGGGCTCGTCAAGGTCGTCCGTGGCTGCCATTGAAATGGAATGTGGGCCTCGGAGCTACTCTTCAATGCATTATCACAACGGTGCCTTCCCATGACATAGTGATTTGATCGCAAGCCTTTGCCAGTTTTTCACAACGAGTTCCCACAACAAAAAGCTTCTTAAGCGATCTATCAAAAGTCTAGTGAAGCTTCTTAGGGCTACAGAGTCAACAAACGTTCGTTCTTCGCTGGCTGTGGGCGCGTGTCTTGTATCAACGATATAAAAGAAAAGGGGCGAAAGGAGCGGGTGGAACGGGGCAGAATTGAAGAGGAGCAATGGAGATATGGTAAAGAACCGCGATATGGTTTTACGTTCCGTTTATAAGAGTGTCAGCGCATTCTTAGGCCCATCGCTATGGCCTTTGACTCCCACGTCACGCGTACGACGCGTGGGAGAGTTAACCACCGGAGGAAAAGGAGCCAAGGAGTAAAGGGTTCACACGCAGGCCAATAGTTTATTATCATTTTGCTATTTCTTGTCGCGCAAAGGGTGGCGTGCCGTAATTTATAAGCTATAACACAATCTAGACGTATTGTTTATTTTTCCTTCCACTCGACTTGCGCGACACGCCATGATTAGTGACACTAAACGTCCAAATAGTCTTCGAGATCCTAGCTTCATAACAATTTCTTCAACCGACCTCGCGCACGAACATTTTCTTGTGCACCTAAACCTAAACTTATGCATTTCTTTCTTCTTTTTTTTTTGCTTCAGATGTAAGGACCATTCGGAACAGAAATGCTTTTCGATAATACATGTAGGAGCGAGAGTTAGTTGTATATCGGTAACAGTTTCTGGCAGCAAGTGTTTGCTTACCGCCATCTGTCGGTTCGTTTTTTACTTTGTCTTAGAAAAATGAGACCTCTTTTTGCACCCTTCGGTGATAATGACATTTCCGGCAGCCTGTTTCAAGAGAAACCGTATTAATGGTTAATTCTCTCTCCACTTTACGACTACTTGCGAGAATTTTGTTAGGTCAGGTCAAGTTGTGAGAAGAAAGTTTCTGGAATAAATCAAACTTTGACTCATCGACAATTACGCTTCTCACGATTATCGCCACCCTGGTTTCGAGTACCGAAACGGAAGAGCCCGAGCATTGGCCGGAACTGTCCCACAGGGTCAGGAAATCAAGTCATTGTATGAGCAAGTTGGGCTTCCCTGGCACCACTTCCTCTACGTCGTGGCCCTAGAATTTGACCTCATGTAATCGAATAGCGCGGATAGACGCATCGGTGATTCCTAGTTCGGCGAACACTTTGGTTCTCTTTCCGAACAGATTTTCGTCCGCATTCTTCTCCAGGCCCATTCCAAAACGTGCAACCGACGCACACGTGTAAGTAAAATACGTTCTTGGTCTTCCACCCAGGTTACGCGTACCCGGGTCTGCAAAGCTTCACCACCAGAGTCTCACGTTTCAAAGCCGCAACCCGCTTCGCCGGTGTGATGAGGATTTTTCGTGTCCCCCGTCGGCCCTGTAGCCGAGGTCCGTGGTCACATAGCGGAAGATCGTTCGTCTGGTAAAGTCAGCTCGGTCTTTGGTTACGTTCGTCCATCCCTCCGTACGTCCGACGATGGCGGTTGACCGATAAAAGAATGTCGATTATTTTTCGCACTTCACCATGGTAACAGATTACGTATCACGAAATATAAGTTTCACATGCAAAACAGGCAAAGAAACTAGTCTGCGCGTTAGCTGATAAGTATAAAAATATACTAATGAGTCCAATACGCACTATGAAAATGCAATCTGACAGAGTAGGAGGAAGCGGATAAAAAATTGTAGTTCGTGGTGGTTTCGTTCTTGGAATAGTCGACGTCTTGATTCTGATCCTCCTGGTTCGTTGATCCTTGACGAGGAGATGGAGCATTTGTTGGGATAACGCGGTATGGTGTAGGGTTTAATTGGGAAGTAATTGAAGGGGATGATGACCTTGAGAGTAACTCGATATCTTTGCAAACAACGAGGTTTCATCCTCCCCAAGAGTGAGTGGTCCTCGTGGTCCAAGGGCAGCCTCTCTTCGACCCCTCGGCCCGCAGTTACTCAATCCACGTGGGAAGCTGCCTGATATGCCCGCTCGTCTCCACCTCGATACCTCTCCTCTCGCACTCGCTCTTCCGTATCGAATTACCGTTGCCGCGGTTCGGTATCTCTCGTCCGAGTTTACACCTTTGGAAAGAAAAGCTCTGGAATCAGAGAGAATCTGTGGTTAGTGATATGGAGCTAATAGTAGGTTGGAGAGAAAATGAGAAAACGCATATCGACGTCTTCTAGTGACTGAGCCTCACCAGAAACGAACCTTGTCGACTTCTTTGTGAGGCTAGTAGCGTGACAAGCATAATTCTGGCTATGCGGCTGAGAAGAAGAGAAAAGAAGGAGAAACCTTGACACGACGCAAGAAGCTACCGCCGTTTGGGACTCGAAGCCCAATCCAGGAGTCGAGTCCATTAACATTCGGCCCGGCAAATTACAAGCCTCGCTAATGGACCTTCGGGACGCGGCCCTCGGAGATGAGTGCTGGCGATATCGCGATGCCCGCCCGCGCAAATGCACTACTTTTCTGGGGTGCTTTACTGCTTCCTCAAATCTATCTCGATCCTGCAACGTTTCTTGACCCTGACCCCAGTCGGGATGTTACATGCCGGTTTTTAACAGTTTCAAACAGTGTTTCCGCCTCTTTTTTTCGCTTCACAAATGAAGACCTAATCAGTCCGACCTAACATCTATTGCAATTTCCATCAAGTTCACAAGGTCTTTTCATGTTCTGAACGGATATTTTTTCCCTGAATCACAATCCTTACCTATCCCGAATCTGGTGCAACCTTCCTTTTTTTCTTTCTTTCCGCTAATTAGTTTGGAGATTTGAGTTTATGATAAAACAATCGGATTCTTTCGGGGATGTTGTCCTTTGCACTTGACTGACCCCATATACTTAATCAGATCAAGAGTTCGGAGTTTTTGTTCCCGTGACAACTATTTCTGCGGATTCTTCATAACACGGTATATGATCATCACAACTTGGTAGGTGGTGACTGCGGTGATGACAAGAAGTGCCGCCCTGTCAAAAAGTCGTCGGCATCTGGAAGCAAGAACAGGTTATTGGTCCTAGAAATTGTTACTGCGGTCACTCGACCGCGTACTGTATACCTTTATAAAACGCAAGAAGATCATTTTATTCATGGGCTAAAGTTCATTTTTTGTGTTTTATGCAGCTGTGAGCCCTGAAAGCGTCTTATTAGAATTTTGCACCAATTTCTGTGGAAGAAGGAATTCCTAATTTCCAACCGGCTCTTTGCTTTCTGAAGCCGTCGTCAACGAGTAGAGTCCCATCCTCGCCACATTGAGTAATGGCATTGAAAGGTATATTATTTCAGCGACGGGATGGTCAAATTACCGGGTGACCAGAAAGAGGCTTTTTGTCGCTCCGCTTCGTCGAACATAGTTTTCGATCGCTATCAACGTACAACATCTCTGTCCCTAAGGATTTACCGTAATTACATACCCCCCTTAATTTTTTCCGCGGCTCGACGGCATCTTCACTATCAAAATCAGACCAAGTATTTTCAACAACCCAAGATCACATCGGCAAAGAAGTACAATTTTAGTTTCAAAGCAAGCGAATATTCTATTCAGTTACACGGAATGAAGTAGTTTAGGCAATCCGTTTCTTCTCATTACGGTGGCGTTAATTCATGCACGCTTTAGTTAACACGTTGTTGTTCCATGCGACTGACAATAGGTAAGATGAGTCCGCAGTATTCGTCGGTAAAATCTTCAGCTCGATAGAACGTGCCTCGTGCTCTACCTGGACGTATTGTTGGGCTCTGGGTGTGTGGGGAAAGCAGAATCGATAAAAACCAGCCGACACATTGTCATCGAGGATACAGTAGATCCTTTGATGCCATCCAATCCGGTTCAGTCCGTAGATGTTGCTGGAGGCGCAGAACTAGCGATCGCTAAAACTGATCATTGAGTTTTTAAACAGAATTTGGGTGACCAAAAATAGCAGATTCCAATTGAAACCGGAATATGAGATTCTCTTGTTCGTATTTTACCGCGGAATTGATCTAGACTTGCGACAACTTT
Source organism: Neodiprion virginianus (assembly GCF_021901495.1). Lineage (NCBI taxonomy): Eukaryota > Metazoa > Arthropoda > Insecta > Hymenoptera > Diprionidae > Neodiprion > Neodiprion virginianus. Next base: position 14,960,466 of record NC_060878.1, on the reverse strand, counting down.
GACTGGCAATGAATTGTATGAAATTGAGAAATATCTAAGCACGGGTATGAAGTGAATCAACCGGTGGCAGGACGACGCTCTTTTGAGGTGCAATGAAACTAGTTTTATCCGAGCGGGTAGTCAGGCAGGTAGGTAGGAAGGTATCGATGACCCGTAGCTGCGCATCGAATCGTAGATGGAACATAGAAGAAAAAAAATGTTGAACCGTGGATAATTCGACATCTCTATTTGCAGAGCAGTTCCCCGGCCAGCTCAACTTTTTGTCAGTGGCTAAGCATTTTATGTTTGATTTGTTAATCACGAATTTCTTGGCGGACAAAGAAGCAGGGCGAATCGAGTACGCGGCCCTCCGGTAATATCAACCCGACTGATGAAGACACCGCGTAAATGAGGAGAGACCGGTCGCAGGAGTATCAGCACCTGGCTGCAAAAACTTGAGAAAGAGAACTCATCTCGGGCATCCGCGGGAGCTGAGAAAACTAGCTCGCTCAATTTTGTCGTTATATTACGTATAGTGAGATGGTAATATGGCTTCGTTCGGTAAAATTGGTTCAGGAAGGCTGATCATCAGGATCGTGTAAAAGTAAATCTGAAGTGAACTCTGATACACGAATTCCTCGGCATGTTGTGAAGACCGTGATGACAAGGATCAGGATCTTTTTACCGTCGTAAAGTGATTAAAAAATATCGATCCCTCCTCCACCGGCGTGTAAAACCTAAAGATTCTATAAGTCATCATTTCTAATAGCTCTCGCTTCTTACCTGCTTTTTGTCATGTTAAAGTAAATAACTACACCCAATCCACCCTCTACCGTGTGTTTAAAAGGAATGAAATTTTAATTACATCCCCTCGAGATTGACCGTACGTTACAAGTAAAATGCCTAGCTTATTAAACTAACCTGACACAACCCAACCTTGGTCAATCTAATCTACCCTATGTCAACTTAACTAAAGAACGTAACTCGAGTGTTTCAAGAGTATAAACTGGCCACCTCAGTCACTTGCTTACGTAAGAGCACATGACGTGGTTTTGCTTTAGTATATTTCACCAGAAATAGTCCGCCTGCAGTTGATTTCGATGATGAATTGCCTTCACAGTTCTTAAACTTCGCATCTCCTCAGTATTATCACCACACAAATGAAGCATTTCATTGCACACAGCATGGCTCAATTTCACCAAATCACGGAACATCACTCATGAACTCGTGGAAATGTCTTCGGGTAGCTTCAAAGCGCTGATGTAACGTCAGCAATTAGTATAGAAAGTTTCGTCAGTGCAGGATACGATTGTGGGTGATATTCCGGGTTCGAAGTATCTTTGCTCCGAAATTCTCACACAGGGTTTAATTAAAATCTTTCGTTTGTCCGCACGGAGATACAGAGGTAGAAACATTGAGCCTGGTGAGGAAACGTGTTAATTTCGGACTAGAAGAGCACCGACTCGATTGGAACAAAATGGTACAAACCCGGTTTTATGGGTGGCTGGCTAGCTGGCACCTAGATGTCTGCCTTATGGGTACCTTTAATTAAATTAGCACGTCCGCAAAGACGAACTGCTGGGTAAGTCGCCGCACGCTCTTCAGTGACAAAACAATAGTTAGAATACAGTAGCGAGGATGAAATAATGAAAAACGAGTGTTGTAAAAATTTATACGTATGTACCTGCCACACAGTGGCGGCAGTAAATTTTTACGACGAGGCTCGTCAATGCACATGCTGGCATTTGCCGATTGAGACGCATCCCACGTTTGGCATAGGTACCTACGCCTCTTTACGCTCACATCACGCATACATCGGTCAATTTAGGTATAGTTCGTATTTTTTTTTTTTTTTATTAGTTACCGCTTCTGTTCCTTCAAATTCAATTACAAATTTATTTTTAGAAGTGTTCAATTAGTCAAAACGTTGATTCGATGTTGAATGAGAGGATTTATTCTCCCGGAATTTCATGAAGAGTTTATTTTTTTGATTATTATTTAGTTTATGAGGTGTATAGGATCTTTTCTTTTGTACCTGTGAAAGTCTAAAACAATAAGAGAATAAAGGAGACAGCCGTTGCCGTCCGATTTATGAATTTTAGGTTTCTTTACATACGTTTAAAGCATTTTGTAAATACTGGATTTAATAAATACGGACAAATACTTTGTATTTGTAAGCAATTTCTGGCACAAAGGGGGGCCAGGCGTATCTCTAATGACGCTAAGTAATAAGGCAAACTTGACTTCTAGCTTCCGAGCAGTTATAATATTTCTAGCATCTGGACATGGGAGCAGAGAGAGGTTCGGCAATAATAAAGTGTTAATTTTCTCGACAAACAGGGGAAACCGGACAAAATATCAAAACAAACATTGCGGCTCCTGTGAAAGCGGAATCCCCAACTTCGTATCATTCCGCATATGGATCAAATCATAAACCAGCAGTGAAACGCTTCGATGCGCCATGAAATAAAAAAGAATCAGATACACATGCAGTTCCTCTTCTTTACTGGTTATTTCGAATATGCGTGCCCTGGAATACGGATATAATTTTACAATGCATTAAGTACTCGCTGATTGTGGGATGAACATGAATAACGTAAGTATCCTCCAACCCAGGGGACCAAGAGATCAAAGGACCTTCTGCTGACTTAAATGGGACTTCCGCCAGCATTAGTTGCCGGCAATTTGCATTGAAATGTGAATTGATACAGGATCCCAGTGTTAGTTTTCAATGCGGCTTAGCTTTGGCTTACACCGAACACTTCCCAGCTTAACGCTTTGGCTTTATGTGCCTCGCCAAAACCATTTTGCATAGAATCGTGGTGAGAGGGGTTAAGTTGAAACGTGAAAAACCGTTGCAAGTTTGACCAGTTTCAATTCAACAAATGTACTCCGAAATCAACAACAAGCAACGATTGTTGAGCATCGGTTCGACAGAGTTTCTCACTTGCTCGTAGCAGCGGAGCTTGAAGTTTCTTCTGTTTGATATGAGGTGATATGAGGACAGAGTAATACAAGATCGAAGAAATTTTCTCCTTCAATCAATCCTCGTTTGACGGATTGGCTCTCGGGTATTTCTCGCCAGTTTTTTGCGTCCGGTGGTCTCCTCGCCACCTCGTCTGGAGTCGCCTAGAGCTCATAGCTCGGGTGGAATGTATCGGTTCACTGAGAAAGGAGCGCTCGCGAAATCTTCGTCTCGTCATATCCCTCGAGCCTTCCTGGTACGTGTAGTCACTCCGCGCAATGGCAGCTCTAGAAGAAATCGTCGCCAAACCTGGACCAAGGCTCTGCCGACGCCCTTGAGGTTACCTGCAGCCTGCAGCCTCGAGTTGATTCTCTCCCGTGTCTCCGTCAGTCAACTCCGTTTATAGCTATGCCTGGTCCAGTGGCAGCTGCGTCGATCCTCTTTCTCTCTCTGATCGCAACCGCAAGACTCTTCGATGCACTCTATGCGCGAGGTGTTCTTATGAGCATGAAGTTGTGTACTAATAAGTTTGTCGCTATTCGCGCTATATCGAGACATGGAATTCGACGCACATTTGTGCCGGCAGTTTGAATACCTCTGTTTTTACGAAATACACGTCCTTCGCCATTAAAACCGTAAAAACTTTTTTCCAGACATTCTTGAACTCAGATTTGGGTAAAATCAGCCGGGAAATCTTCCCGTTTCTCTGTTTTCAACTTGATTAGGGTCCGTTTTCAGTCTCCGTAGAAACAGGGGCAAGTAACCGCGACCAGGACCTCTACAGGGATCACTAATTGAGATCGGAGTCCCGGGGAAGATATGCGGCAGCTCAGAGAGGCTGTAGGCACCTGTCTTTTGTCGGCTTGACTTCTTCCACAAACATGTCAGACTCGGACGTCTTCTTTTAGCTGTATAATTGTTCTCACGGTGACTATATTCTTTGTGAAATTAATTCCTCCGATCCTTGAAGCTTTTCTCCGAACTGTCATGGAAGCAACGACCGTTGATTAAATATCCTTAATGCTCGTCAGGGTGCCTTACGCGTGAACAAGTCGTAGAGACAACTATTTGACAAAGAGATCGAGCGGCCGTATTTGATCCAACTGGGCAAGTGAAGAATGAACAATATTGAAAGTCCAGAAAAAAATCTGAGTCCATAAAGGAACGAGACACTTCTTCACTAATCAGTCACTGCATTTTTTGATCCAGATGTTGCTGTCTAGCACAGATAAGAACAGAGCCATGAGAGCATTGTGCCGGAGAATTCAAACTCGTATAGAAAGAGCTGACGATAGGCACAAAAAACGAATCCAAAGGCTGGACACACTCGTGCTGGAAATTTGTTCCGACGTGCCCGACACCGTGAAGGGTCCGATCGTTGCCACGAATCAAGACAATCGGTCGGATCCTTTCCTCGCTCACTCTGCGTTGCTTGACGATTGTCAAGTGTCACATATTGATATCGAATCTAGACCTATATGATGGCAATAGATGCTCCTTGTCTAAAACTCCTGTTCTCTGTTTCAGCTGCACGTCAATGTATGTGGGAGAGTATTGTCAGCATCCGAACCCTTGTCACACGGGACCGGGTCCACGGTGTCAGAACGGCGGCTCCTGCAGCGTGCGGGAATCCTACGGGGGTGGTACGCCATCTTTCTTCTGTACATGTCCCGTTGGGTTCACAGCGAGTCTGTGCGAAATTCCGGTAGCCAATGCTTGCGACTCGTCGCCCTGCAAGAACAGCGCCACCTGCACCCTGAAATCGTTACGCGAGTACGCCTGCACCTGTGCCATGGGATTCACGGGTAAGCTTGTCATTTTTTGAATTTTTATAAATTTTTTTCCAATCTCTAAGATCTTGGCTGGCTTTTGCTAACTTTCTTTCAGACAGTTACCACATATATATACATTGTGAATTTCTAACGACAGAATGGTCCGTCGTCTGCTATAGTTTAATGCGCATGCGGTACAATCCGAGAACAGTTATTCGGTAGAATGACCAATCATCACGAAATTAGACTACAGTTCGCCGCAATGTAGGTATGTAATCTCAAAAGTTTTGACAGCCGTCAGTGTTGAACACAACTGCCAGCGACAACTGTGAAAATGTTTGAGGTTACTTTCATGACGGTTGATCGCCCTGACAAACAATTGCTTTCGAATTGTAGCACGTGCGCATTAAATTGTAGCAGACGACGAACCATTCTGTCGTTAGCAATTCACTCTGTATATTAAATTTTCTGTCGATGAAAATCATCCGAGAGCATCGAAACAATGAATCCACTCAACGAGCATTAGACATGTTTGAGGCCTGATTCCGCGAACAGTAGTTCAGATAACATTGCGACAGTTTTTGTCCCCGTATAATGTACAAGTTCTCTGGTAATGCAACCTCGTTGAAAGTTGAGTTCCCTTCTTACGTTTTTGCGTTCTTTAGACTTTGCGCAGTTTAAAGAGTGAGCATTCGCAGCTATTTGCCCACTGGCTTGCTTCGAGTCGAGAGGCAGCACGCGCGTTCAGAGTTGACAAATAAATCTAGGAGGAGAAGGAATCCACGGGGGAGGGAGGGAGAGTATGCCAACGCCGATAATTGGCCTCGTGCAATGCAGCCTTTTGCAACAGCGGGACCTTTACCGCAGTGGATCTCAAACTGGCAAAAAACATCGAGCCTACGAAACGTTATGCTGCAGTACTAATTACACCGTCCAAGTTTTTTTCCTCCCCACTTTTGACAGTCACACAATTCGACGAAAGTTAATTTTGTATTATCACTCTGTCAATGGGTTGTTCTTCGATTCGTTCGAGCAAAAACTCTGGCTGAAGTAGACCTTGCTGAGGACCACTGCTCCTATAAGTAACCGACACCCTAAGTAGCATAAAAGACAAAAAGGTACTAAACAAAGCGACCGACTAGTCACTCGGGTTATTAGTTTCACTAATCAGTACCAGAGCTATGTGGACGGTTAAACAACAAGCACAGACAGCGACACTGTGCAGGATGGCAATTCTGGGTCTTCACCGTGATTCTAAAAATCCTGATTCATTTTTACACGCGTCGATGTCTCTGATTTTTGCTCATTGAAATTGGTGATTCCGCAACATCAACGCAGGACGTATTTGGAAATTTTTATCTGGATGCATTTTTTCAGGTGAGAATTGCGAGAGACAAGATCACTGTGCCTCCGCGCCCTGTCGAAACGGGGCGTGTCGCTCCTTGGACTTCAGTTACGAGTGCACTTGTGCGCCAGGATTCGAGGGACCTAATTGTGCCGAAGACATCGTAGAGTGTGACCAAAATCCCTGCAAGCACGGATTGTGCCACAACACGCACGGATCATACAAGTAAGTAAAATCTTAATTTCCAAATTTTGGCGAAGAGTGTGGTCCGATGGAAACAGAGCGTCAGGGTGAAGTTTCGAAGCAAATAAATCAGCTGGCCTAAAGAGGCTGCTGTTACCGAGTCCGAAGAAAGCGACAGCGGATCTTGGCCGAGGTGGGAGTGAGATAGACGGACAGATAGGGAGGGGGATAAAGGCGTATAGAGGACGAGAACATAAATCCGAGCTTTGTTGAGATCAGGCAGAGATATATAGTCGGTTCGTTTCGGTCGACTCAGCAGACCCAGATAATGTCACCGAGTGTACCTTGCATGCGACCAGTATATATTGAATTATGTGTGGGTTTAAGGCTCGGGTGCCGATTTTTTTCATGCCTTTTTACGTCCGCGACGTTTATCGAGGGTGAATTGGAAACCAAATGAAATAGCATTGCGAATATTGGCTTCTTCTGAGAAGTTAGTCCCAATGGATAAAACTACACATCAGACGCTTCATATTTTTAACCAAAGAGACACCCCCAGCAATTTCAACAGAATTTGTGGTCCAGAGGTCCGATACTCTCCTTGTTGGACACCACCTGAATTCTCCCACCAATTCGATAGAACCCGCGACTGAGATCTTTTCTTCAAATTTCGATTCAGTCAATGCGTTTTAATCAAAACTTGTGATGTTTACAGAGCTAGACAGCTAGCTACTTTGTAATTGCTGGGCACCGATGCGTTAAATAACGTCATTGTAAAATGCTTGTGAAAAATTTTCTCAACTTTTCGTTGCCGTTTTATTAGAACATCTGAAGATGACTTCTCACAGGTTTTAACTTCGACAATCAACCGCTATAATGAAGATACTTAGTCTCTGAACTTACCCAGGATTTCTTATCCTTAGGGTTTCGTGCCCATCCAGACAGTCTTATTGGATTGGCTTTTAGTGGAACGATAAGCCGGTTCAGTTTGAAAAAACGTTTCGAATAGAAAGAGCATGAAATATTTGTTGTACCCTTGGTTCGAATAAAAATTCGAAGCAGTAACATGCATTTAGAAGAAAATGAAATGAAAAACCACGATTATTACCTCAATTGATGACGGAAATTGCTCGTCGGACGATTTCCTTCGATTTTCTCATACTGATGTAAGTGAACACAGACGGCTTTAAATATTCTGACCTCTCTCAGTGAGAGGAGACACCGTTGGTCAATATCTTCCATTAATATCCGCTGCGTGGTGGAAGAACATGTACTGTCATTCGATTCTGCCTCAATTATCCATTTTGTATGGACGTGAAAATTGCCGTCACCGCATGTCCGAGATCCAAGACAACATCATTCCATGGACCATTACAGATTTGTGCTTACTGATTCCGTGTCGCATTGTGTAAACGTTTTTCAAAATCAGAATAGGAGAAGAATGAATAGAGGGCTTCGGAAGACCAGTTCAAATGATCTTTGCACTCTCTGTTTGGAGTATAATCCTTCATTAAGTTAAGCTGAATGAAGGTAAAAATGCGGACTGATGGAACTGAAAGTCACGTGAATGGACGTGACTAGCGAACGAGTATAACAATGTGAAGATGACAACGACATTAGGTTCCAATAAATATCGGTCTTACAATTTGAAGATGGCTCCAATAATTCCAGACCCAAGCCGACTTACCATTAATTCCTTGCTTCACCTCATAGATTCTCCTTCGAGCGTCGTTTCCCATTAGCTGCTAGGCCGAGGCATGAAGCCGGGTATAGTCTGGTCACCATGAGGTAAAAGGCAAAAGAAAAAGAGACAGAGAGGGGCACGCGCGCACGCACGACTGATCGCTGAGCATGTAGGAGTGAGTGGAGGCAAGCAGGTTGGTACCGGTAAACGTAAACGAAGCAATGCAGCGACTCTGAATCTTGGCGGTAGAGTTCCGCAATAACTTCCAATTGAGATTAATAGAGACTTTGATGTTATTGCTGCCAGCTCCGGACGCCAGGTGGTGTCGGTACCTGATGCTACCGTGTTATTAAATGGTGAGGGCGAATTATTTGCGGAACGGATGAAAATCGTTTCGTTGAAGAGAGTCGGGGAGAGAGAAAGGGAGAGACTTGGAGAAAAAGGAAGATCGTTCAGAGTGTGTACCGGGTATCAACGGTGAATTATCACGCTGGATTTTCATCGATGGACCGTTTTTTCACTGAATTGAGATATTGTGGCAACTGTATTGTCGAAATGAGTATCACTTCGATTCGAGAGCAAAGCGTTATAAGATAATCGATTCAAGCGTGCGACCGTATCTCATCATCGGAGCTCTCGCTTTCTCTCTGTGAAAGAATTCGAGAAGGACGTTCAAGTCTGTTGAGAGTTGCGGGAAAGCAAGGTGCAGATATAACTGCAGCCTGTTAATTGGTTCCCATCTTCCTAATAAAGGAACCGAACCAACAGCCATCGAATCATCAATTGCGACGAGCTTTGGGTAACAAGTTATTTTGAAATATCGCTCTGGATGGTGGATCACGTACTGAAAAGACTGTGCGAAAGGGCAACGTGATTGTGTTTGAAAAGAAAACATATAAACGTAACTAATCCCATAACTGAAGGGTTTATGAGCTAGTATGCCTTAGTTCGAAAAATAAAGAAACAATCAACGTTCCTAGGAATTGCTACGAACAGTATGGAATATCGACGAGAAAGGAAATATACCTCTAGCGTTATTTGCCGGCACAGTGGTAATTGGACGAAAGCTGAGACTCACGGGGAATGTGATTTATGAAATAATCTTCTCGAAGTAGATTTAATTGAGTGCCGGTGAGCCCTGGGGCCTCGGGCCAACTTGCATCCTTAGCGATTGTGCGCTGCTTTCAGCCATTACTGGCTGTTTCGTTCCTTAGCGTAGCAGATCTTGATAAACCGCGCCTTCGTTGCAATTTTGGCCCGCCGAGGGTGAGCAGGACCGGAGGTCACGTTCTTTCCTAACGCGATGGAAAAGGAATGCATGCGAATATACGTTGGATCTGCAAAAGATTTTGCACTTCGGTGTCAAGACATTTCTTGTGAGAAGCGAAACGAAACTCCAGTCCTGGTCTCATCAAGCACTCGTTTCAGTATTTTTATACAGTTCCTAGTTCGACGTACAAGCCGAAAATGTTTCATGGAAATATATACACAATAATGCAGTCCTTGAGTTGGTAGGTACTCAATCCTTGAAAACAGAAAAATTGTCTTCTATCCATTTTCAACCGTGTCGTCAACTATCCCTTTACTGTAACCAGTGCTGCAAAAAGCTGCAATTGCGATTCACAGTCACAATTACAGCGCTTCATAGCATGTAATGGGCCTGGATATCCAACTGCAATGGGCATGCAAGCCAAATTTTATGAATCCCTAGAGGCCTGCAACGATTAACAGTATTTCTAGATGAAAAGAATTTGCGTGCAACAAGTGAAGAGCCAGTGTAGATAGAATAGTTTTCTGCGCAGCGATTAAATGCGTGGGCTTATTTATCCTTGCTTTTTATTGAATGCAGAAATTTTCAATACTCGAATAGATAATATCAGCATTATAAGTTGCTTACGAGCGTTTCTCCGTCTGTAATGCAGCTATGAATCTGCATCTGTGCTTCGCTTACGAATATGTTGATGAATAAGAGATTCCAATCTCGTTAAATAAAGAACGCGCGGTATTAATATCGCCTGATTGTGAGCCGCGGCTGCTCGGGCGTGACTAATTAGAAACAAGTTCTCATATTTATAGCCTTCGACGCGAGAGGAGGTGAGAAACAATCGATCGAACTTTATTCAATTCTCGTACTTCTCGTTTCTCTTTTTTCTTGGCCTTCTAAATCACCACCTCCGTTATTACGCGACCAATCACTAAGCACACTCAAGACTAGCGTGTATACATTGTGCGCTTAAACGCTACGCATCCGAATTGTTGTTATCAGCATTTCGTTACTAGAAGAATATTCTTGGAATAGAATCTCGAAATTGCTCACAAGCATGATGATACAATTTTCAAGAATTTCAAGTTCTACAAAAAAAAAAAAAATTATATGAATATGAAAGTACGAGTTTCCCGCCTCCCTCAAGTTTTTCGAAAATTCAGGTTAACCAAATTTCCTTTGTGCAGTGTCGCACAAGCGTTTGGCGTTGCGAGTTATGACATAACCACGTGAACTTTCGTCACCGTCCGGTTGTAGTTGCAGTGTGGTGATCCGGTCGGCCTAGAGCAGGTCTTCGTTGTGACACGTTCAGCATGTTGCGAGTGTGGCAGAGAGCGAGTGCCTATCTCGATATGATATTGTTTACTCGCGGTACGGAGCTGCACGGACGGTTCCCACAACCTTGTCCGTCAGTTCCAGTCCCATAGTACCAAACCCCGTTCCATCCATCTGGCCGCGCGTCGTGTGTCGTTTGTGCCGGTGAGCTGCAGCTTACGCCCCACGTAGAGACAGGTAAAAAATTACAAGTTGCCTAGCCGGGGGCCAGAGGTCGTGTGTCGCTGTAAATCCGGGGCCGTTTCTTTTTCAGAACTTGGGCAATTTGAAGAACCTGTTCTTTGTTTCGGGCTCTTACTATTGCCCATACGTGCCTTGAATATTATTAGCGAGTCGCAGTATTTTTCGTCCGGCTTTTTGATCTAATAAGGGTGTCGTACTTCCGAAGACAATGGAGTTTTATCACGGGATCTTTCGAAATTGGTTTGAAGTAATTTGACAGAGGTTGTTCTGAAACAACTTTCGCAAACCCGGCTTCGTTCCCGAGTCAGTTGGAGTAAACCGAAAACGGTTATTCGGTCGTTATTTGATCGTTTCTAGTTGCATGTGTCCAGTTATTGATCAACGTGCGAGAACAGACGCAGCGGCATTGACCGTAGATCGTGGACTTGAGATAATCGAATACCAGTATTACAGGAAAGGAGTAAAGTCTTATAAAGGGTCCTTCGATGGTTCGACGAGCGAGGTAAAGTCAATATAATTCCTAGTAGCCGCCTGCCAGCCCGATGACGAGCGTTTTTTGCTCGAACATTCGACTCCGTGCCTCGCCTTCTCATCAAGGCGTGCAGCCCCGATGCGTTATAATGACGCACTGCCGTAACAGGCTTGCTCTTAAATGGTCCTTAAAAGGCCCTACGATATTAATCGGGGTGTTTAATATTCGAATTGCCAACTTTTTATTGCGAAATTTGATGACTGTCTCGTAAAAAATATCCATTCCCGCATCAGTTCCATCTTGTCTGTCTACCTATCTCCAATTTGACGTCAATTAAATCCAATGCAATTTATCTGACTGTAGTGAATTTTTTGAAACCACTAGAACCAACTGTGATCCAAATGATGAAAGATCCTAATAGCAGGACGTGACAGGGGTTCATAATTCGCATCCGTACAGTAATAGCAACGATCTATCACGTACCAGCATTTCTGCTCTGGATGTAGAGAAAAACGTTGAATCATGGCGACGGTGATCCAGTACATTATTATCAATTGTGCAGTAGATATACGAGGTCTTCTTGCGGCAGAATTCGAAAAGGGGTGTGCACGTGTACGGTTCTTTGTTGTAAACGTTTCTGGTGGTTAAGAATCTGACCATATGGCCGGCCTGCGTTCCACCTAGACACGTTTCTCTGTAACGTTTAACGAGCGCTCCAGGATCTGGCTTTTGGCTATTCCCCATAACCAGAAGCTCCGCGTGTGTTTCACGTGCGATAAAAGAATATATTTGTCTTTTGCTGCCGGTCCAGAGCATTACATGTAATCTGGGCAATGTGGGGTGGCGTCTCTGGAACCGTAATCATACGGAATCTATGCATTCGCAACCTACGTTACAGTTATTCACATGGTCAAGACAAGCGCTGCATTGAGCACTCGACTAACGGCAAGTATCAGCCCATACCGCGCATCTAGTGACATCAGCAAAAGACGCGATCGCAATCCGTGTTCTGCATTGCAGTCTGAATTGGAATCTCTAATCAATGCCGAGCGTGTGCCTAATTAATTAACGGACGAGAAAATAATTGATTGTTTGTATCGAAAACGAGGAGAAATAAAAAAAAAATTCTACCAGGATTCCTGTTCCATGGGTCTAATGCAAAAAGAAAGTAGGTAAGCGGAAAGAAGAGGAGGAGGAATAGTGTTTCTAATGGTCAGCTGGGATAGTTTTTTTTTCATCGACGGATAGGATAATGTTAAGTCGACCGAAATATCGCAAGCTAATGACGATCATAACAATGAATTGGTAATCTGAAAAATAAAACGCAAATTGCAGGAACCTGATTAGAATACGTTGATCGTATTAATCATGAATGTCAAGACTGAAAAATGGAAAATAAATTAAAACAGAAATATAGCCGCGTGTACCGCCGATCATTATTCGAATTCAAATTAAGGAATCAACTCGTTTTTTACTCGCAATTAATCCTATTGAATAATTAAATTGCCTCAGTCTAAACACCGTCTAACGAAGGGGCCAACATTTCACCATGAGACCCATAATGAGACCCAAAAATGGTAGGTCGATGACTGCAAGAATTAGGATGGGTACCTACTGCAGACTGCGTGTAAGAGATTACACAGGAGAGACTGACAATGAGTTTAAGAAGATACATTATGTGCCGCCGTAAATCATACTTCAATATAATTTAATTGGCAATACCGAATACAATCACGAGACTACACGTGGTAGATTAGCCGCAACACTGAAAAAGAAAAACAAAGAGTAAGAAGGACCGAAGTTACTAGCGAAAGCCGTACAAGTAACCGTCGATATTTTTTTGAACCAATATCTAATAGTCTCGACGAAGGTGCGAATATTTCGAAAATTCGTCAGATATAATCTTATGAAATTTTTTAAGTAGTCGCAATTCTGGATATACTACGAAGAGAAGTGATCGTTAACAACCCTCCTATGAAACAGTAAACTCGATTTAGTTCTATTCTCCGGTCAGCTAGCAGTCAATTTCTTTAACGTAGCCCATGATCCACCTCGGGCGAATCCTAGACTGGTTCTCGGAGATCACCTCTGAAATATTTGGTCGAGCCTGGCTGATCGTCATACACCGTGGCGGCCACGAGACATGAATCACGCACCAGAGACACATAAACATCATCAACTTTACCGCAAGCGTCTCACAGGCATATACGAACCCTTGTCGTGTATATCACCGTCATAAGCATGTGCCGGCGCTATATAAACGTTCACCATGAATGTAAACTCCAATACTGGAAAGAAAATTCCTCCGTATAACATTATGAGCGTACTATAATCCCGTCGTATGGTCTTACCATGGTCCTTACACACTTGGAGGTAAAACTATCCGCGACTTTTATTACGTCAAATCTTCGGTACATACGTATTATAACGTCGTAGCATCTGGTCCCTAACTTTGGTGATCTCGAGCTAGGAGCATCTTCAGATGCCAAAGACCAACCTGTCCACAGAAACTTCCTATCGTCACAGATTACTGGAAAAAGATGATCAGCATGAGACAGAAACTCCAATTCACTGATTTTTTTTTTTGGAATAGACGGTTTTTGTTACCTACTTCATATTGAGTATCAATTTTCCTTTGGAAACAGATCTGTACTCCGTATGGTGAGAAATGATGAATTTTTATTGATGATTATCAGTACATCGAGACAAAACAGTTGTTGATCGTGTGCCAGTAATTTTTGAACTTGATATCGCGCTTTCGATCTTGGATGAAATATTAGCGATCATACCGAAAAAGTCGTCACGCCTCGTTAAACGCATCACGTGTGAATTTGTTATTTCTACTTCCTACGCTCGTTGTGCCGGGGTCACCGAGGTCGGCGCATCAAGTAATAGGCATCCTACAGGCTAAACTAGTCCACCCGCTTCTGTAACGCGTGTTTCTCACAGAGCAGAAAATACCCGCGGAGGTTCGTTTTAGATTACGTTGGCGCCCGTTGCTGGAGTCGGTCTCTCGTTCGCCAATTGAATTTACGCCGTTATGAAAACAACCGCTCAAGAGGAACTGGGTGCATGTGTAATCAATTTCAACAAACTCTCTAAATTTGGTAAAACGATGATCAACGTTCTCACATCCTGTTCAACACTCGCTCACCCAGTCGTTCGGTTAACTACGGTCCTCCGAAATATGAATCGCATGTTATTACGCGTCTCGATATCTTGTTGCATCTAAAGTTCGGTTCAACCTCACTTGGCGGGTGTAATAAATTGTCCAATGATCATGGCAGAACTCATTTTCTGACCCGTTGCCGAAGTAGCTACCGCCAATTTTCGTCGATGCCAATCAAGAAGCTTGTTGTTATCTTTTAGCATAATTGAAACACCTGTGTACCCATTTTGGCTTTTCTTTTAACGAAGAACCTATCACCTACCAATCATCGTGATAGTAGGAAGAAGATCATTTTTAAAAGATTGTTCGAAACAAACCCGGTTGGTCTGGTCGGTCAGGTAGGTCAGGGGTTGATAGTGTTCCTGTTGCTGCTGGGTAAAGGCACCCTGCCAGCGGGAGCTCTGCCTCGAACATAGGGGAAAACCTGCCTTCGCTTGAGCCCCCCGCTGCACGCAGGAGCGTCAGCCCTCTACACCGGACCCCGAGCACTGTCTTGTGGAAAATGATGCATTCTTTCACCCGCATTTCCGGGACTGGGTAGGTTTTTATTCATACCCACGAACGAATGAAATCCAGTATACATTTGGACGAAACACTATCAGAATTGTTGCGACATGACCAATAATCCGAGGATCAAAGTGAAGCGTGAGGGCTTGAAGCGGAAGAGAAACGTCGTTAGAATTTCTGATTATAAAAGAGTCATTAAAACGGTCTCGTGAACGCGGCTCGGCTTGGTCGCCGCGGAGAAGAGAGGCGAACGTCTAGGTCCAGCGCGCGCTAGAGGCTCGGAAGTTCGGGGCCCGTTATCGGTCGACAGCCCTGCTGTTACCGGCGGTGACTTCAGGCCCCAGGTGGTTGCTGCGAGCGACCCAAGGAACGAACAACCGAACGGGACGGAAAGAGAGTGGTACCACAACCTACGAGTGAGAGAGAAAGATGCCGTTCAGAGGGGGCACCAGGCTGCAGCCACGCGAAGAAGGGGTACGCGTCGAGCGAGGGAACCCGGAATCATGGAGAGAGCGCGGCAGAGAGGGGGCAGCGGGGCAAGAGAACGAGGGCCCAGCGAGGGCCGCCGGTGGTGCCCCCTGCACGGGCTGAAGAAGAAGGTTAGGCTAGTCACTCGCCAGCGCCCCGAGAACGCTGCACGCCGAACCGATTCTCCCACGCCAGAAACGTTGAGAACCGAAATATCGGTGGTGTGTTCCATGGTTTCGAATTAAAATTTAACCAAACGGGAGAACGGTTATCAGCGCGGTGAGAAGCGCGGGGTTAATCGAACTCGGGGATTGCTGATAAATAATTTGGCGCGAAAACAACTGCCGGCGAGGAGGCGTACCCTGATATATAGGCGTGTTGCTTAGTGCAGGGGTGCAAATTTTCGGGTATGAATCGTGCCGTTTGAAACTCCGTGTTACAGTGAACCATGTGCGAGTACTTTTCGTTCGGTTTTAATTGATATTGCTGGGAAAAATGTAACCAACCAGTGAAACAAGTGGTCGGGAAAATTTTGAAAGTCTACTATTTGAGGGATTTTTTGACGCACCAGTATCGCTGCCGTTGTTGGGTGGTGGTGGTGGTGGTCATTAGGCGAAGCGACGCATCATGGATAAAACTCGCTCGCTCGCGCGTTCGTAAACGCACAGGATAAACTAAATTAAACTCAATTTAACCCTGCACGTTTATCGTTCCAATTTATCCACCATCAGCATCGACGAGGCAGCGCACGTTGTGAATTGTGTGTAGAGTGGTTGTTGCGTTGGTGGCTTAAGCTCAATGCAGAAGCAAGCAGTAACGCGACTCTCGTAACTAAATGCTGTGTGCATATCGTAAACTATAAGTGACAGTGCCGGCGAGGACCTTTTTCCTCCCCCCCCCCCCCCCCCCCGTCGTCCATCAAAAAGTTTGAAACGACACGCGTTTTACGTTGTTGCGTTTCACGGTGTATATACATGACGACGAATGTAACGCCTAAAGTGGTTGTGCCTTGTATTTATATTACCATCGTACACACACGAGCGATAATTACCGAGTGACAACTGTATCATCACGTGACGTTTCAGCCCAACAATCAAACATTCTCATCTGCTAGCGCCTTTGTGATTTTCCCTTTTCTTTTTCCTGTTGCTCCAAGGATACATTTCGCGTGTGTTTCCGTTTTTCATATAGTATATTTTATTTATTGATATATATATATATATACATACTGTGTGTTTTACTGGGGATCATTGCACGAGTATATTTGTGATTTGGTTATTCGTACGCGGTGTTTTTTCGGAGTAAAAGTGTATTTTTCATATAATTTTATTCGTTTGTCATCCCGAGGGATCTATGTGTATGAATTTACTCAAGTTTACTGCGGACTCGGCGAGACGGATCGGGAATAACATACCTCAAATCCGTCTCTGTGTGCGGCGTATTAGTGTCAGTGCCAACTATACGAAGATACATGCTGAATGTTGATTCTGGAGAATGAAATAACGTTGTCGGGTTGTCCGAAATATGAGGACTAAATTTTTGAGTCAAACGCGGGCCCCGATATATCACTATAATGTATCTCACGAACGTGTTCTTGATGGTGCTTCTCCACGCTGTGGGATCAAGGTGCGTTTCTTATGATCGCAGAACATCATATCACCTATCATATTATTGAATTTACGATTATCGGCATGCTTTCGATGAGGTTTTTTTTTTTTCTACCCATGTCCAGAAAATCATTGGAGAAAGTCAAGGACTGTTTTTCTTTCCTTTATTTATCCAACGAGTAAAGGGAAAGTTGAATCAAAAACTCTGTTTCAAAGCAGTATGATCATTACTTCATACCAAAAACAAAGAAACAATTGCAGAGTAGTGTTTTCAATATCGTATCGTATCGTATAATACGTCGGGTATTTGATTTCGCGTTGAAACTGAAGCACCTCGAGTAAATCGTTGATATTCGATATGCGCTCGATTGATAGTAAAAATCCGAAGTATGGCTATTGCTGTTTTTTTATACCGAGCACACGGGAAGCGTGCCAATAAAAGCGGTAAAAGAAGTTAAAGAATGCCATATCTTAGATCAGTTGGAGCAAAGCATGCATATTAATTACTGGTATTTCTTTTATCAACCGGAAAGTAATATAACTTATCGCATTTTTATTCACCTAACGGAAATTCGTTATGCTTCTTGAGCAAAGAACGATTGCGACTGAGAATTTGCTCACTTTGAAATGGAATAACATAGAAAATAAATAATTATAATATCCGTTACCACGAGTAGTATAGAGTAATGATTGAGATTTAGCGAGATTTGAGATTACAGAGAAGGAAATTTGCTATGCCACCCCTTCATAAATTGAAGCCCTCGAACTAATTGAGTCGTAATCGTAGCAGCTTATTGGTACTCCATAAACAGTTGAGTCGATTAAAAACGACGGGCTATTCACTACCGAGTATACTCGCTTTTCACTACCGTATTTAACTTATTTTGCTTATCTATCCAAAGACTCTTCGGTATTCGTCGATACTCGCCGATACTCGCTAGCGATGAGTATCGGCCAGTATTGACGAGTATCGATAAGTATCGATGAGTATCAGTGAGTATCGACGAGACTTTGGATAGATAGGCAAAATAAGTTAAATAAGGTAGTTAAGAAGCAAGTATCATCGGGAGTGAATAGACCCTCGATTGAGAAACTGGCCCTCACGGTCTTTTACACTGCGCCAAACTTTCTAATGCGTATGTACAAAGTATTCAAAATAAACCACGCTCAGCGTCAAAATGTACCTACAGGATAAATTATCCGCCGCTTACATGTATTAGTTTTTGAAGGTTAGCCCTATTCACATCTTCATTTTCGCGCTCTGTGCTGCTGTACACATTTCACGTGATGCTTGAAATAATAATTAGAGTTGGACAGGTTTAATGTCAGTCGACCGGTGGTTGAAAGTTTAATTCTCAATTAAGATGAAATACAAATGATACTTTTCAGGGACACTCGATACACAAATCATTGATAGGTCAGTTGTAACAGGAATCGTCAAAGTCACTTGTAAGAAACAGAACCTGATCGTGGAAGCATCCTTCATTTAAAACATTCCATTTTTTAGGTGCATGTGCCAGAACGGTTATACGGGACAGAACTGCGAGAACGAGTATATCCCCTGCGATCCGTCGCCCTGCTTGAACGGTGGCTCCTGTCACCAGGTCGACCAGCATAGCTACAAGTGCACCTGTCACGAGGGTAAGTCAGATATTTTTGCTGCCTATACCGTAGCATTTGTAGAAATATTACCAACCAGTGAATCGTCTGAACTCTATTCGACTCTTCGTGGATCAAATCGGACCATCCGGAGGCTGCTTCCGGGTCCACGGTGGATTTTTTCATGCGCGAAGCGATTCGTGGTTTCGGGTTATCTGGCTCTCATAATCTGATCTAGGCTGACTCACCGACTAGCTAGCGGTGCATCGTGAACACGGATCACGTAACTTCTGAACGAACTTGTTCAAATAGACGAGGATAACTCCCGGAAGATTCGACAACGATAGGTACCTTCCTAAATTCTCTGCTGCCGCTGCACGTGCTCGTGCGATCAACGTAAATATTGTACCTTAGACCGCCGCATGTGATGCGTCTAGTTGCTCAATTCATCTCGACGATGAACGTGCTCGTACTCAGCGTACTCCGAGATCTTGAAATCATCTTGTTCGAACCACGGAGTAAGATGAGCGGGGGGTACTGAACCGGTGGACTGCTCAAAGATATGGAAATGATTTCACTTCGGCGTGATTCTCACCTGTAAAATAAACTTTTTTTTTCTCTTCTTCAGTTTGTCCTCATCGTAGCGGCAGTACCATTTGCTTTTGCACTTGAATATCAAGAAGGACTAATAGCAAACATGAAAATATTGAAAAATATTTAATCCTAGCATTGCATGAACAAGTTTGGCATTTCCCTTAGCTGGGTCTCCTACGAGTGACGGGCCTTTTTCGAAGTTTCATTGATGTACCGATTTTATGCAGTACCTATTCGAGTGTGACAGAACAGCGGTACGGTACGTGCCGCGAATAATATTCATTGATTAGATGGTACAGGTGTAGCGCCATACGGAAACAGCAAGTTTTTTTTTTTTTTGCTGCAACGACGAATGACAATTGGAATGAATTAAATCCTGTCCGTGAGACATTAGCGGGGTTTCAAATCGGCCGGACCTGATAATACTTGTCTCCCCGTGTCTCTTCTCACTCTCTATGTATCATCGCATGTTTCAAGGCGTTGTCGTGATTTCCTTCTGATTGCAGCGAGGCTCTTTGAACCCGTCTCCGCGCCGCGCGCGTCGTACACCGATTTATCCGCCATATAATACACATGCACCGATGATGCCGATGCCGATGCCGAAGTTGCGCGTCGCCCTCCGCAGCGCACGCAGGCTAGGCCCTGCGCCCAATTTTTTCAGGCCCATGCGTGCGTGCGCACGCGTGGTTGTTGGGGCGGCAGGCAGGCCACGCGCAATGGTCACGCTCGGCGGCGTTGCGTGGCTGCATGGCGTGCAGTCGGCGACGCCGGTGCATGCGCCGTGACGTCAGCGCGCTTTGTAGTCGCGTCGTTTCACCATTCGGCTCTCGGCGTTGCCTCGTCCAGATGGAGACCCGGAGATAGCACGGCCATTCGGCACCGTCTAATTGTCCCTAGGAGCAAAACGCGGGACCACAATGCCCGCATTGACACTGCGGCTGCGGCTGCGGCTGCGGCTTCAGCCTCGTAACTCTCTCTGATTCGCCGGAATCAATCGCTTCGAAGGAATCAACTTCTGCGTCTCGCTATCTTCTATCTCGTTCACTCTCTCCGTGGTATCGATCTTCTGTAGCTTGTTTATTCTACGAAATTTTTAATTACCGCTTGCCGAGAGGTTTAATCCCGATTAACTGTTTTAACAGTGCCCCCCTTCCAATAGTTTATATACGGTCGGTATCGAGATCCACTTTTGTATTCTGATGGATGATTTGTCGAGTCAAACATTCTTATAGCCTCCTCTTCTACAGTGTTCAAGCACCGTTTCATGTTATTTGAAACACGTGTACAATTTAATTGCTCCAAAAGATGTTTCCGATCAAATGAGAATTAATAGTTTTCACTCAACAAAGTCAAGTCAATCAATCAGTCCATTGACAGCAGAATATCTTCTTTGAAAACCAGTTGAAAGATTCTTTTCTTTAACGTATCTTGAGCGTGAAATTTTATATTAGTCTCGAAGATATGTCCGAATTGAAATAAAAAATGGGATTGAATCGTAGCCATGTGGCGTCCTAGAACGGGATAACAATTCATTTTTGTCCATTTTAACGTGGGTATATAAGGAAAGAGGAAACTGCGTGCAAGCAAAGATGATAACCTAACAGGTGTTATAAAGTTTCTTCAATCTTGATATTCGTTTAATTTACCACAAACAAGCCGTTCGCACGTTCAAAGCGAGTGGGCAGGTATTTTCTTTTTTTTATCCATTTATCCCAACAGGTCCTCTCTTTTTGTTCAAATATCTCGTTTTCCTGGATTCCGTTAGTTGACGTGTATTTTCTTATCATCGCGATTCTCTCTTGAAAAGCGGAAACCTCTGTCGTTCCACTCTGGTTAGTCGGGGTTTGCGCAAACCTTGTCGAGCGAGCCGTGAGACAGGCGGAGGACAGTGATCAGGCATCAAGTACCTGGCGATCTTGGAGGGTTGGGACGGCGCGTTACTCGCATGTATATCCGCACGCACCAGCGACGCATCGCGACGCGAGGCGACGCAGAACTGCAGCCAAGGGTCAGCCTAGCGTGACTGCGGGCCGCCCTCTTCTTCTCATCGTGATGCCGCTGACGCCTAAGTCTTCCTGGACAATGCTTTACGCCGACGACGACGCGCTGCCTGCCCCAGGCCTTTCCCAGGCGGACCACTACCGTGGCGACCTCTCCCCCCTCCTTTCCGACCGAACTTGGCTAATAACACCGCTAAAAATTCAAAACTTTAATTATACCTGCCGGACGCGTGTTCCCCGCACACAGAGGGCATCGTTTTCGCTACTGATCGTTGCTCGTGTTTCACAATCAAACGGAACAATTCGTGGAAAAAAAGATATTATTTTCATTTTTTATACGATTGCAAATCGACAGGTACTATATACACCTGTTAATGAAGTCCTTTAAACATTTGGTAAAATTTCGTCTAAAGTGCAATGATGGGTAAGAATTATCTAGTATACTTTCTAAGTGTTACACTACCGTAGAATGTATTCAAGATAGTATAGGTGTATTTAGAAAGTGTTTAGGGTGAAAAATTTCAATGCCATGGCCTCGGTATAAGCATTGGTACGAGCAGTAACTGCGGCATTCTACTTGCGCGTTGCGTGGTGTCAAATTTATCATTTGTGCACACTTTGTGTTTTTTGCTCCCTGAGATATAGAAGAAAAGTAACGATCATAGGTTACGTCCTAAGCACGCTTCCAGAGAAAATTTACCAATGCAAAGCGTAACATACATCAATCCGACAGTGAGATTAGGAGATATTCTTAAGCTTATATGCACTAATTATATTATTATGCAATCTTTAGAATACTTTTCTGCTGGAACTAGAAAACACATAACATTTAGCACCTATTTTAGAGTAGAATAGACTCAGTTTTATACTAAAATAGTTTCGGTCGATGACTCGTCCCTTTTGTTTTTTGGTCATAGGTGGCTACGCGCAACGTGGACACGCTTTTCCTTTGACTTTTCCCAACGAAAATATTCGCGTAAAAATATTTTCACGCTCATTCGTGACCTCCGCCCTACCTTCGAAGTAAAATAACGACCTTGGCCGAAGTCGCGGCCGAAGATGAGCCGAGGCGAGGTGCGACGGTGCGCGGGTTGCTGGTAGCGTAGGTTGTCGTAATGGTTCAATTTGCGGCACCCCGGCCTCGTAACTCCTGCTCAACCGCGTCCGAGGCCCCCTGCCCTCTTCTCGACTTCCTGTTGCTTCGGCTTCAGTGTCGGCCTCTACCCTCCATCCACCATCGCCGCTACTTTGCTAATTAGAAACTGCCATCGCCTGACACGATGCTTCATTTCTCACTATTGCCTCCGAGTGCACGCCACATGCACGTGGCTCTAATCTACGGTAGCTTAGAGACTCTCGTGTAATTTCTCTCTCCTCTTGCAAGTGGCGGTAAAATATCCCAGTGGTGCAGTTCCTTTCGTCAGTACAGACAAATGTTAACGCAGTCTGGACCAACTGTTTCGATTTATCGATATTAGGGTAAATTTCCCAGTTTTGGTCACCTTAATACCAGTTTTTACCATATTTATCACGACATCTGTAATATGAGGTTATGTGCCACAAACGGTACAAAGTGACAATAATACCTGTTGATATTGCGTTACTTGAGAATTACCGACTCGCCAGAATTCTGGTGTACGAACTCAAATGATTTCTCTCTTCATTTCCCTTTCTCCGGATGTTTTCCTCGTCCAGGAGTGCGGCCACTCCTCTTCTCCCTCCCAGGCTACGCACTTTATGCCCTCGCAATAACATAAATCAGCTCCAACGGGCCGGAGAGTTAGTACAACACTCCGCGTCCTGGAGATTTGAGAGAGGATGGTGAAACGCAACCACGGCGTAGCTTGGCAGGTAGAATTGACCGGCGAGTGCCTCGGACGATGAAATTTATTAGCTCTCGTTTTGTCATAACGTGTGTACCTGCACAACGCGGTGCTCGTCGGTAGGTTACAATGGAATTCAATATCGTTAGCGCGGTGTCGTGGACATCTAGCCGCAATTGCCTCGGTGACAACTCGGCCTTCGTCATTTCTCGGCACTCGGGTTACCGAAGTTTAAGAAATTTCCGAACGGTAGCCAGAAACGCGAGACCTCCAGGGTCCAGCTACGGTATTTATTAATAGTTATAATTATGCGTGGTTGTACGCTAGTCGATGTATCACGTGTCATAGAGCTCAGAATGTGGAGGTGCAAGCTAGCCGAGTATCCTTGCCTAGATTCGTGCCTCACAAAAGATATGACGGGCATTGTTTGGCGGTGGTGCCTAGATCTGATTCTAAGGGTCACATGCATTCGCGCCCACACTACTTTTACAGTATATACATCTCGACATAATATCCGCGCCGCATGGTCGAGATACTCGGTATAATCTCAGGTTCCCCGGCATCCCAACAATGACCGGCATCTGTCACTGTCCTCCGTCCTCTTTCGGCCAAGTCCAGCGTCTAGTCTTTGCGACTCGAGAACTCCGTCGCACTATTGGATTAGATTAAACACGCTCAGCGGCGCTGCTCTCGAGGCGTAGGTACTCCCTCGTTCCAACCATGCTTAGAAAACAAATGGAGTTCAGGAAGTGCGGGTGGAAGCTACGGCAGAGCTTGTACGACACGTTCTACTCCGTGTGGCGTATCCTGCACTTGAGCCTTAAACGGTAACTCTGGAGGAACTTGTCTACAACATTCCATTATTAGAAAATAGCTCGCAGAATATAGATTTATGTATCATCGATGCAGGATTCAAATGAGTATAAAGGGAGTTCGTTCTGGTTCATATAATACTTGCTGTAAAGAGGATGATGATATGCGCTCTTGGAGATAAATAAGTATCGCTTTTGGTTCCTCAGCTGCTACAATGCACTCTCTGATCTTATATACTTGTATTAATAAAGAGTATCGATGGTGAGCCACGACCACGCACGATTCAACGGAACGGGATGATCGGCTGATCTCCATATAATACAAAGCTCCACCCAACCAACCGGTGAGCATGAAGGTAGAAAGAGAGTCGTTGACTTCACAGCGCAGGCACAATGTACGATAATTCTTTCGAATTTTTTTTTTCTTTTTTTTCGCCTAGATATCATCTGTGTATTATACATATTATATATGTATACGCCGATGGTGTATTTTTCATATTTTGTTATTACCATATCAGGTTCTCGATCTTATCTCAACGCGGGCTCGCCGTAGAGCGTTGGTGGTGTTCGCTTACAAGCTCCACATTTTGGTACGCGTTTCGAATTCTTTTTCAACTGGCTCGCGTTATCGTGCAGGCCGGCATTTAAACCGAAAACTTTTAAATTCCCGATCTTCTCTCTGCTCATCTCATCCCGCTATCAACTCCGCATCGGAGGGCGGTGAGGTTGGTGGGAATTTTTCAGATTATCGGTATTTCAAATGCGGCAATTTCTATTCAATGATCGTTTCATTGAACTTAAAGGTACTCAAGGACTCTTATTCTTTATATACATGTATAAAATAAAAAAAGATCCTATACCTAACCACAAAAGTGCGACGCGGCGCAAAGCTCGGCGCTAGATAGATACGCGTTACCAAGGAAATGATTGTCGTCGTAACTATTCCCGAATAATGGAGTGCTCGCCGAGCTGGTGGGCCATTTCCAGCTATCCGGAGCCCATCGCCTCATACCCATCGGGCATTACACCAACACGAAACAAACGCGACGAGGCGGCGCGGTTAGGAGTTCGTGAAACAAGTTCCTGCGCACAAACCTGAAGCCACTGCTGGTGGGTTTTCTCCTTCTCATTCTCGTTATATTTCCACTTCCCCTACCAGCCTCGCATATCTCGAGCTTACAGCGCTGTTTCCACGGAACAGGATTTTATCGCCGAACGTTTGATTTTATCACCGGGATGGATCGGCTAGCCGAGCTTCGTAACTGTACCTCGTACCGCGGACGCGTGGATTTTTATATGCCATTCGACTCGCAAATTTGCATAGAGACATATCCATCTGGGCAAAACGGAAACTCGAAAAATTCCAAACCAAAATGCCACGGGTATGCGGTGTGAGCAGCTTTTTTTTTATCATTTTATCTCGGTTCCACAAGCAGAAGTCTGAAAGTTCGAATGTTGGAATGTTGTTTGCTCGAGGTCCGTTTATTACCACGGGAATATGTAATCTGGCTTGAGAGGAGATTAATTTGAGAATTGAAACGTGTGATTCCGATGAGTCGACGAAATTCGAATATGACGCCGTTAAATTCCTTGGTCGTCGTTTTATTACGTGCCGCCGGCCGGTGCAAACTCTGTATCGCCCGCCATATCGAGCGTGGGTTACGTTCTGACGTTACCAGGAGCGGAAAACCTGGTAGCGAAACATAAACGCGGTACCTGCAGCGCAGCCAACGTTTATGGGAACACGGTGGCTACACACTGACAGGGGTTAACAGCCCGCCGCCACGCTGACTCGGCAAATGACACCAGCTACGAGTCGACTCCGTACCCTGAGACGATTGCTTCATTCCTCAAGCACGTACCAGACGGTGAGAATTTTTTGGAACTTGCTTACGTTGACGTGGAACCGTAAAAAACTCTAGAGATTCCGGAAGGCTTGGAAATTGTTTGCTTTCTTTTCTCTTCGACTTTCCCAGTGCAGGTCAAGTTGTAATCTAAGACTGGCCGCAGGTGCGACGGAAATTGTAATAATCAATCGCTCCGTGCGGTCTCCGCAAGTTTATCCAGTTTTTTTGCTGGTCGGTACGCACTTGCACCTGTGATCGTAAACTCGTCGAAGCGCAAGGCAAAGCGTATAATGGCAAAACCGACATTGCCCTGCGCTGCCCTTGATGGCGACGATAAAACCCATAGTCTCCGTGAAACGTGCAATTGCTGTGATAGCGGTATGAATCATGCCATTCCATTCCTCTGCTATCTTCTTCGTCTACGATCAGTAGGAAAGTAACCGACTATTTTCACTTGTTGTTTGGCTCAAGAATTGCATTTGATTAATTTTTATTCCACGATCTGCTTCGCGGTCTCGAGCGTCTTTCGTTTTCTTGACAAATTTTGTAATTTTATTTGTTAATAATAATCAGCCCTTCATTTGTTGCATTAGCCGCTGTATAGTAGAACAAGTGGTGATTATCTGAGTGCTCGTCGTTATATTGCGTTTGAAAAATTTCCTCGGCATGTGGCTTCGGGAGGATAATAACAATAAGTTTTAAGCCTGAATGATGAGGATAATGAACAGCCATTTGTGCCATATTTGAGGATGATACGGCGGTTTATAAGAGGCAAACCGAAATGGGCTTGCATTAGGTCGACGCGCGATGCAATCTCACGCATGCAGCGATTCCAGAAAACCTACACACGTTATATACATATATATGTATAATAGCCGGGAATTTATGTTTGATAATTTCTCGTCGCTATCAGCGGCGCATCTCGGCTGCAACCGCGCTTCTTTAAATTCCTTTTTTCTTCCTCGTCATCATCTTCGTTTTCATCGTCGCTGTTTGAACCGCATGCCGTGACCTATGGTACGTGACTCTTGCCCAACTTTAATTGCTCGCCATTCTCAAAGCCGAATTGTGCGTTCATTCCACCCCGGATTAAGAACACTCATGACGCTGTTGCAGCAGCTGATTATTCACCTTTGAAAAACTGGATCAAATGCACACCGTCCAACAGTGTCGATTCATTACTGCTGGAACCACCCTCTTATCCCGTCGAGGTGCTGAAGTTAGCGTCGGTTTCATTCTGCGAACGTGTTTTCGTCCGGCGCGCCTCTAGCTGCCACTTAACTAGTCAACTCGATTTCATGATTCATCCATGAACTGTCGGCTTAATCAACCGCCTTCAATGAAGATATGTTTGCTCAGATCGACACTCCTTCAGTCCAATTGCTCGCCAGATTATACAGCTGGTCGAACGACTCTGTTTCAGGATTTCACGATAACTTTGGCAAGTCTTAATATTCGTCGTTTGGCACTATGGCTGCAATTGAACCATCGGTGTCTTTATGTACTACCGTACGAATATCCTTGTTAGAGGAACCAAAGTTTACTGCTCGGAAAAAAACCATTGATCATAAATTCCGCGACGTGAATAGAATTGGATGCAATAATACGTTGGAGTGATAACGGAGTGAGGCGCGAGGCAATTCATTTTGCACAGCCGTCAAAGCGTTAATTGCGACAACTTGCGTACCGTCCGTCAGCATTACTCCGTGGCCGTCCGTGGTTGCAGACTGCAGTAGCACCCTGTCGCCGTGCAGCTATCACGTGACACTCAAGAATAGAGGCTACAGGAGCGGAACTTACAGTCTTCTCTAGTAATTGCCTTTAGAGATCGGATTTATGGAGGTGCGAGTGTGCGCGGCCTCCGGTAGGAAGGAATGTGCTCCGGTAGACCTCTACAAAGTACGCGAAGCACCGCTGACTGTGTGGCGATGAAAAAAACTGGCCCAGCTTTCGTGTGAACCATTTTTCCCGCCATCTTTCTCCATAAACATTTAATCGATGCAAATTGGCGGACTGATTTAATCGGGGATCGGTTGCCTTTTTCGTTCTGTTATTCAAGTTATCGCTGAATCATGAACTCTCATGTTAGCACATGTCTTTTATGGACCCCATGGATACGGTCATTCAGGATGCTCACACACCTCGACCGCCATTCGCCAACTATAACGGTGTCCAAGTCTTATGCCTCATAACTCGCATCCGGAGATGCAAGAGAAATGGTTGGGAACATCTGATTTAACGCGCGCCTCGAGGTTCGCCGTTTTTCCAAGATGCAGATATCCTTCGTCTCTTGGAATGTTATTACTTTGATTTTTTTGTCATATTATTTCTTCGCTGTACTGTACGGTTTTTACATCCTTAACCCAACCCGCTCCAACTTGTGCTAACTGCGATGAAAGCTACGGTGGGGGGACAATGTTTTGCCCCGCGACAGTAATTAAACACGATATACATCTTCATTAATTACCAGCTTGTTACAATCGCGCGGTAAACTGGCTGGGTGAAAGTGCAATTTTTGTTGAAACGAGAAGAAGAAGGAGAGGTAGAAAAAGAACGTCGGAGTAGTGCGCTTATATGCAAGTGGTGCAGCGGAACAACTTCTTACGGTAAGAATTGTGAGGAAAAATAAAAGAGAAGAGGAAGAAAAAAATGTGAAAAAATAAAATAGGCAAGCTGCGAGTCTACGACTCGTAAATTACTCGTAACTTATCGCGTGGGTGAACCGCTGTACTGTAGTACCTGCTGCGGTATCCACCAATGGCAATTATCTTTCCTTTCACACGCGTAGCGGTTTATCATCGGTCTCTTTATAGAATTATATACATAGTATATAATACATGTGCATATGACGAGGATCTAAATGGTTGGAGATTTTATCTCAGGTGAATATTTGAGGATATAACACCACGGTTGTGTATATGAAGAGATATTCCGTATAGATTTGACGTTTTTTCGTAACATCAAACGAAGCTGGAGGGCAACGCAACAAGGCCGATATTAAACAAGAAGAGAATCAGTGAGAATATTGTCCGTGTTACGGTGGTCGTTGACTCTCAAGATCCGCGCGACCATCGGAGGATCTCGGGGGAGAAAAAAAATATGAAGATAATGAAAAGGAAAAAATAACCTCCCACATCCTGTATGGCCCCCCTGCCACGTTGGCGGTTCATGCCCCTTAACGAGATTCAAATGCCAACTATGGCCCTTCCTCGCTTGCCCCAACCTTTATTTTCCTTCGACCAAGTCAACCAGCTTATTCCGCACTATCTTGGGTTTCGGGGTCAGAATCGTGTTCCAATTAGATGTTGTGCAGCCCAGCCACCGCGACTTGCATTTTATACATTTTTCACCCCATTCTTCTTATTTCGGTTATCGAATACCAAAGTTCTCCCTTATACTAATAAGGCGCCGCTGATCATCGGCTTTTGGACGGTGATCTGAATTTAGATTTCTTCTTCCTACAATTCCCGTAACAATCCTTTAATCGGATACTGGCAACTTCCTATCTTTGCTCTGTTTTCATCAGCAGATGCTCTCTCCGTTCCAATTACGTGTAAAAGCTTCTGAGAGCTGAGTTTATCATCGATATAAATTCGCCTCTTCGAAAGGATTACAGCGTAAGCCGAATAATGTATTCGGACTCGTGGAACTGAAATCACACTCGGTAATATTGATTTCAGTGACCGGCGTATATCCTACAATTCAATTGAAGCTTTTCAATATGGGTGGCCATGCAGGATACAGCCCCGTGGGCATTCGGGATTAAGTATGAAGGAGATATGGGAACTTTATTCCTCATTAAAAAGACAAGAACCGAGAAAAGACGCTCGATTCTTACCGTTTGATTCCGATTATGGAAATCCCGAAGCTGGACTGCGTCGAATGATTTTTTTTATTGTTCTCATTGTCGGCGGCTACCGTGTTATGTCCGCATTCGGGATTATAAGGTAATCCGATCTCCACCGGTCAACGGTACGTGTCTTTGGCTACGAGCAACTTTCGGATATCGGGTTCGGCTGAGCCGAACGTTCATTTGCATAATCGTAAAGTAAGACGAGAAGAATTAAGAGAGGCGACATGCCTCGGAAATTAAACTCCTCCGATAGTTTCGGTTTTTGGGTAAAGTGTCGTACACGGCACTGTGTGCCTAATGTAATCAAAGGGTTACACACTTTACCGGTGATACATTACAGCGCGCCGTTCCAGGGTCATCGCGTAATTGAAAATCCTCTCGTAATTATCGACGAGGATGGAGAAAAAAAAAGAGTCTTTATGTGCGCATGTGTAACCGACGATCGTTCGAGAGGCAAGCGGCAGAGAAAAAAAAGTTCGGTCTCGCGCGGGTGGCAAAGCTTCATAGGCTGATATTACGGAGCACTAAGCGGCTCGAGTTGTACGTGTCCATTCGTGATAAATAAATCTGTACCTACGGTATATTATGCCGACCCTTTAACGACGCCGGTATGTTTGCATCTTACATTTGTGTTGGTAGGTGTGTGAATGTGTGTTTCGTAGATACTATACCCGGTTCGTTCCTTCTTTGAACTTATGTTCGTATCCGCAGTGATAACACTTAATCTCGAAATTTGTGTCCAAAGTTGCCGCACCGATAACGTTTAGGTTTTTGAAGCAACGACGGAATTGTAACCCGAATTAAGGAGAACCGAACGATTGAGGACACGATAACACTGTCAGTTCACAGCTGGAATGCAATCTTTTTTTTCTAACGTTTCAATCTTCGGTGTTATTTCAATGTAACGTGTGCTTGACATAATTGTTCAATGCAATGCCAGCGATAAGTTCAACAGCAAAATTCTGCTCTCATGATTATCACCGAAGAATGTTTCCCGACTTGCGTTCTTTATTGCGGGTTTACATATTGTTCCCACACACTTTCCTCGACGTTGAGCGAAACAAGTTCTCGTTATTCGAGAGTAACTACTATCCAGGTTAGGTTGATAGGTACCGGGGTATTTTTTAAGCGCAGTGGTGAACGCCTGCATCTCGTTGCGAAGAAACGGCGCCTCTCGATATTGCAATGGGTGCTCACTCAGCCAAGGATAACCTCCTTTGGAGACCGGGACGCTCTTGGAGGACAGGTTTTAGTAACTGCCGCATGCAGCGCCCTGTGTCAAGCGCTCCAGATATTCGAGAGGTGAGAAAACAACATCCAAGAGTCCATTATGTTGCCGCCTTCGCTCTGCGGATCGATTACTGTTTCATGCAAATTACCCCAACAGAGAAATCGCCGATTTGCAATATTTTATGAATGCGAAGCTGCTTGTTTTGCTCCAAACTATAAAACTCTGATCGTAAGGTCTTCTAAAGTCTAAATGAAACTTTGCACTCTATCAAAAGGAAGTATAAATGGTTTGAAATACTCCACCAATGTATATCTTTTTATTATCACACCTTGAAATAAGTGAAAACTTGAGTCATCGATCAAGCTTGATCGGTTGAAATCTCGGATGCACTTTTGGTTCCCTGAAGCATATTCACATCGTCGAAAAATGGATACGAGGTTGAAGTTAGTAACGTTAACGTGTAATGTAACATTGCAGAAATTGAATGCGTATTTAACAAGCTTAGAATTACTTGGGAGGAGCAAAAGGTTATTTAATTTCAGACTATCCTAAAGTTGTGAAATAACATTAACATTACGAACTTGGGCCTTGTAAATAGATCGACACTCCTCGCTCACTTAAGTTTGCGCTCATTTATCAAGGCCTATATTTCGATATATCTGGGCCTCGGAAACTTCTTGGCCCGTAATGATTTGTGACCCTAGCTTCAGTCGTATATTGTAACGTAAGTTGTTGCACGATGTATAGATTGGCTATGCTTCACCGAAATTGAGCTACTCTATCCCACATGTAGATGAGCAGGACGAGATAGATGGAGAGAAAGAGAGCTGGTGAAAAAGTTCGGACAATTTCCGGCCGATTCGTCGTGCTTCTTGCCACGCTATCTAAAAACGAATACACGCAACACACATATGCACTGTTGGTTTACCTTAGAACGAAATTGTTTTTCTGTTGTACTAATTCTACTCTTACGTGTTTCTCGTCTCCGGACCCGCCACCGCATTGCACACTGACATAATGCAAGTCACGCCGGTTTTATTTTATCTTTATTTTTCGTTTGTTGTTTCCGCGGGTGGAGATATCCAATAAAAGAACATCGTAACATACACCGTTCAGTCTCGGAGAAAGCAATGGCTTACCAACTTAGGACGTTCTCATAACTCCAAAGCGAAGTACATCGTTTCTTTCCGGGAAAAAAGTTTATTGAATTCCTCTCTCTTCGAAATCTTTGTTCTCATTCGCTTGATCAATTTCGTAACCCCGCGGTTTCAACCTCAGCTCAATTTGAACTCACAAACGGACACCACCCATTGGTCAAAGGCAGAGATAAACCGGTATATACCTCAAGTATTTGCGGCGCTATACACGCATAGAAGTTCTGTTTCGCCTTAGGCGACCAGGATTATATCGAGAGAACGAGAAGTGGAGGGACGAAGGAGCCAGGATCACGAAGCGGTGGGTCCCACCCACTTGAGCCAGCGCAAGTCCGGGCTCGTGACCACCTCGGGCTGATATGTCGAACCGCCGAACCCTTTGCCAGGTCTCTGTCTCTCCCACCGTCTCTCTTTCGCCTGCTCTCGAATCCGTGATTTCCTTCCTCGCTACGGGGTTGGTACCGTCCCAGCACGCTCACGAATATCCTTCCCATGATTTACTCTCGCCTCCCAGAGCCGTCGAGCCAGCTCGCCTAGGTTTCGACGCCCTCTCAACGCCGCGTCGTGGAAGGATTTTTGATTGTTTCGATAATCCATCCCCCGCCTCGATTCGGCGCAATCTTATCGGTACCGAGGCAATTTTATTCAAGACAGTTTCCAAGCGTCCGTATGAGCTTTGAATCTCCGGTGCCGAATTCACCATTCGATGTTCTGTCTATCGTGAGTATATGTTTGTTAATGAGTAATTATCTCCATGGCTTATTAACATAACGCCGAAGCATCGATAGACGCCGGGTATATTAGAACATCGTCAGTTTTATCGAGTCTCTTGTGGGCGTCGCTCGTCTTCTTCTTCTTCTTCTTTTGCCTGCACATTACCATATTTTTTTTCTCGTTGACCTACGGGGTTCCCCTCTTATGACAGGTTCGGTAAAATATTTAGAAGGGTCCATTGCGGCAAAGTGAAGACCTGCTGTACAGTGTATCGATTATTGAGAATTTTTATACGTCGCTCATTCCGACATGTACCGTTGCTTCTCATCCAGCGGGGGATTTTGATCAAGTAAGAAAATCGTTTCGCTGCAGTTTCAAACTTTGTAGGAAAATTCTCTAGAAGTAGGATCACGTCGAAATCAATATACCCGACAATCAATAGTCATTAGCAGCATTTATCATAATTATGTGTGATCGAAATCGTTGACAGGCTCGCCCAGTTTTGTCGTCGTCTGGCATTCTCATTTCTATGCCTAACGTAGCGTGAACCTCGTCGATCTCGTTGCACGAAAGAAGAAGGTGTATATAGCCAGCCACTCCTTCAGTTTTCATACGTGTAAAACGAGCGAGCAATGAGTTGATCATCTTTACCGATCGTGAGTCTTTAGAGGTCGTACGTCGGTAGAAAATATTAGAAGACGGTTTTTATATACCTGTATTAGAGGTTGATGGGTAGACAAGTAAGACCGTTCCGTGACTCGGGACGAAGAATCCGACAGACTGAAGGGTGCACTGAACCCAGACTCTCATCTCGCGTTGAAGAGATGAGATGCTGGGTGATCGGTGCGGTAAATAACGTATGGGGTACGCATGTATGTAAATCAGGAAGGGTACACCCACGCCCCCCTTCTTGATATACTCGACGTTCGTTCGTTCTCCGCCCGAAAGGATTCTCTCGGCATTTGTATGCATATGTATACCATATGAGCTGGAGTGTGGATACCTACTCACAAAAAGGCCACACACAATACACTTACTTAGGTACCCACTACTCGAGTCTTGAAGCTTATATGAGAAGAAGAATCTTCGGGTTCTTCGCGGTGAATAGCACGCGAGTCTTCTTGGTATAAGAAGATAAAGGCGACCGTGATCTTGCACTCTGCTTCACTCGCTTGTGCTTCTTTCTCTCTCTCTCTTTCTTTCTTCGTCTCTGGTTTTCTCGATGCTTCGTCTTGTCGCGCATTTACGAAGATTGGAGTGGCGGCAACGGCGGCGGCGGCGGCGGCAGTGACCAGGCGGGCTCTGCTTGTATGCAAGGAAAAGTTTATCGCTTCTCGCGCATTATTTTTGTCGAAGGAAGAACAAAAGCAATGCACACTGTGCGCAACGCTGTCCATAAATCAGTGCCAGCGCACCTGGATCCGAAGCAGGTGAAATAGCGCCCGTTTCTTCGCACTGAAATATGAGAATAACATCGACCCACGGGGTACGACTGAACCGTACGGCATCCTCGACACGTTGGGCAGACATGAATTATCGCTTCCTCGTAATCTGGACCACCGCGCACCGTCAATGCGTAATTCGAGATGATCCCTTATCTTCTATTCTTGTTGCCTTTTGAAGTGTTTGAAAAAAATTCTGGAAAATATCGACAACACCACTCTCGTAATTTTCCGCAACGTTTGTTTTGGATGCGCTGGCCTCAGAGCAACAGGTGGTATAGTACCATGCGAGGGCGAATCAACAAGTGCTTTCGTTGCCGCCGCACCCTCTACTCGGCGTTTCGTTCGAGTCGTATCAATGTCAGCGCACGAAGGTATGCGCAGAGAGTATCGTGCTCCTTGGGTTATTGTCGTATAACGTCCCGTCATACGTTCGTGCAGGTCCCCCGAAGATCGGAATGGTCCCGTAGTAAAGTCGACAATGCGCTATTAGATACGCCGTCGGATCTTGGTATTCGAACAATGGGCTCGTCATGCGGCTTCCATTGCTCAATGACAATCAATGAGCTTAGTGTTTGCCGAAGCGTTCGCGCAGTCAGGCCCGGTTAGCCGGCATCCAAAATGCTTCGGGCCCACTTGAGGAATCTTCATCGTTAATTGGAACCCTATTTCGAAAGCTTGTCGCCCTACAGCAGTAACAGCGGTGTAACAAAAATTCGTCTAGGAAGCCGCCCCGCAGCATGCGCGGCGAACGTAATACTCTTGAATTAAGTCGTCAGCGTCTCCTTCTTCCTCGAGAACCAGGCTATAAGGATTCTCGAGGACTCTCAGGAATTCGAGAAAAGATATCACCGGGTTTACCGCCCCGGAATGAACGGGGTGACTCGCCGAAGGGTTCTCGGCCCTTCAGCGGACATTCGTTCACTTCGGCTTCACCGGATTGCCGCTGCGCCATGGAAAAAATTTAAGGGCATATGCAAGGGAGGAATCAAAATTGGGTTGGGCCAGTCTGAAACACCCGTGACGTCCATCTGTCTTGTGGAACATCCGTCAGCGGCGCCCACCTTCAACTATCTCCTATTCAAATTGCCCTCATCCGATACTTACCATGGATGATGGAATGTCATCTTTCCTTCCGCGAGTCCGGTGAAGATGTAAGCAGGTACGCGCCTACCTGGAGTGTCTCGGGTCTTTAGTTTCAAAGCTTAGAATCATCGCGGGGAAAGGAGAGGCGGGATTATACCTGTTGCCGATTACTTTAGGCGGAGCTCAGGTACCTACTCCGGGACCCGAGGACACCCGCACATAATTTCCCGGCTTACATGTGACACGATCGTGGTGACACAATGTGTATAACGTGTGTGTATATACAGGGACCACAAAACCGTCAATTACAAAGCAATAAATAACGTAGTTTACTGAACGATCAATGAAAACTTTCGTTCGAGTTGGGACTGAGCAAGCACGATACTTCCCACATATATGCTTTTTCCTGACGATCGACCAAACCTGTACGAAATTCGATCCGGCCATGCGTCAATCTGTTCTTCCGAAGCCTGTCGCTGCTCCAGGATACCTCGACTTCGTATAGTTTCCGGCTGGTTCGACGCGATCCTCAATAATCATGATCAGGCTGAGTGACTCTGCGTACGTACTACACAACGCCATGACCTATGGGCCATAGTACCGCCAACAAGATTTCCTTCCATCAAATGATTATCACTTATTTGTCGACGTGAATACGTGCACATAAATCATTTTTGTTACGCATCCCGCTGGTTTTCTGTGCAGAAGAAGAAGAGGCCCAACTTTGCTTGCCTTTTCGCCGCGAAACTTTGAACGCTGGACAGATCGGCTCACTATCAGCGGTTTTCATCCATTACAGACGATCTAGTCATTAAGTGGAGGGAAAAACGAACGCGCAAGCTGGGGCTGCGTTACTCGGTCCTCGCGATCGGCCGGCCCCAGGGGAACCTTTTGGGGACTCATAAGCTGAGAACCGCTGGGCAGCGTAGTTGGCGGCATGAGAATTTTCCCACAGTCCCCACTACCGGACTTCGGGACGCACACCCGCTCTCGCGACGTTGCCACACCTCTTCGACAGAGAGGGACTACGCCGTCGGTCGCGGTGCTGACAGAGACAGAAATAATCACGCCGTGGCGCTGGACGGCTTCGAGCAGGCCGCGTTGAGCTCTCTCGGAGACCGGAGAGGCTCTGTAGAGCGAGGGTGCGCACTGCCTGGGCTCCAGTGCCGGGGAAAAGGACAGTTGATCCAGAGATACCCCAGTGTTCCATTTACTCGAGAATGGAGCGCGCGAGGAAACGAGCGAACCATTCAATGAGCAAGCCTCGCGTCCACAATGCGACTGCTGAAATTACCCTACAAAAGATTATGTCGCTCGAATTTTCGGGGTGTTGGCAACTGCGTTGGGTAAACCGAAAATGCAAAAGAGGAGCGTGAACCAGATTTCGTCTGGTCGATCGGTCCGAGCAATGCTGAACGCTCAGTGGCCAGCGAGGGGATCCCTCACGTATGGAGGGGAGAGCGAAATGGAGCTGTACCTACCGAGCAGAGATGAGTTGGGAGCCAGGGACCCAAGTGCGTGCGGCACACTGTGGCGAAGCGAGGCGAGGGAACAATGGAGAAGGGACATTATGAAAGAACGAATGATATCTAGGTACCTATAGAGCGAGATTACGGGCACTTACTCATACGTGAGCCTTTCGTTGCAGCAAGCGGTCACCATTTTTTCACAGCAAAACAGGAGCGAACCTGCGTGTTTTCCTTTTTCTTTTTGAAAGTCACGGTGACCGATTCTTCGTGGCTCGTGAAGCTCGCACGGTGTAGTGTAATACCGTTTGAGAGATGTAAAAGGCACCGTTGAACTATGCGAATGATTTCTGTT
The DNA here is from genome assembly GCF_021901495.1 of Neodiprion virginianus. Lineage (NCBI taxonomy): Eukaryota > Metazoa > Arthropoda > Insecta > Hymenoptera > Diprionidae > Neodiprion > Neodiprion virginianus. The sequence goes on along the minus strand of NC_060878.1, from coordinate 14,923,557 downwards.
CAGAGTGTACCAATCAGGCTGCGCAGGTCTTGCTCTCGCTCACTATTTTTCTTTCTTTTGTTCTCCATCTTCGTCCTCGTCCCTGCAGCAGCGAGACGGGATAAGCCACCTAGTAGTAGACAGACACGTTCTCCGCGGTCGAATATTTGGACAGGTCTTTGGGTCCGAGTGAGTGGGTCTGCAGCACCACCTGCTAAATTGCTACTAGATTGTGACGGATATCCATACACACCGATGCATACCAACCAACCTGTGTGAAGTTGTCGGGCAGCGCGCGCGCCTTCGCGTCGTTTTGGTGTGCCGCAGTAATGCGCAGTATGTGTAGACACGCAGACTGACCAGTCCCACCGTGATTCTCGGGTGAATGAAATCAATTATAGTCGCTAATTTGAGCTCTTTTGCCAGATTCTTTGGATTCCTGCAAGAATTCCGAATCGAATCGCTTGCCGAAAAGGGAACAATTAAACCAACATTGCAGCAGTGTTCCACTGGTTAGACAAAAATGTCTCTTCGACGTCTCTTGCGCATTTGCGCGCGTTATTTCAGCTTTACGCGGACGCTTAAGTAATGGGGAGTTCTTCTGAAGATTCGGCTAAGAAATCAACTGGTTCCAAACCATGTAAGGATTTGACGAATTCACGAGTGGTGATGTTTTACCGTGAGACGTGTTTTACCTGTCTGATCATCAAGTCTCGAGTACAAAGCCTCGGAGAGAAAAGAAGACAGAGTCGATGTGGTTGAGCAGTTAAGTGAAGAAAAGAGAACACTCTCTTCTTCGTTACTGGGGGATCAAGGTGGGTGAGGGGGGGACTTGATAACAACGAACCGTACGCATGATAGGTAACCACACAGTTTATTTAGCACACCCGGTGAAGTAAGTTCCCCTCCGGAGTTTATAGGGGGAATCTAAAGGGGCAGGGGCAGGACGGGGGCGCGTCCCTTCGCTAATAACATGCGGGTTTATTTCCATAAGCTGACCGCTTCCCAGAACGAAACTGCCCTCTTATGCCCTCGCTCACCACTCGTGGTCGAACACAGAGACAGAGAGAGAGGGTTACGGAATCCGATGCGTGGGCGAGCGAGCCGAGAGATCTGGAAACGGGGTGCGGGGATCTTGCCGTATATATAAATCAACACGCCCCCTGTAATTGTTCTCCGTGAGCCAAACCCTTCCGCACGCGTGTGCATGTGTGCGTCCCATTGCTGGCAGTGTCCGCATGCTGGTGTTACTCCGAAGGAGGAGCTCCCGAGCACTTCGTGTCAATGCGGTTACCTCATCACTGCGGTACAGATTACCGTTCTTCCTCTAATTCTACGAACGATATCCTCAAAGGGTAACTGCATGGCATGCCAACGCGTGCGCATAGTATTTGTACGTGTCGCATTCGCCATGATTGGTGTACACCAAAGAAGACTAGGCATGTGATCCAGCTAATCGGGAGCGATGCCTTAGACTGGGCTGTCGACGTGGTTCAACCGGTAAAGTTTCACATACCTTCATGAAGATCCTCAGGTCACCTATTAATTAGACGAATCGTTTCTGAAGCAGTGGGTCCGTTTTTTACTTGTAGTGACAGTCGTCCTCATAATCATTCACTTTTCGGTGTACCCATAATCGGATTGATTATATCATTCACCGATTCAAGGGAACTTGCATGCGAGTCGTCGTTGCATATCGGCTTCCCGATAACTGCCTATCCCACTAGGAAATCCGGGTTTATTCCCTACCATGCTTGAGCACTTGTGTATATCTATCTTTTGCCATCGACTGGTTCACCAGATAGTCACATACGTGCTCGTAGTTACCATTTAATGGGGCTCGTTTAATTTATGCCCGATGCAGAGTGTACTTTGCCACGTAATCGTCCACACATGCCTATATGTATATTCATTTATGCATGCATCACTGTATAGTCACGAGTGCGCGTATTGTATGCGTAGTTCCATGTAGCAAAACGCGCCAACGTTGTCGCGCACTCTGTACTCTACCGTTGAATCTAGCCAGATCTTTCATAGAGATTTTATTCTACAACCTACTCTTATACAAGGGGCGTGTAGCGCAGACACAAGACTGGTGGGGCTTTCCAGCTAACTCTCACTTCACTTTACCACCTGTACAAGACTCCGTGCTCGATTCGACACGATATCATAATTGCGAATGCGGATCGGTATGTGCGGTACTTAAAAACCACCAAGCTAGAAATCCTTTATAGATGCTGAGGGATTTTTAAAGAACGATTTGCTTGTACGTTGTTGAATCGTACTTAAATTATACTGATAAATTTATATACTGTGAAACTGCAGTGTCACCCAATTTCGACGAAGTACTTCAGACTTGGATAGATAATTCAACATCCTGTGATTCCGCTTGTAAAAATTTCTTATTTGTAGAGAACAAGCCGAAAATTCCAACGAGTAATGTTGCTTAGTTTGTTGAAATTGACCCTGTATGCGATACTTATGCGACGCAGGTGGTTGTTCATGGTTGAGAATCGGCAGTTTAGGCTTCGCTATCGGGTTACTAAGTTGTCGGACTAAGGAATTCACGTTGCTGGGTGGGACCAAGAAAACTGCGTCACGCAGCGAATAATCAACAATAGATGATCAAAAAGCGGGTGAAATGATGAATCGGCGGTCTCTCTTTCACGGCTTGCTCATTTTATTTTACCAGCCATTACGACTCTTCGACAACCAAGTGGTTCATTGTCACTGAATTAGACGTTACCCGGAATAAGCGAGTATGAATAACGTACAATCGCTTGCTGAGTAATTGTGCATGACTGCTCTATCAAGTGATATTTTCGTTTGGTGAATCTGTAAAAGGAAATGCGTACGCGACATGATGCCAGAGAGTAAGTAATTAGCTGCGGTACAATGCTGATTAGCAGCCCGCGTCAGAGCGCACGGATGCGGTCGTAGACAATTCCCACATTCCTATCACTCACCGATTGTCCCTGTCTACCACCAGTTCTGCGGAACCAGATATCATCGCCTATACATCCGCGCTCACTATCAACGTCTTGCGGTCACCCGGTTTCCTCCGATCATATTATACTCCGTTCAATGATAACACAATAATCGGGTTTTGGTTCGTAAAGCAACTCTGGAGCTGACGGAATTTCTCCGAAGCTTTGGATGATGGTTTACAGTCTTCGAATTTTCTTGAAAGATTCCATTAATCTTACCTCTTAATTTTTTCACCTTCATATGCCCGATGTTTCACGGGCCAGTCTTACTTAATTGGACAAGTGTTGGTACGGAATTATCGCTTTCCTTTTTCGTCTTACTTAAACGAAGAATATTGTATTAATACTTGAGGGTATTGACGGTAGGGATACACACGTGTGGTGCGTATGGTTTGAGTAAACCGAGGTGAGTTGTTCTCGGCAACAAAGAACATCGACTTTCTCACCTCAGCTTCCAAGGAACGCTGTCCGCGTATTTACTCAGCCTTTAGTCTCGTGTTTTTGCTTATACTGGCGGGTTTGTTGTACAATTTTGTTCGGCTTGCTGCGATGCAGCATCGTTCTCCTTCCGTTCCACCTGAGCTTAAAATCAGGAAGTTTCGAAAGATGCTTTTTATTAAGTATGCGTATCACATTGGAGGCGAGGTTAATTGCGGCGCAGAGGCCGACAAACGAAACTCACACAGGCAGACAAAACAGCTTCCGAGTTGCCGCGGAGGTGACACACTGCAATAGGCTGGAGATAGTTTCGAGCAAGAAATTCCAGTGGAAAGTGAGAAAACGACTCTTGACGGTGTCGTTGACCTGTCGGCGAAGGGAGCTTATGGCTGATGCTTCCCCTCGCTCGGTCGCGACGTTCCCAATTGCGCGATATCAACGATCCGAAGAGGAGGAAGACTTGCACAGAGCCAAGGTCACGCGGAAGCGTCGCGAATCCATTACCCGCTATCTAAATATTTGAATTGCCTCTAAAAAGATACGCCGATTATCACGGACTTCACGGTACGCGGACCGCTCTCTTCCTCCTCTCTTCTCTTCATCCTCTTTCTCTCAGGCCCGTCATCTCGAGCCTTCTCTTCGACTGGCTTGCTTGACCGAGAACATTTTTCGATTACTCGGGGATCGTGCGAGTTATCAACTTGTCAAGATCAGGCCTTTGCGCTTCTTCTTTGTCAGGCCAGCCGCGTTCTTGCCTTCATATTCTTCCAGGATTTTCAGGTTTTGTATTTATTTTCTCCCCGTACGCCAGCATGCTTGTAATGTAAAAAAAAAAAAATTAAAAAAAACAAAAAAAAAAAAACCCGTACATAATTTATAACGAGGAGACACGAAAAGGTCACACGTGTACTCGCATCTGGTTTTGCGCCTTGCCAATTCTGTGATCATCGTTTGCTGTTCCACGATTTTGCTCTCACCATTCTAAACTGACACGATAATGACAAAATTAAGATCCAGTCTTACAGTCGAAAAGAAATCACCAACTGCAGCTAACGTGAATCTCCTTCAACAGTAAATTGCAGGATAATAGCAATAACTTAATTTGCGAACCAGAGACGGTAGATTATTTTCTGAATAGTCCAATCAAAGTTCTTACAGATTTGCGTTAACTTTCGCCGGTGTGTTTCCCGTTTCGTGGATATTATCAGGGAGAATTCGTTCCCATCATAGGCCATAACTATCATTTAACGGCTCGGTGTAAAACCCGGATCGTGAGCACCGCACGGCTATTAGCGGCAGAATTACATTCGAAAAAGTTCTTGAGGAGCTATAAGAAAGTCGGTACTGATCTCGATGGAGGTCAAGACGCTTTCAGGAGATTGTTCAAGCGTGATCGGCTCGGAAAATCAGTGGGTGTGTCGTACTAACGACCCTTACAACATACCGCACGTATGCCACCGTAATTAGAGAGACACTTTGAACGTATCGTATCTTTCGATTCTCCAGGGAAATGTTAGTGGTACTGAAATCAAGTCCATCTTTGGTTATAGTAGAACTGCCATTCGCAAGTTCGATAAACGAATGACGAAATTTAAATTTCTCATCATATTTGTTCCAGGTTTTCGAGGAGACAAGTGCGAGGAGAACATCGACGACTGCGCGGGCAACTTGTGCCAGAACGGCGCAACGTGCATCGACCGGGTAAACGAATACGCATGTCAGTGTCCCCCAACGTTTACCGGTACCCAGTGCGAAATTGACGTCGACGAGTGCTCGCTGAGGCCGTCGGTTTGTCACAACGGTGCAACATGCACGAACTCACATGGGAGTTACTCCTGCATATGCGTGAACGGATGGACCGGAATCGACTGCAGCATCAACATCGACGATTGCGCGGGCGCCGCGTGTTTCAACGGCGCCACGTGCATCGACCGAGTTGGAAGCTTCTACTGTCAGTGTACCCACGGAAAAACTGGTGAGTCTTTTCTCCGTTTTTTTTCCCCTCGCTCTTCTTCCAACTTACACATTTCTTTTGCCGTTTTTTAAACCTTTCTTTCTCTCTTTCTCTCCCTCCCAAAGCACTATTCATCTTGGCCGGTCTTCTCGGAACTGCTTACCGCCTCTTACCGGCGTTTTTTGATTCAGCAAGAATCGCGGTACGACGCCAATGTGCCACCCAGTTAAGGCTCAACTTCGCGTTTATTGGTTGTTCGAATTTTTTATACCGAACGCGGCATCTGGCGCGAATACTTCGTAACTTCATTTTTTTTTTTTTTTAATTTGTCCTTTTTTTGCCCAAGGTCCAAACAACTTATCGTGTGATTCAATCGTGCAGTCTTGGACTACCATGCCGCAGACTGTATTTGACCGATTAATAAATTATTATACTCGGTATATTGAATGAATTCTACATACTCGAGAGCGGAACCTTCGCAATACACACTAGGCGTTCACCTTTAGAGACCTCCTACCGGGTTCGGCTGGTCTCTTCTCTCATTTAAGATTTTTATTCACGCTTTCTCACGTATACCACAGTTCCCATTATATTTTACGTGAAAGTATATAATAGGTGCACGTTAAAAACGCGTAATTTCTCGAGCCGTTGACATGTACGCCTCTTTGTCAGAGTTTGCAGTTTGCCTGCGCACCTTCTGTTTCCATTTACACAATACAAATTGCACAGTTGGAATCGTAGCTGCAGTCGCCAACGTGGATAAAGTTTCTATTCACGACCTCTTCTCTCTTTCTATTGATGCATATAATTTAATATAGTATCTATAGCTTTCACGGTTGTTGCACATCCGATAATTTACCTAACGCAGAAACTCAACCAATACCATTACGATTTGTATGCATAATAGAGTAATTTTGGTTAGTGTTAAGAGAATAAGGCTATGCATCAAGGTTTCTTGCGAAAAGAATAATTTCAAATAGATTCTGACTATTCGACGGGTTTAGAGTTTGACATCGAGGTAAATCCATCGAGACGACGGACGTGTTCGAATCGGTTTTTTAAATCATGTTGAGGAGAACTCGGAGCTCACTGTGATCGCACTCTGAATAACAACAATGCATCCCTGCCAGGCTAGACTTAATTAATTCCTCTCGTTATTCCTCGTGCCGTCGTCTTGGCATGTAGCAATGCACTCGACGAGACGCTGCATGGCGCGAACGAACGCTCATTCGCGCATTAGCATAAGCTAATTGAATGATTGCATAGGTGTGCCTACCGACAACGTAGTTAGCCGGGTATTCGTTCAAAACAATAGCGAAACAATAACAGGAAAGAAAACGGAACCTGCGAACTCCGGATCCCAGCTGATTAACCGCGTTGAGCAAGAATGAAAATAAGTAAATAAATAGGGAAAAAAAGAGTGAAAATAAAAACCTACAAAGAGAGAAGCTTGCGTAAAGAGAATGTTATACAATCAGAGGTAACTCGGGTAATTTTATACATTGACGAATCGGTGTTTCAGTCATTTAATTGATCGCGCTTAATAACAACCGAATAGGGAATTTGTCACCGTATCTTAAACGCCTGTAACGTGAGAGAATTGTTTATTCTTGGGATCTCTGCTAATGATGCCTATCTTTGGAACGGGACTATCCGTATTTGGCGTCCATCTATACGGACTTTTGTCCTAGAATTATAATGATGCAGGTGTTCCGAATGCCTGATACGATGTCAGTTGGTTTCGAAAATTCTTGAAATATCCTTCTGTAGTAATAATACGAATTCACCAACTGTACTTTAATCCTATTTCAGGACTCCTGTGCCATCTCGACGACGCATGCACTTCGAACCCGTGTCATCAGGGGGCGATATGCGACACGAGTCCCATAAACGGCTCGTACACGTGTTCCTGCGCCAGTGGATACAAGGGACTCGACTGCTCTGAGGACATCGACGAATGCGAACAAGGTAACTCGAGTTCAACTTTTTTCCGACCAGCGCGACGTGCGAAAACATTCGTGGAAGTTTGCGTATAGTGTATAGCATGTGTGATACACATGGCGGGTGGGATGATGTTGCGATGAAGCACAATTGAGGCATTTTTTTTTCATTGTATCCAAAGTAAAATTTAAACTGGATAGGTTAAACCTCGGGAAAATAATCTGCTTACCCGTTTAACGAGAAAAGCGTTAGCGAATCTACGATTGCCGTTTGCCGTGGAATTTCGAATGCCCGATCTCTCTAGGGTGGGTTGGAAATTGATGGGCCAAACGCGCGGTTGTAATTTATTTGATTATGCTTTTGTGTGATGGACGAGCCTAGGCGAAGGCTCGTGGTGGCGAACGGTAATAATTCATTTTATTAAGAGATTTGACGTCGAGGAGATGCTGCAGTAGCGCAGGAGCCACAGCAGGAACAGGAGCGTGAGCATCAGCTACGAGCCGAAAGGAACTCGGTCGACTCGTCATTATTCGAAAACGGTATACTGCCAAATTAATGTACCAGATATCGCTGAATGGGATGGATTAAAATGATAGCCATTATGCCCGCTGCCAGTAGACACACACGTTACGCTGCGATGAATTAATTATTGTTTGATAAAGAAAGAAACAAGAGAGAAGAAAGTATCATTAACGGTTGTGATACTCTTCGTGCGTCTATTATACATATCCGTATAGATACGTACGCCTGTGTAATAATATCTTTTATCATATTTTCTCCGGGACGTGTGAACGTAAGGATACTTTATTCATTGAGGTTATTAATGATCGTACGTGCCGTTAATGCTCACCATATTCTTATACCTATTCTTCCCTACCGGTAATTCGTACCGCTGTCTCTAATAAGCTTCGATCGTGTTTGGGATTCAATCAGCATTATTTAAAAGGTTGTGGCAACGTCGCCAACTCGTACACAAATTTAAAACAAATATAAAAGACGAAATATACAGATGGATAGATACAGAGAAACAATTATACTCTACGGACTTTGCTACTAGTTCTAACATTCGCGTGTTACATCGGATCCAGCAAACGCTTCGAATCACTTCGTGACGTTTTAAAACTTACAAGAAAACTTGAATCAATAATTACATAGTTCTGGCCGCATCTGTTTCCGTTTGTCGTAAATATAAATTACAGTTTCATTTCGATTTTTCGGGTACTTTGACAGCTCGTTTTATTTATTGATGCTGTTCGATGAAATATCGGCCTCGAAGACGCTTGAAATAAGGCAACGAATCTTGGATTTTTAAACACACTTTACAGCTCATACCTGAGATGCTAAGGTCAACTCGAGATTTCATTATATTACACCCGTTTCAAGGCTAATTTGACGCTCGGAATTAGTGCTCATACATTTATGTGTTATTGATCTCACGATAGTTTGACTACAAACCAATCGAAGGAGAGGATGAAATTAAAATCCGGTACGAATGAACGAAATTCATGAATTTATAGACCATTAACATCTTTACAGAATTTATTAACAATCATTTAAGGAGGGTAACGTTACACATTAAACGCCACGAATTCGGGACCGTGATCACGTTAACATTCACATCAATATTCACGACGTTCGTCGATGTTTACAGCCAATTTTTGGAGATTACACAGTCGATGTAGAAATACGTCTATAAAGCTCACTAATAAGCCTCGTACAGTTGCGTTTAGAGAGAGAAAACGGAGAAGAGAACGAGTTTATACTTTGGTTAGAAACTAAACTCATCTCGAGTAAAGGTTCGGACTTTCATTGGTGTCGATTCACATTTCTTTAAAAATAGAGAAAAATTAACTGACACCGAAAGTTTGTCGAACCGAATGAGAATGAACGCCAAGCCGAAAGACAAGGCTTGTGTAAGAGCAGCAATTGGAGAGATTCTGACTCATAATCGGTAGCAACGGGCAGGAACAACCCGGTTGCCTACATGCGATGATCAAATGTGGAATTAGATTTAATGACTGTTTTTAATGGCATCCAGGCAGGCAGGTACATTAGGTAGCTGTCAATTCGAGATTCGCCAGTGGCGATAATAGAACCCGATTATACGTCTCGAGGAATTCCATCATCCCATTCCCCCCTCTTCCTTTCAGGTGGTGCAACGCGGCGGATCCGCGGGTTTATTCCGCACAGCGACTTGTACTAAATAATTGCGCGTAATGACACGGCTGTGACATCTCCGGTTGCGCGCGTTTTTCCTCGTCTTTATTCGAGTTTTTGTTCTCTTTCCTTCTCCTCCCCGTCGAAAAAGAACACGTCCGATATAAGCTCTATTATTAGTAGACTCGAGGCGCGTTGTGGGAAAACTTGTTTCAACTCATTCAACCTATTCACAAACATATATATTCGTCCACACGTATGTCCGAGCGTTATTTAATGTTCTGATGCCTGTGATGTGTATTCGTCGAGGAAGAGATGGAGAGATAGGGAGAGAAAATGGAATAGAGAGATGAAGCGGAGCGTAGGTTAAAACCCGCGTCTCTTTTTCGGCTCGTTTATTCAAACAATTTTGCTCCTGCACGCTGTAACACTGCGCGGGTATCGAAAGAGTATGCTAATCACGCTCAGAATACGGAACCATACAATGATTCATTTTGCTTTAACACGTGCTTCTTCACTTAGAGTACGTATATTTAAACACGCGCATCTGACAAATGCATCGTTGTGAAAAATGGAGATGAAACGCGCAAAGTTGATGAAAAGTCAAAACTCGCTGATAACGGGTATGTATATTATTCGAGGTCAAAGGTTAAAGGTCGCTCGAGTCTGCTTCCTGAACGGTACAGTTTCATTATACATATACCTATAGATGGTCAGCTTATCTGTTAGTTATCTGAGAATCAAATTATCCCGAGGGACATAGAGAGAGATTATCTTTGGTTCGGTAATGCGCGGCTGACTTATAGGAAGCCGGTAGGTGTGGACCACATGCTGTGGGCCTATTCTCGGCGGTCTGGTCTTTCTTAATTAATATTAACCGCCCTTGACTACCGGCTGTCTCGTGTTAATTACGATTCTATTCTGTCCGTAGATTGGCTGTTTGCTAGATGGCGCAATGCTTGCAGGTTTACGACTTTGTCAATGAGGATTTTTCCAACGATCATGACGAAAACTGTATTCAATTCAGTCGAGTTCGCGCATTCATCACACCTGTTCTTCTCAGTCTCCTGACACAACCCGACCTCTTGACCCCATGGCTGACCAACGCGACAATGAGTCGAATCAATCTCTTTTGCCAGACTCAAAAAATCCCATCAGCGTAGCGGTAACTCGATTAAGACAAGCCGTCGTAATTACCAACCTGGACCTGAATCTTTCCATCCGGCATGTAATGATCCTTGAAAGGAGCTACGTTCACATTAATGAACTGTCTCTGTTGTTCGCTTCCGAGCGTGAAAATTTTTCCGTTCGATTTTAAAGGTAAACTTTTTACTTCCCGAAAGAAAATTATTATTCTTTTATTCCGAGGACTGAATATCTCGGCAATGACAATTTGATACCTAGCTTCGATCACTCTAATATGTACAGTTCCCCAATAACCATGTAGTGCGATGGTTTTTTTTTTTTTTTTTTTATTCCCAGTTGGTTTAATTAACCGTGTGAGGAAATTTGGCCGGCTTTGACTGGCAAGCTTCTTGGCCGTCGAGCTTCGCGGGAGCTTGTGGCATGCAGTATAATTATTAGCGCATTACTCAGGGACGCGAAGGAAGCTGACTTCGCACCGGGCCCGAGGGTGTTTTCATGCCGTGCACCCGAAGCCCACGGGGCGGGGAAAAGAACCAACGATGTTCTTGGCTCGGACACAAATCACGGCCAAGATTACAGACGGAATCGCGCTGCGGTAGGGAATGATAAACTGTAAACCCGAAGAAAATCGTCTCCAGACCCGGAGAGCGGCGTTTGATTCAACGAGTGATTAGGCGTCAGGTCTTATTTCGTTCGTTCACTTTCTCTCTCTCTCTTTCTCTCTCTGCTCGGCAAGATTTCTCCATCGATAACACGAGTTAAGCACCCTTGATTACAGGCTGACCATTGCGTGGCTGCGTCATCTGCTTTAAAAATCATCTCGTAAAGCCGACTGATATAATTGTCGGATGTATATTTGTCACGGCGAACTACTGCTGCAATGCCCAGTCGGTATGCTAATTCAAAAACATTATTTTTCTCCTCTCTAGCTTCGCCAGCCATTCGCCCCGAGGTTAAAAATCGATCAAACTTTTCCCGATCGTCATTTATCCTCGAGTCTGCGACTGTCCTTCACCATAATTATCATTCTCGAGAACTTATAACATCTCCGGTTTCGAAATCGAATTCATTTTTACAATTCCTTCGAACAGTCGGTTGTCAGAAATCTGTTTTTTTTTTTTTTTTTTTTTTTTTTTTTTTTTTTTTTTTTTTTTTTTTTTTTTTTTTTTTTTTTTTGTTGTTGCTATTTTCTGGCAACTATTTTATTATCGTTGGTTTAGGTAGTTGTCATCGACATTGTATAAAACAAATGAAAGATCTGAAGAATGGGTTTAAAAATTTGAAACGGAACGGTAGTTAATTAAACCCAGAGATATGAAACGGAACGAGTTGAAAAAGATATCTAATTAGTGCTGCAGCAAAGGTACTTTGCGCGATGAAATTAAAAAGCCAGGGCATCGTAAGGTGGCGCTGTTCCATGGCGCATCAGTTTAACATCGTTCAACACAGGTCTGGGTTGAATTTGATGCGGGGCACTACCCAACTTCTAGCCGTCGAGACCGGTCCACCGTTTCGTCGTCGGTAGCAATGCGCTCGAATTTCGAAACGAGAACCAATTCGTCGATCCGAGTCAAAGACCCGCTTCCACTGCAATCACGGATAATATATGTATGGGGGATTTCGGTGCGTTTACCATATGCAAGAATCGGCATGGAAGCAGGTACTAATGATAGGAATTTTTCAACGCTCCAGTCGTCTCAGACTCGGGATACCGTTGCTGCTGCCACGGCTACTGACGTAAAATCTTCTAGCCATCCGCGTGCCGCCCGATCTTCTTCTTCTCGCGTCTTTGATTGGCGTGGTAGAAAAAGTGGGAGAAGAAGAAGATGAAGAAGAAGAAGAGGAAGAAGCAGAAGAAGAAGAAGAAGAAGAAGAAGAAGAAGAAGAGGTGCAGCTGCGTCCAGACGTCATCGCCTGGGGCGAACGGCCAGCCAACGCCACAATTATAACCACCTTGTACTCGCCCATGGCTTGTGTCAGAGCGACTGATCGCCCTGCTGGTTATGCATGAAATTTTCAAGACGACTTGGTCCAACCCGAAGGCTTGACCGTTCTGCAGTCTTCACGCAAACTTTGGAACTGTAGCCTGCATCATTGCTGCTGCACCTGATCAGCATCAGAGACTTCGTGCCTCTTTAAAGATTTATGGGGGGAAAGAATTCAGTCCTGAAATTGAGCACTGTAGCGTTACATGGCGACGCCCTAATGTGAGTAACTCGTAATAAGAATAAAGCACGTGGAAAGTGAGTAGATACCTATGCAACACGCGAAGACACGAGTACTGGGCTGAATTTTAATTCAATCGTGAGGCCAGCTCATTCAAGATTTCGGATTTACCCGACTCGACGGCACGCGACTCGAATGAAATCGCGATGAAATTACTTTGAAACGTTTAAACGATATCGTCTTCACAACCGTCGATGAAATATTTGGCAAATTTGTTTCTCTATCCACTTAGACGCGTCGTATCGATCGGGAATGAAAATTTTCTGTTCGTTCTCGAATACTACCTGCTGCCCCAAACAAAGACCCATTGTTGCGGAAAGTTGGCAACAGCGCCGTGACAATAGTAAGCCGATACTTTGGTGCAGGCTCTCTACCTGGCTACCCCGAGTGGGTGCAGGACGTCCCGAATTCTTTCGCTTTCCTATAGGACGTCGTATATAAATCTTCGAACTCAACGCCGCCTGCAAGCGGAGAATATTTTCAGTAACTTTCGATTTTTAATTTACTCGCTACGACGGATACACGAGGAATGAATCTTTTCCCAAGTTCACGATTCATCTTCTATCTGTAAGATACTCGTGTACCGAAAATACCAGTGAGACACACGAATTCCGAGACAGATCCTTTGGTGAGCTTGGGTAAACATGCGCTCGGTGTATATTCAGATTTGGTAATAGAGATCAGTTATTTAAGAAGAAATATAGACGCACGCGTTCGTCATTGTAGGGTACGTGAACATACAATGCAGGTGCTAAGCGCGGAGAGAATAAATTTGTAAATAAATATTCATCGGGTGAATTTTCACCTCTCGAGTGTCCGTCTCCCATGAGACTCATGGGCGTAGGGTGGGGCAGGTGGAGAGGTGAACCATACCAGATGTTTGCATAGCAGGAGAGACCGACTCTGCGCTGCACGGCATGAAAGACCGGCTAACCAAACACACGATTCGATAAGTAGTCACGTACGGATTTCGGCTGATGCCAAAGAATTCCTGGGCACATCGATGTTCTCGACTGTCCAAACTCTGAACCAAGATTCTTCCAGCCCAAAAAATCTCGAGGCGTGCAGCTGTGAGCTGGCTGAAAAGTCGTACCGCAGGCTGCGATTATAAGGGCGGCATCCGATATACTTGGTATCACATTCGGTAATATAAGTACGATAAAAGTGAGAAACCCGTTCCTTCAGACGAGCTAGTACGGCGACGCCACGGAACTTAATCTACCAGAAAATATGCAATCTAGATAATAACGGTGAGCGGTGGGCGAGCGGTCATTATGGTTGTTATTAAACTTAAAATAACAATTTAGCGTTTAATTATGGGCCGCTTGCCGGTGGCAGGATCCGCTCATTCTGCCAGCCCGGAGCACGTGCAGTTACTCGTATCTGCAACAGCCTCCTTTCCCCGTCCGTCTCCTTCTCGACTTAACGGCGTCTCTCGCTTTCTCTCTCTCTCTCTCTCTCTCTTTCTCTCCGTCACACACACACACACACACACACACATACACACCGCGATTCAATTTCCGGCGAAAAGTAATTATGTCAGAACCATCCCGGCAAACCGTGCTCCTTGCGCATTTGCAGCATTTCTTGTACACTCGCAACAACGCGAATTACACCTTGGCTAAAGGTCGTTCGGTCATTATCGAAGACACTCTTCACTCTATCTATTGTCTAAGTCAACTGTGATCGTGACTGATTAAACGGAGATCAACGCTTTTCCAGGTGTCAAAACGAGCTCGTTGATCGAGATCAAGGTTTATACACATAGAATCTTAAGTTCTGAAGTAGAGTGCGTAGGAATTTATTGCAGGGCGCTTTGAAACGATCGCGAATGAGACGAGTTCTTGCAACGTCCGTGATGCCCTGCATGTGTCCTGGCAGACGGTAACATCTGTTGTTGTCATGGATAATTATGAGGGTGGAAAAACGGTTAAACAGACGTGGTTTACACGGCAGCGGTATGCGGCATTCACGGGATGAGAACTCCGAGAAAATCCCACTCTGCACCGTAATTGTCTTTCTCTTTGCTCGGCAGTCTCTTATCCCTGGATTATGATTCTCTCGAATGTTTGCATGTCTTCTTTCTGGTAGTTTTTTTTTTTTTTTTAATTTTATCGATATTCTTATGCTTTAACATTGTTAGACTGTTGAGATTTGTTCCGCATCCATCATTTATGCGTGGTTCACTTCGATTTTTTCAGGATCGCCATGCGAACATGATGGCATCTGCGTCAACACGCCTGGATCATTCGCCTGCAATTGTACTCAGGGATTCACCGGGCCGAGGTGCGAGACAAACGTCAACGAGTGCGAATCTCATCCGTGTCAAAACGACGGATCCTGCCTTGATGACCCCGGCACCTTCCGCTGCGTCTGTATGCCTGGTAAGTTATGCAACATTATGTTTTACGTACCTCTTACAAATCAACGGATGAATTATTCGAGTATTGCACGCGACATTGTCACCGAGTCATATCATTACTTGCAGTTTGATCGATAGTTTTAAAAACTCCATCAGCAATGTCCAACATCCGAATGAATTCGATGTACTATTTTTTTCGTACACATCTTCGCCTTTTGATTTCATCCGCTTGACATGATCCTTAAAACTTAGTCGGATGTAAGTACTTTCTAAGAAGTGTCAGATCATAATCGTGACTTGGTTAAATTTACAAGCTGCGGTATGGAAATCTTCAAGTATCAATTAATCTCTTTTCAATGGCTGGATCGTACCCGCCTCTTAGGACGTGTAGGAATAATTTGGTTAGCTTGTTGATCACGCGAACTTATTTCTGTAATGATCAACCTTCAAAGATGACTTCGATATCTACAACAAAAGCCATTATGGTGTGAGTTGACTGCTGTGTGACGTGGCCCGTTACCTTTGGACGTTATTTACATTGGAGAAAGTCGCGCGATTCTCATTTCAGCGTCAAGAAATTGTGGATGGTCAACCGTGACGTTCATTGTTCAAACGATGAAGGCGGCCCGCCGGCTATTTACACCTTTTTTATTCGTTCACTACACGCCGTTTTTACTCCTCTCTTCATTCGGCTCAGAGTACTTGCACAAACTTTTCGCGCGAACGATGATGTACAGTTTCGGCGACTTCTTCGCTGGATCCTCGGACTCCGGGGGTTGGAAAGAACGCGTGAAATACACAGATAGATGGGCCGGCAACGATAGCGTTGCGCTGCTCCCCGGTAACGTCGAGCCGAGTTCGTGTCGCCGGTAAATTCTTCCGAGATGACAAGCCCAGCATCTGATACCGCTCGCGCTGGCAACAACTCGTTACTTTTGCGTCCGGCGTAAGTCAACTTTAATTGTTTGACACCTCGCACACCGCGCGCCTCCCGCTGGAACTAAGATAATCGATCTCTTGACCTGCGAAGAATGGACTGACGACGTCGTAAATAGACCGGACGACCACAAACGCTTACACTGCAGTGTCTAGTCTATAGCTGAATAAAATCGTCACACGTTTTATGCTCGAATTCAACGGTTCAACTAATTATTTCTATATATATGTATATTATACATGGTTGGATAGAGATGGTTTTGAATTGGAAGGTAATTTTGTATCTGGCTTTAGAGAATAAAACGTCGTTACATTATAACAAAGATTTTAGTGTCATTAGGAACGTGAAGGTAAAACTGGGTATGAATACCCCGCGCTTCATAAATAATGCATCTTCCAAAGATGAATCTTTGGCGGCTTATAAGAATTTTAAATCAGTCTCTGTCTCTGTCTAAATTTACTATTATAATATACAGAGTCATTTGTATATAAAACTAAATTGGACGGGTCGCGACATAAAATGTTCATTACACCCGGAATAATTGCAAAAAGTTTTTATGGGTGTACTCGTATATTTTTTTATGACTTTCACAATTGGAAAAGTATTTTTTTTTTGTTTGACACTATCGATGAGCTAATGATTCATACTTCGAGAATATTATATAGATATATGAAAAAAATGAAATGAATAATTTTATAAAAATAACTGCAGTTGCTGCAGACGACATCGATGTGAAAATTATCTCTTAATAAAGACCAAAGTATAAAACGTTGAAGATGAGAGATAATGATGATTTAGAGGTATGTAACGTAACGTAGGGGGAACGATCGGTGCGCAGGCGTTATAAGGTATATGGATGAGGGGTTTTTCTTTTTTTCACCCAGCCTAGAGTCCGTTTCGTTAATTGGATAATATATTTCGTAGGCGTAATTTCAAATTTATCTTCATCGAGAATCGATTTTTTATTCTTACTTCTTCGAGGTGACATACTTCAACCACGTGTTGAAGAAAAACGAACCTCAATGTGAAAAGCAAATAGATTTAAAAATAACACCTAGCGCATTTAAATTTCTTCTCGCGGCCTAATCCTACCCTACCTGATATTATTCGTATTGAAGTCGATAAATTTAATCTTTGAATCGATGAAATATCTACTATCTATACATAAATACATGTGTACACTATGTGTATATATATATATACTATACATATCTATATGTAATATATACACGTTTATATGTAAATGTATACGCGGCGCGTCAATTGATGTTGGCAATTCCGATGTACGTAAGTTTATCTCGTTTAGTGCACCATTTGTTTCGCCTTCACGGGGATTCCCGCGGTGTTGTTGAGGCCAAGTTTCAACCGAGCCTGCGGAGCTGCATGCAGGAGGCAATAGTCGAAGAAACAGGTCGACGCCTTATCTATTGCCGATAAATTTCGCAGGATTCAACGCCCTGCCAGGGATCAAAGTAGACCGACGCATGGATGCAGATCCTCCACTCCTGATCCTTTCCAAACGCGAGACAGATCAAAGAGAGCCCCTTTCCCTTTGTGCGTCCAGGACGCAGTCCTCGTCCACCGAACTCATTCACCTGTTATGACACGTGAATAATTATCAAAAAAATAAACAAAAATAAAATAACGGGAACAACGAACAACGGCGTTGAATTCAGCACGGCATAGAACTGGGCTGCAGAACGAGTCCACGCGCGGTCTCAGGTGCACGAAATTTGGGGCTGAGGGCCTCTTCAGGGCTTTCCTCGAGCTGTGCTACGCTGCCCAGCGGCGAAACAAAGACCGTATTGTGTTACACGGGACTCGATGCTCTTATGCAGTCGGAGGGCCCTTATAACGTGTCGTGGGGAGCCTCCTGCACCGGGACGACGCATGCAGTGACAGCCAAAATAAAAACAACCTGCGCGCAGAGGCGAGGCGAGTACGCAGGGTTCACCCTTACTTGGTAACTCACTGGACCAGCGACGAGGCTGAAGCACCGTGTTAACGACGGCGATGCTGGTTCAACTCCGGTGAAAAAATCGTGTCGTACCTCGAGGCAATCGCCAGGTTTTTAATTGGTTTTAACCATCAACCGCGAGATCCATGCGGTGTAAAGTAACCTCGAGGAATTCGCACAGAACGGGGAAATTGTGTTGGATGGAGAAAGGAGGAGAAGGAGATGCGACCCGGACTTGTGTAAAATATGATCGTGGCATCCGCGAAATATGAGATCTCAAGAGGCTGCACGGAGTTCATATCGTTTCATGCGAAAAGTCTTATCTCATCTTTCCTTTCTGATGCACCACCTGCAGCCTCCATTTCTTCTTTCGGTTATAATGGAAAGCGGAGAAGGTCGTTGTATTCGTTCTGGTTGACGGGAGTTTCTGGAATTTTCGAAAACCAGAGTTTGTAAGAAGCAATTAAATCCGATGTTGTAGATTGAATGCAAGACGTGAAGATAGGACGAGTCAGGAGTACCGTGTGTATTTGTACCCAAGTAAATGACGAACGCTTCCAATTACATCTCGCGGTTATACAATCATCTGATAATGTCATGCTGGCCAGATTGTAGAACACCTGGAGAGAAAAATATCGAGAATGTCGGTCGTGCGATGGAATAAATATATCGAATGGTCCGATAACATCCCTGCTGCAGCCGTCGTCATTTACATACATATGGTTAATACCGAAGTCTTAACCTCTGATGCTCGGTTTTAAAGCTGAGAGAAGTACTCCTGTGCAGACCTACAAAGTGCAGAAAATCTGGCCACTTGCACTGACACTTGCGACTGTCTATTGGCAAAAGTATAAAGTACTTCGAGTAATTGCGAGTCGGGAAGCTGACTTTATAAGGTTAGAGCACGACACAGACGTCAGTCTTGTCAAGCCGACGTCAATTCCTCAGCCTTGTTTTAAGAGCACAGTTTCCTTCGCCATCCAAAGAAGGCCGTCGAAGATGACGTCCCGTCAGGGTTTCCATCCAGGTGACACGTGTCACTTATTATGCGTAGAATGCCGTCACGGGCATTGGTGCGAGTATGATCTCTTTCAACGTTGCTTTACTCCGCACTCTACAGGTGTTTACACAAAACAGGAATTTCTCGCCGCGGCAAAACCGGATTAGAAGGAAATTTTTGCCAAGTTACGAGAGCAGAAGTGTCGACCGCTACTTCGCTATTACAGCTCTTGGACGCAGCATTTCCATTAAGTTCGTTCAAACTAACTGTGCCATACTTGCCTTCGAACTCACGCATCCTGACGGCGGGCAGCGGGCTTATTCAAAATGCACCTTTTCCAACTGGCACAACATGTCTCAATAACGACGGGACCGCGGTAGAGGACACGAAGGTCTTTGCCAGACTCTTGCGGGGCGCGTTCACCCACGCGAAACCCGGCCGACCGTTCGCCGCATCCTCGACGAGGAGGAACAGACCACCATCCGCATGATATATTATTGAAGATGTAGATTACTCTTAGCTTTATCCCGGAGAGGCTTGCGCTGCATTGTGCCGGACGCACAATGGCTTCCACCCCGCTCCTCCGGCTCTTTCCGTCTCACATCCTCGCCTCCGATGTATTCTTCTTCCCTTCTACTTCACCTCTTCGTTCTACATATTCCGCTAGTGCTCCGCAGCATCGTAAGACAGTTATTCTCGCTTTTGTGTCCTCCGGCGGTTCCGTGACGTGGCGTTATTACCCATGTAGGTATCGTACTGCAGACGTACAATCCGCGCGGTTCATTTGCTTTCATGAAAATCAAGTCGAGACGAGCAGAGACTTTTTCCTTAGAGAAAGAAAACTACGGCGAACAGAGAATCTTGACTTTCCTCCGGTTGTTAACTCGCACCTCGACTAGTCAACGCGCGCTTCGGTGCATTATAACCAGCGTTGTATTCGGCGTGTTCCTTTTATCCGACGTGGCTTGAAAAATGATCGAGGGACTCGCTCGGTCCATGAAGGGCGACGGGGGAGTCCAGATACGAGTGATCGTTTTGTCCGAGTAAGAGACGCGCGCATTTGTCTGACTTTGAATGGGCTCCTATCATTGCCCTTATCCCTCCCGGGGTTAATTTAATTGTCTTCTTGGAATCCCGATAGGGCGCGGAGTGAAGCGACGCCTCCGTTGCTTGGCGTTGCGGCGATCAGAGCCCTCCGATGCTTATTCCTGGTTCACCATCAACTGGTCCGTTGCTTCCGACACCGGACGCCAATTATCATCGACGCGAGCGATAAACTCTCTCCCTTGTTTTTCTACCTCTCCCATGCGCACTAGTGATGTTTCCGGGAATCGAAGGATATCCAGAACCGTCGATCAAGATTTAGCTCCATCAGATCCTCGCCGTAAATCCGCTCCCAGTTCAAAGTTTAGGACCTAGATCCGCTGGGACCAGATAGTACACGATCTGACACTCCTAGCGTAAATCATCGGAAAAGTTACAGTACACTCGTGTAGAAATCATCCGCACCATGACACAAAACGCAACGGTCGATTTGCTCGAAGTCCTGGAGTTCGGAAATCTGGCTAGCATGAGACTCCATGCAATATGCTTACGACTATGGAAATGCAATAAGATGGTCGTCTGTTTCTTTATCAGAAGTAATTGGCGACCAATGTAACAGAAAGAGGGCGGTAAATCACGAGCCGTTTTTAAGCCAAACTAGTGAACAAAGCGTAGAATTGTGTGAGAGAGAAAAATTTCAATACTTGGGCCTAACAAGTCGAGATGTCAAGACCGCAGGAGACGTCGAATGACGTCGGTGTCGCTCAGCAAGGCGTCCTACGGCCCGACACATCATTCACTCTTCAAATCGTCGTGACGTCGACTATACACGGTGCGCTCGAAGAGCCAATGTACACGCCTCTCAGTGTCACGAAGGTGCGTGGGTTGGTTTTGACGTATGCTGCTCATGTTCATCTGTCAAGAAATTCCGGGTCATTGTTGGCCAGCCATGTTCGAGTCGAGAATGATCGGCCCGAGCCGCCTTGAGGCGGCAGTGAATGCCGAAATTTTCGATCCAATTATTCCAATTCAGCTATGATTCATGAAATATTTGAGGAAAAACTGTCCGCCCCGCGAATTGTCGAAGACTTTACACCATTTCTCCGTTACAGTTATTCCGCTTCAACTGTTGTCTCGAAGGTGTGCTTTTGTGTTCGCTAAATTGGAGCTAATTACGTTTCTAGTTTCACTGCTGCGAAGGCGAGTGCCATTCTTACGGAGGCCAGTCAATGGAAGAGGGAATAACCACGTTAAGGGTAGTGCGGTTGGCCGACTAGGACGGGGTTTACAAAAGCGACGGAAATGTTATTCTTGCGACACGTTCGTACTGCACGAGTATAAAGCAGCATCCAAAACCCGCAGTAAAGTAAAGCTGCAACTCATAGTTCTTCAGCTAAGTCGTCGTAGACTTCAGCTCGCAATACATTGGCGTGGTTTATCGGCCGTAATGACGAGTGTGCGGGCTGTTGCGTATCATGCGTCGTATAACTTGATAGTGAGAGACGCCGAGTCGTGACAGCGGCTTAATACACCTCCTTGGTTCGCGCAGGCTCGCAAGGACACCAGCGCCCAGACACATTGTCCTGTCTCCGGTCGTTATTTATCTCGAACCGCGAGTCTGGACACAGTCCTCCGCCCTCCGGGGACCAAAGGACCGGCGGAGACTCTCGGAGATGCGTGCCGTGCTTGTGCGACCCGCACTGACTGCAGGAAGAACATATAAAACTGGAGTGAAAGAACCTAACACGCCTGGAGAACACGTTCCGTGACGCTTTCAGACCAGCATGGACATGAAGAACGCCAAAAAGCGCGCTCGCCATTGTCACGCAAATAATACCGAAGCTGAGAAATGGAATGGTAATCGTGAATATTTCACATAAATTACGCCAATGTCAGGCAGAAAAAGGCGGTATTGTCCAAATGTGACCGCTTAAGAGAATAGTTTTCGTTCCAAGGAGTCAAAGTTTATATGAGCGCCACATTCGCAAAATGATCTTTTCACCACACCAACTCATTTACAATGCATTAGCACTCTACGATTGAACTGGTAATAATAGTGCCTCTTCTCCCTGGTCTCCTGTTCCAGTTGTAGCACTCCGCCATGCTGCACCGTTGTCTATATACTTAAAAGACGCCTAATGTTTTACGAGCAAGTTCCAGGATTAAAAAAAATCATTTTTCGGTTCATTCCGCGATAGGAACATTCTTCAGCAAAGTAAAGTGATTTGATTGTCATCACGGTAATCCATGAGTATCTATAATAAACTTTCCGATTACCTTGTTAGAGTATTAAATGTTTCAGTAAATAATGACAACTATTCGAACTTGAGCAACCATATATTAACTTAACTCACTTCGTTATACTGATTGGTGTTTGCGCTAAGTATCGCCATCAATTAAATGGGTTCAAATGTGTGCACAGAGGTTTTATTTCGGTCAGGCTTATCAGATCAAATGTGCCCAATCATAAGCCTTGAATGTTGTATCCACCCACGGAGCCCGATGTTGAAGTAGACATCTTCTCCTCGGATGGAATTTCTCTGTACTTATTTCTCCTTGCGAGTACTTTTTTTCTTTTTGCCTCTGGTTGACCAGTGGCCACTGCGGCTGAGTGCTCACCTTCGTTGTTATGAGATAGGGACGTATGTACCTCCATCCGCCACGATCACCCTGCAACGTCACAAGTCTTCGTCCTCCTATAACTTATCGTCTTCATCTCCTGAGTCGTGGCCGGTAGCACATCGCCATCCGGTATCTACACGTTTGTTTACTCTCTTGTCTATTCATCAATGTTCTACCGGGCTTCACCCATTCGTATCTGCCACAAGGATCTGGGATTGTCTCTCTGTCTTCGGCTTCCTTACCGCCATTATTATTATAAAAGGGATAACGGGATTGCGGAAGGGACTTTACATCCACTTGCATCACCAGTTGTCTGTACGTACGTTTATGTATGTGTGGCATTGTAGTTTTCTAACATCACGAGGATCTGAATTGCACGTTATTGATTCCCGCAGTTTTTGCTCCCGCAACATTGATATTAATTACGTTTGTACAGTCGTCTGCATATATCTAAATCTCCGGTTCAAGGCAGAAGTTCCATCGGTAGTTCAATCACGTCTTATCGTTAATTAAAAAGTTAACTTTGGTTCGAATTACGCACGTGCCACTCCTAAATTTATAAGCTACACAGTACGTCTTCCTTCCCATCTCGCTACTGATAGGACTATAAAAATTTTGAGAATAAGGAGGAACGATTCACGAGGTCTTGTAAATTGATATGGTATCATGTACTATTAATCCATCGTCGAGTATAACCCTCACAATCCACTTCATCCCCCACCGTTCTCCACTCCAATCTCACTGCAAAGTAATTATTGTGATTAATGTTCTCCGCAGCGTCGATCAGGCGGATCTCTCTCATCTCGATTTCGATCTCGAGCCTGAAATTGGAATTTCATAACAATATTTTATCGGACTGTCACGGTTGTCTGAGGTACTCAAAAAGCAATTGCGCCAAATCGTTTGACAAGCCGCGATTCAGTTCGACGAAGTCAAAGTTCAAGGTGGTAAAATCAACTTCATAGCAGAACCTCCCGGTCGGAATTCACAACAGCGCGATATCACTGCTATCATAACCATGTGTCACTACACTTTATCGTGATTAATTTCTCTCATCATTAATAATCATCATAAATTGATTGATAGATCGTACAATAAAGTGGCCCGCAATAGTTGTTCGTAATCTCAGTGCAATTAACTAGGCAGACAATGTTACATGAGAATTGCTGCCGCGGATTCCTCCCTTCTTATTCTCCTCGCCACCTCTCTCAGTCTCATTTCTCATTCTCATATTTCGCTAACTCTTTGAGCACTCCGCGATTCGCCGCACAATGCCTCATGGTGGTAACCAACTCTGCTGACGCAGCTGCAGCGTCGCCGATCAGTGCGTACCTATACAAATGCAGCAATGGAAACTCAAAGTCTGTGACAGCATTGCTCCGATATCTTTGTCGCTTCACGTATCAAGCGAGGCCACGACGGCTGCTTATTCCATGCAGTCCTGTTTCTCTGCCTCTTTCTACTTGGCTCCAAAGTCCAAATTTGGCGTGAGATGATCGTGAGATCGATTTTATAATGGTAACTTTACACATTGTACGACACCCTCGAATCGCGATTCCCCAGCGGCCGCTTCACCAACTCGAGTTCAGATTCAGCTTCAAGGGTTTCAGTTCTCCAGGTGTTAACCTCACGGAGACCCGAGTCGCAACGTGTTGCTGGCGGTGTTCGCGGCTGACCGTCACATAAGTAACCGGCGCTATCTGAGAGCATCATCTCCGGGGAGTCCGCATCTAGACGAAGCGACGGTTCGCGCGCGAGCAAAGCTCACGGTTTGACTCCCTCGACGTGGGCAGGCAGCGACCAAACTCTAATTAAACCGGCAAATATACCAGCAGTGACAATAACCATCGGAATACCTCTTGAACGTTCAAATCGGTTTCTTTTCTCCCGCGATTGTTCTCTGCGACCCACGCATACAGCTTGCGTCGACGCCATGTTCTCGTTAATCCTTCTAATCTAGTCCAGTCTAGTGTAGTCCGGGATGCCATTCGCTTGGAAATAAAAAAAATGATTTCAATTCATTACCGTAGACATCGTGTGATTTTTATCATGCCCTGAATTTTTTTCAAGTTCCAGTGTATCAAGTGATTTCTATCCATTTCCAATGATATCCAATTCCTGATACCTCTCCATATACACGCAAATTTCGGCGATTTTTGGATTCGATAGCATCTGCACAACAAAACACTGTAAATCAACGGAGATCAATGAAAATCACTTGGTAAACTGGAGATCAACTTAAGCACCTTATGATATCAAGATAAATAGAATGTTAATGGATTGAAACAATTTGGCATCTACCGCGAGACCTGAACAAATTCTCATAATTTTCAATGCTTGTCACATGATTTTTTTTATCTCTATCACGTGATTTTAAGTATTTCGATGATTTCAGCTGTCTCGATTGACTCCGCGTGTTTACAAGCCATTCAAGTTTCTTTCATTTGCAATTTGATTTCCAACGTTCTATCCAGTTTATTGCTTCTTTGAGTGAAGAGCCTCTCGGTATAGTCTCACTCACTCCCAGCTTCGGAATGTCGCCACGGTGTTTTCAGCGCGCTCGAGCGTAAAAGAAATGGGGAAAAAACAACCCCGGTGAGAATATGTTCGGTAGTTACTCTGCAAGTACTAGCTGCTGCCCTGTGACCCACCGTTGTATGTACTTCGTTAGGCCGCTCTAATCCACCGTCGTAGCGCCCTGATATATTTAAAATGCAAATACCGACACGATGTCGTCTCGACGCGGGCTGCGCCGGCCTCGGGCTTCCCCTCTCGAATTACATCCTCGCTTCGCGCCATGAGAATACAATTTATCGACTTTTTATAGTCGAGAAAATATTCAAAGCTGAATATTGTCTGACTAATTATGAAATGTGTTGAAATTAAGTTTATATAACGCAAGCATGTTTTACATGCTTTTTCATATGTATTCTTCGTACACAAAATAGTCATTTCTATGATGGTAAAGCGAGTCTGCGAATGCGCACATTACGCGACCCTAACCTGAATTCCGTGCTTCGTGAAAAAACGCGTAACATACTCTTGTTATACAAAGAATCGTGTGCAACAAGGAAGCAAAGGTCTTTTCACTTGGTGTATTTGCAACATTCGTCATCGGCTCGTATGCGTGCTCACATACGAATTATAACTCAAGCTTAGCCCGAAAAGACCCAGTTTGCTTTATGTTATTTAATATACTATTGAATAATTCCATCGAAAGTTACAACTAGATCCAAATTCGAATTCCCTTTGTCTTCTTGGCGGATTTATACCAAGAGTTTCCTGTGAAACTCAACACCCAACGTCAGCACATAGGCAACCGAAGTTACGTTTTGTAATGCTATATACCCAAAATGTAGCTTCGTTTACCCATCTTTTGGCATTGAATGGTGAGTTTCATATAAATGTCCTGGTATATCTTTTCTCTCACACTTGTGATATATGTAACGCATAATATAGCATGAAGTGCTATAAAGTTACTAATGTATAGATAGAACTACAAGCGTATTTCTGTGCGCCATACGAAACAGTCTGAAACTATCAACTCGCGATTAAACGATCTATTTCATCCCCTACGTTCCAATTTCAATTGCTTTCGCTAAACTAGAGCTCCTGATACCTGCAGTAATTTATTGTTATTTAGGAAAATTTCAACCCAGAGTCAGACCGAAACTGAATCTTTGTTGCCAAAACACAAGACACAGAGGTCGTACAGCCATAGGCGACGGTAATCCAGTTTCGACGGATCATTTGCAGTGTAAATCCGGCCAATTATGTGAGGTGGTCGTTTGGTCTCGGGAAAATATATATTCATAAAGCCTCCGCAGTCTGATCGGGAGTAAAATAAGGTTGACTGCGATCCGATATGGTAAGGCAGAATCTGCATTGAATATAAAAGCACGAGGGTTTATTATTTAGGGAAAAAAGGCTCTCGGCTTGTTCGCGGATAATGGCTCGAGCATGGTAATGCAATCTACGGTGGTTGGTACGCCAGCAAATCCTTTTTAGCCTTGAATGGAGAACAGGACTACGGCTATTCCAAAGCGCCGACTCGACGTTCACCAGCAGCCCATTATTCTCGTACCGCGCCTTTTTCAGACACTGCAGACTCGATCGCGGCATCCTAAATTCGTCACATGGTTCCAATTACAACAATATTTTCATCTATAGTACGAAATTTTGCGAGTAAAGGTACAGAATGGTTGCAACCAGAGAATTTTCTCGATAATTGCACAGCGTCGAGTCTGCGGCGGATTGAATATAATCGCATCATATTTGACGCCTGACTGGCCGCAGCATGTCTTGGTGCTTTTTTTTTTTGTCGTCGTTATCAAACGCCGCAGCATTCTTCAGGGTCTTTCGGCGAAAGCGTGCAGCACATCGCGAATAATGGCGACTCGGTATATTTTTATTTATTTTTTTCTACTTTTATCTACTCCACAGTTTCAGAGCGACCAATTTCGTCGGAGGGAAAACCATATAACCGCACGAACGTTCGTACCGAACTTTACGACGTTCGCTTGCTGTTCCAGACTTCACAAACCGCTGACCGAGGTATGACGGAGAGACGGAGAAATCGCTCGGCCACACTTAATGCTCACGCCACATCGGTTAAAGCTATCGCAAACAAGAGCGTTTGCTGAGCGTCGAGCACCTGCCATGTCTGCTGACTCTATGTATCCCTTTGGCCATCTTGTAACCAAAAATCCTGAATGAACGTTTTATGAAAGAGCGGAACTTGGAACTTTTCAGGGAGTCCGAAAGTGTTTGCGGACATTTTCTCATCCTCAGTGTCGATCCTTTCCATCTCATATCGCCGTGCGGAGTCTTCCTTTTCACTCCAATAACGAGTTTGGTGAACTCCTGCAGCATCAGGGCGAGAAGGGGAACTCATTAGACGACGAGGATCCGTCGGTCGAGCAGCGCAGTGGGAAGGTTGTCGCGATTAGAGTCAGGGTCGCAAGAAGGAGTCCGACCAGTGGAACCAGTTTCCAAAAGCTTTCCGCTCCCCGTTCTCCAGGTTGCACCCCGACCCGGGGGGCCGCATTCGAAGACGCACTTACACGTGACTCACCACGCGGCGAACAGCTGCTACATAAACATGAGCCGATGCACCCGTGTCGAGGAGGCGAGGGGATCGGGATTCGCGCAATCCCCTTGAACGCATTATCTCACGGATGGCTCTGCTCGAGGATCGTCGTCGAAGAGGGGGTCGCAGAAGGCGATGAGACGCGTCTGTGCTGCAAGCCGGTTAACCGGTGACTTGTGCTAATTCCTTGGTGCCCTGTGTCTTTTGTTTGTTGTTACGGTGGCGCAGCGGCGAGTGATGGAGACGCGGCTGGTCGTCTTCTCTCCGCTCTTCGGAAGCTCAAAGCAGTTGACGCGCCGCGAACACTTCTGAGAATTCATCGAGGAAGAACTAATCCCGGATGGTTCTGCTTCCTAATAGGGTTAGACTTCGAGAGAATTTTTCTCCAGAGAACAACCGTGCCTTCGATAGTTTATTATACCTATACTCTTGCACGAGAAACGAGGTACCCTTTATGCGCTATTCCGATATCCTGAAAATGTCGAGAATTCGTTTTATGCTACCGCTTTCCTGATCAGCTCCTGCCGGAAAATGGATTTAACGAAAGGGTCTCCGCGTCTAGGCCATTCTGAAAATTGCTAGAAGGGATTTTTCATTTCCTAATGTTCGCGAAGAATCTTCTTCTTCACATTCGGTATCTACGAATAATTGCGAGGATAAATTCTGCCACTTAACTCTCGTTCGTACCCCATTAATCTGTTCGCCGCGTTCCCTGATTTGAATCTACGGCTTTTCCGATCGTAAATCTGACCAACGCCCAGGTAAAAAAGTGTCGATTATATAACCGGGAGGCAATCAACACTTTGTTCATGGTTTTTTTTTTTAGCCTAAAAAGCTTTCGACCCACAATAAATGTGTAAAGGTAACGACGATTTACTCCCCTGCACCCCGCGTGGATCTTGTAACCATTCTGGAATATATAAATTCCTTACGCCTTCGCCGACGTATCGATTTACGATCTACATGGCCGACCGTAAATTCACCTCGCTTTATAATTCCATTAGCAATCGAGCGGCCGATAATATTATTCAGGGTATCGGAGTGCCCTTAGATCACTAAAACTGACTCGTACTTGTAACAATTCTGAGAGCTGAGGCGGTACAAGCGATACTCGACGGAGATCAGCTCCCATGGAGATGATGACGGCACTGCGTCAATCCTTGCACAACCTTATTATACCCTGGGGTAGTATTTTATGTGAAAAGCAATAAAACAGTCTTACGGCGTAAATTTAATAGTTCAAGACCGTTTCTTGCACAGATATCGGGATACCGATAGTCGGGTCATCTTGAACAAAGATCTTGTCTTGCATAAAATGTCGGATTGAATCGTCGTCAATCCCAGGTCACGAGACCTCGACCACCCGCGAAATTCAGAAAACTCGAGACGTTGCGTCACAGTTGCGAGAAGCGACTGCGCCCCTGATACGTGGAGATGGATATCGGACGTTGGCAACACTGTCCATGTTGTGTTTCACAATCCCGACAGAGAATACAATGCTCCAACTGTACGGCTGCACTACGCTGCTGTTGCAGAACAGCTAGTGGTCCTTTTTAGAAATGTACTACCGAGAGAGCTGTCGTGGCCGGCTCGATTCATCTCTCTCTCTCTCTCAATCTCCGTACAAGCTCACGATTATACAACGGACTGACAACCGTGGACAATCACTCGTAAAATCGCACTTGTGCGAATCTCTGAACACACGCTATCGAAACTCTTTTCTCACAATGCATTGTCCAATTGCTGTGGGAATCACTTCCGATGTTCTTGAATGCTGAACTCGATTCATCGGTGAAGCTTAAGTGCAATAATTATAATTACCGAGGTGTCGGCCACTCGTTATCCGTGTTTCGTGCACTGCCTGCAGTCGGTGATCTTCAAACGGGACTCGAGAAATAATCACTATAAAGTTTGAGCGTACGTTCGGTTGTCCGTGTTGATTTTCGCTTAACGAACCCTGCAGCTGTATATACATTTGGCTCGGCAAAGACGCGCTTAGTAGTTAGCAATTTCCCCTCTCTTTGTGCCCCTCGCCGCAATTTCTTGTTCGGATTTAATTGCCAAAGGATGTGCGGCAGCCCGCGTACCGCTCGTATTCTACTTTATTTATCGCTGTAGTTGATTTCTCCCCCTTGACCGCCACCAGTTTGGGCATCTTGCATGCTGTAACAAGCTTCGAACACTCTCCCCGGGTTCCTCGAACCCTTTCGAAACAAATTTCTTTGACGAGCGAAAGACTAATTCGGGCAGAGCGCAAATTTTCAACTAATTGGCTAACTGTTTTACTGCTACCGACACTCGTTAGAACGATCCTCTTCGCCTAACAACCGTGAATATCGTTTCGAATGTTTACACTGGAAGATCGAACGATTTGGTAGCTGGCCAGTAATGTCGCTGCTATCTTCAAGTATTATATCTCTTTTTGATCATCTTATTAGCAGTCAAAAGGATCCCACATTTCATCATTTTGCTGAATAACCGTGATGCGTTCATTTCAAACGTCAATTATCATCACTTCTCGATGATTAATCGGCCAACTTGATACAAGTATCAGTCAGTCAATTTCTTTAAATCCCAGACGACTCATTGCAAATATCGGGTATAATAAGCGTTTGCATGGTCGGAGTAAACGTCTACATTCTAATTGGGCAGGCCTTTTCGGAGCGGTAATTTTTCAGGGGGTATTTAAAGGTGGCAATCACCAATTACGAATTGCGAAATCTGATGTAGCGTTGCCCGAGATTCGCATATTATTTCGCGCTCATGTCTCGGTCCTGAGGACCACAGGGTGGGTATGGCAGAGACGTAATAGCAGTAATTAAATAAGCTGAATCTCTGTAATCCTGCTCAGGGTTATTAGCAACGCCACCACGCGAGACGCGCCACTCCTCTCACGTCTCTCTCCTCCCTCTCTCTTTCTCTCTGTCTCTTTGCCTTTTCTGGCCTTATCCGCTTATCCGCTTATCCGCGAAGCGTAGCTCCTCGAAAACGAGACGACGATGCTTAATTATAAAAGGTACTGCGCACTGTTTGCCCCTGCGGAGCGATACCGAATACCCGTAACAATGGGTGTAGGTGCCTGAGAGGACCCGAACCCGATGGTATCGACGGTGCCGCAGTGGCCGAGAGGCGCCGTAGCTCATTAAAAGAAGGACCATCGAGAGACCGGAGTGCCCGAAGTCGACGGCCCTACATCTCCGACTTGTTCCCTTCGTGTCGCGACTCGGTGCGAACAGATCCTCACCGCGACGAAGCAGCCGAACGATACCTCCAGGGTCGCCCAGGTTAGGGGACCGTAAACCATACCTAAGCGTCAGGGTTAAGTCCCTTGCCTCTTAAATGCCGCCTGCTAATTGCCATGGCGCCAGCTCAACTGCCACCCCACGCGTAATTCGGATCGTCTCCGATCGACTCATTGACCGGCGAATTTCGGTCATCGAAACATTTCGTAGAACGATGCAGGCCAGTCGTGGAAATTTCATCTAAGGAACCAATGGAACTTTGACTTGTTTAACCGTTCTCCAATCTTGAGACTATAAGCTATCATTTCCTCTATTCATTCGTAATTGCAATGATTCGAAATTGGCTACTAGTATTACTGATCGTGGCTGCAGCACAATCACCTGACTGAGAGAACAGAAACTTTTACAAGGTATTGAGGAGAAGGCTTATAGATTTTTTACTCATGCCTGGGTAACGAAAAACTAAATGTCCTGAATTGAATCACCTATCATCAAACTTAGTGTGGTAAATCGACAATCTACGTGCACTTTCACGATGGCTTGGAACATGGTATAAAACTGGTGTAAATAACCGTCTTTTACGGTCCCGTTGGTCCGCAACTTTTTTCCTTCCTGTTTATGCTGTCTGGCAAAAGTGAGCCTTGACTTGAACGACGAATGTTTCAGGAAGATTTTTGAGATATCTACTACATCCAATCACAACACGCGGATCGATCAGTCTGTGATGGAAAACACTTGCTGCGCCTTTCTGAATCCCCGTTAACGGAGGCAAAGCTCGCTGAATGAATGGTCGGTGTTAATTTTTATGCGTGATTCGGCTGAGGAATGATCATATAAGATCAGCGGCTTTCGCAACATATTATCGCCAGGCTCTCGACACCGTGCATCAAGAGCTTTCTAAATGGACGTAGCGTAGCTGTAAACCGTTATCGTCAATCGGAACTAGTTCGAATTAGTCAATTTAGTTCATTCGATTTTTATTACGTCACGTACAGATGATTTCTACGCTTACAACGGCTAAACGACTATCCTCTAACAAAAAACCCCTCGACTGTACAAGTTTTCTTACCGATTTTTCAACCGCTGGGAGATCAGTCCCTGGTGACCATCTTACGGCGCACGGGCGTTGCTGCACCGGTAGCCCCGGGACATCACGACTATCTTATACCTATCCAACGCGGGTTAAAAAGTATCGGCAGCCTCTTTGACTCAGGCTGCTTTCACTCCAGAGCATAATACCGCGGACTGTCTAGGTTCTCGCTATTCACCTCGGTTGAACACGTAATACACGAATAAACGCCTCTCTTTTAGCAATTGTCTGCACGACAACTAGCCGCACAATTCGCTCTACAGCTTCCGAAGAATGTGCGCGGACACTTTCTTAGTCTCATTGTCAAAACTTACGCTCGTATCGGTAGCCGCCCGAAGGGGAGTAAGTTGAAGAGAAATTGGCGACCGATCGCCGTCTGTCCATTGGTACATTTGGCACAAGAAATATGGCCGCAATTCGAAGAGATATTCGATCAAACAAGAAGGAGACGCTATCATGAAATTGAGGTGCATCAAAGGCGGCCCGGAACTATTGACTTCTCATTAAATTTGTTCGGCTTGCAGTTTTATTCGTTGAGAATATAGTTTATTTACTATTAAAAAACATATGTTTGGATATGACGAAATAAAAGTTTTGTTATTATTATTAAACTTTAGCTGAATCAAATAATGGTCGATAGAAATTTGTTAATTGTCCAACTGAAATTTGATAATAATAACAAAACACTTATCTAGCTATATCTAAATATACGTTTGTTAACAGTACATAAATCAACTCTCTTCTCAGTTTTCATTTA
The DNA here is from genome assembly GCF_021901495.1 of Neodiprion virginianus. Classification (NCBI taxonomy): domain Eukaryota; kingdom Metazoa; phylum Arthropoda; class Insecta; order Hymenoptera; family Diprionidae; genus Neodiprion; species Neodiprion virginianus. The sequence goes on along the minus strand of NC_060878.1, from coordinate 14,890,629 downwards.
CAGATCGGAGAAACTCGCTCGGGGTATAAAAATTCCAATGAGCTTCGCGGCATGTTCAACGGACGATTTAACGCGCACGCAACGAGACTCGCTCTTCTCGGCCAAAATATAAACAAACGAACGCCGATCAGACTAATTGCACATTTTCGAATGTTCCATTACATGCAAGTTCTGGTCAGTCTTAAATTTACCGGGCGCAGTCTTTCCCACCTCATCATGCGCTCACAATATAATCTGCTCCACAAGGCTAATTACAGTAGATACATGATATAATCGCGCAGTTATTTCTTTTTCTTCTTTCCTCGACGCTTCGTAACTACCTTTTAGTTGGAAATTTTTTTCATTTTGTACCGTCTTCCTCGGATCTCTTCTCTTCACCAACTGACCAAATGTATGTTTTTCTATGTTTCAGGTAAGTTCTCGCTTTCCTTTTAATTTCGGGTTCTAAGGCCGTTCGGCGAGTGGTGAGTAGCATGCATGTATCGTTCAAAAACGAAGATTAAATAAACGAACGCAAACTATCGAATCACGTTCAGAGGAATGAGTGAACATCAGAAAGATATGGGAAGGGGGAGAACTGAACACAAAAAAAACTTAGTTAACACGGTCATGCAAGGTGTAAGGTTTACGGCTTATACAGGAATTACAAATTTTTTATAAATTCGGCAATTTTTTTATTTTCCGCGACGCGATTCAACGCGAGAAAAATTCAAGTATACCGTGGCCGCAACGCTTGTGTAATAAACTCCTATGATTAATCGGATGACGTAACCGCGTTTAATCCCAAGTATAATAAAACACCCGTCACGTGATTGCGGACAAGTGAGTTCAAGCAGCATGAAATTATCGTGGGTTATTGGGCGTTTGCTGCACAAAAAAAAAAAAAAAAAAAGTGTCAGTTTGGATTTCTTTCAACAACGCGAAGCGTTTCGCACTTCCTGCGGTAAGAGAATACGAAGTAAATCCCCCTCGCCGAATTAGACACGTGATATAATGTGGTAAAGTCGAGGAGGGCGCGTAAGCCGGAAGGCGTAGTGAGCAAAGATTGAGGTATGGATCGGATTAATCGAGGTAAAAAAACGCTCGAGGAATATGAATAGCTGCCCACGTAGCAGATGCTCGACCTGCGAGGCGATCTAGGAGCCGAGAGCCTGGTGTATAGCTAGCAACTATTTATTCTATGCCGTTAATTATCTTGATTCTAAGCTCGGCTAATGAGACTGTATGGCATCGGGAATCGAGTGTATAATGTTTATACATATACGTATGCTGCAGTGTGCCTGCCCGGTGGTCCTTTTAAATAAACCGAGCTTGTATACAGTAGAATATCGATTACTTTTTAAGAGGCTTTACCTTTTTCATTTTTATCTTCTTACTCCACAACCCTGAGGCGAGGAACTTACGGAATGAGAATTATACCGTGATGCGAGTTTACATTTATGATCAAAGGCACAACATTTCACGGGCTAGAGGATGAAAGAGGATTCTTGTAAATTTTCAATCTGATTTCTCAAACAAAATATGTGTCAACAGTTCAGGAGATGTCCCAGATCATGGGTTTTCATTTTTGCGTTCAACTAATTTGTGCCAAGTTTTTCATCCGCTTGTCAGATTGATCAACTCAGTTGCGCCCAGACACTAGCTACCAAATTTCGCAAGCGTTTAGAGGTTATGTTGCGTTGATATTTTAAGACAGTCAAATTTGAGCGAATTGACAGTTTGTGCCAAGCCGCAATCAGAGTTGACAAGCTTATCTAAACGAGCGAAAAACTTCACGCATGGGCACTTGAGTGTTCGGGTTCCTGGAATTTTCACGGTACAATCATCGATTACACGCTAGTTCTACTTCGTTACCATGCAAGGCGTCGTGAAAATGTGTCGTTTGGGAATCAAATGACAAGTGAGATCGTAAACCGTGACAATTATCGGTTGGAATCCAATTAAAGACCGCCTCTCCCATTATGCCCTTATATAAACTGTGTCCTTTTCCTCTTCTTCGTTTCCGGAGCTCTGTATTCAGAGTTCACACTCGTGTCTTATATGCGTTGAGTTAAGAGCCACATCCGTACACCGGGTGCCGAGTCTGTATGCCAAGGCCTTTGAGACCAGAAATGGCAAATTCGCGCTCGGTAACGTGAAATCAGTTTTTACCGATCAAACCCTAACTCACCGGTTGCCTTATTGGCTCACGCAACTTGCCACTGGACCCTCACATTGTGAAACCATTTTCTGCAAGAAATGTCCACCTATGTCAGGCATTTATATGCACACGTATATACCCATAACCGTTATGGGATTGGATAACATTTTTTACGCTCGTATCGTTCGACTTACTATCAATGCAGCCGACACTTGCTTACATTGCTCCTTTGTGGATCGATTTATAACCGAATAATTTTTTCTTTTTTTTTGTGTTCGTTATTTTGGTTGTTTTCTTCTTTTTTTTTGTTTATCTTCGCAATTTTGTTTCATATTCTCTCCTATTCCTTTTTTCATCGAATCACCATTCCCGTTATTAGTATGCAGGCTCCGTTCGTGCGAATCATAAATATTACCCCATATCTACTGCCGAGGGTCTTGTCAGCGTTGTTATTTTTACGTACTAAGTTCTTTTGGTTCCCTTTTCGCGCCGACGTTGCGTGTTGCGGACCGTCCCCGGGATGCTTGGATCACCAGACAGCTGGACCAGGTTGCGATTTCCATACAGGCGTGTACCGCACATGCGGGTATTATCATAACAATACCGTGAATATCATGAATCAATGACATCTGGTCAAGAGATTTGGCACTTCCCTTCGAATTCTCAAGATAAATATTCAGGGGAGCGGGGGGGGGGGATTAATCAATGATTACAAAATGAACACTCGAGCTTGCAAATCCGAGTAACATCATGCACACGGTTTTACACCCCAATGAGGCAGACGGTCGACACATAGTTAAACTAGTAGTTAAAAAAAAGAATTGTTCCGGAAGGTTCCGTTAGCGAGCAGGCATGACGGACGAGAGATTGAGATTGACGCAATGAAGATAAGCACAATGAAGCGCATCGCTGCAGGCGACTAGACTCGGGCACGAAGAAGTTCAAAAGTGTAGGTACAATCGGCGATGCGTGAGGGAGAGAAGCGGGCTGTAAGACCCTATTATTACGAGGACTGGAGGCCGCTTCAAGCATAGACAATTGCCTTTCTGAGCCAGCCGCTAGGAACATCGGCCGATTGAAAGCCCAAGATTGAAGTGAGGTGCGCCTTTCCAACCAGCTTTGTGCTTCTTTCTGTAAAGTTAATACGGAGCAACACGCACTCGCAACTTCGTTATTCTACACCAGTACAAGCTAGAAACGATATGGTTCATCATTTAGCATCTCTTGTCCCACAATCAGTGAAACAGTCTATCTTGAAAAATTTTTCACTTACTTATTATCGATGCCGTAATTCGTACTGCAGCTTGTAGATGACATCAGTTTTTTTGACTGTGAAGTGATTCAGTTTTATACAGTTCCGTTCGCGTAATTCTGAAGTGAGGACGAACTCATCAAAAGCATACAATTATTCGTGACAATTGATCTCACGGACCTGGAGGATCATTACCCTAATTGTTTTTTTCCCTTTAGAGCCTTGTCCGCACTGCAGTGCCGAGAAAGAAAAACAGAAAGACCCACCACCGAGCCCATGGCGTTACTAATTATTGTTTAACTATCAGTTTTTATTGGTCACTTCCTGTTCATCGACTCTGCGTCTTTCACGGAACAACGACGTTCATCTCGGTTATCCTTTGTCCGAGCAGTTCTTCAATCCCTGCACACCGATTTAAGCAGCAGAGTTCGTGGTTTTCGATGTATCACATCAGACGCAATTGTCTTATACCTTCCTTGAGATTGCACCGACCATCAATCAGAGGATTGATAGTTCTTTTATTACCGAGTCCCAGTGGGGTCCTCGTTGTATCAGGTGTTCCGAATGCAGCACAGGCAGTCCACCGTTGTAAAATCGTCGTGGTCGATCAGGATAGTCCAGCCGTTTAGCCTTCCTCGATATTTGGATCCCATCTGTCTGCTTTCCTCTTCGAGTTTTTTTTATGATTTATTACTTTTGCAGATAATTGCTATACAAGCCAACCTGATACAAACGATACCAATGATATCGATTCAATTATCGAGATTAATGACCTCACGATCGTGACATCAGCCATGTGATCGATCGATTGGTCTTGTCTAAACGGAGCCAATTGTGAGCAGTACCAATCCTCTTCCCTCGTTTTATATTGGGTATAACATTGCGCGCCCTGCCGCCATCAATTCTATAAAAACTTTCGCTTATTCCGATCGTGACTAGTTCGATAAATAAATATAGGTATACCACCGCAAAACCTTTCTCAGCTCGAAACTTACGTCGATCAAACTTTCGTTAATACCCAGCGAAGCTGTGTTTGCTTCATCGAATTTTTTAACTCCTCGACACACCTTATATCAATCTCGACTCGATCGTCATCGCGAAGATAACGGAACTCGCAACCCGGGGCGTCCTCTTCGTTGAGGTCAACTTTATTGCTCGACTGTAATACGATTTATGGCATACATGGATACCCACTTATACAGATAGGTACATATCAAATGGCAACCAGATGCACTTGCCGACCGTATAAGTTTACCTTAGAAATCCTCTGGATAGCTAAGTCAAAATTTGTTCAACGTATTTCATAAGAAGTAGAATGATATCACAAACGTTCGAGACAAAGTTTCAATCCTCGTTACACCGTCTGAGAAATATCGGTTTGTTCAGTTCGACAACGCTGATGTGATTGCGCCGGAGTACTCGAGTTTCTGCACGCGTTGCAAAACTGGCGATGAACCATGCCGATTAATTTACGCGTGAATAATATACCATGGCTGGAGCGACGTCGAAGATTACTTCTTTGAGTGGCTACGCCACATTTCCTCGCGATTAATTCTTCAACTCGATCGTACGCTTCCTGCACCGCCTGCACCACACTTAGACAGCCATTTAATTCGAGCGCCACAGGAGCCTTAGTCTCGTTAGAAATCGTTGAAAGAACTTCACCGAGATTCACCAATTTCTCATTCTATACTTCGTCCAGGTCTGTTGATAGCATTCCGATTATAAATATTGGAATATCTTTCGGGTATAGAGCCGAAATCTCCGTTCTTTTCTTCTGTTCCGGACGGTGATTTCCACAGATTACACGGCTATGTGAGACCTTATCGTCGAATGGCAGTTGCAATGGCATAAAGCCAGAAACGGGCAGATTATGAGAAGTGAAATTAGACTTTCCGACAGTTTTTCTCTCTTTCTCACTCTTGGAAACTCAATCCCTTGGAGACGGCGGGTCTCTCTCGCTGAACGCCGCATTCCAATCCACACTTGATTGGATTTGGTAAGCTAACCGAGAAGCTTGGCCGTCGTATATTCTCTGAGGTCAGGTCGCACATGATACGCCGTATGCATAGCTACGTGATTTCCTGAACCGCGTTCAGCCTCCCGTTTACTTTGCTGTTTGCATTGACGTAGCCACTCCCGCTTTTGAACCCTTCCCATTAAAGACGATTTATCTAACTGCACTTACGTCAGGAGTATTCTCTGAAACTCAACGTCGCAGCAGATAGGCAATCGAGCCTACCGTTTTGTTTTAGGTCTGTACTGCCGACTAAATCCGCTTCAGCTGTCAAGACTGTTCTTTTCGAAAACAGTAACACAGATCTTCAATGTAAGTTCGACTGTCTATCCGTTGGTGCCAAGTACCGATTTTCACACAACACATCGGGTATTCTCTGTAATTCAAATGGAGAAGACTCTTAGATAAAGCATCATTTTTCTCCGAATCAAGCCGTAGAAATTAATTGGAATCTCTAGATCGTCGATCGAGATTCAGCGAATGTAATTTATGAATTGACAGATCTGATTGAGATGGGCAAAAGGATGAAGACTTGCAGTGTGATTCAAACTCACGATATAACGATATTTCATTTATACATTCCCGAGGTCACAAATTAATTTGGATCGCAGCATTTAGATGTTACAAATAGTCGACAGTCACTTTTCCTCTAATCTAACCAAATTCCATGCCAGGATATCGTCTTGATTGTTGACGTCTGTACCGGATATAAAATCGACTTTAACACATCTCAGAAATTTTATAGCACTCTGGAAGATTATGTACGATTGATCGACGAATATTATTACAAAGGAAGATGATAATTTACAATATAGTTTCATCTCGTTTTCGAACTGGCGCGAGTGATGCACCACGCTACAACGACTAGGAAAAACACACGTTATAATTATGTATTTCCAAAAATGGAAAACAATTATTGTCCGTGTCGGTCAACAGCGTTAATGGCTAGATATCGGCTTTGCACAACCGAGGCCCCTCGTTACTGGTCATTTATGTCTGACTAACAAGTGTAACCAACCTATGACTATCCAATTACTTCAATTCTAATGCCACTAGTCAATATTCCATCCATTTAAAAAACTTGTCCATTGAAACCTATCTCGTACGATCTACGATATTGTTTAAACTCGGCTTAGGCATATCAGCTGGTATGAAAGTGTAGGAACAACGGTATAAACTGATATTCTGGTCTTCGGGAATTTCATTGTTTGAGAGTGTTAGACATCATCGTCCGAGAGTGCGCCGGTAATGGATAGAAATTGATTAATTAAATAGCGGTCCGCGTCTCTTGATCTAGCCCTTCGGCGGTGAGTAGTTGATTCGATTCTGTGGACGGAGGCGCGCAAAGCAGGAACCGTCATCCAATCAGAAAGACGCATGGAAAAGCTGTTTGACCCAAGCGCTGAAGGCGCAGCGGGCATCGGATGCTCTTCGTTGACTATCAACTCCCCGGGATGGCTGTGGTCGGCTCCTTCTGGAGTTGACCGTCGTGCCCCGCACCACGTATGTAGGCTAGGTATGTGCACTGCAAGCTCCGGTAGGCATGGGTAGCGGTACCGCATAGATCCAGTCCACAAGCCTCGGCTGCAGGGTCACTTCGGACACGCCGACACGTGGGTAAGCGGGTGTCCCTTTCGCGCATCTCGAAGCAGGATCTGAAGGAGGTAATTAAGTTACCTTGATTCCGAAACATGGCCTCCGACGTCGACCCTCTTCACCTGCGTCTATCCACGCTCGAAAGCAAATGCTGTGTCCGCAAATCGAACTCTTTCGAGTGGCTTCTCAATCTAATGAGACTGAGGCATCGAAATTCGTCGTCAGATCCGGTTTTCATAGGAATTAATGGGTCTTTACTTCTAGCGTTGGGAAGTATCATATAGATACAAGTAGGGTAGATGTATTATTTTGGTCACCGTATTACTAGTTCTGGCCGTCGTTTAATACAGTTGGGATCATATTTATTACGTGTAATCACAGGTTATGTCCACAAGTGGTATAGAGGTGATTTGACCTAAGAAAACGAAAATTTTAAAAGAATGAAGTGTGGCGAGTATTAAAACAAGTACCAAAACTTGTTCAATATCGTATTTTACTCATGAATTGGGTAGTTAAATATATTAAAAATCAATGCAAGAAATACAAAATTTTATAAAAAAGGCTAATGGTACAGTGACCACAAATAATGCATCTGTCTTGTCTAAGATACAATACATCTCGACATTTCATCTGTATCTTATATCTATATCTAGATACGTTTAGGAAGTGTCTCTCCCCAACACTTCACGTTAACTTCTCGAGATAATACCCAGGACTACTGAAACCAGAGAGGTCGCCAGCTGGTTTATTTACCCAGGCAATTGTACGGTGATACCGTATGGACGAGGAAGAGTCTTACTGGGCACAGTTCCATCAGTCTAACGACGTTCCACGGAGCTTCCTAGTGCGGATCTTGGGAGTGTGCGGAACCGAATTTGCCTTGGTCACGTAGAAACTCCGGGATAACCCTTGCCGTCACCGCCGCGCAATCAATCGGTCCATCAGAGTCTCCGGCAAGGCGTCGAATAGGATAAGATGTGGCAGGTAGTGCCTGCGAGTAGCCTGTGGACCGTTACACTAGGAAGGATCAGACGGTGGCCCAAGCGAGGGCGAAGTAAGGCACGGCACGCCCGGAGCGAATGGAGGTTACCGCTTCGACTGCCGCCGAGTGCAGAGGCCGGTGTTTCTCTCTTTCTCTCTTCCTCTCGGCTGTTCAGCGACCACACCTTCAATGCCTTTGGTGTGGAGTTCTTCTTCAGTCGCGCGAGGTGCGGAAGGAGAAGGTATGGTCCACTTACGTCCATGCAGCGCTATGCATTCGCAGCATCCCGAGTATCGGACCGCGGCTGGTATGCTCGGCCCTGTTTCTCCGAGGTGGCGGAGGGTCGTGACCTTACACCTTTGAGGATAGGATTAATAATGATAATTAGACGAGATTATATTCCAGGCTGAAATCAACCAGAGTTGGGCATTGAAGTCCTACGTCGTTGTACACCAAGGTGCATCTTTTTTTCTCGCTGTTTTCGACCCGATTTCTCTTATCGCCTCGGCAGCTTCACCTTTACTTGCTACACCTCATACATCCCGGGAGATTTATCACCGCGACTTCTGAGTACGTAATTGTTTAGGGCGTGGCACCTAGGATATTATAATACCAGGTAAGGCCACCGTGATCTCCCACGCGTTCAGAACGATTTATCGTTCTGCATCGCTATTTCACTGCTGAGAGCTGTCGGTAGTGTGGCGGCATTGGTACATGTATAATATGGGTACTGGGAGAGTTCGATTTTCAGTTAGGAATCCAAGATGCTAAGTGATGAATATTTTATTGAAACACATTAATTAACTCGCCGTGATCATGGCCCCAACATATCGCCTTGGCATGTGGCTATCTACATCGTCTCTATACCTGCATATATATATATATATAAATATCTCTCGACACGCGACGATTACGCGACTCCAGGCTTCGCGGGATCTCGCCACACCCAGGTCGCCTTCTATACCGCTCCTTCGTGCAGCTCTCAGCTGCTACCGTCCGCAGCTGATATGCTATCTCTCCTTCTTATAGCAACGGCGCTATCGAAGTAGCAGAAGCTACTCGCCTGATGGCTGTATTCGCGAACTGCGGTCTACTTTCATTCCTCTCTTGTATTATATACCATTCACCTATGCTCCTTTTTGTTTCCAGTAATTTTCATATGCGCTACAATCCTAGTTTATCATCGTCGTTCAGGAAAATTATCCAGGTGAAAAAGTTTTGGATGTCCTTCCGTCACTCCGTATTATTTTCTTTCGATATGTGCAGAATTTCTTTTTTTTTTTATTCAAGTGTAAAAATAGATAATTGCACTTTCTCGGTGAAATGCTAACTTACGATTGTCAAGTTTGAGGTGATCGCATCGTCGATAATCGATTCAATTACAAGTGATCATAACTCCTGATGCTTGAACTGCTTTTTCATCAATTAATGACCGCAATTGCCCGACTCAGTGTAATAAAGCTATGAGGATCAATCGCTGTGTGTCGCGGTATTTATCATCAATAACATAACTCAATTAATGATCCGAAGCTGCAGTCTATTTTCTGCCAGCTCCTGTACAGTTACGGTATAACTATCCATTTCAACCTTGCGTTGAATGTCGACTCGACATTTATACCCATCTTGACTTAATCACAGCTGCTTCATGAACCTGCGTTCCTGATGCGTTGTGATCAATCCAATTGTAATCTTTCGCTGCACTGAATCTACCGATTTAACGAACTAGTAACATCTGTTGCAGAACGTTTTCTGCTCAATCTTTAGGTATTTTATATTGCCTGGATGGAGGGATGCGTATGTTCATTCGTGCATGGGGCAGCAGATCAGGTTCCAATCTGGTAGGAACATTCTCCCCTACAACTCACTTAGCGATGAGCGGATGAACGGACACGGGCTGCGGCGGAGTGCAGCACGGATACCGCTACAAGATTCAATCAACAGCTTCAACGCTCGATTTACCCGCACGGAAATATAGCGAGTATCACGTACGTTGGTCAAAGGCATCCGCGAGCAACCGCATCAGCTCGGCCGCCACCCGAATCATCATCTCCCTTAGTCGGCACAATATAATACTGTCAGTGCTGATAGTGACTAATCACGGAAGATAGTGAACACCATATCTTTTAATTCATACACTGAATGCGAAATCTGACGACGAGTACATTATCAATGGTGCACTGCTGTTTGCTTCGAAATGATTGTGTGCCGGTTCCTAGAATGGATATTGATCTCTTTCTAGTTTCCGTTCGTCATTCAAGTTACAGTGGAAAAAATATGTTCCACTGACTACGAATAATGTGAAAATAACTTCACTGGGCGAATTTTCGCATGCAAATGGTATGAACAAACATACTTGATAAATTCGAATTGGGCGCGTGGCCAAAACGTACGCGGCGCCCACTTCAGCGTGACTTTCTACAAAGATTATATCGGTTCCCATAAGTCAGTATGTCCGTGGAAGGACTTGATACGCTTATCGGAGAAGCCGGTGAAAGGTGCTGTTGTACACGTCTGTATCCGCGACGGCAATGCGGTTGTGCGCAAATATACGGAACCGCAAATTTACGATCACACCCGCCGTCTGTATTGCCGTATAGTGCAAAAAGCCGAAAACCGTACTGCAGACTGTTGTCGGTAAACGCGCGATGCCCGTCAGTTAGAGTTCGTTAACGACGAATGTCGAACGCAGATTCTGTATAATGCGAACATCAAGCGGCGTGGACCCAACAAGAAAATACACGACCCGTCCTATCCCATCCTTTAGCCTCCGACTAATTCAGCCGGATTTTGCTCAAGTTCCACGGTGAATTTAGCAAGGCGTATCTCTTTTTCTGTACGGTATACGTATTCTCTCGTTACACCGCCTCGCAGGAGAGTGTAGCATTTCGCATGGTCTATCAGCTACTGCACGTGCGTGTTGGTATCACGTAATAAATACCCCGATGCGGATCTATCCATTGCCGGCAAAAAGGCGGGCAAGTTCAGTTCAGCGCTTGGGGGAGTCGTAGATTACAATTATCCCAACACGAGAGGGTTGCATAGGCTGCATCGTGGGAGTGCATACGCTTCACCATAAATTGAAACTGCTCTCCGTTGGTGCCATGGCTCATTAGAACGCGGTTCCTAATAGCGCCATCATCATTCGCTTCAGCCTCTCTGTGTTCAACCGAATCGCAATAATTCGCCTCTCCTAATCCCGCGAAACCGGGGTAATACTCTTGAATTTATGTACTGGGTAATAAAATTTCTGTGACCGCTTGGTTCCGTTTCGCGTCACTGCCACTCGCGGCAATCGCTGAATGTAAGGAATCACAATGGGCGTACATGCATAATGGCTTCCCAATTATGTCGTCCATTATCGAGGCAATCATCTAGGCGTGTCTCGATCCTCTCTTTCTAGACTGTCCACAGGTCATTCTCGATTGTCCTCGTGTTCTCGCGATACTATCACATTCGAAGTGAATGAAGCGTGCCGCTATGTTATACGTCTCGAGTCCAGATAACCATTATTCCGACGTGTCAACTCACACTTTGCCCCGTTTTTACTTTTGTTTTCCGTTTTTCTTCGTTTTTGTTTCCATTTTTGAACTTTCTAATGTTCCTCCCGTCTCGTTTTGTATACGCGCTTTGATGTTCCTATACATCACCTCCAAGTTCTCGAAACGCTACATTTTTTCCTCAAACTGCTTACATCGTGACCAGAATTGGTACCCTTTGACAATAATTCCCGCAACTTCGAAAAGTGAAATGGGCGAAGTGCTTTATAGTCGATAATTTTAGAAATTTTACGACGGCCGATATTTAGTCGGTAACGATAGGTTATCAATCTTTTTCCAGCTCGGAAGATATGAGAAAAAACTTTTTTATCGATATTTCACTTGGTCATACCGACACTGCAGAATACATACCGGCTGTCTTACAGACGTCGCTAAAATGGCACTGAGGACACCGTAGGATGAGAGTTGAGTATCCCTGCTGTCGCTCAGTCATATTTTCTGACTATTTCGGAAATTGGCGGCGCGGGGGAGATCCCTGAAATGTGTTAACATACGAACAGTGTACGATGCACTGCTTTTATTATGCGTAGAAACGAAACGATTTATCACATCTGTTCCGAATGTTTTCGAATGTAAATCTAAAATAGCCAAGCCTTTACCGGTTCATGATTTTGATGAAATATAGCTGATCCAATGAAAACTTGGAGTTCAGAGCACCAGATTCGTTATGCTCTATTCTTCCATAGAAAATAGAATACGTTCCCAGCGTTCAATACCACCATTGGGTCGCCATTTGAAAGTGAGTTAAAATCTCGTGAAGTTTAAAGAGCGCTTGACGAGGTTTACGATGAATAAATAAACGTATCACGAACAGGCTTTTTTATTCAATTATTAGTGCGCAACGTAGGTGTACATCAGTGCACATATTCAACGAACATCGAAGGCTTATATTGTGTAGTTTCGCCAGCAGTAAAATTGTAGAAGGTTTGCAATAAATTCCCTATACCAGGAGACGTTTCGATGCCAAGATGTCGGGGGAGAGCGAAGGGGACAGGGAGGAGTAGGAGTCAGAAAAGTAGAGTGGCACTCGGTGTCCTCGTAACCGACGGCACACTCCTTGTAACCGAGTACCACGCCCAGGTCTGCCTTCGTTACAAATCCCCCTATTCGCGATTCGAACAGCCAGTTCCCCATGTCTCCGAGGATCGAGCGGTTGCGAAACGCACGATAAAACCGACGGTGCTCGCTTGCAAAGTAGATCCCAAGTAGATATCCTGCCGAGCGAGAGCGGCTTACTTCTTCCTTTCCTTATTCTTCTTCTTTTCTTCCATGAAAGCAAACCGACTGCAGAGTCGACCGATATTATTTACACTCTCCACCACTCTCCTGTCCTATACCTGCATGCCATTTCTTCGCTCCTGTCAGACTTTGCTTTGTACGGAAACTTTTTAGCAACAACATTTAAATGCCGTCGAGAGCTTAGCTCGAGGAAAGAGATAAATCTTGAAATTATTATTTCACCGACTGTATTAAGAAATTCTACCACACATCTAGCCTCGCTTAATAGTATACCATATGCCGCTGGCTATAGCCATTGGGTAAATTTCGCAAACTGAATTCTTAGTATTTAGATATTCATCGATCCTAAAATCTTGGCCTACACATGTCATTGCCATAATTTGATCCGATGTTAAATGTCGATCTATGAACGGACATTGCTGGAAATTACCTTAACATACAATCTATTCCGAATTCGAAGCGTGCAGCAAACCGTAGCCATTTTGATTTTACGCCAGCTTCTTCACAGCCGTGATATAGAAATTTAGAAAGTATGGTATTGTCCTTCGACTTAACTCTGGCTAAAATTCATGTCTGAAATTACACACGGGAGGGTGAAACACGTTGAGATGCAACTTAAACATAGCCGAGAAGACTGCATAAGGAAGATCATTTCGACTCGGTTGATTCGCGACTCGAGGTACTCGTTCAATCAATGTCAATATAACGACGCAACTTGCGCCTCTATAAATCATAGGTACTAGTGGCTTGTATATAAAAGTACAACACTTACTACGTGAATGTAATTAGACGCACACCACGTGTGCATGACAAGATACTGACGAATGCCAAAGAATACCTCGCGTTCCTAATTAAATATAACCTGCCCACAATAAATGTAATCATCGCTGGATATTCAGTAGCAAATGACAATTCTGACTTGATGATCGTATTCGGTACTGTCATGAAGCTAAAACTCAGTAGTGCATTAGCCATCTTTCGCGAAATGTCCTCGGGATTCTAAGGATCCGTTGCGTGGATCCGAGATTTACGATAACGCATTATGCTCGGGTTGGCGACGACCTCCCAGGGTAAGCAAACAGACGCCGATCGATCCATGAGACGGTACCTGCAGTGCTTATTGTTAGATCACGCCGGCGCGACTAAAGACGACAGAATAGTGTTCTAATCTAATTTAATTTGGACCCCCGGGGTGATCCGATGGAGTTCAACGTGCGTTTCGTCATTAGAGACTATTATACTCTGTATAATGCAAGGACTACACATATTTCCCCGTATGAATATCCATCTACCATAAATGAATAATCGAACCCAGCGTCAGCAACGCTGCGGGGTGGTTTTCATCTTGGTCACGTTATCCTTTAGTCGAAGTAAAACAAACGCGTTGAATGGCGGCAATCGCCGAGTTTCAATCGGTAACAACAAAATATTGAAGCACTGCAGAGCTTTTGCATTTAATACAGGAATTTTCTTTTTTTCTTCTTTATGGATGATTGGTTCTGTCGAGTTCCATGAAATTATAATAATTATTGTAATTACTACCAACCCCGCCATACTCTTTCAGGTGTGTCCCTAGAAGCGATTAGCTTGTGCTATAAGCTAAAAGGTGCTGTAATTATGGTTACTCCATTTCACTGTATATTATAACCTTTGAAAATAAAATCGAAACACTTTAGTAACTGTGACTTACCTACTTACAGCGGAGCTCAATTAAACGCGATATGAGATTAATCACGTGCAGATATATTTGAACCGGCTCGGCCCATCGCGTCTCGCATCTTTGCAATCAACCTATATTTCTGATATAAGCATTAATTACGATTATTGCTGATTAACTGAAATGAAATTATCTAATTTATATTGATTAATCAAATGGAACAAGTCAAGCCCACTTGAAATTTAATTAGTAAACTTTCGGTGGGAACTCACTCGTGTACCTATCATACTGTCACGTATAAAATTTTTACTGGCTGGGTTTATGTTCGAGCCTAATCAAACAAATTCAGCGTTAGCAATAACCCTCATTTTATTTTCTGTTTTCAGGATTCACCGGAACTCAATGCGAAATCGACATCGACGAGTGTGCAGCAAATCCTTGCCTGAATAACGGAGTCTGCAATGACTTGATAAATTCGTTCAAGTGCAACTGCGCGAACGGTTTCGCCGGGGCTCGTTGTCAGATAAACATCGACGACTGTGCATCTTTGCCCTGCCGGAACGGGGGCAGTTGTCACGATTCAATAGCAAAGTACACCTGCGAATGTCCGCCAGGATTCACCGGAGCCTCCTGCGAGACCAACATCAACGATTGCCAGTCGAATCCTTGCCACAGCGGAATCTGCATAGACGGTGAAAACTCGTTCACCTGCAAGTGCTTCTCAGGATTTACCGGACGCCTTTGCCAGATTCAGATTGACGAGTGTGAAAGTAATCCTTGCCAGTTCGAAGGCCGATGCGAAGACCGCATCGATGGGTACCAGTGCATGTGTAGGCCTGGGACATCCGGTGTCAACTGCGAAGTAAATGTCAACGAGTGCTACAGCAATCCGTGCAGAAACGAAGCCCGTTGCAAGGACGGGATCAACCGGTATTCATGCTTGCACCATATCTAGTTAAAGCTTCCGTGAAATGGTCGAAAATATTAATCATCCGACTTCCTTTCAGATACACCTGCGAATGCATTCCCGGTTTTACTGGACAGCACTGTGAAACTGACATCAACGAATGCGCGAGCAATCCTTGTTCGAACGGCGGGACATGCATAGATTTGATAAACGGTTTCAGATGCGAATGTCCGCGCGGCTACTACGACGCCAGGTGTTTGAGCGATGTCGACGAGTGTGCGAGCAACCCTTGTATTCATGGTGGCACGTGTGAAGATGGCGTAAATCAGTTCATTTGCCATTGCCTGCCCGGCTACGGTGGTAAGAGATGCGAAGCCGACATCGACGAGTGCGGGTCAAATCCATGCCAGCATGGGGGAACATGCAATGATCATCTCAACGGGTACAGTTGTCAATGTCTGCCAGGATACGCAGGCACCAATTGCGAAACGAATATTGACGACTGCGCCAATAATCCGTGCCAGAACGGCGGGTCCTGCATCGATTTGGTGAACGACTACAAGTGCGTTTGCGAACTGCCGCATACCGGAAGGAACTGCGAAGACAAACTCGATCCGTGTTCTCCAAACAGGTATATTTATAAAAACCGAATTTGATCCATACCAGCAGCCTTGCAAGGATGAGATTTGAAGTACCATATTATTTATTCCAGATGTCTTCACGGGGCGAAATGCTCTCCTTCGTCAAATTTCCTGGACTTTGCGTGCACCTGCACCATAGGTTACACCGGACGACTTTGTGACGAGGATGTGGACGAGTGCGTGATAACATCTCCTTGCAGGAACGGCGCCACTTGCAGGAACACAAACGGATCGTATCATTGCGTTTGTGCCAAGGGTTACGAGGGCAAGGACTGCATCATAAACACGGACGATTGCGCATCTTGTAAGTGTCTTATACACGATATAATGTACAATATTGTTATCTTTCGATCAAGTGCAATATTGCGACTACACGACTTGTTTATTTTGTTACAGACCCGTGCCAAAACGGAGGCACCTGTTTAGATGGGATCGGAGATTACACCTGTCTTTGCGTGGATGGATTCAATGGGAAGCATTGCGAAATAGACATAGACGAATGCGTCTCTGCGCCTTGTCAAAACGATGCGATATGCAAAGAGTATGTGAACTCGTACACCTGCCAATGCAAGCTCGGATTTTCCGGAATAAATTGTCAGACCAACGACGAGGACTGCACGGAAAGCAGTTGCATGAACGCAGGAAGCTGCAATGACGGTATAAACAATTACACCTGCGTCTGTCAGCCCGGATACACAGGAACGAATTGCCAATACAGAATCAACGAGTGTGACAGTTTGCCCTGTCTGAATGGAGCAACGTGTCACGATCATGTACAGTACTACACCTGCCACTGTCCTTACGGTTATACCGGCGATCGTTGCGACAAGTTCGTCGACTGGTGCGCGGACACACCGTGCGAAAACCAAGCGACCTGTGTCCAGCACAAGAATAAATATCACTGCAATTGCTCGCCTGGCTGGACCGGCAAAGTATGCGACGTTGAAATGGTATCGTGCAAGGATGCCGCGGTTAGGAAAGGTGTGCCTGAGAAAAATCTATGTAACAACGGGACCTGTGAGGACATCGGAAACAGCCATCGATGCCACTGCACCGACGGCTACACGGGTTCCTACTGCCAGGAGGAAATCGACGAGTGCGAATCGCTGCCGTGCCAAAACGGTGCGACCTGCAATGACTTGGTCGGCTCGTATCAGTGCCGATGCAAGGTTGGCTTTCAAGGACAGAACTGCGAGCTGAACGTTGACGACTGTAATCCAAATCCGTGTCAGAATGGTGGAACCTGCCACGATTTGATAAACAACTTCACCTGCTCATGTCCGCCCGGGACTCTCGGAATTCTTTGCGAGATAAACGTCGACGATTGTGTCGTCGGTGCGTGTCACAACAATGGCACCTGCACCGACAAGGTTGGTGGATTCGAGTGCCGATGCCCACCCGGATTCGTCGGACCGAGATGCGAAGGTGACATCAATGAGTGTTTGTCGAATCCCTGCGCAAATCCCGGCACCCAAGACTGCGTGCAGTTGGTCAACAACTATCACTGCAACTGCAAGCCGGGCTACATGGGTCGCCATTGCGAGGTCAAGGTGAACTTTTGCGACAGTTCACCATGCCAGAATGGCGGCGTATGTACCGCCAGACAGGCAGGTCATAGCTGTCTATGCGCGACTGGGTATTTTGGTAAGAATTGTGAGTTCTCCGGGTCTTATTGCGATTCTGAGCCCTGTTTGCACGGTGGTAAATGCAGAATAGCAGAGAGCGATATCGGCTACAGATGTCACTGTCCCGCTGGGACTACTGGAACCCATTGTGAAATTGATACCAGGGACGAATGTGCTAGTAATCCGTGTCAGCAGAGGGAAGCCATTTGCAAAAATTTGATGGGTGATTACGACTGTTACTGTCCTCCAAAATGGACTGGCAAGAATTGCGAGATATATGATCCGAATTACAGAGGTGGCCTATTTGGGAGGCAAAATCCCAACAGTATTCTCAACACTATGTCACCATACGATATTGACATTG
The DNA here is from genome assembly GCF_021901495.1 of Neodiprion virginianus. Taxonomy (NCBI): domain Eukaryota; kingdom Metazoa; phylum Arthropoda; class Insecta; order Hymenoptera; family Diprionidae; genus Neodiprion; species Neodiprion virginianus. Next base: position 14,872,652 of record NC_060878.1, on the reverse strand, counting down.
AACGTGAACGGAAGAAATGCATAGAGAATCGATGCGACGAAAAGTCCGGCAATCACCGTTGCGACGAAGACTGCAACACCCACGCCTGTAACTACGATGGGAAAGATTGTTCCCTTGGTATCAATCCATGGCGGAACTGCACAGCGCCGATAAACTGCTGGGACGTATTTATGAACGGGGTCTGTAATGAGGTATGCAACAATGCTCAGTGTTTGTTCGATGGCAGAGATTGCGAGAAGAAGCTCGAACCTTGCAAGTGAGTACACCTATACACTACAGTTAATCAAAATTCTAGTTAAAGTACAAATATTGGTATAGTTCAAGCTGCAGCTTTGTAGAATAATTCACCATTTCATGAATTTGATCTCGCAAATATAAACAAAAAATTCTTTTCTCATTTGCAGTCCTATCTATGACGCTTACTGTCGTAAGCATTACGCAAATGGCTACTGTGACTATGGTTGTAATAACGAAGAATGTAACTGGGATGGACTCGACTGTGAAGGCGAGCCACCGGAGCTGGCCGAAGGTGCAATATCGGTGGTAGTTTTGATGGACATGCAAACGTTCCGATCGAACATCATCGCGTTCCTGCGCGACATGGGCCATCAGTTGAGAACAACGCTTCGAGTTAAGCAGGACGAGCTGGGAAACGACATGATATATCCTTGGAAGCGAGAGCAGCTCCAGACGAACGTGTTCGGGAGACCAGCGACTGTTTACACAGATAACCAAAGCGGAGTCACCGCCTACTTAGAAATTGACAATCGTAAATGCACCGTGATATCGGGAGCGGTTTGTTTCCCTACGGCCAACGAGGCTGCCGAATACCTGGCGGCGACTGCCTCCAAGCACTCTTTGTCGAATAATTTCCCCATCGAACAAGTGCGCGGTGTCGTCGGGCAGGATCCAAATGACACCGACACACCGACCAACTTCAAATATGTCTTCATCGGGGTGGTCCTGGTACTTCTCGCTGGTCTATTGGTTGGGGTGCTGGTCACCGCTCAGCGGAAACGCGCTGTTGGTGTCACGTGGTTTCCCGAAGGATTTTTACGGACCACTAGCGGCAGCGGCCAGCGACGCCGTTCCAGAAGACGCGGCCCCGACGGCCAGGAGATGCGCAATCTGAACAAACAGCCTTCTGTCACTTGCATGGATCTCGACATAGCCAACGGTCGCGTTCACCAGTGGTCAGACGACGAGTCAGATCTCCCGCCGTCGAAACGGATGCGGGCAATCGAGCCTGGCTACGCGAGTGACCACACGGTAATAACGGACTACGAGGAAACCGAACCGAGGCTGTGGACTCAGCAGCATTTGGACGCCGCTGAGATCCGGTCGAGGCCCGACGCCGGGGTTTTAACCCCACCGAGTTTGGAGCACGGTCAGGACGTCGACGCTAGAGGACCGTGCGGAATGACACCACTGATGGTCGCGGCGGTGCGCGGAGGCGGCTTAGACACCGGTGAGGAAGAGGATGACAGCGACGGCACCGCGGCTGTGATAGCCGACCTAGTGGCTCAAGGCGCCGACCTGAACGCGACCACCGACAAAAGCGGTGAAACGTCACTTCACCTGGCAGCGAGATACGCGCGAGCCGACGCTGCGAAACGTCTCTTGGACGCTGGAGCGGACGCCAATTCGCAGGACAACACTGGGAGGACGCCTCTCCACTCTGCGGTGGCCGCAGACGCGATGGGCGTGTTTCAGATCCTCTTACGAAATCGGGCAACGAATTTGAACGCTCGTATGCACGACGGAACGACTCCTCTGATATTGGCAGCTCGTATCGCCACTGAGGGTATGGTCGAGGATCTCATAAACGCCGATGCGGACATAAACGCGGCCGACAACAGCGGTAAAACCGCTCTGCACTGGGCCGCTGCCGTAAACAACGTCGACGCTGTGAACATTCTTCTGGTCCACGGTGCCAACCGGGACGCCCAGGACGACAAGGACGAGACACCTTTGTTCCTTGCGGCGAGGGAAGGCAGTTTCGAAGCATGTAAAGCGCTCCTCGACACGTTCGCCAATAGGGAAATTACTGATCACATGGATAGACTTCCTCGCGACGTTGCTAGCGAGAGACTTCATCACGACATCGTCAGGCTACTCGATGAACACGTACCAAGATCACCGCAGATGGTGTCTGTCATACCAAACGGACCCCTTATGGGTACGTACAGAGGCAAGATTACATTTTTTAGCCATTTTAAATTGAACCCGTCAAATTTCTTTGTATGTAACAATCTTTTTCTGTCCTCACTTTAGGCTCTCCGAATCATCCACAACTTATCACGCACCCGACAGTGATCGGTTCGGCGCCGAAGCAGTCGAAATCAAAGAAAAGAACGAAGCCTGGAGCAGGGGGAAACCCAAACAGTCCAGAATCCGAGGGAGCTGTAGCGGTGAGGCGAAAACCGTCGATAAAAAAACCGACGGCGAAGCGTGGCGCTCAGCCCCCAAACCAGGAAATCCCTCAGGGAGCGGAGGGAGCCGAAGGAAACTTGCCGAGCCCTTATGACAGCGCCAGTCTCTACAGTAACGCACTGCCTCTGGTCGGGCACACGCAGACGGGGAAGCAGCCGCCGTCCTACGAGGACTGCATCAAGGGACAGTCGATGCAGGGCTTACAGCAGCTCGGTCTCGACACTTTCGCGGCGAACTACGGACTGCCCCCAAATTTTCACGACCAGCTGCTAGCTCCGCATCAGCGGCCCGGTCAGGGCATGGTGAGCACCTTGTCACCCCCGTATAGCAACCAGTCGCCGCCGCACTCGGTGCAGTCAAACATGACCCTCTCCCCTCAGGCGAGCTACATGGGCTCTCCCTCCCCAGCGAAGAGCAGGCCCTCGCTTCCTACCTCGCCAACCCACATTGCCGCGATGAGGCAAGCCACCCACCAAAAGCACGGCGGCATGCCGCCCATCGGTTTCGACTTTGAGAACCTCCCCTACTCCAGCGGACAGCAGCAGCTGCAACAGACGCAGCAGCAAATCCAACAGCAGCAGCAGCAACAACAACAGCAACAGCAACAACAACAACAGCAGCAACAGCAGCAGCAACAGCAACAACAACAACAAACCGCTCAGCAACAACAACAGCAGCAGCAACAAACACAACAATACTATCAATATTTGACGCCGCCTTCCCATCACTCGGGACCCGACGTCACGCCGCAGCACCTGATGCAGGCTCCGGAAAGCTTTCCCACCCCGTCGCCCGAAAGCCCTGGACACTGGTCATCCAGCTCCCCACACTCCAATAGCGATTGGTCCGAGTGTATGGCTTCGCCGAACGCTTACGCAACAGGTGGAGCGCAGCACCAAAACAAAGGCTCTGAAGCTATCTACATATGATGAAGGATGTGGCAAAATTCAACCCTGACTTTGAGGGACAATTAATCCCAAGTGAATAAATTATGTGGAACAATTACAGTGACTTCAGTGAATTCCATATTATAGGATTGTTTTACTACATCTGTTTTTATTTTACCTGAGGATAAAAATAAGATGTATAGCACTGTGATTAGCGTTAATTATAAGTCTAGCAGCGAACTACTTGATAGGGTAATTTTACAGGTATTAAGTATGCCTGTGGAGAATTCGATGCTGGTATAATGTAATAAAAAAAAACACCCGGATACATGACTACATAAGCAGAGTAGAGACTTAAAAGAAAAGAAAGTTAAAAAATACTAAATGCAAAAATATAGTAACTACGTACTGACTTCTGTCGTGCCTCTCTCTATACACTAAATATGTAAACGAATGACACGAACGTGAAGATTTATAGGTATTATATTTTTTATAGCAATCATATTATTGTATTTCAAAGTTCAGCTCAATACTAATGGTGCCTTCAACTTGCCAGAGTGAAGACCCGCGACAGACAATAATTAAGGAACAAAACCTTGCTATTACAATAGTATTGTAAATATAAATAACAAAAGACCATTCATACTATTAATCGATTTCTATAATTAAGTATATGCATATGTTTATGTGTATACATACATATATATATATATATATATATATATATATATATGTATATATACATATTTTGTTTATGTGTATACACATATATATACATAAATATATACATATTTTATTTAATATGTATACAACATGAGGGCACAGTTATAAATATAACTAAATAATGCGGGGCTTCTTATTATGTAAGGTATATGCAAAAGTTTATACTTTGTGCACACTAATCTGCTCTGTATAGATGCTCTGTATAGATCTGTATGATTAGCACCTTGGCTGATTCATCATTAATTGACTACAGTTGCCCTGTAATTAGTGAAATATTTGTAGAATGAGAATTGTGCCTTTAATAAATTACTGTAGGTAAGAGACGTATAGATAAAATCACTAAATTATGCATTTGACGAGATGCAGAGTTTCCAAATGGCCTTTATGATTAATAATTATTAAGTATAAAAATCAATTATTGTGTAAGATACATGCAAAGTGAGGTTATTACGGATAGCCGAATACCAGAGAAATGATTACTGCCTTCTAACAAACTATTCCATACAAACATTCCATGTCTTTTGCTGTGTCATTTTTTTTTCCTCTTTTTTTTTAGATAAACTTTTCGCACGATCACTCTCAATGTTGAATATTTGTTCTAAATAATTATTTAGTAATAATACATTTTTACCTAAGGTTATATTTTCTGATGACAGTAATTGAATTCTCTGATTTTTGACTACCAAAGCCAGCCGAGTTTATTAAGTACTATATTATATATTGGTGATCAGAACAACAATATGCTTAAAAATTATTTTCATAGATCGTTGGGAGAGAATAGACATATTTAAATACGGATTCGGCAAAGCCCGCAAAATTATTTGCGGAAAGATATTATATAAAACGGTAAATTATGATGAATACGAATCTGCTAAAATTACTCGAAGCAAGTTTACACTGTCAAAAAATTGTAAATACTCTTTTATCTTATAAAGCTACTCTATCTCATGATCTTTACGATCATCTTTTCGCTCGATTTTGTACAAACTGTTTTTACATATTCTTGTATTTTGTAAGTTAGCCATTGATCTTATTACTATTGTTAATTTTCTAAGATGGTCTGCATAAGATAATCGTCTTTGTTTATTAATTGAATATATTCATCATTTTTGTATCGATATTCTGTAATTTGCTATTGCATCAAGTATAGTCTTTCAACTGTTCGAAATGCAATATTAGGTTACAAAATGGTGCGTTGGGGCTGGTCATTTGAAATATCAATTTCAATATGAATTCGATTTTATTCGACTCTACACAGTTTGTATAATTCCAATTCACAATCTCGCAAAATAGAATACACATAATATAATTTACTGGCATGATGTTGCAATTTATGCAAAAATCATTCGCACGTGGTATATGGCGAATTACTGGCTCTTAATGAAGAGGGTCAATAACGCTCTCATGGTGATGCTATTGTTGTATTAGTCGATTACGAATATACATTTAAATGATGATATCCAATTCCCATTGAACATTACCGATTACTGTTCATATTCTTGTAATACCGGTGTTTTATTAGATACGATAATAAAAAAAAAAGCAAGAAAAAAAACAAGAACGGATGTGACAGAGAATGTTAACAGAGATGCAAATAATAATTGTTGGGCTTGTGAACCATGACAAATTGAATCGATGTTTGATTTATGTCTAATCAATTTCCGTTAAACAAATATTTTTGACATTGTTATAAATTCTAGCGTCCTTTGAACAAGGATATTTAAAGTTGATCAATACGTACGAAATGTATTTACGTAAAAAATACTATTATACACGAACAAAACGTGTTTAAAATGAATATAAGCTGCTCTATTTGACGCACCATTGTTCTGTGTTGAAATAATGAAATAAGTATACTATAGTCTATAGTTTTATACATATATATATATATAAGTTACGATCATCTAGTAATTAATACTATGATATTTGTTATTCCTTGTAACTTGTAAAAAGTACTGAGTTTTATTAGTATTAACTATTTCATAAGTAATATAAGATATTTTTGAACCTATTACACGACCATATTTTTATAACTAAGTTATATGCATTAACAGATGTAATGATAATACATTATCTAATATTCATGATAAGGTTGTTGTTCTGTTCTACTGTGCTATGCTTCCATGTTTTTAGGCCCTAGTAATGGGCTTAGGTACTTCTAGCATATTTCGACAGATTTTACACAACAATCAAATTGTATTATAGCAATAAAAAATAAAATTGAAGAAATGGATCTGATTATAATTGCGAGGTTGACTCTAACTGTAATTGCCTGAACGCTTTCATGAAAAGTACTTATATTGTCGTGCAGTAGACGGTTTCGTTGTTAGGAAGTAATAGTTGCAGTTTTCAAGCCCAAACACTTTTCCTCTTCAAATCGAATTGTAGAGATTGTTTCCACTAATAAGACTTTGAGGAATTGAAAAAAAGACGTCTATTTCATTGTGGATTACTACTGGATTAAATTCTTTCATGCACTATTCCGAAGTAATTTTGCGAGAGAGACCGATTGGGCGCAGTCCCAACACGCTGCGATCAACGCATCAGAAGTTACAGCAAAAAAACGAAGAATTTTGTCCGCCAATTCTCTCCCGTTGATTCCATCCTCTTTTCGCTCCGATTTCCGAGTTCCTGGGGGTCCAATTGGTCAGAAAAGGGTCACACAAATCGAATTCGAGACCATAAGTTTTTCGCTCAAAAAATAAGCAAAAAAGTAAGGCTAACCCCTTTGCATTTTTTGCGAAAATTTTCGCAATTTTGAAAAGTACCGGAATAAATTCTTTCATGCACTATTCCGAAGTAATTTTGCGAGAGAGACCGATTGGGCGCAGTCCCAACACGCTGCGATCAACGCATCAGAAGTTACAGCAAAAAAACGAAGAATTTTGTCCGCCAATTCTCTCTCGTTGATTCCACGCTGTTTTCGCTCCGTTTTCCGAGTTCCTGGGGGTCCAATTGAACAGAAAAGGGTCACACAAATCGAATTTGAGACCATAAGTTTTTCGCTCAAAAAATAGGCAAAAAAGTAAGGCTAACCCCTTTGCATTTTTTGCGAAAATTTTCGCAATTTTGAAAAGTACCGGAATAAATTCTTTCATGCACTATTTCGAAGTAATTTTGCGAGAGAGACCGATTGGGCGCAGTCCCAACACGCTGCGATCAACGCATCAGAAGTTACAGCAAAAAAACGAAGAATTTTGTCCGCCAATTCTCTCTCGTTGATTCCACGCTGTTTTCGCTCCGTTTTCCGAGTTCCTGGGGGTCCAATTGGTCAGAAAAGGGTCACACAAATCGAATTCGAGACCATAAGTTTTTCGCTCAAAAAATAGGCAAAAAAGTAAGGCTAACCCCTTTGCATTTTTTGCGAAAATTTTCGCAATTTTGAAAAGTACCGGAATAAATTCTTTCATGCACTATTCCGAAGTAATTTTGCGAGAGAGACCGATTGGGCGCAGTCCCAACACGCTGCGATCAACGCATCAGAAGTTACAGCAAAAAAACGAAGAATTTTGTCCGCCAATTCTCTCCCGTTGATTCCACGCTCTTTTCGCTCCGTTTTCTGAATTCCTGGGGGTCCAATTGGTCAGAAGAGGGTCACACAAATCGAATTCGAGACCATAAGTTTTTCGCTCAAAAAATAGGCAAAAAAGTAAGGCTAACCCCTTTGCATTTTTTGCGAAAATTTTCGCAATTTTGAAAAGTACCGGAATGAATTCTTTCATGCACTATTCCGAAGTAATTTTGCGAGAGAGACCGATTGGGCGCAGTCCCAACACGCTGCGATCAACGCATCAGAAGTTACAGCAAAAAAACGAAGAATTTTGTCCGCCAATTCTCTCCCGTTGATTCCACCCTCTTTTCGCTCCGTTTTCTGAATTCCTGGGGGTCCAATTGGTCAGAAAAGGGTCACACAAATCGAATCTGAGACCATAAGTTTTTCGCTCAAAAAATAGGCAAAAAAGTAAGGCTAACCCCTTTGCATTTTTTGCGAAAATTTTCGCAATTTTGAAAAGTACCGGAATAAATTCTTTCATGCACTATTCCGAAGTAATTTTGCGAGAGAGACCGATTGGGCGCAGTCCCAACACGCTGCGATCAACGCATCAGAAGTTACAGCAAAAAAACGAAGAATTTTGTCCGCCAATTCTCTCCCGTTGATTCCACGCTCTTTTCGCTCCGTTTTCTGAATTCCTGGGGGTCCAATTGGTCAGAAGAGGGTCACACAAATCGAATTCGAGACCATAAGTTTTTCGCTCAAAAAATAGGCAAAAAAGTAAGGCTAACCCCTTTGCATTTTTTGCGAAAATTTTCGCAATTTTGAAAAGTACCGGAATAAATTCTTTCATGCACTATTCCGAAGTAATTTTGCGAGAGAGACCGATTGGGCGCAGTCCCAACACGCTGCGATCAACGCATCAGAAGTTACAGCAAAAAAACGAAGAATTTTGTCCGCCAATTCTCTCCCGTTGATTCCACGCTCTTTTCGCTCCGTTTTCTGAATTCCTGGGGGTCCAATTGGTCAGAAAAGGGTCACACAAATCGAATTCGAGACCATAAGTTTTTCGCTCAAAAAATAGGCAAAAAAGTAAGGCTAACCCCTTTGCATTTTTTGCGAAAATTTTCGCAATTTTGAAAAGTACCGGAATAAATTCTTTCATGCACTATTCCGAAGTAATTTTGCGAGAGAGACCGATTGGGCGCAGTCCCAACACGCTGCGATCAACGCATCAGAAGTTACAGCAAAAAAACGAAGAATTTTGTCCGCCAATTCTCTCCCGTTGATTCCACCCTCTTTTCGCTCCGATTTCTGAGTTCCTGGGGGTCCAATTGGTCAGAAAAGGGTCACACAAATCGAATCTGAGACCATAAGTTTTTCGCTCAAAAAATAAGCAAAAACGTAAGGCTAACCCCTTTGCATTTTTTGCGAAAATTTTCGCAATTTTGAAAAGTACCGGAATAAATTCTTTCATGCACTATTCCAAAGTAATTTTGCGAGAGAGACCGATTGGGCGCAGTCCCAACACGCTGCGATCAACGCATCAGAAGTTACAGCAAAAAAACGAAGAATTTTGTCCGCCAATTCTCTCTCGTTGATTCCACGCTGTTTTCGCTCCGTTTTCCGAGTTCCTGGGGGTCCAATTGGTCAGAAAAGGGTCACACAAATCGAATTTGAGACCATAAGTTTTTCGCTCAAAAAATAGGCAAAAAAGTAAGGCTAACCCCTTTGCATTTTTTGCGAAAATTTTCGCAATTTTGAAAAGTACCGGAATAAATTCTTTCATGCACTATTGCGAAGTAATTTTGCGAGAGAGACCGATTGGGCGCAGTCCCAACACGCTGCGATCAACGCATCAGAAGTTACAGCAAAAAAACGAAGAATTTTGTCCGCCAATTCTCTCCCGTTGATTCCACGCTCTTTTCGCTCCGTTTTCCGAGTTCCTGGGGGTCTAATTGGTCAGAAAAGGGTCACACAAATCGAATCTGAGACCATAAGTTTTTCGCTCAAAAAATAGGCAAAAAAGTAAGGCTAACCCCTTTGCATTTTTTGCGAAAATTTTCGCAATTTTGAAAAGTACCGAAATAAATTCTTTCAGGCACTATTCCGAAGTAATTTTGCGAGAGAGACCGATTGGGCGCAGTCCCAACACGCTGCGATCAACGCATCAGAAGTTACAGCAAAAAAACGAAGAATTTTGTCCGCCAATTCTCTCCCGTTGATTCCACGCTCTTTTCGCTCCGTTTTCCGAGTTCCTGGGGGTCTAATTGGTCAGAAAAGGGTCACACAAATCGAATCTGAGACCATAAGTTTTTCGCTCAAAAAATAGGCAAAAAAGTAAGGCTAACCCCTTTGCATTTTTTGCGAAAATTTTCGCAATTTTGAAAAGTACCGAAATAAATTCTTTCAGGCACTATTCCGAAGTAATTTTGCGAGAGAGACCGATTGGGCGCAGTCCCAACACGCTGCGATCAACGCATCAGAAGTTACAGCAAAAAAACGAAGAATTTTGTCCGCCAATTCTCTCCCGTTGATTCCACCCTCTTTTCGCTCCGATTTCCGAGTTCCTGGGGGTCCAATTGGTCAGAAAAGGGTCACACAAATCGAATCTGAGACCATAAGTTTTTCGCTCAAAAAATAGGCAAAAAAGTAAGGCTAACCCCTTTGCATTTTTTGCGAAAATTTTCGCAATTTTGAAAAGTACCGGAATAAATTCTTTCATGCACTATTCCGAAGTAATTTTGCGAGAGAGACCGATTGGGCGCAGTCCCAACACGCTGCGATCAACGCATCAGAAGTTACAGCAAAAAAACGAAGAATTTTGTCCGCCAATTCTCTACTGTTGATCCCACGCTGTTTTCGCTCCGTTTTTCGAGTTCCTGGGGGTCCAATTGGTCAGAAAAGGGTCACACAAATCGAATCTGAGACCATAAGTTTTTCGCTCAAAAAATAGGCAAAAAAGTAAGGCTAACCCCTTTGCATTTTTTGCGAAAATTTTCGCAATTTTGAAAAGTACCGGAGTAAATTCTTTCATGCACTATTCCGAAGTAATTTTGCGAGAGAGACCGATTGGGCGCAGTCCCAACACGCTGCGATCAACGCATCAGAAGTTACAGCAAAAAAACGAAGAATTTTGTCCGCCAATTCTCTACTGTTGATCCCACGCTCTTTTCGGTCTGTTTTCTGAGTTTCTGGGGGTCCAATTGGTCAGAAAAGGGTCACACAAATCGAATCTGAGACCAAAAGTCTTCCGATCAAAAAATAGGCAAAAAAGTAAGGCTCAACCCTTTTCATTTTTGACGAAAATTTGACGATTCTGAAAAAGGCTAGGATAAATTATTTGATGCCCCACTCCGACGTAATTTTGCGATAAAAATCGATTGGGCGCAGTCCCAATACGCTGCGATCAACGCATCAAAAGTTACAGCCGAAAAACAAAGAATTTCCTTCGTCATTTCTCTGCTGCTCGTCCTACGCTTTTTGTAGAGCGTTTTCTGCGTCCTTGTGGATCGAATCAGACCAGAAACGGTCACAGAAATTGATTCAGAGACAAAACATTTTTTGGTCAATAAACCCTTAAGGTTAACCTCTTAGATATCTGGTCAAAATTATAACAATTTTTCATAATGCTGGAATCGATCCCCCTATATACCATACTGATGTAATTTTTCGTTTCCTGTAATTCCGACTAAAAATTATGGTAAAAATTCACGAGGTGTCTGCAAATTACCATTCAGTACGGGCATTCTTGTTACAAAAAATATCTCGATGATAATATAGTTCACTTGATCTATCCCACAGAAAAATTTCAGGCATTGAAATTATCACACAATTGTATTCTTTGGGGAATATTATTATCAGGGATTTCCGAAAACGTGCTGATATTATGGATAAAATAGTATCAACTTTATCGGGAATAGATTCTCTCGCCCTCAAAATTCCTAATAGTGAACACGGAGTCTGCCTCAGGTATATAATAAAGTAGACAAATATCAGTAATTCTCCAGGCCATGTAGCAATAAATTTCTGAACAATCGTATGTTTTTCAATTTTAAACTAATATGTGCTAATACTATTTCATTGTGAAAAAATCTCACTTTGCCGATAAAAATCCACTGACCTTAAATAAACCGCAAAAATTTAACGTAAAATAAAGCATGAAAAATTGATTTTCTGTATCAGCCTTTGTGTTTCCTTTTTTGGTGGCGATGAAAATATTGTTTATGTTTCTCAGGCTTACAAATACATAAGTTATATATAAGTGACTTGTTGATTTCAAAAACTGGTTTCTGAATTTGGCTGAAATGAATTGCCTCAAATGAATTTGGGCCGTCATGGAGAGTGTACGGCGTCTATCCGGCGATACACAAAAATTTAAAGAGATGGTTAGTTCATAGTCATAATTATATCCGTCACTGCACTATCCATCTGGGTCACTAATCTCTACACCAAATTGATAGTGGACAGGTACCCTTTTTCCGGGCACCGAGTGAAATCATTGGAGCGACGGCAGAGGTTTTGAATGGTCGGAGGATTGAAACAAACTTGGGACAAATTCTCCGCGGGAAATTTAATTTGGTGCACGGTTTGAGACTCAGGTTCTTAATAAATTGAATATAATGTATGCCATGAACATGTCTATTTTATCAGCGTTTCATTCTTTATTGAATATTTCTTCCCTAAAATTGAAAAAAGACGTTTGGGAGAAAAAGCTCTCTGATAGAGCTCTAATGTACTTCATTTCGATTGAAATGGATGTCTAATAGAGGTATCGCATATCCATCATAGATATCCATCGTACTTCCATTAGAGATACTGTTTCGTGTGGGATGGTTCTACAAAGTTTCAGCTCTGACGGGTTAAAAATGAAAATGAATGACTTAATATTTTGGGAGTACAAAATTATTTGGATTCGATTGCTCGAAAACTAGGGCAACTTCACTTGAGATTCAAAACATCCCCATCGGATTCTCGCTCTGAGGGGTGGCGCATCAATAATTGATATGCAAGTCTTTTAACCGTATTCACTTTCATATCTAAGGGGTGGATTTTTTCATTAAGGGTTGGTCCAATTATGTTGCTCGAACATAATGTAACAAACTTGCATCGACAAAGGATGTCTTTTATGACATTTGCAGTGGTATGAAGTGTGTTTATTTTGTACTCTAATCTTGAGGGTGCTTTTTTTACTAGAGGGATGGTTGGTTCAAATTCGTACTTGTCTATTCTCAAAGCACTTGAGCGGTCGGTCCTGGTTTCCATAAGCCTATCACGCATATTTCGGAAAGAGTTGAAGCACAAAAATTAGAGTCGGAGTACAAAAATAGCACCAAATTTTGATTTTCGTTTTATTACAATATCTGAATTCATTCGCCATAAACTTTCTTGGTCGATCCAATGTTTCGCGAACCTAATAGTTGACCATACATATTTCTGAAAGGTTTGGAGTACCAAAATCGAGGTTTAGGCACAAAATTAGCATCAAAATAAAAAATCAAAGTTATGCTATTGTCAAAAAAAAATGTTGGTGTTAGTCTAGTTCAGAAATATAGAATTCTTTTCTACCGTATCGGATACAACTGGTTAAATTTCTACGCAACGTGCACTTATCGGCAGGTGGAAATACGGAGAGTGCATTCGGAAATTATCTGCCGTGCTACCAGCGAATACCGGAACGCAGACCTGGCCTTTGGGTACGTTTAATTTTAGTCTCAGCGTTAGGGTGCTATTTCATGAGCAGTAAAAAGCAGCAGCAGTAGCAGTTTTCCCCTATCACTTCCGGCGTAAGTTTCTGCTGCTCGCAGTTCAGTTTCTCGAGCGACAAGCCACAAGATCACAAGAAGCCACGACCCGTTTCATGAGCAGCGCTGCTGCTGCGTAAAATTACCAGACTGATGCTAGTAAAAACTAGTAAGTTACTAAACCACTACTGCTTTTTACTACTCATGAAATAGCACCCTTAGGCACATGGTTAGCAGTAGTGATTAGGACACTACTCCGTGGTTAGCACCATAGATTTATGAAGATAGACTGAGCGTTCCCATAAGAGGCACTGACAATTACATAGAAAGGACAGAGATATAGCGGGAGTACCGCTCTCTCTTTTCAATCGGCGAGAGAGAGCAAGGAGTACTCCTGGCATATTTCTTTCCTTTAAATGTTTGCTTCATGCGGCTCACAAGAGCGCTCAGTCTATCTGTATAAGTCCATGGTTAGCACCCAATATCGGAGCGCTGTCGAGCAAACCAATGAAAATTTTTGTATGACAAGAAAGTGCTCGAATAGTCATTCGCTACTCGGCTGCTGCTTCAGTCCGCAAAGCAGCTTGACAGAGTTCGGGGAGACCGAAGTACGTCGTCTGCTTCGGAATTGATAGCACTGTTAGAATTTAAAAAAATTATACTCCTATACAATATGCCGAACATAATAAACGACATAAAACTGGACTTTAAAGATGTATTGTTGCGTCCAAAAAGAAGCACACTCAAAAGCAGATCGGACGTAAGTCTTTTTTCGCTAGTATAATTTTACCTAGAATACAGTTACCGTTGAAATATGAGCTAATTTTGATACATACAACTATACGACAATTACCTTGAAAAAATTCCGCAGCGTTAACATTTTTGCACGACTGATAGAATATCGCAACCCACGCAAATTACTATTCACAAAAAGTTAAGAAATCTTTTAAATAAGTAATCTGGCAATAAGTTCTATTCCATTTCCACTAGAAAAAATATCCAACTTGCTAATTTCGTCAGTTTTCGTATTGCCTCTGTTTCCTTCATGCCTGCGAAAAAAATAATGTCAAGAACAATGTCTGATACGGTACGGAATGTACGAAATAGAGTCAAGGGTAGTTAACTCGATTCTACAGCATGAATTGTGTCATGAAAATGCGTAGTGAACATATTGTATCAACTTAAACAATGCTTATCAATATTGAACAACAATAAAAAATTGAATAATGGCAACCTGAACCGGTGTTAAGCAGTATTGATTAGACAAATTAACAAGTGCATCAACCATGTTTTACATTGAAAAATGTCTATTCTACTTGCAAAATATGAGATCCATTCACTAATTTCTTATTACTCATTTCCAATACAGGTTGATCTTTACAGAGAGATGAAATTTCGAAATTCTAAACGCACGTATAAGGGCATTCCCGTGATGGCATCTAATATGGATACCATTGGGACTTTTGAGATGGCCAAAGCGCTGTCACAGGTTTGAAAGATGCGAAAAATTGAATTAAATACTTCGTTGCTAAACACGATGAGTAGAAATATACAGAAAACTGTTCTAAAACTTGGCTTGCCGAACGTATTCAATGCTCGGAAAATTGTATCATTCGTAAGAATAATTTGCCGATTGTTTTATGGAGTGTTTTGTACAATTATTGGCAACCTTGTAATAGATAAACACTAAATATTAACACTGAACATTGATCAAAGTGTAAAAACACCTGCGATAGTTTAGCCTACTTATAGCAGACTATTGAACTAACAATCGCCAGTTGAAACTGGAAGTAAAATTGCATACAAAATTATTTTGCTATCGCAACACTCGTAATGAAATGGTATTTGTCATTCTGTTACTTTTTTCCGGCCTTGATCAATCAATCTCGTTCACGTGTCGTATTTCTGAAAACTCAGCTATATACTTGAAGGTGAAATGTAAACAATTTTTATTAATAATAATTCTAAAAATTTACTCAATTTCGTTTTCCAGCACGGAATATTTACAACTGTTCACAAATACTACACAGCCGAGGAATGGAAAGATTTTGCAGCTCGTAATCCAGGTTGTATTAATAACATCGCTGTTAGTTCAGGAACAGGGCAAGAAGACTTTGAGCGGCTCTCAAGTATCGTAAATTCCGTCCCAGAAATTTCTTTCATTTGCTTAGATGTTGCTAATGGGTATTCTCAGCACTTTGTTGAGTTTGTGAGGAAAGTCCGATTCGCCTATCCAAATCACACAATAATTGTAAGTCGGTAAATTTATACTCGAGATTGCATGGAATGTAACAATATTTGACAATAATTTGCTTCATTTACTCGTCACAATCTCTTTTCTCATTGCTCTTACTGTCGGTACTAACGTGATAACAATCTCAATAACATTCAGTATTCCACATTACTTCGCCACTAGCTACAGTTGCAAAAACTGCATGTACTGCTTAAAATGATTTATCGTACGCGCTCCGATTGATTTCAAAGAACCCTTCCCACCAAGAGAACAAGCAAATAATCGCAAATAGTTGTACAGGATCATGCTTACAACACATTGTGAAACGGTTATTTGTTAGCTACTTGTACTGTCACCATCGGAAATCAAGCTGTGTTATAAACGATCAATCGTAATGTTGCTACCGAGCGAGAAAATTGTTTCGACCATTGTTTTTCTGCATATTATTACTCCTAAGTATGTAGAAATTCTGGTTACGGATATTCCAAAAAATATGCTTTCACAAATTAGAATCATGTCAGAATGCGTATTTTTTAAGTTAATATATGCAAGTCACATAGTGACAAGACTCAATACATAAAGAAAATTTCATTCGCAGAAGCGTACAATAATACTTCACACGTTTGAAAAAAAAATAAGCTCTTGGTTGTTAACTTGAATAATTTGCACTCCATTTCGCGTAATAACAAACATTGCGCATTCCTCGTTATTTGTTTATAAATAATTCTTATCTTTGACCCAGAATCAAGTAATTGTTCAACAGACCTATTGCATGAGTTGTCGCTTAGGAGAATATTACTCGAGTTTTCCGATGTTTGAACATTTGGAAGAATGAAAAATGACGATTAGTGAAAAATGGAGTTAGGTGCTATCCATAAATTAAGTAAGGGTTTTTCTGAATTTTTGAGGCCCAACGTGTAAGAAATCATAAGATTTTTCCGCAGTTGTTGGAATCTTTTAAACCTGGTAGGACTCTTAATGCAACATGTTTCAACAGGCTGGCAATGTTGTAACTGGAGAAATGGTGGAAGAGTTAATACTCTCGGGGGCTGACGTGATCAAAGTGGGAATTGGGCCAGGCTCAGTGTGTACAACACGTATGAAAACCGGAGTTGGTTATCCCCAATTAAGTGCAGTTATCGAGTGTGCAGATGCAGCCCATGGTTTGAACGGGCATATCATTTCTGTGAGTCCGAGTGTGCGTTTCCTTGGGAAATCAATGAGCCACACCGATTGAATGAAATAAGTTAAGAGAAGAAACAAAAAGCGTTCAAAGAACTCCATTACAGCAATGTTGTTTCTTCCAATGATAGTGAACACGAATGAAAGATCGGGTCACAAGATAAGAAATCACCAATGTGAAGAAAAGTGTTTAGGTGCAACGTTCAAAATGATTAAATTCTGTTATTTTCAACCGATTCTAACGCTTTCAGCATATTTTGGTCCGCATATAGATCTGTAGAGACTGCCTCAAATAATTTTTCAAAATCATTTATCTCCAGAGTAGATGAAAATAGATTTTTGGAAGTACACGCAAAAAAGGATTTGTTACATTTACGAAATACCGCAAACAAAATGTTTTTTTTATTCAAATAAAAGGCATTATTTCATTACTCAACAAAACAAAGTGATCAGAGCAGTAATTTGGGTCATTGATTGAAACGATATTTATTTGGATCAATAAAAAATTTTTTTCGCCATATTTAATCACCATATTTGGTAAATTCAAAAGTTTTATTTTTTTTTTAATCTGCGTATAGAGTACAACAAATATTCGTCAACGTTTGTACATTCCATCTGCACCATAATGTAAGATTTCTTGAATGTTTCTGCAGACAATATGTTGGAATCTGTTAGGCGATTAAAATAAGCCCAAAAACATTAGAATCGAATCAAAAATACTAGAGTTTAATAATCGTTTTAACCATTGTAATTATAAAACCCGTTCTCATAATCTTGATATTATTCTTCGAATTTTCTTAGATTCGTTTCAAATACAAAGTAGGGATGTGAAATCTATCCGTCTTCACTATCATTCGCGCAAATATTGCAGAGTCTTGTCTCGTTTTCTAAGCTAACTTTCAGACGGCTCAGCCCACGCATCCTCGATACACAGCCAAAGCCTCAAAAATGCGACTATAACATTACGACACGGTTTTAGGACGGCGGATGCACTTGCCCGGGAGATTTAGCCAAAGCCTTTGGCGCCGGTGCCGATTTTGTAATGGCCGGTGGAATGTTCGCAGGACATGATCAATGCGGTGGGGAGACGATCGAGAAGGAAGGGAAACGTTTCAAGCTCTTCTACGGCATGGCTTCCTCTACCGCGATGCAAAAACACGCTGGTGGAGTCGCGGAGTACAGGTAATAATGACGTCATTTACGTTGTAAGGGAAAAAGAGCCTCAGAAATTGCGCAGGAATATATAATATCCCATATTTCTGGACAATCCTCTGACAAAATTGTCATTATTTTATTTAACCGGCACTGAGAAAAATTTCATTTGTTATAGTAACTAGAAAAATTCAGTAAAATTGGTATAGTTAAAAAAAAATGTTTGAATATTGTTGGAATTACGAACAACGAGGTACGCATAACCATTTTGCGCTATCGTCGATCCGTTTTTGGTAATAGCGTCGCAAAATCAGTTTGTTCGGTTTACTGTACTTCTTTAGTTAAATAAGGTTTTAACGTAAATTTTCGCAAAAGTTACAAAAAAATATAGTAACAAGTGAGCACGATGAGAAAGAATAGTAACGGATACTAGACTTTCTGGTAACAGCTGCAAAATTAATTTTCATTTTGTACCTAGAACTATATTTTTTAATTGTAGTAAAAAATGAAAATAGTCGAAGACTGAGCGGTAACCGAAACTAAAAATTTCTCTCAGTGGGTTAACTGGTAGGCTTTCTCCAGTTTTCGTACCAAAACTGGTACAAGCAGATTATTCACCAAAATATATAGTAATATGTTTCTTGGGGTTTTTGATATTGCTGATTCGATTCCCGTACAGTCGACCCTGCAGCAGTTACTCGGGGGTCCGAAACTTTGGGGCTCCCTAGTTTTATGATGTTTCGAGATACTTGTAATCATTTTTTTTTCCAAGAAGTCCTAAAGTATAACCGAACAAAGGTAACAAATGAAAACAAAAAAAAATTGTAGGAAATTTTTTTTTTTTTTTTTTAAATTGTGAAATTGAAAAAAAAACAAGAAGAAGTGGAGTGTCAAGACAGTTCAAAACATTGTCATTTTACGCTGAAATAAAGAAATGGCACAAATTCTATGAATTTTTCCGTTACGATTTCGTAGACTCCGTGCCATTGCTTTATATCTGCCAGAAATGAAAATGATTGATACTTTTTTATTTCCAATTTATGACTTACCTGCATGCAGCATTTGAAAAACCGTATATACCGGCGATATTCCGAACACGAAGTGATCTTCATTGATCGGTTTTTGCAAAACCTTGTCTGATGTCCTTAAATTCTTTGAACGTAGTCTGATATTGTCGACAATAGTTTAAAATTGATGTCAACTTCTTTTCCGTCTATTACAGTGAAAGGGCATAAGATTTCTCTCTTCCGCTTTGATACAATCAACTTCTATTCCAGTTGCTTCGGCGATATCGTGCAAAATTGAATTTTAATATGGCGACAAAATCTTGGCGACGAAGGACGTAGATTTCTCAAAATAACACCGTGCGAATTTGCTTTATTAAAAAGTTACAAGGGCGCAAGTGAAACAAAAAAAATGTTGGCATCCGATTTACCGCCGTAATCATAGCTAAATTTTTATTTGTAAGTGCTTTGGTTAGAAGTGCCATCGCATCCCCATTTGCACATTAATTCTAAATTATCAACTGTGTTTTCAAGAAGACTTTTAATAACGTCCGATTACACGATTAATATTCTTTCAATTGTATTGTTTAGCAATGCTTGAAGTGTAATTGTGGCTCCACTGTCAGTCACAAAAATTTCTGAATTTTCGAAGTAACACTTTACTTCAGTAATTAATTCATATTTATAAAACGGGTAAAATTTATAATTATTTTTTAAGCTTACAGAACGTATTACATAATACTGACTTTTAGACAGTTTACTTTCTATTACAAGTAATAACGCTTCGTGAACTGACAGCATATTTTTTGTGACACCTTTTTTTTAACTGCCTTCTGTGACGTCCTTAAAATATTCAAATTGTACTTACTGTTTGGAGAAGTATCCATTTTGCAGAATCAAAACCGGTTAACTTTTCACTATTATGTATATGCGTAAGGAAACTTTTTTTTCAACTGTTGGCCATTTTCTAAGGATTTGGGGCCACTATGCGCCGGTCGATACGAGACTTACGCTCTTGTGAGATTTAAAAATCGCGATAACAACGGTCCACAAAATAATCCATCCTAGCAACCTCGGAGGTATTTCAAAAAATTCCAGAAAGTTTCCGAAAAAAACTCACATCCTTTATGAACTTCATTTTCCATTAATCTTTAAATGTCTAACTATTTCTGACTAAGTCAACTTTAACGTAAAAGTTGAATAAATTTCTGGATATAATTCAGATTTTTTCCAAACTTCTTTTTCGATTGAAAATCTGGGAAACTCTGATTTTTGTCTTTCTGACTGTTTCTGAACCAAATCGAGTCCGAGGTGAAAAATTCATATATTTTCAGAAATTCGTATTGCATCAATTTCAGAAAAAAATAAAGTTCTGGAGTTCCTGAGTATTTTTTAACCGAACCGCGTTATGTAAAACTGGAATGGATTTCGAAAAGAAATTTAATTTTTTTAGTAACAGTTCAAAATTCAATTTGTCTGAAATGCTGGTAAAAAAAATTCTGATCATATCTGTAAAACGATATTTTCAATAAAACTAGAAGTACAAATACTTTTCAGAAATTTTCAACAAATATCAAGGCTTTTACATATATATATCTGCCACAGATGTTTTCCTGCATGAAAATTGAAATGTTCCAACAAAATTTTTACACATTATTAGAATTTGTCACGATATTTTAGAAAAACGAAGAAACTGCGGAAAATTCGCATACAGAGTAAATCGGTACAAATTTCTGAAAGTTTCTGACGGTAATTTTTGCCAAGAATTTAAGTCGGTAATCAGTTTTCTTTCAACGCAGATCATCGGAGGGCAAGACCGTCGAAATTCCGTACAGAGGAGACGTAGAAAAAACCGTGTTGGACATTTTGGGAGGACTACGATCGGCATGCACTTACACCGGAGCAGCTCGTCTGCAAGAACTTCCCCGAAGAGCAACGTTTATACGTTGTACTCAGCAATTGAACACCGTTTACGGTCCACCGAATTGAATTCTAGCGAAAATTATTACCAAATTGCAAAAAATACTTGTTATAATATATATATATATATATATATATATATATATATATATATATAAAAAATAATATATATATATATACGGTGAATTAATTCTTGTATAACAACATAGTAGTCAAAAATTTTAATTGTTTGCTGGCAAATGATATATTTGTATTATAAAGTTAATATATAACGCGGCCTAATCTTTTCATGCGTCCCTTGATGCAAAGAGAGAGAGAGAGAGGTCGATTTTTATTTATTTACAATCGAATGCACAATAATAAGACTGCATAATTTTGAATTTCATCGGAAATATGTTGAGTTTTCAAAAATTAAACGCAATCATTCGCATCCATGCACGCATCGCACAACCGCTATATTTAGATTTTCAATTCAAAGTACATACTTTTACTTTCGCCAATATCCCTGAATCCATAGTTTATTTTTCTTCATTAATATGTTTAAATAATGTCAATTGGCATCCAATGAGTGATGTCTGCTGTTCGTCGAAACAAATGGGTACCATCTAATATCTGTAAAGCTACAATATTATAACTAACATAATTCTCTTGACGTGTACGAATAAAATACGAATCACTGTAATTTATCATTACTTTCATTTTTTGCCACTAATCCAATATTATTGACAAACAAAATCGATAAATTATACATATACATATGTATAGTAAATGTCTAAAAATTAGATGTTATGCCCTAAAACGATTGATAGAAGCTAAGAAATTATAGGAGTATCGTCACGTGTAAGTTTGCATTTCCAAACTACAATTAACAAACGCAAATATGTGATTGAGCAAGTAATTTATTTATTGAAAGACAAAAGAAAAACAAGATTCTCAATAAAGTTATTTAATTCTTAATTCAACATGCTTGTATGAGAACAGGGTAACTCCTCGATTTTCGGAAATAGCTGTAACTGTAGAATATGTCGCTAGGGACTAAAACCAGATAATGCAGAAACATAAAACAAAGTTGATAATAAAATATGGATAATTTCGGATCACACAGTTTAGAAACATGAATTTAATTTTGCTGATTGTCACAGCTGTGGCAGTCGGCAGGTTTAATGAAGGCACCCTAGACAGTTCCTAATCATGGAAAACATGAAACCAGTGATAATGAAACTCGAGATCATGCTCAATACTCACTTCGAGCACAAATACACAACATCTGGGCGAATCCAATCTTAAAATCTACGAAAAAAAGGAAACGCATGCAGGTATTCATGAACACAAATACAGAAATGGAAGTGACGAAACACACTGAAAAGTTTATATCGACATGAAATAATATTTTTAACTGTAAACTTTTTAGCATTCAGTCCAATGGTCAACGATA
Source organism: Neodiprion virginianus (assembly GCF_021901495.1). NCBI lineage: Eukaryota > Metazoa > Arthropoda > Insecta > Hymenoptera > Diprionidae > Neodiprion > Neodiprion virginianus. Next base: position 14,850,446 of record NC_060878.1, on the reverse strand, counting down.
ATTTATGAATTGAATACACTATTTCTTGTTACTTACCCTCGTTTGATCTCTCAATGAAGATGACGCACAGAGAGCGTTGATGCCAGCATTCTCCCATCATGGACAGCTATGATTCACGATTATGAATATGTAAAAATTTCATTTTACTTATAATCGAGCGAGATATAGATTCAGAAATAAAATATTACATTGAAAGAAAATGTCAACACCAAACAACAAGTTTTTCATTTAAACAATGATTAGAATGAATCTATAATATTCATGGTGAGATTATTCAAATTCAGAGAATCACTAAAATATAATGTACTGATTACTAAGCACTTATCACCGGGGAAAATTAGTATTTTAAATTCATTTGTTAAAATTTTTGTACCCATATTGTTAATAGCTAAAAATGCAGATGCATGCTTGATACACATAAAGCTGATCGATTAATGATACAAAATGAACAAAAAAAATCGATCATGGAATTACAAATTTTATAAAGGCCAGTTAATTCACCTCTATGAAATGTATCATCAAGTTACAAATTAATATTACATGGGACAATATTGAATCAGGTGGTGATAGAAACGTTAGTGAATGTAGAAGAGATAGTAAAACTAACATATTAATCTACATATTCACATGGGTCGTAGCTCAATAAAGGAGGTGAACATGGACATATAAATTATTAACATACAGAATGGAAATATTGTGGCCTTACAACTGTACCTTAAACTTCGAGAATTCATTTCATACACCATAACTGAGTGTAATAATTTTGCCGTTGGTCGTTATACTGGGAGAAAAACTGATCCAGCAAGAGAAATCGTTTAGTTTGAAACGTTGTTTTTGGCGAATGACGATTAGGAACCAGATACCTTGATTTAACTCAACTTTATCACATTATTGAAATTGGGGTGTAGCCGATTGTATTTATTATAAACACCCGATAATCAGAATGGAAGATATGATATTGATTAACACCGATATACATGAAATGACAATTTTCAGATAATCAACATGTTAGATAATTGGCGAACCAAGAAAAATAATTTGCCTGTCGAATGACTTTGATCCATGTAACAGTGTGGCATTCTATGGGTGAATAAAAATATTGTTCATCATGGGAATATTGGGTTCAGGTATAAGACCACAACAATATTATGATGCATAATATCAAATATTCACATCGAAGAATACCTCTGATAGTTCATAAAACCGTTTCATATGGACAATTGTAGAAAAAGGTTTAACATTTCCAAGTTAACATCTCCTCTCACAAATTAAGTAATAAAAAAGAAGATTTTCTGACGAAGGATCCAACTCTGTTTTGCGGACATGTGAACAGCAAAAGGATATCAATATTGAAGAATATGTAATACCTGTAAGGAGGCTGAAGTTACAAGGGTTACAGTCGAATAACGATTATCGCAAACCAACATATGAATATACATGTTCAACCGATTTCATTGAGTATAATGAAAAAAAAAATGTAATGAATACCTTGTCAAGAATAGATTTGAATACATCATATAAGACAACCAACAGGCAACAGTAATTATGTCAAAAACAGGTTCACGATCATAGCTAGAAAATCCAGTAGTGCGCGGCTCCTGGTTCCTATCAACGCATCATCATCATCATGCCAAGTAAAACATAATAGTGATTTGTTTCTTCCAACGGTGTCACTCTTTATCAGCAGTTTGGAACCTAAAAATGGTACTGGTATCGTTGACGATTTAAAGCAAAAAAATAAGTCACAGTTGTATTTACTGATTATAATGATACCATAGTGTGCACTAAACAAGATAATGTAATTCATTTGCATATACATAGATATAAGTATCGATTAAACTATTATCGGCAATACAAGTAAATTGTCAAACATTTTACATCCCTAAATGGTGAATGATCAAAACATGTCAACATGAGGTTTATAATGTCAATGTTTTTGTATTTATATATGTATATATATATATATATATATAATCAACGAAACGAAGGTTGTCATTTGTTACTTTTAGTCAAAATAATCCAGGAACGAGCATTTCTGTCGGATTAATTTAGTTTCGTAACAACGCTTTTTTCATAGTGCAATTATATAACTAACAATAAGAGTTACACAGTACAGGCATTCGAAATGTTTATGTATATATTATAGAGTTTAGTTGAGCTCTGGTTCTTCCATTTTTTGTTCTTTCATCTGCTGCATCATCCCCTGGTGATTTCAATTCGTTTTACAGTTATGTATTATATGGGGAAATAAATACATATCATAGAAAATGAAACACAGAAGGAGAGCACGTTGAAATTATAAATTTACCCTACTGACTTCGTTCGATAATGAATTTCAGTTTGCCTTATTACCTATAATTAGAACGTAAATCGCGTATCCTAGAATAACAATATATGAAACGAAGAAGCATTTCGGACAATATTTGTAATATATATATATATATTGTAATGCAATATATATATGCACGATACAAATAAGACATAGTCAGTGCTACTGGATCGCATGAGTTAAGGTGTAATCTTTCAACATAACCAATTTTATATCAGTCAGCGTAATTATTGATTACGCGAGTGAAGAAGGTATGGGCAGCGTTAACCATGTCCCAGTGGAAAGCTATCTGAAATCTATATCTGAAATGAACAAATCATTACAATACATGATACAATCGATGAAAATCACTGCTACACAATTAATTTCAAAAGTGTGCACATTTTGTCATACGTAATTGTATCATTTTCTCTTCATGTATACAGACCCTTTGTTCTTGAATATATTGAGTCTTCCTGAAGTTGTTCGCCATGTATTAATACTCTTTAATCCATTTCAGACAATCTCCAATACCGAAATTTGAATGATTTCATGTTTGCGAGATGAAATCGATTGTTACATTCTAATTTCGCTCAATCTTGCACTCGAAAGAATATTACAAGGTGAAGCATAATTAAATTTGCAAGCAACAACTTAGATTGGTTAAATAGATCGATTGCGGTTCACAAATGCATCATATTGATGGAATACTAATATTAGAAACAAACTTTCAAGTCTTTACAGAGTAGAACAATTGTGAAATCTGGTCAAAAGCGGAAGTCAGGCGATGGAATGGATTATTTTAACAATTGGCGGTGGGAAAATTTAAACACGGACGTTTTTTGAACGACCCTCAGCAATAATGGAGCTATTGGTGCGATAGGAAACCCCGCATGTCCGTAATACTTGCAGCCAGCGGTATGATTAATGTGTGATAATAATTACCATGAGTAGTGGTGAGCGATAACGGGAATTCTTCGTGATGCAAGCTGTTATGCATGCCATTGCCAAAAAATTGTATGATGAATTAGTGTATTATGAGCGTAAGTAAGGAAGAGTTTACGCATTTACTCGATGGTATTAGGAGTTTGTACACCTGAGTTTTCGTCGATTATTTTGAAATGCGGATGACGAAGAGGCGCCTAGCTGCTCACTATAATGCCGCAATTAAGGGTTAATCGGCCGGAATTACAACTTACAAAAAAAGAAAAGACTATTTATAATATCTCCAGCAATATTATTTGCTGTAATGATAGTGGAAATGAATGAAACGACATCCCTATGTAATTGAAACGAATTTGTACCAACATGTCACCGAATGGAGAAAAGGTTGTACAATAAGAACGTAACTAATTGAACTCTCGTTTTTTTCAATCTAATTTTCATGTTTTTGGGTATATTTCGGTCACCAGAGATCTCCGGAGAACTTCGAAATTATTTTTTAAAACTAATAGTCATCTCCAAACTCGATAGGAATACAGTTATACGATAAGTACGATACAACAGATGCTCGTAAACAAATACACTTGCACATTATGACTTTGCAACAATGTAAAATTTCTTGAATATCTTTCAAATAATGTATAATGAAAAACTGGTGAGCGAGCAAAATGAGCCCAAAACATTAGAACCAGAGTTCAACGATTTTGACCGTTGTAATTACAAAACCTTTCCTCAGATTATTGATATCTTAGATTGTGTTATTCGTATTTGCTCAGATTTATTTCTATCACACAGTCAGGATGTTGTTTTATTTGTGTTCTCATCATTGCAGCAATACAGATTGCTAAAAACTTTTTAACGGTTTTTTCTCGTTTCCTACCTTCTGATTCATTTTTAATGGTAAAGCGAGCCCGCACATAAAATTTCAAACCTGACTAAGAGATCGGTACTTCGAACAAGAGTTTTCTCTTTGGCACCTATGCTCGCTTTGCCAGAGAACAAATGCTCAGAAAAGAACACGTCCGAAAACGTTGATTAATAAAGAGAAAAAAAAAGAAAAAAGTTAAAACTGCGTATACTATAGATAATTGATTTTTTATTTGTTATTGGAAAGTTGACTATTCTATAATAGATGCTGACCTGACTATATTATGCAGTAATTATCCGAGTATCAGACTCTCAGAAATTACCACAGAACTTTATGCGTGTACAAAAGTGTAAGCGTCGCAAATACAGACAAAATGAACGAAGAAAAATTTTTAAATTACATATTTATGCGCATAACAGTAAAAAGTTTAAGCCAAACTATCTTGCTAGTTTTTTTTTTTACTTTGTTTTTAATACAGTAGACAAATAGACGAGATTATCCCTAGTCCGTAAACAAATTTCAATTTCAATTCTTTTGCGCAAAGTGCAGATATTCATATATCATATAGTGCGAAAATTTTGAATTGGGACAAACTTTACTGTTGAAGTTGGCTGGATTTGCGAGGAAAAAAGAGTAATTACGTGTAATTTGATCATAATATAGTCCATCATGCCCTATTATTCTTTTCTTTTAATTTATATTTCTTATATACTATTCACTATATCTAATGTATTTTTGGAAAATACATGATGTACAACTTCAGATTGACTCTGTATACTATCATAAACATTATTAGAGTAATAACGAGAAGTTTGCACGTTGTTTTGCTTGTTTTTATTCCTGTCTGTTTAATGCGGCTTCAAATAAGTAAAACTGCATTTGGTTGAGTTTTTCTTACTTTTTATATCTGCTTTTAATCATTATTATCATCTACTTAAATATAATAAATGAGGAAAAACAAACGGGTACGAACTAAATGAACGCGCCAAATTATGCCAATTTCATAATGATTCATAATGTATATGATGTTGCTATTAATGTATGGTAAGAGCTTACATAAATGATATCCAGAAAGTAGTTGCAAGTTATTTTTTAAGGTAAAAAAAAAAAGAAAATAACAAAATTAAACCATTGGAAGTCACATATTGGCAAATATGACTGGTGATTATGTTCATCTACTCCCTGGGAGTAGCCATCATCACTTTAATACCTTCCCTGACATTGAACTGGAGACAGATGTATTCTTGGTTCTATCGGCATACCGTAGATCCGACTTTTTGCACTTTGCAGTTGTACGATGAACACAAATTTCATCAGTTCCTGCAAGCGATGTACACATGTTGGCGCTGTAATGAATAAACGAAGTACATACAAACAGTTAGCAACGCCTTACATTTATAACCACGAAATTAAGAGTGATGCGACGTGAAGTGACAACTGCAACAATAAAAATAAAAACAAACCGTGGGAGAACAGGGTAATATAATATAATAGTAAACAAACGAGTGACCAAAAAAAGTGCGATAAATCATCTCAATAAAAGAATATTTGCAATACATGTATAAATATGTAATATTACCACTGATAATATCTTTCAACCACAAATCATCATGTTTTCAATTTTATCAATAATAATATTATTAATAGTAATAGTATTAACAATAGTAGTAATAATAATAACAACAACAATAATAATGATAATAATAGTATGTTTTAAAAGTCCACAACAATGGTTTAACTTAGTAGGAAAAATAATTGCAGATACTTTCTGGGTAAACAATGTATGTAAAATTGTATACATGAATGAACCATTATTAAATGAAAGAAATAAAAATTTCAATTTCATACTGATAATAAAACCCCTAAAATGTTTTCTTTCAATTAAGCAGTTGCAAATGATACACACCTTTTTTTTGAACATTTTCGAAATAAACATACGATGAACCACACATCTGCAATATGAATTATACAAACAAACAACATATTGAAACAAAACTATGCAACAGAAAATTATTCAGTATACGAGCACATAATCAACAATATTTTAAACAAGCATGTATTCGATTTCACGTATATAATATACATTTATATGCTTATGCGATATATGAAAAGAACGATATATGCAACGAGTTAGTCAATTCATACGTCATTGTGGTGAACATAATAAAAATGCGGACTTTGATAAAAAAAAAAAACCTACTCCTATTATACGTATAATACCTATTAGGATAAATATGGAGAAAATCAAGGAGACCAAAAGAGACATGCATCATTTTCTATGTTACATATACACATAATGGATATATGTACATATTAACACAAATATCAACGTCAATGTAGGTGAGTAGCCATTTCTACTTACGTATTGTTCATTGTTTTCATTTTTCATCCGTTGCTTATTAATTATCGGAGCTCGGCTGGGAGTATGGATAATTCTGATATCCAGCTGGGAAGGGAGGAGCCTGCTGGCCTGATTGCGGTTGGCTGGCGGAACCCGTGCTACCAGCGTAATAACCGGCTGGAGCAGACCCGGGACCCATTCCTGGATAGCTTCCGTAACTTTGGGGAAAAGAGGTCGGTGTTCCAGTCGGTGGACCGGCGGATTGCCCCTGTAAAGCTTGTTGCATTTGGGGTTGCGCTAATTGACTTCCCTGCAAACCCAGCTGAAACACACATCCAGAGTTAAGTACCTTGACATGGTACCTTTCCAAGCTTGGGTCAAGTTGGTTGGCACAATTTGTTCCGGAATATTTCGTATACCATACGTAAACAGTATTACACGATAAAATTTTTCGACTCCTTATTGCAGGTAATTATTCAGGGTGGCCATTCAATTTGGTTCGAAAATTCTCATACTTTTTTTCTCTCGACATTTTTGCTTTGGCATATCAACTATCTCGATACTTGTATCTTACAGAAAACGTTAGAATTGAATTGTTCATTATTAGAAAACAGACGGTCGTAAAGATTAGTATGCTTCAATCTCAAGGATGAATCGGTCCCACTGTCTGAATAGAAAATTATGAAAGAGAAAAATTATACAAAAACAAAGTCTCCGGCAATAGTACTTGTGCCACTGACAATGAACACGAATGAAAAGACGTCAATACTATGTAATTGAAATGAATTTGACCGAATTCGAATAACAGAAGCTGACATATCAACCAAGAGACAAGAGGTTATACAATTAGAACCTTCAAAAGACTAACCGTGAGAATCTGATGAATGATATCATGGTTTAATTATTTTGAACATTCCAATTATAAAACCACTGCAGATTGTCGATATCTTAGCTCAGGTACTATAAATTTGCTTAGATTAATTTCAGTTATATGATACGGAGATTCTTTCATAAGCGTCCATCATTGGCACAAATAACACCGTTGAAGGTTTTACAAACTTTGTCTTCCTTTTTCCTAACTTTTGATTCAGCCTGCCCATCCATCCTCAAGCAAGCATATTCATATTGTTAGCAATACCATCACTACCATCTACATAAATAAATACTGATAATCAAGCACAGATAAAGAAAAATTTATAAACAACTAGCAATTTTGAATCATTAGGAACAATTGAAAAATAGAAAAATTTCATTGAACACCATCATTCGTGGAGATTCCTAGAAAACCTGCAAGTATTTGCTAAGGTTTCCTAACATTTCCCTAACCTTTCCATACCAATCAAAATCCTCCGACATTTGCCGATTTTCCAAGTTTTCCAGACGAGTGGCCACCCTCGATAATTGATTACGATTTTACCTTGCCAGCTTTCATTTGTGCCTCTATTGCTTCAGCTTCCTTAATCTTCCCGATACTTCTATAATACTCTGCCCACTGGGCACTGTAATCCGCTTGACCTCCATTCTGTGCTGCAGTTTGTGGTTGTTGCTGTTGCTGCTGTGGAACAGCTCCGGCAGTTCCAGCTGGGGTTGGATTGGCTTGACTCGGAGTATTTCCTGCAAGAATTAACGTAATCGTGGAGCCTAATTGACAGCAAATTCGACGATGAGTCGAGCTCTAGAAGTCGAAAATAATCACCTGGCTGTGGTTGAGCCTGATCAGGTTTTCCTTGTTTCGCCTGTTGCTCGATCATGTCAGCTTCTCTGTGCATACCAAGTGATCTGTAATATTCCGCCCATTGTGCACTGTAATCTGGTTGTCCTGTTTGCGGGTTAACATGTACTCCGCCAGGAGTTGCACCAGGGCCAGCTGAAATAATGGAACACTCTATGAACTCACTGCGCAGTGATAAATCATTTCAAATTATTTGTGTAAATTACCTGTATCACTGGACTGAGCTTGGTTTGGCCAAGATTGATATCCTGATCCAGAATTCCAGTTTGGATTGTATCCAATAGCCCCTTGCCCTGCTGTAAAGGGGGCTCCTCCTGGACTCTGCAATTTTTTTTATCATGAAGAGAGTTACGTTCATCGAAGGTTATTACAGAGGGGACATAGCACATTTGATTTATAAAATCAGGAGTGAACAGCTGTTAAAATTCGTTATTACAAGAATGTAAAGCCATGACATCAACACAATAGAATAAAAATTACACATCATTGATAAAACGTATACGGCACTCCAGTTGTATAACGCATTTTATAAAATACTACAGAATTATCATATTATGGCGATTTCTTGTCCCATACCTTAAGACACCATCTAAAGATAGAGCTTACTCAAAACTCGATAGGGATTATATTGGAGAATCAACGGTTGACAAATAGGAAACTGAATTTCAGTTGATTTGTTATGAAGAAAAAAATCTACGTACCAATCCAAGTTTCTCACTGAATATTCTTTTCGCATGTTCGACCTGTTCCGGATTTCCGCGTATTATGAATATCTTTTCATTTTCGTTACTCTGATTCCGCCGATCAAGTTCGCAGTGAGCTCCAGTTTGTTGATTGATTTGTTTGATAGTTTCTCCACCTGAAAAAAAAAAAAAAAACACATTCGGAATAGTTCCAGTTGAATTTTTTTAGGCAGAAACAATCATCCCATAATGAAGATGGCTTTTTACCTTTGCCAATGATGATTCCACACTTGGTCGATGGAACAGTGAATGTTGTTTCAACTTTGTCTTGCATTGGGCCACCTTGGCGCCTGTCCCACCCGCCACCGAATTCGTTTGAATTACGACCACTACCGAAACCATTACCACGTGGTCCCCCTGCTCCTCTGCCACCACCAGCCATGGGATTCCGCCCGTCATCTCGTCTCTAATAGACATAAACATAGTTTAAAATTTTGTATCGGCTTGTATCCTAATAACCAAGGCTTAAACTATCTACATAAATGGTTCAGAAAAGTCTCAAAACACCATTGCGATATTTAGTCGATAGTACCAAGTATTTGAAACATTAGAAAACACTTACAATTTGCGAATTAAGTTTCCGCATGTTTTTCTGTATATTAAGGATGCAATAAAGAATTCAGCTCGGATTCCCCTCTAACTTACAAACTAGAATAAGGTTTTACCATTACACTGTCAATTAATTCTTGAATGCGTTGTCGTGCTTGTTCCACTGCTTGATGTTTACCGGAAAGCAAACACTTTCGGTCACCTGGACCATCTTCTCTACCTTGTTGGAATTGTACACGGGCTCCTGTCTCAGCTTGAATTTTTTTTATCATGTCACCACCTTTTCCAATAACAACACCCACTGCGGCTCGTGGTACAAGAACCTGAAGAGGGTAATTCATCGGCATTATTATGAACTCTAGCACTCGAATTCGCTATCTGGTGACGATATTCAACATCTGAGCGAGTAGGTCGAATCGTATCAGCTGAATACGTACTATGTACTTGTTTATGTGCAAATTCACAAATTTCTTGCAATGAAAGTTTCGTATTATATTTTAACATTATAAAAACAAAATGCATTTTTATAAAGATACATGTGTCTACATTTGTTTATGTACGGCGTGACCGACTCACTCTAGTGCATATTTTCACCGCTAGGTTCAATTTCTTAAGTTACGCCTCTGTCAGAGATCCCAATATCGTTCAAATAATTGGAAGCAATTGTACCAGTTTTGCTATGGCATCATTTTTTTCAAGGTTTTATTGCCGCCAAGCAAGAAACAGTAGCTTACCTCAACACCGTCGCCACTTTGAGAGCCATGGCTAAACCCATTGTCAGTATTATTATAATTTGTTCCCCCTCTGTCAGAACCTCCTCTTTGTGATCCTCTATGGAACATTTGCATCTCTTTCTCAGCTATCAACTCGTACACTAGCTGTTTGGCATATTCAACTTTTTGCGGATCTCCCGTTATTCTAAAATATTTTCACTTAAATCTGAGTCATGTTAACACACCCCAAAACAATGTGGAAATCCACTGTAAGCTTAAAATGTACATTCACTGTGTTTCAAAGGTATCACGCCGAACTGTACAAGTCGCAAAATTATTGAATAGTTTAACTGAGTGCATAAGAGATTGTGTCTTCGATTTCAATTTCACCTGAGTGGTTTTTCTTGTTCTTGAGAAGGGCCTTCTTGAATAACGACCATCTTGGCCCCGGACTTCTCTTGTAGTTGCTTAATCGTTTCTCCCCCTTTGCCAATGATCAAACCAACTTTAGGACCAGGTATCATTATTTCAACAAACCCGGGATGGCCAATAAGTGCGCTGTTACCGCTACCAATATTCATGTCACCAATGCCCTCCGTTCTGCTTCTTTGATTAACAATGGAGAGGACTAACTCTTTAGCACGACTGAAATGTTATTTCGGTGAGACGTGCGTCGTCGATTCTTTATTATTCAAATGTTAAATGAAAGAAAATAGGTGTACAAATACGCATATTCCGGGATATTTATATTGCGTAAGTATTAGATATAATATAATTTTGAGTATTGGCGAATATCACATTTAATTGGAAAATATTGAACACTGAAACTGTAACCAATAATTAAGCTTTGAATACAGCAAACGTCATTGTAAATATTCAAAAACTCTTCATGGGCTATGAAATGCCTTTAAAATTATTTCACTTGTGAACTGAGAGTAAATATTAAAGAATCTACCTTAGGCCAAACATTTGTGACCTTGAGATTGAAAGATTTGTGAGAATAAATACGTCTATGATCTACCGAAAGATTGCCTGATTACAATACAATTTGAAAAACTGTCCATTTTCTGGCTGTTACTCGGAACAGACTAAACTTGACACTAACCTTCGTCATAACAATAGAGTACGCTATTATTAGAAGGTGAGAAGAAAAAAAAAAACTCAATCACTTGTACAGACAAGCTTGACAAACCGAATTTCTTCGACAAACGTCTCAATTATACTCTATGCATAGGGATTGTATGTACATATATTTGTGTGTATATAAGTATGAGATATACAGTGCCGGGTTTGCCAATTTCAAGTTCGTACTACTCCCAGAAGGATTTGTATTTTCTAATTCGGCTGTTCCAGTTATAAAACGCATTTATTCCATATTTTTAATTTAAAGAAATTATTTCTTTTCAATTCTATTATGAAAGTTCGAAACTGAAGGCCTGTTTTGCATTTGTGAAAAAGAAAATCTCAAAAGTACTGTGTCAGATAATGATATACGTTTATATGTATATACAAACACACCGACTATATATTTTAGTAAGTGCAACTGACAGCATTATGGGGAGAAAAAAAAAAAAAGAAAAAAAAAAAAATTGAAGTCATGGACAGTTGCTTTCTAACAACAAAATTTCACCCAAAGTTTCAAGATAATGTAAATTTGGTTTGAAACAACAAGTTCAATTGGATACTGTGAAACGTAAGTGACACGATCAATTAAAGTATTTGGGAAAATTATTTGAATAAAAAATATTGCTGCGATTTCTAGATGGTGAAAATACAATACTCATTTTCTTAGTTTGAATTTACAATCGATCGCAACTTTCGACATCAAAAAAAGCAGTCAATTTTGTTGGTGATAATTTGAAAATTCAAAGCTGTAAAGGTTGAAAAATGGAAAAAAAAAAATCGGCAATAACTGTTATATTGAGGGTATAAAGAAATAAAAAGTAAGTTACTTGACGGCTTCTCTGGACCCTGTGAGAGTACAAACACGTTCTGGCAATCCGCCACTCTCTGGCGCCATTTGTATCTTGCACCCAGTTTCACTTTGCAATCTAGTTATTTGTTCTCCACCTCTGCCAATTACTGGAAAATAATAAATGGAGATGACCATTAATTTACAGATAGATAGGGAATCAAAAGCTGGATAGGTCAAAAAATTTTCGACAAATTTATGATGCCAAATGCACAATTATAGGAAAGGAAAAACACCAGGGGACATTCGAATTTCAAATATTCAGTAGATATCATCAAAATTGAACAGAACTTTGTTGAAAAATTTGTTGCACCCTTCGCTAATAACGAAGATAAGTTTTTGTACCAAACGCCACAGTTAACCTTCTGCAACCAGCTAAAGCATCACCCAAGAATTGATAGTCTGAACTATGCCTTTCGCATCATTCGTTGGCGTTGAAAATGTCTGGACACGATGATTTATGGAAGATGATGAAGAGTCGTTTGACCATGGTCTTACTAGGGAAGAGAGGCGGATGACGTTTATACTTACTTAGCCCAACCATTTTGTCTGGGACTCTAATATCCTCATTACAGATACCTCCCATTCCAGCCATGACGGCAGGAGGTGAAGTCGACTGAACAGCCACTCGGGCAGCTACAGCTGCCTGAGCCGCAACTTCACTGATAGAAGTACCAGTAGGTGGGCCCCCCCGTAGCCCAATCATAGGATCTGCTACTAAAGCCGCCACTTTTTTTGCTTCTGGCTCTGAAGAAGTTAAAGAGATCATATTCGCATAAAACAATGTTCAAAAACTTGTGGTTCAACAGTTAGTGAGTAGTTTTAGCGTGCATTTTCATATTCGACCCTATAACAGGAACTCAACAGCTCAAGAAGGGTAGGGATTAAAAAGTAAAATCATCGCATTACGGAAGGATCGTAATATTGAATTTTCAAAAGCCCAGAAAACTAATTTATAAAATTTTAAAATGAAGGCTGAAATATAGAGAAGCAAAAATGCAAATAGTTTAAAGTAAACTACGATTCTGTACTTTCTATACTTTGACTTTTGACATTCTAAAATTCTATGAATTAGATCATCGGTTCATTGAAAATTCTACATTATGATACTTTCATTGTGTAGCTATTCTATTTTTGGAACCTCACTCCTAAAGACGATTGTCGAGCGGTTCTGAAACCAGTACTACCTGACCTTAGTTTCAAATCATTCGAAAGTGTTACCATCTACTCAAGATTAGAGTACCACATAATAAGATAAAACAGAGTCATTGAATCGTGTGACTTATGTTTGTAAAATACATAGATATATGTAATTGCGTATGTAAATATACCTTGCACATTTTATCGATTATAAGTCATTGGATATTGTTGTATATTTTATCAACATTCCAAACTTCAACCTCGTGAAAATTAGTGGATCAATCAATTACAGTAAACGAAACGGACAAAGATAACTTAAAAACAAAAACAATGTATGTATGCTAGTACCTGAAGTGTGAAGAGATTGATTTGCCTCACCTGGACAATCTTCAAGAGGACGCTTTAACTTTGGTTCCGTATTACTTTGAGAACCGGCAGGATTTATTTTAGCTGCAATCTGTAAACAGAAATAACAGCAGTCCGATTACGAACATTATTGTAAAACTTATATCCTTCAAGTTCAGATTCATCATTGCACAGATGTACCTATTCCGATAAAATATCACTTACCCCGACTAAGACTTACAGAGAAAACTATTTTTTACCTAACAATTCTCCTTGGGATTGAAAGAAAAAAAAAAGCTGACAATGGAATGGATGGAGAGATTTTTTATTTTAGGGAACCCAAGTTTGGATTTACCCACTAATTGTGAATGTGGGTCAAGAGTATGAAACTTGTAACTCTGCGAGTTTGAAGCGAGTGATAGTAGTGAAACTTTAAAAAATTAATTATTTTGTGGGTGGCGATTCAATTAACATTTTGAATTTTGTCGACGTTTTAAGGTTTTCCAGATCTACATTATGAAACATCCCTGATTTTCCGAAAAAATTTATATTCCTTTAATAACTCTTTTCATAAGTTACACATGTATTTGTTCATAGTCAAACTGACATATCTGGTTGAGGGATACAAACTAGAACAAATGTTATTGAAAAATTACTAAACCACTTGTCTCGCATTTGTAACATCATTGACGTCAAATTATTTCAACCAGTGTGTGCTATATTGAAGAAATAAGTTACGAGTTCTTATGACGAATGTTAAAAAACAACATTCATTTGATTGAAAATTCCCATCATATATTTTCCCTGACATTCCATCGATTTCTCCAGAGTTTCCAAAATTTCATTGACCAATCGCCAGCCTGATTTTGCAACTACATTCACAAAAAATCTAAAGTATCGGAGTGTGCAAAATATGATTATGTTAATATTGTTAAAGATGTATTACGTTTTACTGAATTTTAATAGTGCATTGTGTATTAAGGGCAGAAAGCTAGCAATCGACGTGAGTGCGATTTTCAGGAGTCCAAGAGGACCCAAAGCTACCGAGGCTCACCAAAAGCGAGCCTCGATATGCCGAGAGTCATCAAGGCTTACCTAAAAATCCTACGATCAGCATCAATCGCCTACCACCCGTAGTGCACACAATACTTTTGTATCCATAGCCTGCATCGAAAGTTTGCCTTTGAGTGCATAATCATTCTCCATTGTTAGGGGAAGTGGGAGTAAAAACATACTTCGAGCCCACTTGTGATATTTTGTAGCCGCCCACTTGTTTCTGGGTGGAAAAAAAGATACTTTGTGCCCACTTTATACGCATAAAAAAGCATGCTTTCAGTGCAGATTGGACGTAAATTATTTTTTAGTAGCGAAATACCGAGTTTGCCCAAAAATGAATTGTTATAAAAACATTATCAACTTTAACCTCATATAATTTGGTTACGGAAAATGTAGCAAATGTAATGACCATTCTATGTTTCTAAAACTGACCAGAGTAACGTCTTTTGCAAATTGCAACATTTATATACTAAATTATTTAACTCAAAATGACAAAAAGTATGTGAATGGTGTTTGGAAACGAAGAGCTCCGTAAGGAAAAAGAGATAAGCAAATTGATAAATGCAGGATGAACCGTCGCTATTCATTGAAATAACGATGTCCAGGTTGTTGTTGAATAGCCGCAAGAAATGAGGGCTGTTCAAGTTGTGATCGATACATTTCAAAATAAACAGTGTGAGTAAGAAGAGTAAATCTATAGTATTGGAATCAAAACATAACGTGTTTGGATTGTAAGTGAGAATGAAACTACGGGTAACAAAACGATGGCCAATTCTGTGGAATTCTGCAGCACCAATTAAAATCAACGTTTCACAATATATCACTATACAACATACATACTAGTAGATTGGCTACTTAATAAACATGGAGATTACTTTTTTACTAGACATGAATATTTCAGCAGACATATCGCAAAGTTACATTTAATGGAACATTGACTCGGGAATAACTGTGAAACAAGTGATTTAGCTAAAAAGTAACGACTACGCGTGTACCGTTTAACCAGAGATATTGAAGAAGTGATACAGCGGAATTAGATTGATATTGACTGAGTAATTTTCTGGCAATAATATATGAGTTGTAATACTGCAGCGTAATTAGGAAGAGTAGCGAGTATATTCGAAGAGAATTAGATAGTTGTTAAAAAAAAATTGGGTCGAAGAAATGGTCCTCGTTATCTAGAGAAATCTAAACATGGATTCAGAGACTCGTAAAACGTGTAAAGCATCTGCGAGGGAAAACGTGCGTGTAGTTGCAGCTATCCCAATTCCCAAGCGAGCAATTGCGAGTGAAGCCGAAATGGAGGTCGGACGGGAGTAGAATCAGTTATCGCGTAAAATGAATATTCGGTGATAATTTGACGTACTTACCTGTTTGGCACGTTGCAGGGCAGCTGCAAACGCGGAACTTTGACTGAAATTTTGTGGCGGAGCGACCGCTGAATAATCACTCATGATGAACCATGAAGGGGAAGGACGATGAAAGGCTCGTTATTTCTCCCTGTCCGTATCTCGCGTAGGCAGAAAAACTTCAGTTACTGTAGTTTTTATTTGGTTGTAAGATGTAAACTCGGAACGCGACTGAACGAAAACCGACGCTACTTTCTTGCTATTTTATTTCACACAAGAATAGCTGGGGCAGTTAGTGAAATCCACAATTAACACCACAACGCGCAAGCGTCAGCATCGGATCATGACCCGCCATAGATAACAAATGCTAACAGATTACGAACCCACCCAAGAAAAGCGTACATCCGGTTTCTTGTTTCCCATTTCTGCCGCCTGCGGCGGGCCCAACAGACAATTCAGAAGGTAGCATCCCACGGCCGTGACTGACGATGAAAATATATAAGGGGCTTTTCACGTCAACTCAATAAACGGTTGACCATGACATTCTTTTGATTTCATCTAGGATTTTTCCAATGCTGAGTATTTTTTTTTTTTTTCTTTCAAACAAATCGAAATGATGTAAGATGGGTTCAAAAATTCATGGTTAAACAACGCTAAAGGTCAACACGCGCTATATCAAACTGGAGCTGAACGAAGCGAAGAGAAGAACGAAGCATGCGGAACGTATCGGAAACAAAGGATCTGAAATTGAAGTATTTGAAATTTTTTTCTAAAATATTTGCAACTTAAAGATGACTTCATAGAAAATGTTGAAAAAATAAATCGGTGTCTTGGACATGTTGCTATCGCCTATAAAAGATTCAATATATGCAGGTGAATATAAACGATACATGAGCGTATAATATTTGATTAATATTCATTTTTGCGTTGTAAAACTTCTGCGTACTCAACAGTGGAATGTCTCAACTTATGAATTTCGCAATGATGACGGTATGTTGCCAACATTATGCATGCGACAGTTGTTAGTTGTGAAGAATTTGTTTTACCGGCATAGTCAGTAACTTGGTTGATAATATGTAAAACGGGTATTACCCCCAAACCCGCTCATACCCGACAGACTGTAACGAAAAATAATCCAGAGCCAACAATCTTTATATGTCACGAATATATGAAAATAAGGTGTGCTCCTACAGCGAACGCAATTTCGTCTGGTTCTCTGCCAACCGTATGGAAGCCATGTTGAAAATATACGACGCCTGCGTCGTATCTTTGTTTACGTCAATTGTTTGCATAATTAAAATTCAATAATGCCGAATTGTTGCATTAAAGCGTGTAAAAATTGGAGTGGAAATACGAAGAACAAACACATTTCGTTTCATGTGTTTCCAAAAAAATATGAATTACGAAAAAAGTGGATCGACAGCTGTGGGAGTGAGAAGATCAACATCGCAAACGGTAATTGTTGAACAATTACTATATTCAACTCTCCTCTATGCAGAATTTGAATATATTGCTAATATTTTTCCAATTAAATAGCTCGTGTCTGCTCTGTTCATTTTGAGGAAAGTTGTTTCGACATAAGGTCGGAATTTTTGCACGAAAATTATGCTTTATCAACTAGAAGGAGGTTACGTGGAGATGCATTCCCTACTAAGTTTTTAACAGAATCGACTGGGGTCAGGTAAGTTACACATGAATAGAAATCTAGATTAATCAGAAAAATAAGATTAATGATGTATTCAATGGAACAGAACATATAGGTAACCATGCTGTTATTATGTTCCAATTTTCAATAAACACAGTAAACGTAGGGCAGCTGTTGTGCAGAATGTATCCAGTGTCTGGAAGGATTCAGCAAAAAAAAGAAGGGTGTCCCTGGAATTTGTCACAATCGACAAAGAGAATTATGCCTCTACGTCAATATCTCATGCTAGCTCAACTACCAGTAATAATATTAATAAAGTCGAAGACAATTGTTCAACGCCAAGCACTTCGACAAGGAAAAAAAATTTTTTGAAAAGTGATGAGACCCATGAAATTTCAGCTAAACCTGCACGTGTAACATCAGACTATGCACAACGTGCATCATACAAAAGTGTCAGGTATGGAATGTGATAAATTTTTCATATTTTAATCAATATGTTCAAGTGCATTTACTGACGGTGAAATGATTAAAACTATTTACAAAACGCTACTTTTTTTATTTCAAATACTACAAATGCTTCTGTGCTGCAGCACTTCTTTTAAATAATTTACTTCATTTCCTATACTTGAATTTGATATTTACAACTGTAGAAAACTTCACTTACTCTGATTAATATCAACATTATTTTTTATCAAATTTCAATAAAAATGTTATCATATATCTGCGTAATGAATATCGAAGAATGTAATTGATTTGATCAAATTTATATTTCTATAGATCTGATGGAGTACAAACTTTGAACTGTGAGAACAGTAAATGTCAACATCTAGAAAGGTTAGTACAACACGTTCATGAAACGGATTTTTATAAAGCTTCATGATGTTCCACTTTTTAATTTTACTCTTTTTTCCTAGATATCAAAGTTGCATCGAAGAGAATATTAAGCTGCATGAAGAAATAAAAAAATTGAATCGCCAACTCTGCAATCAAGAGAAAGATATTGAAGAACAAGTGAGAGATAAAATTCTTCAATTGCTTGATCCAATCTTCACTCCTGGACAGATCAAAAGACTTTTGCGTCCAAATCAAACAAAAGTGATGTGGTCGCTTGAAGATATAGCCTCCGCTATCGAATTTCATTCCATCAGTTCAAAAGGATACAAGTATTTGTTGAAGAAAAATTTTCCTCTACCTGGATTGTCAACATTGAGGAAATGGGCGGCTAAAGTTGATCTGAGTAAAGAAGTACTTGACGTTCATGAAGAAATAAGTACATGAACCTTCTAGTCAAAAAAAAAACTTCGTATCTAGAGGCTCAATAAATTATTCTGTGAGGTCTATAATGCATACAAGTGTATATATGTGTGAAAAAGTGAAGAGCGAAATATTGTAGAGCGATTAGTCAGTTGGCCTATCCACTCGTTCAGAACATACCTGTGTATGTACAACTTAGAATATATATAGTTATACATATCAGAGTACCGCATATAATCACCCTGTATTCCTTATACTCAATCCACTGCATATCCGCACTCTAGTTGATATTATAACACAGCATATTGAAATAGGTAGAAAGTTTGAAAAGCGTGTTGTCTACACAAAACGTACCAATTAGCTGTGATTCGAGGACTATTCAACCACTGGAAGCAACCCGGTTTTTACAAATTCAATGAATCACTCATAAAGGAAATTGTGAATGATGTTATAGCTCAGTTATACGGCCACGCTTACATCGGTGTGGCTGTTACAATAGACCTGGGGTCATCCATATTCGCATTTAAAATACTCTAAACATTGGAATTTATGACGATCAAAGCTGTTTTTCTTCACTCATCCTCGTGATAGTATACTGAAAATTTTTGTATTTAGTGATCAGCCAGATCTACATAAAACCAATCATAACTTTGTCGGTGATGGATTCTATAATGATGGCACATTATTGAATGAAAAGTGCCTGGAAGAATTAATGAATGAGAATCTCGAGTACCTGATAGATCAGGGAAAATAAATAAAATTTTATACCTACCTTTTTGTACATAAATATAAAGTATTATAAATAATTATTTTTATTTTTCTTAGCAAACGAATTTTTTTAAAGATAAAAACAATGACTACGGCTATCCTTCATTCACCCATATCTTAAAGATTGTATACTTATGAAAAATATAACAAATTTTACTTATTTTTAAATCTAACTGATTCAATTCTGTTAATAATCTCAAAAATATATTATCAATACATATTTTTATTACTTAATGTTTATACTTTGTTTAATTTTTTAATAAAAGTACTATGAATAACGAGGGTGCATTGAATGTTGATAAATGCGATTAGTTGAAAATCCAAGATGGCCTTCATACGGTCGGCGCACGTATTGTTTCTCGGAGAGGGCTGCGCCGAACACACCTTATTTTATATTTTCTTACTACGTGTATGGTCTAAGCATCATATCTTCCGCTGTGAGCAGCGCCCACGGAGTAGTAGGAAGGAGACAATACTCGAGCAGCACTTGGCTTAAAAGCTGGCCCAGTTTTTGGGGCAACGTAAGAAGAATTATCAAGGTGCGATTTAAGCGCCTCTTGCGGTGTAAGCCCGTATAGCGCACTCACCCCCTTCCCCATATGATCTTAGGATTCGCCGTTTGCAAACCTTTTCCTCGGATTTAATGTCGGTTCAGATTAGAAAAGCAATCACTCGGTTTTTACTGTTTTTTAGTTACTTCAGATGCGTATTTTACGAATTTACGGAGTATGTTTATAAAACGGAGGCCTATAGGTTACGATTGCCGCCCTTTTTTTTTACATTTTATAGCGAAAATTTCACTTTTTTCCGTAAGAGGCGCTCAAATCGCATTTAGACAATTCCTCTTACGTTACCTCAAAACTGGGGACAAGTTTTATCGCAGAGTGTTGTCTCCTTCCTACTACTCCGTGGCAGCGCCTATCATCCGCGGCTTCTTTGAAAATACTGACGCAGAATTCGTAAACAGCCTCTGCTCGCGCTAATTGCACGGCGAATTGTGCGCATATTGCGCGTGGAAAGTAGTGCCACTATGGCCACTCGCCCTAAGTACTACTCATTACAAGGTCATAGCAAAGAAATTACCTCGAATGCGAGGGAAACATGGTCATAGGAATAAATAACCCACCTCGATTTATGTTAGGCCGTGCCAAACTCTGTTTTAAGCATACGAGCGGGCTTAACTTTTTCACTAATTTTATAGCTGTTATAAAGAAACGAAATGCTGAAAATCCTCTTGCAACGTGACAACGAAGTCGCCATGTGTAAGCTGTGCTTGGGCGGAGCGAAAAAAATGTTACTCTCTCACTCAGTATCCCCCATACGGCCAGAAGTTGTATACTGAAATTCTGTAGAAAACACATTCGAAAGAAATTTTTCACGACCATGTTTCTAGGTTCCTAGATGACCATTGAATTTGAATATTCTTCATCGATTTTGGGTTTTATAGCGGATGCAAGCCCCCCAGTTTCCAATGTACCAATAAGGAGATGCCCTGGTTGATTTTGACGTTAACGTATATATCTTCAGATACCGAAGTCCACGTATCTCAATCTTAAAAGGGGGCTTCACACAATTCTTAATAAAAACACTCCATTACATTTTCGTTTGACGTAGAAATAAAGAAAGGCATGAATTCTCCGAATTTACTATTGCGATTTCGTAGAAGCTGTGCCATTGTGTTTGAAGATCTATATTCTTCATGCAGTCAACGAACGTGCGTACAGATTTTGCAGCAAAATGAAATCAATGCTTGCAGAGTTGCTAGCAATATTAGAATAAGGTGGGTCCTCAATTCTTATCAAAATGACAATAAACTATTTTAACGAGAGTTTGCAACAAAACCCAAACAGCTAAACCTAAGCAAGTCTTGCTATGCTACAAAATAACTCAACAATTATTGTTGTACACTTGCTGCACACTGATTATATTCAGAAAACATTCGGCATAGAAGCAACAATAATTGCAGGAAGTGAAATACTTTTTGCCCAGGACACTTTGTTGTCGGGGCCAACTACGTTTGTTAATGAATTACACGTATTAAAACATAATAAATATATCATACGCATTGTTTTACGGGGTGTATTAAAATTGGTAATTCTCGAATACAGAAATGAGTTCGTCTCGGTGAACAAAACCGGAAAACGCTAAGAACCTGAAGCGCTAGTCCCGAAAGTTGAGATCCAACAGGTAGAGGATCTGGAGCACAGAAAATATGAAGCGTTAATCCTGGAATTAAGACTCACCAAGAACCTGGACATTCAGAAATACAGAGCGCTAGTCCTGGACTCGCTAGATGTGATCTAAACTTGGAGCTTTTTTGGAGTACACGCTGCGGCTTTCGCAAATGAATACTCTTATCGAGTACTAATTATACTCAAAACCTCAACCCGATTTGAACATCCCACAGCATTAACGTGAAAATGTTTCTCCGAGGAATTTTGTGGTCGTTAACACAGCATGAAGTCATGACCAAACTCAGCAGCCAAGATTATGACTATTGCAGGACGCGTATAAAAAATCTGGGTACATTGCGACCTCGTTATTGCATTACAAGAATTAAGAATTTCGACGTCTTATTAGTTTTAGAGCCTATTTTCTAGCCATAGTATTTTAGTACATTGTTCTCTGTTAGATTAACTTGCTGCCGTGTGTTTAGTTTATATTGTATGATGTGCATTAATTCTTAGAGGACGTACCCAGCTAAACTGTAACAAAGTATTATATTCCATGAATTTTTATGGCTCTACTTTATCCAAAGCCTATTCTCCTCTTCTCCAACGAGACGAATCTGCACGCACTAATCCTGATTTTCTAAAATAATTGATTTTTGGTTTTTACACCTTATTTTTACTCCTATATTATGTTTTACACTAAGCTAAAAATAATCAGAGCATCGATTAATCCAATCCAAAAAAATAAGCTAACACTACTCGATTGATTCGGTAAATATTAATCGATTACCGATTATTTCGTATTTTTTGAAACGGTGCATATGAAACCAAAATTTTGTAAATTTCAGTATTAGTCTTAAAAACGGAAAAGTTTTTTGGTAATTTACAGTTTCATTCAATATATTTTTCAATTTCAGCTCAAAATATGCATTTATCGTTCACTTATTATATCAAATAGATACTTACAATTAGTAACTAAGACAATGATAATAATTGATGCTTTAATCACATCAATTGATATTGTATTGCATCGTTCGTGAGCGTTAAAAAGAGAAACCGATTGTGAGGAAAAATAATCAATTATACTCAAGTAATCGGGGAAAAATAATCGATTATTTTTAGTCATTCTTAGGATATACGTAATGGGAATACTTGGAGTGTGAAGCTTGTAACATTAATAAATAATCTGTAATATTTTTTTGATGAAATTCTCCAACCATTTTGAGCCTGTATATAATATTGAAAAATGTGCGCAGTAAACTTTATTGGGAACAATTTTCCTTGGATGATGCCATAAACACCATTTAACTATTCTGGTCTCGAACCAGCTCACTTACAGCTTTACTAAGAATCTATAAGTGGCATTCATGCGGGGAGACAGATTAAATTACATAATTAATTGCGTATTTTGCCCAACAACACTGTCGTACGTTCTAATTTCTCTACTACGATTTTGTCCTATAACTTTTGTTCTAAAGTGTAGTAATTGGCTGGAGTGCCTAATCAATGAGATACAAAGGGTTAAAGTTCACGCCAACTAACGGGCTCGCTTCGGTCACTGACATCGTTAGCTTCATTCACGGGGTGTTCCAAGTTCTAATGAAACAACACTCATCTCAACGGATTCAACGAAAAAAGGCTCGGTAGATGAAAAAATTCCTCTGCCACGTGGATGTCTGGAGCAACTTTTCAGAGATCAGTGAATATCAGAAAAAGTCGCCTATAGAAAGAAATCTGCGAAAGCGTTAAATTACCCGTCCGGAGGTCGTTAACATATGGATTGTAAGTCAGTTTTTAATCGAATCAATTAGCGGAGGATCAATCGCGTGCGTTTATCAATTAGCTTATTTGCTATACATTGATACAAAGTTTATCATTCTGTACTCTACAGCTATGTATCTCATAACTTGATGTGGTCTCGACTTGTATATGACGAGATCAAACATTCTTGAGTTTTGTACGAAAACTTATAACTAATTGTATAAGACAGGTCCACGTGATAATATAGACTCTTCAATTCAATCGATAAGTTCTTCCATATTTCGTAACAAAATCACCTTGCTTCACTGGGTATAACTGTCCGAAATGACTGGATGTAAGCTAGAGATTCACAATTCTAGCTTCACAACGCGAAGCTAGTGAAAGCAATCTAAGTCATAAGTTGATTTATTTTGATAAAGCAGAGTCGTTGTTCTGTAACAGCTGGAATGGGTTTTCATCAAACAATCAATTTAAATGTGACTATGTGTAATCATTGCGTGCCAGATTCAGGCTGCCAATTCTGGCGAACAAGTTATATCTGACAGTGAGAGATACCTTGAGTCGATGGGCGAAACTTTGGTTACTTTACAAGTAGAAGATTTATTTTAAAAAGAGCAAACTGGTAAATCTACCAAGATTTGATCGAAGATTTCAAAGTCAACCCTAAACTGAAATCCTGAAGGCATAAGAACTGACTCCAGGAACGTTACTACGATCCTGACCTTAATTTGAACTACTGTTTGTTCAGAAAATCAAGAGAAGGCTTCCGCAAATTTAAACTGGGATTAAGAACGAGTGGATTCATACTGTGAACCAGGAAGGATAAACGTAGACGAATAACGTTTGGTACAAAATCATGATTCGCATGAAAATTTAAGTATGCAAAAGATTTGCAGAGAAGACCTACGGAAAATAATAATAAAATCGTTGATAGTATACTTTCAGGTACGAAAATCTATGAGATAAAAGAATACAAATTCCGCAAAATACAATAAACTATCCGACGACATATAGTAGCAGTTTG
Source organism: Neodiprion virginianus (assembly GCF_021901495.1). NCBI lineage: Eukaryota > Metazoa > Arthropoda > Insecta > Hymenoptera > Diprionidae > Neodiprion > Neodiprion virginianus. The sequence goes on along the minus strand of NC_060878.1, from coordinate 14,825,765 downwards.
GTGACTAAGAGGCGTGCAATTGATCTGTGGTTGTCGATAGATTGTATATGTAAGGAATGAAGTAATCTCACCCTATATATGGTGAGAAATCCATCTGTTATCTGAATCAGGAGCAGTAGATGCTGAATTGTAATTAAAGCCACGTGTGGAATGCGTCTAGAATCACCCAGAACTCATTGCCTAGCCATCGTCACGTTAATGGCGAAGACGTCGAGGGTCTCAATATGATGGCGGGTGGGGGAAGACGCCGTCGGAGTAGTCATCGAGCATTGAACGAAATCTAGGTCCTAGTTTCAGTAGAGGGTTTGTGACACGGAAATAAGCGTCGCGGACGTGCTCGGATTGCAGATTCGAAGTCGAGCCGAATTGAAGTTCGAATTCGAGCATTTGCAACGTAACGCAACGCCAGTTCTTCGCGCTAACCCGACACTCGTCGACAAGGAAGTCCTTTTTGGCGGTGTAGGACAATGATTTCAACATTGCTGAATTAGTTAGGAGCATGCGAGTCGACTACCTGTCGCAGCCATGGACGTCGCTGTTCTGCGTCCGGATAGCCATCTTTCTCTCCATCATGTGTCTCATCTCGAAACCGGTGGTAACCGGTATCACTCTTCAGGACATAGGTGAGTCCGTTCTTCCCCTATTCTGGTAACCACTTTTTCATGCTTGAATTCTTACGAACTTCCACCCTTCCTCTAAGAATCATTTTAAACGGTTAATTATACGAATTTTGAAAGATCCTGAAATTTAACGTGCTCGAAAAGCTGTAAGTAGTAAGGAGATACGGTTTACTATTGATCGTTACTAGTTTATACGACGTTCCTTCTTTGATATAACTGTGTATAAACAAGCACATATTTCATGATACTTGAAGTGAGATAAGTGAGGCTGCAGTCGCACTTTTCATGCTTTGTATGTACAAAGTGACATCGAACAGATTGCTTTGTGACATTTGAAAGGGATTGGAACTCTAGACTTGATGGATGTCACCGGGATCCTGCAGGAACCTGCAGGAGTTAATGTATCCATGGGACGATGTGATTCGAGCAAGGGGGCATACGACATTTCAGCAGCGGAACTTCTAACAGTTGACACTGCGACACTATTTCCAAATGAATTTCCTCAAGATTTTTCAATTCTTGTAGTCACCAAGCAAAAACCAGGTGAATTTGAAAGGGTACGCATAACTTGTAAATTTCGTAATACTTTTTAACCGATTTCTCTTTAAATCGATAGGAAGCCGCGATGCCGCGATACTCACGATTTACAGTGACTTCGGCGACGAGCAACTCATGTTGTCTCTAGGAGACGATGTAACTCTTCGTTACGGTAATCTCAATGTCGAGAGTGTTTCATTTGGTGTAAATGTTTCGAATGGAGAATGGCATCGTCTTGGATTAAGTATCAAAGGGGACGCAGTCACTTTAATTGTTGATTGTAGCCTTCAGATAACAAAAGAGTTACGTAGAAATCTTTCCATACCCATTAGTACATCTGGAATAATTATTGTTGGCCGACAATTGACAAACAAGAATGTGTATACGGTAAGTACAAGCTTTTTACCCTGACTAGGGCAAAGCTTTTCACAAACGATGAGCGCATAGTAATTTTTCAGGGAGAGATCGAGCTTTTGAAGCTTGCTCCAAACCCAGATGCAGCCTATGAAATCTGTACAGTTTTTGCTCTAAATTGCGGCTACCAACATCGCCGACCACCAGCTCCAACAATTTCGCACGACACTCATATTCCCGGTCGTATTTCTGGCTTCGCTAGTTCTTCAGACTATCAGTCTAGATTTCACGAAAGTTCATCTGTCGAAGCGTTTCCGACTTCTAATCAGCAGTTTAGCCAATCTAGCAACACTGACGGTAGCAGCTTTGAGATATACGGAGTCGATAGAGACCAAGAAAGTATGATGGAAAGGAGAGGATCAGCGGGAAGTTTCGTCCGACAAAATTCATCTGCATCTTATGATGGATCAATTGATCAGGAATACGAGGCGGAAAAAGACGAAGACGAGGACTACATTTACGCCCCCATAGAGCCTAACACAACCCTAGGCGAACCTCCAACTACAATATCACCGCCGAATGATACGTTCGTGAGTTACATCAAGGTTACAAATACATTCTCCACTCTGTCTTCAAAAGGTATAACACTCCTTCTTTCAATCCAAGTAGACCGAAATTGAGGAATCGACAACAGAAGAATACGATACCAGCGAGAGTACCAATTCTGGTAGAACACCGCACTATTCACCGACCGAAAAATTCGATGTCTACGGTTACTACACCATCCCTGGACCGCCGGGTCCCCGCGGTTATCCAGGGCCAGTTGGAGCACCTGGATTACCGGGGAAGAAGGGTGAACCTGGAAGAGACGGTCTCTTTGGGATGCAAGGTGCACCAGGACCTCCAGGACACGTTTTCATGATACCAATGAACCAACAAGGAAATGACAAGGGGCCAGATTCACAGCCTGAAGCCTTCCGGCAGATGTTGTCTCAGCATATGATGTCCATGCGTGGCACTGAAGGCCCGATGGGACTGACTGGTATTCCGGGGCCCGAGGGACCACCTGGTTCTCAAGGGCAAAAAGGTGAACCAGGATATATTGGGGAATCGGGACTGCGGGGCGAAAGAGGCTTGCCTGGATCCCCCGGGAGGGAAGGACGACGCGGGCGTCCTGGAAGAGACGGCGATAGAGGTCTTACTGGTCCCCCGGGAATGAGGGGAGAACAAGGTTTGCCAGGTCTACCTGGTCTCCCTGGAGATAAAGGTGAGAGAGGCTTTCAGGGCGGCAAGGGAGATCAAGGACTTCCAGGGCACGAAGGAATGCAGGGGGAGGATGGTGTACCAGGCCTGCCAGGTTTACCTGGAGAATTAGTGAGTTATAGATTACTGTGATGAAAAATTTTTCTGAATGCTTGTACATGATACATACCAATTTTGGTCTGCTGGTTCGTATCAACTCCGTTTTTACGCTTCACATAATGATTTTTTTTATTCATGGAGAATTTCTCAGAATAGCTATATTAAAATAAATACTTTCATCAGTTTCAAAGAAGTAATCTAGTAAATTCATGTTTGCTTTGTTGGTATGAAGATGCAACCTTTGACAGTGTGATGAAAATCTCAGAAAAGAATGCCTGGAATTCCTTCAAAACTGTTGTTTCTAAATTCTTCGGCAACGTAAAAGATCCTAATTATAATAACATTGTCCAAGAAATGTACAAATTTAGTGTGTAACATGGGTCTGAAAGTTCACCTTATATGGCATTATTCACTTTATTGGCACTAGTTTTTATGTATCGTAGTATTACAAGTCTGAGGAGGGGGGGGGGGGGGGGGGGGAGTATAGTATAATCCTGATTTTATTCCTAAATTCTACGTTCTCTAACACCAAAGCTCACGGAAAAAATCAAGGCAACAAAAAAAAAACTTTTTATCGTTGAACTGTGCAGTATTTTTTTATAAACTTTAGATATAAAAGTATATCGAATTTTTCAACAAAAATTTGTTTTCGTGCATGAAATCAAGGGTCCCAGAGGATTTATCGGTCCGCGTGGGTTTCCCGGACTCCCAGGGAACCCTGGGATTCCTGGTAGTGAAGGAGCACCTGGGACCAAAGGTAATACTGGCCCTGCTGGTCAACCTGGACCACCAGGTCAGTCTGGACCGATGGGGCCAGTAGGAGCTCCTGGTCCACAAGGAGTAATGGGGCCCACTGGTCTAGTGGTAAGTGTACTAAAAACTATGCCTCACGATCAAAAATAACGAGGTTCTTTTTTTGTGTAGGGTCCTCATGGAAAATCCGGAATGCCGGGACTACCAGGAGCAGATGGTCCCCCTGGCCATCCTGGAAATCCAGGGATGCCAGGTTCAAAGGGTGAGCAAGGTCCTCAAGGTCCGCAAGGACCAATCGGATTCCCAGGCAACCGCGGAGTAAAAGGTGACGAAGGCAAGAGAGGCGCAGTCGGAGATCGAGGTGACAAGGGAGAACGCGGTATGGAAGGCGAAAAGGGAGACTTGGGTACGAAAGGTGAGCCAGGACAGTCTGGACCTCAAGGTATACCTGGCCTCGAGGGTCTGGAAGGTCCTAAAGGGTTTGAAGGACCACGAGGCGAAACAGGACAACCTGGACTTCCTGGGGAAAAGGGAAAAATTGGAATACCCGGATTCGCTGGTTATCCTGGTAATGCTGGAGAGAAGGGAGATAAAGGGCAGGCGGGTAGGTCTGGACCAGCTGGAGATAAGGGTGAAAGGGTGAGCTGGTTAAGAGTCTAAAATGTGTTTCGAGTAAATCAAAAATCATCTCCAACACTGCTAGTTGCCTTTCGTTACGAAGATCTGATTTCAATGGTATAAATTCCTTTTGACACAGGGTAACACCGGAATGTCAGGCGAGCGTGGCGAAACGGGCCCAAGAGTAAGTTGATACTATTTACGGTATTCCTCATCAAATTCCGAAATTTCAGTTAGAGTTTTATCAAAATATTTTGTATTGATAAAAATATTTTTTATCGCAGGAATACCAAGTTTTATTCAATAAAGTGTGTTTATAAAAATTTATATATTTTACATTTTACTCCATTATTTTGAATTTTACTCCCCAAAACTCAATAAAAAAAAAAAAAATTAAACCATGTCGCGTATGTACAATGACAGAAGAATGTAACTTTTAAATAACTTTAACCTAATGCTTTTTTCCAGAAACTCATTTCAGTGCTAAAAAAAAACAGCCGCACACATATTAGAAGTGTTCCCATGTTTCAAAAACTGAAATTTGGGTTCAAATCACATTCAATGATAAATCGAATATACGTAAAACGGTGAGGGAATGATTTTATTTTGTGATACATTTTTAAAATTGATTATCCGTTTTATGTATTTGTCGTGGTGCAATAAAAACTTTGACATACAATTTCGAATTCTATCCTCAATTCACACACTCAACAACAAACACTCAATTTCGAATATTTAATCATTAAGAATATTGAATTTTTTTATTATTGTTCTCGGACTAACGGTTTAATTTAGTGAAGGTTTGGAGTAATAAATTGACCAAATTTTTTTCTGTGCTGATATCTCGGTATTTGTTTTTGACAATCTTAGTAACTTGCATATAAATAAAAATGTTATATCGAAGTCGCACTTAAGTTCGGACTTAAATTTCGGAATTTGATGAGAAATATATATAAATGTATTCGATACAGAATTTTATTGACTTCAATTCCTCATATATCGTGATACGACCTATTTGTGATGTAACCAACAAGGGATTCCGTGGTGCTCGCGGTCGGCGGGGATCTGAGGGATTACCTGGTCCCAAAGGGGATACCGGTCAACCAGGACCACCGGGACTCCAGGGAGAAGCTGGTCCTCCAGGTATGGAAGGACCCCGTGGATTCATTGGACTTCCGGGTCAGCAAGGCCTTAATGGCAAGGTTGGGATTCCTGGGGCACCTGGAGAACGTGGGTCTGCTGGAAAATCTGGGCCACCGGGACCACCTGGTGTCCCCGGTGTAGTTGGGCCACCTGGCCCTTCTGGAGAACCTGGACCACCTGGAGAGCCTGGAACTCCTGGAAGTCCAGGCTTGCCAGGAGAGCCCGGAATGCCCGGCGAACAAGGCAAAGAAGGCCCGCCTGGACCGATGGGACCTACAGGGAAAGAAGGATCTCCAGGTCAAAGTGGACTACCTGGTTTTCCCGGAGAAAGGGGAATGAATGGCTTACCGGTGAGCATATTTCAATAAATGTGGATAAATTCACGTTTTACGACTCGTAGAATATTCTAGGAATACCGTAGTTCGGAAGTAAATATGATCGCTAAATGAATTAGAACCTTACATTTTTTGTAATGAATCTTGGTATGAAATTGTTAACAGGGTATAGCAGGCTTGAAAGGTGAAATGGGACCTCTCGGACCACCTGGTACAACTGGTGATAAAGGTGCACAAGGTGAGCCTGGCAAAGATGGCCCACCTGGCTCAGAAGGGCGGCAAGGTCCGAAAGGTCCGCCTGGAGCAGTTGGCCTCAAGGGTGAAATGGTAAGTTTAGAGACTAGTAATCATCAGTTGAAAAGGAACAGATTTGGTTATGACGATTTAATTGTTTAGGGCGAACCTGGTTTACCAGGGCCAACCGGTCGAGATGGTTTACCGGGTTTGCGAGGTCTGCCTGGCCCTCCGGGACCGGTTGGAGTTCCTGGTGAGGACGGAGATAAAGGAGATATTGGGCCTCCTGGTGAAAAAGGGTTCAAAGGTTCTCAAGGAGAAAGTGTGAGTCCATAAAATGTACTAAATCGTTTGTATAAGTGTAGGAAATCGTAATAGTCTAGTTTGAGCAACTACCGAATCAGTATCTCTAAATTTTCTATAATCAATTATATGTATATTAATTTCAACTAGGAATGCTCTTCGAATGGCCCCGCAGAAATTTGGGCGACATATTTTTTTTAGATTGCTAAAGATTTAAATGTATTATAGTAGCCAACAGGACTCAGGACCAGTGTTATGCACGACTGATTACTTTGTGCAATTAATTACATCGAAATTACTAATTACACTGGTAATTTGTAATCAAGAGAAAATAACATACTAATTACATTTTAAATTTATAATTAAAAAAATGTCTGTGACAAATTACGAATGTAATTAGTATCGATTTTGCTTCTAATTATAAATTACAAATGTAATTAGTATCGCTTTTTCTCCTAGTTACAAATCCCAATAGTTTTTTTTTTTTTTTTAAATAAAACATGAAAATGTAATTAGAATCGATTTTTCTTCTTCGCAAACTACGGATGTACCTGGAACCTTTTTTTTATTACAACGCAAAAATAAGTAATACGCATCGAATTTTGGTGTCATTACATTTTCCGAATGTAATTGTTGATATCATTTTTTGAAATAATTACAATCAGGATCATAGGGTCAGGGACATAGGTGTCATAGGGTGATATATGAGTGACTGTGTGGTTGATTATGAGTCAACAAATATAGATCACTTAAGGTATTCAGGTAACTCGAAGTATTCTCATTCCAAGGAAATATGTATAATTTCAAGTATTCATTGGGTCATATGTGGATGAGTATGAAGAATTCCGATATATTTTTGGATCATCGCAATGACTTTCATGCTAAAATAAAATTAATTGTACTAAATATTGTTTTAAAAATATGGTAAAAATGTAATTAAATTACACAAACGTAATACCAAACGCTCAAAGTAATTTAATGGATTTGAATTGCAACTACTTACATAATAATTAAATGGACTTTTATTGCAAATGCTCAAAGTATAGGTATGTATCGTATATTTATAGATCAAAAGGATTTTAATTACAAAGTCATGGATAGATGAATGATGAAATTAATTGTGATTTTTTTGTAGAGGCCAATTTGCAAGTTTCAACTTACAGTTTGTTTCACACTTTCGCATAAACTCTTTGTTGGTCTTCACAAAATTTCACAATGCCAATCATCCTGTAATGTAATTCGCAGAAAATTAAAGCCTGATACTAAATTACGCAAACACAGCTTTTCCAAAAAGCTCTAAGCTCAATAAATTTCGAGTACTTGAATCCATTTTTACATGGAATGACCCGTAAGTACTCTAAATCATTGATATTCGGTTACAATCCCTTATGCATGTGCCCTTGAAGCAAATTACATTTATAATTTGTAATTAGAAGAAAAGTCGATACTAATTACATTCGTAACTTTTAATTGAAATTTTTCTAATTACAAATTGTAATTTTAATTAGTAATTTTTATTCTTCTAATTGCAAAATAAAATTGTAATTATTAATTTTCTTTATTTTACATTTTTAATTTGTAACTAGAATATAATTAATTAAAGAAACGCCCGTCCACGGTGGGCTAACAACAACCAAAAAAAGAAAATATGTATGTAACCTAACTCCGCGTTGAAACGTTGAGTTCTAATTTTACATGTAGTTTATAGATTGAATGCAACTAAGCGACTAATTATAGTTCCTTGAACTAGGGCCCAGCAGGTCCGCCTGGTATACAAGGAATGAGAGGCGAGCCTGGACCGACGGGACCATCCGGCGAAAAAGGACCTCCAGGAGAAATCGGAAGGCAAGGAAGTAAAGGAGAAGAAGGTCCTATGGGCGTTCCTGGTCCAGCAGGGCCAATCGGGTTGCAGGGTTTACCTGGACCAACAGGTATAAAAGGAGATATCGGAGACGATGGGCCCACAGGTCCAGTAGGTCCAGCTGGAACTCCTGGAGAACAAGGGTCAAGGGGGCCAAAGGGAATAGAGGGTGTTCAAGGACCTCCTGGTTTTGAGGGTCGACAAGGCGACAAGGGAGATGCAGGGACTCCTGGACCTCCAGGCCCCCCTGGTATTGAGGGAAAACCGGTAATATATTATACGAATATTACTGACTCATGTTGCGACTATGGACAACTAAAAGTTTCAATCAACAGCGGAAAAATTTACATTCAAACGGTGGAGCAAAAGTTATAAGCTTATAAAATATCAAAAAACATTTCATAGGGTGAGCGAGGCGCGGTAGGCCCGAAGGGTGAAGAAGGTAAGGCTGGCCCAGTTGGATCACCAGGAGGACCTGGAATCAACGGGCCTGAGGGTCCGAAAGGGCACGCGGGTGCACCAGGATTTCCAGGACCACCAGGCGAGCCTGGCATAATGGGGCCAAAAGGAGAGCCTGGTAAAGACGGAGACGAAGGTCGGCCTGGAGAAGCTGGAGCAACAGGTGAAATGGGATCACCCGGAAAAGAGGGAGAGCCAGGACCGCCAGGAAAACCGGTAAGGTTTTATTTTCGCCAATTGATTGGAAATGACTTGTCATGGTCATTTTCGTCGTCTGAAGGGTCCCGAAGGGCCAGCGGGAATGCAAGGCAACACAGGATTGCCAGGTGAAAAAGGAGATCTCGGACCACCAGGAGCCCCTGGTTTACAAGGACGGATTGGACCACAAGGTGAGCCAGGGCCACAAGGGTCATCTGGACCTAGAGGACTACCAGGTGCAGCCGGGGAAAATGGGCCGCCAGGTTTGTCGGGAGCAGTTGGTCAGCCTGGTAAAATAGGAGCGTCCGGCCCCAGGGGACCAAAAGGCGACCGTGGACGCCGAGGGCCGAAAGGCCACCGTGGTGAACTCGGGCATATTGGAATTAAGGGAGACCAAGGCGAAAAGGGAGAAAGAGGTCCGAAAGGGCCAGTTGGACCGGAGGGTGCGAAGGGCGCTGTAGGTCCACAAGGTTTGATGGGACCAAAAGGCAACGATGGTCCCCAAGGTTTGCCTGGCTTGGAAGGTCCACCTGGATTAAAAGGCATGATGGGTGGGGAAGGCACGAAAGGAGATGCAGGTCCGCCAGGTCCCCCAGGACCACCCGGACCCCCAGCAGAACAACTAATGATTCCACCGGAGCTGTTTTTACAGAGGGATGAATTTTCGGGTAGAAAGCAAAGAGACGTCGAACCAAAGTTAGTATCAACCATTTTTTCTGACAACTTTTGGCAATCCAGCTTTTTTCTCAATGTGTGTTTTTCGATGTAGGAATGACAAGGATGACGTCCAGGATAACATAAAGAATCACAGCGAGGAAGAATTGGGGCCAAAATTCATCGATATGTACAGTTCGATATACACTATGCGGCAAGAATTAGATCGCATACGTAAACCAATGGGTACCAGGGAAAATCCAGTGAGGACATGCAAGGATCTGTTTTATGGACATCCTCAATTTTCAGATGGTACAGTTTGCATTAGATAAAATAATTGGCATTCATCGGTTGCGACATTGCTGTCGATAGATAAAATTTTGTGACAAGATGTAAATAAGTTTGGAAAGTCAACGAAGCTAAGATAGCCATTGTCATTCAAAAGCACTCTTGATACTCAGGTTGGTACTGGATTGATCCAAATATTGGAATGCCGGATGATGCGGTATACGTTTATTGCAATATATCAGCTTCAGGCGAAACTTGTGTGTTTCCCGACATGCACAGCAGTCAAATGCCGAACATTCCGTGGAGAAAGGAAAACGAACACGGCGACTGGTACTCGAATCTTCGCGGAGGTTTCAGAGTAAGATATTCGTACTAATATCACTGTATTACAAATAATACGGTACGCGTCTCGACACTCCGAGAACATAACGAGTAGTGACGCAGTCTCAAAAATTGTTCGCTGCTACATTCAAAGGAAGTAAACCAGCATTGAATCAACAAATTATGTCAAATACTCATCACTTTTTATCACCTTTCACAGATAACATACGAGAGCATTGGTGTCGTCCAGATGAATTTTCTACGACTACTGAGCCAAGAAGCATATCAGAATTTCACCTACACATGCATAAACAGCGCTGGATGGTACAGCGTACCTGGATATAATCACGACTTAGCTCTGAAACTTCTTGGTGAAAATGAGGATAAGTTCTCCTACGGTGGAACACGACCTAGCGTAATAGTTGATGGATGTAAAACTCGCAAAAGTAAAAGTGAAACAGTGTTTGTAGTAGCAACTAAAAAACTAAAACAACTTCCGCTAATTGATTTTTATCCAATTGATTACGGTTTACCTCATCAAGCCTTTGGTTTTTCGGTAGGCCCCGTATGTTTCAAATAACCATGAATATTATCAAATCATACTAGGTATGTACTCACATATTACTAGAAAATGCCTAAACTAAAGTAGCTGCATATCACCGATAAATGAATTACTAACTAAACAGGGTATGCCAATTAATATGTATTAGGCATAATCTGCATGCTTTACTTCTGTTGTAAGCTTTTCATACAAATATCACCAAATCAGTACTCAAAACCTCAGTGAATCGATTAGCATTAAGTGATCCATATAAAATATAGATTTACTTCGGGATCATTAGCATGAACCTTTACAGGAAGGTGAATGTATAGATAAAACTATCATAATTGTTTACTGAGCACTTAAGGTCATACAAATTCTTCCCGGATCCAGCGATATACATATAGCATTAATCTAATTATTGTGTTCTGTACAGTTAGTACTTTCATCTACAGATTAAATGTCGTATAAGATATATCTACTTAAGATAAACTCACTCATTTCCATTGAGACAATTCATACGACGTGCACTTTATCTTAAGCAACAATTTGGTAATTGTATTTTTCCGTTAGGCTAATCTCTATCCAATTAAATCGTGAAATCATCTTTATGGGTTGATGAAGATTCCTAAGATGAGCATTGTAATGGATTGATGTTCATTTTTACAAGTATGCCCGGCGTGTTTAATCCCGAATCTCCTAGGCATTGAACTCACTGAGAGGGAGAAAGATTTGACATGTTGGGCTACCATGTACTCAAGTGATGAGATTTTATGTACATAAGAGTGAATAACTGATATTTAATGGTTTGTATGTACAGTGATTAAAATAAATATACTTAAGTTATAAGAGGTGCAAATTAATGTAAGAATTCTAAATGATAGTAATATTTTTTATTATACGCATGTAGTTTACTTTGTAGTTTGTCTATGCTACTATATACGCTCAGCTGTATCAGTACATGCGATATTTATACATAATTGTACAGTACAGGTCTTATGAATATAATATAATTTATAGTGACGTGTTCAGCAACCGAAGTAAATATTGTAATCTTGTTGCCCGGAATTCTCTCCCTGTGTATCCAGCACACCAAATGCTTTGTTTTCATTAGCGTTTCAGTTTTCTATCGGTATTGGGAACTGACATGTATCTGGAGCTACAAAAGCATGGCTGACTATTGTATGCAACGAAAAAATCATTAGTTTATTTACAATCAATGCTCATTTGTTTAATTGCCATAGTATGTTTGAAAATTTTCATTTTCCATTTTATTCTATTTAAATGAAATTCACGCTTTAATAGTTTATTCAGGTGCACACTAAAACTGGGTATGTTTTTTAGCCACCAGGTGTCATAACCAAAGTAGTCAGTTCCTAAGGTTCTCAATTACAATGATTGAAAGCCTTTTGTTAACCCATTAATGCCTCGTGTGCCATATTTGAGACGTTGGGAAGATTGCTATTGTTCGGAATATGTTCATCAATTCCAATCAAAAATTTCTTGAAAAATTTGACAAGCGTTTTGACATTATGTACAAGGTTTAAAAACGAGAAATTCACTAAAAATTGATCCACTTAGCTACAAAAACTGAAAATTCGATTTTTTCAAAACTGACATTTTTCATACATGTTATCCAGAAAATTGTTTTAAATACACTATGAAAGAGCGTTTCGACTACGTTTGTTATGTATCGTATTTATTAACAGAAAAAAATTCAAGTGACACATAATGCATAGATCAAAATATGATCAAAAACGCAAAAAAAAATTCTTTCGAAGACCTTCAACTTTTTTTTTGTATAAAAATGTCTTATCACAATTTGATTAGACGTGTACATGTAAATACTTACATTTTCCAGCCTCTCACACGGTGTAAAAAACTATTTTTAAATGACGACCAAAAAGTCCAATCATTCACATCCTTTTCTTTATCAATTTTTCTAACCTTTTAATACGTCCAGCCTCATGCTCTGGACTATCTTGAGCAATGATCGTGGTATCTCCTAACAACAAGCTGCTTCCACTCTGCCTAAATTGGTCCACTAATTGCATTTGTTCTGTTCGTCGTAATCCCTGAGAAAGAAACGATTAGTTACTGTAATTTCTACAAATCGCCGACCCTGTTCCAAAACGCTGCGGGTCCCAAAAACTATTGAATCAGTTACCTTCATATCAAGTATTTTCTGAAATTCTGCGGTTGGTAAATCAGGAAGCAGTTTCCTGCACTGGTCCGCAAAAGCACTCGGAGATTCTGCAGGAGACATTACCACCTTCAATATCATCTCAGCTTTGGTCATACCCTTGACAACTACCTGCAACCAATAAAATTAAAAATGTCAGCAAATGAGTAATTCTGCTGTCAAGATTGTTGAATTCGTTTTTATGAAATGGCTGCAGAAATAACTTTTTCTCATCAAATGAGGTGTACAAAGATTACTTAAAAAAATCACGAACCTCTCAAATATTCATGAAAAAATACGAAAAATCACAGCTCTAATAATGTTGAATTCACATACCTTTGTATATGTTGCGGGTGCTTTTCTTTGTATTTGACACCCAGTTGATGGTAAATCGAGTAGTGCTGTCTTGAGCATGTGAACATCTAGTAACAACTGTTCTGCCCCAACTGTGTTCAAAGGCTTACATTTATACAGCTGCTGCACTACTTTTGGAATGAATGAACTGGAAAGAAATAATCACGTTGAATAACGCAACTTAAAAAAAAAGAGAGATAGAGAAGAACATAATGAATAGGTCACCTTGCGAATTTAACACAAAGTTGTGTAAAATATTTTCTACAAGATGATAATCTTTCTCGAATAGAGGGAATATTCTGCCTAAGATGTGAAATGATGGTACTGACATATGCACTTTGGTCTCCCACACTTTCAATGTGTATCCATTGTACCTGTAACAAAAATAATTATTCCGTCTTATTGTACTAATACCAGTATCAGAAATCTATTACGATCAGGAACTGTTGAAAATTGTTATAAAATAACATATGATGAAGTTACATCCGCAAATGTAGCTTTGAAAATATTCACCTTGCTCATTGCAGTCAATGCGGATTCACAAGCAGACTCCAGATCTTGTACTAACAGCTGAATACAGTTGGATATAACACTTGAAAACAGAAGTACCAATTTTGTTGTATGTCAAATGGTCAAAAGTAATAGAGGTATTATGAATTTTTGCATTATACGTAAATATACCTGTGAAATATATCTTGTTCCTGTGATAAATTAATCTTCTCGGAAAACTGTGCGTCTGTCTTTTCTCTTAGCTTTTCTTCTAGTTGTTGGGTTGTCTCAAGACAATATTCCGCTGTTGTCAGGATACTGATGGGATAGATGTGCTATATTTATTTGAACAAGCACTTGTGCTTGAACTTACAAAAGCAACAAATATGCAGATACTGTTAATTGATAATAAAGCTTTTAACTTTACCAGCAAATCCGAGATTGTTCCTCCTTATTAAATCTAGTAGATTCACCTTCTTTGAGAAAGCTTTGAAAATTCTGTATAAGACCGGCCGTTGACAGGTCTCGAAGATCACGTGTTATGTTACTCATACTGGTCCCAATACTAGCGCCACCGCCAATTCTATAAAAGACATACATGCCATTTCTTAATAGAAAGAAAGCATGCTTAAAAACAAATGTTTTTCCGCGGATTTTCTGTTTAGAAAAACTTTTAACAAATACACATTACAATTAGTTGATATCCTTCTAAATTTTCAAGTTTCTCAAAGATCATTTTTGTCACTCACTTTGGTAAATTATTCTGCAACAGTTTCAATGCATATTCTCGAAGATACTTTTGGAAAGTGGAAGTCAGATTAAGCATGATAAAGCCTGTACTAAGTTGCGTACATTGTATCATGCATTTTTTGTAAAACACAAAAAGATCTGCACATGAAGATAAGACACTACTCGGCCCCTCAACACCATCAAGCTCTTTTGCTCCAGGAGGTTGCAGTTTACAATCATTTAAAAATTTGTCCATCAAGTCTGCCAAATTTCTATCCAGACTCTCTATATAAATATTTAGGTATGGTTCAAAACACTTTCCAATTAAACGAGTGAAGAGAGATGTGTTAGACTTTTCTGGCTCCCCTTGCTCGGCATACCCTTCCTCGAAGGGGTTTTTAACCTCTTCATTTTCTTCGAAAGGATTCCTAGGTTTTTTTTCAAAAAGTGCATCAGAATTTTCTAGCGTAAGTCCGGCAAACCTTTTGGCTAATAAATTTTCAAAACTTGTAGTCCTCTGTATCGCGTAAAGAAGAAGTTTAACATCAATTTCGTGTCGCCTTCGCTCCATAAGTTTGCTCAAGTCTTCTCGTGTCATATGACAGAACTGCACAGCGATCCTTTCAGAGACTTCCCAGTTTTGGGGAAATATTGAACCAAACTTGCTCTCAAATTCTAATAAGTGTTTTTTAATCCAAGCATATCGTCTGTCAATTTTATCCAACCAAGCTGAATCTTGATTCTCATCGAACAAGTGAGAGTACTCTTGTAATTGCATGGCAATAAACCAGCTCAGCAGATCTTTCCTTAGCAAATTTAACATAATTAATACCAAACTCCTAATGACTTCCAGAATAATCATTCCGTTATCATGGAAGTGATAAAAACAACTGAATAATAATCAATAAAATTTGGCTTACTTTACTCTAGGATCTAAGACTGACATAACAAGACAACCTTCGCTTAATTGAGCAAAGTGTTTGGGATTCTGGCCAGAAAATGCTTCTCGAAAATCAGCAGTTATTTGTTCAGCCAATTCGACTTGAATTTGTTTCACCTACATTTGTAAAGTACATTATATCAATTAATTCTGATCTAAATTATAACCAAAATATAATCTTTACTAATCAACTATGAATTAACGGTCTGAAAAGAGTAAAATATTGGAACCAATAAACATGGTTGATGTAAAAATTGATTCTTACCTGATCAGAAAGCTGTTTAATTTGAGGAATATCCATGTAATTACTAAAATGTTGCATAACTTCCATAATCGCTTGAAGAGGCATCACTATTTCCCCATATTGTTTTTTCTGTGTTAGAGCTCTAAAAATATCATACATTTCATTCTAATATAGTCTTAGGACCTGGGACAAATCATATGTATGAAAATAAAATTCTACATACTTCAAACTATCTACACCTCCGACCAACATGTGTAAATGATTCAAAGCAGTGATAGATGATGTTAAATTCCGTTTAGCAAAGTCCAGTTGTTTTATATCTCGAGTAATTTCCTTAACAGTTTCTTCAGATTGCTCTGCCTTATCCTTTATGTCCTTAATATGAATGAATAACTGTCTGATTACTTTATGAGCATCTTCCAATGCAACACGGCCATCCTGCCCGACATTAGTTTGCCCTCTGACAACTGATCGGATTTCCTGATCGATGGAGCAAATTTTATATTCCATTTTACTTATCACATCGTCTATGTTGGATAATGATTGTTCGGTGGGAAACAAGGAATTTATGTAATCCACAGCATTGAAGTTTGGTTGATCTAAGGGATCGGTACTTGGTAAAACCTGAAAGACAATTTATAAGTGAAGATAACTCCACCTCACTTCGGCACGTATTGTATTCATTTTCATGACATTGATTGTTGACAGTTGCATAAGTGGAGTCGGAAAGAAAGAGAAAAATCAATCTCAGAGAATAAAGCATATTATTCACGTGTTCGGCACCAGTGCCATTCGTTGTCATGAAAATTTAACCTAAAACCTAACCTGTTCGATAACGGTTTGAACATCGGAAGGAAATGTGTACGTTGTGGATTGTAATTCTTCAAACTCATCGTCTTGTCGAGTTCCCATTTTTCTTTTATTTTTTTCAAATCGTCACACAGGGTAAACAATTTTCTCGCCGTTTATTAAAATGAATTATTAAGTGGTAGCATCTGTCAAACGGCAATAATAAGTCACCAACTTCTGGAATTACAGGGCGCAGCCATAACTATGCCTGACTAGCGTCATTGAGTAGCAAGGTGCCGTTAAGTTACGTTAAGTCTGGCCCGTACGACGAAATGGACGAAACGTTCGATTATGTCTTTTGAAACAGTCCTGGTTGCAGCTTCTCGACCAATCACAATTGTCATTTGGAAAGAAAGCGTTATGATAACCGTCAGCTAACTGTGGCAACGTTCAAGGTCGAAGCTCATTCGATTCCATTAGCAATAAACCATAAGCATAATGCGGAAGCATTCCGTACGTTACAGTGTACGAAAATTCTTATTTCCGATTCCTAGATGATATTCAAACAATCTCGAATACCGTGTATCTTACTTAATTTCAATTAGACATGTGCGAGTTATTCAGAAAACACGATGTTTATTCATAAACTTACAAGTATATACCACATGTTCGTAGGATGTAGCATACTAAGCATTCTAAGACTGTATTTTGACAATAAAAACACTCACAGTAAAATATCCTTCAAATTCGTAATCGAAAACTGTGTATAATTCGCTAAAAATGTCGAATTCGATTGTAAAAGCTATTCTACGACATTTTTTTCCATTATGTTTGGAAGTTTTCGTTTCAAGTTAGATTTTCTTGTCTTTGAACTAATTGTCAAGCTACCTGTGGTCCAAGATTACACTTGTCGGATACTTGTTTTGCTTCAGACAATGTTCCACTGTTGCAAATACGGCTAAGAGTCTTCTATCCATAGCATTCAAGTGAGCATCTGTGATCAGAAGAGAAACACTAGCTAATCTTGCTTCATGCTCCAAAAGTTGTCTCAAGGATTTACTCAAAGCACCACCACTCAGTAGTTTTAGTCGATTCCACGTTGTATTATGAATACTGTAATGCCAATAATTGAATTTTAATCCTCAATATTGGTAGAACTTGATGAAAGGTATGGAATTATTATGCAGATTACTTACAGGCAGCACTGATACAGAGGTGCCAATATATCAAAATGATCGACATCTGGATCCCCCAAACTTTTTCCATTATCAATAAGCAGAACTGCCGGATTATGAATGTTAGCTTCAACAAGCTCATAGTGGTGTCGATCGCCATTATCCATGAGAAAATCAAAAATTGCCGTATCCACTAAATCTAGCAGTCTGCTAGAAGTTTTAACTGAATAGGTTTTTGTCCCCTTGACCTGAACATGGAAATTGAAAAGATTTGTTGATGACGCAAAATCTTCCACAGATGCTTTTCGAAAGAAATAGTGAAACACAAACAATACTCCCAGAGAATAACTAACCTTATCACAATAGTTGTCATCCATCTCCCATGCAGCAGCCTTATTTTTTTTGTAAGTTCGTTGCCAAGGATTCCGATGTTTGGAGAGTTGGAAGTCATTTGGCAACCATAGAATCAGCACACCTTCTAACAAATCGTCTATGCCACAGATCGGATCTTCAGGTGAGCAGTAATGACATATTCCATAGAAACAAATATTGTTCCCTTCCTGGTACATGGTATTGAGTAACTCGGTTGATGCCTGTTTTCTGATCTCCTCACTAAGTTTCACTGGATAAATAGAATAACAAAGATGCAACTGCACCTTTCAATCTTTTGAAAAGTGCAGGAAATAAAATTCACTTACATTTTCGTATGACACAAATAGGCACCCGTCTGAAAGACAATAGAGAAGACAAGTGAAAAGCAACAACTTCCGCGTTGTGCCTATCCTTTCCGTGATATACTGGCCCTTTGATCAGAGTATCTCTATTATACCACATTGGCTTGAACAATGCTTTGACACCATGATTTAAAGTAAGCATCAGTTTTAGTTGAGTTCCCAATAATGCATTTTCTGCCTTTGTGATTTTGGATGTTCTTAGAGCATGTAAAATGGTCCCAAGTTCAGGGGCTGTAGGTGGAATTAGGTGATCGGCGTCTGGCCACTACAAAATTATAAGTCATATGCAATGGTCGGCGAAAGAATATTTTATGTATATCTTTAGCCAGCTATTGCTTGTATCAAAAGATTTTAGACATTCAATTATTCACTTGTGTACCAGAAGAGTTTCATGGTATTTAAGCGTCAGCTGTACAATCTGAATAATTAAATACACACATAGCAGCTCACAAGCAAAATACTAACATTACGTTGAGGTATAACCCAAATGTCCTCCTGTACATTTGGCACTATCTTCAGCTCTGCTAATAATCGATCCAAAAGTAAAGTATGGTTGGCATTTGGCTTGAAGTACTTGGACGGTAGCGTTCTCATTTCTAGTTTGATTCTCTTTTCTGCATTAATCGACGAGGTACGTACATTCGAACCCTTGTTAATTTTCATCTTTGTAACAACAGCTCCCTGTTCTTGTAATTTGTGGATGTCAGAATTTTCTGGATATTTAGTGTTACGCTTATGTGGAGAGTCTTCAATTATCATTCGTACAAAGTATATGTTTACTGTCAAAACAAGCACCAAAAGCCCACCGAGAGCAATGAGAGCACAGCGTCGACCAATCATCTGTAGGTAAAAAAAAATATTTCTAAGCTATAGGGTTTTGTTGTAGATTATAACCTCAAAAAGTTTCATGGTAATCAAAATCGAATAAAGACATTTCTACAGAATGCAAAGTAATAGTATTACCTTATAATAATTGACCACAACTTTACCTTGATCTAAAAAAGCGCATTGGCTTCATCATTTAAGAGTTCAACTTAACAAACCCATAATATCTACAAGGTTTTCGGCGGCACTTAGGTGCCGCCATTCTTTTAATATAGAAGTATTAACTAATGTATTGCAACCCATTCAAAGAGATTCAAATCCGCATTGTTTCTGTCTTGTTTCCTTCTTGTTCTTTCTTCGGCTTTTAAATTGTTTACGACATTATCCTAAGAACCCGTTTAAAAGATGAAGCATACGGGTTTCGGCCTTCGGCCATGTGACCAGTGCCATGTGAGTCATATCTATTATTTAAGGATTTTACCATATATATCAGTGATTTAACCCAATTCAACTGGATTTTCACGTGCAGTAAACAACTGGATGCAGCATGCTCTGATTGGTCAATTCGCAAAATCACCAAGTATGAGACGTCACCAAATGGTTATGGATAATCACCAAATGGTGATTTTGGTGAATTAACCAATCAGAGCACACTGCATTCAGCTGTATGCTGTATGTAAAAGGCCGTGTTCGTAAATTGACTGACAGTACTGAAAATACCCTAGGACAGAGTCAGAGCTATTCACGAACTTGGAAGCGCAAAAGAGATGAAAGATTGCTGACAATACTGTCAGTCAATCTTCGAACACGGCCAAAACCTAGCCTTTAAGATGCAATTTTCACGTGTAGCAAACAGCTGCATGTAGCAACAACAAAATGCTCTTATTGGCTGCTTGCTACGTACGCGACGGGAAGGCTTCTGTTATGTGCAGCAAAACCAACTGCTGTAGAAGGTAGGTTCATTTCTACTTTGAACAGCAATTTTCATACATGTATGTATATACAATACATAAGATACTGATGAAAACACCAGAATCATCGACCGATCAGACTATTTTCGCTGCTGCTATGCATCCAGCTGTTTGCTGTGAGTGAGAAATCAGCTATAGACTGCGTTCCATACATTCGATGATTGGAAAAGCAGCTGAATCAGTCAGTGCGGTCAGTACCTACTACAGTGAAACTTCTCAATAGCGGACAACGTCAGGACCGGAAGCCTTGTCCGCTATATAGGCAAGTGTCGGTCATTAGGAAGTATTTTTTTCATTATAAATTCTTGCCAGGAATTTCTAACTTATCTGTTATAAAGAGATGTCGATTAGAGAAGTTTTGCTGTATAGACGGTGACTTAGTTTATTAATATATAACAATAATAATAATAATAGGTAACGTACAGTGACCTTCTGATGGAATATTACCTAACGCTTATTTCCACCGTAATCTAGAATCCGAATAGTAGATTCCCGGATGATTACCAAATTGCAAGTGGTCTTACCTTGGAACATTTACTACTGCAGGTAGCTACCCCTAACCATAAGCTTATAAAGATAGACTGAGCGCTCCTATAAGAGGCACTGAAGCTTACATATAAATGCCCCTACCGTTGACTGAAGATATATAGCCTTTTAGGACTTTTCGTAGTCGAAAATGTCCTATATTGGAGGTGCAACTCAATTCGATAAGCGGTCGGGACATAAAAACGACGAAATCTCATGTTACTATCGCTCATTGTGCGTGCCCAGATAGTGCAGAGTCGAATATTATTATGCCTACGGAATGACGAACGGGAACAGACTGAAATATTCACACATGGTAATACCGTATGGACGCCGTGCACTTTTCAAGTACGCAAATCCTTTTGGGCCAAATTCAACAATGCTAATCTAACTCGATCGGATCAACAAAAACTATTATCTGAAAATATAATTAGTGACATATGTCGATACAGACAAAAATATACTTAGCTTAGATAAGTAAAGAATATAATGAACGGTAAAAGAGACAAATCAATTAGTTGAAACAGACAGAAGATTTGATTAGCTAAAACACGAAAGAGGTTTGATTAGCTGAAACAGTCAAAGGGTTTGGTTAGCTGAAATGGACAAAAAGTTTGATTAGCTGTAATGGACAAAAGGTTCGGTTGGTTGAAACAGACAAAAGGTTTCATTAGCTGAAACTGACGAAAGATTTGATTAGCTGAAACGGACAAAAAGTTTTATTAGCTGAAATAAACAGCCGATTCGATTAGCTGAAACAGACAAAAGGTTTGATTAGCAGAAACAGATGTAGCTGAAACAGACAAAGGTATGGTTAGCACAATCTCGTAAGTCCATACACTAACAAAAAATGGGTAGAGTTCAACATGATATTCGCTTTAATATTCGTTGCTGCGATTATTGATTGTATTGATGAATGGAAAACATTCTAGATTTTTTGAATCAATAACTCTTTCAGCTTTGAGTTATTAAAGTGAATATCTTTTCCGACTGAACATTCCATGGTTCTCAATGCATTTGTTAAAAAAATTGGTTTCGTTGCCCTGAAACAGAAAATAATACGATCAGTTGAACGAGTGTTTTTGTAGATTCAAGATATATTTCATAAATACTTACGCCAAAATTTTCCACTGTCACAATACACTACCGAGATTTTCGTACCTGCGCGTTGAGCGCCGGGTTTCAAATGACGCGCTGTCTCTCATATCTGAAAAGTCTCCGCGCAAAAGGCGCCGTGGAACTTGAAAACTTTATTATTCGTAAAAAAATTAACCGAAGAGCTGAAAGATCAGCACATCGAAAATGCGTAACTCTTTTATATACGGTTTGCAAAATCGAAGCTTAAAAAAACGTGTCTGATGCGCGTTATTAATTTACGCGCAAAAGGCTGCGTCCAATTCTCATGATTACTGTACGCGCAAAAAGGCGCGACTGATTAAACTATCAAAAAATTTGTATTATCTAGGACTTGTTCCACAAATTCTGTAGAAACCCAATCCGCATGTGCATCTTTTTGAATTAGATACATTGCCATGCGGTTTGTTGTTCTCAGATTGAAAATCGAATCGAAATCGGGACGGAGGTTGAAGGGCATGCATTATTGTGTGGCGTGACGGCCAGCGGTCCTCTTCGACGCGAAGTCTTCGGGCTCAACATCTCTCCCCATCTAGCGTACCACGGAACGCGATAGATGGTCCAGAGATGCGTTTTGCCCATTCAGACGATCACAAAGATCAATTCAATGGAATAATGATCAGTAGGGACTGAATAATTGAATTGAATAACGATTGAAAAATGGTTGCAGAGTGACAAGAAATGGTAAATTTAATCACATTAATATTCAAATGCTTATAAACGGTTGAGAGACTCGAACATGGAGTCGTTTGGGAAAAAAATGTCTGTGATCGTTTGACGCTGTGGATTACAAAAGTTAGTAACACCACGGTACATCGCGACCTTCCTACCCTTGCCTGTTTCCCAACGGAACGACCCAACGGAAAAGAGAGACTCACGCACACATGTATAAACCCCGTGACGGATCTCAAAACATCCACCTACCTATCCGGTTACCTATATTCGATCTAAACGATTGTCCATTTTTTCCAACACACATCATTCTTCATCATTTGCGCCGTGGTCACTGACTTACATTTTCGTTGGTTACCTGTTGGAAGTAAAATGTTTTTGTATCATAGTCTGTCCACTCAGAATACAGTATCGCGGTTGTATCCCGCCAACTCTAGTATTGTATGTAGTATTTTAGTAAATGTTGGTAGACTATCGGTACATTGACATTTTTTAAAATTGATTAAAAACATTCTGTATGCCAATTAGCATTTTTCTAAGTGAACTAAACCTGCAGTTGATCATTACTTGTTGGCGGTTAAAAGATTGAAAATGATATATAATATAAGATGCAATTTGATTACGTTACGTTATGCCAGGCTTTGGAATTTTATCGAATTAACAGTATTGTGAATAATTGAATACGTTCAAACCTCAGGTGAACCCACCACTTAAACGGCATCATCGGTAAATTCTAACGTAGATTATTACATCAGTTGCGAAACACAATTCGATCTCGCGAGTGCCGAGTAAGCGATGGTTACCTGTTGCGATGCTCATTCCACTTTTAGCAACGTGCAAAATATCTACTGTAAGTAAGCTACGATAAATTGAATTGCGAAAAAAAATTATTCGACTGAAAGTCAAACACGTTGTGATCGTGAATGAGCCTATCCATGCAGCTAAGAAATCAAAGATTCGTTCAACATTTGTTACCGCCACGCCACGTGACACAGGAATCCCAGGGAAATACCCATAACCCAAGACGTGCAAACTCACCAATATTGCCGAGAAATAGAAAAGTTACTTGGAAGTCTCTGCTTAAATCTGTGAAAAATAAAAGAGAACACTTGGATTAATTTAGCAAATTGGCTTTTCAGTTTTCAAATTGGTTATTACTATTGCCCAGGTTCATATTTATGCAATGCATTTATTATGCGAGAACAAAAGTTAGACTTTAAATGCACTATCTTGAATTATCAATTAATAATTCATTAAGTATTGTTACCTGAACTCTGGGCTGCTCCAAACTTTTACATGTAGCATTTCTTGTAGCATCTCAAGTTTATTGGTGACGCGATGCACTTTCACATTATTCAGATCTTCAATAATCTCTTATAATCCAAAAATCCGCACCGCAATAACACTCGATTCTACGCTCACTTTTTGTGCTGTAGCTATCTGATTGAATCGACTGAATAAACTTACTAACAATACAACTGCGCATTTGCCGAATATCAGCCAAAAAACTAATAAAATTGACACTCGGCGCATAGACACAAAAATAGACATCACTGAAATTTGAAGTTACATGAAAGAATGAAAACTCGGGACACGAAGTTCACCGTCAATGTTCGCAGGATGTTTTTATTTCAGTAACTTGGTTTTTCGTTAGCCTACACGCTGCTCCTCGTGTACTATTCACAGATGAGTATGATGGAAATACACTGATCGAACAACGTGACACAACCTGAAGAACGCGGTCTGAATGTTGAACCGATACTCAGAATACGCGATTTCGGTTCGATTGCTCGGAAACAACTGATCCCGCACGGCGTTTAGTTGAGACTTAAGTCAGTTCTCTGAAGGACAGAACATAATAATTCTCCCGCTCTCTCTGTTGCTTTTCCCGTAGAGTGGGGGAGCTCCACGCGTCTGTCTGACTGTTCTTTCTCTCTCGTGGCCCCTACTCCATGAGTAGAGTGACAGAGAGGGCGAGAGAATATTATTATCTTCTGCCTTTTAGAGAACCAATTCAAATCCATTCACGGGACACTCACATCGTGCGGTTTACGCTCTCTTTCATATATCTCTATAGTCTCAACGGCCGAGTGAAAATATAACGTAAACTACGTACAACGCGATCTAATGCTTAGAGGTTTGCCGTAACGTGCGACGTCAGGCGAAGTTTGGTTCTCCGACCACTTACCGTAGTGAAAGAGAGAGAGAAGAGAGAGAGCGCGAGATATATATCCCCGGGTTACCCTGGATACTCCGTTTCTCTCACTCTGCTTTTGATTGCCAACCACTTTGTAGAGCGAGAAGGACAGGTTATATGTATTCGTGGCACACTGCTCTATCTCATTGTCAGTCCTCCGCTGCACTTTCTGTACACGCGAGACTACCTCCGTTAATATATGCTCTAAGCCTAAACGAATTCACTTTCACCCAGAGTGCTTACATCATTTTTACACAACACAACTATCTGAACCGCATCTGTTTTATCTATGCTCGAAGGCGTTGACGTTGTTCTCGTTTCCGCAAATGCGTGATTAGAAAGAATGAGGTAAAATAGTTTGAGTTGCAGTTCGTAAACATTGTGGTTGTAAGTTGTAAGCAGACTGAATTAACGTCGGTAAAGTTCACGGTTGATTCTTTTAAGCTGTAGGAATAGTATTCTTTCATAAACTACAAATCTTCTGCGGTATCTGCAGAGTAACATGCAAACTCAAGAAGCAGAGGGGAATGATGGTAAGTAGTTTGGTTCCTTTCCTTTCGCTTACTACAGTATTATAAGAATTGGTTTATCAATTTTGCCCTAACCTTCTCAGTTCAGTTATTCAAAATAGACAAGCTGTACCGATATGATTTGCTTCTTAACCTCTATCAAAACTCATCTCCATATTACACCTCCATTACCACGCAATTGCCGAGTAAAAATTAGAAATCGTGCTCTTCCTGATCATTTTAGGATCTCCATGGAACAATTCGAGTGGATGTGAAGAAGATCGAAAAGGAAACCCAAAAGAGAAAAAGTCCAACGTTTTGCCACTATGGGGCAACGAAAGATCTATGAACTTGAATCCTTTGATATTGACAAACATACAGTCGTCGCATTACTTCAAAGTAAACTTGTACGAGCTGAAAACCTATCATGAAGTTATCGACGAAATTTATTACAAAGTAATGCATCTGGAACCATGGGAAAAAGGAAGTCGAAAGACAGCAGGCCAGACCGGCATGTGTGGAGGCGTGAGTATGTTTTTAGGGCCAATTAAAACGATGTTTGCATTTCGATTACTTTATTTTTGCACAGCCAAATTTCATAAACTTACTTAAGGTTGAACAAGTTTAACAGCTTATACAGGTCACAGGCGTTGCAGCAGGAGGGACAGTATCGACAGCTTACTGTTTTCCCTACAAACTATTCACTTACTTTAGATTAACCAAATGTTACAAACTGACTTAAGGGTGTGCAAATTTAGCGGTTTATGCAGGTTAGAGGCGTTGGAGCAGGAGGTATAGTATCGACGGCTTACTGTCTTCTGTACAAACTATTTACGCTACGATTAACGAGGAAACAATTGAACGGGCTCATCAATCATCCAGACTCCCCGTACATTCGTGCCCTTGGTTTCATGTATATCAGGTATGAAGAACAAACGATCAGTTTTGCAATATTTCGTGTTTGCTAATGAACAATTTTCAAAGTTACTGATCAAGTTTACTGGTAATGACACGTTCAGATACACCCAACCACCAGCTGATCTGTTCAGTTGGTATGATGAATACCTGGAAGATGCCGAGGAAATTGACGTCAAAGCAGGAGGTGGTCAAGTGATGAAGATGGGTGATATATTGAAACAGTTTTTAACCAAGCTTGAATGGTTCTCAACGCTTTTCCCACGGATACCTGTGCCAATACAAAAAGACTTGGAACAAAAGCTAGGGGAAAGGTTTCCGCAACAAACTGTGAACACGCGTAACGCTAAGCCACCCATAACACTGAATAATCATGGAAAGTACAATAGTAATAATAGTAATAGGAAAGACAACAGAGGTGGATGTACAATGGTACGAAATCAACAACCTAGACACATACCAGATAATGAGGCACAGTGGGGAGAGGCTGAAAGAGCGAGCCACTGGCGAGCCAGGTGCGTCTACGTGGTATGACTACAATCACGTTATTAAGTATTATAATTACTTTAAATTTTTGTTGAGAAAAATAAGCTTTCCTTTCATCAGCTATTACCCATGTTTTATTTTAGTTCCATTAAATGCGTCCTTTAAATGTAGTCCAGTTGAATATTCTTTTCATATCTTACACTGCATTTGAGATTAGAGGGATGCTACAGGTAGATGATGTTATATGATATGACACAGGAATTATACAGATGTATCGGTATCTATCTTTACAAACAACAACTTGTACAACTCTGTCATTTACCTGTTTTGGTCATACTCTAAAGCATCTTAAAAGATGAATCGTTGCCACCAAAGGAAAACAGAAAAAAAACAATTCAACCGTTTTCTCTTTTTCCTAACTTTTAATTCAGACCTAACTGTGGATTCATCATTAAGATACTTTTTCTAATGCTGAATATGGAAGTTGCATCACTTGAGAACTGTATGCTTAGTTATTTTGCACACAAATTCACCTATGGCTACTTCCTTGATGGAATTATTGTTTCAGGTCTAATGAGGAACGCCGAGAAGACCGTAAAGATAGGTATCGAGATAAAGAAAGGGAGAGAGAGCGGGAGCGGGAGCGACCGAGAGAGCGAGAGAGAGATAGGGAACGAGAAAGGCACAGTAGACGTTCTACCAGCAGGGAGCGATCTTTCAGAAAACAGAAGGACCAAAGGAGTCGCAGCAGGGATCGACATCACAGAGAAAGAAGTCGTGACCGTCACAGGCACAGGGATAGGTAATACCTGTACATTTTAATTCCGAATCAAACCGCTCACTTGAACAATAAAGTTTTATTGAAATTGAATTGCATATGCAGCATGTCTTCTAATCCTTACAATTAAGTCGATCTTATATTTCAGGCGGAGTTCACCTTATGATTACGCAACTGAGCTTGCTAGGGAGAAGGAAAGGCAACGAAGAGATTAATGTTACAAGCCCTTATTGGATTTAATATAAATTTGTTTGTACGAATTTAATGGTTATGAGAATTATAACCGAGCCACTTCTACAATATTCTTACTGTAGCTACCGAGTTCGGAAATTATACTCTGTTTATGCAACTTTCTCCGCAGGCTAATTGGCAAAAATAAATGATATTTTCGAACTGTGGAGAATATTTCAATCCTGCATATTATTCATATATGCAGATGATGTTCCAGCGAAACCTAACGGATTATTCTGGAATTGTGTAGTTTGGAAATTGCTAATTTACAGATTAACTCCCGGATCAAAAATTACATATCTAACGAAGATGTGATGGGTTACAATCAAAATTCTTCAGTATGTTCGTTTTGGAATCTACACCACCCAACCAAGCATCAAGAAACAATGAGTTATCTGATTATTGATCATTCTTGACCAAGTTTAGTACATGAATTTTTTTGGAATTTGCGACTTCGTAAAAACTTCGCTATCATTTCGGTTGTCATTAATTCGTTAATTCAGAGCATGAAACGCGCTTAGACTAGAAATATTTCCAAACACTGCAGTGTGTTTGGAGTGTAATTTCCAACCCAGCTCCTACTAATTACCATACCAACAAAATTGGTATTAGCCTAAATTAGTTGTAATATATCCACAATGTAGTTCAACTTGTTTTGTATGAAATAAAATTGACGTAAATGAAGAATTTTAATATTTTAATTGTGTACATAAACTGCTTGTGACCTTGTTTCTCCGAAATAAGACTACGTTGAATATTTGAACTGCACGGAAGGGTGTAACCACATGTAGACGCAAGAAACCGATCACGGAACATGCGCGAGCTAATGTTCGTATGTTCGTATAAGCAATTCCCTCAGACCTTCGTAGTAACTGGTTGAAAAACGTTTCGAGGTAGTTTTCAACCAATAGAGTAACCGGTAAAATAGAGAATCTATGCATCGAGCAGAAACAGCAGCTGAAAAATACAATGACTGAAAAGTGGAGCCCATCTTGCCCTTGGATGCGCAAAGTATCAAAAAACGGTCCAAAACGAACAAGGTTAATTGTTTGAGGAAAATGGCGTGATAGAGGAGTAAACGTCAGGATACGATCGTACATGGTAGTGAAATCACCAGGAAAAAGTACTACAAGTAGTACAGGAAGTAAACGTCATTAAAATTAATGTCAGAATGTTGACAAGAATGATGTTGAGGAAACTATGATGAGTCGTAAATGAGGAGAACGGCCTACAGTGACTGTGACAAGAAGTTACAATGGGGAGTAACACTTCTGACGTGAAACTCTGAGGAGTGGTAGACACGTTACCTCTCAGTCAATTAGCAGGACTGTTAAGATAAAATGAATACCGGTGACAGCGATGCAGACCCAAGCAACGGGTGGCATGAGTGTGCCAGTTGGCTGACGAGGTGCGGCGCACTGCGGAGCGATCACAAGGCCAACTGGCCCAGTGCAACAGCGTTCGACCTGGCTTACACTCTACGGGATGGCGTACTGCTCTGCAATTTGCTCAACATGGTCGATCCGGGTTGCGTGGACATGAAAGATGTGAATCAGAAGCCTCAACTGGCCCAGTTCCTTTGCCTTCGTAACATCAAGATATTCCTGTCAGCCTGTTCCTCTGTCTTTGGACTCTCCGAATCGGAATTGTTCGAACCTTCCATGCTGTTCGACTTGTCTAACTTTCATCGTGTCTTATGTACTCTTTCTGCACTGTCCATCTGCCCTCGATTACGCCGTAAAGGGATCGAGTAAGTATTGAAATCCTACGCAGTTAAGCTACATAACGAAGATCCGTCTTTCAGATATTTAATGTCTTTTTGCAATTTCTTATTACAGAGGTTTTTCTATTGGACGTGATAGATCGCAGGAAGATATTTACAAGGACTTGCAAAGTGCAGGAGTAGGGTGAGTAAAAGCTTGTTTATACTTCTCTCCTAATCAATATCTAAACTAAACCTGATGGGCTCAATTTGAATCCATTTCAAACCGTACGGATATGACATAAATCGCATTCACTATCGAATAAAACTATGTGACTGATAGTTATCTAAGTGGATTATGTGTGAGTCAAGTTCACCACTTTGTCCCTGTTTGCATCAACCTATGTGCATCATTTGAAATGGATCCAGTCGGGTATAAATGAAGTGGATAGCAGAGCGGAAAAATATTGTGTCAAAGAATTTTTTTCAAAGCATTGTAAGTCAGAATTTGATTCAAAGACGTTGTATTTCAGAATATGGTTCAACAACATCGTATCTGAAGTTGAAATTTTGCATACATCATTTTCTTTGGCTGCACCACCGATGCCTGCATGTGATTTTTGAAAAAAATATTAGTGCTGGTTAATCATAAAATGTTGTTAAGGTTTCGTCATACACCGAAAAATATGACCTATTCAAGAAGCAGATTCCAATTTTTCCATCAGCTTCAAAATTTCAACATCGACTTGAACATGATGATATATTAATGGTCATTAGTCAGAAATTCATGGAAATAATTGAGTATGTTAGGCAACCATTGTAACTATAATCCAAACTTGAGATATATGGGAAAGAATATCGAATCTTAATCACATGTCACGAGACAACCAATGCCAATGTCTTTTCAACAGTCATGCATCCCACAATGGTGTAGCTTCAATAATATAATACACGATATCTTAATTTGAGATACGATGATGTTGAACCAAATTCTGCGAACCAACGTTTTTGAATAAATTCTGCATACGACGATGTTGAATCAAACTCTGAGTTACGATGTTATTTTGCTCATCTATCAGAGTGAAAAAATAGCTTCTTGGTAATCACTGTTCATGGGTTTAGCCCCACAGCAGCGGTAGTGGCCTTTACCATAAAACCTAGAGGGGTGGACCTAGGTGAGTCCCAAGTTTATCAGGAACTACTGTGCTTTTCGACCACCCCTCAGCACGACTGGCCTTCCACAGAGGAGGTATATGTCGTTTTACTCGTTTAAAAAGAGTGTTGATATGAAAAAGAAAAATCTCCACAGTCATATCTACCTTGGAGATTTTATTTTCAGCCCTTATTTTTTCATCAAACTGTAGTTCGATCTACCATGCATTCTATTATCGATCCACTTCCACGTACAAATATCAAGATCGGCGGTCGCCGATCAAGCCTAGTTCATCAAAAAAAACATGGATGCACACGAGCCGACGCACTATCATTTACCGAGAGTTAGAATATACACATATGTCGTTTAAACTTTGATTTGAATATTAAGTAAAATAATGTCATTACAAGTGAGCCTGAAATTTGAAAATTGAGTTCCGCTCCATACTATATGTGAACTGAAATATGCAAAATGTCAATTTCTTTTTTGTACGTGTTTTATACTCTGCTACCCAACACTCTTCCTGCGGTTTCATTTCTAAACATCCATTAGCTAGGTTTGTGTATCAGTGAAAAAGAGTTGTTGCGGTTCACTCGCCGAATATGCTTTTATTAATCTCATTACGAGATAGTTGTACATTGGGTACATCATAGCTGTTATCATATTCGTAAGCTAGGAAGATCTCTTCAAGTAAAGAAAAAGAAAATGCTGGAATTATGAACAAATGTTGAAGTATCGACGCTTTATTTTAAATCACTACAAAGTGGTTAAAAATCTATAACATTCGTTCGTTTATTTTCTTTTCTTTTTTTGCAATAGTCTCTTTAATGGCGCTATTTGTTGATCATTGTCGATGAATTTCTGTAAAATAGTTTTCTGAATAAAATGAGCCATCGAAGAGTGAAATGAAACACACGTACTAAATTTTCAACCATTCTAAAACGATTTGTAATCAAGCATCGACATCCCCACTTTCTTTTATAATTCCAATATTTTTGAATAACAGTTTGACAAATATCCAATGTACAATCGTCTTGTAGTAAAATTAATAAAAAAAACTATCGATTTTTGACCATCCAACCTCTTTCAATTTCTTGCTCTTATTGAGTTTGTAGTATAGAGTTTAATTTAAATTTGCCAGAGGTTTTAGTTGCAATAGTTAGATGCATGGCTATTTGTGTTTTTGTACGCAAGGCGAGAAGACGAGGGTCGACGCCGACGGTTTAGAAGGCGCGAGGGTAACGAAGCAGGTGTTGGGGGGGATAGCCGAGATCCTGTAGAGGAAGAAGATGGCTACGGTGTTTTCTGCAGCCATGCTCAAAGCGAAGAAATTTACCAGGACCTCTGTAGTTTACACATGCCTCCGCCTACCAGTACCACACAGGTTTTTATTTGTTTCTTATTAGCTCGACCTTCGACTGAAAGTTTGAATCTTCACAAGACAGAATTGAAAATACAATCTAATTAGACGACTTTCGAATTTACTCAATGCAGAACCGTTTAAAGTATTGCAATCACCTGAGGTCATATTAATTTAGTTCCCGCTTGTAAAATTACTGCCGATCTTTTTAACCAGGGTCTTTAAATTCAAGTGCAGAATTAAAGGTTGGTAGGATACTTAAAGCCTCGAAAATATGTAATGCAAATAGAGAATCTAGCAGAACAGGTGTAGCTTTTATTTAATCATTGTGAATAGCGACCTTTTTTTTTGCATACAAAATTTTTACAAACATTTGCATGCCGAGGATATATCTTGATGTAAATTTATTTCAATCATATCGAATTGCTATGAATCCCCAAACTTCTGCGCTTTTATCTTTATGTGCACTGATTAATACATCGATGTGAGTGTTTAGGGGGTGCCGGCATCTGGAGGTGAAAAGCGTGACTACGTTGTTCAAGAATTGGTCGAAACTGAACGCAACTACTCTGAAGTATTGGTAAACTTGCTGAGACATTTCGCTCGCCCTTTGTCTCCGCTTCTTCGCCCAGAAGATTCAGCATGCATTTTCTTTGGGATAGAAGAACTATCAATAATTCACACAGATTTTCATAGCAAGTTACGCATTGCCCGAAATGGAGCAGACTTAGCGAGAATATTTTTAGATTGGCGGGAAAAGTTTCTACTTTATGGTGATTACTGTGCCAACTTGACTTTAGCCCAAATTACAGTGCGAGATGTTTGTCGCAACGAACTCATCAATGAAGTAGTAATCGTAAGTTGTCTATCATGTAAAGTCAGTGGGATCATTGTCTCTGGATATTCAAGTTTCTGATCGTTTTTTTTTTGTCTATAGAGATGCCAGGAAGAGGCTAATAACGGGAGATTCAAACTCCTCGACATATTGTCAGTTCCGATGCAAAGGATACTGAAATACCACTTATTGTTACAAAAATTAGTAGAAGAAACTCCTCGTGAATGGATCGAAGACCGGCGACAATTAGAAAAAGCTAGAGAAGCTATGGTAGATGTAGCACAATACATAAACGAAGTAAAGCGTGATTCGGACACACTGGATCTCATCAGAGATATTCAAGCTTCAATCGTAGGCTGGGATGTTACAGAGGATACACAACTTAAGAATTACGGGCGTTTGCTCAAAGATGGAGAACTGAAGGTATGCTTCTTACGCTTATCAAATTCACTACACGGTTATAAAGAAATCGTAAACCTCAGTTTTAAGATGAATCAGCCAGATTGTCACATCATCATACATTACGTGAACAGAAAAAACTTTTCAAAAAGTTTCCAGCAGCGCAATTTGCACTAATAATGTTGAAAACAAACGAACCAACTTTTGTATGAAGTGATGTAAGTGAATCGGAGCAAATTCGAATAACACAGGTAGGATATTAAAAATTTGAGGAAAGGCTTTATATTTAGAACGTTCGAAACAATAAAACTGGTGTTTTCTATGAAATTTCCAATGTTGTTGGATTTATTTTGTTTACTATAGAGATCTCGTAGGATCGCTAAAAAAAAAATTTATGAACAGTTATTTCCTGATTGCATAAATATACATTCATCTAAGTATGCTAGGACAGATATTCGTCAACAATTACATTCATGCATTATCTCTTTACTGTAAGGTACGATTACTTGAATGTTTTTCAGAAAATTCATAGGAAGCTCGCCAGCGAGCAAACTGAGCCTAAAAATGATGGAATCGTTTGATAAACACCAGAGTTGGCTCATTTTGAATGTTCCAATTGTAAAACTTTCTACAAATTGTTGATATCTGAGCTTGTCTTATGCGAATTTCATCAGATTCGTTTCTTATACAAAGTAGGGCTGTTGTTTCACTCGTGTTCACTATCATTGGCGCAAATAACATTGCAGTAAATTTTCTAAATGTTTTTTCGCTTTTCTTTACTTTTATTCAAATGATGGAGCTCATTGAGGATATTCAATTTCTGTCTACAGGTAAAAGCTCACAACGACCAGCGGGTGAAGGCACGATGGGCATTTGTTTTTGAGCAAGTGGTACTGATTTGCAAAGCAGAAAGAGGTGATCAGTATTGCTACAAGGAAACATTGCGTTTGGATGACTACAGATTGGAAGACCATATGGAAAGACGGACCATGGGCCGTGATTCTCGATGGTCTTACCAATGGCTGCTGGTTCACAAGCAAGCCTACACTGCCTATACCTTGTACGCCAGAACTGATGATCAAAAGAAAGCATGGATCAAAGCATTACGAGAAGCAATGGACAACATTAATCCAGCCGCCTGCAAATCAACAGATCATAAATTCAAGCTGACCACATTTGATACTGCGCAATATTGTCAGCACTGCGGGAAGTTTCTGAAGGGTCGAATATTTCAGGTATTGCACGTTTTCTGAAATAAGTCTAACTTCTTATGAGTTAAAACGAGGTAAAAAAATTTTACCGATGAAATTTTAAAGTGTGATCAGTCAGACAATGAAACTGTTCACAGGGATACAGATGCACATCTTGCCGTTTCTCAGTGCATAAGCAATGCATTATGTATTCGGGTCGTTGCACGCCTATGCCACCACCGCTACCATATGAACTCGCCTTGTCTCCGAAACTGTGGTTTGTGGGTGAAATGGGCAGGGACACGGCAACTTCAAGGTTGGAACATCGTGAAGATGGTACCTACATGCTAAGAGTACGACGTGCAGGGCAGCCTCGTGTTGGAAATGAAACTAGCTATGCACTTAGCATTAAGTGAGTATTAATTATACATTTAACAGTGTTACAGTAATAAATAAGTACTAATCCTGCTATTTCAGGGCATATGGAAGGGTGAAGCATATAAGGGTGTTTAAACGTGAAGCTGATGGTGCTGTGCATTACTATCTAAGCGAATCGCGGTTTTTTAAAAGTGTTGTCGAACTAATAGAGTACTATGAGCGAGCTTCACTTGCCGAAAACTTTGAGGATTTGGATCAGCGATTGCTCTGGCCATTTAGGCGAGTTCTAGCCAAGGCACTGTTCGACTTTAGAGGAGGAGAACCAAATCAATTGAGTCTACGTCGGGGCTGCCGAGTAGTTGTGCTCAGTAAGGAAGGGGATGCCAGGGGCTGGTGGAAAGGTAAAATAGGCGA
The DNA here is from genome assembly GCF_021901495.1 of Neodiprion virginianus. Lineage (NCBI taxonomy): Eukaryota > Metazoa > Arthropoda > Insecta > Hymenoptera > Diprionidae > Neodiprion > Neodiprion virginianus. The sequence continues at coordinate 14,790,874 of NC_060878.1, read as the reverse complement.
TCAAGTTGGATTCTTCCCTAAAGAATACGTTGCCGAAGAATGAATTCCAAATGTTCAAATCAATTTCACAGATGATCGATGTCCGAACTCTCAGTGTAACAGTACAGCATTTAAAAAATTCAGTTCACCGTTACCCAGATAACAATCAGTGTCTGTCGGTTTACTGCTATAAAAAAAATTAATTTGAATCATATTCGTCCATTTACACACAGCATTGAAAATGCACAAAGATAGGGATTCGGTGATACCTGTATCACTTGTACAGTAGTTAGAATGCGACTTCTGATAGCACAGCTCAAATCACTTAATTAGTGAACCATGATTTTAAATTATTTATAGACAGTTTGTTGTTACAGTCAGAGTAGGATTGTACTATTTAATGAATTCTCACAAAAAGTTAAAATGTTATCTGGGTACATGCACAGACATATAGATATGATAAGACTGTTAAAAAAATACTTTCCTCATAGGTGTTTAATCATTTTTTCAATCAGGACACACAACTAATTATTAATAAAATTTTAGCAAAATTCCAGTCATCTTTTACAATTAAGCACTTATCTGTATCTGTGTAAGCTTTTTGCTAGTATATATCGAAATAGTGTAATAAAACTATAGGTGTAAATGAGATGCCATTTTACTACAAATGCTAGTTATTTTAAGTTTACTATCACGTTAAACATGTCCCTGATTCTGACTAACAACGAGAGAATTTTATTTAGAGAGTTACTGTTTACTAACAATAAATGTCCTACCATTTTATCTATTTATGTATAATATTTATAATAATAATTGATTGACTAATCTATATGTCGATAGAAAAAAGTCTAATTTTATGCAATTTGTGTATTCTATGAATTTTTCCACACAGTCACAACTGTGGGCCAGATTCATATTGTTTAAAAAAAAAAAAAAAAAAGTAATAAGAAGTTGTAAATCATTAGCAATTTTAGTAAGAAAGTAAGCCCTACTTTTTTTTATGCAACAAAATGTTCGATTTTATACTTATAAAGCATTGTCAAAGTTCTATTTTTGCATACGTAGAATAGCCTCTGTCTCTGCAGCTGTTATTCCATTACACTGAGGTTTCGATATATTTTAATATTATACAAAGAAAGTTTGAAAAGTATATATATATATATGTGTATATATACACATATGTATATGTACAATTACCTGTATGTGTACGTACTATCATTAGAACTATTATGCTAGAATGGGGTATACATAAAATATTTTTATTGTCTGAGAAGTGTTCTCAAATTGTGCCAATAAATACTAATAAATTTTCTGTTCACCAATGCGTTATCCAATATTCTGTATTTGTATTAACTGTTACACGACAGTAACAGAAACTGATTTATGTAGGATTCACATGTTAAAGTGAGTTAAGGAATCAGATCTATAAACCTAGGCAAGTACAACTTAAAGTTTGTTGGTGGTTTGTTTGTTTATTATCAATATTTAACACCTCCAATATGTTATTAAAATTCAGTTATTATTACGCTTCATTATTTTCCACTATCGTAGAGTTTTATAAAACATGAAATAACATACTGATAGCGTATCCTCAAACATTTTACTTATAACGGTGAAATTATATTTCGATTTCAAACATACGGCTATTACCTGTATTGAAAAAAATATTAGTATCGTATTATTTAAGAATTAATATTTTATCAAAATTATTTCACGAATAAAAAAGATTAGTAATCTTCTACGACATACACATATTCGTTGAACCAAAATATATGCTAACTTTTATAATTGGGAATTTCTTCTTGAACTGAACTTTTGCTTGATAGCTGAAGCTTTTTGATCGAGTCTTTTACAACCAGCATTGGAATAAAGGTTTTGTGGATGTGGCCCGAAGGTGACATGTGTCATAGTTTCTTGAATCATCTCATCACTTGGGTACACGCCTCTTTTAAGAAAGGCATCAATTATACACTTTTTTACGTGAATTTCCTCAAGTGGTAAAAACGGAACATAATGATCAATGAGGCTAGTTTCGATTGTATCACTTTTGTGAAAACCGCCCTTTTCATTGAACGCACCCATAGCTAGTAACAATTCAAAGTCTGCCAGAGTGGTTTCGTCTCGTTTTTTTCCAGCTTGCCACATCTCTAGCAGATGCTTTGCCACTGCAGAACCTCCAGTGTTTGACAAAAATATAAATATAGCTTTGGTTGTGTCTATATTTTGAAGCTTTGGATTATAGTCCAAAAATGGCACAAGTATATTGAGCGTTCCTTCTGGTATTTTATCAACTTCGTCAAATATGAAGATCGAGCGTGTGCACACCTGAAGATATTTCGTTATTTCGTCTCGAAGGTTCCGCTATAATAAATCACGTTTCGGATATTATTATACTTAAAGAACACAATCAGCGGTAAATATTCTCAACTATTGTTTTCTACCATTAAATAATTACTGTTGAATATTAATTATGTCTTGCTTGAAGACAAGATTTGGATCAAGTTTGTATCAATTAATTTATTTGGAGAATTTCTGTGACACATGCAGTTTCTATGACTAACTATTAAGGTACAACGACTAACCTGATATTCAACGATGTTTCCATCGGCGGGAAAATGAAGACGCCCTTTATAAAAATGAACATAACTACTGTTAGCACCATTTTTATACAGTGCGTCAACGATAAAGTTTGCCATATAGTTTTTACCACTTCCAGGTGAACCGTGAAAACTCATAGCTAATGCTTTCTTCGGATTTGTATCTTCGAAATGACCTTTCAATGCGTGCAGCACGGTTTCATGTGCCAAATGTTGGCCGTAAAGTTTAGTCTTCAGTGTAGTATCAAGCACTGCAATGGAAACAACAGATTTTCTCTATATCTTCGATTGGTCCTAAATTATGGATCGTCAAGTAGTTAATTCTTATTAATCATCAGGGTAGTTCATTGTTGCAGCGGAGAAGAAAGACCAGGTGTGACTCAACGAATTCGATTGCTCGATTGCGGTACAAGGATATTAACAGTTTAACACTTCACAAAGTCTGGTAAATATAACAACCATCTGCGCTACTTAAATTTATCTGAAAAAACACAAGACGTGAGGAAGGAAATCTGCCAACTGAACAAAGGATACTCACAAGTAAAATCAGCTGGAATGTACTGATTTGTGCAGCACTCCCTGAAACTACACCATGTCATATAACCTAGGCCTGCTAATCCACCTACTGCGACAGGAATTAGCGGAATAAAACACTCTCCGCAATTAAGGCATAATAAACAAATACCGATTTTCTGTAATGTTCTAAAATTCATTTTTCAAATTTAATTTAATGGTAAATTTTTTCTGAAATAAGGAAATTCTATCTCCCCATACAACATTCATGTGATAGGTAATGAAAATATTATAAATGACTGTTCGAAGTGTTTAGAACAAATCTACATTCTATTTACGGCACTTTGAAAACAAGTTTGACTACACAGGTCTCCCGAAGATTCAAGCCGGCAAAAATGTTTTCAGAGTTCATGTATAGTAAAATGGCCTGTCATTTTCCCAGCAGTACTGACAGCAGTTTTGTGTCCTTTACACTCAAGAGCGTTTTCGGTGAGCTCTGTCTCACTACTAGGGATCTTTCTGCACTGGCAACTGATCATTTCGGAATTCGTACAAACAGGTCTGGCACCCGGATCGGCAGTACCGACTGTCACTGCAAGGGAGCACGTCAGTGCTCAAGGCGGTGGCGTCTGGCGACAACCAGCAGCAGCGGAGTCGGCGGAAACAGACGTTGACCGAGAAAACTGATTTCATCGACGCTATTAGATAAACAAAGGCTACAGCTGTAGCACGTGGTTAAAGTTCAGACAAAAGTGATCATTGGGCTGTAATAGTTTTAGGACATTGAATAAATATATAATACTAGGGGCTTCGCCCCTGCGCGCTTCGCGCGCCAACCCCATCTCGGCGCTACGCGCCTCACTATTTCCTTACGCATTGTCTAGTAGACAGGCGAATTCCTTCATGTTGATTTAATGACAGGTCCTGCACCTGTTGCACTGGTTGAAAATTGGTGTTCCTTCTCTATTGATATCTATCTATCTGCGCGCCTCACTATTTCCTTACGCATTGTCTAGTAGACAGGCGAATTCCTTCATGTTGATTTAATGACAGGTCCTGCACCTGTTGCACTGGTTGAAAATTGGTGTTCCTTCTCTATTGATATCTATCTATCTCCTTGACTTGCTGAATTATTTTTGCTACCGCTCTGCCCGTTATTCTCCAAAATCACCTTCTTTATATTATTTTTTTCTCTATATTTGCGTTGATGTTTATTCCGCAAAACACCTCTTTCTCTTGTGGTCAACATCGATCCTGGTCGTCCTCTTTCCTGGTTATACGAATATTTGATGGATATTATTCAATGGCTTATTTGGGTCTTCGCACTTACAATTTTATTTTCCTCTTTCTTTTGTGATACTTCCGACTATTCACCATTTTCATCGCCTTGTCTGCTGCTTGAAACTCCTCCTTTCTCCATTGTCATCGTAAATCCTGGCTGTCCTTTTGACTGTTTGGTGATATATTTAGATTGACTATTATTTGATTGTTACTTTTCATACTTATTACTCACTATCTGAATTTTATTTTGGTTCTGCAAGACATCAAAGTGTCCACTGTCTTCGTCGCCGGTGAAGAGTAGCGAGAATTGTGTTCCATTTTGTGATCCGATCCGGTGTGGATGAATTTGTTCTTCGCGATACACGATTAAACATATCTTAAAAATGTCAGCAGCTGCATATATTGCATTTTTATTCATATGTGATTTGTAATCACCAGGTGACCTAATCACAGCACCGTTTGACTCATTACCTGTAATAAAACCCGCAAATGTAGACCAATTATCGACTATATTTGAAACGATACTCAGTCTCACCTCTGCGCGTTGATCTTGAGTGCCGTATACACAATACGCCAACGCGCGAAAAAGACAATTCCCGTCGGGAATCATCTTGATAATTTTCGTTTGCATGTTCATTTTTTGCGCGTCAGAAACAGATATCTATAAAGATATTTGTCAAAGACTGTCATAAACAGCCGATGACAGCTGTCAAAGGGTTTGCTAGATGCTTTTTGTTTTGTTTTCGGGATCTCACCCCACCGCCAACTTCATGCGTATACTATTGTTATTATAATCTTTTTTTACGTTCATTTGTTTGAAACTTTTTTATTAGATAGAGAGATAGAGAGATTTATACGTACTAGGTATTCGTCGTTGGTGTGTGAGAAACCCCGCCAAACACAATCCTTACACAGGTTTCGAACTTTGTTTAAAGCAAAGATCTTATTATTCTCTTTGGTTTAGAGCATTAGGTAGTAACGCCAAATACAAAAGGGCGAAAAATTTTAACAAATTGAAAAGGCTGAAATACCATAATATTCGCCATGATACAATTTACAAATGATAATGAAATAATGTAGCATTGAAACACGTGGAGAGCCTTCTCGTAAAATTTCAAATTCGTAGTAAAATGACTCGCTAAACACAACGCTAAATATAAGGTAAATATTTAATTAAAATTTTTTATGGGAATTCATGCTCAGAAACGAAATCTTTTCCTTATATTGTGTTTTCTACTACATTTACGATGCTTTGATCATAAGAGTATAATTACTTCGGTCGGCACTTGGCGAAAAGGTGAGATTTCGTTTAACGCAAAAACGTATGTCAAACGGATTTTTTTACCAAGCACCCAGTGCCGGAGGCAAAATGACAAAAATGATACGGCGTAAATAAAACTGGAAATCACTCGTTTACGCTTAAGTATGAAAATCGGAAAAATTTGAGAAATTCTCGTTATGGAAGACCTTGAAACCGGAAAGGTCGATTTTGGAAAAACCACCATAAGAGTTCGCTGCGCTTGCATATTATTCCAATAGCTTCTGAATTGTTCTGAATAAAATTATAGAACTTATGGACAAACCCTATGAAATACGCTGCGAGCCATGTATAAGAGTTACAGCCGAAAAACGAAAGATTTCCTTCGTAATTCCTCTGGTATTGGTCCAACCCTTTTTTTGATATCTTTTTCGTATTTCTAACGGTCTAATTAGTGGAAAAAGAGTCCTGCAAAACAAAAATTAGACGAAAAGTTCCCGAGCTCCGAAAATCTCAAAAAAGCGAGGGGTTAATCAATTTCGAGTATACTCGCCTCTTACTACCTTATTTAAGTTATTTAACTTATTTGCTTTATCTATCCAAGGTCTACGATGAGTACCGACGAGTCTTTGGATAGATGAGGCAAATAAGTTGAATAAGGTAATGAGCGAATATACTTGAGAGTGACTAGCCTCTCAGATTAACGCTTTTGGATTTTTCCAGTTGAAATTTGGCCAGTTTCAAAAAATACTTAAATCAATTCTTTGTTTCACTATATCGACGTAATTTTGCCAGAGGAATCGATTGCGAGCAGTCCGAATACGCCATCAGCGACTTCATCTCACTTCTTCATTTTCTCCATTTTATCACATTTCCAATTAACAATCCTAAATTTTTAAATTTTTCGACTAAAATGTGATTGAGATCCGTTGACCAAACTTAGATTCACACTGATGCACCTCTTCCCCTGAGTTCCAATTTTTTTCTCCTCACTACAAGCATTCTAATTGCATTAAATTTTTAATTTCTGATCAGAGAGACTACAAAGCTTCACAATAATAAAAAATTACGTTTCTCTCCATTTCCGGATTTTTTTACAGGCGTACAATCTCAAAGGAGAAGGTTTAATAATATTAACTGGCGGCAATTTGTAAATATATATTTCACTTTATTTTCGTTAATAAAATATCAAAATGAAGTCATTAACCATTAAAAAACACCAAAAGTAATTGTACATATTTTTAGAACATGCTCGATCTAGCAAAATTCTATTAACATACGTCGTATTGATCGACTGTTCTTCGATACCAATGCAAATGCATGCGTAAGGAATTTCAACAGTCGAATCAACGTGTTCGTGGCTAAAATCATTCATGAATATTTTTATTTTTATTACCCCTATGTAGTACCAGTTCAGGTAACACTTTATAATTTATATAATATTTTGTAGGACATCCGTGTCCAATTAATGAGTTATATATGCTGAATATAAATGCAAAAGCCGTTGTTAATTGAATCCATGGATAGTTCATATTAAACTGGGATTCCTTAAAGTAAATTCAGAAGATTTTTCTTTTTACAATAGGCAACAAAATAAATCTCCGCTATTTAAACCTATACATCAGGGTGTATCACAGTTGAAAAAATTTGGATTTTTCTACTGGCGTATGCAAAAATTCGTTGCATCTAATCTAAAAAGAAACCTTGAAAAGATTAAGCAATGTAGCACTAGTTTTGGGGTGTGAAAAAACGATTAGACTAGAAAAGGGAACATCGACATTAGCACACCTTAAAACTGGTGCTGAACTTCTCAGTCTTTTTGAGGCTTTTTTGTAAACCAGAAGAAAGAATTTACTGCATGAGCCCACAGTAAAATCTAAAATCTTTTAAAAATGAAACACTCTACTATACATACATACCTATAACGTATTCATATAGCCGAGATACACCGATAAAATTCATTTTTCGCGTGTCCCGTGGATAATTATCATTTAATCTATAAAAATACAGATGTTTAACTGTCTTTCGAAAAATATGCATTTTTATTTAACAGCCAATTCTCTGTTTGTTTTATAAACGTGAATTGAATTAAGCCTTGTGCGCAAATAACTATGTGTTACGTTATCAATTACTAACGGTAATAACAATAACAACAACGATAATTGTAATACAATTGTGTACATTTTTAAGTCCAATGAAAACAATGAATGGTTGGTAATAAAGAGATTATTGACTTGAATAAGATTATTCACAAATATTTGCCAGAAAAATTTGAACGCTGAATTTGATCATTTAATTGAACCTTATTTAAATCAGCTCTTTGTTTGTGCAAATATTACTAAAACTGATGTACACATAACACTGAATTTAATGCCAAGTTCTACCGTTTCTATTCCTATTCCAATTTGTGTTTATCGTCGTTTCGTGAATTTATTAATAACTCTTGCATTCTGATACGTATCTTAAAATTTTGCAATATTTCATTGCACAAGGTAAGGGCTGTCGAGAGCTCCTGCACCTGCAACAATGCCTCCTTCATCTGAACTCGCTGGTTTTGTTCGCAGGACATGGCCGACCTGTTTGTTAATTTTTACCTCGTTTGAATCGCTGCAATTCAAATTCACTATTAAGATTAAATCAATTATAGCCACATAACAATTATTCTGTTCTAATTGTTTTGCAAAAAGTTCTCTTTACTGCTTCATTTTTTGTACTTCATACATACCCAAGAATAACTCCGTAAATCCCAAGTTCGGACACAAGATTTTGTGTTTTAAGCTCATCTGTATTCCCTGGGCGGATTAAATAATTTTCTTGCAGTGGTGGATGGATGCGGTCCATAAGTATCCATGCTGTACGTTCTTTAGAGTCCCTCATAGCTTTTAGTTGTGTGAGCACATCTTTCCCATATATATTATTTCCTCCCCCCTCTCGTTGCGGCTTTAGTACGAATCTTCCTGGGTCTTTCAAGGCCATTGTTACTGCTTTTTCTCCTTCCCCATTTTCGTCCTATTGAATATAAATATTCTTAGATTTTGCTGGATTCATTTTTACGTGAAGTTTGAACGAAAGATAACGACATTACTTACGAAATCTAATGAATAAAGTCCAGTGAATACAGTTCTTATCTTTTCCACTATACTCCTATCTTTAAAATATTTTTCAATTGTACCCTTTACAGCTAATGCCTGTTGAACCTGTAAATCAAGAACTTGTATAATCAAATGGAAGGGCAATGTGTATCTATAATGTTGGCGAAGGAGTATCAAAGTGAAATACAAATGTATTTGACAAAGAAATATTAATTACGGAGTGAATGTGTGTGTTTTTTTTTATTCGAATGTTTCAATACGAATCCATAAGTGTTAACTCAAGTCAAGAAAACCTACTTATACAACTGAAATTCTAAATCATATACAATGTACCTTTTTTGTTCCAGCTAGATGATATTGGATTGAAGGGCATTTAATGGCTGACGATCTTTCTATCATCAATCTAGCAGACCACTCATGTTCTGTAGGGTATTGTGCTGGTTCATAACCGGAACGAAAGTATACTACAGCTACTGTAGAATTTCCACTAGAAGAAAAGAAGATCACATTGTAAAAGGAGAGCAGACTGGAACTAAGCAAGCGTCAGTAATCAACTCAAATACTAGTGTATTGGATTTGCGAAAATAATTACTTACACAATTAAGTCTTGATTTTGATTAAGATGTGCTTCAGAAGCTACTTGTCCTAAAGATTTCCTAATAACTTTTATAGACGAATTCTTCTCGCGAATTAGAAATTCATGAAACCTTTGGTCACATATATTAATCGTCGTATCTTCAATGATGAATAATATAACAGCTCTGTAAATAATAAAACGTCACAGATGGAGATCATTTTTTGTAATCATTTTTAAAGTCTGAAATGTTACAACTAAAAATTTGGAACTCTGGTAAGTGATGCAATAATACTTTCTATAAATCTTGCCATAATTTCATCTTCTCAATTCATACCAACCGTTTATTATTGTATAATTTCCACGCCTCAATTAAACCTTCGCAAAGACCAGACAGCGCATGGTTTTCAGGAATCTATAAATAGTAAGAATTAGCTGTGCCCGTAATTTCAGAATTTTCTACTTACTAAGTCATGCCACGTCGAATGACTTGCACAACACTTACATTTTTCAATTTGTCTTCACATTCCAATTCTTTCAAAATATATCTGCAAAGTTTACACAAAAATATTAGCTTCGATAATATACAGATTTTTTAACGACTAAACAATATCGTAGTTTCTCTAAAGTTTCACACTGTAAATATCAGATATTCGGTGGACCATACCTGTGATAATGTGTGATAGTAGTTGCTATGCCAGCAAAGCTAGAAGCTATAGTGTTCATTTCAACTTGCATTATATTGGTTTCATGTAGATTATGCAGCAAGTAATCGGATCGCAGCAATCCTAAACTGATACTCTGCAATAAGGTCAATCGACTATCAATTTCGTTCTTTTCTATGTGCTAAATATGCAAAATAAAAGGTGCTTGCTATCGTGATCGCCACCAAAATCAATAACACATTTAGACGCACCAAGCATATAATCTGTTATTACCTGCTTGAAGCCTTCGGCATGCACAGTTTCATAAATACCAAACAATCTGGCAGTGAAATCATCGACTTCAACTGTGCTGAAAAATAGTTACAATCAAGAATAAAAGATATATACTACAGGTAAATACTTGACTATGTATTACTTATATTATTTGAATAACACTGGGTAACTGAAGTCACATAAAAATTGCTGTTTACTTTCCATAAAATTTTACACAGTTTATGTAATTGTAAAAGGTATATATCTTACTAAAGTATAATACATATATTTGGTTTAATGCTTACCTTTTCAAGGTTTCTGTAATGAAATTGTGATCATGGGCAACTTGGTGTGTCAATTCATTAAGAATTGTTTGTACTTTTCTGGCTTTTTCAAATTCCTTGCGTGGAAAAGCCGATGGGAATAAGACGAAGGGAGCGAAACGTACCTCGTCCTTATCTAAATGCTCTCTGCATCTCATGCAAGCCCCTGAAACATGTAATAATATTTGTGAAACACGCGTAATGCAGTTTGAAGTTTTAAAGTAGACAAAGTACAAAGAAAGAATGTAATACATTCATCTATAGAAAATAAAAATAATTTATAAAAGTTATGTTTTATTTAAATCAGCAAAACCAGCTATATTACTTACCATGCATAAGCAGCCAATCTTTTGCCTTGTCGGTAACTTCTTCTAGCTCTTTGAAACATAGAGGAAGTTTCACACAAGTTTCTAACGGTGATAGATTCATAGTATCATTCATCCGTACAGACACAGTAACAAAAAAATAAAATATTCAATAGAAGTCTAGAACCTTATGAACCGATGTATATAACGCGAGTTATTATACTAGCAGATATCTAACACATGTGAGCAAAGTTCATAACCACTATTTTTGAGGTTATCTAATCAAATCGCTATTCCAATAAATAAAGATAGAGTAGAATTGTCCATTCCTTTGATGAAAATAAATGTTTCTATAATTCACAATCAACATGAATTCTTCACAACTATAATTACTTTTTTCATTTTATCCCACTCGCAATTTCAGTGACAAGCTCAATGAAGAATTGACACGATACATTCCGTGTCATTCCGTGTACTCTTGTTCTGCTCTTCGTAGGCCGGAGTGGGCCGAAGTGTTGGACTCTAATCTTTCAACCAATTCTGACACTTCCGTGGCCGTGTTCGTAAATTGACTGACAGTACTAAAAATTCCCTAGGACAGAGTCAGAGCTATTCACGAACTTGGAAGCGCAAAAGAGATAAAAGATTGCTGACAGTACTGTCAGTCAATTTTCGAACACGGCCCGTATATCATTGGTCTATTATATGATTGGCCGCAAATAAAGATGAAGTAGGGAATTTCTTCCAAAACGCACAATGCAATTGGCAAACATGGCCGCAGTTACACGTTCATAAAACTTCCATACCGACCATACCCGCTATCGTCCGACGCTAAGACGTTGAAAACAGTATACCACCAAGTGTCAACGTTAATAAATGAGGCAATGGACGAGTTCATAGTGACGCGAAGTGCGACTTTGAAAAGGAATGCCAACAAGGATTTTATTTCTGTGTCATACACGGCGCCAAAGAAGAAGCGCAAGTCAAGTGAGGTTAAACTGAACGCAGACAAACGTGCCAAGAATGATCTAGATGTAGTCATTCCGACGAATAAAGCCAAGGGGACCCAACAAAGTGATGTCAAATGGCAGCAAGAAATACAGATGAAAAGGGCAAGGTTCGACGTGATCAAATTTGGAATGTCAGGTTTTGACGGAGCGAAGGGAGAAGAGGCAAAAATAGCTCTGGCAGTGAAACTGGGCGCTAAACCACCAAAAAAGAAGGCAAAGAACTATAAGGAATTGAAGCTAGAGAGGCAAAAATTAAAGGAACGCGCACAGAAAAAGGAGCACATGTCAGAACTTGGGAAGAATGTGGCTAAACAACGTTTTGTTAAAAAACCTAGGAGGCGGGATGGTCTTTTGAATAGTTATGGCGTAGTTACAAAGACTCCAGCTACCATCAAAAATAATAAAAGACATATCTAAGTGATTCATATTATTGTTGACTTTTTTTTTATTGTTTCATTACATCGTTCATTGCTATTTCTAGGAAGTATCATAGTATCATGTATATACTATTTCAAGTACAACGAGTAATAAAATAATATTTTAATCTGGTTATATGTATATCCACGGATCCTTTCAGTGAAACCATTGAAGAAGATTCCTCCCAAGATTCCACTACATTTTTATGTAGTGGAATCTGTGTGTGTGTGTGTATACATATATATATACACATACATACACATATATGTATTTCATGAAACCAGCTTCCAGTTCCATAATGGAATGATTCGGTAACTAGAAAACTGGTTCATTTGACTGCGTATCAATCGAAGGCAGCTGCAGTTGGCGCTACCTCGAGCAACATTTGTAGAAAAGCATTTACACCTTCTGCAAAAATTCATTTTTCATTTACCATTATGTGGATGTGTACCAATAAAACCATGTAATTTCAAAATCGTTGGCTGCTCCAATTACTAAGCTTACTAAATTATTTTACATGTAAGAGATTCTTACCCATAAATTTTGGAACGTAACCATATTTGACGAATGGTAGGTAAAATAGCATCCCAGCAGCTATAAAAGTAGCGGCATACAAATATTCAATTTGCGGTTTATCAATGATCGGGGCCACTATCAGGTACGCAGAGATACCGAGTACCAGTATTGGTATCGGCAAAGGGCATTTGTATGGACGTGGATGATCAGGCCTGGTTTTCCTCATGACCAGTAATGCTACCATTGATCCGCCGTAAAATATCCAAGCAGTGAAGGAGAAAAAGTCAATCAGGGAGTCTATGCTGCCAGACAAAACCATCGCACCTGTAAAGTTACAAATACGATATGTTAGTTCACCCAGAATATGTTTGAAACACATGCATTATTAAAGCTTTGATCCAAAACGTGGTTGAAGTCAGTAACATTAACGTAATGAAACATTAGGGAGGAAATCACTATTTTGCAATTTTGTAATAACTTTGAATAAAAGTTTTCATACTCCGCTTCATTACGGTTTACGAAATTTTAAAGAATACCAAAGTTGCTTACTAGGAACTTTACCTTAATATGTTTCGGTACAATAACGTTACTAACTTCAACCTCATGACCCAAAGTGTCTGACTGATGGCAAACGATTTTGATATATTCTTTTTATTCAAACGTACCTGCAACAAGAGAGTGAAAAATAAGACCTGGAGCAGGAGTAAAACGTCGGACATGAACATAGCTCAGGCAATCAAGTAGGTGACCTTCTCTAGATGCTGCAAAGCAAAGTCGTCCTGCAGCAAATAAAGTCCCATTGGCTGACCCGAAAGTACTTACGGCGACCGATAACGGCATTAGCCACGCCATCACGCCCAAAATTCGATTACCAAAGGTCTGTAACACCGTCAGGTATATTAGGACTTGTGCAAAATTAACTATCATGCAAGTTATTGCAGGAAGTTAGATAAAAGTCAACATACCACTGCAACGGCTTCGCTCTCAATCATTTCAGACGGTGACATGACTGCCAAGTAAGAAATGTTGATGAGGGCGTAACAGAGTGTAACCAAAGGAATGCCGATCATGATCGATCTTGGCAAATTCCTCGAAGGGTCCTTAATCTCCTCCGTGACATAATTAAGATTGTTCCAACCATCATACGCCCAAAGCCCAGTGTAGAATGCAGTCGCAAGCCTTCCAAAGTTGACCGTTGATTCGGCAGTATCGAAAGCCCCTCTAAGGTGCTGAGTATTGCCCTGTATCAGCTTGTACGATCCACCAGCGATGACTACCAGAATGGCGATCAGCTTAGCAGCTGTAAAGGCGTTCTGAACGCCGGTGGCGAGATTAACGCTGTAGCAATTGACGAGGAGAATGACAACGATGGCCAAGAGAGCGACGAGCTTGACGACTTCCTCCGGGGGATTACACTCTGCGACAAAGGCCTCCACCGCATACTGGGCGAATGATAAACAAATAATTGCCATTTGAGAGGGTTTTAGAACAAGGGTCGATACCCATGAGAAGAGGAAAGCCGGGGGCGCCCCGAAGGCGTCCATGAAGTACGCGTACTCCGCCCCCGAGCTGGTATTCATTGTCCCCAGCTCGGCGTAAGCTAAAGCCCCACAGAGGCTTAGAATACCGCATGCTGTCCATACCAGGAAGCTCACACCGATGCTACCGGTCCTCACAAGGAGACCCGACGGCGAAACGAAAATCCCCGAACCAATCATAGTGCCGACGATTAGAGCCACCCCACTGACGAGTCCCACCCGTCTCTTGAGGTGAACAGCGTTGTTCTCCGCTGCGTCCGCCCCCTCCACCCCTCCGCCCCCTCCACCCCCGTCTTCGTCATCCCCCATACCACTCCCCGCGCCTTGTTGCTGTTGTTGTTGTTGTTGTTGTTGTTGGAGTTGCGGCCTCCCTTCCCACCCGATGCCGATTCTTGACCCCCCCATTTCTGCTCCTCCTTCCGGCCATGATCTTCCGTTTCCTTGTTGCTGCAACTGTTGCTGTGTTGTATTGCCCGTCTGCGGATCATGCCCTGCTGCAGCTGTAATCATAGATATACATAACACCACATTAAATTAATGTGTGCTCAAGTAAAATGTGGCCGCCGATTTTTACACAATGTTTATCGGTTTCTTGAATGATATTTTCCTCACGGATAGTTCGGAGAAGCCATTCAGTTGCGGTTGCCGATATAAAGAATTCGTCATACCTCGCTGGCTTATTCGTGTATTACGGCCGGTTCTTTGTCGTACTAATAATGAATAATTGAAAAACGATCGACCGATTGTAACATCGCTATAACTTTCAGAAAATGCGCCAAAGCGATTTTCTCATTTCAATGTTGAGGTGATGATGTAGCCCCGATTGATTGTCCATCAATAACCCAAAGTTCTGCATGGCTCTACCAATTGTTCCAATTCTATCCGGTTCAATTTTAATCAGTTTCTATCTTCTGTCGCGAATTTCATAATTTTAAATGTAAGTGTGTCATATTAATTTAAATGTTCTATACAACCTCGCATATGTGCTGCGTATTGATCATATGCTTATATATATGTACCTCATGTGTGACGTATGCAATCGTACACCATTTTTATTCACTAAAAGTACACTAATCGATATAACGTTGTCACATTCAAATGTGAAATTTGAGTAGGAAATATTGTATTCATATTTGGAATTTGGGTATCGCACTATCAGAAATGCAAATGAATAAATACCTGAAGCACAGTGTCACAGGTAAAAGAGTTCAATTGAAATGAGATTTAATTGGATTGGAATTTGAAGCAGTTGGTAGGATCCCAAACTGTACATATATATGTACGCAAACAACATGCCCCGCTTCAGAAGTTGTTGCAAAATCTAGTAATTCCCGAAGATTCAAATTTCACAAGCACAATACTCGCTACCCACTAAGATATCTATAGGATATAAACTATTCACATACGTATTTATATCACTGTAATAAAAAAGTAGTAAATGTTATAGTACTCGAATATTGACGACGGCATGCAGTTAAGACGTTGAACAGCTTGTTTCGCATCCCTTCGCAGTCTGAACTGATCACTGGACAACAATGAGACCGCGACGAACATGCATAAGAAGGTTGCCAGTTATATATATTATACATATTATTAAGTCGTTGAAGTGACGAAAATAGCTTGTGGACCCTGGCCAGGTTATACCTCGTGACCAAGCTCTCTCATTTCCGTCCCTTCTCATTTTCTCGAAACGACGGTGGAATCAAATCGTGAAACTCAAGGTCGACTTCCACCCCAAGGTGACCTTTAGCGAACCGTCCGATCGATTCCGTATAAGTCCGCGCGTCCATGCTGATTTGACTGAAAAGTCTCTCCAGACTGTTATCAGCCCTGGTTTTGAAATCTGTCGCAACTTTGTTCACGTTTTGATCCCGCTTTAACAAACCGCCGATTATTTACAACCCATAAGCTCACGAATGTCACATGTTGGCGGGCGTGCCAAATTTTAACGATGCAACTATTCATCGTTACGACTTTGATGAGACGAGCTATCAAGATCACGATGAAAAATACCTTTCACGTTTAACGGGTTCATATATTTTAACACGTTAAAAGTTTATCGTGTTAGACATATGGAATATAAATCAACATTCAAATACCGTCTCGACATAAAAATATATAGTAATGATCGAACATCTGCTCCTCGTGCACTTAGATCAATGGAACTTACTTTAAATGTTGCACTCTAAATTTCTTGACCCGATTTCATTCAACTGCGTTATATAAAAATAACAATTTTAATGCTCGGACAAGTGTCGCTGCTGCTTTCTTTCGTGAATACAATTTTTATTAACTATAACGTTTACTACCAACCCACGCTGTTGTCGTTATTACTTCGGTTTTGAATGGATTCGATCGCGTAAATTTTACGCATTTCTCAGTTTGTTTGAAACAGCAATACCGCAGTAAAAATTGATTGTGCGGAGAAATATGCTGCGCGAAAGAAATGCGGAATCGCTCGAAGCGTATTTGTGGATCGAAAAGTCACACGTACCGAATTACGAGACTTTGTAAATTGGCACCTGTTCGAAAGCTTTTAATAGTTTCGCAAGTCACTCCTGTTTCGTCTACGCGGGATCGTTTAAACCCATTTCAGGAGACTATTGCGTTAGTATAGATGTATTCTAAATCACACAAAAGTCAATTTTTCTTTCCTGATTGAACCGATTGATTTTTAGAGCATTACATCTCGATTCCATCCATCGTTATACTGGTAAATGGCAATTGTTCATGCTTTCCATCTGTACAGAATGAAGCTTTGAAGACTGACAATTAATTCACCACGGTCTGTTACCCGCGATTTGATTAGTAATGATAGTAACGTCTTCGTTGGGCAAATTACGATTGAACGCTATTACGTCTAATGGACACTCATTCTATACCTCCACACTGGATGTCGCGTACTGGAGATTTGGTCCTAATTCCCGATTGATTTTGGACTTATTTTTTGTCTACACAAAATGTAACTTATTGTATTACGCGTAACTCCATCATGTGATCAAATACCGCGGGGTCATATTACTCACTCGTGCGATCGGCAAGTGTGCTGCAGTACACGTGAACCTCCTCAAGAGTGGACGTGATACAGAGATTGTAACAACACACTGGATAGAATACGATAACGAGCTACGCCGGTTGGTTTAGTCTACCTATAACATGTGAATAATTTCAGTTTAATACTTACCCGAAACAGCCTATGATCAACTACTGTGTTTAATTCATTTGTTACTATTCGTGCTTTTGCATTTATTTTGGGGGATACCCCATCGAGATAGTCGTATGCCGGTATCCTTACCCTTGACAGCGCGTGTTTATATTGCCGGTAAAACAACTACCGTTGTGCATATTTGATCAATGGTACCACTCGAGTACTTTACACGTGTTCGATTTGGGAACATGCCAATGAACGTACGTAAAAGCTGCAGATACGATTTGCCGTTCAACTGAGTATGAACGCCACGGGGTATCCGGAACGTGCAATAGTATAGAGGAACAAATGAAGAAGTAGTGATAGTTGTGTGAAAGGGATGAAATAGCTGGAGTTGGAGAAACATTTTGAAAATTTTTTTACCTCGTTTAAAGGGCGCGACATACATGACTCCAGAAGGGACGATGAAGAAGGGCGGATCGTGAAACCGCCTCTCATGACACTTCGACGGCTTTTCAAAACTACCACTTCCTTCGCTTGCCTGCCTGTCTTACTGCCGAAACTTTCCCTTGATCTTTCCCCGTCTTGTCGACACGATGAAATGCGCAGCTGACGTTGGGGCGCGATTCTTTGATTCACGGTACAAGTGTGATAAACAGCAGTACGAACGTGCCTGAAGCCCGTCGAGTACTGTCAGTGGCCTGAGCAAGTCTGACTTGATTTACTGGGGCGTGCGACCCGCGGCACGCCGGCGCTCGACGTCGCTCGATAGAATTTCTGTCACTAGAGCCGCCAACCCTCGCCGCTCCCGCCCAGCCATTCAAGTCGTCGAGAACTCGGCGTGTGATGTACACAATACTATACTCGCCAAACCAGCCATTCGTCGATTAATGCAATCAATTAGCATCCTATTGCACGTCCGCGTGAAGCCCATTCTCCACTTATGAACCCTTGTTAAGTCCTATCTGTGAATCGTATATAAATTAATTACGACCACCGCTGTTCCTCTGTACTGATCGAAAGAAGGTTTTCTTTTGACAACGCTTCGTGCGTTGTTGCCTTTTATCGGTACATCTATTGTGACGCAGTTAATTACTCCGATCACACCATAGCCGTTAGTTTTTTTTAGATAGTACGTATGTACACCTCACGGACACAGAATAATTGACTCCGTATACGAGAAATCGCCTATGCAGGTCTTCCCAAGGACGGGGGGTATCGGAGTTTTGTAGTTAATTATGATTATTCAGGACAATATGCAATGACGTCCACTATAGTTAGTTTTAAGTTATACATATCCATATTGAAGGTTATTGCAAATTTTTACCATTTATACGTCAGGCATAAATTATACTCTATGAACTTTAAATCAACTTTTCTAATCTGCACAGTTGGACTTAATTTGCCAGTATTCAGTAGTAAGTTCTACCTGCTATGAGTCACACTTATTGTGTTACATTTATTTCAGGGACAGAAAGGTTGCCATGATGTGAGATAGAATATCACCATATAAAATAAGTTTATGGGTCATGATAAACGCAATACATAATATAAGGTTAACTTTATAAATTCAATTATAAACGATTCCACTGTAATAGTACATATAATAACATAAATTGGACCAGTTTGAAATAAATGTGGTTATTTTGGATACATAGAAGCACACCTGCCACGTAAAATTTGTATATAATTATCAGACACCATCGAGTGTACCACAAGTACCTAAGCTGATCTCTTGAATAACAATTTTTCCATTAATAACAGTTACTTAAAAAGTACCATAAAGCACAGGAATGGTCGTTTTTAATACGGATTGATGAAGTAGCGATACACAAGAGTTGCTAACACTCCAAGCGCTACAGGAATTAACCACGAACGCCAGGAACCACTGTAATTTCAAATTCAATTCATTTAGTATAAGTCTTCATTCGTATTGATAGCATTTTAAGAGATTGCTGTTCAAGGGTATCGAAAGAAATCAGAGTTATCCGAGGTAACATTCACAATTTTGGATTTCCTTGAAATCATAAAATTTTTAGGCATATACCTAGATTCGTCATCTTCACTCTTTTCACTCGACCAATCTCTGCTCTTTTTTTCTTCTGATTTTGTTCTATCCTCCTGAAAGTTAATGGAAAATCATTGAAACTGTTTCGTCTGAAAGTGAGAAAGATTTGAGGAACTAAATAATATGAAAAAAGGAAAATAGAATAGAAAAGAACTGTTACAGTGTACAAGTTGAATAACACAAATTTTGACACTCACTTCGATAAGTTCTCCTATTTTGAATGGTTCCATCATATGTCTAGCATCACTAGAGTGCCCGACATCTTCAAAGGGCTCAGATCCGTCAATTCCAGCTTGTTCTAAGAGCACCTCTTCGCCACCAGGGTGCTGAATTTTCCATACAACATTACATCATTATTGTATTCATTCGATAATGGCAACAAGTAGTCTGCTGCATGCAGCAAACAGGTGACAGACAGTCACGATTGTTGATGCGGTATATTGAATGTACTGTAAATTGATACCTCGTTGAGAAAGGCGGTTACATCGTAAACTTTATTATGGATTATGATCCAAGTGTCTTCGCTATGATTGTGCTTAGCAACTTCCGCCCGCGAGTAAAGCTTCGTGGCAGTTGTCGTCGAACCTTCGGTCGCCATTTTACTTAGCACGCAGCCTCGGGTAACGTTCTTTCCTTTGAAATTGAATTGGAACTGAATCAAAAACAATTTTGGCCTCGTTCACAATTTACTTGATTCGTTGTTGTAACTTTACCCCAAATTAACAATACAACACTTCTCCTAGAATCCTAATTTATGCACTGTCACTTGATCGAATGATGACCCTCAGCCGCTTTATCGGCGTGCGCCAGCGACAGTCAGTATAACCCCACAATCATCACGTAGGTTTTGCCGTTCTTTACTCCCACCACGCCGATAGTTACCGGCAAGTGACGTCTAGTGGCCGCCGCTGCTGTCAGTAACTGCAGGTCAGCTGCAGCTCAAGATGCAGGAAACATGAGTGATTCAACTAGAAACTGGCGAACACGTCTGCAGTCTTTACTCTCTACCATTCTCCGCCAGATGTCTCACTGTTAATAAATTGGCTTTTCCCTAGTTTTCTGTTTAGGTCCCCTCACTTCCGGTTTGCGCACGGGCCACATGGTTCCTTCGTTGGAACCTAACACCCGTATTCCTAGCAGAGAGAAACCTTTCATAGTCCCTCCTTATCTCAAGGATAAAGGACGCCTTGATGAAGGCTTCCTTGAATCTCAGAGGCGTCCTTGTTTCATAGTCACAACTTGGCTCTCCCTTCCAGAAAGAAGACATATTTAGGGATATGTGATTGCTTATGGTGGTGAAACTGCTGATCGAAGCGCCACTCGGCTATATTTAAATCTAACTTAAACCGCTTGCCTCTCATTGTCAAGTTGCGTCGGTGATGAGAGTGCATAACCTCAAAGAAGTTAACCTGTGGACTGGCTGTGACCGCGTCATACGGGTCATAAGTGCATAGACGCCAAGCGTAAGCGCAAGCGTTGGCTACATGAAACGAAACAGCCAATCGCAGTGCCGAAGGTTTCCTCATGGAAGCTCGAGACCTGCCTTGAAAGAAGGAGGCCAATAAGGCTCCTTATTCTGTCGAGGAAGGTCTATGAAACGTGAAATGAGGAACAAGGAATCCTTGTTCCTCAAGAAAGGACTAAGAATTCGGGTAAACCTGCTGCTGAATTTACGTGACGTAATTAGAGTCTATTAAAATTAAAAATCTATTGTGGGAAAAGGAATCAATGTACATCTATATTAATTTTTCTCTGCAATTAGTCTAATTTCGAATTTCCTAAAACTAAATTCTGAAATGTTGAACGTACCGTATTTGAAAAGTTTCTTGACAGTTTTTGGAAATTACGGAATTTTCTTTTGAATATACTCAACTTGTGTAGGTATAAATTTTGTACGCAATCCGTAACAATATCACATTTGAGCAATGCCCGAACATTTACTACGTAAATTTTGGAATTACGTAACAAATTTTAAATTTTTAACAATTATATCGTACACGTTCTGTAAAATTGACTGAATTTGGGTAGAACTGGGTTCGTAAATTCATTCAAAATTGTGTTGTGAGTAGGAATTTTGAAAACATTTTATTCATAAGCTATCATTGACTGTGTTGTTTGCCATGCCCGTGTGGACCGTCTACTGTATTATTAATCAAATGAAGTTATGATTTTCCATAAGATAATTTGGGGTAGTAGGTAGGGCATATGACTAGTAATCCGAACATTGCAAGCGATCAGGGTTTCGAATACGGGTTGGAACAAATTACGATGTAATGCTTCTATTGGATCTGTGGCGTTTTCGTCGAATACAGTTACTGTGAAGTTGTTAATTGAAATGATGTCCCTGCTTACTTTTAAAAAGTCAACGAAATCAGTGATCGAACCATTTTTTATCAACTTTTTTCATTTCACAGTTTTAGTATATATTTAAGATGAAGTTACTAAACACGTATCGTGAATTTAAAAAATCTGTAATTTAAAATTAATCTAAAAATTTGCAGATCATAAATCGCATAATGATATCCAAGTTTACGATATTTATCGCACTAATGTTTGGTAATTTTACTAAACTGTGCTATTAATTAGTAATCACACAATTACTAATACTAAAATTATTTATTACGTGTATAGTAAATTCACAATTTCGAACCCGAATAGTTCTTTCTATACTTCTATTAGTAATTTTACAACAGAAATTTTCAACAGTGCAGTTCATTTGAGCACCGCCGTCGCAGCACAATTTATAAGTTCAACAATAATCAATTCCAATACTGTTGAATGAAATTCATAAACAGTAAAGAATTGAGTTCATAAATACTTACTGCAAATCAGTTTTAATTTTACATATACGTATTGTAACTCTAATTTCTGTTACCCTCAGATGAGGACTTATCGTTCACACTTTGGCGCGATTTCGTAATCACCCTATATTCAATAAACAATAATAAAACGATATCTGTTGGACGCCAGTCGCTTCAGCGTCAATTCTTAAATAAATATAGGTACGATACGATATTAATAATTAGTGAACCAGTTGTATGGTAGAGTCAAGAGTGGCGGTATTTAAGGCAGTTAACGATAATATAATTAAAGAAATCAATAAATAAAGAATGAACTCAAGTAATGAAAAATTAACAGGTCAATCAGTCGTATGTTGTCGATTAGGTTCACAACTTCGAGTCACTCAAGTTAGATTACAAAAAGTATAGAGATAGTTAATAACTCAGACAATAATAGTTTACAAAATTTTCAATAAAATAGAGTCGAACAGTAACTTTGAACGAAAGACGATATTTAATAAACAGAATTGAGCGTAGCTCGAGAACTCTATCAATTCAAGACGAGAGAGAGAACTTTATTAGCTATCGATAGTTGACAAAAGTGACGATAGTTTGGACAGTAGTAAAAAAAGAGTAAGAAGACTTTATGACAGATTTCAACTAATAGGAAGTATTGACGTTAATTAACAATTTACGAAAATTGATAGCTTAGGCGACAGAATATTAATTGCAGGAAATTACGAGAGACAATTTGCGGGAACGTTATCGATAGACAATAAAATACAAGATTTACAGCGTTTAGAAATTCGAGAGGATTCATAGAGAAATCTTCGAACATGATTTTCGAGAGAATATAAAATTGTGAAAGATCGAGAAATTTAGATAAGGGCTCGCAAGGTAAAGAAATACACTAAATACACGTTATTACGATAAAATCAGCGATAATAAGCAGAACTTGAATTAACAAAGAAGTACGAGATTGCAAGAATTAAAATATAGCAGGTAATAATAATCAATACAAGACTTTTACCAAGCGATAGAAAAGGTACGGTAGTATTTAATAATACCTCTATCAGTATTCAGCGGCTTAATCTATGCTCGGACGTACTCCAAGGAATTCGAATTACGATAGAAAACATGCACAATAGTAAATAAAGTATGTATAATAGGCGATATGGTAAATAAAATATCATAAGCACTACTAGCACAGAAAATTAAGAGTAAAGTAAGGTAAAGATAGCTCAAGACACGGTAGAAATGACAGAAGCAAGCTAATAGAAATTTACAGGTAATCAGAGAAATTTACAGATACGAGAGAAACACTTATTCGGCAATTACGAGGTCGCTCAAGGATACGGAATTAATTAATTACTGAAACCATGCAGTCACACGACGGCTTACCGCAACTCAGAGCCGTGGACCATAACACAGAAACTGGCATCACACTATGCAACCAAAAAAAAAAGAAAAATACTTTACGCAAGAAAATAGAAATTATGAGCAACTTTTCAACGATACAACAAAAAGGTAGAAGCCTTACCTTCGTCGGTGACTCGGGCTCACAAGCACTGAATTTAATTTAAATTAAACTTATCGGTAACACAAAAAAGAAATGGTGAAAGGAAGGTAATCGGTTTAGAAAGGAAAGATGCTAAACGATAGTGCAACCGATTGAGAGTTTTGGAGAAGAACGGCAGCGATAGAACAAATAGCGATAACAACCATACTGGTAACGAAGAAGGAAAGGCAAAGTAACTGAAGGAAAAGTCTAGATCAACGAGAGTAAGGAAGGAACATGATGTCTTCTGCCGGGTTGAGCGTAGAGTAGACGGAGATCGGAGTTCGGCTCGCCGATCTCGCCGGTGTCGTCAGGTGATCCTTTTTCCCGTGATTGGTCGTTCGTTCCCCACCATAATTGGGTCATCCCTCTTGTGGTGAATATTGGTTACGGTTACGTCACGCGTTTTTGAAGATTACCGATAGATGACACGTAATGTTCCGCCTGTAACTTCTTCTTTGACACCAGCTCGTTTCCAGTCGCTGTACCTCACTGTCCAGGTTACCTATCGTCGGGGACTCCTTGGTGGAGGCACACGCTCAATGTCTTCCGGCCAAAGTTCACCGGCTGGAGAGCGACGGCATGGGTCCTTGCTGACAGAAAAACAGTCGCTTTCGTAGGGTGGCGTCGTGATGGTAGCGTATGTCTGCCTACGATAATAACCGTGGTCCTTGTCTACAGGAACGCGGCTTCGAGTATCGCAGATTACTCTCGAGGGCGGTAACAACCGCTGTAACGGTAGCAGTTAAGAATCGGTCCGGCGCCTGGCCGGGAAGTGCATCTTTTGCATGGCTTTGTTTACCGATTCCGCGGCATCAAGGAAAGCGGGCGGCTGACTTCTTCTGGAGAAGGTCACGCGGCTGTAGGGAGGATTTTAGCGTCGAGATGGTAGCCTGGTGTTTCTGAAACACACCAGGGATAGCGGCATCAGGCAGTCGGTAGATGAAATCATCGGTAGTAGCTGGTCCCTCGGTGGTCGGGATCGTTGTCGTCCCGGTACCTTGTTTACTTGGGTTGAAGCGAGAAATTACAGAATTTACAAATAAAGAATTAGTAATTAGTAGGTATTGCCTATTTTGTATCGAGTTCGCTTGGAGTACCCCGCCAGGGACGCGTTTTCCAGAAGTTTCCTTTAGTTTTGTGCTTTTGTGACGAGCGGTTATAAAATTCCACGTTACAGTGTGTATAATATACATTTTGTAGGAATTAGTTTAATAACAAAAAATAATTAAATTGGGAATGGACCGATCCTACAAAAGCAACTTCTAGCGAGTAAAGTTTTCTACAGAAAATATTACACAAGTTTTTTTCCACAGAATCCAGTTCTACGGAATAAAATGGACTTCTGGACTGGTTCCACAGAATTCACGTCAGTCCTACAAAAACAAATTCTGACAGCAGAGGATTGTTTCTACAGAAAAATTATTGAAGTAATTTCAGAATTATTTCGCCGGAAACTGCATTTAAGTAATTTGTGACATTTTAAAGGGTTAGGCACATACGAGACCAAAACACGCCATCCCATGATAAGAACGCTGAAGGTGAGTGTATGAAGTGTATCACCCCGGAAGCTAGAGTAAGTTGGGCTTCACTTTTTAGACAAAAATAGTAGGAGAATTCCGATGGTGCCGTCACACGGAAGGCAGTCCGCAGTTGTATTTTGTCATGTTACCAACTCACAACTGTGGTCTTTTTTTTTTATTAACAATCATACGCCAAAAAACGTGTTTTTTTAGTATTTTGCTTATAAAAGCAAAACCGATGAAGCAATCTTGATACTGCCAACAGACGAATTGTAAAGGACGCGCTTCTATTACTATTGTAACGTTCTTTGACGTTACGGAAATAAATACGGATCCGCGAGTTTGATTATCAAGCCAAAATCAAAAGCGTGAATAAAATGTTGCGAAAAAGCTTTAATTGCGAAATATGTGTTTCTCGTTTTAAGTCTGAAACAAGACTGTTTTTACAATAATGTTGGTTGACGCAGCAACCTTATTCTTTTGAAAGACATAAGAGGTTTATAAACGTCTTTTATCTATGGTGACTACTAGGTCATTAAAAAGGGGGCAAAACGGGTGATTTCACCCTTTGTAACACTATTATAAATACCCTTCATCCACTACTTGATTGCTTTCTCGCGGATGGCCGTATTTAGCCATGTTTGGGATCATTTTTTGCTTATTCTCCAGCATTTTGGCAAAAAATAAAAGTATACGTTTTCGCCAAATTTCGCCATGAAAAATTTTAATTGAACCATTCGTGATGCATCCAGACACACTGCAAAACAGTGCATTAAAAAATTCCAATCGCAATTGTGCAAAAACTGGTCATCTGACAACACCTGTCTTATGCGCAAATAAAGAACATATTAATCACTACTATTATCCGAAGGGCCTGCGCTACAACTTAAAAATGACGGAGTTATACATTGAAGAAAAAAAAAATTTTCTATGCTTTTTAGTCTTTTCTCCGGTACTAATTATCCAATCGCGTGGTTCGAAAACCCATTTTGTTCGCATTTTGATTCTTTACAACTCGTCCCTTGACAGTATTAACATTGCTTCATTAGTTTCACTTTTATAAGCAAAAAACTCAAAAGTTCACTTTTTTGTGTATAATTGTTAATAAAAAAAAGGCCATAGCTGCGAGTATGAAACATTACATAATACAACTACGGACTGTCTTTCGCGTTACGGCACAGCCGGAATTCTCTTAGTATTTTTGTCACAGAATCACTTTCTACTCTATTGGTTGGCTTATTTTTCTAGAAACGAACTACGTAGAAGCGATTTCTGTAGAAACTGTCATCTTCCAATAAAATTCGTTTTTGTAGAATAGGGTTCCGTAGAACCGGTCCTGCTATCCATTCCATCCCGTAGATGTGGGTTCTATAGAATGATGTTTTTGGCAGAAAAGTACCTGTAGGATACATATTTCTTGTAAGACTAGATTCTGCAGAATCAAAGCTAACTCGATAAATCAATTTTACTATAAACTAATACATTATCCATAAGTGCTTAAACTTATTTTTATGTCGTATGTAAATTAAAGTATAGCTAACAACTGAACCGAACCCAAAATTATCCTTTGTTCGGTCTCAAATGTAATTAATTTTTGTCGTTCGTTTCTCAATTCTTATCGTGATCGGTTTGACCGGCTTCAACATCAGGTCTGCCTTCAGTTTGATATCCTGTATCGATTGTACATCATCTTTTTTGATGATGTATCTTCGTAGAACCGTCGAAAGGAGTGTCTTCATCGCCATCATGGCATACTTTATACCTGAAATAACGATTGGATCATCTATTATTCCCGACCATTGCTGATAGCTCCTTTGAATCCGTAATCCTAGAATATACCTAGACAATTTCGCGGCCCGGCACTGAATGGCACGTAACAGTAAGGATGTCGTTTCGCAACTTCTTCGGGTAGGAACCTGTCAGGATCAAATTTCAGTGGCTCAGGCCAAAACTCTTCGTTTCTGTGAGCTTTCAAGATTCCAAGAACAACTGAACTCCCTGCTGGTAACGTGTGCTCACCTGAAACCAACAATGCAATTGCAGTGCGAACATTATTAAAGTTAAGAAAATTCAGAGTTTAAAACCGAGAGTCAAACCTATGTCCAAATCTTCCGTAACTGCGCGAACAAGAATTGGCCCGATGGGGAATAGCCGCATAGTTTCTTTGATAACACGTTCCATGTATTCCATACGTGGTAAGTCTTCGTGTGTCACGGTTCGTTCGTCGTTATCATCATTTCCGAAAATCTCATAGAGTTCTTCGTAAACTTTGTTCTGTAAAAGACATCGATGATCGTTCCATTGTCATGGCAAAATTTCGGCAACTGTAATAAATCTCAATACCTACACACCTGTACGTTTGGATAAGAAGCCAGCATCAACATTACGAACGAATTTACTATCGCTGTTGTATCATTTCCCTGGGAAACCAAAATTTGCACATTACGTTGGTGAAAAATTTCCGAAATCATAGAACGAATAATACAATCAAATACACGCTCATGGTGCCAAACATCGTGAAATACATACAGCAAGCATCATCGTATCAACTTCTTCACGTAGTTCGTCATCCGTAAATTTTTCTCCATTATGAGTCAACTCCATGAGAAGATCTAAGAAAGCTTTTCTACGAAATTCCCCGTTACCTGTCGGTAAAAAGTGCAAAATGGATTAAGAAATTGCACGACGGTCATATTTTTTGACGTCGATAATGCAGCTGTCTGCAGTTGCTAAGTGTTCTAACTTACGAGACTCTTTTTCCGGCTTGCCATTGGCTTGGAAATATGCTTTCTTCTTTTTCTGTATCACCTGATAAACAAGACAAACAACGTATAAGTATACCGCAGAATATAAAAACTAAAGTGTTTATAAACGCGTTATATACCTCTTCGGTAAGACTGTGCAAGTAATTGACGCACTCTTTCTGAGTTTTGCCAAGTTGTGTCCGCTCAAAGATGAAATCTGGGTGCAGCCAGATTTGGAACATTCTTCTGAATATGCCGCTCGAGATACTGAAACAATTAAGCAGCACACGCAGTATATTTGGGAAAGTTTCAGAGAAAGTTTGAAGGAGGAAATAATACAGAACTGACAATTCTTCAGACCTTTTTGTAGCTTCAACGTAGCGACAACTGGACTCGGTTTGTGCTCTCACAGACACCCCCATTGCAGTTTCTGTAGTTAAACGTGCAATTCTTTAAACATGAACCAACTGGCGAATGAAGAATGAACCTGAAGTTGGACAATTACAACTTACCGCAAATAATGTCCAACGTACAGAGTGACACGTAATGAAATACGTCGAATTCCGCCCCGTCCAGTTCAACCTCCATTTGCTGATTCAATATTTTCGACTGGATCGCAAAGACTTCCACGAATGATTCCAAGATTCGGGAGTTAAAGGTTGGCATTATGAGCTTCCGGTGGACACGCCATTTCGATGCTGAATCCAAAAATTTGCAAATTATGATCGTTCTGGATTCAAAGCAAGGAAATTAACGAGACAAAAACGGTTAATGTTACTCGGAGAATTTGCCCCCCCCCCCCCCCCCCCCACATCCCTCCTCGCAAAACATACTCATACTTATGTATTCAAGACGTGCGCATGAAACTCTATTGAGTCTGTGGAGTAATTTGATAACTTGTACGTAAGGCACGTTGCGTCAAGCATTGAAGTATAATAACGTCAACTTACCGGGGGCCGTAAACAATCCTGTCCCTAACCATGGCCGGATAAACTTGTAAAGGTCTTCTTTTTCGATAGTTTTTTGGCTGAGAAAAATCCTCTGGAAGAAATGAGAAATCCGTTATCATTGTACGACGATGTCATTCATCGAAGTCAATTATTTGTTATACCTTCATTTGCTCGGGATTACTAACGCCGAAGAACAATCGGTGGCCAAGCCAGACGCGAAACGGGGAAGGATACGAGTTCAAAAGCTCCATAATCTTCATCAGGATGTCTAAAGTAGTTTGATTAAAACCAAAAATGTGAAAATTCATATCGTTCGAAAGAGACGAATGTATTCAAACACGTTTATATCACCTTCGGTATTTCCGACGAATCCAAGGGCATTACCGAAAAACGGCAGTAACGGAGGTCCGCTGAATTTTGAGACCTGTTTGTACAGACGCAGTCTTCTCAGGTGGTAAATTACAATACTAATTATTCCGCAGAGTATTGCGGATGTTACGATAAAACCGCTGATGCTAACGGCTGCTGTCATTCTGAAATTTTACGGCGATTTTCAGCTTTTTCAGAGTTACACGCGTACGTTTAATTCATTCGCTTGGTATGTGTAACAGGTCAGGGACGATATTTTGACGGACAATTTATTTCATTGGTTCTTGATCCTGTCGAAGAAATATCGCACATACAAATTTGGACATAACCGCCACAATCACCTTGGCTCAAAGTACGTGGATCCCTGTTTTAACGATATCACATTGACCCCGGGACATTTGTTCTACCTTGGCGTCATACGTGCACATAATTCGTAATAACCGCATCTATCTTGTAAGACAGACCCAATACTAACCGCGACAAAGGGTGTGACAAAAGTGTGTTTCTATAATAATTGGCTAATTGATCTGACCCGAACTCCATCCAAATAACATATTTTTTCAACAAAGATCGTCGCAGTAATACATGCTTGACAAAGAATTTTCAGCGTAGAATTTAATCCCGAATTTCAATGAAACCTACGGTGAGAAGATGATTCTACGGATGTCAAAGTACGGATGTTTTTTGAACAAAATTGTTACACGGCGATCATTTCAGCGATGCAGGCAAAACAGGAATAATTATTTCATTTTATTATTTTACGTTATTTTTTATAAGCCCAACAGTCTCATTTAAAAGACTGGTTAAAGGGTTAATCGGGTAAATAAGAGAATAAATAATCGCATAAAAATAAGCATATGAATAAACATTACATAGAAAAAAAAGTGAAACAGAAACAGAGAAAGTGAAATACAAAAAATACAGAAATAACAGAAAAATTTGAAGTAGATGCTTAGTCGATGTCAATGGAAATGTGTGAAATGAATAACGAAGTGCGCTTGCAGCGAGTTATCACAAAGTGGAATTGAAGTATAATTTGTGGGGTATATAAGTTATAGAAAAACAGGGCTATATTTTCTGTCGTACCTTAGCCTCTTCTTGAATGCACTATGGTTCTATAGAACAATACTGTATGATGATTCGCGATTGACTGACCATCCCGAAGTTAGCTAACAATAAGTGGGTGCCTCCTCCATACATGTATTATATATATGGCCTCCTGATTGGATTCACAAGCACATATAATTTAAATTTCACCTTGAATATTGTCCAGGAAAAAAAATTTACCTTCAATTGTTTCCAAGTAATCATTTATACCTCTGTGAAATAATTCAACACTATCGACTTAATTCTTAATATTTGAACGGGAAACAGTTGGGAGCTCGATTTTTTATTTTAATTCACGGAAGATGAACATTCTGATGAATAAGAATTCTCGACCTCGTATGTAATCTATTATAGAATCTTGGTGATCGGTCAATTAAGAAAACGTATTTTTAGTTAACGTTTCGACCCGGATATGGGCCCTCCTCAGAACGATTTATTTTTTAACTGTCAAGAATAACAAAAAGATTTTTTAGTTAGCTAACTCATTTCAGGCCTAAAATTAGTATGCGAAAAGTTAAGTGCGAACAACTATTATACCCATACAAAATTCCCAGATCCCTCTAATTTGAAAAATTAATTCTGTACAGACGTGCTTCCGCCTGGAAGTCACAGGTCAAAGCCAATAAGCAATCGAAATACTGACATAGTCATTACGGGCCAATAATACCCAGACGAAACGATCAGTGGCTGAATTTCAAACCTGATATTTGATTTTAACGTTTTATTTAAAAATAATGCCATCCAGATTCTGATTGAATCTCGGTATTAATTAAATGCGATATTTACGGAACACGTAGTCAATCAGACGTTAAAAATTATGTTTCAGTATCGAAATGGAGAAATGAATGGAAAAAGTACGTTGTCATTGAATAAAAAAGAAGATTGTTCCAGCGAAAGTGAAGACGGAAATTATCTGCCGGATGTACGTTTAATACGATAATTTTTTATTCGAAAATAATAATACAAGAGTATTAATTTTTGCAGTTGAATTGCAAGTTATATGTGCGTCTATGTCGTATATATTACAGTATTTTATTATATATCTGCTGTGATGGGCAGCGTGTTGTTTATTATATTATATTACATTACTTGTTAAATATTGTGCTCAAATTATATTTTGATAAAATTTTTATAATTCCTATTATACGATGAATAATAATCTTCTTGAGAGAAAAAAAATTTATGAAGCTGTCTGCCTTTCCTCCTACAGAATGTTCATCTATTATAGAATCTTGGTGATCGGTCAATTAAGAAAACGTATTTTTAGTTAACGTTTCGACCGGGATATGGGCCCTCCTCAGAAAGATTTATTTTTTAACTGTCAAGAATAAGAAAAAGATTTTTTATAAAACAAATAATAGTACTAGAAGTAATCAGACTTAAATATTGTAGATGCAATACTCTTAGAGCTATTATATATTGTTGATTAGTAAGAACCTTATGATTAATTGAAATAAGGATGTCTTTAGGTGTTATTTACCTTATGAATTAAGTAAGTGGACTAAGATGTAGTCGAATTCACAATTACTATTGATGGAGACAGTGTACTTTTGAGTGACGGTAGACAATGTCAATCTTCAGGTTATTTTATATGTGGGAGTTAATAGTTGGAAGTCATTAATTAAAAAGGTTAAAGAACTATGTTTCTTCACAGTGAGTATGTCATTGTGTCAAAAGGTTATTAAGTAGGTCTTTTTAGCAATAAAATTAATTCACAGGTGTCAAAGAAGTGGAGGTAGGTTCTTTATAATTAACTTCCACATGTCTAACGAAATATTGTTGGTTGAACCAATTGAGTCAACAGGTGAATAACGACTGATGGGAGAAAACAATGTAATCCAGAGTGAAGGTGAACAGTTATAAACAATTATACAGAAAAACAATAAATATTTTGTAAGAAAGGTTATGTAGAGAGGACTGTATAATGTGGACAAAAAATTTTTTTGTATGTAGTTAAGGTTAAACAATATTTGTTGTGTGGGCGGAGATTAGAGGTTTGTAAATATTGCTTAAATGTTCAACATCTTGTCTAAGATTAACAGAATTGGTATGACCTACAATGTTGCACACTTCTAATAACAGTCTTCTATAATAATTGTGTTCTTCGCAAAGGATGTTTGTGTTGTCGTAATTAAAAGTGTGTTGTTTATCGATACTATGTTTCGTTAGAGCTGTGTGACGTTCTTCAATCTCATGTACGTTGCGTTGGTGTTCCCTAATTCTAGTGTTGAGATGTCGACCAGTTTGACCTACGTAGACTTGATTGCAATCACATTGCATGGTATTTTATACACGACATTAGATCGTTTGCCTATGGGGATCTTGTCTTTTCCTGTATCAAAAACTAGTTGTAAATCTTTTGAATTTTTTCCAACAAACTTGACATTATATTTGGCGAATAAGCGGTTAAGTAACTCAAAAAGGCCGGATACATATGGGATGTGGGATATATGTAGTAGCGGGTCTATCGTTATCTTCAGCGGGAGCAGAGTCAATATTATTGTCGAATATGTTGTTGATGTAGGTGCGTCTCTTATTAATTTGTTGGTGTAATAGGCCATGAGGGTAATCATTCCATCTTAGTACATTGTATATGAGCGACAGGTTTTTTTCCTGGAACTCTGTACTAGCTAGTTTGATAGCTCGGTCAACTAGGTTAAAGATGGTGCCTATTTTGAAGGACAAAGGATGGTGAGAGTTAAAATTCAGGTATCTTTGTGACCAGGTTTTTTTGTGAAACCAATCTGTCTTGATATTATTATTATTGTGTATCAACAATACGTCTAAGAAACTGATGGCGTTATTTTCTTCAGTTTCGATGGTGAATTGTAATCTTGGATGGTACCGGTTAAAAATATTAAGAGTGTGACTTATTTTTTCATTTGGAACGGCAGTTAAGAATATCATCCACGTATCGAAAGTAGAACGGTAAAACAAAACCAAGATCATTAATGCAAGACGTTTCCAAGTCTTCCATGACCAGGTCTGACAGGATTGGGGAGAGAGGAGATCCCATAGGCAAACCAAACTGTTGTGCATAAGTATCGTTATTAAATTTAAATATTGCGGAGTCAAAACATATTTTTAAGGCTTTATCAAGTTCAATCAGGGGAATTGGGATCTTATTTTCCAAAGAAGCCCACCGGTTGTTTACTGCACGCAATGCGAGATCTGTAGGAACGTTGGTAAAGAGTGAAATTACGTCTAGCGATATTAACGTGTAATTGTCCGGGATGATCAATGTTTTAATTGTATCAACTAAGAAAAAGCTATCCTTAACTCTCGAGAAGGGAGGTGTGATATTGGTGGTGAGCCATGAATTAATTGTTTTGGCTAAGGTATAGGTCGGGCTATTGACAGATGAGACGATTATTCCTAAAGGGACATCCTCTTTGTGAATTTTTGGAAGCCCATACGCGCGTGGAGGGACACTGTTGTACGTAGAAATGCTTCTATGTAGGTTTTTGGTTATAAGTTTGGAGGTAAACCAATTAAAATCCCAATGATGAATCCCAACATCGGATGCTAAACAATAAATTCATTGCTATAAAAAACCGAAATATCATCAAATTCACTAATTTACTTGCTCAAAAAAAATCTTTGAACAAACACAAAAACTCGTATTCAATTGGAAAAAATAACTGGTTAATTAAACTGTAATAAAACTGGTTAAGAAATCAAGTTAGATCCGATTTCACTAACCGTGTACTTGTTTTCCCAAAGTACCCCAAAAACAACATCAATAATTATGTCACTGATAAAAAAATCCGGGAGACCATGATTTTTTTAAAAAAAATAACCCCGAAATTATGTTTTTAAAAGCTGACAAAGGTAATACGTCGGTTGCTATATACAGAGACTCGTATAACAAAAAAATGAGACAGCAGCTTTCTGACACCAGTACGTATAGAATTGCTAGATATGATTTGTGTAACTCCCTATAAACGAGGGTGAATAAGCTCACTTTTAATTGGTTTACCTCCAAACTTATAACCAAAAACCTACATAGAAGCATTTCTACGTACAACAGTGTCCCTCCACGCGCGTATGGGCTTCCAAAAATTCACAAAGAGGATGTCCCTTTAGGAATAATCGTCTCATCTGTCAATAGCCCGACCTATACCTTAGCCAAAACAATTAATTCATGGCTCACCACCAATATCACACCTCCCTTCTCGAGAGTTAAGGATAGCTTTTTCTTAGTTGATACAATTAAAACATTGATCATCCCGGACAATTACACGTTAATATCGCTAGACGTAATTTCACTCTTTACCAACGTTCCTACAGATCTCGCATTGCGTACAGTAAACAACCGGTGGGCTTCTTTGGAAAATAAGATCCCAATTCCCCTGATTGAACTTGATAAAGCCTTAAAAATATGTTTTGACTCCGCAATATTTAAATTTAATAACGATACTTATGCACAACATATTCGACAATAATATTGACTCTGCTCCCGCTGAAGATAACGATAGACCCGCTACTACATATATCCCCATCCCATATGTATCCGGCCTTTTTGAGTTACTTAACCGCTTATTCGCCAAATATAATGTCAAGTTTGTTGGAAAAAATTCAAAAGATTTACAACTAGTTTTTGATACAGGAAAAGACAAGATCCCCATAGGCAAACGATCTAATGTCGTGTATAAAATACCATGCAATGTGATTGCAATCAAGTCTACGTAGGTCAAACTGGTCGACATCTCAACACTAGAATTAGGGAACACCAACGCAACGTACATGAGATTGAAGAACGTCACACAGCTCTAACGAAACATAGTATCGATAAACAACACACTTTTAATTACGACAACACAAACATCCTTTGCGAAGAACACAATTATTATAGAAGACTGTTATTAGAAATGTGCAACATTGTAGGTCATACCAATTCTGTTAATCTTAGACAAGATGTTGAACATTTAAGCAATATTTACAAACCTCTAATCTCCGCCCACACAACAAATATTGTTTAACCTTAACTACATACAAAAAAATTTTTTGTCCACATTATACAGTCCTCTCTACATAACCTTTCTTACAAAATATTTATTGTTTTTCTGTATAATTGTTTATAACTGTTCACCTTCACTCTGGATTACATTGTTTTCTCCCATCAGTCGTTATTCACCTGTTGACTCAATTGGTTCAACCAACAATATTTCGTTAGACATGTGGAAGTTAATTATAAAGAACCTACCTCCACTTCTTTGACACCTGTGAATTAATTTTATTGCTAAAAAGACCTACTTAATAACCTTTTGACACAATGACATACTCACTGTGAAGAAACATAGTTCTTTAACCTTTTTAATTAATGACTTCCAACTATTAACTCCCACATATAAAATAACCTGAAGATTGACATTGTCTACCGTCACTCAAAAGTACACTGTCTCCATCAATAGTAATTCTGAATTCGACTACATCTTAGTCCACTTACTTAATTCATAAGGTAAATAACACCTAAGGACATCCTTATTTCAATTAATCATAAGGTTCTTACTAATCAACAATATATAATAGCTCTAAGAGTATTGCATCTACAATATTTAAGTCTGATTACTTCTAGTACTATTATTTGTTTTATAAAAAATCTTTTTCTTATTCTTGACAGTTGAAAAATTAATCGTTCTGAGGAGGGCCCATATCCCGGTCGAAACGTTAACTAAAAATACGTTTTCTTAATTGACCGATCACCAAGATTCTGTAATAGATGAACATTCTGTAGGAGGAAAGGCAGACAGCTTCATAAATTTTTTTTCTCTCAAGAAGATTATTATTCATCGTATAATAGGAATTATAAAAATTTTATCAAAATATAATTTGAGCACAATATTTAACAAGTAATGTAATATAATATAATAAACAACACGCTGCCCATCACAGCAGATATATAATAAAATACTGTAATATATACGACATAGACGCACATATAACTTGCAATTCAACTGCAAAAATTAATACTCTTGTATTATTATTTTCGAATAAAAAATTATCGTATTAAACGTACATCCGGCAGATAATTTCCGTCTTCACTTTCGCTGGAACAATCTTCTTTTTTATTCAATGACAACGTACTTTTTCCATTCATTTCTCCATTTCGATACTGAAACATAATTTTTAACGTCTGATTGACTACGTGTTCCGTAAATATCGCATTTAATTAATACCGAGATTCAATCAGAATCTGGATGGCATTATTTTTAAATAAAACGTTAAAATCAAATATCAGGTTTGAAATTCAGCCACTGATCGTTTCGTCTGGGTATTATTGGCCCGTAATGACTATGTCAGTATTTCGATTGCTTATTGGCTTTGACCTGTTACTTCCAGGCGGAAGCACGTCTGTACAGAATTAATTTTTCAAATTAGAGGGATCTGGGAATTTCGTATGGGTATAATAGTTGTTCGCACTTAACTTTTCGCATACTAATTTTAGGCCTGAAATGAGTTAGCTAACCATGTTTAAGTGGGGCACTCCCCTTGTATAGTTTGAAACCTGTAGAATACGATACAGTCAGCGATTTTGGTCAGTTCTTAAAAATGAAATCTCGAGAGGCTTTGATCGTGACGCACCTTTGCTCCGGTTGGAACCCTGCGAGCATGAATAGGCAATATATTGTGGACAAGGGAGTCGTCTATTTAGTAATAGCTGTTAGAAATGCAAAATAAGTATTATGAATCAGCTGAAGGAGTATTATACGGTGCCGGAATAGGTGACTGGTCCGTAAGTTACAGAATCAAACGTTTTTCCCTTGCCCAAATTTTAAACGTCATTATCTCGAAATTTTTTTCACAATGAGTTGAAAATCGGTTTACACCATTACTCAAAAACTATTGACTAATCAAGCTCGTATTTGGCACAGGTTTTTATGATACTTGTGTCGAATTGATGAACCTAAAACCGACTAAAAATTATCGAAACAAACATGTTTTTTACTGGGTCAAAGTTTGACATTTTTTTCTGAAAAAATCACCTTTTTATTCTAAGACTAATCAGTCAATTATCATAATTTTTTAAATATTGTTCGTTCATCAAGTGACCACATGTATACAAGGTGGGGCATTTAACGTGATCATGGCGATTTTCTCGAAAACGAAGCAAAATCTCAAAAAAAGTTTTAGAAGAGAGCTGCAGGGTTTTGAAGGGGATGGAACATAGCGGGTTCGAATTTTTATTAAGTGGATGCGCCGAGGAGATACGAAGGTCAACTTCGGTTTTTCAAATGGGATGGTGTATTTTTTATTTTGAAAATGAAAAGTGTATTCAATTTCGAGTATAAAAGTATAAGTACACCAGTTTCCTAAAATTTATACACAATAGGATATTTCAAAAATAAGAAAAAGATGTCCATTCTCCACTTTACGCGGAATAAATTTACAATTGTATCAAAGCAAATGTTCGAAATGATGGCCATTGTCTTCAATACATTCGATTCCTTTTTTTCTTTGCGAAACTTCCGGCTCCTGAAAAGAACCGTATGACTCGATTAAAAGTTCTGCGGAATGGTTGACTTCTTCCGGGGTATCGTTCTCCGTATAAATCACAAGCTGCACTAGCGTTTCGCCATAAATGTAAATCATATCGATCTTCTCGGCAACCGTATACCGATCCATTTTTCAAAAATAATAATCACTATAATAGGAATTTTAAATGTTACTACCGAGGAAATTTCTACGACATGATGTGAATACTCTCAATAACGATCATTAAATAACATTCGTCTACAACTTTGTGTTTTGACTGATAATTTGTGGTTCGATTTTCGAAGGTTGCATTAAGCATCTAATGCCTGAAAAAATTGTTTACATCACACAAACCTTGTTTCTCCCGTGTAACATAGAAAGTTGAAATCGAACCAAGAGTTATCAGTCAAAACACAAAGTTGTAGACGAATGTTATTCGTCGTTGTATCTTTTTCTTATTTTCGAAATATCCTATTGAGTGTCAATTTTAGGAAACTGGTGTACTTATACTTTTGTACTCGAAATTAAATGCTCTTTTTATTTTCAAAATTGTATGTCCGTGATTTTTCCCATTTTTAAGCAACAAAAGTCGTTTTCAAAACCAGAATTATGTAATAAAAGATATCTATGACTCTGAAAAGATACATACATTTCTTACATTTATAACTCATCAAAAAACACATACATTTCTTACCCTAAGAAAAAAAAAAATCATTCGAATCGACTAAGATTTGGCGTTTTATAGAGAGTGCCCCCTTTATTAATGCTTAGAAGTGTCTGATTATGTCCTCGATTGAACAGGCGTAATTGCTACTCACTTTAGAACGAATGTCGACGACAGGGTTAACGTATTCGTGTTCCCCTGGCGCCACAGTCATTGTAGTTGACGGAATCGAGGCTGGTAGCCCGCATCCGAAAGCAGGATTTTGAAAGTGTATGCTGTAAAATTATACAAATATTAGATGCCGGTTCTAATCTAATTGTAAGGAACGAAATGCGTTGTAGGAATAAATTCAACTCACCTTAAGTCGCATTTACTGGCTTCATACTTCTTCCTCTGGTAGTAATAGTAGACTCCTAGTAAAGCCAGGCATATAAAGATCGTTGTCATCACTCCAGCAATGTAACCACCATCGCCTTTTGACTTGTTAGATCCGAATTCAGGCGGGGGCATTTTGACTGTATCGTCGCACTTTTCGCCCGGTAACACGACATTTCCATCTTGACACAAACATCCGATATCTTCATTGTTCCTGACGCACAGATAACTGCATTTGTGCCCCTGGCAATTGTTCTTCACTGTGAATTAAAAAATGATTTATAGCAAACATTCGAAACTTTCATCGCAACTTTGCAATATACCTGATGGTTGACGCGATTGTTGCAGCATCGTGAATTGTTCCTCGGTATGAGATGAGCTGATCTGAATTCTCTTGCAAGTTTCGTTTCCGGCGAACACAGAACAGCTAGTCATTTGTCCGGTGCCTGGGGTCAGCCAGAAAAGCGAATCCTCGAATAAGTTTAAGCCGACAGGATGGTGAACCTTACAGAAGAACGGGCACATGATGCAAATCCTTCGAAATTTGAAACATTGATCGGGAGAAAAATGTATTTGAATGATTACTAACGTTAGCGGAAAACATAATGCGTCGGTCATTTCCATTCAGATCTGAGCTTTCTATCAGTTGAAAGTGTTGATCAGCCCAGTACAAACGAGCCCTTGAGTGGTCGACAGTGAGTCCGCTGACGATTCCCAGATTCTTCGAAACTATGGAAGTCGAATCTTTGCCAGTCATCTGCGACCGATATATTTCGCTGACTGGATTGTTGAAGGACCACGAATCTGTTTGGCCCCAAAAGATGAAGCTGTGGGCATGAGAAATTGAAGGATCATCACTTCAGCATGAGAACTAAATATCTGAAGAAGTTGAAGATTTGTTAGCTGATTGATGAATAGGAATTCTCGACCTCGTATGTAATCTATTATAGAGTCTTGGTGATCGGTCAATTAAGAAAACGTATTTTTAGTTGACGTTTCGACCCGGATATGAGCCCTCCTCAGAACGATTTATTTAAAAACTGTCAAAAATAACAAAAAGAATTTTATAATATCAATAATGGTACTAGAAGTAATCAGACATAAATATTGTAGACGTAATACTCTTAGAGCTATTAAATATTGTTGATAGTAAGAACCTTATGATTAATTGAGATAAGGATGTTTTTTAGTGTTATTTACCTTTTGAATTAAGTAAGTGGACTAAGATGTAGTCGAATTCACAATTACAATTGGTGGAAACAGTGTTCTTTTGAGTGACGGTAGACTATGTCAATCTTCAGGTTATTTTATAAAGTTGGTAGTCATTAATTAAAAAGATTAAAGAACTATGTTTCTTCACAGTCAGTATGTCATTGTGTTAAAAGGTTATTGAAGAAGGTCGTTTTAGCAATGAAATTAATTCACAGGTGTCAATGAAGTGGAGGTAGGCTCTTTATAATTAAGTTCTTCATGTCTAACGAAATATTGTTGGTTGAACCAATTGAGTCAACAGGTGAATAACGACTGATGGGAGAAAACAATGTAATCCAGAGTGAAGGTGAACCTATTATAAACAATTATACAGAAAAACAATAAATATTTTGTAAGAAAAGTTATGTAGAAAGGTCTGTAAATGGGGACAAAATAATTTTTTGTATGTAGTTAAGGTTAAACAATATTTGTTGTGTGGGCGGAGATTAGAGGTTTGTAAATATTGCTTAAATGTTCAACATCTTGTCTAAGATTAACAGAATTGGTATGACCTACAATGTTGCACATTTCTAATAACAGTCTTCTATAATAATTGTGTTCTTCGCAAAGGATGTTTGTGTTGTCGTAATTAAAAGTGTGTTGTTTATCGATACTATGTTTCGTTAGAGCTGTGTGCCGTTCTTCAATCTCATGTACGTTGCGTTGGTGTTCCCTAATTCTAGTGTTGAGATGTCGACCCGTTTGACCTATGTAGACTTGATTGCAGTCATTGCATGGTATTTTATACACGGATGTATACGTGTATAAAATAATAATCACAATAATAATCATAAAATAATAATTATAAAGAGCCTACCTCCACTTCATTGACACCTGTGAATTAATTTCATTGCTAAAACGACCTTCTTCAATAACCTTTTAACACAATGACATACTGACTGTGAAGAAACATAGTTCTTTAATCTTTTTAATTAATGACTACCAACTTTTAACTCCCACATATAAAATAACCTGAAGATTGACATAGTCTACCGTCACTCAAAAGAACACTGTTTCCACCAATTGTAATTGTGAATTCGACTACATCTTAGTCCACTTACTTAATTCAAAAGGTAAATAACACTAAAAAACATCCTTATCTCAATTAATCATAAGGTTCTTACTATCAACAATATTTAATAG
Source organism: Neodiprion virginianus (assembly GCF_021901495.1). Taxonomy (NCBI): domain Eukaryota; kingdom Metazoa; phylum Arthropoda; class Insecta; order Hymenoptera; family Diprionidae; genus Neodiprion; species Neodiprion virginianus. Next base: position 14,749,398 of record NC_060878.1, on the reverse strand, counting down.
CTCTAAGAGTATTACGTCTACAATATTTATGTCTGATTACTTCTAGTACCATTATTGATATTATAAAATTCTTTTTGTTATTTTTGACAGTTTTTAAATATATCGTTCTGAGGAGGGCTCATATCCGGGTCGAAACGTCAACTAAAAATACGTTTTCTTAATTGACCGATCACCAAGACTCTATAATAAATAGTTTGTTAGCTGATTATCGTTCGTCGAATGATACTGAAAATTAACAAAAAAGAACAGACGTAGTAACAGCAAAAACGTTTTCTTGTCCATCTACTGACTTACCCATGTTTCGGATCTGTAACTATGCTGTTTACCGCAGTCGCAGAATTTACGGAGACAACATGCGCGCATTTTTGCTCTCCCAAATGACAGACCTGCAATTTCGATCAATCGAAAGAAATAAAAGTAAGTTGATCGATCAAGAAATGTTGTAATCAACTCGAAGAGCTACTATTGTGTTCGGCCGAGGTGGCAAACATTGTCAAGTGTATATTTTATGAGTACCTTAATGGCATGGGGTTTCTCGCTGTCGTAAAAATACACGTTATCAGTGGTCCAATCGACGGAAAGGGTTCGCGGTTTTCCAATGTTGGTCACGTTTCTTGTCTCCATCGTTTCCAGGGACAGTTGAAAAATCGTTCCCGTTATTTCTGGAATAATTTTTATTGACGCTTTTGGACAGTCGCTAGCAAAACTTTACCCTTTTTAACTTTTCAATGAGATATAGTACGTGTATCTTACCGGTGCTCCAATAAACCGTCCTGTTGGCGATGTTCAAGTCGATACCGTTTTTACCAATGCCAATTCCAGGCTCGCTATAAATTACCTTGATCGAATTAAGGGATTGCGAAACTCTTCTGATGTCGTCTTTTGTCGCTATTATCAGTTCCATCGGAGATCCTGTGAAACATTCAACTTCCTTAATCGTTCATTGCTCCTTGCTTCTTCCATCCAATTCGACAATCTGTCATTATAGTGAAAAGTAAAACGGGTTTGCATTCAATTACCGGTTACTTTGCAAGTCCGACCATCGGAACGTAGCACGAATCCAGAGAAGCAGGAGCATGCAAAAGAACCAATTTCGTTGCGGCAAACCTGCGAGCACGTGCCGAGCTTACACTCGTCGATATCTTCGCAAGAATAGCCGTCGTTCTTCAGCTTGTATCCCTTAGCGCAGCTACATATAGGTCCAGCAGGTGTTTTGTTGCAAATTCCGTCACAGCGATTATCCGAAGTGCATGCAGTTTCTGTGTGAATATAAAAACAACAAGTTTTCGTGAACATTTTTCATCTCTTCAAATTGAAAGAAGCCGGTACAACGCTTCGCAAAATTCGATATTGTTGGAAACAATCGTCCTAGATCCCTGTAAGCTCACCACATTTTCCATTCTCGTCGCTCTGATCGTAACAATCGGCGATCCCGTTGCAAACGCTGGAATAGGGGATGCACGCCCCAGTCAGACACTTGTATTCTTCGCAATTAATCGGTTCCGTTGTGGGCGCGAGAATGACGTCGCAGTATTTCTCGTCAGACTTATCACCGCAGTCGTCTGTACGATCGCAAACCCAACTACGAGGAATGCACTTGCCATTCGCGCAGGCAAACTCGTCGTATTCACAATCAGTGCAGAGAAGTTCGTCGTCTTTCATAGGGCAGTCATCCACCTTGTTGCACCTGCGAAAAATCAATTCCAGGACCAGTTCATTAGTCGATTTTTATCACGAACAGTTGGAAAAATTGTTTTCTTTGCGTTCAATAGTCACTCTTTCAGTAACGCAATTCAGTTAACTGAAAATGAAAAAAGTTTCCGGATTTTGCATGGAATATATTAAAAAAAAAAAAAAAATGACAAAAAAAGGGTGCCACTTAGTGACTTCTGTGACTAAAAGGATTAACGCTGGCCAATCCGGGATCGTGCTCACCTGGCTTCGAATGGAATGCACTTATTCGTTCCGTGACATTGGTATTCTTCGGCTGTGCAAGCGGCCTCCGACGTTTTTCCGTCCACGGGGCAATTCCGTTCGTCGGATCCGTCACCGCAATCGTTGACCAGGTTGCAGACAAGCACAGTGTCGATGCATCGAGCATTCTGGCAGGTGAACATACTGGGACTACAAGTAGCCGTTTTGCACTGACCGTACTCGTCGGAACCGTCTTCACAGTCGACCTGTGACGAAATTGAAACATGGAAAGTTGAAGCATATAACGAAGCTCGATGCTACGTGAATTGACGATCAAATCGTGTACCTCTCCATCACATTCCCAAAACTTCGGAATGCATCCACCACTTTTGCAAGTGAACATGGTTTCGGGGTCGCAAGTGTGTGATGCGCAATTCTCTTCGTCAGATCCGTCACTGCAGTCGATTTTTCCGTCGCAAATAAAGTACTTCGAGATGCAGAAACCGCGTTGACACTGGAATTCGTCTGCGAAATGGTTGTATGGAGATTGGGAATTGGCAATTAGAACGTTAAGATGGCTACGAATTTATCGTTCTAATAGACCTCGAATGCAAAGTTGAACAAGTTGTTGTAATCAAAAGTTCAATATGATTTTGAGTTTCATAGATTGTATTCGATATTTGGATTATCCCACCTTTTCCGCATGTCTTTGCGTCGCAGAATTCCTCATCAGAACGATCCGCGCAATCATAATTCGAGTCACAAAGTTTACTGTTGTGAATGCAGTTTCCATTGTTGCATGCAAAATGATCGGGACCGCAAGTTGCAGGCTTGTGACATTCGACTTCGTCTTCACCTCCTGGACAATCTCTCACTCCGTTGCACCTGAAATCGTTTGGAATACCGAATGTCATACTCTTCACTGTTGAAACTCATGTTTTTCAACTGTAAAAAATACTGATTCAAATCAATGAAGAATTACCTTTTGATCTTGTCAATGCAACTTCCATCAGACGCGCATTTCATTTCGTAGACTTTACAGTGATTGCGAGAAATACTACAAGTAATATTATCACTGTTTAACATCATTCCGGACGGGCAGCCACAAGTCTATAACATAAAGAAAATCGCATGATTATACATCTCTAGACATGAAGAAAACTTCGGATTCCTTTTCACGAAGACATGTTGGAACGAGTTTGCAGAAAATTCTCATTATTCAATGAGTACTGGATTCAAAGACCGGAAAAATAAATTTCGTTTGAATTCTGTGAGTCATTAGACGCTCAGAAAAGAAAGCTGATGGGTTCCTCTTACGGCAGGTAATTTTCATATTTTACGTACCCGCTGTGAGTTGGAAGCAACAAGACAAACGTGTGTGCATCCGCCGTTTTCCTTAAGACACGGGTGTTGAGTAGACCCGTGATTGCCAGTCATCGCTACCAGGTACATTTTTTCCAAGTTGACAGGAATACCTGCGTTATGAAAAAGTGTTAATTTTTACATATTTTTTTTTATAGATATTGTACTTAATCAGAATATTACTAGCGTGATCTTACCGAGACTGATTTTTTTCTGTCCTTGAATGACGCCCATTTTATCTGCCCAGTACAATCCCTTTGATCCGTAGGAAGTCCAGAATATGTCATTACCCAGGACGGCAATGCTCACTGGAGATATCAAATCTGACCTGAACCGATGTCTGTCCGTACCTTAAATGAGAAATCGGTCATAATGCGCAATGTGAAAATCGTGGAAATATTAGACCTCATGCGAAAAATTGTTCCACTGTGAGTAAATTACCTTCGTAGGAAGTACTCTCTATTATCCCTGTGCTCTGATCAGCCCAAAAAACTCGCTCTAGGTGTGCATCGTATACAATCGAAACGGACGGTCCGATTAAACCAGTTTCGATCGCATGCGTTGTGCTGCCACGGCCGTTCATCTGCATTTTGTCGATGTGAATGTCGTTGCCCGATTTCAAAACGACGTACATCAGGCTGCAAGATGAATAATTTCAAAGCAATACATTATCAAATGATACTGGCGAAATCAGAAAATCTCTAGTTGTATTGATTTACCCGTGTTCGGGAATGACGGCTAGATCCAGGGGAACGGCCTCCAATCGTTCTGAGTTTAGAACCATCCTGTCGCCAGTGTTAGTGCTGTAGACTTCGATGTTCCTGAAGAGAGTATCACACCAGTAGAGGTTCCTTCCGAAATAATCAAAGTCCATACCACCAACTACGCCTATCTTAGTGGTAATGAGATTTGAAATTTGACCGGTCTTCGTATCGTACCGAAATATCACATTCTTCAGTTTATCGCTCGCCAGAATTGTACCTGCGAAATTTGAGGCCCAATTGATCGACGGTAAGAGTGTGCAAATGTGACTAGTGGAGAACAGAATTGAGGAAAAGAGGAGGTGAACGGCTAACAATGAGCTGAGAAAAGGTTCTTACTGAAATATTGAAATACGGATCATTGATGCTCTGCAATGAGATTTTCATTGTATCTTAATTCAACTTACCAGTTTCTGGATCATAAGTCAGGGCATTGATGTCTTGGCGTAAGATATCAGCCTGAAGTTTCGGTCTTCCCAATACTTGATGATGGACTTCTATGAAAAATTGTGCAGCTCCAACCATTATCTTCTTCTCTTTCTCAGTAACTAAAAATTCATCGATGGAATAGATAAAATAGTAAACGTAGTAAATGGAATGAATTAGTAAACGTTTTTCACACACTTGATGATGCGAATTTGGAATATTTCTGTCGACAAATGTTATGAAGAATACTTGAAGAAATTAATTACTACTGTCCGTAATTGATATATTATTCTAAATGAATATGTAGCATAAAAAAAATGTATCGTTGACAAACCTCTGCAGCTGTGTTTATCGGTACCTAATTCCTTGTCAGCTGGGCAACCACAAGAATACGTAGAATTCGGCGCCAACAAACATACGTGTGAACAGAAACCGTGAATGCAAGGATTTGGAATCTGAGAAATAACAGTTTACGTAGTTTCGCGTTGCTTATAAATTTGAGTACCTGATTCGGTCGCGATTGTACAGAGTTATTTGCGTGATGCGTCCTGTGGGGACCCCTGATTATAGGCAAATCGGAGTACGAGTTCATTCCGAGCTAATTCGCTGCTCTTTTGTTAGCACGCGGCTGATGTCACCCAGGTAGAAGTCGGAACTGTTCAGAGTGGTTGTGTACCCTGATATGCCTATAGTTAGGGGATCCTTATAGAGCGCATCACGGACAAAATCTTTACAATACTTACATCGGGCCTCAGAGTTGAGTGATAAATGTGTATCCCGTAGATGGATTTTTTCTCTTTTGCTACAATAGTGTGTTCCTTTCCTGTAAACTTATTGCAAGATTGAACGCTGTTAGTTTTCCAGTCGCTCCAGTACAATTTGTTCTCGAAAACCGCTACCGAGTAGGGATGCTTCGCCACCGCGTGCAAGACGATCTATGAATTGAGGAAAGAATTGATTTTATCATTACAATCACTACACGCAAGAACGGAAAATGCTCAGCGAGGCAAATTATTCTATTTACTCTGCGATCACTTCCGTCTAGTTTTACGGATTCGATGGTGCTTAATTTGGCGTCAACCCAATACAATCTGTGATTCGGATAATCGATTGTCAAGCCATTTGGCCAGGCAATATTGTTGGTTATAAATGGCATGACGTTTCTTCCATCCATCTGCGCTTTCGAAATCTGCGCTTTTGCGCCCCAGTCGCTCCAAAACATTAATCTGTGAATTTGAGTAAATTCATTAAATATCTATCATTCTGTATGCAGCAGGGGACCTATAATTATAGGCAATTCAAGGTACAATTTCAATTCGAGCAGCTCGCGGAGTTGCTTGGAGTCAACCTTACGGTGCGCATCTACGAAAACGCGCGTAATTAAAAATTTTTGTCATCCAGTTTCCGAAGACAAAAAATCAGAAAAAAATCTCCGTGCACTTGCATTTTTATTTCGAATCTAAGACCAAAAACTCCATCTTAGAATCTCACCCTTCCGAAGGTAGCAGACCAATTCCTCTCGGTCTGTCCGCGTATTCGCTAACGATGACAGTGCACGTGGACCCGTCGTTGGTACAGACTGCGATGTGTTTCATTTGACCGTCCGTAAAGTACAGGTTGCGAGTCACCCAATCGATCGCTATATCTTCCGGGGCACCCAAACCTGTAATATGCAGCGTTTTTCACTTTACCGATCAACCGATCAACTCGGTAATTCTGGGTCGAATCGAAGAACTATAAACTTTTGGCATTTTACTGGTTTATCATTTCTCATCGTCAGTGTGCCTCTTCAGAGTCCTTGACGCGCCTAGTTAACAACAAGCTTACACGTTTACCTGCAGTTATAATGACTTCTTTTTGCGACCCGTCCTCCTTGCTTCGAACAATCGCTTCGTCACCGAGTTGAAGGTCAGACCAGTAAATATAATCCGTGTCTAGGGATACGCCGACGACGTGCTGGAGCTTTCGAGCAACGTAAAACATCACCCTAGACGTGAGATAAAGTCCGCGGATGTCGGTCTTCGAGGAATAAACCATGAGAGCTTCTCCTCCTGTTGAACAATTAAAAACATTCAGTGAGTTTGCACTTACGTGAGGAGCAGGAATTTGGCAAAGATTGATCTGGAAAGAGGTTCAATAATTATGCTCTGGAACAAAATTTCACCTGTCGCTTTGCAGCTTCGCTTGTCGTTCTGCAATACATATCCTGATTCGCAGCTGCAGTTGTAGGAACCCTCGAGATTCTCGCAACTTTGATCACAGAATCCGTGAATGCTGCATTCATCGATATCTGGAATAATTTTCATTCGTGAAAGTAGGCAACTCGCATGAGTAACGAAAAACTATCACGATCATACTCACCCATGCAAATTTTACCCCTGAGCAGTTCATATCCGGGTTTGCAAGAGCAAACGGCACCCTTTGGCGTCTGATGGCACACTTGGTTGCAAGTTCCATTGGCGCATTGTTGATCGGCTGATTGAGAAATCAGCGAATATAATATTATTTCCTCCTTTGAGTTTTCGAAGGCAACAAGATACACGAAATAAAATAGCAATTGATTCCGTAAACTCTAAATCAGTTCTTGCAATTACGTAATTAATTGTGTTCATCACCTTAATCAGATATGATTTACATAATTCACAAGATCGAGTTTGTTATGGATTTATTCTGCATCACAAAACTATTCGGAGCAGGAAATGAGAGAGACCGTGAGTCATTTTACGATAGGTGTCAACGTATGGTGCAGCGATAGCTAAATTGTCACGATGTATAACGTTCACAAGGATCTTCCACTTACAATTCAGATACACAATACGCTTGAAGTGAACTGAGGTAATTGTACGATAATTATGAATTACCATAATTACATGAAGTTCTTCAACTCGTGTGTTCAAGTAAAATTATTCGTCTGTAATGTGTAGTTGTCACAGAAGACTGATCATTGACAGGTATGATTATGAATCTTTTGACAGTTTTCGTCTGTGTTTAGAATGAAAACCTTTTTTCCTCTCACCATTTTTGCATCCGTCGACATCTTCATCGGTACCGTCCGTACAATGCTGCCTACCGTCGCAAACATTGTTCAATCGAACGCAGGCGTTGTTACCGCACAAAAAGTAGCCCTTCTCCGCTGTACACTCTAGGGGTGTCAAATCGTGGGCTATAAATTGGTGTGAGAAAAAAGTTTGAATGACTGCGTAGCTGATTTTTGTAGAGATAACATCTTACTGATGCTTCTGTATACAGATGCTATTACTCACCACATTCCGTTTCGTCGCTGTTATCAGAACAATCATTGATACCATCGCATTTCCATTCCTTCATTATGCAGTAACCATTTTTGCACTTGAATCCATCGCATGGTCGCTGAAAGCATGTGATAGTATTAAAATAATTAGCGAATGGAATGACGCGTGATGATACTGTTATCCCGAAAAGTGAACAATATTGCTTTTGTTGATCGAATATCGATGTATCGGAGCAACGCCATATCGAATTTCCTCACATCTTTGGTGCAACCAAGTATCTCATCGCTCGAATCAAGGCAGTCTTGATGTCCATTGCACACGAATTCCTCCGGAATGCAGATATTATCCAAGCATCGAAACTCGTCCGGCTTGCATTTGGCATCCGGCTTAAACTGTAGAGATACGATTAGAAAACGCATTATTCAATCGAAAGTAAAGCAAATATCGTTTTGTGCGATTACATCCATATATTGTACAAGAATAGGAGAGATTCACTTGAACGTTAATATCACATTGGATAAAAAGTTTGTAGAAATTTTCCAATTGTGCATTCAATGTATTGTCTGAATCATTGAACGACTTATAGAATGAGAATCTTATTTTATTCGGGAAGGCTGGATCTCATCCTGAAATATTTTCTAGCCCAACTTGTGTGATACGCACCACGAATCCAGTGCAGTTTTTTTCATCCGAGAAATCTCCACAATCATCTTCACCGTCGCATACGAAAAAATGGCTTACGCATAAACCATTTTCGCATCTCAGCCAATCGGGTGCCTCGCATTTTGTTTCTGTAAATGATTGATTCGACTGAAACCGTATTTTTCGCGAATGAAACTATTTTTATACTTTGCGTATAAACTTTTTTCACGTTCACCGTTATATCTAAGCAAATTGCTGTTTCGAGAATGAGTAGTCGAATATCATTAGGGATTGAAAAAATTTGATTCCTGCGTGATTCACGCGAGTTCTAATGAAACGAGTGCTTGTAAAACTTGGTCAAGTGAACTTTTGAACTCCGTAACAACCATGGCGGCAATGTTGCAAGTGTTAGTACAAAGATTAAAGTCTCTTCTTAGTATTTGTATGTATATATATATACGTGTTTTAGTCTTATAGACAAAACATGGTGGGTCAAAATTTCTAAGTGAAGTAACACAGCTAGTTAATGTAAATTTTCAAAGGAACATCGTACGAAATACTGTATTCCGTTTCTCTACTGAATAGGTGCTGATTTTCAAAAAATATATGCTCATTGCTCATACTCAAATATAAACAGCATGATATACCGACAAATGAAGTTTGAAATGTAGAAAAAATATCACTTTCTGACGTTATCCGTAAACAGAGGACGTTGGCAGAACGATAATATTTAACGAGACATATTAAGTATGTATATAAACATGCACAATACATGCAGAAAATTATATGATGTGTACAGTATGATAAATAAATGTATGTAGTCAATAAGCTAAATTATGCTATTTATTGGTCTCCCGTTATATTTCTGCTTCAACTAATTTATCACTAAAACAACAAGTTGACATCATGACCCTTGTGAAAATTTCTACTACTACGAGTTTTTACAGATATTGAAATATTTCGAATTATTTTATGTAAAATTGTAAGTATGTGTAGTTTTTCATAAGGAATTCTTAATTTTTTTTTTAAATTGTAGTGTCTTGCAGATTTCTTTCTGCATCAATAGAAAAAGTCATGAATATATACAAGTATTGTTGAATAATTCACGATGCATACTTACAATTTTTCGCACAAAATTGTAGGAAATGTTCGAATTTCTCTAAAAATTTGTAGAAAATCGTTGAACTCATTTTCACGAGGGGAGCAAGCGTTTGGATATCACGATATTAACTTTGTGTCACCATTATTCGATGTTAATATGTGTTTGTGTTTGAATAAGTTGTGTTAATTAATGAATATCTTCAAATAAATGACGAAGTAATAATAATCCACCCCACTATAAATGTATTATATATTGTTATACATAATAGAAATTTTTGCCTTTTGCATCATTTTAGAGAGCAAAATAATATTTACGATAAAAAAATCAAATTCTTGACTTGATTTTATCGTTACAATTGATTTTCTTATTTTAATGTAGGAATGTAGCAGTTGAAGATATAAAAACAAACTTACCGCTAATCCGACTGCCATTCGTTAAGTGACAAATCACAAGAGCAAGAACGATGTATCGCATCTGTAGATAGTACAACATGATTGTAGCATAAATCGTTTCACTCGGAGAAAGAGGTGAACATAAAGGAGGAAGGGAATTGGTAGAATGTATAAGCTTGAGTCGTCATTTCAATGCAACGGTCAAGAGTGGAGGGCATTTGACAATGAAACAGTGGCTCGAGTTGCGATTATCGCGAACGAGCAAGTATATAAACGCACCACGTTGAGACAGGAAATATTTCCTGTTAAACGATTAATCGGTCAGAGTGTTAGGCTGTCAACCGAGACTCAAAACCTTATATGCGCCGTAGTGTCGAGCAGTGTTACTCCCGATTTTGATTTGAAACTGTAGAACAGAAATTAGCAGATAATCTGCTTGTAGCTTTTGCTAACAGTGATGCGAAATCGTGAGAAAGTACGTCTCCAATAACACTGTGCAACATTAAGAAAATCACCAATATCTCGAATAGTTATTCGCATTAGTCACACCTAGTAAACAAAGGAAAGCAAATTTATATTGAGGTATCACGTCTCAAAACCACTGGTACAAGGTCAATGTTACAACAGGCGGAATCACGCGTTTTGCCCCATTTTTCCGATCTAATAGTCATCATAGATGAAGTAGACAAGAGCTTTCGTGTGTGAAAAAATGAATAAGGTTACTGCGCCAACCAACATTATTGTAAAAACAGTCTTGCTGTTCACTTACATCAAGGAACACGTACCACTGATAAAGCATTTTTTTCATCATTTAATTTCTGCCTGTTTTGGTCACTTCTCTATCGCTCAACGAACCCGTTTTAATTCGGTAAGGCCGAGTTCGTTAGAGTGATATTACAAATAGAATACCGCGATAAATGACTACAAGAGGAAAGCCGATCGTTGAAAAGAAATGTTAATTTCTTTAGTGAAAAATCAAGTTTTGTGCAGCTAATTTACATAATTTTGAACAAATCAATACATGATTTTCATTATGAAATCTGACGTGATGTGACAATTTTATTTATAAACATCAATTGACTCTAAATCGGAGAATCATAATGACCTACTGTAAACCAAGTGAAAAAAAAGTTTTGAATTTGTTGCGTAGTGTCATCGAGTGCATAATCTCCCCCATCGTCACGAGCATGTGTATACGAATATTTCAACGATCATTTATCGACTTATTATTGAAACCAGAGCGTCTTTGCAAAAAGAAAACATTTTCTCACAATTATTAATTCTTATATATGGCCGAGGGCTGCTTAACTTGGGTCAAAGAGGACCCTCGTTTAACCTCGAGTGAAAACAGTTATAGGCAGATAAACGATCGTTATAAAATGAGTTTTATCGACCGTGCAGCTGAACTTGCACTTTCTAATGGACCATGTATGTAATACGTGAATTCGGAGTTTGGCAACCAGTTTTGAGTACGAAGTAATGAACTTTCAAATTAGTACTTAGGTTCGACCTGCAGTCACGATCGTCACATTGCTCATCAATTACCGTATCGATAGCATGAAATGTTTAGAACTTTGAACTCGAGGATTCCATTTATTTCGGATGACGTATTTCTTTACGGATAGGAAGATTGTTTAAATTTAATAAGGGTCTACTTACCGCCTGAAAGTACTTAGTACACGGCGATGAAGTGAGGAGGAGAAATACCGGACAAACAAATCAGGAACTATTGAAATATTTACTGGTTAGCGGCGTGCACGGTACTGTCCGATTCATAACTCGTCGACTCGAAGAAGGGAGCGAAGAAGCGGAGAAAAGGGGGGCAGAACCAAACTTATGAAAACATTAGCGGTCGCGTCGAACAAATCGAAACTTTGTGCCTGCCAACTATGTATCAGGTTATATATCTACTCAACCAAATCACGTAAGTAAACACCTTTGTCATCGTTTCTTTGTACATAACGTTTCGAACAAGATAAGTAGGATGAAAATAATACATGTCAACTCAAATTCGAGCTTATCTATCTGCGACGGATCAAATGAAGCGATGGTTGATTTTCCATGCTCGTCGATATTGTAAAGACAAGACGAAATAATAATATGTACAATTATTGTAAAAAGCAATTTTGTTTTCATTAATCTTTGCTGCTTGTGTCTTTTATTGTTATTGGCTTTGTTAGGGTGAAGGATAAACGCAGTGAACGATCCAGAGAATTTCAGTACCCCTACTGGTCGGTGATAAAATTGTTTTACGACAATGTGCTAATGAAACAGATACGAAAGAATCCGAGGTTATATTTTCGGTGAGCCTCGTCTGACTGTTTGAGAGTAGAACCTCCAGAATTCATAATTCAAGACGGCTAGGAAATGATCCTTCAGATTGTCTGGGATTTTGGAAATGGCATAAGTCAGAAATTTTGGAAAATCTGTGTTCACTTTGGAAACTCCGATACTTACGGAGAAGCGAAAACAGCCGTGACCAAAATTTTCAAAAACTCGCCAATTTCCGGTGAGCCCGAGATTTTTGAGGAACCCGGGATTTTCAGTTAACTCGAAATGTTCGGGTACCTAAAATTTTCATTTTTCCTGCACACCCCTAAAATAAACTAACATAATATTAACAACCTATTATTAATCTGAACGTGTGATTTATTATGTTCCAGACGATCAATACGGTTCGGACAAATTACACATCGAAGTCAATAAAAGTTTGAGTTTCATAATTCGTACGGTAAAATAAATCCACCGTTACCCCGGTTGCCCCATCCTGGTCACACCCTTGTCTTTGACAAAACTCTGCAGTTGTGTTTATCGGTTCCTAATTCCTTGTCAGCTGGAAAACCACAGGAATACGTAGAATTCGGCGCCAACAAACATATGTGTGAACAGAATCCGTGGATGCAGGGATTTGGAATCTGGAAATAACAGTTTACATAGTTTCGCGTTCCTTGTAAATTTGATTATACCGAGGGTACAATACTTACATCGGGTCTCAGAGTTGAGTGATAAATGTGTATCCCGTAGATGGATTCATTTTCTATTGCAACAATAGCTTGTTCATTTCCCGTGAATTTATTGCAAGATTGAACGCTCTTAGTTCTTCAGTCGCTCCAGTGACATTTTTTCTCGAAAACCGCTACCGAGTAGGGCTATTTCGTCATTGCGCGCAAGATGATTTATAGATCTTTGATCGCAAGATCCGTGAATGCTGCATTCATCGATATCTGGAATGATTTTTGTTCGTGAGAGTAGGCAACTCGCATGAGTGACGAAAAACTATCGTCTTAACTAACTATCTTCTAACTTAGGTCTTCAATAATGGAATGCGTTGCAAGCAAATGTATACAAATATTTTAACAATAACTTTTTTCGAATTATTATTGAATTCTCAGCATCTTTGCAAAAAGAAAACGTTGTCTTACAATTATTCCTCTTCCTATATGGCCGAGGGCTGGGGTCAAAGGTGGTCCTCGATTACCGTGGAGTGAAATCAGTTGTAAGGCAGATTACCGTTCATTTAAAACGAGTTTTATCGACCGTGCAGCTGAACTTGCACTTTCTATTGGACCATCTATGTAATATACGTGAATTCGGAGCTTGATAACCAATTTTGAGTATGAAGTAGTGAACTTTCAAATTAGTGCTTAGGTTCGACCTGCAGTCATTGCTCATCCATTACTGTATCGATAGCATGAAATGTTTAGAACTTTGAACTCGGGGATCCCATTTATTTCAGATGACACATTTCTTTACATATTGGAAAATTGTTTAAATTTAATAAGCGTCTACTTACCGCCTGAAAGTAATTAGTACACGGCGATGACGGGAGGAGGAGCAATACTGAACAAACAAATCAGGAACTGTTCAAGTATTCACTGGTTAGCGGGGTGCACGGTACTGTCCAATATTTAAGTCCCCAGCTCGAAGAAGGGAGCGGATAAGCGACCTTGAATGTTTTCGTAAGTTTGGTTGGAAAAGGGGAAAGCTACCAAACCCATGAAAACATTAACAATTGCGTCGAACAATTCGCAACTATTTGCCTGTTAAATATGTGTTAGGTCAGATTTCTACTCAACCAAATCACGTAAGTATACAATTTTCTCGTCATCTATGTCCATAACGCTTCAAATAACGTAAGTAAGATGGAAATAATACATGCCATGGCAGAATCGGTCGAATCGACAATTCGCATAATTATCTGAGATGGTGCTTTTAAATGCTCGTCGACATTGTAAAAATGAAACGAAATAAAAATATGTACAATTTTGTCGAAATGTAATTTTGTTTTTATTGTCCTTTGCTGCTTTTGACTTTTATTCTTATTGCGTTTGTTAGGGTAAAGGACAAAGGCAGTGAATATTTATAACAAGTTTATTACTGACTCATGTAGTCGAATTCAATTTGATGCAATGGTAGTTTACTGTACTGCAACATTCAAGTTGGACTATTTACAGTTTTTGAAACACGACTTGAAGTTGCTACAAGTTTCAAGTGAAAATTTGTAAGATTTGAATGTTGAGTTTATTGCTCACTGATCGGTCAATGACTTTTGGCAAAATGAACAGTTGAACGATGTCGTAGATAGCTAAATTTCCGTGATACGCGGAATATTCACAAGGATTTTCCACGTGTAAAATTAGATGTACCTTATAATAATATCAAGTTATTTAGCTCATACATGAAGATAAAATTATTTACCTGCCTGCGGCAGCTCGGTTACCGCAGAAAAATGATCGCATGCTCACTTGTTTTCGAATCTCTTGACGACTTCCGTTTGATCACATTAATACAAACTTCTTTCCTTCGCTGAATCAATAAAAAAAATGTAATTCAACCAAGCCTTACAGTCACGAGTGGTGAAATGAATATTAAGTAAATATGACAAATTCGTATTTACTTGAACTAGATAAAAAATAGTTGAATTAAATAAATGTATAATCAATTTAGCAATTGACAAATTCAGGTTTAATAATTATTCAGTTCGCATGAGTGCATTTTTTAGTTGATCTAACAAATCTTTTGTGGGTCAAAATATAAATCTTGGTTGACGGAACTGAATATTGAAATTGAACCAATTATTTGTTTCAGTTAATCCAACCGAGGCTTTTACTCCAGGCGACAGTGTATATTTTTGTAGAAACAAATGTGGTTGAACGGTCTCTATTCGGTTGCATGCATTGGGTAAAAAATAAATAAACAAGTAATTTGATAATTTGTGTTGGATATTTTTTACGCACATGCTATAAATTAAAATATAATAAACTAATGTAATATAAACAACTTATGATTAACCTCATTATGCGAGTAATTATGATCTAGACGGATAATACGGTTCAGACAAATTACCTAATAAAGTCAATAAAAGTGCATGATACGCTCGAGTTTCACAATTCGTAGGGTAAAATAAATTTTTACTCAATATGCGAGTACAACTTATGCACTGTTTACCGCTTGATATTAATATTGAAATTAATACTTCAAATAAAAATATATCTGTCTCCTTGAAAATATGTCCAACATCATTATAGTATGATAGGGAAATTGAATGGATTTTTTTATTTCTTATTTTATTAGTTTGAAGTAAAAATAATTTAGTACAGTTTTGTTTTCTATTCGAAACAAAATCAAAGTAGCAGATACAACAGGTTGAAAAAAAAAATACCGTGTATAGTGATTCACACCACAGTATATCCATAATATATTATTAAACAGAGTAAAATTATGCATCTGCAATCGTCGTTAACCACATAGATTGTTGATGTGCAGAAGAAAATGGCTGAATGAAAACTTTATCCAAATTTCATAAATGTGCTGTAAAGCTGTCTAAATTATTACACGAGTTCTAAAACAGAGATTTTAGTTTATTGGGCAGGTTATCTTATACTAAAATACTTCAGGTCTGATTTATGTAATACGCACTTCAAACCTGGTGCAGTTTTTTCATCCCGATAATTTCTACACTCATCTCCGATGTGATATGTTCAATGGGAACTGCAATTTAAACGAAACATCGTATCCGACAAAGTTGACTTTTTAGAGAATGAATAGCCAAATATCTGGAAAAGTATAAATAAAAATAATTTTGAATTTTACAAATGAGTTCCAACCGTATAAATACATGAAAAAGTAGGATGAGTGAATTCTTGTAGATTAAACAATACGGCAAAAATGTTTCACGTGTTGAGATGCAAAAATCAGTCTCCTTTCTGTTAAGCGTGTCGTTCTGGTTTTCTTCTCAGTGTGAATGAAATGTGGTTAAAAATATGCAAATATCTGTGCTTGATGCTGTCAATACCAATTTGTTTATCTGCTACATGTATACCTGTTGATTTTTGAAAAATATGAATGCGGCTTTCCACGCAAACTCAGTAAACGGTTGACCACGACATTTTTTAATTTCATCAAGGATTTTTCCCATGTTGGACGACCTCTAGAAAATCTGCCAAAAAAAAAATCAAAATTCTGTTTACTCGTCTCTGCCCTATGAATTTTTTAACTTATCTCATAAACACCCTAATGAATTTTTATGAACCAAGAAAATAAATATTTCGTTTGCGAAATAAAACATTTTTACGCAAGATTCATAGTTAAAATACGTTTCGTTATATTTTTTTGAATCATTTTTCTTGAGAATATAACACCTCAAATTTTTCTAATACACCTTAGCCGATATTTACTTGTCAAAGAAAAAAAATTGAATCAAACAAACATTCTATTGATCTTAGTAAATTTATAAGATTTAGATCTTATTTGAATCAAATCAATCATTAATCGAATCAAACAACTCAAGAAAACCGAGTAAATATAGATGCTTGTGTAAAATCAATTTTCTCTTCGGTGTAATCCAACTGCTATGGATGAAGTGCAAAATTGCAAGAGCAATAATCATGTTCCGGATATCTGTGACATAACATATGAAATGATTAAAAAATCAACTGCTCGACTCCACAAAAGAGCTAAAGATAAACGGGACAAGGAATTGGCAGAATAAGCAGCGTTAACCAATATAACTTTCAAAAAAGTAGTACTGACCCTGCTCACGTAGCTTTTGCTAAGAGTGGCGCGAAATCGTGAAAAAGCACTCTGATCATTGAAATCACGATTTCGGATGCGATTATCTGAAATAAGCTTCATTAAATTTTCGTTTAATGGAAAAAATTTAAACGTGCAACTAAACTTGCACTATCTATTCAGACATGTATGGATCGATTTGAAGCTTGGGTAACTGCAGTATTGAGTATCATATAGTTCATTCATAAATTTGCACGCAGTTTCTACGAGGTACGATTCTTAAATCTGCTCAATAATTGTACGGTATTGAATGTGGAACTGCCAAACGTGGGAATTTCATTCATTTCTGACAACGTATTCGGCACTTCCATATAAATAGAAACATTATTTAAATTTGATAGACGTCTACTTACCCATCAAAGGTATGTATTCAGGATACGTTCCGAAATTAGCTTGCAGCGCTAAAAACTCCCTAGGACAGAGGCAGAGCTACCCCTGAACTCAGCAGCGCAAAAGAGATAAAGGATTGTCGACAGCACTGTGGGGTAATATCGGAACGCACCCTCAGTGCATGACGATAAAGTAAGGAAGAGAAAAAGTGGACAAACACATCAGGAACGATTGAAATATTGATAGCGGCGGAGAAGCCGGTAGAGGGGGAGCACAAAAAGCAAATTTATGAAAAGGTCAAAGTTCACGTTGCACATTTCGAGGGTTAGGTTAGACATCGAAAGGGCGCGTACAGTGGCTGGAATGCGAAATTCGCGGACAAGTTGCAATAAATATTCAGGTTTTTCTCAGGATGCAATGAAAGTCAGTACTCCTGAATTATATTCATCTTACGATTAATGCGATTTGTATGAAAATGGGTACACGAGGATTTTGAAGATTGCTAGTTTCGAATTAGAAATCCGGACTTTGCAGCCTCAAAATGGCGAACTCAACATGTTGTGGAAAACTATCCAATTTAATAAAAATCACTACTCATACAGGATTTTCAAGGTGCTGATTTCAAATTGGAAGACAAAGTTTTTAAATCTAAAATGGTGAATTTAAAATAGGGTCCACAATAGACTGAGCTCTAATAATGACTCGATTTTAGTTACGGCTTTTTCACATAGGTAGAATAACTGCGATAAAACTATAATAGCAACGGTGTCTCTTCAACGCCTGTCGATATTGTAAAAAATGTAAAGAAATAATAATGCATATTTTGCAATTAAGATACGATTCAAGTTTATTTTGTTGTTATTCTTTGCTTCTATAGTCTTTTAGTTATATGTCTGTAATAAAGGCTGAACAAAAAGAGGAATATTTGTAACAAGTTTATAGCTTACTCGTGTAATAACATTCAATTTGATACAACGTTAGTTATTAATAGAACGTTCAAGTTAAACTATTTTCTCTTCTCTGGGAAATTCGATACTTCCGACACGCTTCTGGGCAATGACGTTCCAAATATCGTCGTTGAGAGAATGCCTTGAAGCACACTCCACACCGCCATTGCCATTGATGGTGATTTCGGGTCCGTTGATGAGCCCTCAAGTTTGATCTGCGCAGAGAAATTTAGCAGTGGACATTGTAAAATGTTTACAACGTAAATGAAAGGAAACAGTTTTCGAACTTCACTTTTCACGGAGTGAAATATTGTGTGAAAGCAATTCTGCAAACCTCAAAGGTTGTAAATTTGGAAGATTTGCCGATGTAATTGAATTTTGAATTTGTTACGCACCGATCGGCAAACGACTTTTGGCAAACCGGACACTCGAACGGCCTTTCACCGGTATGAAGTCGAAGATGGCCTTTCAGTACCCAAGGTCGATCAAAGCTCTTCCGGCAATACGGGCAGTAGTGCAAGGCTTTGATGCGTTTCCAAGTTTCCGTGTTTCCGACATCCGAGTAGGGCGCTCTTTCTTCTTCGTAAAATCTTATCGCTTTGATCAAAGTGTTACTAGCCGGTAATCGCATTGTGGGAGATAAATCGACCGACTCGGGGTCGACGCACTTTCCGTCGGATGATTGATTATCATTTTTACAGCATTTCCCGCCCTCAGCGTTTATTTGTGCGTCGTTGATTTTTATAATCTCGCATCTTTCGATCAGTTCTTTGTCGGCATCGAAAAGTTTCTTCCTTGCGTTCAAGTCACACAGGTAATTCGTTACCGTCGGCGCGCTTGCAACGACTGTAGACGTTGAAAGTGCGTCGGCTGATTCACCGGAATCTATTAACTGCAGGCCTAGTTCTTCCGGAATTGATGTGTTCCATAACATGCTGTTATCTTTCTTAAAGCTGTATCGAGTTACGATTGAAAGTCTTGGACAAGTCCACATATTTATTGACTTTGAAGACACTTCTTTGCTTTGATTTTTTTTTCTGATATCAGATACTGTCGGCAACCACGACACGGAAAGTTCGTTCTCTACGAAAAATTGTGGAATATTATTGAAAATGGGTTGAAAAAAAAAACCAATTGATGCTAAGCATCACTGATCTTATAAATGATTAGGGTAAATTGGCTCTTTCAGAACATAATGGAACTTATCGCGAATGGTCGATTGCACAGTAACATTGTTGATGAAGAAAACAGTGGTGATATAACCTATAATCAAGAAAACGCAATGCGCTAGAGAAAATTTCGCGGGTTTGAGCTGGAAAATTAGCTACCCATATCGCATAATTTCTTCCCTGGAAATTGATCTCCACTTAACTCTGAAAATTTGCACCTACTCTTTAATAATGGTTAGTGGAATTTTGACGTTGCTCCAAGTTTTCTGTTGCGTTGGTTTTGTACGTAAAGAGTCACAGAAATGTACCATTTACAAACCTCGACTGGAACATGATCGGCGAGCAAAATTTTGCACCAATTAAGCAAACAATTTTTCAAAATAAAAGATGAAAACAATATTGAGTGATACATACCGTCATGTAAATTACTTGTTTTCTGATATCTTGTCATCGATTTAATCAGGCAGTGTGGCATGTTGTTTACGTTTCTTTATTATTTTTTTACAATATCAAGGAATGTATTGAAAAATTGCAATTATGTCAAATACACTATTTTCTCTAGAGTAATAAATCTGAAAACTTATTTGAACAAGTGATCCACTATTGGCGTGTTTCGAAATATTCTTCTTCAAGGCCATAGATACATTAATCCCGGACCGCATTGAGAAGGTTGCAAAAAAGAAACACCAGACAATCTGTACCCACGAGTGTGACGATGAGACATTGATTGACATGTCATGTGTCATTATCAATCCCGTCAAACTCTGTAACCTCGGAAGTTGGTACATCAGTCTACGAAATGGTAACCTAATAATAAGAGCCATGATACTTGTGTTTTAGTATGGTGATACGAATTCAAATTACCCATAAGCTTGATGCTTGCGTTACAAAGATTTACGCAAGGTATACTTTTCCGGGCTTGTTCGAAAATAGTTTGGTATTTCCAACTCTAAAAATTCCTTAGAAATGAGACAGAGTAAGCAGGCGATCTGGTAGAGCAAAAAAATCATGAAACTACTTTCACTGCCCAGCGAATACTGGGCAGCTGATCTCTTCCTCCGCTCTCGAGTAATTTGATTCATTTCACTCGACTCAACGGATCAGTTAGTGTTTCACGGACCTATAAATTTTGAAGCGTGCTTTGAAGTATCTCTAAAATGTTGTGAAACGTGTGAGGCTGGGACAGGGAGTAAGAAGGAAGGAGACCGATCTCCATGCTGCAAAACTGGCATTGATTTTTAGGTCTCTACAGCAGAGAACTGCCAGTACTTAAAATTCCCTAGGGCAGAGACAGAGCTGTCCATGAACTCGGCAGCGCAAAAGAGATGAAAGATTGCTGACAGTACTGTCCACGGTCTTACATACAGGTCCGAAAACTAGTAGGGTGGGGAATGACTCAGATAATGAGGAAAAACCGTGGTTCCCGTCTTCGCCGTCTGCAGCGCTGCCCCCTCGGGGTGAGCCAATCATAAATCAGATCCGAACAGCTGATTTTTCGGAATCAACAATCCTGAATTTGTTACACCATTGACACACTTTACACTGAGTTATGAACTGTCAAAAACTTCGACGAGCAGGTTATCTTATCGGTATATATCTATATTTATTATACCCCGGGCCACTGGCGCCCCTAGCGGATAGATAGGAAACAAGACCGTGTGCCTCACTAACGGTGACACCCCCTACCACTCAAAAGTGCCGGAGTTACCAGACCTGTATGTAAGATCGTGGTACTGTCAGTCAATTTTCGAACACGGCCCTGGTGTCGCAGCGATAATCTTTCACTCTGTTGTTACTGGTTTCGTGGAACGCCACGCACCGAGCGCCACAAGGCAACCGCTTGTGTTCCGAAAGTGTTTTTATTCTTTTCACGGCACACATCGTGTTACATTCAAAGATAATAATTATTGGCTCGCAATTGACGCAGTGCGTTCATTGTTAAAGTTATTGTAAAAACAATATACCAGTAGCGTCGTGATACAATCCCGTGTAATATATATCCGAAAGTAGAAGGTTATTGTGCCACGGAAGGGAGCCAGGCCGCACAGCCGAGATTATAAAAAGTTGACATTGGAACGGCCATTTTGGCGTGTTGTTTCCGAATCGAGTGCTGTGTTTCAGCATCGATATCCATCAGTTTGAAGGTAAGATACACCTTCTCTCACCTCATTCCATGAACCGTATTACGGAGTTTGAGCCACATTTCTGACTTAAGTTCATAATAGATCTTGTTTGGACTCATCAATTATTTATTTCGGTTTATAAATCAAAGTTCAAAGAACTCTGCGCCAGTTACGGTACAATGGATCCAGCTTGGTATAAGATTTTCGCCCGCGATATTCTATTCCGTATTGTTAGTACTTGGTGAAATTTTTCTCACCGTTATCAGCATCTACACAAATATTTCAATTCATGATTATATGTGTACACCTCGTATCTTGCTTGGTTAGATTATATATTTAGAGAATTCTGAGCGAAAAGAGAAAAAGAAGAGAAACCTTCGGTTGGCATGGCATAAAGCCTCGTTTATACACCCGTTTGGCACTGCGGTGGCTTAGTAAATTCATAATGGAGGATGTATATACCAGTTTTGTTGATACACCGTACACATCGGTATATTCATCGTTTTTTGTTTGCTCAAATAGCTGGCCTGTAGCCACATGATTTTTTTTACCGAAAAAAGCACAGTCGGTTCATTTTCAAACATAGTAAAATAACGGCAATCGAATCAAGCGTAGAGAGTAATAAAATCATATACTTGTTATTGGCAATCTAAAAAGAAAAAATTTCAAATTTTATTTGAAAATTATGAAAATCATTCAGCTATATTTTATTTGTTCAGCCATGTACTGTTCAAGGTACATTTCAAACCGACTGCTCGATCTTTGTACTCAGCGAAGCTTGACAATATAAACACATTTTTTCAGCAACAGCGTATGTGTACCTTGAATTGAACTAGTATTCACAGTTTGTGTATTTCTTGTTCAGTTTTGAAATTTTTTTTCGTAGCTCAAAGTACAGCTTAGCGCTATACACACCTTAGCTTTTCTTTGTTTTGCCATACATTCAGACATTTATGATCACGGTCTTTTGCAATACATGAATCTCATATATTGAGAATTGTTTCTCCCTTCTTTTCTCTTGCCATTCGAGCTCTCTTGCACATTCCCTCTCTTTTATTTCTATCTTACTTTATTTCTATCATGAGCTGCTTCATTTTTTGATTTAGTTTCTTTTGTAATTATATAGTTGTTTTGGTAATACGATTAAATTTATATCAACCTCGTGCCAAATATTTTCAGCTAGTCTACACATATTTGTTGAATTAAAATTTACACTTGGTGTTAAAATAAACTCCTTGTACTCTGAATTTTTCACGTTGATTGTGAATATTGTTATTCTTTTAAAGCCATTGTCAAGTGCACATCCTGCTGATAACGCCTACTGTAGATAACTGCAATGTTTCGATAAAATTCGCAGAATGTACGGTTATTTCATGTTTCACAAGGCTTATTGTTCCGTGTGTCATCTTCAATTTCTATTTTTTGTATTGTTGAATTTCATTCTGAAATTAACAGTTCCTATTACAGGCATAACTTTCATAAATTTTTGTAACAGGTTGATGAAAATAGTAAGGAAATGAAGATGTGAAGTTCCGAGGTTTAGGATCCGGGGTATACAAACAAAGTGGATTATGATTATAATTTCATCTTGAATTCTGTCTTTCAGGAAATTTGAGAAACTCTAAAGCCTACGATATGATGACCGAAACTCATATTAATTCTAATCACATGCTGAATTCCGGCTTGGGTCCAAAAGGTGATCTAGAAAAGATGGACGATATAGGTTGGAAAGCAAAACTGAAAATTCCGCCCAAAGACAAACGCATCAAAACAAGTGTGAGTCAAACTAAACTAAAATTCAAGATAATAGCTGTTGTAAAGACACTTAAATTGATTTGGTAATGCCAACAGTGCTCGTTCAGAATCATGGTTCATAAAATTAGTAGGAATATGGAAACGGTTGTAATCAATCTTAGTGTCTGACAATTGGAAAATGATGTAAAATTAGACCTTGATAAAAAAAATTTATTTTGGCTAGTGAATGATACACCAATCTCCTAAAATTCTTTCAAGAATACATAAAATTGAGAAATAAAACACTAATTATAACATTAGATTACTTTCTTCATAAACATTTTGAACTATTAGCAGTTGAAAAATTTTCTCCTAAACTAATGTAATCAGGCATTACTTGTGATGCAAATCAAAGCTACAAGACTTTTTTTTTGTACATCATAGGATGTTACGGACACACGTGGAAATGAATTCGAGGAATTCTGCTTAAAGCGTGAATTGTTGATGGGAATTTTTGAGAAAGGATGGGAAAAGCCATCCCCGATACAAGAAGCAAGTATCCCCATAGCTCTTTCTGGCAAAGATGTACTTGCACGAGCTAAAAATGGTACAGGCAAGACTGGTGCATATTCAATCCCTGTATTAGAACAGGTAGGAAAAGATAAACAAAGAGACATATAGAAAGTTGTTCGAATTTCACTACTTTAATTATTGCATCTTGCAGGTGGATCCACGTAAAGATGTTATTCAAGCATTAGTGATAGTTCCTACTAGAGAATTGGCACTGCAGACATCACAGATATGCATTGAACTTGCAAAACACATGGACGTCAAGGTCATGGTTACCACTGGAGGAACTAATCTGCGCGACGACATTATGAGGATTTACCAAAAAGGTTAGCGTTTGTTGAATAGTCCGTAATAGTCTGGAAATCTGTTGACAACCAGGGCTTGTTCATCTTTTCTAATAGAAGTTGAAACAGAATTGGTCTTGTACATTGTTCTGTTTTATCGATTTACCCAATTACGCCATTCTCATACATTCAGACTCAATGTATTAGATTGCTTTTGTTGATTGTAGATGAATTTTCTTCTTAAGATTCCTAATTTATACGCACTTATTGAAATGTACTTTTCCAGTGCAAGTAATCATTGCGACACCGGGACGTATCCTTGATCTGATGGATAAAAATGTTGCAAATATGGATCACTGCAGAATCCTTGTATTGGATGAAGCTGACAAGCTTCTATCCCAAGACTTTAAGGGGATGCTGGATCACGTTATATCCAGGTATAAACTGTTGCAAATGCGGTCCAATCGCATTTTGGTTTTTCTGGATTCAACTAGAAACGAAAAATTACAAAATTCTTTACATCTGTGTTTATAGATTACCACAAGAACGTCAGATTCTATTATACTCTGCTACATTTCCCCTAACCGTAAAGCAATTCATGGAAAAGCATCTGAGGGACCCATATGAAATTAATCTGATGGAAGAGTTGACATTGAAAGGAGTGACACAATATTATGCTTTTGTACAGGAACGTCAAAAAGTTCACTGCCTTAATACGCTATTTTCTAAGGTAAAACTCCCTAAATATCAAAACAGATATGGCAGAAATTAATATTTGAAATTCGTACTTGTCCGTTTTTCGTGTAATTGGTTCATTTCCGCATTTTCCAACTATGGCCGTTAGTAATGTTCTTCAATCTCAAATAGCTATAAATCAGGTGACTGAATTCTTATGAAGTTGACGTTAGTATCTTTAATGTAACAGAACATTTGGGAAGAAATAACTATCTTTTGCAATATCAGAATGACTTTCAGAGAGTCAAGTTTTCAAAGTATGAGCATGACTTGCTTAAGTATGGTTTACTGAATTGCACACAGGCCTAAAGGTGTGAGACAGCAATTATTTACTGAAAAGCATCGGTATAATAGCATTACCAATTTCAGCCGCATGGAGTTTTGATGATGCTAGTAGTTATTTTCTGAAAACTGCTATTAAATTCAATCTTACGTTTAATATATGGGCACTCGCATATCGTTTGTAAGTCAAAGAAATTCGTTGACATCTTTGAAATATCAAAATTCTGATTTTCTTAAACTCCACCATTCTATCCCAATTAACATAAAAAAAGTCAATTACTCTCTGCTCATCAAACTTCTCTGTACATCCAAAAAAATTCAGGATAAATTTTTTCAGGGTGATTAGTAATGCGAATTATTTATTTATTATATCTATTTGCCTGTTACTTACTCGCTTCTTACTAATAAATACGTAATAACGTGCGTCAAACATTACGCAACACCATTACTGGTCATCCTCCTGCCCTGTCAATTTGCTTCCTTGGTTCCCGGAGCATGAGGTAAATTTTGAACGTTGCCTAAATTCATGTAAATACGTTAACAAAAATTCTAACATTTAGTGTAAAAAAAACTCAGTTATGTATGTATATCCTTTTTTAGGGAAAGTTTAATCAATGATGATTCCCCTTTGGGAAATTCCCAAAAGTACCAACCTATTTCCTTACCCCATCAAGCGTATATTTTGTTATCATTTTGTTGTGAAATTTACAAGATATTCACCGTTGAGGTTTTACGCATTTTTCGAGCTACCATCTAAAAACTTGATTCATTTTTGATACCCATTTCGTATATTGCCTGGTTATGCTGAGAACATCAGACTTTTGAGCAACCCTAGCGAACTAATTATATCATTTTTATTTTCAAGTTACAAATTACACAGAGCATAATATTCTGCAATTCAACACAACGCGTTGAATTACTCGCTAAGAAAATAACAGATCTCGGCTACTGCTGTTATTACATACATGCGAAAATGGCCCAGGCACACCGAAATCGAGTCTTTCATGATTTCCGCGCCGGACTCTGCCGGAACCTGGTAAGTAACCCGAACACAACATACATATAATACATTGTAAATCATAAGGGGTATCATTTTTTCCACTTACAACGGATTCAACGTCGTAATTACAATCAAATTCAATATGTTTCAATATAGAAAAGCCACTTTTATCACTGTATAACTTGGAATGCTTGCAAGATCTTCATTTCTATGATTTATTTATTGTTGATGTAAAAATAGTGCCCTGCGTAAATTATCTGCGCATTATGTACTAAATTTGTAAAAATCCTTTAACCCGGAAGCCCCTCTCTTTTCTTGCTCTTTGTTTTTGTCGTAATTAAACAACAGAGGGTGACTTCTGTTCCTATGCAATTTTAATGCAATTTAAGATGATACTTTTGTGACTTCAGTTTTCAACTGTTCATCGGTATTCTTGGTTGATTATTAATTATTTTCAAACGATACGGACAATTTCTGTCAGTTTTTATTTGTATTGATCACGTCGTTTCGGTTAAAGGTACTTTTTTTTTTTTTTTTTTTATGAAAAATTTATCATTAATAGATCATTTAAGTATGTGAACTATAAACACCCTGTTAATTACAACCAATCAGAGAAATCACAGCATATTCATACTTTTTTGTACTGTAAATTCCATATAGTTCATCTGATTGGATGAGCATTGATTTATTTTGTTCATAAATGAATGCACTACCAAAGGTCAGAGATTTTTTCTAACGAAAACATATAAACAAATACAGATAATTGAATTGTTGAACCATTACAATTAATGAATAACAAATTATGATTTGGTAATAGAGACATTAATGTTGCTTCAAATGTAACTTAGATGATCTATAGAAAATTCAGTCACGAATAGAATTAGCTGTTAATCAGAATGAGACATGCAATATGGATTTTCTGGAAAGAACGATGGCATAATCGACGTAATCTCTCAAGTGATTAATATCATGAGATATTGACATTTGTATTTAGACTGTTGAAATTTTTCCCGTCTCATAGGATGGTATTCAGTTTAACTAAACTTCTTACTTTAGGATTAAAAAAAAATATCTCGAGACTTTGTAAGCCTTTGGTTTATCACACTTTTATTTCAACCACTTTTTTGACCTGGGTGTACTTCCCATAAGTCCTTAAGTTTACAACTGATAGTAACTGCAAGTACTAAGATCAATAATCATTGAGGTTTGTGATTTTCGATTGTCCTGATGATTTAGTAAATGTGACATGCTTTTGCTCCGTTATATCAAATATAAAAAGTAAGGTGATAAGTGCTCGTGAAGCTAAACTAACGATGGCAGGAGATCTAAAAATGCATAATTCTTATAGGTTTGCAGTGATCTGTTCACGCGTGGAATTGACGTGCAAGCTGTGAATGTTGTAATAAACTTTGACTTTCCGAAGATGGCAGAAACGTATTTGCATCGTATTGGACGTTCAGGTAGATTTGGACACTTAGGTATTGCGATCAATCTCATAACTTACGAAGATCGCTTTGCCTTGCACCGCATAGAACAAGAGCTTGGAACTGAGATAAAGCCAATTCCAAAGGTGATTGATCCAAGCTTATACGTCGCACGATTGGAAGAGAATAGCATTATGGAAGAAGGAAACATATCCAAGTAGTTTGGAAAATGTTTACGATATGAACAAAAGTAAGAAAAAACGTAAGGAAATATACGAAAATGCTCAAAGCATCTTCTAAGTGTGGAAAAAGTGATTTTTTCGGTGCAGAGGAAGGGTATACATACATACATACATGCATACATACGTACATATGTGTATGTGTATGTATGTATATGTATGTATGTATACTATACATGTATATATATGCTTTGAACTCACGATTATATGTGAAAAGTTACTTAAGTCTGAAGATAATAGTCGACTAATGCCTAGCAGTGTAAAGAAAAAGACAAAAACAGTGCTATGAACATTGATTTAGATAAAAAGTGATTTCGAGAGTTATGAAGTGGAGATTAACAACAAATTAAAAAAACAACAAAACAAAATTACAACCATCATCATCACTATCTTTTAGGCGAAGGGATGAAAATAAGTTCACTTGTAAATATTCAACTGAGCATGTAATAATAATAATGATAATCGCCTGCTTTGTTCAGTAAACTCAGTGATTGATGTGTTGCGAGTGCGAGTGTGATGTCATTCTTTGTACATAATTACATACATATACATGTACATATATATAAAATAATGTAAACCAGAGTCAAGCCATCATCAAAAGCACAATATAATTGGAAAAGAAATTGAAAATATTAACCGAATGAGAGATTGAACGTAACGATTGATCATTGCATTTTAACGTGAATGTAAATATGAATGATGATACTAAAAGTTAAAAAAAAAAATACCCTGTGTAATTTTAATAGAAAATTTTTATACAATGGCTCTTCATAAGTTCAAACGTTATTTTTCTCATCGTAAGGAAAAAAAAACATAATAATAATGAAATGAAGATGAAAGGGCATTTTGTGATATGAAATACATCGTATTGAATGATATTTCTACTCTTCATCTGCTACATAAGCCCATTTCCATGCACACTATACAACTCACATGTTTCATTGTATTTTGATTCTGATGGCATACAACGATTTTCAAAAAAAAAAAAAACTGTGTTGAACATGAAAATATTACTAGTTGATTGTGGCTTGATTTTGTTGCCTAATTATGTCATACAACTCTGAAATTCAAATCACTTTTCAAGCAAATTGTTTATTTTATGTTCGTACAATACCTACATTGTGATTATTTTCCTCTTTTTTTTTTTTTTACTTTAGTTGAACGCGATTCGATTTTGTAAAATATTGTGATTGAGAATCAGAAGTTGTAAAATTGACTAGTTTTATACAATTATTTTTATAAATAACTGGCTGGTGGAATTTCCGTCAAATTATTGTCTTCTTCCACTTCTTTCACGTGGGATTTCATTCTCAATGGAGAAGTATAGAAATTTATCTAATTCTCAGTTCGTGCAGTTCATAACACAAATACCTACGTTTCATAATGTCGTTACAGAATATTCGGGAAATATGTAAAAATTCGATTAGTATATATATGTATATATATACATATATACTTATATATTATAAATATATGTATATGTATTGTATCATGAACCACCAGCCTATGACTTAGATTTATAAAACGAACTTCATACATCATAGGCAATAGTTAAATATTTCATAATTAACAAAAGACAAAAATTAGGTATGAAATATTTATACTCTAAAAAAGGAATGGTTTACAATACTCGCTATTTTGTATAATTTAGTTCAAGCTTTCTTCTGGCTTTAATTATTTAAAAAATGGTAACCTGACTGACCCAAACTTTGCTGCCATCTGTTTGTAATATTGTTCTTATATTGCTGTCGATTACTCCGAAATTTTCACTTATATTGGCCAATAAACTGTAAAACATTAGTATCACCCAACGTTGAGCAGCATGTCCGTTATACGCAAGTGTATATGTATATTGTGCCTGAATGCAAAGATTCATTCGAAATATGTAATGTCTATATAGGAACAATTTTATCTAACGTTCTGAGATTTCAACGCTATAAATAATATTCTGCTTGATTTTTGAAGAGAATAATCACGACCAAAGATACGAAATCTATTAGCGAAACGTGTAGTGAATTTTTGCCAAATACAATCCTGTGAATGTAATGACGTCGAGATAATTCGACTGAATAAATACTGCGCAGTGGCATTGAAAATATTGTTTGAGGAATTTTGAATTTGAACTAGGCGAAGAATTTGTACATATAATTAATATAGTATGCTCGTGGGAAAATGTGATAGTGAAAAACTTGGATTTCTAACAACTACACTTGCGTATTTTTTTTTTTTTTTTTTTTCAATATTTGTTTCTTTGGTCAACTAAAAACATTTGAAGCGTATCAATGAATCAATTTTTCCTAAGTTGTTGTATTTTGATCCAGTTTGAAAAGTATTAGGTGAACTTATATTGCACTTTATTGTGGATCAAATCTGACATTGTTTTTTGTGCCAAGCGTACCGTAGAAATTGATATTCAATTTTACGTGTCAACATCCTTCTAATGGTTGCAAGGAAAGAGAGCAGAGACAAAAAAAAAAAAAAAAAAAAACAGCCAATTTTACTGTATATATACGCAACTTTCGAAAATTTGTTCGTTAATCACGCAACGAAATGAGCATCACGCACGTTATTATAAATATTCCGTGACTCCGATGTTACACGTATATATTCATTTATCAATCGTAGGGCTACTAGTTTATTTATTTATTTACTTGATTAATTGTACGAAATTCAAACGGGTTTCGAGTCTTAATATGTGGAGTGATAGCCGAACAATGAAAAATCAAAAATATCAGTATCAGAGTTACCAAAAATTCAAATTCTATTGCTCCCCCAGTATTGTAAGCCAATCTTATATTAAATATTGGGCAAAGTTATTTGCCTTGTCACTGCAGTGTTGCCAAATCATCGACATCACTGTAAAAGTTGAATGTTTTTAAAGCATTCTAAGGTATCCATATACCAACATCATATGGATGTTATTGAAGCAAAAAACAAAAAACAAAAAACAAAAAAAAAAACAAAAAAAAACCAAGTAATAAAGTGATTGGATTCCGAACGAATCACGGAACCTAATCCAAAAGCCAAGCACCTACCATAATCATGCACTGATGAAAAATGATGTATTATGGCAGCTGTTTTTCGATTGAAAAACTTTTAGGTTTTTCATAATTTTTTTTCTAATCAAGAAATGAAAAAAAAACATAACTAAATTTTCAGAGAGTCCCAACTTCTCTCCTTTATATCGGTTTCTTTGAAGAAAAAAAAAAAAATAAAAAACTAAAAAAAAAAACAAATATGGTTTCAAATTTTCGGAAACATTTGTTAGTTTTTCCAAATTTATTTCCAGTATACAGCTCAGAGATATAAAAATATTTCTTAGATACAAACAGCATTATCAATTCAACCATTTCACTCTCTGGGTACTAGTATTATCTGTATATTATGGTTAAAATCGTACGCAGTTATGTCAAAACAGAAAAAAATAATGAAAATTTACTATACAATTATAACTGCGTATGGCAACCGTCAATTTATTTTATTTTATTTTTCATTCTCCCGTAATCTCAGTTTATTGATATTGTATTACATGAGTGATCAGTGTAACTCGATATTTCTCTAGAACGGCAATCGTCACCGGTTGATGCAAATTTTTTGATTATTTAAGGTTCAATAATCTTAGAAAGCAACTGGATTGAATCAAATTTACAACTTCCTGTATTGCGTATGAACTTTCGATGTCTAATTTTTCAATAAAATATTTCTCCCCTTCTACGCTGAAAAGAAAAATAACTACATTAAAAAGTTTATAAAAAATAAAGAAAGAATGATATGCCGGAAAAACTTTGCGACGCATTTCCTATAAATTCATTTTGAATTCGACGATCTTCTTTCTTTTTTTTTTTTTTTTTTTTTTTTCCGGTATTGTCGAAGTACATAAATTTCTACGAATTTTCGCAAGCTTTGTCACTGTATATCATGAATTTGTCATGTATTATATTTTTATGGTTATAAATTTGTTTCGAGTATGATGTTTGACAAGAAATTTTTTCGTATAAAAATTCGATTCCTTACTGGTAGAAACAGAGAATTTCCTAAAATAGTGTGGCAGAAATTCGTCTACCATACTTAAATTTGTTACGCGCAAAAGATGAAGATCTCTTCTACAGTAGTTCTTAAATTACCCCTACCTCTCTTCCCCTTTCCCTTTCCCCTCCCCGATGAATGATAAACAAATTAAAAATTAAAAACAATATACACAAAGAAACGTGGAACTCAAACAATCGTTTTCGCTTGGACTATAAATGTTTTTCTGCCGTCCATGACATTTTTCATTTAAATTGTTATCTCTGACGTGTCATGCGAAAATATTTATCCTTTACTGGAAAGTGGTAAAAAAAAAAATTTTATTATGGTGTACAAGTCCGAAGCATTACTGATCCTTCGAGTTTCCACAATCTGTTGCTCGAACATTTGCGTAAAAAAAATTCCACAGAATAAGAAATAAACATGAGAACAACGTGTCCCGTTTAACACTTCTGTATTCAACATTCAAGCAATTTTGGTCTGTGAAAGCTATGCAATCTACATGAAATTATATTAACAGGGCTGGTTGCTGATTAATATTCTGTATTGAAAAGCAAAGTCAGTCTGATTACTTATATCTTAATTAGTCTTTAACTAGAAAATCCTAATCTTATAAATTTAGAAAAGATATGTAACACACAAACCGAGCAACAGATTAGATTATATGCGCCACGCTTAGTACCAAATCTAAGTTGAGAAGGTAAAAAAAATTCAAATTCAAGAAACTGCAATTACTTTTTGAAATAATTTGAAAATCAGTTTCTGCAATGTCAATTCATAGATTTTCATTGCACAAGATCAAAAAGGCGCTGATAAATTTTTGAAAAAAAAAAAAATGAAAAACAAAAAAAATGTAATATCACACAACAGGTTTGTATCGTGTGTTGAAATATGTTATTCAACCTCTGTTCTTTACTTTGAAAACTTTACACCGAAAAAAATCGATACAAACTTTGTCTTTGTCACACTAAAAATTTAATTTCGTCAAACTTAGCATCGCAATTATGAGTTGCAGTCTGTGATACAATTATTATGAATATAAACTGTAAAGCATATGATTGATATCTAATAATAAGAGTTAAAAAAAACTCCGTTCTTAAAATGGAGTTTATTCTAGACTACATCCTGAACAATTTTTATTTATTCACTTTTGGAGAAAGATTTTCTTTAATTTTTAATTACTATTTTTTTTTTCTTTTTGTTTTCTAACTTCTGTTTTATTTGTTTTACGGGCTGCAACTCGTATTTAAACTTTTCCGTAGTAATTTAAAAGATTTTTACCAGTCCATTTGATGTATGATCATCACTTACATAGCATTATAAATACGTCTACATGCATTTTATAGTTATTTTCACTCCTGAGGAAACTCCAGGCTTGTTCTGTTTTAGATCTGTCAGGGACAAAAAAGCCGTCCTATAAAATTAAATGTTTTTTTTTCTACAGTATAATGTATTCATTTCTGAAATTGTAAAGGTAGGTTCGTGTTGTATATTTTCCAAAAACAATGTACCGATTTTTATTTGTTGATAATTATTTACGTTGAAACACGAACCTTACCTATATTATATGTATAAAGAAAAAAAAAATGCATGTCAAAATTTTCATTCATCCAAAAGGAATATGAAATTGCGATGCGTTCGTTCCTCAATAAATTTCAGATTCAGTATAACATTGGTTATTACGTCTTATTTACTTTCATTTGCATACTTGTTTTTGTGTCGAAGAAAATATTATTTTTCCATTCCAATCCCTCACATTTTCCATGTAAATAAAATTACCCGGCTGATATGTACATACGTATGTTTAACTGACGAGCAAATGATATCGACGAATGTATACGTTTAAAATTGAGGACCTGTTACTTTGGCCCGGATATGGGCCCTCCTCAGAACGATTTATTTATTTAACTGTCAAGAACAGCAAAAATTTTTTATAAGAAAAGTACAATCAGACATTAAATACAGTAGATGTAATACTCTTAGGGCTATTATATATTATAGGTTAATGAGTACAATTTTGATTAATTGAAAAAAAGATAGACTTGGAGAGTTATTTACCTTTTTATAGTAAGCGGACTAAGATACAGCCGAATTCATAATTTACAATTTGTGGAGACAATGTTCTTTGAATAACGGTAGTCAATGTCGGCTTCTCTGGTTGTTTAACGTGTAGGAGTTACAAGTTGAAGGTCATTAATTAAAAAGATTAAAAAACTATATATCTTCACAGTCTATATGTCATTGTATTAGAAGGTTTTAAAGAGGTTTTTTTAGCAGTAAAATTAGTTTGCACAATGTCCGAGAAAGTGGAGCTGGGATCTTTATGACTATGTTCTCCATGTCCAACAAAAATTTTTATTTTTTTGGTTGAACCGATCGGGTCAACTGTTGAATAACGACTGATGGGAGAAACAATTATGATCCAGAGTGAAGGTGAACCAAATATAAACATATATACAAAAAAACAAAAAAAAATTATTGTGTAAAAAAAATAATGTAAAAAAACGGTGCTATGGGGACACTAATTTTATGTGTCTAGTTAAGGTTAAACAATATGTGGTGTGTGGGCGGAGATAAGCGGTTTGTAAATATTACTTAAATGTTCAACGTCTTGTCTAAGATTAACGGAATTAGTGTGTCCTACAATATTGCACATTTCTAGTAATAGCCTTTTATAATAATTATATTTTTATATTATAATTATATAATTATAATAATTATAAAATTACTTAAACACACTAATTCCGTTAATCTTAGACAAGACGTTGAACATTTAAGCAATATTTACAAACCGCTAATCTCCGCCCACACACCACATATTGTTTGACCTTAACTAGACACATAAAATTAGTGTCCCCATAGCACCGTTTTTTTACATTATTTTTTTTACACAATAATTTTTTTTTGTTTTTTTGTATATATGTTTATATTTGGTTCACCTTCACTCTGGATCATAATTGTTTCTCCCATCAGTCGTTATTCACCAGTTGACCCGATCGGTTCAACCAAAAAAATAAAAATTTTTGTTAGACATGGAGAACATAGTCATAAAGATCCCAGCTCCACTTTCTCGGACATTGTGCAAACTAATTTTACTGCTAAAAAAACCTCTTTAAAACCTTCTAATACAATGACATATAGACTGTGAAGATATATAGTTTTTTAATCTTTTTAATTAATGACCTTCAACTTGTAACTCCTACACGTTAAACAACCAGAGAAGCCGACATTGACTACCGTTATTCAAAGAACATTGTCTCCACAAATTGTAAATTATGCATTCGGCTGTATCTTAGTCCGCTTACTATAAAAAGGTAAATAACTCTCCAAGTCTATCTTTTTTTCAATTAATCAAAATTGTACTCATTAACCTATAATATATAATGGCCCTAAGAGTATTACATCTACTGTATTTAATGTCTGATTGTACTTTTCTTATAAAAAATTTTTGTTGTTCTTGACAGTTAAATAAATAAATCGTTCTGAGGAGGGCCCATATCCGGGCCGAAACGTTAACAAAAAATACGTTTACATAATTGACCGATCACCAAGATTCAATAATAGACTGTTACACTTTCCGTCGAATGCGTATATAAATATTTCAGGGTTTTTCATATTTTTTTAAAAATAATGTCAAGTTCGGAATAAGGCTATCTCAAGTTTAAAGTCTCATTTCGGACTGCACAGAAAAACAAATTGTTTTTCACAGACCGAATGCACAGACGTTTAAACGTTGTACATGTGCTAAATGGCATAGTTTCAGCGAGTTTTTTTAAATTTCTAATTCTTTTCTCTTCAAAGGACTCTTAAATATTGTACACAGATACGTGAATCCAGCAATTCGAAACTTATGCAGAAGGGCGTGTTCGGAAATTGACTGAAAGTACTGTCAGTACTGAAAATGGACTTGGATTTCCAGTACTGACAGTACTTGCAGTCAATTTCCGAACACGCCCGAAGTAACTCGAAAAAATTGCAGAAAAGTGTGTAACCCACAGTATCACACTGAGCTGCCTAAAGCCAAAGAGTGCCTAAAGCAACTACTCGGTGTCTGAAATCTTGTCCAATTTCATCGGCGAATCAGAGAACGGAACAACTCCATTGCGAATGTTGTTGAAAATTTGGCTTGACGCGTCGCTCTGAACATAGGCATACTGGATTCTGCTCGCCGTAGGGTGGTTATGTTCAGAGCACAAACCGTCGACGTTAAATCCACGCCGAAAAATATCGCGTGAGCCGCGTAGAAAATAAAATGTCTTCTTCGCAGCTAATAGATACGAAGATTTACTCGCACAGTTCATAGGTAATATATTGAAAAGACTGCGGTGTTGTCGAAAGCGTGGGGTTTTCGTTTTCCTCATTTATTCATTACATTGCAAATTGCCATTTCATCGGGAAATCTGAAAGATAATCGGCAAGTCGATATTTACATCAAGCTCGTGTTACAGGTGCGAATACGATCAGACTGCTTATTTTTCAATACAAACACCGTTCGCCCTTACAGACAATAACGGGCGATAGTCGATAGATTATCGGAAAAAATATTTCGTCCCCCCACCGCGATTCGGCGCGTCTGGCCGTAGCAGAAACGAGGATTGAATTCAATTTTGGTATACAACAGTTCCGAGGGTTCGATGTTGTACGCGTTTGGGTATGATTGAAGAAATACTCATGACAGAAAGTCGGAGAGAACTGGGAATATAAATAGCGTTCAACGCATTCTTAACTGGCACTTTAATCTTTACGACCCGCAGGAGGCGAGGCGAGGGTATGTCGTCAGACGTATACGGCCTCCCTGATTTCGGATGGCCGCGGCGCCAAAAACCTACCATAAATATTTCCAAACCAACTGCGAGTCTGCAGGCTATTACAGGTGTTGTAGCGTCGGAAAAATATATACCGTAGAGGGCCAAGTAGAGCCAAACACAAACAGGGTGTATATGTATATACACATATATACACACACACACACACACACACACACATATATATATATATATATATATATATATATATATGTGGCATACGCGAGGAGAGAGAGAGAGAGAAAGAGAAATGAGTAGAACGATGAGAGAGCAGTAAGCGGCACCCGCGACGTCTTGTTATGATTAAGGGTGGAATTTAATGAAAGTACGACAATAGACGATAGTATATAATTTTTCCTCCGCGTCCGCAGGTATGTGTGCATGTATTTACACACATGTAGGCTTGCATTACGTTTTATGCGGGCACATTGAGGGCCGTTGTGGGGAAAGCCCTTGAGCCCCGAGTTGATTGTTGTTTGTGAAAATTAAAGCACGGAAATAGCGTGTTTGTGTCACGTTTCCGATTTTATATGTATACCTATCCTTATCGAAGTATAGATCTATTGAGGTATAATAATCAAGGCTTTGAGCTGGGTAGTTTGCAGACAAACAAATGCCTCGAGGAAAAATAATACAGCCAGGCGCATTGAAGAGTTGGTTTTATGTGTATATGCGGTCTTGAAGGTTCTGACACACATCTAGGGGATATAGTTTCACCATTTATTATTGAAGTACACATGGCGATATGCACGTGACAATTGGAGAAACGTGTTCAATAATTCATCAAATCGACGCAAAATGCGGTCAATTTAATCGCGTGTGCATACGTGTGTACAATAATCCACCCAGTACAGAAACAAACATTTACCTTTTTATATACATATAAACTGTTTTTCGAAAACCTTTGCGGAGATCTGATTTGTGATCACTACACAGTCTTTAGCTATTTTCGTTTTCTACTATAACTGAACAATATAGTTATAGATATAAAATGGAGATAAGTTTTGTAGCCGTAACCAGATGCTCCAGTATCTATATTCTTTTGGATTATGCGGTCACTCATAATATATTTTTTTTGTTAGTATCGCGGTAATTTAATGCCGGTGCAACAATAAATTGAATGCAATCAAAAATGAGGCATACGCTACTGTAGTAACGATAAATAGTCATTTGTGCCACATTTTCTTGTGATTTCGACTGTAGTACTTCAACCCGCTGAAGTCGATCTCGGTGTCCAATCACCCATTGCCACCTTACAAGCGTTGTCCTTAAACTGTGACTTCCTTTGCATTAAGACTCGCGGTGTTTTATTAAATTGAAATATCGACTGCAGCCTTAACAGTCATATTTTCGAAACTCTAACGATTTCACTTCACTTATACTTGCGAAACGAAACATTGTTATTTAAATGCGTTTTATTATCAAAAGAATTTACGGTTCGTTTACATCCAGGGTGGACCCGAACAGGATTCCAAAATATAATGGCCCTAAATCTTGTTTAACGATGTAATACCGATTTTATCAGAATTTTCTACGAACTTCAATAAATGAATTTTTACTCACAATCAGTGAAAAGAGAGTTAATTCGACAATAAAGAAAAGCATAAGTAGTAATTAATAATAATTACATGTAATCGCCATCCGCTTATAGTAGTATATATCGAGGGTGATCGGATTTTTTAATATTCAAAAGAATTTTTTTTATATAGTTGGAAAGGGGAAAGATGTCCTCCTCGGCTGCAGGGGAACGGGCTTATTGTCGGTCTGTAAAAGACCGCAGAGCGGTGTGGGTGAAAAATTTGCCTAATTCAAGGAAATCAGAAGATATTCTGCGAAATCCGCGAAACGGTCGAGGTTCCACGTTGGAGTATCTCGAAAATCAGTTCGACTTTCTCTCAGTCGCCGCATCAACCGTTCCCCGCATTTGAGTGGTGCCATCAACCGGAAGCGGTGGAATCAAAGGTTATTGATTCAGGCACTGAATTAGGTCTAAAAGGCCTTTCAACGTAGATTTCTTCATAAATGCACCGTCCCCCCTCCGCTTTACAAACCCGTCGTTCCTCTCCTTGCCCTTCCCGTCGTTCGAACGCTGCTATGCCACGAGCTAGCTGACAGATAAACCCATCAAGGCTCGGGTTGCCTTGGCATCGCCGGAGAAACAAATCCAGGTATTGTATACAGGCATGCATGTATCCCGAAGAATTAACAGCTGTACACACCGAATCTCAAGACAACCACACACACGAGCGCTCGTGCAGTAATCAGCCTGGCATAATACCTGAGCGTGGATCTCGTCCATGCGCCCCGCAGGCACATGGGGTACATAAACCTGTATCAACTATATAGCAGTGCATTTAACCACTTTGTGAAATAACCGTATATTTTAATGTGACGTAGCATTCGATACGTTGGGAAGGTGCGCGCGCCTCTCCCCCGTAGGGGTGGCCAGACCCGCGACACCGACAGGCAGGGGTTGGTTGCCCAGTGGCGGGGGTGATTTCTGTAGGGAGCGCGCAGTGTTCGCGAGTACAGGGGAAATCGGCTGGTATAGCTGCGAGAAGGGTGCGCCCTACTTCGCGTCAGGGAACGAACGCTTGGGCAGCGCGTTGTTTGTATTTAAAAAAAAGAATCTTATCGCGACCAGTGAGTTGTGTCAGATCGAGACAAGTATCTAGTGAGAGTGCGAAGGAAACACTTGTCGTTTATGATTTAGACGAGTAATTTGTGTAGTCACTGTGGGAGATAAATCTCCATCGACGTTACGACGCTTGTTGTGATGATTTTCTTTCACAGTGTAGATGATAACGACAGTGCGCGGGACGTTTTATTACCTAGGAGACAGAATCACACGAGGCGTTGGTGCGTATGAGGTTCGATCGCTCTTCGCACCGTGGAGTGAATTCGGTTTTGGTGCAGGGTGAAAAAGTTGGACGGGGCACACGGTATAAATATATCAGATACAGAGTCGTAGGCGGACGGCGGACCCTTGGGAGCGAGACAATTCGCGAAGAGTTGTACTACATATACGACGATACGTGCGACGACACTTGGTTCTTCTCGAGTGTGTTATTCGGGGGTAAAGTGCTCGCCGGAATCACGGCTACTCAATAATAATGGAAGGAATTCTGTATTGTCCTTGTAAAATGTGACTGTCGGTGATTCGACTCGTACCGCGGGAGTCGGAAGGGATTTAATATAAGTTGAGTGAAAATGACTATCGCGAAAAGAA
Source organism: Neodiprion virginianus (assembly GCF_021901495.1). Taxonomy (NCBI): domain Eukaryota; kingdom Metazoa; phylum Arthropoda; class Insecta; order Hymenoptera; family Diprionidae; genus Neodiprion; species Neodiprion virginianus. Next base: position 14,709,580 of record NC_060878.1, on the reverse strand, counting down.
TATTGGGCGCTGGGTTTGGTCGTGTGGTTGTAAAAGAGATGCCCCGGCTGGGTTAACGGTATGAAATTATCGTCGCGGGATAACTGCGCGATAAAATAACGACAGTCATCATGAACTTTCTACAGATAATTTACTACGCAACAGCAATGTTCGTCGTTGGATCACTGGGGGAGAAGTGTTCGGACGATTGTTCTTGCAAATGGAAGAACGGGAAGCAGACGGTAGAATGCACGGATCGCTCCCTAACTACCATTCCCGGGTGGATCGATTCGGAGACTCAAGTGTTGGACATGAGTGGAAATAAAATTAAGGTCCTACCAAAGTACATTTTCAAACGATTAGGACTTACGAATCTGCAGCGGCTATACTTGCGCGGCTGTCACATTGACCGAATCGACAGCGAAGCTTTGGCCGGCTTGACTAATCTTGTCGAGTTGGACTTGAGCAACAACTTACTCACGACAATACCAAACACGAGTTTCGCCGACACGCAATTTCTGCGGGATTTAATACTGTCCCACAATCCGATACAAAAAGTACCGGCGAACGCTTTGAAGTACACCCCAAACCTCGTCAAGCTCGACATATCAAACTGCAAGATAAACGAGGTTGATTCGAAGGCCTTCGAGGGCCTGGGACTGCTGGAAAGCCTGAAACTGAACAACAACAAATTGGTCAACCTTCACCCGAGCATGTTCGAGTCGCTCGAGAAGCTGACCAGTATCGCTCTGCACGAGAATCCCTGGAAGTGCGACTGCCACATGAGGGACATAAAAATCTGGCTCCTAAAACGGAACATCCCAACGCTCGTCGCCCCGGCATGTCGCGGGGGTCCCGATCAACTGCTTGACAAAATGTTCTCAGAACTATCAGTCGACGATTTCGCCTGCCGTCCAGTTCTCCTAGTCGTGACTCGTTATGCCGAGGCGACGATCGGGGAAAACGCGAGCATAGTTTGCCGGGTGAGCGCCGTACCACCGGCTCAAATAAAGTGGTACTGGAACGGCAGGATGCTCGCGAACCATTCGGCGTTCAGCAGTTTCCAGAAGATCCTGATATTCGAGGAGGGCCAATCGCGGAAGAAGAGCACCCTCGTCCTGACAAACGCCCAAGAGTCGGACTCGAGCGAGTTTTACTGCGTCGCCGAGAACCGGGCCGGCAGCGTGGAGGCCAATTTTACCCTTCACGTGTCGCTGAGAACGGCGGGAATGTCGACCCTGGGCTCGGGTCAAATAGCCGGAATCTCCGCGGCCCTCGTTGTGTTAATTCTTTTCATCCTGTTAATCATCCTCGTGTTGTTCATCCGTCTGAGGAGAATGCCTCTGAAGGAAATCAAGTCCTCCGGGGGCGCGCAGGACGGCGTTGCAGCAGGCAACGGCGTCGTCGAAGGCGGCGGCTCGTCGTCACGGAGAAAAACCGACAATGACGAGGCGACCTCGTTCGCCACGTTCACCGAGGCGAAGCCGCCGGCATCCCTGAACCTGAACTACGTCCAGAAGCCGTACGCCTTCTCCGAGGACGATTACACCTTCGCCCGCTACACCGAGAGCCATGCGGCTTCCGGTCCCGGGCCGTGCTACTCGTCGACGACGTCGCTGATGCTCGTCGAGAACCCCGACCTTATCCGGGACACGCGGCGCGGTTCGGCCGACGAGACTAAACCCTTCACGTCCGGCGGCTACAGCATAGAAGTAAAGAACAACAAGCTCCTATACTCGAACTGCATATGGGAGTCGAAAGAGGAGATTCCCGTCGGCGGGTACGTCGTCAAGGACATGCAATCGGCGATGACGGCTTCCGTGGACGCGGCGCAAGTCGCCTCGTCCGTTCCTCCGGGCGCTAAGCAGATCCGCGTTTGGCAGAAGGGCGTCCCGGTTTTGCCACCCGTTTCCGCCCTGAAGCGGGTCCTCGGTTCAACACGGAGCTCGCCCGACGAAGGATACCAGGAAGGCACAGGCACCGACGTCTAGGTACCGCTTCTTCATTACTGCGATGCCCGACACAGATACTTGGAGTTACGCAGACGGCACCAGGATGACTTATACGACTAATCAATGCCAAAGGACATTATTCATTCGTTATTTTGGCCATCGGTTTTCACGTGCCGGACGGGCAGTAGTGAACTTTATCAAAGTGGTACTCGAGACGTTGCGTTACACGGCCTTCGGCGAGGCTCAATTTTCTTGTGCGGTACAGAAGTTTCTTATACTTCGTTGTACCGAGGGTGATCAGAGATGCTGTGGGCTAAGCTCTCGCAGTCTTTAGTGAGACGTAGAGAAAGGCAAGACAATGTCATTGTTTCAGTGGTCTTATGGCACAATATTGACGGGTAATTTCTATACGGCAATGCCAAATATACAATTTATAAGTAAAGACTGTAAATGTTCCAAAAAATGTATAGTTAGCGAGGGTAAATTATTAAAGTCACATGTTGGTATATATAAATGGATTTTCTATATGGTCATATTTAATTAAAAAAAAAACACTAGACTAATCATCATATTCTTTTATACACTTCCTCTCTCGTTCACCTACACGAATCAAAATCTCATCACTTTGTTGTACAGTTCAACGTCTGGAAAATCGATGTCACCCAATCGACTTGATTTCGATACACACATCTCTTATTTGGGGTCAAATCTGGTCTTGGGTGAATAATTCGTCCTATGGTTGGAAGTACTAGTGTGGTATTAATGAGAAAGTTATACTTTTTATACGAAGTGTAGTCTTTCGCGTATACTTGTGTCCACGCTTTACGCCATTGTGTCGTGCAGGCTCACTCAGCCTGTGTAAACAAACGATCATTCAGTTATTTGTGTTGTACTCCTATTTACCCAATTCTTTTCCAGAAAGTGTAACATATCGTTCATTTATCGAGTCACACTAAACATACGTTTGGTTTCACAGATTTTCGAACTTTGATCACAAGTTTTTCACGGGTGCAACAACATTTCAAACTGAATACTATACCTAGCCCCATGTATTTGTATAAAATATTCTCAATCTCGAACGTAATAAATTAAAGTGTCATCTAAACTCTCCGTTCCGATCGTTTATGTAAAGCTCTTCTCTCGCGTGACACTGACGACTGTATCAAAGTGAATTCTTACAGACATCATCCAGGTCACTAAATGCTACAGCAAAATGTGGAGCTTACGAATTGATTGTCTTGGCCAGATTTCCAGTGCCCGGAAAACCCGCTAGTCAAGTCCTACTGCGTATATTTTTATTCGCAGTTGAACAATCCCCTGGAATCAGTGGCAGAGTGTATTTTATCGTCACCGCTCTCTTGTACTTTTAAGTCCTCACCGCTCCAAGTTTTGGTTTGAAGTGAGAGCCAAGCCAATAGACATGCAATGTCGAGGATCTCGTGCCCGATTCGCCATTCGAACACACTCGAGCGTATTGAATTGAATATCTGGATTTCGATCCTCATTGCAGAGCCAACATATCAATCGATTACCAATTTTTCGCTCGCATTGGCCCAGCCTGAAATTTCGCCCCTTCCGTTCGAGGGAGTGTCTTGTTAAGCCATAACACTTGAAATTCCGGTTCGCCCCCCTCGGTCTTGCATTTTTTTCTCGTCTATTTCTCTCGCGATCAATTGGCTAGAATGATTGAGAGACCGTAGTGATTGACGCACGGCTGGGCATGTACACCAAGCCTCGCACGTCCCTCCCCCGCATCGTGACAAACTGGCGGTATACACAAACTTGACGGAGAACACATCACTGCCCTGGATGGGAATGGTGCCGTTTCTAAGCAGTTGATATATTCATGATGTGCCGATGAAGCGCTATTTTGGGCCTTACAAATTTCGGTGAAAAATTAGGGAGTCTGATACATTTTTAACGTACAAAATTACAGGGTGTCCAGTAGTCCTGGAAATCCTTGAAGTCCTGAAAATATCCTCTGAATCATGACTCCTTGGAAACGTCCTGAAATTATTCTTCTGTCCTGGACATTCATACGATTACAATATTGTTCGATGATTTATTTCCTTATGAATTTATTTGCTCTTGTCTGTACTTTAATTTCCCATTAATTTCGTAAAATTTGAAAGGCTTTAATGAATTCAGACATTCTAAGCTTATTCCGAAGTAATTAGAGTCGTTATTACGCTTAACATTTTTCAGCTATCCCACGCAATTATTTTCTCTTCATAACTTGAGGGAGCTTCGAAAAAATAATATGCTATCGGTTCTAAAAACCTGCTGCGAGCTAAATGAAATCGATTCTCTTCGAGACCATATCTTATATACATCGATGCGCTTACACACAATTAAAACATTGTTGTTAAAATATGAATCGTATTGTTATGTATAAAAAATCGGTTCAAATAGAACAAGTTTTTTTTCACTACGGTCAACAAAAAAAGATTATACAGAGTTACATTCTGGAGGCTACTAGTCCTGGAAGTTCTATGTGCGGATGTTAGTGGACACTTCACAACAGAGGCGAGTCAGATTTTGCTATAAATATTTCTAATTTTTGGCAGCTGCACGTAACTCGTAGCTTTCGCGGTCATTATATCTACCTTGCTTGAAAATACTGTGCTCAAGTTTTAACTAAGAGAGTCGGGAAGGAGATTACAGAAGGCATATAATAATACGAGTGGCTAATTGCAAGTGTAAGGGTGTTGTTTGTTGAGCGTTAAAAACATACGAACACGCTAATCGGGGGCGCTTTACCCCATTGCGCGTAATGAAGTTTTTCTAATTATTAATCTTGTTACGAGCATCAAACACGACCGTGAGTGTGAATATATTTTTTATTAACGCGTTTTATATAGCCGGCACGTGGGTAATTTAATTAACGCGGTGCACTTGCGAAAGTGCGTACTCTATGCCGAGGTTCGAATACTTATATGTAATGTAACACGGTGGAGAAGACGTGAAATCTTTTTCATTTTTCGTCAATTGTTTCCGCTATGACAACGTGCAGATTTGCTAGATTTTGAATTGAATTTTAGGTCTTTATATCACCTAACTTCACATGCCAGCTGGATTTTTACATATTGAAAATTTCTCTTTACGAAATGTCAAACATTACTCGGTTCGATTGAATTCAATGCGATCAGTGAGCTGAAATGCACGTTATTCTGCCATCGCTGCTAATTTAAAATCGACTTCTTGAAAACCCACATTTATTTGCGATAATGTGATTTGAAAAAAATTAAAAAAGCTTTTACGGCTTTTTCTAAATCAACCTCTGATTCCAAAAGTTGTACCATTTTTTCGCAGAACGAGATTTGAGGAATAAAATTTCGTGAAATATCGCAAAAATTTTTACGAGGAAACAGGATCCAAGTCGTAAAGTAAAGTTATTTGAAACAACAGCTCTAAAAATTGAATAAACCGGTTGAAGTATCCGTACTATAAATCTGTCTAGTTTCAATTTTTCAAGAATTCTCATCGACTGGTAGCGAATCATCTCTGATTTCTCATTGTTAAAGGTAGAATGCTCTTTTATCGTAACAGTTGGATCGGATTGTGAATATTGCCGGTGACTGTTGATGAAGTATTTACGCGAATTACGGTTTTATCGCGGCTATAACAAGAGAATATACGAATACAAAGCTTTTCGCTATACCACATAACACCGTTAGTTTCTGAGATTATACATATTTTATTCATTGCCGTTTATCAAGGCCAATCAATCTGACATTACGATCAATCATCACCCTGTCTACGTTATAAATTATTAACTGCAACCGACAGCATCGAATGCATATTTAACGATCGCATTATACGAAAAGAAATTTTTTTTATTAGCTCAGGATCAGATTAAATTAAATGTAATCGATTAAATTAAATGTGCAGCGTATTCATAGTTGGAATTTGTTCCCGTCAGAATCTATTATACTAATTGATAGAAATAAGAACCTAACATGGAAGAGAAAAAAAAAAATTAATGAAACTTAAATAATACATTTGTAAGCGATTTAGCTAATCTGGTGTAATTTTCTGTCTAGTAAACACGAACTTGGGCTTATAAATTTTCCTTACAAGCAAAATGTTTCCATCAATGTCTATCGTTACTCTGGAACTCTCAGCCCTACAAATCGTGCATAATATTTTCTGTACACGTGAAAATCGTTTCTACGACGGGCTCAATATCGGCGCATTATTTCACAAGTATTGTCATGTCTAACAAATGTTCACGAATCACTGGTTCAGTAGATCCTAGCAGGCAGCACGACATTGTCCAGGTTCAAAGCTATTTGATATTTTCTGAAAGATATTTGTCACTTCGAGCACAAGGAGTGGAGATAATATCGGAACGCATTTCACCATTGCTCGCAGAAGAATTCAACCCGTCGCTGTCGTCTTACCACGAGTGAACTACTTTGTAACTTGGAATATTATACTTTCGCTTATTCGGGTAATATAGAAATCTCGGTCGCAACGAATGCGTGAAATGAAAAGATTTATAAATTAGTCCATTCTAGCGAGCTGTTTCGATATACAAGCTTAACAAGCTACTCGATGCTTCTTAAAATTGCAATGAAATTACGTTGGATTATCTGCACTTATGACATGATTTTAAATAGTTGTACGGATACGGTACGTGAGCACTGACCATGAGAAAAATTCATGACGCTCAGACGTGTTGATTGGGTTGTGTCTGTCGACAGGTTTCAACCGAGGGCCATTCACTTGAATATTGTATGAACGATTTTAATTCGAGTGATTACTAGTGACTTTTATCTTATTATGTGATTTTCATCGATTTTCAATATACCATGCGGTTTCCTATGCCCCTCTAATTTCCAACAATTTCCGAGCGCTCTGGGCGATTTTCAATGATTTCCGGATCGGAGAGAATTACAGGAAATCCCTTACAATGCTGTGAAATCGTTGGACATTAATGTAAATCATTTGGTTTGGAAATCAATAAAGGAATAGATATCAATAGAACATGAATAAATTCAAATCATTTGTCGTTTATCGTCAGCCTCACAACGATTTCCGTGATTTCCGACGCCTTCCACACGATCTCTTCAACGGCATCGCGTTATTTAAAGTGATTCGCAATGTTGCCCAATGATTTTAGTTATCTAGATTCATCCCTCGTAATTTCAAAGAAGATTTCAGTCACTGAGGTTTCTTTGATTTACAATTTCACTTCCGACTATTAAATTTATGACTTCCTTCGGTGAATGGCCTCTCGGGTTCAACAATTTCCATACTAGATAATAAAAATTCTGATACAGCACGATAGCATTTCGAGTTGATCATAATTGCGATGATTGCGTTATACGAAATCATACCCATGTAGGTCAGGGTGGTAAAATCGATGACACGGACGATCCGGCGAGCCAGATAAAGAGAAAGAAAGACCGTAGACGGTTCAGAACATGCGTACACCCTTATGTAACTCGGTGTTCTGCGGTATCATACGCCCATAAGCATCCGAATACACACGTACGTAGGAAATCATAGGTGTGGGTGGCAGCGTGGCAGAGCTCCGGCTGACGACCATATACCCGAAATTACTTGAGCCGGGTTATGCGCCATTTCTATAACTACTGACGATGAGGGTAGTTTAAGCCACGCAAGCACCGGCCGTTCTTGCATGCCGAGCTGGAGGCTCTACGTGGGGTTTGTACGCGTGTCGATCCGAGGCCGTTGCAGCAGCACCCTTGCGGGGAGGAAAAGGATTGGTCGTGCCAAAGTGGAAGAAGCCAGGAACTGAAAAATGTTTGGTAAGAGACTATGGTCAATTTATTACCAAGGAACGGATCCCTCCAGGGCGTAAGTACATACACACATGATACGTAGCGAAAGAGCGGCCTTGTCGACCTTCGGGCGCCGCGCCGCGAAAACTGGCGAAAAGACCCGAAGTTCTCCCGACGCGGGAATCGATAATATCCGAACGTTTTCCGTGCAGCTAAAGTCGGTGCGACTCTAAGATTGCCCGCCCGCAGCGCTCGCGTCGCCGAGGGCCCAAGATTTTAGGTCGCGCGAAATGACGAGGTGAATACGCGGTCTAACCGCGAGAAATGCGATGTTGCTTTACACCCTGAAACGCTCCTAGTTTCTCTCGGGAATACACGAGAGGGTAGCGAAAAAAGAGAAAGAGGGTGAGAAAGGGAGGCACAGTCAATGGCGTCGAAGACCGTCTAGTCCGCGAGACACGTGACGCGCGCACGCGTTTAGGGGTTGTTGTTGCCACGACAAAGTCTTCTTTGTCAACGTCTTTCGCCCATCCGTCCGTCCGTCGTTCGCAAATGGCGGAAGCGTTGCCATACCCGATCGAACGAGCACCGCACTTTATCGCTTCCGTTCTAATAACGCTCGACGCCGATATGCCCCGAGGGCTCGTTTTTAACCTCAACTGCACGAGGAAACTACGAAAAAAATGTTTACACCGCTTACGTATTTAAAGTTTCGTTCATTTTGCTGTTCCGTTTTTCACCCTTAGTCTCTTTTTCCCTACACGCCTTGCCGCGTCCAGGATCCGCAGCAACAGTTTTGCATTCAAATTTATGGCCTGAAAGAATTTATAACCAGTTTCAAACCGGCGTAAAGTTGGCTTTCAGTCCATTCCACGACAAACAATACACACACACACGCACCCACAGACACCTATTATACGTAATATCTGATGCTAATGGTATGTACACGTATATATACATGGGCAAAATTTTCAATGCCATCATCGGATTGCTGGCATTATACGTATACTATTAGTAATGGCGACGGTATTGAGAGAACGAGTTATGATAGTACTGCTCTTATATAATAATATTTGAATTTTCACGTCATTTTATATGCCGTTGTACGTATGAATGTATGATATACTGGGAAAAAAAACAATCCTGTATATACGAAAATAATTCCAACTGGGTGGTCCAAAAAAAAATTGATCCTTTTTTTAAACACCAGTTCATGCACACTCTATTTGAGATCGATGTAAGTAGTAGGTGCGTTACCATTGTAATAGAACAAGCTGTATATTTCTTCCTTCGATATTCCAAAGGTCAAAGTGAAGTAGTGGTTTACAATCGAATTCGAGCACCGTTTACTATAATGCATATTGAATAGAAAGGTCGAAGAAAAGACGCGGAAGACCTAATTGGTCATGAATAACGCATAACAAGTATAACTGGAGAATAAAAAGTTGGAATTCTTTCCCGAAAGCTGTGAATGAGCGCTCAGAAAAGGTAGTAAAAAATCTGAGAAGCCTGAAAGACACAATAATGTATTGTGAAGTGAGGTAATATATTACCATTCACGGATGAATTAAGAGGGTTCGAATCGATATAAAGGTATATAGACATGCTTGTACATGTAGAGTTGACAATTTACGAGCTTCCAGAGCGAGATTCATTTAGACACGCAGAGGAAATGTTCTTCTCGCCCCCTTTTAAAAAGACAGAGATAGAGAGCGGAATAAGGTAATATCGAGGCAGAGGTTAGCAAAACTCCTTCCGGCTGTCAAGTTCAATCCAATTGGGTAGCGAAGCCCCGAGCTCTTCTCCTGACTCAATCACTCACTTGTCCTACTCTAACCCTTTTGTGTGCTTTGTCAAGAGCAACGTTGTAACTCCCGCGTCCCGTTCATACTGCCATCCACATGCGAGTTCTTCTCGTCTTACACGAGATGAAAACACACCGCTTAGGTCTATTTGACGGAATCTTACCACCGCTTTTCCCAATCCCCATGCATACCCGTGAACACACAGGAATACGGTAAGGAAAAGTGTGTTTCAAGTGCAGGCATGTTGAGTAATGTGTATGTGAGACGTAGGTATAACGATGTACTGTATACGTGATAAAGTTTCCGACAAAGGCAAAGTACGGATTTCTCTTCGGCATGAAGAGCGTTAGCGAACAGTTTTATTAAACCCGTGGGAACAAAGACTGGAAGAAAATAACCAAATACAGCTCGGTGACTCGGGCCGAGATGCAGGGTAGTTTCTTACCCGAGGCAAAGATCTGCCAAGGACAGGAACGGGCCGAGGCCAAAGAGAACAAGAGAGCTGAGCTACGAAGTCGGGACTGTACACTACGATATACCTATATATGGGGTGAGAAAGAGAGTCAGAAAAAGACGTCGAGGGCCGAGGAGAAAGAGGGAAAGCCGAGGGAGAATTTGGCGTCTGAAGGTTTTTCCGATATTTCTTCGCGAGGTTCTCCTGTCGTGAATTGGCCAATTCTCAATTATTAATGCTGCGTTAAATCGCGATAACGGAGGAGGACCCACTGCCATGGCTTTCTACTTCGGAGTAAGAGGTTTGGGGCATCGGTACCCGTAAAAGTAGGTGTAGTTGTCACGATTAAGACTCCCTCTTTAAAATATCATCACTCGTTGTAAGGATTATGATACATCGTTACAAGCCTGTCGTTGCTCAGGGCACACATCCATTTTGAGACATTGTGATACACGTACACAAAATAATGTATAATCTATTCCGTCCCCATCCTCATCCTCCTCTCTCCGTACTCTACGATGTTGAAAATTTATTCTTATATACCTACCAATGATTCACCGATAAAAGTGAGAGACGTATGTTTTTCTTCCGGTTGATCAAACGCCTAAACGGGGAAAGATTTTAGGATTTTGCTTGAATGCGGGTTGTACGTCGAGTATATACCTATAGGTATGTGGGTATACATAAATGGATTAAATGTGGAAGGATATACGTGCCCTTGCATTTTTATTGATCCACTAAAGGTAAGTGCTGAAATTTTATAGTTCACAAGAGGGCGGAAAGCGGCTGGTAAGATTTCGTAAATTTATTACCTCCATTATTTTTCACCTCGAGCCTCGTATAATACGGATTGTTTTAACATCCCGAAGTAAAACAATCGCCAAATCAATTTTATCCCCCGGTCTCGACTCGGCTCGTAGCTTACCGAACTTTGCTGAAAAAAAGCAAGCAGAGAAGTATAAAAACGGGGGGACAGGGAAGAGAAAAAGAAGGAGATCTGTAGAAGTTCCGTTCGAATTAAAGTAAATTCCTTCGATCTTGGGACCGAAGCTCGCTCGTTGGCTTGTGACCCGTCAGCAGGATTTCGCCCTCGCTCCTCGCCCCTTCCGTCGATCGTAAAATTAATTTTGGAAAGCCAGTTGAAGTGAGCAGGTCGTAAGCCGAAGCTTAGGCAAGAATTTCCATGATCCAGTGAAGCCAATCGGGAGAGTTGTAATACGTATACCTATCCTGCACCTACCCATCTCCCGTCTTTGCTGCCGCCATGCCGTCAAGAAAGCGCGACCAACAGTCGTGACGAATACACGAGGAAAGGTGAACTCTGTGCGACGCGGTAACCTGTTTACTTTGATCCCACGAGTGATCTAAGATTTGATCCCGCAAATCGGTTCGTTCGACTTTGCAGTTGGCATGCAGAAGCGACGAGCGTCTGCTCGCCATCATCGTCATCTCCATTTCGGCAAGTCTGACGATATTAAAGAAATGCTCCTACAGCTAAAGTAGTAGTAACTAGAATTAGATAGCTGACTAAAGGAATGCGTACGTGGAAATTTACCGGTTAGAAAATGTGCCGAACTCCTCTCGTGCAATCGTTTTAATAATAAAGATATACGGCAAGAGTATGCTATGAGTTCTTTTCACGAAGCACGAAATTGAGGTTAGGGTCGCGTAATATCAGATTTGTTTAAGACAGCGCATGCGTGCAGTTCAGAAAAGACCACTTATAACTCCTATGTTATAGAACCGAAATAAAACTGCAATTGCGTTTAACCTAGGGACGGCCATTTTAATTCTGTGCTAAATGGGGATGTTCCTACCGAATTTCGTAAACAAAAAAACAATGGTTTCCTCCATATCGTGAACGTATAATGGTCGGAGCCAAAATTACACGCCAAATTCTTTTTATCTAAGAATATAGATAATTTTTATATCAAATATATGATTAATATGTTCTCATTTCCAAGAATTTAGCCCACCAAAATTACTCGTTTGTGTGTACGTTTGTTGAAAAAAGAAGCCGGTATCGTTGGTTCTTGAGGTAAAAGAATCGCTGCGTTTCACACTAACCAAAGGCGAGCCCATTTCAGCTTCACATTCCAATAATGCGAAAGGTTATCAGGCATCGCGAAGCAGTCGCCAGCAATTTCTGTTCCATTTTATTATACTTACTCGCTACGGCATTACAAGGGTAGAGGGAAAAAAACACGGGCTCGATAATCGCTCGGATAAGTATCTCCAGCCGTTACTTACACAAAGATTGTATGTATAAACTTAAGCCTGCACGTTTACCTTTTCTTTTTTCTCCTCTCGTCGATCACATGAATTTATAATTTTCTGATAACAAAAAATACTGTAACCAGAATTCCTACTCATGTTCATAGAACTTTAATTTTTTGTTCGCCGTAGACAATCGAGAGGTTTTCAGTGGGACGATCGAGTGTCTCCGAAGTGCATGTTGCGGGTTTTACGGCTTGACTGATATCGCATTTTTTATTGATGTTCGACGGTTGATTGACTCCGGGAATCGCGGAAGCAGAGCCATCCTGCTTCCTAATTAGTGTAACGCGGCAACGGTTAAAGTAGGATGGATAGGCAGGCATGGTGCATTAGACAGTTAGTCAGTACTAATGCAGCTATGAAACCCTGTTGAAATGGGTCAATAGTTAAAAAATAGCAGAAAAATACATATATATAGTATGTACATATACGTATGTACATAGTATGTTATCGTAATGAAGTTTGTAACGTTATCGTAACGATTCATGCTAAAGAAAAGCTGTTATTTCGCGATTTCGGAATTGTCTGAAATTCAGTAAACCGTAATAAAATCAAACACACATATTTCGAAATCTTAGTTCTTTAAACAATCGTTGTAAAATAAAAAAAATGGTGATTTTTTCTCCAATGTTTTATTACAATAACGTTACTAACTTCAACCTAGTTATATTTATGTACCTATGATTTAAAAATAGATAGGAAATGGTGCGACACATTCGCGACACATTATGAATCAATAAAATTTGCAAACTGCGCGTAGGTTTTTCATGTGTATATAATGCTCAACAAATTATTTATATTCACGTACATTGTACAAGCGTTACACCACCCTTATAAAATAATTCCATGAATTTTCAAATACTTTATCATATTAATTGGGTGAAAAATTTTAATCTTCGTCGTGTAATATCAATGTACCAGAATACTTGGAATATTACCTATAATGCTCGCAGAATGTCACTTTCTCAGTTCAGACATTCCTCATGCTGTTACTGCGTTTCCATCGCGGTAAAAAACTTTTGGCGATCTTGATTTTCGCCATTGAGACTGCGGCGCCTGTGCAAGAAAAACGTACGTCTGAGCCGATTGACTTATATGTTCCACTGAAAAGGTCTTCAATTAACTATAACAATGGGTAAGACGGTTTTCTACAAGCAACAAAAAATGAAGGGAATTACTCCCCTTATAACAACGGCTTACCTCTGGTCTCAGAAGTTTGTTGATGCAGGATATTCTGCTGTTCATTATTTCAATCTCGAGACGCTCTTTCCACAACTGTTGAAAGCATTCGAGGAACAGCTTATGGTCAATAGTAATTTGTTTAGAATTCTTATTGTAGTTTTTGGTTCATTCTACCTAAGCGTAAAACTAAAACGTACCGTTCTCTTGGCCTTTTCTTGAAACACGTCAGTTTGCTTCAACTGAAATCAATTTTATTAATATTTTAATGCGTATTCACACCTTATGTAACAGACTTTCCACAAATTCATACAGAGTGTACAACTAACGTGTTTGTGAATGCAGTTATAAGCTGGCCTGATATCCAATATACTCTCTTTTCGAGGCAGTTTCTGCAAAAGTTTCAACATTCAAAACACGAAGACACGGGGTTTTTTTTACCCTCGTTGTGTTTTTCCTTATTTTTACCAAATTACTGACATTACCAGTGTCCTCTTGTAACTCTTGGGAAAGATTTTCATTCCTACGCATCGCACGTAAGCTCTGAAAACAATTATTGTATCAGGAACCATTGCGATTGTCGACGCCCCCTAACTTCCAGATTCTCGGTAAAGCCCCGAACCATAAGATCAGGAAGTTATACGGAGAGTTGCACGTGCCAAAATCTCCGGTTAATCAGACTTCGTGATTTTCGACCGGTGTGAAGTTTATCGTATAATCAAGCTATTACCTCTGTAGACAATGACTAATTAGCGCGTTATGGAATAAATTCGAATTCCCAAACGTCTCTGTACTTATTTCCGCCCGTGCTGCCCTTTCTTCGGATCCGTGGGAGGAAATAGACTGAGAACGAGTGACGGGGGCGAGAAGAGAGATAGAGAGGAGAGGGGGATGAGAGGAAACGGAAAGGGAAAGGAATGGGAAGGGAAGAGCAGAGCTTTTCTCCGCCGTAAACTTCAATTCAAAGTAACTGTTATCTGATAATTATAAAGTTGCGTCGTTACTTAGGGCGAACCAGTACCTCCACAATAGATGCCAAAACATTCGAAAAGTTTCACTTCAAACGTGAGTAATTAGCATACTGGGTGACCGTAAGCTGTAACTCAACGTTAGCAGGCGAAAGGAAAAATAAAAAAATCGAGAAACTTTTAACAAAGTAGTAAACGCCATATTCTTTCGAAATTATTCTTGGATTCGCATCGACGTTTCGATTTGTTTGAATATCATTTATTCAGATTTGAAAATCAGTACTCACGATCATTGCCGAAGCGATTAAGAGGACGGCAAACATGCATATGAGGAATGTTATCATTCCACATGGAGGATCCAGGTGAAAAAGATAACGAAGATCGTTGTCCCGGGACTTCAGCTGGTATGACTGGAAAATAGTGAATTCAATACAAGAATGGGCGTTCAAAACTGTATGAATTAAGAAGAAAAGGCCAAGCGCTGAATCGTGACACGGTGTGAAAGGTGTGGAGTTATCATGGAAATGAACTGGCTCGGCTTGAAATTCATAGGAGCCTCGATTTAATCTTCGTCGAGTCGTGACGCAATGCGACTTGATGTGAATTACTTGGTCACGACACGAGAAAGTGATTACCGTGGGGTAGCAATATGAATGTAAGTGTTACACCTTGTGTTATCGAGTGTCGTAAAACGCGGAGCGAGGAACGTCGATTTCTTGGAAGACGGTTGTAGGCCCTTTTTCGGAAATCACGCTTGACCCTTTTCCAAACCCCTCGAAGATTCTTATCCTTTCCCGAAATAACGTGTTTGCATTGCGAAATGCTCCGAAAGTACGTCGCATCGTGACCATCGTGTGTCTTTCGAGCTTTTACAAGAAGGCTTTTGCAGCAAACCTCGTGCCCTTTTGTCACCGCCATTTATCGGACAGGTTTATTACGCTAACGGGTGTATTTTTACAGTGTTCACACTCCCCAGATCACTACTGAGATAATATTATGCCAACCCGCCCGACACGGTTATTCGCATTTATCTATTCATATTAGAAGATTAAAACTAACGACGAAAGCTCGAGTTGTAAATCGAGATTAACACGAACCCTTAACCCATGGTGGCAATGGCCATGGGCCGCCGTTAACCTTCGTTAAGGAAAGATAACGCGCTTTTTTTATCTGATACGGGAAATGGACACGAGTTTTCTAAACACGGTTATTTTCCGCGGCATTTATTAGATCGCACATCTGCCTATACTGATATAATCACACTGTTTATTTTTTCTGTGACGTGTGGTTTTTTTTTTTTTTTCTTATCTTTCTTTATTACATATTGCGCCAATTTTACCAGAGAATCCAAGCTGTACGGTGACGAGTAGCAAAACGTAATCCCTGTCGCATCCATTTTCCCGATCACTTTTACTCGTTAATCACTTACTAATTTTTACCTATCGCTCGTGAATTCACACGATATATTCTTTTTCACGACGAATGCCAAAACGCAACACTTCAATTGTCCATATACCTATACGGATAATTCCACTCGCGGTTTTTACTGCGCACGCAATCTTTCAACTTTCATTCATTCGTCCATTAGTAACGTACCATTAGGGGTTCGCATAATGGTTGCGGAAATTCAGCTTCATTTCAAGAGTATAATCATTTTCAAGAAGGCACAAATAACCAATGGGGTGAAATTTTCGGCGAGACGGTCATTCTTCACCCTGCAGTCTTGGTGCTACTCGATCGAAGCTACGGCGATTTTCAAATTTTATCGATAATGGATAGTAAATTTGAAACGACATTTGTGACCGAAACCTTTTAGAAAACAATGCTGATTTTATACAGCAAGGATTAAAAATTAACACGATAAATTTGAATAAAAATGTGTGACAAACGATTATGCTCGTGCCGACAAAAGTCAGCGGCGTCTAATGTCGATCCAGAAATACTACGGAAGCTGGAGGAGGGTTATAAATTATTAAAGAACAGCGACAGCCCGTCGCTCCTCAAGAAATATTTGACACGCGACGTGTTTGATAAACTTAAAAAGCGCAAAACATCCTACGGATCGACCCTCCTGCACGTAATTCAGTCTGGCGTAGAAAATTTGGACTCTGGAATCGGGATCTACGCTCCCGATCCCGAAGCGTATACCGTGTTCGCCGAATTGTTCGATCCAATAATTGAGGATTACCACGGGGGCTTCGGTCCGGACGACATCCACCCCCTTCCAGACTGGGGAAAGCCCGCCGACATGGGGAACTTGGATCCTTCGGGAAACTATGTGATATCGACCAGGGTACGCACCGGCCGATCCCTCGCCGGCTATCCATTCAATCCCAGCATGAGCGAGACTCATTACTACGAGATTGAAAATAAGGTATGCGAAAAATATTTGGATAAACTCTCCAGTATCCAATTATTCACATTGTATCTCTAAGTGCTGTCTAAAACTTGGGCTCTGACAAGTTTGACCAAGAGTAATAGAAATCCGAAGTATACCTACTGCTGAGAGGACACTCGAGCCGAACAGAAGTGTTGATACGCTGAATAATTCGTTTCTCGTTACGGTTTTGAGGACTGTTCGTGTCTTTATTACCGTAAATAAATAGTGCTCCAGTGAAAAGGTTCGGGACTGCTTAGCCTGATTTTACGTTAAACGCTCATTCGAAGGTGACGGATGCTTTCGGTAAATTGGAAGATGACTTGAAGGGGCAGTATTACCCGTTGGTAGGAATGGAGAAGGACGTGCAGAAGAAGTTAATCGACGATCATTTCCTCTTCAAGGAAGGCGATCGATTCCTGCAGTCGGCCGAGGCCTGTAAATACTGGCCAACGGGTGAGGCATGCTCAAGTCTTTTATACATGTATATCTAATAACTCGCGAGTTCGTCGGAACAGTTTTAACTCTGCTGTCAGGCCGGGGCGGGAATAGACTCGACGTTAATTTGCTTCTGCTGCGCGAACGTCTATTCTGCAGTGATTACGTGAGAATAACCATTATGAATGGAAACGACGGCAGCTCCAGTCTTCGGAATAGATCAGCGGCTGAACCCCGGATGTATAATGTACATCTGTACAGTAAACGACTCATTTTTATCGGCTAAGAAGCCTTTGAATAGTAGTTCAGCCGTATTTACGACTGACACAACTCATGTTATACACAGTCGTCTCATATCCGACTTATTGGTCGCAGAAACTGAAGTCAATTAATCGGATACTGATGAAAATGGCGTATTTGTAGCCAATAGTTGATTACATGTCAACCAAATGTTCACTAAAGTTCGCTAGGTTGTAAATTTACAGTCAACAGTACAATTATGCAATTGGTTTATCATCGTCGAAAAGTTGTCGAGACAAGTTAAGAAACTTCGATGATTGCTAGATTTTGTTGATCCTATTACATCAAATGATAGTGCGATCTATATGATATCTACAGTATTTGCTTTCACTTTGTCTTCATCTAGACGTTAGTGAATATATCTGTGAATATAGGGTTGTTACAGCTTCTACGACAATTATATATTGACATAGCCGACTTCAATAGTATAGCTATGAGAGTTCTGGGCACAGATTCCTACTACCGGCACTTATCGACAACTATCCCATGACGTGATCGCTTAGAAGGGTTTGAGTCTAGATAAGATGTCGGTAAGTGTCGGTAGTAGGAATCTGTGTCCAAAACTCTCATAGCCATACTATTGACTTTCTACTAATTATAAGTGAAAATTTTCACGTGCTGTCGTTATGCCGCCTTTGATTAGTCAAACGGTAGTCGCTATCTCGAAAAGAGACCTGGTAAAGTTTCCGTGTAGAGATTTTTTCACTAGAATTGTGATTGAGGCTTGTGAACAAGTTTAAAGTGACTTGAACATTGGTCTTCCTCAGGTCGGGGAATATACTTGAACCAGTCGAAGACTTTTCTGGTTTGGTGCAACGAGGAGGACCACCTGCGAATAATCTCGATGCAGGAAGGGGGCGATTTGGGAGAAGTGTACGCCAGGTTAGTACGAGCTGTTACGGCGCTTGAGCGAAATCTGAAGTTCAGTCGGAACGAGAGGATTGGGTACCTCAACTTCTGCCCAACGAATTTGGGAAGCGCGGTGCGAGCTTCGGTGCACGTGAAGTTGCCAAAGTTGTCGGCGAACCTTGGCCGGTTTGAGGAAATCGCGGGAATGTACAACCTCCAGGTAAGGGGAACCAGAGGCGAACACTGCGAGGGGGAAGGCGGCATCTACGACGTCAGCAACAAGCGGAGGATGGGATTGACTGAGTACGAAGCTCTGGTAGAAATGAGAAACGGCGTCCTCGAGATGATCAGGCTCGAAAAGGAAGCCTGATCTCACGGATCATGCGCGTCTCGGACTCATCATTTATACTCACCCTCCTTGCATGTATCAAGTCAAAGGACTCCTGGTACCTCCGTATTCATTTTTCCATTCGCGAGGGTTCCATCAGCAGGACACAATGCTCTTCAAGTACGAACAAGAAAACGTAAAGAAAAAAAAATGAAAATCCGTTAAGCAAACGCTGATTATTACGTACCGATTAAGCTGATCTTGTGCAGTAAGTTTATTATCGAATTGAAATGCATCGTCCTAGAATGCTTATTTTTTATTTTTAAATTGATACGCAATTATAATTGTAACGAAAGTGATCCATCTCTATACATTTAATACCGTTTTCCATATTAAATTATATCTCAGAATGAAACAGGTTTCTCAGGCGTGTAGACTTGATGTATAATTGACTGAAGCTGCAAACTGCCAGACGCTCTTCGTTCGGAAGTTTGAATGTAATTTCCGAAGCGGGGAGTTTCAACGTCGCCTCGTCTGACGAAAGTGAACGCAGGAAATTCGAGGAGTATTCTTCTGCAGTCTCCCCCACCGGATTTGTTTGATAGAACGTCCATATATTACCAAGAGTGGCAATTGTGGTGCTTGCATTCATTTTTTTCAACTCACATTATTCAAATTTATCCTGGAAATAAAAGGTCCACAATTTTGCCCTCGACCGGAGTATAACCGTGAAACTTTCACATAGGATTCTCCTCGAACAGAAATATCGTTCTTTCATAGCCACGATATAATTGATGAAATGAAGTCGGTAGTCGTATTTAACTACTTTTATACAATATCTTTTGTTTTTTTCGAAACGACTCAAGTTTTCGCGGAGTGCTGATAATTTTTCACCAGAAGGGGGAATAACTCGGGGCCAAATAAAAAAATAAAAAAACAAATTTGCTCTTACTACTTGCAAAGTTTTCCGATAAATGTTGTCTAAATTGCTCCACTGTCTCAATGCGAAGCTTCCCAGGGGTGCTTTGCAATTTTGATTTGACTTTACAAACCTTCTCGCCGTATAATCGAACACGCGTACGTGATATCGCGCCAACGATCTTTTGGGGAAAAAATTCTAGCCCATACCTTCAAACTAGTTTTTTAGTCAGTCCAGAGTCCTTAGCTGCATATGAAACTTGGACTGATTGATTGTTAACAGGAATGAAGTGAATCTCCTTGTTGAATATCAGATCAGATTACCAGCCGATAAGCTCTAGAACGAGCTTTATGAAAATCTGATTTTCAATATATGGCTTATGGACGTTTTAAGTTTTTTCAACGAAGATGTCATCACAAAAATTTCAGAAAAGTCGTAGATCTTGACAAAAATTGAGATAATGGTTGTTGGAATAATGGTATTTACAACGATATGTTAAAAAGTAAACGTTGCCGAGCGTTTCGAAAAAAATTTTAATAATAAACACGACGGTGTAGGTTACAAATGTCGCGTCTGGACCCGATGATATGGCGCTGAGTTTGAATATCGTGAATCGTATTTTCACGTAAGCTGGATTGATTCGTTACTAATAATCACAATATATTGTACATTGAGATCTATGAAAGTAATGAAACTATACAATCTGCATTACCTGTATCTGATGACGAAGGTAGTCAAATGAAAAACTATGGACAGAACTTTATCAATAAAATTATAATAAACTACCTTCCGAAATGTTCAAAATTCATGAATTTTCGTTTCGTGCATTCTTCCAACAACTTTAATGTAAATTATATAATTTTTCAAAAGGATTTTCTATCGACTCCGGAGTCAGTAAACAACCATCTTAAGTACGTGTATGCATGCACCAATTTATGGCAACAAGTAGAGTCAAAGTGGTGACTGTGGTGTGCTAATAGTCTTACGATCAGTGGATATTGAGTGCGAATACATCATTTTCTGAAGTGAAAAATGGTAGAATAAGAGTAGATATAGACTAGAATCCCTAGAAAATAGAGTTCGGTCAATCGCTATCGTTAAATTGCAACTTATTTCGAGAAATTGGGATGCACTTGACAGAGTGGTAAATACATAAGTATGGGTTTTTTTATTCGGCACCTTGAGTAGAATGTAAATATATCCATATTTTTTACAAAACAGTCTTAGAAAGTCGAAAAAAAGTATAGGTAAAAGTATCAGTCCAATACACTAATTGAAAAAGAGATAATACGTTTTACTCACGCAATTTGTTAAATACTTAAAATAATTATATTAAAGGGGTGCTCTGGTCGCTTTCGACGTTGACGTGTATATCTCCAAATATCACAGTCCGCGTATCTCAAATGAAAAAAACGGCTTAACAGCCCCATTCCATACGCAATTCCGAACAAAAATACTGCAACATCTTTCCATTTGACGCAGAAACAAAAAGATGGCATGAATACTATGAATTTACTGTTGCGATTTCGTAGAATCCGTGCCGTTTCTTTATCTCTACGTCAAATGTAAATATATTGGAGTATTTTTGTTCAGGATTGCATATAAAATGGGGCTGTTCCGCCCTTTTTCGCGTTAGAGATACGTGGAACTTCGATATTCGGAGATACATACGTCAACGTCGAAATCGATCAGGGTACCCCTTTAATATAATTTGCCACGGTTCCCTATCTCAGTTGACGGGCCCTGGAAGAACCAATCAGACCGAAGAGCCGATTGTCTTGAATCTCTTTTCTAGAAACTCCAATACAGATCAGATACAGAATTAGGATTGAACTTATCACGTCATTCCCGTTTCATTGTACTGCATAATATATGACACTTCGCGTCTGGTCGCAATAACTTCACTGAATAATTTTCCGATGGAACATCAATAGATTGAGACGACAAGTAGGAAAACCCCGGCCCGTCTTGTCGGCATGAAAAGGTTAATTTTCACGTGCGTCGAAGGGAGCCGTATTCCATGCCGCGAACTGTCCCACAGGGACGAATCCTTGGGACGGACGGTGAACTCGTAAAGTGGCTCGGCCAAGGTCCGGTCCATTGGTCGGGTAATTGCAGATAAACACCTCTACGCGTTCTCCAGGGTCCAGCGGGGTCAGGCTTGCTTGCCTTACACGAAGGTCTTCACGGGCTGTAAACGATCCTTGAAGGAGCTCCTCGCGACGGCCGAATGCCCTCGTTGAAGTCGTCGAAGATCACGCGCGTCGCCCGTTCACCCTGGCACAAACATCCGTTGTTCCTTCGAAATGAACTGGCATGACCTGCAATTCGTACTCGCTGCGGGTCCGAATTCGCATTCGAACAACAGGTAGTAGCTTCGAGAGAGATAGAGAGAGAGAGAGAGTGAGTCTGGACGCGGAATCCCCGAGGCGGATTCCCAGGGCTCTGTAGCCACAACATTACCTACGAGATAAGGTACCCGTGGATTTTCCACACCGCGTTATCTCGACTTCCAACCTCAGAGATTGCGTCCAATCGAAGTGGATTCAGGATTTAATCACTCCGACTTTGAATCCGTTGACCAGTTGACCATTTCGAACTTACAGTCAGATGAAAAAGTCATCGGCCTGTTTAAGGGGGTTTCGACCGTTTGCAAAGTCAATGCTAAAATTCTCGAAAAAAAAAAACAAAAAAAACAACCTCTCCTCGATTCGTTTTAACAAGGACAAGCTGTTGTTAAACTTTTGTGAATTTTAGGGAGTTTATTGACGTGTAAACTCAATTCAAAACTCATTGTGCCGCGGTCGAAAAAGCTTCACCCCCCACAAAAATACACGCGGTAAACTTTTACAAAAGTTTCTGAAATTTTTTTCGAAACGTTTTGAAACTTTATACCTACTAGGATTTTATCGATAACTTCATCATCATGTTTTACAACTAGTCATTAATTTTACTTTCATCAGACCATCGGTTGAAATGACTTACGCGACTAAAAAATGTTAACTAATTGATTAAAGACATTTTCTAGCTTTTTTTTAATTAAATTCCTCTTTTGAACCCATTAAGTTATAGAAAACAAAGTTGTTTCATGTGTGATGAATCTTCTCGAACCACCAGCGAAAAACAAAACCGTAAACAATCGCCCATGCAGCGGAAATATTGAATCGATTGAAATGGCGATGGTTTGCCACGGTTGGTGCATGAACTACCCTATCTCGAGTAACGCCAATTCCATCGTTATGCCTGCGGGGTGGGTAAATTTCATTTCTCGGAATAAACGAGAAATGATTAGGGCTTAAGAAGTAGGAATGGAATAAATTTGCAATACGATTAACCGAGACCTCGCCTCACCCTTCTCTTTTATCTACTTTAACCTCTCGCCAGTTGATTGCTATCATTTCTACAGTGTTCCGTGCTGAAAGAATGGTGTTTTGTCAAATGTCAATTTTCCCATGAGATATTTGGCCAAGGCTGTTCCAATGGGAAATCAATCAGCATGTTTAACTACGGTCTAGTTTTTCTGTCTAGCTGCAAAAAGCGAACTGGAAAAATCAATTAACGGGAAAATATAATCACAGTGACGTTCATCCTCACCCTGATATCGACATAACAGCTTATCGCATGACTCATTGTACGACACATTAAGATTACAGCTGTGAACGATGGTTAAATAATTATTGGAGCGATGAAAAATTCACCAGACAGCAGCGCGTGTCCTGTAATCACGTGCTATAATCAATAAATTGAATAAGCGAAATCTTGGTATTAGTTTTATTTACTTATTACTCGTCGACACTCGGACTTGAGTTGTCGGACCTGAAATAGTCGAGTACTGCGTTAATTCGTTTTTCCAGAACGATGCTCGATACGTGATCGAATAATTTCAACCAAACAAGCATACCTGGTTACAGGTAACGCTCACTCAATTAAAAGTCGAAACCGATGCTTGAAATAAAACGAGCACTGCCCGGTTCACGTGTGATCAGTGCTTCGTACTGGGTGTAATTTAACACGATCGAGTATTGAGTGGAGCGATTAACCGGGGCGAGTATAAAAAGTAGAATAAAGTAAACAAGACGGATGTAACGATTTTTCGATAAAACCGTTGTGATTTTAAAATTAACAACATCGTTTGTAATGTCTTGTGAAAATAGCTAACCGGATCAGAAATTGGGACTGAATTTTATTTCCCGACAACAAACGGGTATAATAAAATAATATCATATTCATAAGTTGGAGTTTGATCATTTTTATACTTATTATAAAACTGGTGTACAGTTTACATTATAATTGACTTTATGACAAATTCTGAAAATAGAGGTACAAATAATCGTTATAGATATTTGAACGGACACATGAACACTACCCAACTATGACAAGATCAAATCTATCGCCAAGTGCGAAGTTGGATGAGTTCTTAGTTCCGCTGGGTACCATGGAAGGACCCCGTAAGAACTAGGGACAGGAGATCAGCAATTAGATAGCGCAACTGTGACTTTTTAAAACGAACAACACCTCTGCGCTGGGCTTAAAATGTACTTTTAACGAAATTTTACTCGATAATTTGTTGTTCAAAACATCCTAGTGCAGCAGGTGTAAATCTGAAATTTGTAGAGCACATATTGTCAATTGACACGGAACGTGCGGGGACGCTTTACGTTATATGTATAGTGTATGCAATAGGTGTACGTGTGTACATATGAGCACGGAGTCCGAGAAATTGCCGGGTGTTTCAATCGATAGTTGAGAGGTAGTTCAATAATAGTTGGCCGCACCGAAACTTGTATATAGGTATACAGATATTCAGGAATAGTGACTGCCCGCGCTGCATGTATTTATACCTAACTACGGTAGCAGCAGTATAGTTTTAAATTGAAAATCAATCTTGTACCTCCATAGCTAGCTACCTGCCAGCTAAAATTGGCGATTTTAAACGTGTAAAAGCTACGCGAAGTGCTTCTGCGACTTTGATACGGACTTCCGGAGTGGTTCGTGGGAACGTTCGCGTCTGGCAAACAAATCAACGATAATTCGCTAACTTTTCTCTTCGTTAAAAACTTTAATCCATGCTTGCTGCGTGGAATCTTGTCAACTAAGAAATCGCACGAATATTTGAGTCCACAATTTACGAGCCAATTAGTAATTGGTATGCCCTGGTCGAAAGCGAACCTTCTCTATATCCCGGGGGTGTCATCATCATCTCGGGAGATCTTTGATCCCTGAAATCCGCGATTCGAGAGGAATCCTACCGTGAAATCCGGGTTATTTTGGAGGGAAAACGATTCTAGGCTACGGACTTTCCGGGGAATTTTCCTTCCAGGCCAGAATCGTGTTCATATCCATAATTCCTCGCGTGCTCCAGGGTTCCAATGGATCTGGCGAAGACTCCGGTGATGCAGCAGGAGCCTCTGCTCCAGCCGATTTCTCCCTCCTCTTCCCGTGCCCCTCCACTTCCTTCGGTGCCACTCTGAGAAACACAAGCCACAGATCGCATCACGAATAATCGACCCTCGGCGAGTTCAAAATACGTTTACTAACGATAAAATTAGTTCACGTGTCAGCAAGACCCCTAAATGCGGCACAGGTCATTTGACGCCGGGTTGCATCTCTTCCAAATTCAAAATCACCGAATCTTACTGATATTAATGCCTGAGTGTTAGAGAAATTTAACACCACGTGACTTTGACTGTGGTGAGGTGTCTTTGGGTGTGAATTGAAAGTCAGTGAGTTATCAATATTATAGGTGGAACGAATACCTGTTTTTCGCCGTTTTGACAGTCCTTCGTTTATTACCCTTGGCCGCGTGTCCGTTGACACCGTTAATCGTCGATACAGCCTTTGACGACGTGGAAATGTTCTGGGTGTCATTTTGCATCACTGTAGATTTTTCTTCCGGTTCATTGAGTAGCCGGTGATAGCCCGCGGTCAAGTCGCCGGAAGGTGAGGACGTGGAACTGTCTTCGTCTCCGTGGTGAGAATATTTCCTGCTCGCTGCGATTCTGCTGCTGGCAGAACGGATCCTTCGCAGTCGTGATTCCGTGCCAAGAAGAATGTTATCTGGATAAACCGATGAGTTTAGATCGCGCGAGGATAAAGGAAATGGCGCCATCTTTGATTCACCGAACGTTGTCCGCAAATATAGCATCGAAATTAATAGCCTCGCAAAGATTTCGAGGGACTGTGAAAGATAGGGGGTGAAAGAGAGATTTTTTTCACATTGTTCACGAAGAACCATCGAGCACTTGATTTGTACCGAGTGTTGCGGTTCAATACCTTCGATAATAATGTCGGGTTTTCTTTTCGCGGTGATTTCTTTCTTGTACGCTATATGATACCCACTTCGAAATGGGTATTCGGGTGATAAAATTAGGGCGGATCAGGCGAGGGAAATGCAAGTAGTAAAAAAAAGCAGGGTTATACCTCCAAGAATGTCGTTATCGCTTGATTCGATCAGGAATTGTTTTTTGGCATTGACAGTGGAGGATGGTAGAAGCTTGGTAACTGATCGACGTTGATGAGCCTGAAGCGCCTGGACGTCCCCAACTTCGGATATAAGTTGAGCAGTTTTTGCAATGTTTAGTAAGATTGCGTCATCGCAGGTAGGATTTTCAGCGGTGATAACGAGATCGAGCAACGGGTCCGGATTTTCGTTCACCGTCACGGGTGACTTTAAATTCTGAGTCTCGTTATCCTCCAATCGTACCCCGAATAGATCTACAACTGAAGCGTAAGAAACGGTCAAATTACGCGGGAACGAACGCCCAGAGAGGCCCCAATAGTCTTAACCCTAACGGAATTCTTATGTAACTCACGGGTGTCTGTAATAAACGGCTTTCGTTCGGAATTGCCAGCGATGATTGCTTTTTTTTCAATCAATTCCGAAATCCCTGGCGATTTCCCGATTACAACCTGCGCCTTCTGGGTCACCTGCTGTTGCTGTTGCTGTTGCTGTTGCTGCGGCTGCGGCTTTTGCTGCGTTTTTGGCAATTTTGCTCCCCCGATCGGATTCGCCGTCGTTGGGATGCCTTGGGTCGCTGTGGTTATATCCAGATCGTGGGCGAATGCCATCACGTCAAGAGCAGCTGACAAGGCGTCGCCGAATCCGCCAGTTAATGCGGTAACTCCCGTCGGTTCGGTTGATGCAGTACTGAGAAATGATATACGTGCGTATTTTCATATGCTCGTCGTGCGGAAAAACTTTCATGGAAGTTTTTTAATGATGAACCAAGTGCAGTGTAACTTTCCAAAGTGCAGGAAACCGTACCTTGTTGGAACTCGTACAGGCGTTGAGAATGAAGTTCTCCCCCACATGATGATGCGAAGGTCTTCTCCAGTTATACCGCGTTTTCGCAACTCGTTTATTGTCACTTTTCCAACATGCTGCGTAACGCGCAAGGTGTTTCATACATGTAGGTTATCGGCAATCAGTGTATTGAGACCAACTTATAATAAATTCGCTTACCTTCCAGTTGATGACTGCACCTTTTCTCTGCTTTGCTCGCGTCTTGGATTTGCTCTTGATGACCATAACGCCCCGTTGCTCAGAGGCAGGATTGTTCGGGTCGTCGCCCGGGCCGAGCTTGATGCTGTACTCTTGCAGATAATTATGCGCCTCCTTTTGCGAAACGGCACGTTCCAAAGATACAACTATCTTAGCCCACTGAAACATTAAGTGCTGGATTAAGCCTCCCTCGAAAAGAGTTTTCCGACTTCGGTGTCACAGACAGCGTTGACCTTTTATTGGCAAAAAATGTTCATTAATTGTCTCTAAATGCAACGTCTTATTTGATTGAACGTAACTGTGCGGATATAACAAATTTTGGTAGTTTGGTGTCGTGAAATAAAACGTAAGACTTCTCTTTCAACTATCCGAAAGAGCTGTCAGCTTGAAGAAGTATTTTAAAATTGACGATCCATCTTAGCGTGAAGATTATTTATCGTTTGACAGGAACCTGCTTCATCCATTCCTTCTCGCTCTGCTCAATGACGTGAGCATAAGTGTTCCCCATCATGGCTATCAACATGTTGAGTAATAGTATGGGTACTAGAACCATGAAAATGGCGAATACCGTCTTACTCAGATTCGGGTACGTCGTAAGGCCCAGCTCCGTGTACTGGAATTTATATTAAATGTTAACTATCTCACGAGGTTCACCGCAATCGTAATACCCCAGAGTTGTGCGTGCGGTTAAATATGCTTCCCGTCTTGCGCACGTAATATGGATATTCTAATTTCTTAAGTACAGAGATGTTACGTATACTTACGCTGTAGTCTCCAAGGGTAATCTGAAACAGTGCCATCCAAGTGGAAGCGTAGGAGTCGTAGAGGGAATGTCTGTCCCTAGGGAACCCCTTGTAAAGAAAGAAGAAAGACTGGGAAAATCCAAGAAGCACAACGGTGTATATCATTCCGAACGTCAACATGTCGCCGGTTATCATGCTGTACACCATCGTTACGAAAGGACCGGTTAGTCGTACAGCCCTGCAAATGTTGACTGTATATAATCGCCTTTAAGTATCTACAAGCAAGTCTACACGAGTTGACCGCCTTGCTGTTAAAAACCGAATCTTCGTAATTTCTAGTCCTTGGGACTCTGGGGCTTTTCAAGTGTCGGTAAGTTGGATAACGCTGATGTTCACCAGTAATAGTTAGTAAATTTCAGTGCGTAACTCTGTGCAACGATTGAACACCGTCCAAGACTTCCTTACCCTGCGAAAAACATGAGGAGAAACCATGAGCCAGGAACAGCTACAATCAAAATCGCATCTTCGGCCCAACGGTTTTCGGCAAGTCGGCACGGGATGCAGGTGAGGATCAACAGATTGCTCACCAGGAATATGAGTTTTGCGGGCTCGTGGCTCTGCGATATAAGAGAAAAATAAATGCTGCTTTAAACAGTCCAAAGTTCGGATCGGTTCGTACATGGAACAAGAGTGCGGAATGCGATATGACGCTCAGATCGCGATAATGCCGTGCAGTTAATTCTATTCAAGGCACACGCTTCAGCGATTGCAATTCAAGTTCCGCGGTACCCCCTTCTCAAATTGTTTCTTCGCCTCTTTATTGACACCCACGCACACTGAATTTCAACGAACTTGACAAGACGCGTTGATTTCCGATTCACCTCGTGTCCTCGCGAGATTATATAGGATAAGTCTATAGTCTTTTGTATCAGATTGTTTAATTACGATCGCACGTTCTTTTTCCGGCTCTTCTTCACTCCCTTTTATTGCTGTTTATTATTATTTATATAAAAACATAAACAAATCCTTGCTTGGCACGGATTCCGTCATTTTCAGGAATCGCCTTTTCCTATCGCACGTGTTAATTTCAAACACAGTAACGCATAATGTTACGCAACTGAACAATAATTGGATACCAAGTTAATTAGTTCGTGTAAAGGGATATTCTGAGGATTTGAAATGGATTCATAAAGACGTCGAAAACAGATGGACAAACAAACAACCAAAAATTTCTCAATTACGGACTGTGAATGGCTCGATGTTTTCTAAAGACCGCGATAATTAATCAGTGATATAAGCATTTCGCACAATCGACGGATAATAGGATCGCGGTAAAACTCATTCTCCAGACAAGATTACGTTGCTTCGGCATTCATGTATTCATTCGCACCTGCTCGATCTATGCGTCATGTATACGTGGCTGACCATAAGTAAGTACCTTTGTACTTACGCAACGCATGAGATGGCGAGTAGAACTATATGCAGGCAGAACTTTGGAAGGTGGAAAATAATATGCGTTAGAGTCGCGTACCAGTTGCCTGAGGAAGGACAGAAGTCCGATGTTGATAACCTCGCCGCCCAACTGCACGAGAATGTAGCTGAGGACTCCGAGAACTGTGATGGCTTCCGCTATGGTTCTTGCCACGTCTGTTGGGTCTTCCGGCCAGGCCAGGAGGTCCGATTCCGCGTATTCGGGACGCAAGTAGACCGCCAATGACAACGACACCAAATGGAAAATTAGGATAACCAGTCGCTTTAGAAATTGAAGCTGTTAAAAACATAACGAAAGGATTTTTGCACATCTGATCCGGACGATAAGATCTCTGCATCAAAGGGCCACTTTTGCCGATGAACAATAGTCCGTCACAGTCTGGGTTTAGGTACTCTGATATATTCATTGAAAGATGTAACAATTTATTAAATATACGACACAGTTGGTTTACCGCAGAAGTTACTAAAGCAACAGCAGAATTGATTTCAAAAGTGGCTTCATTGAAAGAGATTTTTCCTCATGTCTACCGTACAAATAAATCGAAATCTCACGCGGGCAAAAGTTTTCCACTTTTCTTCAAGCAGACGTTGAATTATACCGCCATCGAGCATGTCCAAGTGTTCCTCTTTGGTACCGTTCAGGATTATGAATAGTGCCGAGTTCCAGTCTGAAAGGAGAATTTTTTAATTTGTGTCGGTATAAGAAATCGCCCGAGGCTGTGCGCTGCAGTGAGCTTGGCGAATTGAAGCGCGGAAGCAGCGTCTTATCTAACCCACGTCTCTGAGGTAAATTGGAACGGAAAGAAAATTTTCCGTTTTCGCGAAATTGATGCAGCGGAGAAAGAACGCTTTGAGCCAGATCGATGTAACGAAATTAACTTGCACGGATATCTTGAAGAAATTGTTACGGTAACTAGGAGATGATTCAACTAATCAGTGACGCGTATGAGAAAAATCGGATGCGAATAGTAGTCGTATCTTTGGTTCTGGAAAATAATCACCCTGTACGAATGGTCAAGTGCACAGGTGTTAATGTCGGACATTAGCAACGCACCGTGAGCTCAAACATGTCGGTATAGTAACGAGCTTCGCAATACAAGTGAAATATATGTATGTATGCATCGTGCAGCGGCCAACAATTACCGTAATACGGTTGAAATGGTCTTTGCTTTATTCGTTTTTAGATTGGTCAAACGAGCGAAGATGGCGTGTCCTCGTGAGCTGCGAACCGAGCTTAGTGTAATTGGCCTCACTTGACTAGCCCCCGGTTATTCGATTAACGAGTGGATTCGCGTGAATAGATCTGTAATGAGGTGGACTTCCACATTCCGTGTCACCGTTTGTCGTGCCGGTACACTCGACGTCAGTCAGAATTTACCCGAATCAATTCGTTGACGGGGCATTATCGTGCAAATATACTCGTGCAAAGTACGAGGGTTGGAAATTTTTTACGTGTTCCAGCCGCAGGTTGTTGAGCACAATCTATAGATTTGGCACTTTAGATTATTGATTTTCGAGGCTGATTGCTGTGCCGCGACATGCGCCTTTCTTGTTTCTGGTGCAACGTACACAGTGACCCAAGCAGGATAGAGGGTGGTTAGGCAGGAGGAACGCTTTGATATATTGCGCAGCATAGAGGGATCAACGAAACTGACATTCTCAGCCTTGCGTTATTTATCATCAGACTTCTCCTAGAATATGTAAGCCAAAATTCTCGGTCCATTTAACCCTTTTAAAAGGAGCTACGCGAGTCTCACCAAGTAAAAACGAGCCTTGACTGAATTGACTCCCAGAAATTCCGTCGCGAGCTCGAACACTCACGGTCAAATTCTGCGGAATAATTCCCCTGTGTAATTAAAATCTTCTCATTCGTTTTATGCACGATCATCTTGGGCAAGAGCGACGTTTGACTCCAGCGCGCGCAGTGGCGGAATTCGGCAATTTTTGCGGGGATGACGGATAGTTGACTTCTTTTCAATGATTTCGCTCCCCATTTCTGGGGTGAATTTGAATTTATGAAAGGGATTAACCAATGGCAGCGGTGTTGCACAGCAAATCACCAATAAGATTGTCATTTTTGGAGTCTAATCACTAGATTCAAGATGTGACGAAGACGCTGTTCATAATTTCAAACACTCTACAGGGCTACCAGTGAGTCAGTGACTCCACTATCAGTTACTTTTATCCTACAAAGTCACTTTTAGTTATCTTCTCTACGTTTTTGGTCTTTCAATTCAGAATGCCTTATCAGATTTTAGACTTAGTTTGATTTAAAACTGGAAATCACTGACATTTCTTGTTGTCCAAACGTAATTTTTATCGCGAGTCGTTTTTTATTTAAATGTGGGATCGAAATGCGTAGCCTTACAGCTCTTGCCGTGTATGCAAATCGCAACTTCATATATTCATAATCGTTTTTTGAGCAATCATTTTTATAATAATTATCTTACCCGCTTTAAAGCAATAAATTTCTTTCATGTTTGAATGTTTTGTTTAGAAAAAAAAAAATAGCTATAAAATTTTTCATCCTAGATGTTTCGAACACGGTGTCACGTAGCCGAGACAAGAGTAATTACGAGAGTCGGGATAATTTTTTCTCGCATCTTCGAATCGATTTGGAATGTTTTGTAAAATGATTGTGCTATTGCCAGAAAGGGCGCTCTAGTTACCTATGGCTGAATAAATATCATATACATTTTTAATCGATTTATTTCGCTGCGAGACGGGCTTTGAGGTTATATTTACTAATTCAGATGATAAATTGTCGGTCTTGACTGACCAGAGCGCACTTCCTCAAATTAGAAAGATCGTGTCACGAAAAATTTCAAGTCTAATCGATGTTTTACGAAAAAAATACTTTATCCGGGCTGCAGTAAGTGGTTTTAGACGAGAATAATGATGCTAGTAGCACGAGCTCAAGACCAACCAAAAGCCCTCTACTGGAATCATTATTCACACCAAAAACAGTTCACGGGCAAGCCCAATAAAATATTTTTTATGGCCCAGGCATGAAACAGTCGACAAATACGACACGCGGTGATTGAGATTATGGCGTCCTGTCAGTTCGGCGATGTGATAGCATTACTGTGCGCATGCGCACCTGGGATTGTATACCTTAGTTTTGATGCGCACTTCGAGCTGCGCTTCAAAGTTACGTCATAGACTTTATACCGCAATTTCGAACTTGGCGGTATAAAGCACCACTTTACGGAACGAAAACAACCACCAAAAATGGACTATTTCGTGCTTTTACCGTAGCAATACTTTCAAATTCGTCTCGTGACCCTGTTCTCAAATCACCCAAGGTAATATATTTTGATTGTGCAGTTAACGCACAAGTGCCGAGCGAGTTCTGTCATTTTTCGGCCACTCACTGGCAGCCCGGCATGCTCGAGAAAAGTCACTTTTTACATTTTTTCCGACTTACCCTGCTGACATAACCATCTTCCGCCACAAGCAGCGACACTTGTCTTCGCGCAGACAACGAATGGGGCCGCGACCGTGAAAAGCATGGAGACTACATAAGGAGACCGATCTCCGTGTAAAAAAATAGCTTTTTGAAATAAGATGGCACTTGGTGTTCCGTATGCACCGAAGACAGT
Source organism: Neodiprion virginianus (assembly GCF_021901495.1). Classification (NCBI taxonomy): domain Eukaryota; kingdom Metazoa; phylum Arthropoda; class Insecta; order Hymenoptera; family Diprionidae; genus Neodiprion; species Neodiprion virginianus. The sequence goes on along the minus strand of NC_060878.1, from coordinate 14,676,668 downwards.
GGAAGGAGTATAAGGCGGTAGTTGAAAACCTTCTACGAATCACATTGCAACATCATCGATCGGTCGATCTTGGGCATTCCTGCAACCAATGGCACTTCTGTGCAAAAGGAACACTAGCGACACTATCGGTACTAAAAATAGACCTAACGTGTACGATTACTGTGACAAGTTTTGTCAGTTCAGCCATTTCAGTTCGATCTCCATGGTGGAAAGGATAAAAAACTGAGGAAGACCCCGAATCGAGTGTCGAAAATGGTTGGGTCCAGTCGTGGTACCACAGTCCCACATAATGACTGCCTACAGAGTGGCCGAAAATTGGTACGGAGCTCGAATCAATCCTCGTCAACGTACTTGTCCTGCCGTCGGGTAAGAGGGTGTCCAGAGCATTGAGCGGATAGGCGGAGCACGTGATGTTGCTATAGCGCCAGAATTCTCGGGCCGAGAGCTCCAGCATTTCCCGAAAGACTTCGGCACGCCCCAGCTGGCAGGCCAGGGTGAGAGGCGTTAGCCCAGCAGAATTGGCGATTCCGTTACGAGCGGGCAGTTTCGGGTGCCTCAACGCGTAGCCGAACATGTCCTGGAAGATGACGTTAGTTCAATCATCTGCCGGCCGAAAGCAATCGACGCCGTCCAGGCGAACCGTGCCATGCCGGCCGGCGGTTGCTGGAAAAGATCTACGAGACAATGTCGGCTGGCGTGTTCTCTTGATTAAGTCCGGCCGTGACCAACCGTTACGCCGGGCTCCTTCGCCTGTCATAAACTATGGCACAGCTGCCGTTGTTGGATATCAAAAGACCGACGTTCGTTATTTCAGGGAAGCGCGCAGTGCATCCAGCCAAGTACGACCTCGACCTCTTCCCAAATTCATTCGCACGTTATACGGGTAAAGTGTAGGGGTGTGCGAATAGTGATCGAATCGAATTGAATCGAATCGAATATCAAAGTAATTAGGGTGCATTTCAATTAATCAAACGGTTGTATTATCCGAATTGTTCAGCTCGGATTTCAAATCCTCCAATTCTTTTTCTGTCTTCAGAGTATATATACACGGTCGAATGAAAGGTGCGACTGTCGAAATTGTTTTTGACAAGTAATTGAATGTAATTTGTAGAAGTTATTGAGTAAATCACAAGTTGAAGTTCAATAAATTCTGACTGAATTATTTGAACACCTCCTTACAAGTATGTAAAATAAAAATTTAAATAATTTCATCTCGAATGCGAATCAAATTATTTGATTTACGTTTAATTCGAGGTCGAATTATTCGCACACTCCGAGTAAAATATTGTTGAAAGAAATAGGTGAAGAGCGACCTCTGTCTACATTCTTCCTCTAATCTACAGCCAAGTCAGTTTTCCTAAATAATGTAAAAATTTCGAAAATCGGACACGGTTCGACTTCACGTTTTTGTTTCCAACTTCCCTGTTTGTTTGGTTCACAGGCGCTTAACGGTTCTGATGATATATGACTTTGAATTCTGTACAGTTCCAGAAGTTCTAGTGCACTTTTATCGTAAGAACAATAGTTTCGGAGAAATTGAAGTTAAAATAGAAGCTGACACAAAACTTTGACTTGCCACATCTTTTTCGTTTTTATCCGGTCACAAACCTGTCTCATACCACTTTAAGATAGTTGATTAGAATAGAATTTTTTGCGCTGGTAAAGTATGTAATTGTACAAATGAATGGATTGAGTAGAAATTTTTCTTGATTAGAAGCTGTCCGATTCGGCATGTAATGATCCATAGATATCGCGATATATTGAGGTGTCGTAATGTTCCAAAAGGGGCCAATTAGAAAAATGTAGTGTATTAATTCAACACAAACGCCGCATGTTTACCATTGTCGGACGAAATATGTGAACATTGACACAAATGCAGTACCTACTTTATTGTCTTTCCTTATACATTACGACATGTTCTCCGAAATGCTTTGACGTTCCGATATTGTGTTCATAAACAAGCCTTCATGCAGTGTCGAATATGATCAACTATACTATTGTAACTCATGGTGGAAGCTAAGTTGCTAAATTCCAAAGTAAGTAGTCATTTGCTGACATTGCGATATTCCCGGAGACGAATATGTGGTAACATGATTCGTACTATATTCAATATGCAGTGATATCTGTAATACCGCATATCCAATTTATTATTATCGTCTTATCCGATAACAGCATCAAGAAAAATTTAAGATGTAATATCTCACTCTGGAGAAAATTGGCGTCGACTATTGTTAGACTCACTTCGAAATTCTCTCTGTAAATTTTTTCTCAATAAAATAGCGGAGCTCTTTGAGGAAACAAGGCCTGCACGGTGTACCTGATTACTCGCTGAGCTCTTTTTTTTTTTTTTTTGTTCAAAAGTCTGTACAAATCGTTAGCTATGCATGTCCTTCAACTGTGCACCATTTATCCGATCCTGTTTTACGGTACAGAATATCCCCGCTGTTCAGCCGACTTTTTTTCTACCCAGGAAAGAGTGAAAACAAATTCGGATATTGCACAGTCAACGTGCACAGTGAACGGACACAAGAAACTGCGTCTGTCAAATTCAAAGTAAAATCCGTATTTTTTGAGGTCCAATCGCGTGCCAATAATTGGTAAAAGGCCACCCGTACGCGTATAAAGGGTATAGAAAAAAAAGAAAGTAAAAAAAGCGTTCAAAAAGCAGAAACAAAACACTTTGTGCAAAAAAACATAAAACATCGGAGCATTAAATTGTGGGTGCGCCGATGTGTCCGATAGGGGTTCTCGCGAGGCACGTGTACAGATATGAAATTTTTCACTGAAGATAAAAATAAAAAAATCCCCGGCTTAATCCCTTACGTTAAAGGTTTGTCCGAAAAAATTAAACGGGTGTAAAGTCAACAATATTGCGGGTGTACTTTTCTCAAAGTTGGAGTCGATCGCACTAACAATACATGAGACCAACACTGTACGTAAGATTGGTTATAAAAATTTCATAAAAACATTAGAAACAATCCACAATAGCGGTAATACTTAACAATAGAAGTTACAACCGTATCGACATCCAAAATCTCATCAGTCACTTGTACCTTGTACATTCTGTAATGCAAACCAACATCGATTTCCACATTGATCCATGTATCGATTTTAATCTCAATCAATCGGTCGATATGCTGATGATTTTACTTTAAGCATGAATGTCAGTTGCAACCGTCGTAATCTAATAGTGAACGTCAATTTTCATAGGTAATACTGTGTCCGTGATATTTCTAACGGTGGAGAAATAAGTCTTGAAATTATATTTGTATAATAAATACAACATACGACGTAAAATATGGTAATAACCCTCATCGAGAAAATTTCTAATTATGATTACTTCACAGTCCTTAACTATTTTCATTTTTTACCACAATCGAAACATGTGCGTAGTTCTGAGTACAAAATGAATAATAATTTCGTAACTATAACCAGAAAGTCTAGTATTTAGGTGTTATTATTTTTTTTTTATCAGGATCACTCACATGTAATGATTGTGATAATTTGCTGTTCGTGCAACAATAAATCGATGTCGAGGCCTTACTTAGTTGAAAATTTTAGTATTGACAATTATAATCACACTAGGTAGTTACTGCCATCACATTTCTTTGTAATCCCAACAATGTTCAAACCGTTACTGCAACGATATCCATTTTACTAGAATTTTCTAGTAATTATGACAGATGAAATATTTTTCATCAATTTTAAAACCACATTATTCTAATCTGAGTACGGCCAGCCGGCAACCTGCCCCAAACGTAGTATAAAAAACTTGGTCGTAAAATAAAGTATTCAAGAATTGAAAATTACTTTTTACGACCTAAATTATACATGGGGTCGAAGTTAGTAACGTTATTGTAATAATGCATGTTAGGAGAACCCGTTATTTCATGAAGCTGAAGTGGGTAACGTTATCGTAATGAATCAAGTTTGTATTTCAAAATTATATTAACTAAAAATATATAAGCATTTTGGAAAATTGATTACTACGTTAGTCACTATGAAATTGCAAAATAGTGATTTTTTCCCTCTACGTTTCGTCATGTGAACGTTACTGACTTCAGTCTCTTCTTGTTTCCCAGCTCAAGAATAGTCTGGAATTCCGTAAGCCGTGATAATGCAAAGTATGCTAATGTTTTGTGAACTTGCACTCCTTCAAAGTTAATCTAAAATTTCTAAATACTGGGTTTTTCCTCATCGCTTCGTGTTACGTCAGCGTTAACAACTTCAACCTCATAATTAATCCTCGCGTATGGATGTACGTTATGTAATATACATATTACGCACCAGTTCGTCGCAAACGACGACCATGTGTAAAATCATATTGCCGAAGGAGTCCTGCTCATCGGGATGAGCTCCGGAGTCGAGGAGCAGATTGTAGACGCCCTCGTTCGCGCAGCAGGCCGCCCATGCCAAGGGATACTCGCCGAGATAAGCGAGTCCTTCGTAGTCGGTTGTCCGAGCCGGTCTCAACCTCTGCTGATCCTTCGGAAGGAAGAAGCTGCCCGTGGCTCGTTGCGAGACGGCGGCGCCGGCCTCGACGAGGTCCTGTACGAGCTCGTTGTTGTTGTAGGCTATGGCTAGGTGGAGAGCGCTGGCCCCGAGGTACTCCTCGCCCTCGACGACGTCGATGGCCAGCTTGGGGAAACACTTGAGCAAAATGCGGGCGACGCGGGTGTGAATCCGGGTGTCGCAAATGATGAGGACGTGGAGGAGGGTCTCCCCGAGGGAGCCGCGGTACTGCATCTGCCAGCAGGCGTCGTGGTCCTTCCACTGGGCGAGGGGGTCGAACTTGGAGAGCGATGCCTCGATCGGCAGGATGACCTCCTCCAGGTCCCGGAACTTCCACCTGAGGTACTCCGCCCTGTTTATCACCTGGCCCTTCCCCTCGGCGTACATCAGGACGCTGAACTGTTCCCGGATGACCCTTTCGACCTCCAGCTGACCCCCGCTGTTGTAGGCCTCGATAAGCTCGCCCCCCTTCTTGTAGTTCGCCAGCCGGTAGAGCAGGCACTGGTCCTGGTTGCTGGCCTGGCTGATCACTCGGTCCAGGATCGAACCAGCGTTGACCTGGCTTGCCCGTCCGCGACACGAGCACACGCCGCCCATTCAAACATCCTTGTCAAAAGTACTCGGTCTTCGCTCACCTCCACCTGATCAGGATGCGCGAGGTTCGGCCCGCCGGAAATTCCGGGGACCGGGAATCATTCTGGTATATTCACCGGATTTAACCGATTCTGAGCTTGCGAACCTCGTGCATGCTTGCAGGAGTTGTCAGGCAATGACTGCGCTACGGCGTCGCTAGAGCTTCCTGTAATCTATAACCAGTACCTGGTGCCAGCAGACACTGCGAGGTCACCGGGTCAATTTTCCTCTAATTGCAACCGTTATTCGCGGTTCCCCACCATTTGGTATCACTTTGGAAGTCCGAGTTTGCGTCAGATGCCTCGTCACGACGCTCGCATGCCTGGCCAAACGACCAAGTGATTTTTCACCGCTCCTTCAACGGTACTCCGTGGAATTCCCCCGAGGTACTAGCACTGCCGAGGACGCGCTGACCTGGGGGACCTTCTTCGGGGATTCGTATTGAATGTTGCCACGGGTTACCCGTAAACAAGGCGATACCGGGATTGGCTGTCGGGCCTTCTGTTTTACGCTCAACGCAACAGCCGCATCCCCACCTTTCGTCGGTGCAAAATTCGCTAGTAAGAAAATTGACGACGTCCGGAATGACGTGGAGAAATTTATTAGTCATATCCCGTGCAATGTGTTTCGACCCGACGCTGCACCGCACACGAGATCCGAATCCTCAGGTCTTTTCGTTAACGCGCCAGACCATTATCCGAGGATCAATAATGATGTATATATTGATGCTGGCTCGTCGTTCAGGCAATTTAAACGATATCGCGTTATATCATTCGGCATTTGAAATGAAAGTTGAAGTTCAAGTTGAGGAAGAGGAAGAAAAAGCTGAGTAAGTGGTCCGGAATCATTTATATATCTCGAGAGATAAACGTAGAACCAGCTATGAGCCTGCAACATATACCTATACTATATTCCACTATTCCAAAGACCGCCGCCTTCCAGCTCGTCTCCTCTAATTGTCTTCAACCCTCACTGAAGTAGCCTCCACTTAGCTCCGCAGGACTGAGTTCAATCGAGCTGCTTAACTTCGTGAAATCGAGTTTCAACAAAAGCACGAACGTAGCAATTGCGGCTCTCCCACAAATTGTTCTGGTCATTGTGTAGATCGAGAATATAGCTGCTTACAATGAGTACTTAAATATATACAAACATTTCATTCCATTTACGCAAATAGCAACTATACGCCCATTATATCTTGTATTGTCCACCATTTGTCAGAGTCGAGGAATTTACGACTATGTTTATAATTCATTCGAAGACAGGATATACACGATAGCAGATAATTAGCATTCGTTGAAATATGGTACGCGGTGTGCGAGTGTCGAACTAATGCGTGCTTTGAAAGAAAATGTATCGCCTGTCGCGGACGGAAAAAAAAACAATCATTTATGTATAGTTTGTACATTATACATATACAGAGTGAATTGCTTACGACTTAATGGTTTAACATAATCCTAACAAAACAAACGTTCTTGCTCTTGAATTTTAGCGCATGCGCATTAAACCATCAAGTCGTTAGCAATTCACTCTGTATAGGCAGCTTTCCGTAGAGTTGACTATATGTATAATTTTGCGGTGGAAGTCGACAACGGTGACACCGTATAAATTGATATGAGAAAATTGATGACTCAGTTCCAACTGAGTGTAATTGTACCGGTGACGTGTCAGGAAATGAGACTGCGTAAGTGCATATTGGTTACTTTCGAGTAAGAGGGCGAAAGTACAACGCATTACCAACCAACGTAATACTCGTCAGATTGTCAATATTCGTCGCGGTGCCGAACCAGGGCCAAATGAATGGTACGAACTTCGCATGTGGATTAACTAATTGTAAAACTGAGAAGCTAGCTAAGCTGAGCCGAGTCTGGAGACGGAAGGAAGGCAGGCCGGGATACCAAAATGCCGACTCAAGTGGCCGAGAGACGTGCGCTGCATATCTATCGCCGAATGCTGTTCTTTGTCGCTGCGGCTTGCCTGTATTTTAAAACCGGTTTGGCTCTAGGAGTTGCTTTCATAGACTTGTTGTTCTTCAAGTGCGCATCCACCGTCTCGATAACCGAGAAGATGAAGAAGAGGAAACGGTGCATCACATGCATGCGATGCACACAGCGCAGCTACTTGGCAACCATGCAGCTGTGGGACTGCACGTGGAATTCGAAAAATTTGAACGCATATATGATCGGCTCAATAACTTTGGATCGTTGACCGCTATGGTTTCTAGCGTAGTCATGCAACTTCGGCATTTTGCGGGTGATGCTCTGCGGCTACTGGAAGGCACTTGAAGCTTACCGCAAATCTGCCTTCCAGGCATGATCGATCAAAGGTAAAGTTTTAGTCGCGATGTGCAAAGCGAACTTTTTTTTTATCGTTATGTACACGGAGAGCCTGGAACGAAATTGTGTGTCTCGTACATTATACACAGCTTTACTTTACTGGCAGACATTTCGTCCGATATCAATTTTTTTCATCAACCAACGGTCACACGCCGATCTCAATTTCTAGTTGCGGTTGCTGTAAATTTATTAACTATTTTCATTTTTTATCCAAACCGAGAAATGTAGTTCTGGGTACAAAATGGGACAACTATAATTACACTAAATAGTTGTTTGTACCACAGATTTTTGTAAGCGCGATTGTATTTGAATCGTTATTGCAAGAATGCCCATTATTCTAGAATGTTCTAGTTACTCTGCAGTCTAACAAATGAAATTTCTTTCATACACTGCTACGTATTCCGAACTGTTCACATAATTCAGTTATCTAAAGTTGTCGCGCTGTTTTGTAGTATAATCTGTCGTCTGGAAATTTCGTTCCACAAAACCGTAAACATGCATTTATCGTCGGATATAAGTAGTGATGTTTTTTCGTTTCGGGCAATTCAAGTTTGGCTACAATGAAGTGGGTCGAATATTATCTGTAAAATTAGTTTCAAAGAACAGATCCTATGATAATTTTGACATACACAGTGTGAAAATTACGTCTAATTATAATAATCTTAACTAAATATGTTTATTTCCTTGATGCAAATAAACGTTTTTTGGCACAAGTTTCACGGTTTCAAACGTTCGAGAATAACATTAAATTACGTAAGATACTATCGTTATCTGGTGAAAAGGTTCACTGGTATAGGCTTTGCGTAGATCATCCGACAATATATCACACACGGTATCGAATGTATTCTACATTTGAACAAAACAAGAGCGTAGAAGCTATACTGATGATTACTTTTCGATTTTATTATCGCACAAAGCTCATTACAATACTCGTTTTCAATCAAGTTTGATCGTTCATGTGGTTTATTAGCATGCTGATAGTGGGGGCAATTCTGATACGGCATCACTACCACCGTATAATATAAAATTGATTGAGCAATAATAAATCTGAGGGAAAACCTTAAATGAAGTTTTAAAAATCGAGAAAAAGGCCTCTGTTTCACTACATCGTCAAAAACGAAAATGGTCTATAATACTTCGTCTACAGGTTGAAGTATAATATGATCAAGCCTTCGCCAGCCTCCAAGTTTGTAAATTATTTTGAAACTGGTATTTCTGAAAGTATATGAATAACTCAGCTGCGCGCTTGAAATTATACTCCAATTAAATATTAATTATTTTCCACTTAGACTTATCGTGAAGTTAACGAATTCTATTAAACTCGATTTTGCTCGGCTTCTTCCAGAAATGTCAGAAACAAATAATTCTCCCCTTGTTCTTTTATCTTATGTACTATCGTATCAACTCTACAAACGGCGTGGCATAATGTGGGCTCGAAAGTGAAATTGGCTACGCTCGCAGAAAACTGGAATTTAAAATTACTGTTATAGTCTCACCGACATTTGAACTCACAATACGCATAGATTATTTATACGAAAAGTCACGTGTCACTGCCGAACACCAAAATCATCTACTCCTCAGCTCAATTTGGATCATATTAAATATTTGCTAGTTAGATTATATTTAAACGGTTTTTATTGTGTTTTCATATCGTTAGAACCTTAATACGTACTGTTTATAATCCTCGCCGACGTGAATTATCCGTGCAGTGTGGAAATCTTGGCGGTTGCAAATGCGCGATAATCATACTCAAATAACAATCTGCGATATTTATTATACGCTGCACGGGCGAAATGACAGGGCTTATTTATTCCCGGGATAATCTTACACTTTATCGATTAGAGTGGGTCCATCCCCCTACATATCTATATATATACGTATATAAATATAACTTGTTGAAGGCGAATTGTAAAATTGACTTGCCTGTCACGTGTTTTCGGCTAACTCCTAACTCAACGATCCTCTTTCCTCTTCGAGTATAATTTAGCCCCAGGATAACTTGACTTTGCAAGACTTAATTTTACGACTTGCGTTATCGTCCGTTTAAAGGACCCTTCGAAGGTAACGAACCATCTTTTATAAGAACGCACGTAACGCGATAACTAAGTTGGTAACCTTTCAATTAAGCTGGCCTAGCTCCCCGGCAATTGGTCTTACGTTGGTGTAATTATCTTCTTCCACCGGATTAAAGATCTCGCAATTATTCCGGTCACTCTGTTGTGGAGAGAGGCTTCGCCAGCTGCAAAGCAGTCGCCCCCACTCGTCAGGCTCTGCCATTTTTTCATACTTTTTCTCCTTACAATCGCCGGCGATATTACCTATGTGCCTACCTGACATTGCGAAAGTGTAATAGGCGAAAGGACTTGCATTGCATGGGTCCTGCGGCCGTGTGGCCCACAAGGCCCAGCGCAAAAGCTGCCCACTGTACATGTATGTGACTATCTCATATTCACGCTGCAGAAAGTTTATCAGATCACCTAGAAAATTCAAGTAACGAAGGCAGCTAAATTTCTGGCTGTACAATAATAACAAACTTAAAAATTCAGTCACGGCAAATAGATTCGATTCAATTTGAAGAAAACTTTTACTGCAGGGACAAATCAGACAAAATTTTGCCAACGTAACATATCAGCTTGGGAGAATTAAAAATGTAAATTGTTTCGGGAAAACATAAACTTTCTGTACCAAGTTCACCGGTACAGAACTAAAATTTAGTTGCTTATCATTTTCCCGAGTGTATATTTATTACTAATAGCGGTTATTTAAAAACTCGAAAGAAGTTACGTAGACAACGTTACAAACGTGATTCAAGTGACGTAATCGCAAATCTTGCAGAAAATGCTCAATTCATGAGCTTCGGGCACAGCTACGGAAACATATGCTGGGTTTGATGTAATATATACTGCTATATATAATAATATAATAATATAATAATATACCGCTAAGTTGAATTAGCACATCTTCTTTCTTTCTTTCTTTCTTTTCAGCGTTATTTATGCAAGCCAATGCGAAGTATTAATCAGCGTGTGTTGGAAGAGCGATAATTTTCAATACGGCAGGTTTCATAATCCAATTATATTATACGCATATCGAAAGTTTGTATAGCTTGAGTAAATTGACTACATAAAATGCTATTTTTTACAGGAATGACCCAAGATGGTTGAACGAAAGAAAAACCAATAAATAAACGTAATTAGTTTGACCACCATGAGCCGGATGATGAATTGGCGTTTTGTGTTTGCAGGTTATTAAACCACCAAACAACGGAAATAAAGGAAAATGTCGATTGAGCCGACAAATGAATAACGCGTCTTTGTCTCTTAAACTCTAGAGTACTTCACCCTGCAATAATACAGCTCGACGAATCGGCGATACAAAGCAGCCAAAAATTCGAATAGAATGAAAAAAATTTTCCTCGCATGCCGATAATAATTTTAACGTTATATTATCGCTTCCTGCAGTCCACGCATCAGGTACCCTGCACAATAGACGTTATACACAGGCGAAGTTACATGGCACACACGATATAACGACTAATTACACGTTATACGTGACGGACAATTTCTCGAATGAATTATCTGTTTGCTCGTTTTCCATGAATCATGAAACGGGGAAGCGAGTTTAGCTGCATTAATCAAAGCGAAGAGGGGAGAGGACAAGGTCACACCGCGTCGAGAATCTGCTAGAACATTAAACGCCCGCAAGTTGGCCGCATATTGATGGATGTAGGATATAACCTATAGGCGCGAACATCCCCCCCCCCCCCCCCCCCCCCCCACCATCCGAATAACAACTATGCAAGCTCCAAATTATAATCGCTATCTCCGTTATCATTAGTATAGTACTTCGAGTGAGGACCGACGTTGAATAAGTTGAACTGTATCTCCCAACTACCGTCAAGCCTTGCGCGTAAGGCAGGCAACCTTTGTCCGTTTGCCTGTGTGTTCCTATTTTGCGTAACGTTGCGTGCACTCGAGTCGTTGCCGAACACGTATAAGCGTGAGGGACGGTCGCCGGGCGTTGAAACGTCGCGATTGGTCGGCCGCCGGTTGGCTTCTGGCATATAGTAACTAGCGGGAAAAATTCAGCTGCAGAACATTACCGGGATTTGAGTGAGCCAGTTGAGTGACCTTGATTGAGAGTTGTGCTTCGCGTAAGCGATCCTTCGTTATACTTGTAATTTTCGTTCCTGCAATTTTTTTTGAATTGCTGCCTGTTTTTATACTCTTTTACTTAAACTCGTTCTTACTCGTTCAGCGCACAAGTTTCTACGCAATTCATCATCAACATGAAGAGCGCGTTTCGCCTACTGATCTTCGCTTCGGCCCTGTTCGCCGTTGCCTTCGCTTATCCAGGTAAATAATTTTTGGAAACAGTGAATTTTTCGAAACCGTTTTACAACTGTATTACCTTCATTTACTATCAACGAGCGGTTATATTCTGCGCTGTAACTGCTTCCGTATAAAGTTTTGTTGTTTTCCACTTTATTTCATTTCCTTCATTCGTTTTGATACTCTTTATTGTTTGATGAAATGAGGGTATAAAAGTTTGTGATTCGGCATTTCTGAAATCGACGTTTAAAATTTTGTGCCGTCCAAGTCCCTAACAGTGTTTTTCATGTTCGTTGGCATGTGTGTGTGTGTATGAGTTGAAATACAATTTTGAACCTAGCTCCTATCCGTTTTCAAGAAGTGAAATATTTTCTGCACGGGATTCTAGACGGTGAATATTAACAAATCTGTAATGCTATAGTTCACATCCAGATAAGTTCAACCGGTTTCAAAATTGCAAGATTTTTCGTGCGACACCGGCATCACGTGATCACTTGCAATAATCCGACTTACTGCGCAATATATAGAGAACATACAACTTCATATGCCTGTAACGTATACAATACATTCATTTATATGAATATGATTCATACGTTGTGCAGGTGTGACAAATCCAAACAGAAAATTCGCGTTATTTCGAAATACCGTGACAAATACCAGGACGAAGCTGCTGGTGATTAACGAGGGAGTGAAAACAATCAACGCCTTCTTGAATGTGCCTCGTTTTACAAACTCGTTCGAATTGTTACCCGCATTCAGCGTTACGAGGTTGAAGTTAGTAACGTAAACGTGATGAAAGATTGAAAAAAAATCATCAATTCGCAACTTGACAATGACTTTGAGGGTATTGAGTTTTTAGAATGTGATATTTGTTCTGTTTTATTACGGTTTATTCAATCTCAGACCCTCCTCATAATACAGAACAACGATTTTTGTCGAAAATACATTGTTACAATATCGTGACCAACTTCAATCTCATTTCCCCGTGCTAAATGCGAAAACCTAGAATACCTACAGGTTTAAGGAGGTACCCTGGTCGATTTCTTCGTTATCGTATATATGTGGAATAATCCAAGTCCACGTATCTCGAACGCACAAAAGGGCATAACGACCCCATTCTACATGTAATTCTGAACAAAACCACTTCAATACATTTTCATTTAACCAAAAAATAAAGAAATGGAATCATTTCTACGAACGGGGCTGTTATTCCCTTTTTCGTGTATATTTGAATAATTCGAGATACATACGACTGCGTCGAAATCGACTACGCCCGCCCTCCCCCTTAACCTCAAATATATTGGATACACTCCTCTCAAATTAATATGGAATCGGACGAGAACATGGAATACTCATGTTCACTTATACTTTAATACGTCGAACTGTCTCGACTGATGAGTTACGTGCATCGTTCCTTAGGTGTAACGCGTGAACGCATCGAGTTCTGGATCATTCGGTAGTCATAAACCGTATGAGTCACAGAAGAGGCGATATACGCGTATCTGCGTCGTTCAGTTTGAGCCAGCGTTATACGTAGACACCACGTAGACACCATGAGAATTGAGGTTCATGTACAGAACGTTGGATAGATTTTGACCATTCCGATATCCCTAGGAATTTTACGACCCACGGTGTTGGATGAGCACTGTTTGCACCGCTGGTCGCGCGCCTTCAGGCCGAGCAGAAACAAAAAAGAATCTGCGGCGCGCGACCGGCAGTACAAACGGTGCTCATCCAACACCGTGGGTCGTAAAATTCCTAGGGATATCGAGAGGGTCAGAATCTATCCAACTTTCCATGCATCGACAGGCACATGTGGGATAGATACGCGGTTATTTCTAGCGTGAAATTCAATTGTTACCTGCGTATACGCGTGTTATCCGGTCGTTCTGTTTAATCGAATGTAATCCCAAAACGGAAACACCTTTTCAACAGGTGCGGTTTTGTCGTCGCCGGTCCCTGAAAATGTATGTTACACATACGTTTCCAAGCTGCCCAAACATTTTCGCCTATCCCTATACTTTATCCATCCCGCCAAACTATACGTCATATCGACACAAATTTTATGTAGACAATGCTATAAAATACATATCCATGCATGTCGAGGCTTTCGGTTATATCCGTTGAAGTTTTTTGCGTAGAAGAATTACATGGGTAGGTTTATTTTTTGTTGGTTGATAGTATAAATTATTCAACAACCGTTCGCAAAATAGGATAGCGAGGAGAACGAAATGCCGAAAACTTTATATCTGCATCAACTTTAAAGATCCGTACGAACGAGCTCCGTTATCCCTCGGTGTTTATAACTGCTGTACTTTTTTATACGTCTTTGTTTTTAGACTTACGACAAATTCCAAGTTTTACAATTTCATGTTCTGAAAACAGTCGGCTTACATAAACATGTTAACTATATGTATATAACAAATCTTTTCAAAGTATTTCAAAGGTAGTGAGAAGCTTTGCCTATTTATATCTCTTGTAACAATACGAACGGGTATTGAATTTTTCTGTAACGTATCAAGAATTCATCCTGCAAAGTTACTTTCATAACATTAAAAGAAGAGTCAAGAGATGCACGCTGCTGGTGCTGCACAGTTGGCGTTTTGTTTTCTTACTTTTCTCCAACTAGAAGTTTACTACCGGTATTCGCAGTCTCGCTGTGCGATGTATTATTCTGAACTTTGTTAAGCAAGAGGAGCACGGCAAAAGTTGTATTTCACAAAAAATGTATGCTGTATTTTAATGAAAAGTTATGCAAATATTCAAAAATGAGAGTAATATAATGAATATGTAATTGGTCCAAGGAGTCTGTTATAAAACAAAGTTTACAACACAATCATCGTCTGTCAGTTTGTCGAATTAGGTATATTCTGCGTTATCTGAAACATGAAAAATATTGGCCGCGTATGCGTATAAAAACCAAACACTTTTCTGCACTACCTTTTATTTCATTATCATATTCTTTTATTTATACATGCATAGATTTTTTTATGCCCTCCCTCTGTTTATTTATCCATAGCGGTTTCACCCCGGCACGTATCAATTCCGGGGACCCGAAAAGAGCCCCAGCCTTTCGTTCGATATCCATCGACCATTAAGCGCATTGTGTGCCGCCACGTTTCTCTGTATAAGAACCGGGTCTCAGAATGTGAACGGCGACTTTTCCGGCTAACCGTAACGTACTCGGGGCTTGTGATTATTGCCCACGTAGCTGCATGCGGAGGAGAGGGCTCACCTCCACCAGTCTGGTGTCATAAGAGAAGGTTGACCTTAGACGAGGGGCTCGAATGCCAATGGCGTCCATTCAGGCTCGTGCGATCGGCCAGCACACTTCTCTTAACCTTTGGATTATTCAGGTGCGAACGCATTTGCTGTGTGCGAAACGCTGATGCGCACGTATATTCAAATTGCGTAATCCCATACACGCTGTGCTAGTTTGATATTTCATGCAACCGTCCGACGAGCCGCGGTTATTCCAACTCGTTACGTCGGCTTAAGCCTTAAACGTATTACGAACAAAACTTGAGCACGCCCATGTGCATGTATGTATGTCAGTGCTTAAATTACTCTGCAGTTTCGTAACAGCAGATGGTCGTTGATAATGATGAAAAGGAAGGAGAGCAAATTTAAACACATGCATCACCTCGTCGTACGTTTTCACTTTCGGGTATTTTTTTCCTCCCTTTTTTTGTCGACATCACTTCCAAACAGCATTGCTTGTACAACAGAATTACTCGTGCTACGTAACAGGCCTTTGTTCGATTCGAAGAAAATCCAGTTATCCATACAAATCACCTTCTAAAATAGTGTAATAACTTTTGGAACGATTTTTTTAGCACATTTTTAAAAGTATCGATTTTTGGCAAAAGACCTCCGATCCTGCAAATACTCTTTGCATTCAGTCGCCATAATCGACGGCAACAGACCGGTTTTCCGGTTCTGCATATATCAGGTTATACTTGATCCTTCTCGATTCATGGACGTGATAATAAATGCACTGCTGCCTCATTTCCGACGTCTGATATCTCTTTATCCTTTAAGCTGATTAAATCAGAACTGCGACGTCTGACTAGTCGCATAAGCTGCATCTGAACGAATGTCTTCATAGCTACTGTGCAAGGTGTCTTGTTTGAATAAGTGCGTCACGCGTTGCGGGTAATTTAATTTCGTGATTGTTCGTGGAAGTTGCAGGCTTCGTTGATAGGTATAATCCTCTCGTTATCCTCGCCGCTGTCTAAACCGCGCTGTGTATTATGTATAACTAAAACGAAAATCGCAAGGTCAGGAAGTGTTTCAATATTAACATAATCGCATTATCGGTCTCGAGTTTCACCCCTGTTAGATAAATGGGTATATTACGGTTTATGTGCGAACCCTTATATACTCCTGCCTTACTTTTGCACGATACCGTGGAGCCTTATAGTAGCTACCTCTTACTCAGTTTCAAATTACACTCTGGGACTCTCGCGAGTATATGCCTCGGAATAAATTGATGCCGATTTTGTGAACTGAAGAACCAGCGTCTTGCCTCTTCTGTACCACCTCCCACTGACGCTGATTACTTCGGATTGTAGCTCGCTGATGACATCAAACGACGTCGCACGGTGTGTTGGAAGTGTTCAATTCTCTTCAATTTCAAAGCGACAAAGAGACGTAGACGTATACAAGAAAATGAACAAATTACAGTCGAAGCAGCTCTTGTGTACCCGAGTAGATGGGAAAGAGGAATGACTGGAGAGAAAACGAGAAAAGAATTGCATTCTTTCAAACGGCAATAGGTATTACCTCAAGCCGCTGCAGACCATAGCTTTTTTCACTTTAGGTACTCATTGCGTTTCAGCGAAACAATCGATTCGTCAAAGGTCTTTTTTGCGACATCGGTATAAAATTATGTGGAGAAGTATGCGATGTGTGACACAGTCAAGTATCTCCTCGAGAATTTGGTTTCCACTCAGTCAGTAACATACCACAGTACCGTTCTTCAAAGAGACAAGAGGGTGAATCGCATGGATAGCGCGCTCAATAGACATCGTTACTTTGAATTTCATTTTATTCATGTCCGCATTTTTTTTGTTATCATAGGTGCACGTTCCGAAAGTTCTGAAAGTGATGAAGATTTCGAGAAGGTTGGTCCGATTCTCGTCTTGTCCGATGACCTGGAGGATGGCTTCGGTGGCAGTTTCTTCAGCTCGTTTCCCAACAATCCTTTCGACGGTTTTCTAACGAGAATGCAAAGTAAGTATTACACGTATGTCGATAACACGAGTACGAACTCGTTTACTCGAATCGAATTTATATCGTACACACTCGCTTGTACGTTCAAGGGCCTTCTCTGCAAGGCAAGGGAAAAAGTTTCAAAGAAATCTCTCTCTCGAATTTTTCATTGAATCAGTATTTCCCCTGTAGTAGAAACCGTTTTCCGGCTTTTCAATTCCCAGATACTCGACGTGTTTCGGATTCAAATTTAGTCATCTTGACAAAGCTGAGGGTAAATCATAACAATTTCAAAGGAATCTTGCCCACCAACCAGTCTTTCACACAAGTCCGTTCAATCACGGAACAACAATTTATGGCTTTTTGTCGAATAACGATTCCGTTTGTTGCCCTACCGATCGATTTTCTCCGAAGCTTAAGAGCACACCTTTCGGTATTTGATTAAATATTTCGTTTACGAACCAGTGAAGCTGACAACGAAACTGAAGCTACTGATACGTTTTGAGCCTCCTGTGGATATTAAAGCTTGTTTTACGTACACCAATTACCATTATATTACTAGTAGTGAGCAAAACACGTGCGAGTTTTATTTTCCCAACTGGGGCAGGAGAAAAAAAACTTTGTCCCCACACTCTCTGGGACTGCTGGCGCGATTTGCATCCCGAAACAACTATACACAGTGACAAAGAAAACGACGTAGGGTGGATTCACCAGTTCAACTCGGATGTACAGCCGTCCTGGGATGGCGGTACTCGTTGCCCTTTGCGAACCCTTGTTGACATCTCGATGTTTTTCACCATCTCTCCCGTGTGCCGCAAACTTTTAGGTCGCCACAGACCGCAGTGGGGCGGTTGGGATCGATATAACCATACAGTCAGAAACGATTAATGAATGCATCGTGTTTGGGATAAAGTTTCACGTAGGCGTCTACCCGCCACGTTCGCTATTTTGAACATACAGCAAGCCGGTTTATATATGCCCAGGTCACTTCTCAAGGCTGACGTGTTTGGCAAATCAGCTGAATTCATTAAACCCTTTCCTTTCCTTTCAAGCGTGTGTCTGTGTCCATAGTTTTTCGTATCTCTCATTGCCGGCGATACCAATGTCAAATCTCGTGTTGAGATGAATGCTTCAGTATAATTAGGCTGTTTTTTTTTTGAATACAAAGAAAGGTGAGGAGAGAATCTCGACGAAATGTTATACCGTACAGTAATACGACTTGTGAAATCGTTAATAAACGAGGCTGAAGTGTCGCGTGACTTCTAGTCTGACAAACACGCTGAGCTGTTTATCTAGCACTCAAATATACGGGAATGTATATATATTTCTGAACCAAATTACACTGCAGGGTTGGTAGCAAGTGATTACACAGATTACATTATTCGGATATATTCCTTGCTTGTTGAAAACACGTTGCAGCAAATGTTCGTACATAAATAAATATCGACCAGTTGTACGCATAAAAGCAATACTTCAAAGTTACCGCGTGCTTTCTTTTTCTACGAATAACTTTACTGTGAGCCTTGCCTCGAAGGTTAACTGAAACGAACAATATTGATATTAATTCAACGAGTTAAATTAAGGCTGCCTTATTTTCTCGCGATTTCCGCGCCGCTCCGTTACACACTATACCTGTACATCCCTACCTACACAGGCATACACATATATATATACTGTATAAATATTCCCTATAGGTGTACGTACAAAACTCGGGGGTTTTGTAGGTGTAGTATAATTGTCCCGTCTTATTAGCAAGCAGACGCGCGTCGGTCGCCCTTGCAGCACCCTCCACGTCTCCCCGACATATTTATCAAATTTATTAAATGGCCCGGAAGCGCGACGGCGCACAGGGTGGAAAAAAATGTCAAATTGCCAGCCGACGGATATACAGCAGCAGGAGTAGAGCCGAGCCAAACCTCGGCGGGATCTCCGACGAGTGATGCGACATATTGTACGCCTTGTGCTTACTCGCACAATCGCGAAACTCGAGCTTGTGTGGTTATGCACGCCGTGATTCGCGAGGTCCTGTTTCTTTCCACCGCCTCAGGCCGCGCTGGCAATCAACGCGCATGACCAGATATGAGTGGGCCATTTCACTCAAATGAGGGATCCATGAAACATGACACTTTTTTTTTTAAAGTGTAGCAACTTTTTTTCCAAATTCTGTGCAAAAACATGGATTTGCATTTCACTATTCAGCCCTGATTTCAATCATTCGATAGGTGAGACAAAATTTTTGAATAATACGCCGAAACTCATAAACATGCGCTTTTCCAAACTTTTATATCTTAGGTTCTACCAATGTTAAAGGCTTCAATTTTCTGCTAGTTTCAAGATTTTCATATTGCATTTTTACCTATAAACACTGACTACTGTCAGTCACTCATTCATACGTTACGTTTAAACGATGCGCTTGTTTATAACAAATGAAAATTTCCATCGCTGCTAATAATAATAATAATAATACAAATACACTTCGAGTATTTGAAATCTAGCCAAAGTTCAAGTTTTTGACATGAGTAGATAGTCAGTAATACAACATTTTTTTATTTTAATTGAC
Source organism: Neodiprion virginianus (assembly GCF_021901495.1). NCBI lineage: Eukaryota > Metazoa > Arthropoda > Insecta > Hymenoptera > Diprionidae > Neodiprion > Neodiprion virginianus. The sequence continues at coordinate 14,657,085 of NC_060878.1, read as the reverse complement.
GTATTTTCCAAGAATTTAAGCACGCCTTATTTAACTTTCCAATCATCGACATATTAGGGTCAACGATCGAAAAACGTCTATTTTTTTCTTTCATAGAATCTAGTAATAAGTGACAATAATAAGTGGCAATAACATTGGAGGCATTGAGCTACGTTTTTCACGAAAAACGCCTTGTCGGTTGGCGTGAAATGACTCATAGACTTTGAATAAGTATAAACGCTGAATGCGGCAATGGCACAACGCTGCACAGGAGAGTGGCGCAGAGAATAAAAATTAAGGACATCGTCTGAACACGGTCGGAGGTGACAAGGTCATTGTAATGAAGCCAAATGAGCGGGATCGTTACGCAGCGGCCCGACTTCCCCGTGGCACAGCTATCTTCCGCATCGCGTTGTCGAACTGCCCTGCACAATTTCATCGACGCTATTATACGTGCCCAGTTTCACCGTTGCACTGTACTTTTTCGGCCAAAGGACTGTGCTGATTTGGCTCGTGTTTCCTGCAGTTGAACCAGCTTTTTGCACCCTCTGATGCCATGCACCAACCAGTTGATTCCATGTTATTGCACCCTCCTAGGCCGTGCGATATACATGCAGACGATTGTTCGCCCGTGTTGTATTGTTCGGTCACGTTAGGCAGCCTCTCTGCTTTCGGTTATTTATGAATGCATCCACGGCCCGTTTGCTGATGGTCGCGGTAGCGAGATTCGGATCGAAATATCTCTATCCACTTACTAATACGTACACAAATTGATTTCTTACTTTTATTTCGCCGATCTTGGAAGCCATATTCAAGTGGAATATCGATCGATCCTTTTGTGATTTTCAAGTGCTGCCATCTACATTAGTAACATAACCTCAAAAACAGATGTATACGTGTCTTCTGATGAGGAACATATTCGGCAGTGTACTCTGTTCGCTCAACAAGACACCGATGAAGCCGCTGAAATGATTTTTGTGCTCCTGGTAGAGGCGCAGTGACTCGTATGACTTATAAAGAGGCGTTATTTTTTAACTGAAATACGAAAATAATGCAGTGCTGAATATGTTCCTTATTAGAAGTCATGAGGTATGTATCCATCAGCTGTGTTGGACGTTCTGTTACTCATTCCACTAGTTCATACCGTGTTTTGAAAGGAGCGTAGATGCCAGCACTTGAAAATTACAGATGTCTAAGCAGATGTTGTAATTTCGGATGGTTTTCAAGATCGGCGAACAAAACAGGAAATTAATTTGTACACCTACCAGTAGAATATACTGGAGTGTCGAACTTAGGAAAGAATGATTCAAGGTTGAAGAAATCTTAAAACGTCATACTCGATAGTAGCCGTTTTGTAAATAGTGTGCTCAATTTGAATTTCGGTCAGACATATGCATCGAGTAAAGATAAACCACGAAAAAATGTGTCCAGCGAATAGCGTTGGGTAAGAAAGATGATATATTTGTGTCTCATGCAATAAACCCATTGTAACGCAAGAAGTTGGCGTTGTTATACGAGAGTTGAAATTTTTATACACCTCATCCACATTGTGTAAGTGCGTGGTATCAGGTAATTGTTACATACCATCGTCAGAAGTTATATGTAAGGGTTTTTCTTGCATGTAAGGCGAAGCATACGTGTGGGGGGCTGCATTCCCCCTTGAAAGGATGGTCGCTTGGGATTAAAAAAGTTTTCTGCTTTATATGAGAGGAGATTGCGTGTGTGTTTGGTCGAGTATCGCGTAGTAGGCCTACACATACATCTCCACATCCATCCAGATCTATATAGCACGTATTATAAACGTATAACGTGCGGGTAATACTCAGCTCAAAGGCTGGATATACACAAAATTTCACCTCACGGACGAAGAATCTTTTCAGCTGGTTTTATTAATGAGAAAAATATGTGATCTGGTCTTTGATCTCGTAATAAAAATTGTCCAGAATTCATCGAGCAAACCTGCCATGGTTGATGCAAAAAACGACTTTTAGGATCAGCTGTGAATGTGGTGCTTGCATCAATTGCTACTGCGGATATAGGATGTAGTGTAGTCCTACCTATATGGATTTTACAGTGGCAGAAAAGCCCGGATGAAAAGAAGGGGATTGATGGTGTGACGAGCGTTGAAAAAGATGTATGGAGCAGCAACAGCAGCAGTCTGTGCGCAGGCAACCCTCCAGCGTGAAGAAAGAAGGACACGGAAATGATTTTTAAATTTACTCACCGTTTTCTCCACGCTTGACCGTTTTCCGACGTAAAGACAGATATCTCCATCCTTCAACTTCCCCCTACAGTGTTATTATGCCGTTACACAGCGAGAAAAAAAAACTTTGGTAAAAAAAAAGCACTAGTCTCCAGTTTATTTTGTTTCACGGTGTGTACAACCTTAAACCCGTCCTGGGAGATGTGAATTTATTTTATAATGAGCCATTTGCCTATACAGAGCTCTGAAATATTGAGCTACTATTACGAGCCTGACATTTACTTCGGCTCTTGCTTCTGCTGCTGGATTGTGACACCGTATCTTGCATGACGGTCTGACACGAACTAATGGTATTAGGAAATTCGAGGAAATGTTTGATTTAAGTCGTGTACACCTCTCTCCGTGCAATTCCCGTGTGCACATACCCTTTCGTACTGAACTGCGAGTAAATGTCTGCCTGTAAATCTTCTCAAATTCGTCGAACATGATAGTGGAGTGCGAATAATGTTAATAGAAAGTCTAATTTTAACAGATATATTATTAACGCATGGTTACATCAATTTACAGACATGATGAAGAGATTGAGGGAGCAAGTGGCAGCCTCTCTTCCAGATTTGGGAAGTTCCGACGGCTTGTACGATATTCCCAAGATCCCCGAGGGAGCAAACACCACCTCAACTACAAAGGTGAGTCGCAAAAATAATCGCGGTGGATTGCTTTGCAAATCATTTTGTAAAATGCAGACTTACGTATTTGAGAATAGAGTATAAGTTCTCAGAAAGAATCAACAACTATTATAGCACAGAAAAAACATATACTGTCTGCTCATATAACCTATTAATTTCTTCAGAAGTAAATGGCAGTTTTCAGTATCCATTTGTGTCAGATACGGAATTTTTCTGGAATAATTTTGTTGACCACAAAAGCAATAATTATGTGTAGTTGTCATTGTTTTTTCACCCGAGCTCTTTTAACACTCGATCAATGACGCAGCAAATTTTCGTCGAACTGCATAAATACCCACATCTATTGTTCGCATTGATCTCTTGTAACTGATCACATTTCTTTTGTATATTTTTGAATCCATAGGTAATCAACGGCCACGTTGTAACCGTTAACGAAACCACGTACAGCGACGGCGACGAAAACAGCGGTACAGTTTTACGGGTCCGTGTTGTCGACATAAAACCGGTAAACGAGACAGAGAATCCTGACTCAGAAGATGTGACGACACCTGCCAACAATGAGCCGCCTTCTTCCTCATCTTCATCCCCGGACCGTAGCGTTGAATCCCTCGAAGATTTCTCCAAGAATGAAATTCCCGATCGGCTGGTCGCAATCTAGTAAGCTGACCAAGAAAGAATGAATGAGAAAATGTGTTTAATGGAACGAGGAAAATCATATGTAATGTGTATTTGATATATAGTTTAGTCTGTATTATACTTTATAGGTGTAGATTCGTTACATTCGCTTAATATCGGGTTTGTTAACATGTTATGAACCAAAAACGAATTAGGAATATATGTTATAAGTATGTTGTTATATGTATACATATTATTATACCTATAATGAAGCCGGTGCTTGGGGAGCATATCTCGCCGGCCTCTTCCTATATTGGTAGGTGAAATATATACTATATTTTATACAGCGTGTTTTGCGTGTTGTTTATTAAATTTATCGATTTATATACTTGGAACTGCTGACGAGTGCTGGTATTTTGTTTCAACTTGTCCCCCACATCCTTCTTCAATATTGTGAGTAGGTATAGGTATAATATTGCCGTCGGCGATGATGATTAATGGCTCTGGTGGAAAAAATTTCCTTCGAATAATGTTTCCGATGAATTTGGTTACTGGTCGGCGTAACATAAATTTTGCATAATTATGAGAAATACGATCACCGTAGTGTTGTTATGGCGCAATGGTTAAGTTCAGCAGGGATTTAATTGTAACGCAATTTGCACCGGAGGAATTTCCATCATTTCGTGGCAGACAAGAAGCGATGACAATCTTGTGGGCTTGCGAATAAAGAGTTTGTCGGTATATTCAACGGGTGTTGAATTTAGGATTTCGGATAAAGATGTCAACAACGAGTCAGCAATTTTCCACAACGGGAGTATTCCGCCAGATTAACTTTCAAATGTCCTGCCGACGCACTGCCTACCCTCAACATCCTATCCTTATGAAAATTTCCCAGACACAGCATGGATGATTTCCTCTTGTTGCTTGAAAATTATGTGTCATTGCAGTTCGTAAAAATACCAAACGCAGTTATTGTCAATTCGAAATCTAACCTTGATGGAAACAGTCATGAATATATGAATTTGCAAACACTGCGATCTGAATCTGTACGATTGAAAGATTGCGCCGTTTATACCAGGAACTCGACCCCGTACCATGATGTAAGTATATTATACATATACATGATGCTATTTTATACCATTATGCAATTCAACGTCTTGATAAACCGTAGCTTTCTCGTTTGCGCTATTTTCATTCATTCAAAAGACTTCGTCAGCCAGACGAGTTACGTCTAACTAGTTAAATCAATTTGTAGAGTGAATGTGAAAAGAAAAGAAAAAAAACAAACAACGCATACATATTACGTTACGCGCTTAATTGTATTTCAAATACGTCATTCGAATACTTTGTGAATCTTGACAATTCTCTCGACTGAAAGCTCAGCAACTCTAAGTTGATGCATATGCAAAGCGTAAAGTTAAACCGCTTCGGCGATATTTGTATTAAGGTGGGTAGAACTGATTATTGGTTTTTAGTAGATCCAACTGAAATTGAATGATCAAGATACAAAGCCTTTTGTTTAGCGAAACAAAAGAAATCTAATTTCATTCAGCTGGCGATCTTTGATACGCGAACTGAAGATGCGGGCAATCGAATAAATTTAAAAGAGACCACTTCTCCGAGTATTATTAATTACATTCTATATAACACTGTGCACTTGAAGTATCCACAGTTGATTGAAAATAAAATGACATCGATTCCAGGAATAACGATACATAATACAAATATTTCCGCGAAGAGTCTCTGCAATGGCATGGAAGCCAATCGATAATGGATTTCAACGTCGCAGTGTTACATCCCCGCTGTATCAATACTACGAATAAATCTCGTTAGGTCGTCGAATGTTTTTGCTGTCTTTGATGTAGAAATATTTGCTCAAAATACGCGGATATTTGAGTGCAGAGACATTAAGCCACGGTGAATACGGAAATTTGATGGCAATGTGATGTTTGCCTTTAATGTCACGTGACTGACAGAACGAGTAATTGAGTGCAATAAAGGTGCTTTTGAGGAATAAGTAAAGTGGGGCATGAATCAAGTTAATGAAATTATTTCTCCCTGTGCATTGTTCTTATTTTCCGTTCAGGTTGTCTCCAACGTAGAAAGTGATATTAGTTATCCCATCTAAATTAAATATTACGTTGCCAAATATAAACGCGAGTATAGTAAAAATGATGCGACCATAATTAACTTGAATTATGTATAATACATAATGGCATGCGCACCTGATCTACATTTCTGACACGAGCCAACTAGGTTTCAGATCAAGGCTAAAGCTTTTTGATTAGATTTATGATTATTCATTTTCGCCCCGGTGTTATTACTCGATTGAGTAATTCCTTCTTGATACGTTACACATTTTAATTACTAATGTGGGTTATAATGTAACATATGTTATATTTTTAAACAATAGTGTATAACTTATCGCGAATTTTGTATTCAAGCACATTGCGCGATTGTCGAAATAAAAAATTTCACCTTGCATAGCAGCAAAGCAAAACACGCCATGGTATTTTTGTTGCATTAGTTCCTATTCGCGGGGCATGGTTTCTAAGTATGAATGCAGGCCATATTTACACCGTATCGATTCGGTACGAGGAACCACGACGAGATAAACCAATCATATGGTAGATTCAAAGGAAATTCCCTACATTCTCTTTACTCCTTGAATTGTTTCGTTCTTGCGATTTTATATGCCAATAAACATTAGCCATAAGCTAAAATTGTGATGCCATGGAAAATGACGTTGTGGGAGCAAAGCCAGGTTATGATGCACGGAAAATCAGATGCAAAAAGATTCGAGAGAATCTGGTGACCTATGGAGTAATTTTCATTGGCGGCATCTCTTAGCGACGCGTGCGCCGTGCATGGAACGTACCATAATATAGGCACGTAAGTTGGTTAATACTTCGACGAGTTGTCTTTCGTCAAGAGAGAAACAAAGATGTGAATAAATACTTGCTACTATCGAATAGTCAATTTCGGACATCAGTCTGCACCCGTGAGTAACAAAAGCGAATAAATATAGCCTAGCATGGCCTCAGCATCTAGTACAAGTGCTCGAAGCCTGTTCGTTGATTCCAAAATGAGGTTAGCTGATCGAGTGCAAGTTAACGTCAATAACATAGCTTCGTTAGCGAGGCAAATACAACGAGGATCACGCAGTAGCGAGGTAAAGTTGGATAATTTCTTTAAGTACTGTCATGATATTATTACGCGCCAAGTATTGTGAATGTATACGTTATGAAAAATTTGTTGATATAGATTTTAATGCATTCTATGAAGAACTTTACTCCACAAGAACATACATTGGAGAATGCGGACACATATTTGAGAAAGGTTCTCCTCATGACTGCTCACTACGAATATCAACTAGATGCTATTGAGAAGAGTTGCATAAAGCTAGAAGAAGTCACTGAACAAGCACGTGCCATGCAAAGATGAAGTATTTCACCAAGGAATTCAAGCGTTCTTAATTTAGAACTCATTATAATCTATAGGTAGAGGGGATATTTCATCATTACAGCTATATAACTACTCTCTGGAGCAAATTCATAGCTCAATCTAGCTATAATGTTCACAAAAATGTGGCCACATTCTGAACTGGTCATTTGGATGTGGAATTACCAACTAAGTAATAAAAAAACTTGAGAATAAGACAAAAAATGTTTGGGAAACGTAATAATTTATGGAAATGTAAAATGAAATACTTTGATCTGAGATCTGGTTCCTGTAATGATGAGCTGTATTATGAATGTTGAATTTCAAGATATTGAACATACAATATATAATCGACTTATAATTATAATACTAATATATCAGAAAACAGTTTTAAAACCGAGCTCCAATATAATAGGTCAACGACCAAGAGGTGACTGGAGATCATTCTGCGAATTGTAGCCGTATCGTGTCAATATACAAGGTAGATTACATATAAGATGGCATTGCTGTAGCAAACGGGACACATTTAAAAGATAGCGCAAAGAATTGATAGAGCAGGAGAGAATTAAACGGAGAAACTTAAATATCCACTTTGTGAAGAGATATTTTCAAAAAACTTATTAAATGCCATTTTCAAGTCCCAATTGAGTAAAGTTAATTGTTCTATTTAATAAATCTATCATTGAAAAATTTGAAATTGAGGATTGAATATCAATAACGTCTTATAGCAAGTTTTCATGTTATATCGAGTATATTTTCATTTCATTACGTTAGCAGTTGACCATGCACTTAGGGAACTTTTATCAACTAATCTAGTCATTAGAACTACTATATTTTGCTACTTTCCTTTGATACCATAGACTATGTTTGATAGTTCACTTCATCTATAACGGCCAAATTCAGATTTAACCCTTATTGTTTATCAGCGCCATTTTGGTGACTTATTGAGTCAATATTTGCTGTTTTGTGGAGGACACATTTGTAGTTGAAACCCGGGCCCATATGATATTGTCACGGATATTGTCCTCCTTACTTTTATCTTCCTTATACGTGAAATTCAAAATGTCCCACGACCCGCAGCCATTTCGTGGCGAATCTATAAAGTTTTCGTGAACCAATCACAATTTTGAGTCGAGGAACCAATCGGAATAAAGATGTGCAGCATCAGCGCCACGCGGATAAAATTCGAGGCAAGATTCACAACGACCAGAGGTCTGCGCAACGCATTGTTTCCTTTCTCAACCGCCAGGTTCTCTATGCCGGTGTAGACAAAATTCCTCTTGCCTTCTCTTTTCCGGTCGCTCTGTAGTGCGTGTCAGGTAACGGAATTTATTGCGATTTTGAATCTGAGCTCATCTTTGTGTAAATCTGAACAATTTGATTGTTTAGCACCGAAATAACGTTCAATATTCCGTGCTGTGTTGTTATTTTCTAATATTTTCTTGAATTGCACTGTGCCATACGACAAATTACATCCTAACCTCGCTCGGAACTCGTTGTCAACAATACAATTCGTGGTGTTATTTGTAATTTTCGTTTGTTCTAGTCTTATTCGAATTAGAGATGTAATCTTGCTCATTTTCAACCGTAGACACAGATTGCCGATTGTCTCAGAAAAAAAATTCTGAAACGTTACAAATTTTCAATGCAATGCGTATTCCTTAACTTGTGTTTATTGTTTCAAAATGTTCGTAATTATTTTCTTATAGCTGCAGGATGAAGCAGATCGTCACCAACCAAACAGTCAAAATCCCTGAGGGATTGACTGTCTCCGTGAAGTCGCGGACAGTCACTGTCAAGGGACCACGAGGTGTCTTGAAACGATCTTTCAAACACTTGGCACTTGACATTCACGTAAGTATTACAGACAGTAATTTCATGTGCGATTTTTAAACAATCTTTGAATTCAGCTGTTATGAATAGTTGAATTCATCTGTTATGAATAGTTGAATTCATATATTTGCTATTATTTTTGATTAGTTGATGATGATTTGTGGATTCCCCTTCATTTAAATTGATAAATGATAAATCCATACTGATACTTATAATGAGCTATATCAAACGTAGATTAATGGTTACTTTCTTTGTTGACACATTATTGCTTTCCTGATATTTTAGATGGTAAACCCGAGGCTATTGAAAGTTGAGAAATGGTTTGGAACCAAAAAGGAGCTGGCTGCTGTGCGCACCGTCTGCTCGCACATTGAAAACTTGTTGAAGGGTGTGACTAAGGGGTACCAGTACAAAATGCGTGCAGTATATGCCCATTTCCCCATAAACTGCGTCACGACAGAAAACAACTCTGTAATTGAAATTCGTAATTTCCTTGGTGAGAAATTCATCCGACGAGTCAAGATGGCTAATGGTGTCACTGTAGCTAATTCGGCCAAACAAAAGGATGAACTAATTCTGGAAGGAAATTCTTTGGAAGATGTTTCCAGATCTGGTGAGTTAAAACTCATCACGAGATTTCAGCAATATTATTTACCCAAGTTTATAAAACTTACCTAATTTCTAACGTGATCATATTACTTTTCAGCTGCACTAATCCAGCAATCCACGACCGTGAAAAATAAGGATATCAGAAAATTCTTGGACGGTCTATATGTTTCTGAGAAAACCACAGTTGTACAAGATGCCGAATAAAAACTTTTGACGCACTGAATTCTCGTGTAATAATTAAAATTTATATGTGAAATAAAACTGATCGAAAAGCTTTTCAGAATCAGACATAAAGCGTTCACCCTTACTAGCACTTCGAATACTTGGCTATAATTGTAGAAGCATTAACTGAATGAACTGCTGATACTTTGTCAAAAATTAGTTACCAGTATATTATTAGGTTAAACAATACTGGTGAATTGCATGCTGTCAGAATTCTTGTGTCATCTTACAACCATCCTGTCAAAATTCCCCCACTTGAAATGTATTCTGCAAGTAACCTACTGTATTCTGTTTGTAAATGATTGACTCGTACCAAATTTTAGACTTCTAACTCCACTTCACTAGGAGTTATTGTCAAAATACGCGGTTTTCAGTTTTTCTAACGTTAACTCCGCTATTTTCACTTGGAAAATGATGAAAAAAAATTTCAGATTCAGTAGACATTTGAGCACATGTTGAGGATTTTTGTCCGATTTTTTGGTAATAAGCTCTACCTTAGAGGTACAATTTTGTATAAATGCATACAAATTATATGATATTGGGACCGGAGACTAGAGAAAAGAATAATTTATAAGAAAAATGTGTAATAAAATCTTGAATAATACACAAAATGATGTTATTATGAATTCCAAAAACGTAAACTGAAATTATTTGGACGTACGAGGCTTCATAATTTCTAACAAAGTCGTCTAACGGATCAAAGATTTCTTCTCACGCAAAACTTCCTCGTAGGACTGTAATAATTTTTTTATTCCTTCTTTTGTAGCAAAAGTGCGCTTGTCGTTTGAGTCTGTTTTCCAAAATTTGTAACCCTTTTTCAATTAAACTCAGGCCTTCTGTAAGTTACTTCCCGAATTTCTTTGCGGTGTACAACGTTTCTAAATTGACAAAATTGATTGTACCGAGCGCAGTTATTGAGAAACTCCATCATTGCAACCAATTGTGAAACTGAATGAAACTTGTATGGCAGTTATCACTAATTATCACGGATGGCAGTGTTATAGTTAATCCATAGGGAATTGATACGGAGGCACCTCAATAAACTGGATTTTTTCAAGACAATATGGGTAGTTCATGGGGAGAATTTATTCTTTTCGTACGCGCATACAGTAGAGTATGACAAAATAATAGAGTCGTATTTTTTCATTTTCGTAAAACACTAAAATTCGAAAATTTATAAGCAATTGAATTTTACTGTTTTTGATCCAATTTTGAATATACAGGATTGCTACTGTCTCTTAAATATCCTAAAATTCTGGATTCATCCCGGAAATTAAGAATTGCTCCTTAAGTCATGGAATATTTTAATTTATACTGGAAAAGTTGATGTAATACATTTTTGATTCAAAAACTCACCAAATTATCTTATTCTTACAAATTCATAAGAAAACGAAATTAAGGTTCTTGAATTTTTCAATTAATTGTCTCGGAAATTCTTCTGGTATAGTGCCGGAATTCTTGATTGGAGTACAATATGGATGTATTTTATAGTGGCTGACGTTATATATTACTCTTTTCAACCTGTATGTTGTATCTGCTTCAACCAATGGCTTAAACTTTGTCCGATGAAAAAAGAAAACATACGGCGAAATAGTTTTATCCCCAAACTACGTGAATAATGTTACAAAGGGTGATTCATTAATTAAAAATCCCTGGCAGCCAAACATAGATATCACGATAGTCATCGATTCAGCCATAGTCTTCTCATTCTAAAGAGTGACTGAGGATGTCACATTCAAATGTTACTGACGCCGTGCAATTTGGAGATTATTGCAAATAACGATCTATCAATTAACCGCTCTTTTTTACCCGAAATAAACATACGAAATAAAAATAATCCATCAAATTTGCCGATTGACTCTGAAGTAGTGAAGTGTATGATTTCCTTTTGTGAAGTACTTGCAAGTACTTACTAAGAATACTTTGAGTCCATCTGTCTTTGGACGGCAGGTATCAAATGTTCTATGCATAGGTACTTAATTAAGTATCCTTAGAAATAAAAAAATCAAGACCATAACTAATCTCAATACTATTTGTTCGTGTTATATAAACGTTGAATTATTGAACAGTCTGTGCACTTGCGGGAGTAATTACAGATTCAAAACAATTATCTTTCCATCGTTGGTACGTGGCTGGTTGGCGGGAATTCACAATAAAAAAAGCCTGCCGTGCGGAGGTTCTGCTTATTGTGAAGTGAACATTGGAATCTGGCGAGAACGGTAATTAGGACAGTGAATAACATATTTTTCATAACCGTGGAAGAGGACTCGAGAAGACTCGTTCTCGGGTCGGAATCTTCGCTCTGAAGCTGAGAGCGGCGTGTAAAGCGCGGTTGTGCTCTCCAAAATTAAGTCAGAAGAGCAGAATGTAGTAGCTATGTAGGTAAAGACTGAAGGGTTGCTGTACTCTCCAGTCTTTCGGTGAAAATGGAAAAAAATTAAATTCAACTTGCTGCGGCACTAGTCAAATTGGATTCCGTAAAACGAAATAGAAGAGAACTTGACGCTGGCGCCATGGTTGTACAGCAAAGACCTGCACTTCAAAAAATGTGTCGCATTCCACAAGAGCTCGAACTTGAGATCGTATAGTTTCCGTCAACTTTCTGGGTCTGCTCGGTGAGATTTCTTCATAAATCCACCGCCAATGCTGTACGATGCATCGAGAAAGAAAACCGTGCTATCGTTTTTATTAGTCATTTGATCAGTACATATTAGAATAAATCGATAATTATTTTTTTTGCTTCAAACTACCTAAAACTATAGTTCTACGTGAAAAAATAATCTCTGTGATGAATTTAGCTTTGTCCTGAAAGATTTAGAGGCACCGCAACGACCTTTGATGATTGTATAACTTGACTTCAAGCATTATGGTAAATAATTGTGTCATTCTTTATGGTAATTCAGTTAAGTATCTTGGAGTAGTAATTGATAATACTTTATCATGGGATAATCAGATGACGCATTTATGTAATCGTACTATGAAAACCTTGGCATAACTAGAATTGATAATGATACATTTAAAGGTCAATTACGTATTAAGTTGGCCACAACCCTGATTTTTTCAATATCTGGTTATTGCAATGTAGTTTTTACAAATATTACTGACAGGTTACAGCTGAAATTGTAAGCAAAGCTGAACGCATGTGTCAGGTTTATTTTTAATATATCGAGATTTGAACACGTCAGTGTATATTATCAGAGACTAGATTGGCTACAGTTGAACAGGAGAAGAGATTTTTTCATAGCCTGTTTGTTTCCAAAGAAATTTACATGAATTAAAATCTGCAATTACTTGGATCGCGGTTAGAGTTACTCTAGCAGTGGCACTGCATAGAGGAGACATCAGACAGGATTACGTAAAATTGCCAAATGAAATACAGCTACATACGACAAACATTCTCAGTGCATTGAATACGTGTCTGAATTTCGTAACCGCCCGAAACTACAACGTTGCACAGTCCGGATGAATTCCGTGCTGCTTGCTTTAATCACTTCCTTAATATTAAAATTGAATATTTATTGGTGATATTAAAAATGTATGTATAGTCTAATAGCTTGTAGGTGCATATACCCGGACAATCTCTTGAATCTTTAAAATCAACTGCGCATGCGCGACTGTTAACGGCTGTTCGAACAGGCTGGTCATCGCGAGTTTTCAGCTGACAAACTGTTTGTGGCGGCGATGTAGTTGATACGAATTTTCGAGATTAGAATCTGAAATAATCGAGGTGGTGACTCGGAAACTTGATTCTTCAAAGAACGTTGGGAATTTAACGCTTATGCTCTTTGAAAATTCAAACGTACATATTTTGTGTACGTTGGCCCGCCTGCATCGCAGACTAAAATATCGCTGCGGTAAGATTTCGCCGACCAATGAGATTGAATTATTTGGCGCATGCGCGGTTGATTTTCAAGTTTCAAGAAATTGTCACGGTACATAGACGATTGAAATTTTTTTGTTATCTTCAACGCCGGATTACCTACTAGGCTACCGAGGCTATAGCCTAGGGCGCCACGGTTTAGGGGGCGCCGTTGCATCGTTTTTTACCACGACGCTGAAGTTAGCCGCAGGTTTCAATCCCAAGTTGCGTTGTTTCTCAGGAGCTCGGAACTGTCTTCGACATATTGTCACGTTTATGCGAGTAATGATACTTCTTGACGTATGCTATAACGTGAGAATCATCGAAATTTATAGTTCGGGGACTTCAGGCCCCTATTCATCCCTGGATTTCGGCAACATGCGACTGAAACCTGGGGCTAACTTCAGCGTCTTCTTTCTCCTGAACCATAAAGTTTGAAAATTGTAATTTTTCGTAGACAATAAAATTTTCATTGAGAACGATGGTAGCAGAATGATAAAAAATGTGCTTGATGATAGTTCGTAGGCAGGCTGTACGAGCTAGTCAGTTTTATTTGCAGGAAAGTACGATTAGAATCACGATATCCTGTAGAATTCGTTTTATTGTAAATTGTGTCGTACTGGATCGAACAGCATTAGCAGATTATTCGGTATTGTCTTTTCAGTAGGTCGTGAATTGCCGAATGTGCGTATGCGGAATGGCTTTTAGAATTTCGGAAATTTTAGGTTCGATTATGAGTTTCGAATGCGTTGCGATTGCGTTTAGTGTTAGATTACGGAACTGTACGACTTGAATTACAATTACGACCACGTTTTGTTAGACTGAATTTGTGATGATGATAAAATGAGTATTACAGATTAGTAGTTAATAAGTTAAGATTAAGACAAGTGTCGTCAAATTCATTTCGTATTGTTCAAATTGGTTGCGTTAAAATTAAATTAATTTACGGTAATAGCAAGTACAATATTTGGTTGTCCGTGAAATAAAAATCTTACCGTCAGTAAATTCTCGTTAAAAGTGTTCTAGTATTATTTCTATTCTCCGATCTAAATAGATGATGGATTCATAACAATAACGTGATTCTGCAATATATTTAAATCGAGGCATATAAAAAAATAAAAAAGCAAAAACAATTTCGATATGGAAAAACTAAAAACTTCCAAAAACAATAGTAAATATTGAGATCCCATTATCGTGTCTTGCTCAAAAAACACATTTTGAATCATAGAATCAGTTTGAATTTTTTTAGATTTTAAAAAATGGTGTATTTGTAATTGGTTTTGCGCTTTTGAATAAATTTCACCAGGGGCTAGGAAAAATCAGGAAAAATTCCCGAGACCCTTTTTGGGTTGGTAAGAACATCATACTGAAAAATCTTCAGAATAGAGGTGAAATGTTCCATATATGTAATATATAAACTCATATATATAATAAATATGATTCATTACTTTGAACAAGAATATTTCACGTTTGATTCATGCAAATTCGTTATTTACGTAAAAGACAAAAGTCAGATGCGGAACCTGAAATCTTTGAAGTCAGACTCATTCTTCACGAAGGTTATTTCTTCATGTCAAACTATAATTTTAGGTAGTTTATAGTTGAAAAAATACAATCGATTTTTTGGTCCAGTCTGATACGCATACATTCAAACGTTTAATTAACATTTTTGTAAATATTTGTGGACGTTGTTCAACTCTTTTATATCTAAGTAATGTGGAGGTAAGTTGTTCATTTACCAAAGATCGTTAATACATTCATATTCTGCGGAACGCTAGTGTTTTATCGGTGTTTTTTTGTTACTGGCTAGACGGCTGACTCAAAACAAAGAATAACATAAAAAAATTAATCGTTCTGAAGTGGGATCCTGTATGCAAGGTTGCGATTAAGAGATGCCACGATATGTTTTAATATTGTATATTTTACTATTGCAGACACCTTTTAAACCTTTCTCGAATGAAATATAAATAATCCATATTTAATGACCCATAAGTTAGCCTTGAAAATCATGAGAAGGCCAAGCGTTCCGTATTCAATAGCACGCTATAGTTAGTCTTTACCGATCGTTAAAATGTCACTTATATTTACTTTTATCAAAGCCTATGACATTATATTGACATGATATCTTTGGACGAAGAAGAACGTCGCAAAATCCATGCGTCCAACCCTATTGTTACAAATTTTTTTTTACTATCCCGTCTCACTCCTGTTACTTCCACTACTTCTAGATCTACATCTCACATGTACATAAAATTATTTTTGTGGTCAAATCGGAGATTCGACATGAGATAGAGTTTTTGATTGACACCAAACTGTAGTCCACAGAAGTCCACATTTTTCTGACAGTGTATTTTTTTACAAATTTGCTCGATGTCTGCCACTTTAAGTTGACAGCTGAAAGTGTTTAGTTCTTTTGTCTTACGATATGTATGGACTGAAGTATTTCTCTGTATTGGCATAATGCATATTTTATGTATAATATATTCTCACGAGAATGACAAGGTTTGAGTTGAATATGACTAGATTCTACCATTTTTTTCAAATGTAAACATCCAGAAAAACGATTCGCACCCCAAATACGAAAATTATTTTACAATTTGATGTCCGGTGTTATTATTGTTCAAGGGTTAACGATTTTCCAATCCATTCAATTCCGGATTGAAACATTGCCACTGCGGATTTTCTATTCTGTAAGACCCTGAATGTCAATAAAATAATTTTTAAAGTGTCAAGAAACGTAGTGCGTACAAATTTCGAATATGACCGAGATGCCTCTAACACTCGTGTTTGATAGAGAAACTACGTTAGACCGAATCAGGATGACCTAAATAGTGCCTATTAAAGCATCGTCGTTGTACTTCTACAACGCAAAAAGCTGATTATCAAAAATAGGGAGATTAGGCTGACCGCTTCTCATTCAAGATTGTTTTATTTATTGCTGGTATGAAACACTTTGCATATTTCTCTCGTAAATTAAACCGGCGATCGTTAATCCTTCATCTCGACTAGGATAGGATCACGTAAGTATTTATGCGTCACGTGATTTGGTTAAAATACTCTGTCCTTAAATTCTAGTGCTGTTATTCTGTAATTGGAAAACAGTTTTTTCAACCGAACAGTCAACACATTTTTTTTTTTTTTTTCGTTATAACTCCCATATCTTTCTCGCAATACTCGAACGATTTTCCAAATTTTTTTCAAGATTCTAATCGGCAAAATGATTGCAGTTGGTGTATACTTTTTACGTGAAAATCCCGAGTCGCGAACCCCGCATCACCAGCATTGATTCTTCGGCTTTGCTCGGAAACTCGTCCCTCTGACATTCCCGTTTGAAAAGTAAACTATAAAGGTTTGTGCCTCTAACAGCCAAGTATTTGCCTTTCTCCTTGCGAAACCGTGCGACTTACCCAGTTGAAACATATCGACAGATCAATGTCGCAAGCTACAGATCCATATTTATACGTGTGCTCTTATTCTCCCTCAGGTCGTTGGCATCAATCATACTATGTCAGTTTCTCTCTAATCTCTACACATGCCGTTGGGCATTACACAATTAGAGTACAATTGTTTTACCGACGGAATAAATATTTGACATTCTAAAAGTATAAGTCAATTTGTGTTTCTTATCAGTGATGGTCGAAGAATTTCTTCAGCAGCGAAGATTGGTGTCGTTTCTTTCTTTAATGATCGGTAGGATACCACAGAGTTAACTCATTATATCGGCATGCGGAAAAAAAGTGTAATGATATCCTGCAGGACGTAGAAGTAGAAGTAGGGCGTCGCTGCTCTCTTTTCAATCTTGTAGATTAGAATACGCAAGGTTGAAATTTACGACAGTTGCCAGTAGAGTTTGAGAACTGAGAGAATGCATGTGGGAAGATTTACGCGTATGATTTACACTGCACTTGAGAGTGACTCACGAATCCGTTGGACTTCGACGCGTGTGTACCAGTTGTGCTATTTGTTTGTCATTTCATTATCTCCAGTCCTTGTGCCACGTGATTGATAAGTTTAATACCGATATAACGAAGCCCAGCTGTAACCGATCAATTATATTTCACTGCTCACTTGTATGGAAAAATCGTATGTCATCTGTAACAGTTATTTATCTCGATCATGTGTAAGATACAAGGTTGAATACAAACTCGCACAAGTGATATTCTTCGGTATTATGTATATTTCAACGTTTCCTCGGATTTCTGAGCGATAGATCTTGGTTGACGATGAACTGATGAAATTGTGCGAAATTATTCTAAGAAATTTGGAGGTATGAAAAATGGCATGCTGGCCTTGGAATGGAAGGTTGACATTGCGTTGAGTTGCTACTTGAGACTCGTCAGAAACCAAACGAAGAGGTTGGTTGGCCAATAATAAATACTTCATACCAATTCTATTAGTCGATGATTGAACACCTAAGATGCGGATATCTCTCAGAAAATACAGCAATTATAAGTAAAGGCTTAAATATTGAAGCTTCATTTCGAATCGCTTCACAGTGATCAAGAATTTAGAAAATTTGGTAAATGCTACTCTACGATCACTAATTTCACTCGAAAAACAATTTTCTGAAAATTCATCGGAACAATTTTATTATTCTCAAATCAGTATCGTTGAATATTTCATTTTGGAACATTGCACCCGTACAGATTACGACGAACAAATGGCAATATTGAATCGCTTACCGAAGAACAAGAAAATATGTTTCAGTGATCTTGTGAAAAATAGTCTTCTGAACAACGTAGCGTTGAATTGAACGATCGTACCAGATTTGAAACCATTTGGAATAAATTTGAAGCGAAGCATCGAGATCTAAGCTTCTGTTTACATCTCCATTACATTACTGGTTTTACGTATTTAAATATGTCTCCATAGCTTAAAATGCGAATACAATAATTTGAAAACTACTCAATGTACGTCACTCTCGTGACGAAATGAACAAAACTGATAGATCTTTGACCGACCAACCACCTCAAGTAATCCATTATTCATATTCCCGAGGATGGACTTAATCAGATCGGTACAAATTCCGGTGCTGATAAACGCAAAATGTCGATTAACTGTTGTGTCGTCGAGGCTCCCGCACCCCGTTATTGTCGACGCTCTCGGGTTTACCGTCTTGTATTGTTATCGCGATGCTACTTCCACAGCATGTCCGTACTGAGATCACTCCGCCGATGACCACCGGCCAGTAAACGTCGCTTGACAACGACACCGCGCTAAGATCATCTCCATCATAAAAGGGACCGACACATCGTAGACACCTGGATTATGGATGTGTTAGTGCACGAGGCGTCCAGAGTGCCGAATTCGTACAAAGAAGTCGAAACAAGACCGAGTGCAGAACACGGTGCAATGGATTTACAGAGCAACGATCAACCCCCCGAAGCCACTCGGATTCCCCAAAGACAACCCGTCGACATAATATTCGAGGATATTTCTTACACCGTATCTCTCGGCTTCGGTAAAGGTGGGTGTAAAGCTCTTCTTTCCTTGACTTTTCTTTGACTTGTAATCATTTGTAATCGCTGTACAGCGATTTTCGCGGTATGTATACAGTAACCGGGAACAGAAATAACCAGTCGACACTTACTCATCAAATATGTACACCTGCAGAATATATAGCTACGACTTCTTCGTTTATAAAGTCTTTGTGTCTCTGCCATTTTTCATCCACTATATATATAAAAACCTCATTTTTACCCCAAAAACACAAAACTCTTGTTTCTACGCGGTAATAATTTTCAACGCAAGCTCAGCGCTGTGTATTGACAGAAAAGAAGTACCGTAATATTGAACAGCATTAATATAGTATATTTTGTGACAAGGAGGCAAACTCGGTTTTTCCGGGTCGAGCGTAAGTTTGCAATATGAGTCGTAGGTTATTGCCACATTACAATAGAGCAGTAAAATATTACTAATGCGCAAGGCGAAAAACGATTCTTTAAATAACAAGAGTATGTTGCTCGTTGTTTTTTTTTTTTTACGAAGCACGAAATTGAGGTTAGGGTCACGTAATGTTAGAATTGTTTGCGACAGCGCATGCGCGCAGTATAGAAAAGACCACTTTTACCTCCTAGGACATAAAAACGACGTTTTTCCATACGTGTTGACCAAGGACGTGTTGTATAAAAGTCTTTTCTCGGCACATTTTGACGCATGTGTTGTACCCGGATACCGGTTTCAAAGGCATTAATTCATAGTTACGTCATTCGGTTTAACTTCACAAACGCGGGCGTGAAAACCGCAATTGTTCCATGTGGCAGCTATTATACACCGGTTCTTTTGTATGGTGTGAAACGTGAAGAGCGTCTAATCTATCGAGCCGGAATCTTATGCGATATGTGAAAATTGATACACCCAGAGTTACGCAACAAATGTGGGAAAATGAAACTGAACATTTAACGCGGGGTTCTTGATATGTCAGGTGTTAGAATTAATTCGCAGAGTTTGTTTTTCCCCGTAAACAGGTTTGTAAAACGCTAACAATTAATTCCAACACCTAATGCTGCAGAGTTATGGCCGTACTATGACATAATCTCGTTTCTTTGGGCAGAACAATGGAATTAATCTCTCGATGTTGCCTAGCATCTTTCATCCCAAAACAGTCGAAGAATGTTTAACCCTTGCTTGTTTTATTTTGTAAAAAAAATTGTTACAGCAATTATCGAGGTTGTTCCAAGATCACTGATCATGCACTCATTGTTAGATTCCGACGTTTAGACACACAAATGCAAATGAGCAAGTAAAATGCAGATGGCATCGAATGACTAATCCCTATCGAAGTGATAGAAAACCACCTTTGTACGTTGCTCAATGTCCATGCGGATAAGATTGTATCAACTTAAGTCTTATCTGAACAATTTTATAACACAAGTACAGAGAGGAGAGTGCAACGTTCCCAGCTGCACAGAACAAATATATATCACATCTGCACTTTGACAATGCAGGCATTGTTTTAATCCCCGGTTGTTTGGAACTTGACGTTACGCACTTGCAATGTTCTGGCATTCAGATTTGTTTTTTTAACAGCAATTGACACAATGATGAAAACATGAGAATAGTATTTTTACTTTTATTTTAAACCGAATAAGTATTTTTTTTTACACCAACGGACTCGTTTTTAAAACGACACGTGAATCTCTTTGTGCATTTCGCTATCAACTAAGCCCATTAAACATTATACCTACAACGTTTCAAAGTCCGATTCGTTATTTTATACAATAACTCAACGTCGAAGGCATGAAAGCACAAGGTCTGTCACTACAAGCGAAAACATTCGTGATTAATCTGTTGACCGTGTTATATGTGCTATACATACATACATTCAAATGTGAATACACAATTGAGTGGGTAAACAAAAGTGGAGTGGGGAAAAAACAAATAAACACATGTGACGAATAAATAGCGAAAACTGAAGAGAAATGAATAATAACGATGTACCGCGACTTTTTCACGCTACTTCATAATTAATTATAAGCACCTCAAATTAATAATCATTTCATTATTTTACACGTGTTTCGCTGCCGGAAGACAGCCGTCATATATATATATATATATATATATATATATATATATATATATATATATATATATGTATCGGAATGCTCGTATTGCGGTGTATCATCATGACCGATGGGAGTTGTAAAATACTGAAAGTGTGGTACAAGTAGATTGTGACGATGATGTAACGCTTATTGTTGGTTGGCAAACTTCCTTGGTTCTTGTTCGGGATATCACAATCTTTGAAGACAAGAAATAAACTAATGTGTACACGCGCGTATTGACGCTGTATATTTCGGTTCAGTTTAGTTTGTAAACTTGATACTGGATCAGAAGTCCATTTACCTCGAAACCTTTTTTGGAAAAAGTTGTGCGCACTTCATGGCTATACAAACTTAACTGTTTATCAGTAGCGCTCTAATTAGTATGATTATTGTTATTATTACAATTATTATTATAATGCTTTAAAAGATAATTATATTTATTTCCAATTTTGTACTCACGAATGATATGCTTCGTTGAAAAATAGCGAGTTAAAAGAGGTCCGGTTTTGAGGCCTCGGTATGTCTATGCTTCACGAAATGGAACTCTGCAATCTCAATGACTTCTGCCCTTGGCAGTAGAAAAGGTCCGTGACCCGCCCACGCGCGAGATAGTCATCGATCTTGCAGTTATGCCGCTGCTAACTAATGCCGAAGAAGTTACAGCGTAGAGTTGCAACAAAGTTGCAACATCGAAGCAATCTTGCAGAGTGATATTAAACTTTGAAGGAAAAACTTCGGTGATATAATAATTTCTTATGTACGCGGACTAATGAAAAATCATAGCAGATGTAGAGAGATCGAGCTTGATTGAAATGTTTGTATAAACACGATTCTCAACCGAGGTTATAAATTATCATCGGTTTTCGCGACCTTTTCTCGACAATCAAGATTTTTTGTCACTTGCAAATTTGCATCGCGTAGTTTCCAAATTTCACTACCATCATTGTTTGTCGTCGGTATCAAGCTTGAAATGTCCAATTTCGGTAACCAACTAATTAACACCTATCTTCATGCATTAATTAGTATTTCAAAAGATAGCTCCAGATTCGGTTAATTACTTGACACGTAGTATACAGCTGCAGTGATCGATTATAAATAAAATCACATACGGCTGCATGTGCAGTTGATAATTTTAATTAAAAGTTAACGCAGCGCTAATTGTGTACAACAATTTTACCGATATCGTTAATTGAAAAAAATCGAAAAAAGCCCTAAAACGAATCACCCTGATATATATATATATATAAATGAAATAATCATATCGCTGAAAAGGTTGAATTTACGGACATGGCTCAATGAACTTTATTGTAGAGGATCATATTTTCTATGAGAACCCACTTGGAAAATATCGCAATATCAAAATTCGCGAAATGATACCACTAATGATGGGAAAAACATTTTTTTCAATGTTAATTAAATGGGAAATCTTCAATTTCGATTCGCGACCTCTAAATATTTTTTGACAACGCCCCCCTTTCACGAAACTTTGTTTTTGGGTACCCACTAAAGGATTTTGGGCATGAAGGGTAAAAAAAAGCCCTAAAACGAATCACCCTAATATATATATATATATTTTTTTTTTATCCTCTGCCTCTGATTTTGACAGGTGTAAAGGAAATCTTGCACAGAGTTAACGGACGGTTGCCCGCCGGAGAGTTGATCGCGATCATGGGACCATCCGGTGCGGGGAAATCGACTCTTCTCGACGTCCTTTCCGGGTATCGCATCACCGGGGTCGAAGGTACGGTTTTCGTCAACGGGCGAGTTCGCAACATGAACGTCTTTCACAGGTAGTTAAAGTGAAAAATAATTGTAGAAGATATTAGAAAAGTAAACTTGCTGCGTTTCGAGCTAGGTTTTATACAAGTACGCAGTGCTGAAGGATTTTTCCGTTGAGTTATTAAACCTCCATGGAATTCAATATGAATATATGAATGTAGAAAAATGTAAAATTGTAAACTGGTTTCTTCAATGCCAAGCTTCTATAATGCAAAATTTGTTTCGGTGGTCGCGGTTTTCACTTCCTCGCAACAGCTTTTATGACGAGTTTGTACTTGGTTAAAGGTCACAAGGACGTCCTGACCTTTCAACTAAATTAGTTCACACGAAGAATGATGGAAAAATCACTCTTATTAGAAAGTATCGATTATCAACGAGTCAAGTCAATCACGTCAAGGTTGCATAAAGTCATATCTACCTACCACGTGATTTCATTTCACTGAGTGTACATGGCTCGACAGAATGACCCATTTCTATTGCAGGCAGGTAATACTCGAAATCGTATATTTTCGTTTGACAGGTCGAGTGCATACATAACGCAAGACGACAGACTCCAGCCTCTCTTGACGGTTATTGAGAATATCAGGATAGCAGCGAATTTGAAGATCAGCACGAACACGCCGATATACGCGAAGGAGGCTATCGTAAGTGATTGAGGCGTAAATATCTGTGATCTCAATTCAACGATATGGCATGTAAATAAGATAAGCCTAGCCACGGATCTATCCATGAGAATTGTCGTAGCATGATGACGTCATCGTACATCGCATTCTGGGTCATTTCAGAAGTTCCTTTTGACCATCAATCATGACTTTCTCCGGATAACTTTTTATTGATTTTTTACTCTTTTATTGTCAACGACTTTGTACAGTTTCATAATAACGTATTGCATCTAAATACTGTGTCCGTAGATAACCCCAGACGTACGCACATCCGTAGCAAGTGAAAAATTTTGTCAACAAAAGTTGCATAATGGTATAATGCAGAGTTATCTTTGTGCGAGAACGTCGCTTAACAGCTGAGGTATGGTTGTGTCAATCACATTGATAAACATCCCTGCCATGCTAACGTCGATTGCTATGACTGAACTATAGCTGTAGTACCAGCCTGCACCATACACAAAGGTGTATAAAGTTCAATCGTTTCTGCCACGCATAATTGCGGGTTGGAAAAAGCACTTACGATATCACTGCGCTAGTAGTTCAACTATTCCATTGCATGCAATTATGTCCAATTAACCCTTGACTGTAGAGGAGGGATCGGCTGATAGCTTTTTACTACCTGCACGTAGTCGTGACTTCTTATTGCATTTGCATCAACAAGATGCAAGATGATTTTGCAACTTAACAGTTTTGGATTAAATGGAATGCATTTATATTCCAATAAGGTTCGCGTAGAAAATATAATGCGGGGTTACGAATTGGTTCAAAGTACCTTATGTCAAAATCGACGATTATCTGCGTGAGAAATTATAGATATTTTCGCCGACGGTAATCTGTTCGGTAATGGTATAGTAATATCGTTAGCTCTCATTCGATAGAACTTTGTGTAATTACTCTGATCGCGCAATGTTATTGCGAAGTTCGAGGCACGCAACTAAGTTTGAAATGCCATTTTGCGCACCTGATTGTGATCGATGAGAACTCCGCGGGGCCTCAAGGTTGTCAACTTCTCGTCCTATCGTTAACTGCTTTTGGGTCAGGTGTTTTTCACCGTTCTTTTCCTCGACGCTGTTTTTGCAAACTCAAAGGTCACTTTGCCATTAGTGATGCGCAGTAAACGAACCAGAAGGAAAGCGGTTTATTCGTATAGCGGATAATCATATTTGATGGATTTCAGATCGAGGAAATATTGACTAAACTTGGCTTGTACACACACATGCATACGAGGGCTGGAAGACTCAGCGGTGGTCAGAAAAAGAGACTTTCCATTGCCTTGGAGTTGGTCAACAACCCTCTCGTCATGTTCCTGGATGAGCCTACGACGTGAGTTCTTTTTTCTGTAACGAACTTTGGTTCATGGTATAATGCGAAAACAAGGTTTTATTCTTGGATCTGCTGTTCTCTTTTTTTTAACCTTTTTCCTTTTCTGTAGCGGGTTGGACAGCTCGTCTTGTACACAAGTCGTGAAGTTGCTACAGCTCTTGGCGCGACAAGGACGAACGATAGTTTGTACCATTCATCAGCCGAGTGCTTCACTTTTTCAACTATTTGATCAGGTGACCGACCTTGTCAATCATTCGAATGCCTTTCATTTAGTTTTTCGTTTCATGCGAGGTTGCCGAACCATTAACTTGTGAATTCCAGGATTAATTGAAAAATACAATGTAAAGTATGCAGTCATGAATAATTTTTTGTGGTTATAACCGGTTTTAATTTTTGGGAATCTGATTCATGCCACAGGTATATGTTCTGGCCAGAGGAGAGTGCTTGTACCAAGGTGCAGCGAGTCTGATGGTACCTTTCCTAGAAAGCGTCAAGCTACCATGCCCAGTTTATCACAACCCGGCTGATTATGGTACAACTTTTCATTCAATCAAAATTAAATTACGTCTTGATATACAGGATGTTTATTCATCGATTTAAAAGTCATGATTAGAACAAATTTAGATACAAGGTTTGTGCTAAGAAACCAGTTTCATGGCTGAGATGTTGAAATATTAACGTAAAGGTTATTGTAATGGGTTAACTTCGGGAGACTGGCTTACCGAAAATTTATTCCGTTCGTTTATTTTATTACGAAATAGTCAATTATTATATTTGTAATGTACCAAGATCTCTTGAGGAATGCAAAAGTAGAGAATACTGGGATTGTAAACAAAACCTTAAATGTCGATGCTTTACTTCGCTCGACTACAAAATCGTGAAAGTCAAGTAGATTCGGTCAATTTGTTTCGGTGATTTTGTTGAAAATGGTCCTCTGAATAAAATGTGCCATCGTTGAGTAAGATTTGCGAATTTTCTAGACTTTTTTTTTACCACTTTGGAGCGATTTTTTGGAAGCTAAGCTCTTACTTGTAATACCTGTTTTATCTATTTTTGTAGCTTCTGAATATGATAATTATGCTTAAAAATACTCAACGTACGTAATGTTATCTCATAATGAAATGAAGAAGCATAGATTTCTTGCCGACCATCAGCCTGAAATTCAATTTCTCATTCAGAGTCGTTACCATGATGTTTCGCATTTTGTCACAGTGATTGAATTGGCCTGTGCGGAATACGGCCAGGATAAGATCGACGCTTTGGTTTGGGCAACGCAGAACGGCAAGAGTCTCCAGTGGTTCACAAATCCAGATGCTACGTTAGACACAGCGGCATTACGAGGTAGAATCATCACGGCTTTCATGCGATTGAACTGTTTTCCGCACGGATATTCCGTGGTGTTCTACTCACGTCGAAATTTCACCATTCCGTCTCATGTTTCAGCCAAACATCCACTGAAAAATTCTGGAATTTATGAAAAAAAGTCGCGACAAGAAACGTCGCAATATAATCAAATAAAAGTCCTCCTGCAGAGAGGATACTTGAAAACTAAAAGAGACACTGTGAGTTGTAAAACGAATACCAAACCATCGCGTACTTTTTGTGGTCCGGTATTCACGCTATTTTTTACACACTATGAAAATTTAACTTTCAGACTCTGACCCACCTCCGCATAGCTGTGAACATCTTTACCGGCGTAATGCTGGGAACTCTGTTCATTCGTGCTGGCAACGAAGGTTCCAGAGTTTTGGATAACTATAATTTACTATTTGCTATTCTCATGCACCACATGATGACCACCATGATGTTGACCATTCTTACATGTGAGTGATAAGTAATAAGAAGACCGACCGTTTTTTTTTCCATTTGGTAAGACTCGATACCATTCTAAGGCACTTTTTATTTACTGAAATGGTGACATACTTGTCTTAACAGATTTCGAAGTAGGATTTGGTTTGATTCGATGAAAATTTCATGTTAAAATAAAACGTCTTCTAGTCCCAAACGAGATGAACATCCTGAAGAAAGAGCACTTCAATCGATGGTACAGTTTGAGGTCTTACTACATATCTGTAACCCTGGTGGATATTCCGGTCTCCGTATTCTGCTGCCTGCTGTTCTCGGTCATTGTCTATTTGATGTCAGCACAACCTCTAGAAATAAGCAGGTTTTCAATGTTCGTTGCAATCAGTTTGCTGGTTGCGTTTGTCGCGCAGAGTTTCGGGCTCATGATCGGAGCCGTTTTTGGAGTTGTGGTGAGTCATCTACTGCTGTCAACTAGTTATACATAAAAATTGTGCGTATTACCTTCGACGTGCGAAAACTATCCAAATTCAAAGGTACCGGTATTACACAATCGATTGTTTTGCAGAATGGCACCTTCATGGGCCCAACGCTCTCTGTACCGATGATGATGTTTGCCGGGTTTGGCGTCACTCTTCGCGATCTACCCGCTTACCTAAAATGGGGTAGCTACATCAGTTATCTGCGATATGGACTTGAAGGGTAAGTTGATTAAATATCCACAGACTTCCCACTGTAAAGGTGATACGGCTTGTGATGACCATGTTGGTTCCAGCGTTCAATGCTCTTCAATTCTGGTTTCAGATTCAGATCGCACCTTGGCAACAAAGGTGGCACAACTCAAAAATTGGCATTTTTCAGTAGAAGCAAATAAGTACGAGTGAAATATGTGCATGTTTACGAAACTTACCTTGTTGTTCTATAAAGTAAATCGTTTATGGTGATAAGTTTTTTCGCACCTTTTTGAATTGTTTGGAAAAAGTTCGGATTCATTCGTTTTCACTGAGTGCCCTTACGTGGCAGGAACGAACAGTCCTTTTGAGATGTGTCACTTTTGTTGAATAATGAGCGGTAATTATTCAACTGCAAAAATGTCTCAGCTTATAGATTCGAAATTTTCAAGTCGAAATATAGCCTGAATTTAAAAATGCCAATTTTTGAGTAGTGTCACCTTTGTCGCCTAGGTGCAAGATCCTTAGTTGAATTAAACGATATACAATGTGTTTTTATGGGTACGCAACGGGAGACCCCTAACTATAGGCAATTCCGGATACAAGTCCACTCTGAGCATCTTTGAGTTTCGCATTAACCGCGTGATAACAAATGGAAAACGGACTTGCTCAGAGAATCCGCGAGAATGCACGGCATTATGATATGTTTAACATCCTCACTTCGATATGATATTGCAGCGTAAAAATACCTACAAAGGTAAATGAAGAGTATAGTTTTACCGACTGTTTTGTTTCGCATGATGCGCCACACTTACGGTAGAGTGAAGCACTTTCACATAGTTTGCAGTCCGACTCATTCAGCTAGACTCGGCGATATCGAACCACTTCAGCTTTCTTTTGTGGGAGCTACGAGTAGGACAATTTTGATTCCATCTTGCTCACAGTGCGGATCAAAAACCACCGCGGTCTCGAAAGATGGAAAAATTTTATTTTATTTTACAGATACGTCAGTGCTATCTACGGACTGGAGAGGAAAACACTGGCATGTGGCTTCGACGAGGTGTACTGTCACTTCAAATATCCGAGAAAGTTCCTAATGGAAATAGCCATGGATGGGGATCAGTTTTGGTTCGATATTTGTGCCTTGGGTGTGATTTTACTCTTTACGCGTCTTTCAGCCCTTCTTCTCCTCAGATGGAAGCTGATGGCATCTCGGTAGATGTTTATTTTAACTTTTGCGGTGACTGTTCGTCACGCAACAGTCAATTGTTAAGATAAGAATATCAGATATTTATTGTGTGGGTGTATATTATGTGTTGCGTGTATCGGCAAGTCGCAATTGACCTTAGGAATATATCGAAAAAAACGAACAGCATTTTGTTAAATCTTGTAATCGTTTTTAACCCCAACCATACGATTGGGTTTAATACTGTCCGCGGACCGCATTAAATTGTTGCACGATGTATTCTCGGGTCTTCAAAGATAATCTCAACGAATTTCTCAAATTCAAGTTGTTCAATTGACCGGAACACGACTACTATCCGGCTTTTTTCGTTACATCTTATACATTAGACGTTAAACCGCACTTATGGCAACCATGTCAGGGCATGAAAGTAAGTATATCTATAAAAAAAACTAAGATAACGTATCAATGCAATTTCTTTTAGTGTATAACATTGTAGATATAATAGTAGAAGGTACTGAGCAAGCAGGACTGCAATTTATCTGTGAGCTGCGCCCTAAAGACTAAGCAGCCGTTAATGTTTGTCTTGCTCAATTCCGATTACCGCTTTTCTATCACCTTGTAGAAATGTGAAACTTTACGACGTATTCACAATTTTACCGAAGGAGATACATTATGATATTACGACAACGTGAGATATTGTTATTTAATTTTTAAAAATTATTCTACGATGGACTTCCAAAGATTCCTTGCGCTGCTGTGTCAGGAACCAGATAGTTATTCTTCATAAATATTCTCAGTTATAGTCACGATTCAAAATTACTCAATCAGTAAAGCAAAATTTCTTCAAAATTCAACTGACATGGCTTCTTGAAAGGTACGAGACAAAGGCGATGGATTTTCCCTGGCCATTTAGTATTTCAGAGCGTTTTATTCATGAATTTTTGGAAGCCCATGTGTCATTTGATTCGAAATATTATATATTTTTATAATAGATACTTTTATACCCTAATGCGATTTGAATTACAGGTCGTATATTTAGGCAAGTTAATTTTACTCATATACATGTATAATAAATGTATGTATATATATACATATGTGTATATCTACGATAGTTAATAACTGATGAAAGAATTTCAATTTGAATAATAATACGATATTAATTTTTCGTATGCTCTGCACTAATTTCCTACATCATTCACACATGGTTATCTTTCATCTATAGGTCTCTCTGGTCGGAGATTCGTCTCTCGTTTTCTCTTTCCTTGCAACTTGCGGAAACAGGTTTAACAGCTACCGAGAGAATTCCTTCAAGATTAAAAAAATAACCTCCGCAAGCTTTCTCACTTTCTGCATTGTATGCGGAGAAATTCTGCGGGCAGAGGTATTAAAGGATATGACACGATTGTCGCCCAAGTCATTAGAGAATATTTTCTTAGCCAAACATATCGCGTCCTGCGATAACTATAGGTTAATAAACACATTCACTCATACGATTGGTTTCCATTAATATTCAATGACTGTTGGATAAGCGTTACTAATGTTATTATCACATATTTGCTCACATTAGACATGAACTGACTAACGGGCTTGAACGATTGTTGAATGAGTTACCCAATACAATCACTTTCAATCAGGATTAACACCAAATATTGCGATCCTCACACTTGTTAAAGTATTTGCGTAAGCGTACAGAAACCCGTTTACTGTATATTTACTTTCATTTATGATACAGTAATTGTCTCTCTGATTCATCTGACACAGAAATTTGGTAGGGAGTCTGTGCAGACCATTGACCGCGATATTAGTCTCTGGTATTCATTATAATATTCTGCAAAAATTCCGGACCTAAGAATTGAACTCGACTTTGTCTCAAAAATAAAATATGCTTTGAATATAAATATTAACCGACAAAGAGCTGTTATTCAGAGTAATAGTGGTGATGGTTCGACCTTTCAAAATGAACCGTACTACGCGGACAGATTTGATATAGATTCGTAACGGTTGTAGGAATAAATAATTACGTGGCTCATCACATATTACAAATCCAAAGATGATTTACTTTTACAAGTATTACGAAAATATTTTAAATTGCCTTGACCGATTTATGAACTCTCAATTGCACGTGGATCCAAAATCAACGCGTAGTATGAGAACGTCAATATAACCATTAGGTAATGTTATGCAAATTCACATTTCTATTCCTTTACTTTGACCATTTTCACATCTTGAAATTTAGCTCCGGGTATCGCCATGGGTGCTGTGCCTCAAGAAGTTTCTTTCAGTCTTTCTTACGTCGAGGTTCAAACTGCCTCGAAGCAAAGACCTGAAAGTTTATGAGAATCTTTTTGAACCACAGGATACTTCATTTTTATTAACTGTATTTTACTCTTCATTTCAATTAGCGTTCTATTGTCGTTGTGTCAACTTTTACCTACGGTATATGAACTTCGTGTGCGATGAAATGATTGGAGTATAACACGCGAAGTGGCTCAAATTTAGTTCACGCAGAAAAAAAAAAGAAAAAAAAAAAAAAAATTCCCACACGGGTGAAAACTCGCTTTGGATTTAACAAGGTTGATTCACCATCGATCAATGTCAAGACCGACAAAACCAGTTTAGATTTTCAAGTTTCAATGTCTTGGTCGTGATTTGAACCATACTTTCGTTCAGTAAATTTACATCTGACGATAAAAAAATTTCTTCCGTGTTTTTTTTTTTTTCTTTTGGAACTCTTAAAGACTTTTTTGTTTACCATTCAGAAAAAAATGGGCCGATAATAATATGAAAACAATTATAAGATGGCTAATGTGACTCGTGTTCGGGAAGTTCTATACATTTCTGTACTATGACAAAATCTATTTTTATCAATTACGTAATCACACGCGTGATGAATTAATAACTGTAAGGAACGTTTGTGGAAAGCGTTTGGCTTTTTCCGTCAGAGTCTGACACTTGACATTAAGTAACATTTCTAACGGCGTAGTCGGCTGTAATTGATAATGCACTGAAAACTTTGCTCATCGGTGTAACAAAATTGAGTCAATAGAAGCTGTATTTTTATTCTTGCACTGGTACGGAAAATTACAACTAACATGAATATGTTTCAAAATATATGTTAAATCCGATGACATTTTTTTTCAGATCAAATTCAAAACTAACATTCAATCCAGTCATAAATATTGTCATTCTAGGTAAAAATAAAAATACAATAGTAAGACCCTTGCTGTAACTAAAGTTGAAGAATAAAAAAAAATTATTTCAAATAGAAAAAAAAAAATCTTATAATGATAATAAATTTACTTTAAATTATTTTACCCTGTATCAACTTTTTTTCATCCACAATCAAGCCATAATCATCATTTTACTTTATCACCGAGTTTCAAAATCGTACTTTTTTGCTTTCCACTCTCTTAAATACGCGTTTTCTGCAAGAATCGAGTGATGCTTTCGCAGGAATAAAGACGCTCTACTTTTACTGAAAAAACTTAATCCAGTACACGCAACAGTTTTGCGTCGAGTGTTCATTGACCTATATAACACGACATGCACTCTCTATCTACACCGTGGATGCCAGAGTTCTCTTTTTTCACCTTCAGAGGCTCATGGCATTCTCTCGATACCGAGTAGCGGTACGTTATTTTCAAGTTCCTTCCAGACGTCTCTGAAGAGTTCACAATAGCGCACAATGTTCCGAGACTCTACCGAGGAAGTACCTCGAAATGTCTATCGTTAAGAATCGTTTTAAAATCGTGTGACTAATTCCTCGGTGTTACATCTCTCGTGTAATTAATATTTCACGTTAGTGAAAACGAACGGTTATCATCAATGAAAATTTCAATTAAATAAACACGATTGACATCGCACCAGGTAATCACACCTATCTTCTTTTTTTCTTTTGCTGGATGATTGTGATTGTAAATAAGACCGGGACCAGCCTCTTGGGACTGAACGGTACATGCTTTAAGCCCGTGTTTTGTGTGCCGATTTTCCCAACCAATTGCCGGTGGTCATTGACGTGTTCGATCTAGAACGACCAGGATCGAAATAACGGCACTTTGTAATATGAGCGAGTAATTAACTCGCGTCCTTCTTCTCGGTTAACGGCAGTTCGTGGGCGTGTTCCCACATAACAAAGTGTGTATGTGCAAAAAGTCTGCTTCACTAGCCGCAATTGTCGTTGCGTTTTTACCGAAAATTATTGCGAAACAATTTTTCTCCAGCAAAATTGTATCGATATTTTTATTTGTTATTCTCTGATGCTCGGCAAGACTTGCTTGCGTTCAGCAAATATTTTGGTGAAAACTTTGGCTTAGAATGATTTGTTCGATTTTTGATGGCAATTGAGGACACACCTTGTTCCACACTGATAAGAGAAATTTTTAGTTTCGGTTACAGCGCAGTCCTTACCACAATCGAAAAATATAGTCCTAGGTAGAAAATGAAAATTAGTTTTATAGCTGTTACCTAAAAGTCTAGTATATGTTACTATTCTTTCTCATTACGATCACTGTTACTAGATTTTCCCTCGACTGTTGCGAAAATTCAATGCTTGTGCAACAATGAATTGACGTTGAAGCCTTATTTAACTTAAAAGGTAGAGTAAACCGAACAAACTGATTTTGCGTTGTCATTGCCAAAAAAGGATCGACGATAGCGCAAAATGGTTGGGCGTACCTCGTTTTTCATAATTACAACAATATTCAAACAATTTTTTAAACGATACTTGTTTTATGAATTTTTCTAGTTACTGTAACAAATGAATTTTGTTCAGTGCAGTATTGCTGGCAATGCTTTGCAACCGTTGTTGTTCTTTTGCTGCCGATTTTCCGCGGATATTTGTTATCTGGGTTCCTTTCCTTGATCTTTCGAGGGTAACATATCGCCTCGATCTTGACTCGTGACTGGTGTTCTTTCAATACATCCCAAGTATGTAGCTTGACGAAACATCGCCGTATTCTGCGTAGAAAAAGAGCAAATAATTACAGAAATTTTTGCTGAATGTGCCGAAGATAAAACGAGGCGGATTTTTGATGATCCTGTCACGCTTTACTTTTCACTGATATACGAAGTTCAAGTTCATCCTGATTGTATTTATATTTATGCCGATCAAAGTTCAAACAGTTCAGGCTACGGTGAGACTGTCGGTAGCAGACAAACAAAATAACAAAAATAATTTAATAAGCATGTTATAGGTGCGTCAATATCGGGATTTTCCTATAATACGACGCGGCTGAAATGTGGGGCAACACTTAAAGAAATTTTGATATTTCTGTTGAAAATATTCACTCAAAATAGACGGAACTACGAATGTTTGTAGGTACATGTAGATTTCTATAATCGTGGAAAAAACTTTCTGAATCGAAGGAAAATTTATTTCCGAACACTTACATGGTCCAAGGTCCGCGAGAATGGTACTTATAACAAGTGACGTGCTTATGCACGCATGGTGTTACGGCAATATTTTCCCTTAGGAAACGGGTAAGAAGACAACAGCAATACTTTCGAAATCCAAGTTGCTTACGATACAGGTATCCGATAAAAATAAAAATGAAGGTAAGAAAAAACCTGAAAACCTATGATACGGAAGCGTGGTTGATTATTTTCGTAGACAAACATGTTATCGAATAGTTGAACCGCGTTCGCTGTGCCAAGGTGTTTATATTTGTCAAAAGTACGTTATATAACCCAGTAGATGATCGATAATGCGCTTGATGCATCATTGGGCGATTAAGTAATGTTCGTTGCATCTTTCAGCTTTGATAAATACGCAATTTTCAATGCCAAAACGGTGTCAGCGAATTCGTCCTTCAGGTAATGATGATATCCTCCGACAACGAGTCGCGAATATAACTGCAACGTAATGAAATTCATCAAAAACTACCAGACAATGGTAAGAAAATATCCCGCCGACTATAGAGTGTTTTACAAATGAGATTTTAAAGCGGAGTGTAAAAAGTACAAAATACCGTTTTGACCAATGAGAAATTTAAATATCACGTGATTTTGTGAAATTGTAGCGCGGTATGATAGCCTATTACTTGAAAAATTTAGACATTGACGATATCGAGTAGCTTATTCAAAGAAATTGTATAAAAAACATCAATCTGAAGATATGATAAATTACTTCATCGGTTAACATAAAATACTGATGCTGTTTGAGGCAACGAGAGTGATAATTAAGGAACGAAATTAATATTTCATTTGATCTAAGAGCGTCTCGTGTTATTTCATTTAAATAATTGATAACCTTGGAGTTTACAAACTCAGATACACCGTTTAATTGATTTTTGTTTTTTTCGATCAATACCAACGAATCCTTGTAAAATTGACTGCTTCGTTTGTTTCTAACCAATATTCAACCTCCCTATCTTCCAAAGATAAAACAGGTCCGTAATTACACGAATATCATGTATTTCGCTATTCAAAGTTGGGTAAATATATCGGTACTGTGATAAATTTTGTCCACTAAATTCGGACTTTTAGAACGAACTTACAATTGCAAGGATGTAATTCCGAACTTCCAACATTATCAGTTACGCGACCCGGCCACCGATATTTGCGGCTGTAAATCTGTCGCCGTTTACGTAAAAAACGCAGAAATCTGGCTAAACCGATCGTCACGCGCCTGAATACGCGTGTTAATTCTCGTTAGACGATGGATGTGCATATTTGTAAGTAAATTACTTAGGTGTAACAGGTGTTCCAAGTCGGCAGAAGCCTGTTCAATTATTTTATTCCGCTATGCACGGTATAATAATCACGCGTTTTTACGCTAGTCGTAATGAGGCGTGAGTCAACTTTCCACGGTCGGAAACACGAGATACGAAACCCATGGTCACTATCCGCGATTGTCGTTGATATCTTTCTCCTCCCCACTATGTGCGATCCACTTGGCGCGATGAAAAACGGTGGGATGAGCAGAGAAGAGGCATTAAAGTGTCGGTGGACGAGAGATCGCAAAATCGTTTGGAAATTCTCTGTTATTTTCCCTTGTTTGTTCTCGAAGCTTATTGTCAGAATCATAGATTGTATTTACTTCGAGTCCGCGTTTCAGGCGACTCTCGATGCCATCGTAGAGGGAGAAATTTGAGCAGCATGCCCATTCCCCTATTGGTTAATCGTGCAAACTTTTCTAGTGCCGCAGTTCGAATTGAGAAGTGAAACCGAGAAGTTGTAGATACTCGGTGCCGATCAAGTTTCTCAAGTTTTTTTTTATCGTTGGTGTAATTCACTGCGACAAGTGTAATACAATAGTATCATTGAATCCTGGTTACGGAACAAAGATTTTACGCACTGTGAATATCGTAAGTACAGAATTAAATTTTACTCTTACTTATCCGTCGCATGTCGTTGTGATCAACTTTCTTTTCTCAAGACTGAACGAGTCTCGATGTACTCATCCTCTCATTCGCTACCGCAATGTTCATATCTGTTCAATGAAAAATCCTTTGCAAAATAACAAATGACATTTTTTTCAACCGATAATGGAGAGATAGTGTTAGTTGATATTATTAAACCGTTCATCCGTGGATGCTCAAAACTGTCACTAGAGAACCTTGCACTTCGGCAAATGATTAATCGGTTCGTTTATTTCATCAGAAATTACTACGAGAGTTATAACCGCAGTTTTTAGTAGTAATTAACAAAGAGCAAATGTATATAATATAATTACTGTTTGCATCACTGTCGTTTACTCGCTCTTGAACTACGAGTCGCTATCAATCTGTAGGTCATTTGCTCCAAGATCAATTATTTACTGATATTATCTAGATTTGTGCTTTAGTCGAAAATTCAGTGTTCAGTGATAAATCCCGGGCCAACCTCTACCGGCAAGTCGAAGCATCGTCGAAAGTCGAAGAGGACATTGGTAAACAGAAGACTGTCGATATTTTTAATTCCATTGCGAAAATTTTCACAACCAGTAATCTCGAGGCGTGCTTTATCACCTGGACTGATCATTACCGACAGTTTCGTGCGTGGTATAAACGAAAGTACGTCACTACGTGACTTCTGCAATGTATTTGTTGCTATACAACGACCTTGCCGATAATCGCGATAATCGTTGACAGTGAGCAGCGTTGAATTTACGTAATTTTTTACTGCATTTTATCGTATTATCGCATTTTTCAACTTAAAAATAGGTCCGGTGCAGCGGGGATTGATAGAACGGTCTGAAGTCATTAGGTTCCAATTAAACATCGTAGCGTGTCCATCGCGTTTGCAGGACTGTAATAACTTTTCGAGTCTCTATAACGTACAGGATCAAAATTCTGCACGAATCCTCGCGCTTTGCAATTCTCAGCTCGTATTTTAACCGTGTAAGACCCGCCTATCCTACGTCACACGTCACGGTATCACGACTCTGAATGTGAGTTAATCCTCGTGACCTGTGTAAATGTCTGTCGCATACAGTTGGATGATGATAATCATCGCGATGCTTAGTCATTTATAATCTCTGACAAAGGAAGAAACAACTGTGTTATAATGCCACGTACCATTATCCGGTAGGAAATACGTTAGGCTTAATTATCGTTCCCACGTCATTACCCTGCATCAAGTCCAATTACTTATTGTATATTTCGATATCGATAACTTCGGAATAATTATCATCTTCACTGTTATTATCGTAACATTTGTGCGAAATAAATTCCAGCGTATCTTGTTAATATACAATTGCATCGGTGACGTCAAAGATTTTTTGACGCAAAATTCTTGCAGGCGTTAATGACAGAATATTCAACATTCGTTTTGAGTATTCAGGATATGTCTTCTGACCTTGTGTGCATATACGTATAATAAGTTCGTTTAATTCGTGAGCAAATAAGAATGAATACACAACAATGCCTGCTTACAAGTTAGTGAGAATGAATGCTTCGCGTTTCCTGTAAAAAAAAAAAAAAAACGGATAGAAAGGACACAGTAAGAATGGCATTGCTCGTACCTCGTGTAATAATTTACTTGTCGCAAATTATCGAATGTCAGTCACAAATGTTTTCTATTTCTTTTGTCTGAGTTATTTACTGCTCTTTGAATAATAAAACGAACCACCGCCGTTTTTCTCTGCACGTAAATAACAATAATAACAACCAAAATCATTCGTTGTAGTATCGGTACTTGTAGTTTCAGTAAAAGCATGCAGTATCGGTGTAAACCAAGGCTGTTTTACTGATTACCACGCCTGATTATGGACGTTCATAAACTGTATGTGTACAATGGAAAAAATGGCAAGTAAACAATGAAAACAAACTGTTGATCAAGCCGGAGGTCGGCTAAAATCCACAAGCTATATTCGTAAGATTAACTTGCGTACCTATTTCGGCTGTTCGCGGAAGCGTGAATCGATAAATGAATAATGCGAAGCTACATGTGAGGCGAGAAATAAATTCCGTTAAAACGCAGCCTTGCCGAGTATAATTTTAGTGTCATGATACGCATTCGAGTTTCTTTGCCGGGAATTCCGATGTGTTTGACGGTATATGTGTAGCGGATGCAGCGTGAAAAACTCGCCTCTATTGTTCTCGGTCTGAACGCGTCGTTCAACCGGTATGTAAAATTCAACGGGTTTGAAGTATTTTCTTAATACTCCTTCCCTCGGTCAAAAAAACGCGAAATGACGGTGTTGCAGACATTCTTTGATTCGTACGATTCTCGTGAAACCTCTTATTGGCGGCTGGATGAGTCAAGCTGCAGACTATCGTCGTGCATTTTTGCGACTACGGCATGCGAAAATGATTGAAGAAAAGATCGATTCGGCTTCGGGATGCCAGGCTATTTCAAATCCACACACTGGCGACCGTCAGTCGTACTCAAACAGAACTTGCGCACTAGCTCCCGGAGCCGAGGAGAACCCAACCTAAGCTTGTGTGACAGGAGCGATATAATCGTAACGTGAGTTTGTTTGTGATGTTGGTGCTTTTGACGGAGTTCCCAGGTGTTCGTTCCGAGTACATCCTCAACGTTCGATAACCAAGGAACACCGATTTTCTAGTGATGCATCAAGTGCATTGTCAAGCCGGATAATCCAGTCGAAAAATTAGCTGAGCTACGCGTTTGCTGATAAATATTTCCTACCTACAGTCGCCATGTTGGTTTTGGTTCTAACTGCAGAGCTAGCCGTTTGTCGTTTTTTCTACCACGGAGTTCGTTGTATCGAATCAATTTAGATACCACTATTAATCTGAGATGTGAGTTTTCACATTCTGTAAAATGAAAACATGTCCGTACCGCAGTGCAGGACGACGCTGGGACGAATGAAATAATTTTCAAAGTAAAAAAGACGTTTTTAATTTGATTACATTCTAGTTTTCGCCTACACTGAGAGAAATTTTTAGTTCCGGTTACCGCTCAGTCGTTAACTATTTTCATTTTTTTTAACCACAATCGAAAAACATAGTTCTAGGTGCAAAATGAAAATTAGATTAGATAGTCTAGTATCCGTTACTATTCTTTCTCATTACGATCACTGTTGCTATATTTACATGTAACTGTTGCGGAAATTTAATGCTTGTGCAACGATAAATTGATGTTAAAGCCTTATTTAACTAAAAAAGTAGAGTCAACCGAACAAACTGATTTTACGTTGCAATTGCCAAAAAAGGATCAACGATAGCGCAAAATGGTTAGGCGTACCTCGTTTTTCGTAATTCCAACAATATTCAAACAGTTTTTTAAACGATACTTGTTTTACCGAATTTTTCTATCTACTGTAACGAATGAAATTTTTCTCAGTGTAACAATTCGCTACTTTTCCCCGGTATGGAAACAACGTACTCAGCGTACGTCAAGTATGGATTAC
Source organism: Neodiprion virginianus (assembly GCF_021901495.1). Classification (NCBI taxonomy): domain Eukaryota; kingdom Metazoa; phylum Arthropoda; class Insecta; order Hymenoptera; family Diprionidae; genus Neodiprion; species Neodiprion virginianus. The sequence continues at coordinate 14,617,875 of NC_060878.1, read as the reverse complement.
TTTATACCGATCGTACCGAAGTGACCGGCGTTAGGTCGGAGATTTGTGCAAATTTGTGCTAGGATTTCTGGCCGATTTTACCTTGACCGTCGTTGATGTACGCCGCAAGACCTTGACGCGTAGAGATGAAGCGACGGCCTTGATCGCGTTTCGAGTAGATCGTGTTTTTCATCCTCATCTTTTTTCGCTTTAACGACGAACACTGCTATACTTACTCCTTTTTTTTTAACTTTACATAAGCTTGTTTGGAATTGATTCGAAATATCCTCTCATTAAAATCTGGTTAATTTAGTTAATATTTGAGCGACAATAAATCCTTGACACTTTTAGTTCACAGTGGTCAGTTTTTACAATTGATGTGAGATCAGACTGACAGTCAGACCTTGGATATTTATATTCCATGAACAGTTCAATGAAAAGTAATTTCTCGAGCTAAAAGATAATGGTTTATCAGACACTGCGGAGGAATGGCATATGGTACACAAGATATTTATGATGAATTGAGTTCACTCCGTACACTGGAAGTTTTCCTCATTATTAGTACTGACATCGCTATGCCAATCCTCGATTTCAGTCAGTCAAGGGCTGTGGACGGAGACACATAATTCGATAAATAAATGTTCATTATTCACATTGAGGTAGATCTTTGTATCGTCTGTTAGATTTGTTTAAACGGAAGTTCTGAACCGTGACTTGACACGCAGAACCCAAACATGTTCTTGAAACTACAGCAAATCATGAATTGTAACTTACTGGTACGTTACGGAGGTTGGTGAGAAAATTGTTTTTGAAATGTAGTCGCGCGACTCAAGTTTTTACACAATATTGACTGATATTAATTACCTCACTATGCAAAACCTCAGTCAAATGGTCTACATAGATTTTGAGTAATTGATAATCGAAGTTGTGCTTTTTATAAACGGACGCTTATATCGTTACGTTCCGCTTAACGTCAAAATCAGAGACAAAAAATGTAGGCATCTAAATGAAAAACTTTCTAAATGGTAAATGGAACTTTTAAGAAGACGTTCGTAAAGTATGAAGAATTTTGTCTGTATCGTTTGCGAAAAGCAGTAAAAAATATAAAGCGTCTTGCGCAAGGTTTCACACATAATCCTCGTGCGAATGCTGATAAAATACTTTTTCGGAATTATATAACAGCGTAATACAGTTCGGTTCATTTGCAAAAAGTGATTAGATGACAAACGATGCATGTTGCGTTGGTAATTTGTCGAAAATCTTTACGTCGAAGTTTTTTTTAATTTTTATTTGTCGATAACGACGTTTAGAGAACCATCGGTCGACCCCGTGTATAAGCATATGTTCGCCCCTCTAACCCCCTGCCCCTGAGAAGCGCTGACCAACCTCTCGACACATCATTAAGCTAAAAGCGGTAGAAAGAACGTCTACCGAGTTACACGGACGGCGATGTGTAAATTTTTAAAAAGGAAAGTTAGCGATAACCTTTCGGATGAACGCGGGGAAAAAAAGAGATTCACAGATGGTTCGTTATACGTAGCATCCAAATTTTTTGCTGGTATTTTACGAGGTCTGCATTACGTGTAATCCAAAAGTTTTCGCACCGTGCGAATATTCGTTGTGTTTCCGTTTCATTCGTTTGGAAAGTCAGGGATTTTCCAGGTTGAGAAGAAAGTTGCTCCAACCGTAAATTGGCTCAGAATCAGTTTACCAGTTGCCGATGCATAAAGGGGCTGGTCCAAGGGGGTATAATTCACTTATAAGATACATTTCTAGGTACGGTACTGCATGGGATTGAGAAAATATTCAATCCACGCAGAGTAACTGCGAGCAATTCATTGTCAGTTGTATTTGGTCTGTTTAAGATATTTATCAATACCATTTACGCTATTGCCATTCGACACCTCTAATCGTGCCTCGGTTCTTTTTTTTTTTGCGTTGTGTTGAATGTATAAAATTTATACTTTAGTGTTAATGAAGCACGAAACACCAAGGCTGGTGCTAATTGAAGGGTTCATTGACACTCTCAATTTTTATCTACTCGGAAAGATATGTTTTTATATGAACGGATAAATTGATATTAAATTATCTTTCGAATTTGACATTATAAAGTTATATAAGTTTGAATAAATTTAAATAATTTCATCCAACTTCATAAAATCTTACAGAATCATACAAAACATTGAAGAAATGTAAGTTTGATGTAATTTTGTATGATTTCATAAATTTGGATAAAATATTACAAAATTATACAAGAATGTAACAAGTTTTGTAAAATTGTACGCGTGTAATTTTATCAGGTCAAAACCGAAGTATGATTTCATACGTCCGATCACATAAGAACGTTTTTTTCCCTGGAATGTATATGAATAATTATTATTATCGCGTTTTCGTGGTTTCCTATGTTCCAGATACGGAAAGATCGAGCGAACAACTGCCTTTACCAGTGGATATAATCCTTTCGTACAGTGTCGTGAGAGGATAAGAAAAAAATAATTACAGTATCAGAGAAGGATTCGGTTTGCTGAAAGAGCAATGCTTGCTCAAAGCGGTTCGTCACAGCATTGTGTTGCAAACCGCGAAGAGTAGACGTAAAAAATATTTACAAATTGACACGTGTTTCACAAATCTAATCGAACAGTATGGCAAGCGTAAATTTGCCACAGTGTTCGCCAGCAAAATCGGCGCTGAGTTGTTGCCAGGGCGAGGATGGAAGTAACGAGAATGTGCGAGTTCATCATTCGAGTAATAACAATTATCTCATCCAGGAGAAACATTCCTTTCCGAAACGACCCGAAGTTGACTTGGCATTCAAGAACGTCAGATACGAAGTGAAAGAGTGGAATGTTCGGAACGTGATTCCAGGTAAGAAAATGAATAATCCTGATTATTTTCAAGTTTCACATTATGCCTGAGTCTTGTTGTGTATGCGCGTTGCAGCCTTACGTAACTTTTACATACATTTTAAAATGCGCAACGGAGTGTAACGCAATTCAAACTATAATTCAATCGCATCATCGCTGCTCCTCCAGCAATTTTTCGTCCATTCCGTTCGTTATTTCGTTCTTGCGCAACGTTTAATTGCAGCAATGTTCGACACCATCCAATTTTCACAGCACGGATAGAGGAAATTAAATACTTCATCTTTGAGTGCGGTTCAAAATAATCAAGTTCTCATATTATTCAATATTAAATTTTTATCTTCTTGTTTCTTCCTGTTTTTCAAATCGTTTTTTCTTCATTGCGTCAGCGCAGTCGTTTGCCGAAGAATCGATGCATTATTCATTTTCCGTCAATTTAATGGGACGTTACGTAGATGTCAACACGTGCTTGGTTTTCAATGAAAAACAGTCATAGTTTGTCATACTAAATTTACATGCACGGAGGAAGGATAGGGATACAGTTAGTAACGATACTTTAACGATGCAAACGATACTTTAACGATGCGTGTTTCGGAAAAATCGTTACTTCGCACCTTTAACGTTGTCCGAAATTTAGTAAACCCTGACAAAAAAAAAAAACTATACCCTTATTTTGAAAAGTCAATTCCTTGAACGTTACTAACTTCAGCCTCGTGAGGAAAGTTCATACGAAATTTTCCTATACGTTTGTCAGTCAGAAAAATTTTTCCCAGAATGTACTTTTATTTAGGAAGCTTTACCACTTATTTGATCTTTTTGTCAATGATCCCAAGTTAATTAGTAATACAAATCATAACCAATCTGGCAGGTTGATCAAAAACGACGAATCTGTGTCAAACTTAAATTCTGTGTTATAGATACAAATCGATTCCTGTGAAGTTCTCAAAGTACACATTGCGCGATAAATCTGAGACCCCGTGAATCAGGTAATTGAAATTGAAACTAGGTTCACGATCAGTTCTTTGCCCCGTTATTAAATATCATTCAGAGATATCTACACAGGTGTTCTGTAACTAGAAGCAACAAATTCTCACCTCTACGTATCGTCGTTTATTTACACGAACAGTTAGTCAAAACACTTGCCACCGCAACGTTTCCCATGTTATTGAGCTTGGAAAATATCCACAAGGTGTAAAACAATAAACCAAAAATATCGTAAACCCAATTATAATTAGCTGTGTAAACCTGATTCTGCGATAATGGTGTTGACGTTGTGTGGAGAGAACCTCATAAATTATTCCAGTCGGCGATTGCTCATTGTCATAAATGCAACGTAAACACTTGTTTCTGTAAATTAAAATTTAACGTAAAAATGAAAAAAATATTTCCTTCGTCTCTGATTCACCAGAGTTTATTGACCTTCTCAAACTACTATCGCCAAAAATTCCGTTATTCATATTTCGCATTGTCACAATAAAACAACACTTGATACACAATATCCGATACGCAAAACTCAGTTGCCGCTTGGTTTATTTGTTGATTTTATTGTTCGACACGTAAATTCTGTAGAACGTGTTACGTTCAACGGAACCATTTTGGCAGGCGTAAGCTTCGATAACCAGTTACTAATTATTATTCTCGATACTACAGGTTCCGTTAAATGAAAAAGGATAAAATATTATTCGCCGTTAGCCGCTCATTAATGATCGTTAAGCACGGCAAAGAGCTGCGATGTTCTTTTTTGTAGAACCGATTGCACGAATCAACGTTTCTAGCTCTCAATTAGTAGGTGCTAATAATTGTCAATAAGGATCCGAAACGCCGTTCAACTTCAATACATATTCTACACATAATAAATATTTGTGTATTTATCTTTGCCGGTATTCCGGGCCACTGGGTGTGTCCCATAAACACGTGGCGCCTTGGATTCTACGAAATAACGGTATCGGTTGTGTACGCTAGCCACACAAGATATCTGGTCATTCACATATCGCACCATGTGCGTCTTAAAATTCACGGCAAACGGCATGCGCCAGTCTGCGTCACTCGCTAGGAGACTGACCGTAGGAATATAGTTAGCCTTGAATAACAAGCTTCAGACTTCATAGCTTGTACAAGTATGCACGCACATGCACGACACTAGTAAGCGTGTAATTGCTAAACAAGCCCGATGTCAAGAACTTGCGTGCAAACTGACATTGAATATATAATAACAAGATTCACAGATTTCTGTTGGAAGCGTGTCGGATTATTTTTTTTTTTTTTTTGTTTTTTTTTTCAGTTCACGAGAGAAGACGACCTTTGGCATTTTAGCCGCTGACTAATTTGTATACGTAATATTAAATTTGCTGCGCAATAGATTTATGATTGCAATTTTTGTCACGTGGACTTTGGTCCGTTCAGGTTCCAATTACTCGACAATATAAAGCACAGCGTGGCTTTCCTGAAATTCTTCCATCCATCGTCGGTTTTCTTATCACCTACAAGAATTACGCTGTGGTTTTTTATAACGTAATGGCAATGATTTCACAAGCACATTATTGCTCGTAAGCTTTAAACGGCATTCAGACGATCGTTTACGGGAAATACGATTTCTGTATTATACGTTATTTTCCGTGGCCGTTTCTCAGCTTGCAAAAACACTTTAATCAGTCAATAGCGCAACGACTGCATGCCATTGCGCGTGTAATTCAAATCCAAACTCTCTTGCGTAAGATGACAGAGAAACCAGCCTTGCAAGAGTAAAAAATACTAATCTCGATATCAGGCATGTCGATTCAGGGATAAATAGTTTTCCATTATCACAACAAATAATGATTAGGGTGTTACTTTTTACGATCAGGACCAACCGAATGCATGTTTAGCCTAAAGGTAAACACATTCTGGCTTCTTTTTTTCTCATCCGTATGAATATGTGTGATTTCTTGCAGTAACGAAAGAAATCCTTCACGGCGTCAGCGGTGAATTCAGAGCCGGGGAATTGGCTGCAATTATGGGTCCGTCGGGTGCCGGAAAATCAACATTGTTGAACGTGCTTGCCGGCTTCAAGTGAGTATTGACTTGCAGTACCGATGAGTAAGTTGGATAAACATGTGTGTGGATTATTTAATGCACGATTTAATAACGCTCAATTAGAAGCCACTCGCTGAATGTCACGTACGATTTTAAAGGTTATCAGTTCTTGTTTAAAGTTAATTTCATTTACAATTACCTCATCGTGAGTTTTTTTATAATCAGCCTTCAGACTGTTCTCGAGATGACAATGACTCGCGATAGAACTTCCATTGTTTTTCAAATCGTGTGTACATCCTGAATGCATCTGCAGAGGTTTGCCCAAAACCGAGTTGCAATTAGCGAGGCATTGTAAATTACTACGGATTGCATGTTTACGGGCAGGTAATTCTCCTGCGACAGGAAGTGGAAACATCACCTGATGATGTAATAAAGGCATGTAATCATCCACATGTCATTTTCGTATCCCCCAGGCTTTGGGCATAGAATTAGGAACACTGAGAGTGACGTTTTAATGATCAATTGTACCTTTCGGTTGTCTCAACCGTAAATATTCCGCATGTAATCGACATACTGCTGTCGTAAAGAGCGATGATTTGCGGCCTACTTGTCCGCTTTCTACTAGCTATCTTACGGTGTACTGTTGCTTGTCCTGGTTAAAATACCGTCGCCGAATGATGCCGGCTCAAATCGCACCGGTGAAAGTGCTATTAACAATAAGAAATGACAACCGCACGGGTTGCGAATTTTTTAAGTCATAATTGCCCACCATTGCTTGTACATTCCATTCCAAGTTTCACCTTAAAGTGAAGTTTTTGCATTTCCACGTTCGTGTGATCCATCATACATGTAGTTCCTCCTATATTTTGCAATTAAACTCTTCGTTCGTAGAATGAATTTTGTACAACAGAGCGTTACATTTGATTTTTTCACTGACACTGATTTTCATTCAATCACGTTTATCTTCAGCGTTCATGGTGCGGCGGGTGAAATTTTGGTGAACGGAAGGGTGCGCGTCGCTCACAGTGAGAGATGGCGACGAACTTCCTGCTACATCCAACAGGACTCGCATCTTCGCGCAGGTTTAACGGCTGGAGAGGCAATGAGCCTAGCAGCGCATCTCAAACTTGGCTACACAATCAGCTCGGCTTACAAGCACACGCAGGTTGGTTCATTTTCATCGTCGAAAACTTCATGGTTCAATTCTTCCATGTCCGATAGTCACAGTAACCCTTGACCTGAAACCGAAAAATTCTTCAATCTCATTTTCATTCCAGGTATTAGAGCTTCTCGAAATGCTTGGCCTGAACCACTGCTACGAAACACTTTGCGGTCGGCTGTCCGGTGGGCAGAAAAAGAGGCTTGACATAGCCCTTGAACTTCTCAGCAATCCCCCGGTAATCTTTCTCGACGAACCTACAACAGGTAACGAAGTATTTCGTTAATTTTATTATTGGCCAATAAATTGGTCCTCTGATTATCAGCTACATGTTTGTTTAAGCGCATTGTGAGAGTCGAGAAGTGACATTGATAATTGACACTCTCGTACGAGAATACCACTGCTTATAAGAGAAAAGGAAAGTTATTTTAATTACACGGAGAGGATAAAAACGTAGATTTTACTTAAAACTGTAGGAAAAAAGGGACACTTTAGGTTTTTTTGGTAAAATATACTTCGCAAACGCAGAAATTGATCTAGAATCAGTGAAAACCATCGCGTGCAGAGTAAAATCTGCTACGTTTGTAATAAAAAATATAGTTGACATTGATATTTTTAGCCGAAAACCCTGATGTGTCCCTATTTTCTTGCAGTTTTGAGTAAAATCTGCTCTTCTTCTTCTCTCCGTGTATCATAGAAATCGAGTTTGTTTAATTTTCCAATTACGAGTGAAATCCTTGTATTTCCCAGGTCTCGATTCGGCATCGTGCAGCCAGTGCATAGCGCTTTTGCAAAGGTTGGCCAAAGTGGAGAAGCGCACGGTGATTTGCACAATTCACCAGCCGAGCGCGTTACAGTTTGAGATGTTCGATTCTCTTTACGCTCTCTCCGACGGCCAGTGTATTTACAGGGGACCGGTTCAATGTTTGGTACCTCATCTCTCCTCCATCGGAGCACAGTGTCCGTCTTATCACAACCCCGCCGATTTTTGTAAGTATAACTGTTCATACCTACAAGTAGAAATATCTGACCGTAGGTATTCTAGGTATCCGTTACTTGACCCGATCACGTTTGCTGATAATAGCTAACTTGTGTTGGATAATATAGCACCGCGATGATTTCACTGTGGAAATTTATTTCTTGTTTACGGAATTTACCTGACATCGATAAAAATTTTTCTGTACGTAAAAAATGTCGATGTTTTTTGCCTCGGTCATTAGATACAAAGTTCGTGTAATGTAACACTGTGGAATACAGAATTCAGTCGAACCAGACTACGTTCATGCACGTAGCGGAGCAATTAAAAAGTAACAGGATTCAAATTACGTTTATTGCAACTTCCTTTTGTGCCACACTACGTGTACGCAATAGTTACACACACTTCAATTTGCGTTTTAAGTACCCCGTTGTTGCAGTCTTTGCCTTTCAATTTATGACTCAAGAGTTTTATGCCAATCTCCTGTCATGACTACGCGCAATTTCATTCTACAACAGAACACCATCTGGGACGCAATACGTTTCACAAATCTTTTTGCTTTGATGAATTTTTATTACCAACCAACAGCTGTCCGTAAGAACTTTGGAAAAAAATAACCTATTCGAAAAGAACTTGCGACCGGTCGTTTGAAAAAAGGCAAAACAATTGGTTGAGATGAAGTTTAGCGAGGAATTTCTCGTTTCTTTTCAGTGATGGAGGTGGCGATTGGCGAGTATGGTATTACGGTGGACAGTTTAGCGATGGCAGTGAACCAGTCGTCTTGGGATTACAAAAAACCAGCAATCACGGACTCCAAGCCTAATGCTGAAAGTGAGTATAACGAACAATATTTGTGGTAGCTTTTACCTTTCAACGTCGCAGTGCCACTACTAACGTCTTCACTACCCACTTTCAGTTGTTCCAACACCAGTTACCAAGGAGCCGCCACCCCCGGCTGGCTTTCTCGCCCAGTGTTTTCTCCTGTACAGACGTAAACTGCTCTGCATCAAGAGGGATTATAATTTACTGGTCGTACGATTGCTGTGTCATTTATTTATCGGCGTGATATTTGGCTACCTCTACAGAGGAAGCGGTTATCGAGCCAACGGCGTTCTCGCCAACTACGCATACCTCTACGGATCATTGCTGCTGATCGTATACACGGGGAAGATGGCTGTTACCTTAGCTTGTGAGTATACCTGAAGCTGCCAATCGACGAACTCTTCGAGACGAAGTTAATCGTGTATTGGGCTTTCAGTTCCATTGGAGATGCAGATACTCACGAGGGAGCACTTCAACCGATGGTACCGACTCGCTCCGTACTACATCAGTACCTTGATGTTCGAGGTACCTTTTCAGGCCGCGTGTGCTGCCACTTATTTGGCAGTCAGCTACTGGCTCACAGGCCAACCGATTGAGTCGCACCGAATTTTGTCCTTTCTGGTCGTCAGCATAGCTGCGAGCCTTACTGCTCAGGCCTGGGGCTTCTTTATCGGAGCAACGACGCCAGTCAGGGTAAAGTCGAATTAACAATTTCGATTAATCTTGTCTTTCACGAGTGTAAATTCAAGTGTACGATTTTTTTTTCTGCAGAAAAAAAAATCTCTCCACTTTCAAATCCTTGTCTTGATTCAGCCTCTTCCTTTCACTCGCTCTTTAAAGTGCCATTGCACCAATCGACTCTTCACCGCCGGTCCCAGCCTACGTCCGTTTTCAAAGCAGCAAATGTGAGAGGTAACTGGATGTATTCTTGTGTTCCAGATTGCCGTGTTCGCCGGGCCCATAATTGCAGTGCTCTTTTCGGTCTTCGGTTTCTGCATACGCTACATGGACACGCCGTCTTACTTCCGTTGGATCTTTCACATATCCTACTTCAGAGCCGGATTTCACAGTCTCTTGTACACTGTTTACGGTTTCGGAAGAAAAGACTTGAGCTGCGACGACATTTACTGTCATTATCAGAAGCCCAACATATTTCTCAACGAAATGGAAATCAACGACACAAACGTTGTCAACAATTTTGTACTTATAGTCGTAATTGGCGTGTTGATGCACTTGCTCACGGCTAGTGCTTTGTGGTGCAAGTTAAACCGGAGATAAGAACTGTTATGCGCATAATATATGGCTTTGATTTCAGTCGATACTTCACAGGAGTTCTTCTATTCTACGTTGTTTTATGTTTGACGAGATGAGTTTTTATAATTTGAAATCATTTCGAACGGAATAAGTGACACGATGACCTCGATTCAGGATAATTCTCCAATCGTGGCTTACGAAGAAATATTTGTATAATGTATAACGTGCAAGTATTTTCATAATGATCGTTGTCATAGTACATCAATTTCTGATACCACACCGGTTAAAAATCTTATTGGCAAAGTTGGTCTAATCCGTGTCAAAGGATTGCATCGAAATACTAGATATTCAATTGGAATTTCATTATATATTATTTTCTTTCGCGTATGATCGTTGCGATTTTTCAGCAAGTAAAGAGAGCTGTTTTTCTAATTGACAAATGATCGTAATTATTATCGACGCAGCGGCGATTACATATCGTGTGAATATTATTGATATAACAGAGATCGCTAGGTTAACAGTAAGATACTAGTTGTGAGAACCACTCAAGTGCTTTAAAAACTATTTCTTATCCTATAGTTCTATCGTATAAGCATAACATCACCGTGCATAGATTACAATTCATAAGTTGTGCATTTTTTCGCGAGGTAAAGAAGTGAGAAATTTTACAGGGTGATGCGTTCCTCGATTTGTAGGCATATATTGTGATAGCGAGATAAATTTATGATAATCCAAAATTCAAACGAAGGCGTTGATTTACGTATTTTTGTATTGTTCGCATATTATTAAAATATAATGAAATTAAATTATTACAAAAGTTTTCGCTGGTCAATCTTATACATTATAATCAAAAAATGGACTCGTTAGAAAAAAAGACATGAGCATCCGCATGACGCGCAAGACTTTCGTTTGACAATATTGTAATGTATTCTGCTGCTTTCCTCAGTCAGTAAGTCCCAGCTCTGTATTCAAAGCAGATAGTTTTCTCCCGAACGAATACGCATGCACGAAAATGTTGTTTAGATGGTAAACGAATCTCATTGGCATCCTTACGTCTTGTATACTTAAAAATTGACGGAAAGTGAAATTGGATATCTGAAAGTTAAATGGTACGTGCAGATATAAAGATTTATTCATTCGCGGCGTGAGTGCGTAATTTTTTACGATAATTTGCAGCAAACCGGAAATACGAGGAAGATAAAAATAGACCTTAACGGACGAACTTATAATCATTTGAAAGTGAAAGCAATTGTAAGGTCAAGTCCACTGGACGTTGTGACCGCTCGGTGCTGTTTAGTTACGCTTCAAAGTACAACCTTTCAGAAACATTTAACAGAGCGCAACACCATGTAGCTTATGGATCTTTTAGATTCGATCAAGAGCCTGGTCGATAAGTTAGTGACCGTCATTTCAACGGTTCGGCGCGGTCGATAAGTATCGTGCCGATATTAGCGGTGGTAAATAATTGATACTCTTTATCGACATTAAAATTTCGATCGTGTTAAGTTGCGAGAAGTGAAAGTAAACGTGTTGTTGCAAGTACCAATCATTGATCCGAAATTTGCATTCCGTCACTATTTGTATCCCATTCAATTTTTCAAAATTTCATTTCTACTTTGCGCGCAAGGTGGTTAATTATTAATGTTGAACTGTAACTTTGCACCGTAACGCCACAAGCGATTGGAATCGGTGGCTCGATTAAAATTGCGCTTGTCAGACGAGTGCCATGAGCTCTGTAAAATTGTGGCAACGAATCGTTTCGATCAGAATTTGCTTACCTACTCTTTCGAAACGGATAATTTCGACAAAAGTGATATGTGCAGCAATTGCAGATATCCAACAAATATTGAAGGTATGTTTAAAAGAATCTACTAATGTACGGCAGAATTGAAAATGCGAGTTGCGTTCATTTACGCAAAGGTCTTGCTACAATGGGCAATCCAGGGCAGTCAGTGATACCAAAAGTTAAAAATATAAAAAAATATACTTTTCAAGCGAAATAAGTTACTTTTGAGTAACTAAACAGTTACAAAAACTCTCTGTGCTTCAAGGCATTAACTGCCGTCAGAATATATGAAATGAAAAATGTATAGCTGTTCGTTTTCTAAACAAAAGAATCAAATATGGTAAAAATTTATTTCTTTGAAGTCGGTAAGCTAATTATGGCAGCGATTATCATAGAAAGTGATTCGCAGTAATAAAAATGCTGCTGCATAACAGGGCTATTTATACGTGACATCTACACGTTAAAACTCGAATTATTTTTTATTCAGCCCACGAATAATTGCATTGTTTTACACTGAGAATGAGTCGAAATAACTTTTTTATTTGCTGAAGTAACAAAAATTTTGATATGTCAATTTCACGTGGATCATCCAGTACGCAATACATTCAAGAAACAAAACGCAATATTCGGGTATTATGCTTTTCGCATGCACAGCGATAGAAATGTGATACTAGGCGTTTCGGTCACAAACTTCAAATGAAAACGAATGACGATAGAAGTTAAAATCAAAAAAGCAGGAATTTCTGTGATTTCTAATTTTAAATTAAGCCAAATATAAACTCCGATGTGTCTCTTTGAAAGCAATGGGCAAAAATAGTGACAAAACCCGGAAGAAGTGACCTAAGATTACCTCATGGAAAAAAAGTAACTGAAGGTGGATTCAGTGATTAACTGACAGCTCAGCAATCGACGTACGACGAATAAATCAATGAAATGATGTAATAGAACGATACGTCGAGAAAATCGTCTTCACTGTAAGATAATTTGTTCCATTCTTTGTAGTGCACGGTGATTAGTTTAAAAGTATTAATACCTGCAGATTGTAGATACGTAATTTTGCAAAAGTTTTCTGAAAGACGTATCTCTTTTTATTACTTTGTAGTTCACTTACTCGACAGCCAACTGCCGATGAGAAAACCGCGGAATTCAGTTGGCTGCGGTTAGCAAGAGATTTTAATTTAATATTATAATTCTTCATCTCGGTTGGTAAAATGTTTTTCATTATAATACAAATGTCTCGATTTTTTTCGGTATCAAATTTAATTTATATCACTTCATGATACGTGTAGGGAGCATTTAGTAAAGTAGTATGCTCATCGGTCATCAAAGATTGAAAAAATCGCTTGGTGTTCACAGCATGTAGCAATCAGTTATCAAAATTCGGCTGCGTTATCGTTTCGTCGTATTTCAGAATGCCATCATCCGTCAGAGATGTCTGTAGCATGTGAGAAAATACCGTCTTGTGTATCGAAACTCGCGCTGTAAAATGATCAGCTTGAAAAAGTGGCTCAAATGAAATGTCGCATCGATATTAAAGTCGTTCTCCAGACATCGGGCAATGTTCTCCGTTCTTTGAAGTATTGGAATCTATATTTCCAATATCTTCGTACGATGAATCGAACAAAGACGCGTAGCATTCGTTTGCTGTTCTATTTTATGTCGCCGCGTACAAAAGAGAACAACAATTTATGAATATCGCATAAGGTAAATGCTTTTCCGATGAATTTTTATGAAGACTGTAGAAATTAGTAGGTTTTATTAATAACAATGGCAATTGTAGCAACAAAATAGGTTACGCTTGGTGCAGCCGCACCGTAGACAAGCCATGGGTACAGAAATAGTCAACGACAGCAGCGGCATTCCCTTACCATACCAGCAAACATCACTTCGAAATCACAAGTGTGTGTTAAGCGATTGCTTGAATACCGATGCGCAGGTTGCCTCGACACACGTGGCATTCAACGCAATATAGCAAAGCAGACACTATGCTGCAGAAATGCCTTGTGATTCACGATTCACAACTCAAGGATCGTCGTGACTCGGAACAGCTGCTCCGAAATGTTATCCAGCACGTGGGATGCACGGGAACCACATGATGGAATCTAAAAATTAGTGTTTCGTAAGACTATCCAAAGTCAGTTCCTCAGCTAACTCTGATGTTTTATCGACTTATACCGTGATCCAAACGACAGACAAACTTCCTCGGACATGGAGGGTGTTCTTTGTCCCCTGAACATTGCTCACGGTTTGTTATGGAATTCTAACAAGCCTCTGGTAACGTTACCACCAGGATCGTCACTCTTCAAGATACAGTCCTTTGATTGCGTAAGCGTCAGATTTGTGTAAATTGAGAATTGTACTTTTCCAAACCAGTTTGTCTTAAGTGTCTGTGAAACATTAAAAAACGTTCAACCGGTTGGGGCATAAGAGTGGCCCAATGGACAAAGCGCACCTCGATTACATTCGTTATGCGCATAGGTTTAGACGCAATTATATCTCGATGAGGATCGTTGACCTACCTAACAGTTGTCGCTTCTAGACTCGTATGTGGTCCGTATCGACACATGCCAAGGTGCAGAAGCGGACATACGTGCGTAGATTACGGGACACGTGCATGATACCACCGATTTAATATCACTCACACGGGCGTCTATTATGATTATCAGTGAAGTGGGAAGAAATGCCAGCCTCACTAACTGCAGTCAGTCAGTTAAGCCGCGCTCACGGTCGCGATCAGACGCGGCAGTGCTGCGAAGGAGGGACGGAGGCTTCTAAAAAACATCAGAGATCTCTTGACAGTATCGCCTCTCCCCTGCTTGAGATCACTTTTGTACTTAAGCACACGCCGCTTGGCTGTGATAACGGCTCGTACTTTTGACCCTGACACATCGGGCAGGCCTGAAACCGTCTCGTTCCTAAAAAAACGTCTATGAGAATCCTCTTTCTTTGTGCTTCACTTTGGCCGTAATCGAGTGCTCGTTATGATCGTGGCTAGTATTAAGGTGAAATTGTGATCATTTTCTTTGTCTTCGAGGTATCTGAATCGTTTCTTCCACGCTCTATGGTGGGAAAATGCTTTCTAACTTGTTCGAGTGAAGCGATGCTGTATCTGGACGCTGTGTCGAGGCGAGCGCATGCCTGCGGTGCAGCACGCTGAGATTAAACACGTGTTCGTCGGGGTTAAAAAATGACGCAGAACGATTTCAAGAAACTATCCGAAGCCGTCGGGGGCCTCCGAAGACCAGCTGATTTGCGGCTCGACCTTAACATCAAGCCGAAAAATTCCAGTTCGGAGAGCCCAACGTCCCCAAGGATCAGCAGGTCCATAGACCTAGGATTCACCGACGTCTCCTACGCCGTCAGAACCGGTATTCTTAACAGAGGTACAATCGTCACCCTTAACCCATGTGCCATACCCAACTACCTGTTATATAAGCACCCCCTTTCAGGGCAGATCAACTCTACTTTAAATTCCATTCTGGAATTATCTGTAACGATTCCAAACTTCTTCGTCTTCGTCCATAAGTTTCTAGTCCCACTGATTCATGGTCACTTGAATTGATTTTTAACCACTTTCGAAGCGTCTCTCTTCTTTGTTACTATCAAAAAATTCTGTCCAATTTGCTTAGTTTCGTGTTCCAATTTGTACAAGCTTATCTCGTACTGTTTAAACAGTCGAACAAACATGGAAGTTAGCAGTTCAGCTATCGCCCGGGATCCGGAAATTTGACAACAAATAGACGAGGCTATCGTCTGTACTAATAAATCAAGTCTGGGCATATAAGTTTATGTTTGACTTGACTAGACACTTGTTTGCTTTTGAACATTGGGTCAAACGGCTGAGCAAACCTTGATCACAATCCAGCAAGTGGGGTGCACAAGTTTTAGGTTCATTAGGGGTTGCTCAGGCCAAGAACTGAAGTGTTATATTGACACGCGAAAATGTCAACGTATTTAGTGAAAAATATCGTACTCTCTAAGTTGGATCTAGAGCGTGTATCAAGTTGTGGTAGACACTTATCGCTTTGTACAGACCATTTTTTCGACCATACGAAGTCATATCCAGCTTTCACCAATTTCTTCATCCGGTAAATTAATTTGTGTTTTAGTTTTACGCGACCTCCTATTATAGCTCATATCTTGAATATATACATATATATATATATATATATATATATATATATATATATAATATTTTTTATTTGCGTTGAGGTTAAGTATATGAAACTCTAATTAGATGATTATTTTTATCAAGAATGTCTGCGCGGTGAGGAAAACGGACAGAGTTTTTTTCATGCTGAGTCAATCTCTGGCTCGATCGTTATTCTTTTCCTCAACTTGAAAAGACATCTGATCATTGTTGCTTTTTCAAGTTTGGACAATGCATGACTTTGAAGAATTACAATACCGAAGATTAAAAGATCGCAGAAATTGTTCACACTCGAAAATACTTGCCTGCAGATTATAGGAGAAAATATGTAATTTGTTTGTTTTAAAAATGAATAAAAACCGTTTCGTTATCTTGACGCAGATGTTTCGGTAATAGCGATCGGTGATACATGTTTTTGTAACCAGTAAAAGAAACTTTATTTCTCTACGAATAAATTGAACCTGTTTGGCTTTTATGCTAATTACCGTGATTGGAATACGAGACTTGGCCTCCGTTCGCTAAATATAGCCAAAAATTTTCTCAACACCGACTACTTTCGGCAACATTTTAACCGTATTAACGGTTGACTAAATTTTAAGTAATCTTAAAGTTGCAAAATAACGATTTTTTCCGAAGATTCATCATCACCATAACGTTAGGAACTTCAGCCTGATGCATATTTGGGGAAGATTTTTATTGAATGTCAGGGTTACCGATTACATCTAGTCTCAAGTCTGCAATAAATAACCTCGACGTTCAAGAACCGTGCAAACCGTACTGTGGTATATATTGTAAATAAATTGCCGAATCTGCAGTTTTATACTCAATCACTTTGCCACCGAATAACTTTTCACGCATCATTACTGAAACGATTAATTCTATTAATAAAAGTTCGTCATCGAAATGGCAAGTGAAATTCGTCGAAATCTGTGATGAAACTGCAATAATATAGCTATGAGAATTATTTCAAGCTAGTAGCACGTTTTGCATCGAATGACTTTCAAATATGTTGTTACACTTTTGATAAGATTTAAATTAAGATATACCATATCCATATGATATGAAAATTGAGAAAAATAAGAAATCCGGTTTTAGGCAAAATCTCAGTCAAGATCTTCGGTGCTTTGTATCAAAGCGTTTCTTTTTCTTTCTTGGTTTTGCTAGTCATTAGCTATCTGTCTCATCTAACGCCCGTTAGACAAGTCGCTGTTTTTTCTTTATTCTAGGAATACTTTTTGTACAAAACTTGATATTATGTTTGCTTGGTTGGGGGTACATTTCAACTCTATGTGTAAGGATGCCAACCATGACCCTGTCCAGGCCTCAAGTGGCAT
This sequence comes from Neodiprion virginianus, assembly GCF_021901495.1. Taxonomy (NCBI): domain Eukaryota; kingdom Metazoa; phylum Arthropoda; class Insecta; order Hymenoptera; family Diprionidae; genus Neodiprion; species Neodiprion virginianus. Next base: position 14,600,542 of record NC_060878.1, on the reverse strand, counting down.
GCCTGACAAGGCCACCCAGTCTGGCAAGCCTCACTGGGTCATTAGATGGTGGCTTGAACAGGTATTACTGATTTATCGGCACCAGGAAATCATTTGAAAAATAGCTCGTAGCACTGACCCTTGTTTCGTAAGACTATAAAATCAAACATCAGCGGATACCATCGAACCACGTTTTACGTAACCGAGGTAAAGTCAATGCTCCGAAAGTCGATACTCCTTGTGAATTTTTTTACGATATAATCGTGCATTGACTGTACATCGGGTGTTTAACCGTAATCACTGACATGGGGTACAGTTGACCACAGAATGGATTTACACGTACAATTTCAAAGTCAGCGTGCTTGAATCAGGGTTGTTTGTGGGAGTAAAATGAAGAATGATTGAAAAAACTTTGGGTTTTCGGAGACTTGCATATCGTTTTACTTCTTTTACTTCAAGAATTTCTCTCACATCCTCCATCGTTTTTTGTCAAGACTAAGCTTGGAGTCTATTTCTGAATTCTTACATTTTGTCTCAGAATTTTGTTCAAGTCGTAACTGTGCATAACGTAATGTTGTGTACAGTAATAACGTTCCAAAGTTGGTCGGGGTTTGAGTAACCCCGTGTAAGTAATGTGGATGTTTCCATAGGTGGAAGTAACTAGGGTCAATATGTTTGAGCTCTGTTTAAAAATATAAAAATACAAAGTACTGAAATTAACGATAAGAAAAAGTTTGGATATCGATACTTATTTCACACCGCTTCGAAATGGTCCCAAAATCTAGTAAATTCGTTCGATTTCACCGGACGATGGCTCATTTTGTTCGGAAGACTTGGTTCTACAAAGTTACTAAAACAGATTTTCTTTCCTTTCAATAGGCAATTCAATATTTTCATTTGTTGACCATATTCCTTGTCGATTCAATGTTGTAAAATTAAATATTCGACAATGTCAAATTCACTGTAAAAAGTGTTTCAGTGTATTTTTAGGAAATAGCCTTTCGAATAAAATGAGCCATTGTAAAGTGACATAGAACCAACCGACTAGATTTTCAAGCATTTTAGAGCGATTTGAAACGAAGCATTTGAATCTATAACCTTTCGTTTACAATTCAAATATTTTTTGTTCTTATATTTTTGAATAGATTTCCGCGGCCTGCGAATAAAATAATTTGATAAATACTCAATGTACGACTATTTCGTGATAAACTTATTTTAAAATTTACTTTTTGGCCAACCAATTTCTTCAACTCGATGTACTAATTAGGACAGAAAGGCGATTATCTTTCTAGGGTTAAATGTAACTGAACATGCTATTCGATTTGATGTCGAAAAATAATTATCAAACAAGTCTCGTCTTTGTCACGTTCAGCAAATCAAAATCCATACGTGATACTTGGTCTTGGCGTCTTCTTGTTGTTTGCGTAAGCGGCCGACAAAGATAAGAAAAATATTGATAAAAATTTCAAACAATTCCTGACTTATACGATTACGATTAGCTCTATAGATGTTTGGAGGAATAAACGCGTAAACTAATTTAGCTCCATATGCTTAGATATACTTTCTAGCAACAGAGCAAGTGCGATCTTCTGTGTATAATCTCCAGATAATGTGGTATTTCTGCGCAATTATGAGTTACCTTGCACACTTTTGGAGAAAAAGGCGAGGCTTAGAGAAACAACGAACATTAAATATGGATTACGTAACTCAGGGTAGTTCTGTAATTGTTCAATTGCATCATAACTCGTAACTTGCTTTTTCTCAGCCAATCTGATTGTCAGCATGAATCTGCAGATGTTTCAACGCTCGCGTATTTTTATTATCATGAAACACAAGCTCCCGCATCTTTATATCCTTCTTCGTTAGTTTGTAGTTTTTTTTTTGCATAAATGTTGCAGTCCTTCGCCTGGTATCAACAAAAACCGGCGCTTATTGCTAATCAATTCACGTCGAAGTTTATAACTCTTGAAGTGAATAGTCAATTACATCTTATCGAGCGGATGTATTTGTCGACGTATTGGGTTTTAATGTTCATAAAACTCAGACGCAATTAGATTTTGCGTTCAACTTTGTTGACCTAAAGTTTCAACGAATCCACATTTCTATAATCTATGTGAAACGAGCGATTAGTGCTAATTTTTTATATCAAAAGATCAGTGTCGCCTACTGATTTCGCAATGAAATCTCGTCTCACAACTGAATGAATTCGGTTCAGCATATAATGCGGTGACGCATTTTTCAATCGAACAAAGGTTGAACTACTTATTGCGGGACACAGATCAATTCTATCGTTAGTGTGACAAAAAACTGATAAAATAAAACAGTTTTAGTTTTGAGTGTTCTGGAATGCGATTACACGTTGACAACCTTACGTTCAATGAAACGTTAAGTAACAGTCCCACATTTAAGAAAACCGCAATCTCAAGAAACAAATTTCATTATACATTGCACACATAGAAAATATTTCTGTGCGAGTTATCTCACTACCAGACAAATAATCTGACTGACGATAGGTATAATCGCGAGATCATAATTTTTTGTTATCACGCCAATACGAGCGAACTGTTTTATCAGACGGTACATTGACCGGAAGCAGAGCGGCCAAATTAGCACTCTTTTAGAAATGTACCTGAACAGCCATCCATCAGCGATGATTCTTCATTTTCTTTGTCATTATCGTTTATATATCACTATGAATGTATAACGCGTGGCTACAGAACTGGACTATAATTTACGTTCTATTTTTATAATATATCAAGTACGTCGCACTCAGTCACCGTGGATGGCGTTGATATCTGCAGTTGGAGTGCAGGCCGAGGATCCTTTGTTTCATCATGATACAGCGTCGTGTCATTACGCGAGCGATACCCTCTCGACTTGTCAAACATTCTGTACACAATGCGCACGTGCTTTGCGAATCGTCAAAGAAACATTTTAACAAAACTGCGTTGAGAAGAGTATCATTTTTTATAGTCAGTGAAAAGTATGTACTGGTAAAATGGGTAGGGTCACAATAACGGATTGAGTATGGTTGGAATTAAAAGAAAATGCGGTATAAGCAATTGTTTGTAACAATGTAATTATAGTGACAATATTGCATTTTTTTTATTATTGCAATATTAAATCTGTCTGCCTAGTTTACTGTACTTTTTCAGTTGAATAAGGCCGTCGCATCAATTTCTCGTTTGACGAACATAAAATTGTCCTAATAGTTACAAGAATATCTAATACCAGTGACCATGATCAGAAAGAATAGAGTTTTTCGATTACGGCTACAGAACGCAGTTTCGTTTTATAACCAGAAATGTATTGTTCAGTTGTAGTAAAAAATGAAGATAGTCTAGGGCTTTATAGTAATCGTAACTGTAAATTTACCTCAGCGCAATCTTTGGTACCTAATAATAAGTTCTTCCTAACTACAATGCAGCAATAATGACGCTCCACCTGGTTCTCGATTCTCCAGATTAAGAAAATTGACAGTTAGACAAAGAAACACACTCCGAGTGTTCACATTCATGATTGTTTTTATTACTTTATTCCACAGGAAGGCGTGAATTGTTGAAAACCGTCAGCGGAAACTTTAAAGCCGGGGAATTAACAGCAATTATGGGACCTTCGGGTGCTGGCAAATCCACCCTCATGGACGTCCTGGCAGGTTTCACGTGAGTGCCAACCACACAATGCACTTGTAATATCTCTGTCAATCGAGTCCCTTCACTGGTTAATCCGGTACGATTAATAACGCTTTGTGATAGCTTACAATGAAAATGTGAAAATACCTTTGTTACGCTGCGGTATAAAATCGTTGAAATAACAGCGAGTTATTAATTAACTGCGCAATGCAACTGCATTGGTAAACATCTTTGAGAAAATCCTTGACCTCGACATCCTGTTCGCGGTACCCAATTCATTCCATAAAGAGGAATGCGAGAGTATCGTAAATCTTGGTGAAATATTCAGCTTCCATATTTAACGATGCAGTTCTGTTTGAAACGACAACCTGTCGAATCTTCGAAAACACCGTTTCGAAACAGGAATCTTTTGTTAAATTGTCTTTGTCGTTCGTTCAGAGAATTCTCTCTTCGACCCGGTTCGGGATTCGGTCAAGAGCAACTTTCCGGGTGTACCTTCGGGCTCTGAAAATTTTCACGCTCTAACGGAATACCGCGAGTTTCTCTGGTGCAATCGCGAGTTCCTCTTTCGCGGGCACGGGTACCAGGCTCAACGTTCTCTTGAACCTAAGTACGGTTGCACCGCGATTGCACCCGACGCTGATGACGAAGTTGGAGCACCGAGGAAGGCGCCTCGTTTCGGTGCACGTGCACCGAGCGGTATCTAGCATGACAGGGGCGTAACTAGCCCTTTAGGGGCCCCGGAGCAAGACCCCAAATTGGGCGCACTGGGTAAATAACTAGACATATTTTTCTGGAGGCTCTCCTCCCACGCTTCATAAATTTGCACTCAATAAAACAGTAAGGTATTCGATTTGTGCATTATATTCACGGTAAACTAAAATTACCATCTATCCAAAGATATCTTAAATTTTTGACTATACAGTCGATATAACTATTAACAGAGTTCTATTGTTAAACTCGCGCTCGTCTATTGTGCACGAAATGGCTGCCGTTGCTAGGCAACTGACAAATTGCTTTATGACTATACCTACAGCCGATATAACTATTAATAGAGTTACAATATTAAATTCGTGATCGTCTATTGTTCACGAAATGACTGCCGCTTCTAGGCGACTGACAAGTCGTTTAATCGGCTAAAATGACGTGCTGGCATCTGGTGGCAAAATAATGAACTATAACCAAAACTTGCGGAACGCGTCTGAAAATACAGTACGAAAACAAAAGAACGAAACGTCAGAATTAGGAATCGGAATGAAATATGACGAGTTCATTTTTGACCTCCTGTCTTAGGGGCCCCGGGGCATTGCTCCGTTTTTCGCATCCTAGTTTCGCCCCTGTTAAGCGGGTATCCGGAGCCTCAAGGCCGAGTTGTCGACACGTAATGTTGATCGAAAAAAGGCCCCATAGGTCGTTCCGTGCGATTTAATAGGTCTACCTGCACTCGAGGTTCACAGCTGCGCGTGGCTTTCACCTCGGTGCATTTTTATCTTTCGTTTGTTTTACACAAAAATGTCCTCTGTTATGTGCGCTTAATTGTACCGTAGAGCGAGATTACGTGGCGACTGATATATGTTTTCGGTAACAAGTTTAGATTGGATGTAATATTTCGTGTTCGATATCGATTTGGACACCGGTGATTTTCTCGATTTTTTCCGTCTTCGAGACGTAAGTGCATAATCGATGTGTCGTTGGGCTTGTTCTTATTTCAGCCAGTGGTAATTCAATCGTAATTTGTTCCAATAACAGCGTAATTGTATAAATGGCTTGTCATTAATTGTATACACGCCAGTCGTGAATGACGAGTTTTGGATTGAAAACAAGCCGTCCTTAAAAAATTTCTGGCTGGCGTTGCGAAATTTGCATAAATGGTTGGTACGCTTGGTTCATTGCTATCGTCTTGCACATTTGGCCATTTTGTGAATACATTATTTTGAACATTTCGGGCTGGAATTAAAGACCCGTTTGTGGCAAGGACACATAATTCTCGATTTGTGATTATTCGATTTATCGTCAGATACGAAAGCACGTTGCTCTGCATGTCCAGGTATCAAGATTAAAAAATACGAGAAACTTGTCAAGTGTCGAAGACAAGATTCCTGAATATCCTAGAATGCATTATGAAATTAGATGTCTTAGGTCTGCATTTTTTCGTAGTTAAACGAACAGTTTTCGGCTCGTCCAATATTTTTCATGGTCCCGCGATCCTTATTATGGTAAGAATGTGCCAATTCTGCAAATATCCCGGAATACTCGATACTTTGCAATTTTTTGTTCTCTGATAGAAATCTACTGTTGAAAACGAAAATAGTTTTGGTGGTTAAAGAAATAGTGTTACGTGTTCGTAGTTTCTTACACTAAATTTACTGTCATTCCGCTCATTATATAAACATTGTGTGTAGTACCCACAGCTGTGTGTTTCTCTGGCCGTTGGTGGTTTTGCCATCTTCTTTGTGTGGGAATTCGTCAGTATACGCTGAAAATCATAAAATCAATTTTTCTCGTACAACGTTAATAAGTAATTGACAATAAATGAAATCGTAAAAATTTTCGCCGCAATGACCACTGCGGTTAAAAGCATAAGTATCTGGTCAATAGTGTTCGTGTAGCTCGAGATAAATTCAATTAGTGTAAATGTAATTCGTAATTTTGCTGATACTAGCATCCGGACTTTGGTTTGCGGTTAGTAAGACTTGGGCTGCTGATATAATATCACGTTTCGGACGCACGCAACTGTACTCACGAGAAATGTTTAGTATTGTATTTGTTCCATACAATCGGACAGGAAGTGTAATTCTACGTATTTGCTCCTCAGAGTTGCTTTAGTATTCGTTTGAAACGAGTCTTCTCACGAAATCCTACTGCTGGCAAAGATTCTTACACACTACTTGTAATCGTTGCTCAGAATGTCTCTTTACACGCGTGACGAGTAGTTCGTGCCATAATATAAAGACATTTGGGAGTTTGATCAAGTAGTTTTACACCTACTCCGGGATAGTTACACTTCGATCTTCAATCCTTGCAAAAATGTTATTCGAAATTGAAAGAAGATATTTTGTAACGATATCGATCATAACAGATTAGAATTGGTTATGAATGAAAGAACTAATTGTCCAGCCTTCTCATCAGAATATCGCCCTTAACAAAGATCAATGAAATACATCATTTTCAAATTAATCGATTAATCGGTATTTTTTGGGTCAATCGATTTCGCCATTAATCGCTTCAATCGGCTGTTTTGAGTAGTTCGTATTTCCGATTGACTGTTTTTCCAATCAATCGCTCAATCGGCCCTTTCAATTAATCGGGATCTACGATTAATCGATTAATCGCACATCCCTACTTTTGACAAAAATTTAATAAACGTAGACCTCGCAGGCTTATACACCAGAAATTGCATTGCATGGACTACTATTCGTGGTTTATACAAAATTGTTTTAATTTACCGAGTCAATAGCAGTTAAAGGATAGAAGACCATGCAATTGCAGTATTTTTAATTATTCACTAGCAGCAGCCTGTCGATTCATATCTCTGTGAATCACTGATTGCATGTGGAAAAAGAATTAGACATCTGCTAGAACATAATCAGAAAAGAACTTCTGTAGATTGAGCTTGTTGAGAGTAAAACGAAAATAAGAAAAAATTGCACCATACATAATTTTTTCTTACTAGAATATTTAATTAAACGTTCCACACTGCAATTGTCCAAATGCAATCGAAACTCCCGCGGCAATTGCATAAAACGGCTGTTTCTGTTCATCGCTGAGTCTTTGTCAGTCCATTTCCAAGTGACAACACGCTTTTAGCTGCACTTCACAAATTCGAAAATGTGCAATTAATGGTTTATGAATTTCAGGACGTCCGCAGTCACGGGACAAGTGACGGTGAATGGCCAGCCAAGGAACTTGGCTACCTTCCGGAGAGCTTCCGCTTACATAATGCAGGAGGACAACATTCAGCCCTTGCTCACCGCCGAAGAGGCGATGCATGTTGCTGCCGAACTCAAGCTCAACCTTTGCAAGCAGGACAAAACCAGGAGGGTAAGTTTCAAAAGAAGAAAGTACCCGAGGGGAACCACACTAGTTTGATTTGTTGTGTCACATAAACATATTGTGCTCATCGGCCATTTCAGGGATAAAAAACCAATCGTGATATTTACTTTAAAAACTTTATTTCTGGAGAATTGCTCAGCAATCTCGTTAAAGTTTTTGTTCCAACTAATTAGACATCATATAATATTAACAAAGGATAATACGCGCAATGGTTTTATCCTCGTGGTTTGCAGGAAGGTTTCTACTTTGTTGGGTCGAAAAATGTTTAGCCAAATTGGCACGGAAAAAAGACGTTGCTAGTGGTTTTTGGGTGTACCTAATACAAGACGTCACAGAAAGAAGGAAATCGATAGGTCACATTTCGGGTACTTTCCTTGTAAGCGTAAACATTTGCTTCACATGCGGAGACCAATGGAATCGATCGCCAAAATATCTTTGAAAAGTACTTCTAAATTGGAAAAACGCATTTTTAGTGCTATCTAAATGCCAAGAGTACAATTTTGAGACAGTGACAAACATTGATGGGCTGTAATTGAAATGAAATTGTAGTAGGATCAAACTGCGAGATTCTGTGTAGGGCAACGTCCGTCTAATCAGCTACTTCCGTCCCCAATTATCGCATCAATGTCATTACCTATCGTTGTGTAGCATTGCCATTGCGTATAACAATGGCTCCGGCGACTAGGCTTCACACTAGTAGATAAGAAATATCGAGTTAATAAGAGAGCTCTAGACATCTTTCAATTTGCTCACGTTCCGCCAAACTACCGATAACGCGTTGAGGTTGAACTCACAATCAGTTCATTTATTTTTCACAAAGGTGGAAAAAATTCTGGTGGCGTTGGGACTCGACGAAGCAAGACATGTCCTGTCAGGTCGCCTGAGCGGCGGTCAGAGAAAAAGGCTTGCAATCGCTCTGGAACTGATCAGCAATCCTCCAGTGATGTTCTTCGACGAGCCCACGAGGTGACTTTCACCAGATATTGGTTTTAACGTGATCGGAGAATTTTAACGCGTGAGCCATCTGACATCGGATGTTCTTCACTATTACAGCGGATTAGACAGCGTCACATCTAAGCAATGCATTGGTCTTTTGAAAGCCTTGGCAAGGGAAGGTCGAACGGTAATTTGCACCATTCATCAACCGAGTGCACTTCTCTTCGACATGATCGATCATCTTTACGTTGTCGCCCAAGGCTATTGCCTATACACTGGAGGAACGAGCAACATGGTATCCTACCTGGCAGAACAAGGCCTTTGTTGTCCCGAATATCACAATCCAGCTGATTTTAGTGAGTAAAGTCTGAAGTATTTCTTGATACTCTTTGCGATACGTTATGTACATGGTCGTCCCGCTACTTTCAATGGTTGAAAAATAACTGCATGAGAGAAAGACTGTCAACTTTCGGAGACCTTGCGCTTAACGCGATACCTTACGAATGAGTCCTTCTTGACTGATGTCAATCATCAGAAGGAATGGTAAAACATCGCAGGCTTAAGTGATCGACTGCGCATGTGTTAAATAATTGAATTGTATTGGTCGGCAATATCGTACTCTGGCAATATTTTCCTTTACGAGACAAGGGTGCCAACTTAAACGAAACGCGACACTAGATGTCAAACTCTCCCGCATCAAGCGGTAAATTAAAATTATACCGTTACGTTGACTCTCAGGAGTCATCAGTTACCTACAAGTTGCTTGATAATGAAAGTTTTCCATGCTTCCACAAAAATTCTCTTTACCTAAATGATCCCCATAAGTCACGTTGGACAAATAAAGCTTGATGCGGTCGGTTGGCATGAAAAGACGTCACATCTTGCGCATACACAACCGGATTGCCAAGTTTCGCCATTTTCTATCGGTATAACCTATTTTGAAAAAAAATTGATACTTGATAAACATCTTGAAACTTATCGGGTTAATTTTGTTTATCTTCAATCAGTCCTAGAAGTCAGTGCTGGTGATTATGGAAATTTCGTGCCGCTGCTGTCCAGAGGAATTAAAAATGGAAGCAGCAATAAATGGAGATCCCCAGCTATCGGCGGTCTTTCGAAAATTGAAGAAATGATTGCCTCCGGTCTTACGACGCCGGTTCGCGCGCCCAGGCTACCTCCCACTCCTATCCTCCACATGGACAAACCGGAGAAGGACTATCATCAAATTACCGGAGAGTATGTAACCAGTTTTTGGAAGCAATTGTACGTCCTTCTCAAGAGAAACGTCATCAGGCTCTCCAGAGACAAGGTATTCAATGTATAACGCTCGATTACGTAAAAATAACATCCTACGAGATACCAACTAGAACGGTCAATATTGTCAAGTCAGTGTTACAACCTTTCACAGATAACAGTTGTCAATCAATCAAGTCGCAAAAAATTATCATGACTACTCTCTAATTAGTATGAATATATGATAGGAATCTAACTATAGAGCCTATTTGTCGTAAAGTTTTTTAGAATTTATTTCGCCTCCTTATTTGTTCAACTGAGAAGGGTACGAGCTACGATTTCTTTCAAATCCTTATCAATTCAAGGTTGAAAAATAAAACGATAATTGAATTTTAGTGCTTTTCAGTGAGTGTTATGTGAGGTGAACTCGGCAATTGATTAAATCGTTTAAGTCTGATTTTTTTCATAATTTTAAATTCAATTAGATATAAATATCAGTATCACGTGATCTGCCAAAGCCGCAACCTAGTCAGAATAAATTTGGGTTGAAAATTAATCGTCTGAATGGAACTCATTTTCATCGCCATTAACGATTAAACTGAGTAGGAATCGAGGGGTCAATGGCATATTATAAAATCAAGCGATTTTTACTTTCCGCCCGAATTTATCATTATATAATCGACAGATATTTTTCCATCGTCTTTGTATCTTCTCGTCACAAATTTTCCAACGCGTATCCTATCGAGCATTCAGTTCGAATTAAACGTCAATTTGTAGATACAAATATGACACGTGACCATCTGCTCTAGTCTCTCTGTGAGATCGTATACTACGACAGTTATTAAGAGTCTTAATGAAGACTTGCCGGTTATCTGATAATGAATTCGGCGAATTTAGCCGAGTGATCAAAACATCTGTTTAAATTACAGTGATAACTATGAATAGGCGTTGTGATAAACTTATTGTTGCTCAATCGACGGGAGATTAAGAATTTTTATTCTAATCAGTTTTCGATTTGAAGAGAGACTCCAAGAGGGGCTGATAACGAACTAAATTGCTGCTCTACCCTGCTTGTCAGAATTGATGTTCGTTGAACAACATTCTTTCGATACTGATCTGGTAGCGATAGCGCGAAAATATACTGAACTATTTTGAATGTATTTATGATGCCACTTATTGAATGTCTCCACCATGATTTCGTGGAACATTGATGAAAACCTATTCCTCAGTTTCTGACGTTCACGCGGATATCTATGCATCTATTGATAGCACTTCTCGTTGGCACCCTCTATTATCAAATTGGCCAGGACGCAGCCTATGTGTTCGACAACTTCAATCTGCTTTTCTTCAGCATCATGTTCCTCATGTTCAGTGCGTTCAACTCAACAATTATCACATGTGAGTCTGATCCAAAATTTGAAAGAAATACAAAATATGTTTCCGAACCGTATCCATCAGTTCCGTGCTGAAAGGTTTCATAACGCGCCGTTCATTGGGTTCGATAATTCTTTAGAGTTGTTTTGCGGTTCGCTGCTAACTATTATTATGTTTACAGTCCCATCAGAACTTCCAATCGTGATGAGGGAACACTTCAACAGATGGTACAAGCTCCGGTCCTTCTATTTAGCGAACAAGTTGGCTGACTTTCCAGTACAAATCGTTGCTGCATCAACGTTTACGCTGGTAGTTTTTTTCATGAGTGGCCAACTACCCGAAATCCGAAGATTGTTACTGTACGTAACGATGTGCATCGTCGTTAGTTTTGTCGCACAAACCGTTGGGCTGATACTCGGCATAGGGATGGATATTCGCGTAAGTGTTTTCCCCCAATTCTTTAATTGTTTCGTTATTACCTCGTTTGAGAATAAATCAAAGTTTGCACATCCGAGAGAAAACGCTTGACGAGTGTCTGTGGGGAGCATTTCGTGGACGTGAAAATTCTACTAGACGAACCTAACGATGCAGCTGCTAGTGAAAGCGGACTTGAAATATTACGTTCTTATAAACTTTTTATGTTATGCCACTGCCTACCATTTCTATATATATTACACGCATGCCAAACCGGCTTAGCTATTTACATTCGTTCAAAGGAGTATGCATACGATACCGGTAGGCGGCTGAAGAATTGGGTAAGTTTTGGAAATTTATATCACGACAGCCAGTAACTTAATTCAGCAAAAAGTTAGTTGGAATTCCTTGGAACCACTATTATTAACAATAACGTCAATCAATTCACTCTGTGAAATGTTTTACGGTGTTCTTAATATTTCAAGAACGGTTCACCCGATTTTCCTCACATTTGGCTACGGTATTCCTGAAAAGGTTATCCGCTTTGCCATGATGCAACTTTTTTTAACTCTTGTATGTTCACTATTTATTACATAAGCGAGCTGCGCAAAATCAAATTTCAACCTCAAACTCTCGCTGTTTGAGAAAAAAAAAGAAACAAAATCAGATTGTGACAAAGAGAATTAACTATCCAAGAATACTTACTGTCTTCAAAGTTCAAGAAAATCGGTTGGATATTTTTGAGATATCGTAGTGACCGTAAAAGATGTCATAGAGGAAAATGATTGACGTTGCTGTCAATAACAATATTTCTTATAAATTGATTTCAATAAAAAAATACATAAGGCAAGCCCAATACACATATTTTTGAATAAAACGAACCCCGATAAAATTTAATAATCGATTTTCGAGTTACAAATTCCCACGATTTACCCGATTTTCAACCTTCTTCTTGTATATACCTCCTTAACAATCATTGCCGCATTCATAATCGCAAAGTGCGGATACTGAATTTCAGGCTACCAACATCTGTATGTTGAAATTGATTTCAGAACGGTGTGATTTTCGGCCCACTGGTGATATTGCCTTTCATGATATTCAGTGGATTCTTTGTTCACATCAATGACGCTCATCCCTACATGCAGTGGCTCTTTCACATCTCTTTCCTTAAATATGGCTTCGAAGGTGTCATGGTTGCAATTTATGGGTGAGTAATCGTAAGAAGACATTGCCATTGAATACAAGTTGCGACTTTTGAACAATTTTCACTTTTCTTGTTTCGGTTTCATGTATTTGCAGATACGATCGGCCGAAGTTGGATTGCTCGATAGTCTATTGCCACTACAGATACCCTAGACAGCTTTTGAAGGAGGTCGATATGACCGAGGCCGAATATTGGAGCAGTATTTCCATCCTCATCGGGCTTTACTTTGCCCTTGAAGTAATAGCGTACATAGCTTTGCGAATTAGGCTAAAGCACCGACGGTGATTACGGACTATATTCAGGATAAAAACATACGTCGTGAATTGGGACCAAGTCTAAAAGTCAAGATTTACTCTTGTCTGATCTCTATCGCATAGCTGGAAAGTTATCAAGTACCCGATTGTAGTATTCATGGTTGGGAAATTTTCTAATATGCGAAAATATGTTTCATAGACAAAATGTAGAAAGGTCGACGTATGGCAGGTTAAAATATAGAACAGTCGGAATTAATAAGAACATAGCAGGGCAGAACATAGATTCGTCAGTATTCTATATTGTGAATCTTACATTTTCAGATGTTTCGACATTGTACCCCCTACACGGTGAACGAAGCGAAATTTTTTTCACCTTTACACTTTAAATTTACTTATAGCTAAAGTTGCCTTCTTCGCAGCATTTATGCTTATAAAATTAACCCTAGAACGGTAACGTTATTTTTCTTTTTTTTTTTTTTTCTTTGTCTATTTCAGTAACGGAGGGTGAAAAAACGCCCCAATCTTGTAAATTCCATCCCTCGGATACGTCGTATCGTTAAGGACCCTACGAGGTCTCATTTACTTCGTTTTTTTAATAAAGCTTACGTAAGTTCCAAAAAAGTGGTCAAAAATTGATGAGCCTCGAAACAAAAATGTAAGTTGTTCTTTAGCGATGGGAAATTTCAACTCGTGTAGAATGTTTTTTCACCCCCCGTTAGCGTTCTAGGGTTATCAACTTCGACTTGCGATTTTATTTGCATCCTAGCAGTATTTGTAGTATGAATCGAAAGAACGTTTATTTGAAAAGGTCGAATTGGTGTTTCGTAAAACGACGTATCATATCGATTCTGTGTACTGATATACCTCTTTTACGAAGTACGTAAACGTAGTCAAGAATGTAGGCATAAATGTACGATTGGCGCATTTGTACGTAAATATACACCATGTGTTCGATCGTTAGCAGTTCGAGTTAACGATGTTACGAGATACAAGAATCTTTGTTCGGCTGGATTATTTTCGGGCCATCCTTATTTTCGTGTGCAATTTTCGGAGCCAAATGATCAAGAAATATTTGCGCATACAACGTATGCTATATTTTTTTACTCTGTATAGTTTTTTGGTTTTTTCTTTTTATACTCTAATTTCTCTTCTTTTATCTCGCACGCAATCAGCACGCCGGAAAACTGTCAGGCCAACAAGATCTAGTCATTTCGTAAACGTAGAACTAGCTTAGGGGTTAACGCCGCTGTTTTGAATTATTGTCTTAAAAGATACAGTAGACAACTAAATGATGTATACTTTCTGCGTGTACCGCAGGGCATTCAAACTCCAAAAAGCATTTGCTCAACTTTATTTACTTATTACATACGTTGCCATCGTTGAAATATGAATGTACATACGTTTTTGTTTTATAATATACATATAATATACGTTATTACACTATCGTTCTAGGTTAGTTAAAGTATAGTGGCTCTCTCTCTCTCATTTCGGCGTTGGCACGTTTCTTATCAACATAAAACTAGTACCTAATAAATCAATAGAAAGGTAACCCGAAGTCAAGATAATCAATTGTTATCTTTTATACATGTGTAAATACATTAGCACAAGCCACTTGGGTCGAATATATATTAATAATTATTGGCCAGTTATAATGTCGCAGGAAGAATCTGCATTAGTCGTCATTATGAAAATATACCGTGAGTTTTCTTAACAGCGAAACGACCTTGGCGCCTGAGACAGGCAACCGGAGTTACACCTCATGTTCTCTGTCAGTCTAAACATGCGCTGTAACTCCGATTGCCTGCCTCAGGCGCACGCATCCTTTAGCTGTTAGGAAAATGCATAGCGGAGAGCTCACGTTGTCGAAAGATGACTGTATGTACCAGGTTATTTCGTAAAAATGATCTAGAGGCAATTTAATGTAGGCTGAATCCGCTTGCATTTATGCAATTCACGATAGATTTAACCGTTTGATATTTGCTTCATGGTTAATGATTAAAGAGAATGAGAAATCGGCCAATTGCGAGAAATGAACGAATGTCGATCGGTAAATGTACTCGCAGTTGCCGAAATGCAGGCGCGTTTCGTAAAAATACAAACTAAATTGCATAATTGTGGCCGGATTCACCCTGTGATCCATACCCGCAGACAAACTTTAAGTAATTTAAAATGATGAAAGGTTCGTACGTACGTATTATATTATACTTCTCGGGGTGAAAAGTATGTTTGTAGATCCTTTGTGATGTTTAAATGGGGGGGATGTGTATACATTTTCGTACACGGGCATGATTAGCAATTATCGGTAAACGACACGGAGCCAAACTTTTGATTTTTTGCAATTTTGATGTCTTGTAGTATGTACTAGAATGTAAAAATCCTGACAAGTTTCAGAACTCTGAGCTCTCATGATTTAACAACATGACGTTGATCAATATTTTATTGTTAAACAAAGTGATTTTTACATTCTAATTATTATCGTATATTTGTGGAGGAAACAAATATGATCCGAGATTTTTTCAATGTAGACCTATCTGTGCTTTTCACAAAAAAAAAAAAACATATTTTTTTTCGATGTTCTCCAAATTTTATCTCAAATTTGAAATTTTTTATCTAAAAGCTTGCATTCTTCTGCACGGAAAACTTTTTTTTAGGTAGGTGCTGTAAATGCGATCATGGCGTCAGCTAAATAACATATTTTTTGTGTCAGCAAAATATGTTTATTTAATTTGAATTCGCACCGACGTATATTTCTACAGATGTAAATAAAATGGAAATATATAACAAATCACAAATGACTGTAAATAAAAATATTTCGCTGAAACAGAACAATGTTATACTTTAGAAAATAATTATAGCTCCGCTACGATCTCACTTCCAATATCTTTTAATGATTTTTTTTTTCGTTGCTGTGGAAATCAACTTGTTTTTTACGGTTTCTGAGGATTCAGCCTCGACGGATTCTATAATCGGAGAGTTCGGAATCTGCTACATCGAATACACGTTGAATCCTATTTTTTCCAGAGCAATTAAGTTACGATAAAATTTGGAATATGAGAATCAATCTGTTGAAAATTTTTAAAATTGAGCAGCGTGTTTTTTTAATTCTTAAAAAGTGAAATTGAGGTCTAAAACCTTGGAAATTGATACAAGTAACGACAGCTGCCGGTAGTAGACGAGTGTGATAAAAATCATTAGAAATGTTGAAGAACCCTTCAACAAACATGAAACAATCGGTTAGAAGTCTTAAAACACCCATATGTCTTGTACAACTAGGTTTTTCAGCGTGGGGTAATGAGTTACCCCATGTGCCCGCTAAGGGTTAAAACAGTAAGAACTAGAGTTATAAAACTTGCAAGTTTTTTGCACCGTATTGTTAGTACATATAACACGATATCAAGTTAACCGAAAAATTGAAATTTCAGCCTCGGGTTGTTTACAGATACATGGTGATATGGACTATATATGCAAAGCGAAGGCCGTGGGTCAATGTGATTACTTCAAAAGCGAAGTGAAGGGTAAAGTATTATTGGGTATTAAGTATTATTAAGAGATTCTGAGCAAGTACTTCAATGATCGGGTTTAAACTATAGAGTAGTGATTGTTTGAGTAATGATTTGTTGAGTTACGCAGAAAAGAGATCGCGATGAAATGATGGGAAACAAGCAAGATCCTCAATGGTTCAATTTTAACAAAAGAGAAATTTTTGTAAACACTACAAATAAATGTATTTAAGTAGACACGATAAACAGTCTGACTTTTGTCAGATTAAATCCATCGGTAAATATAAGTGAGAAAATGTAAATTTGAACAACTGGTGAATTTGAAAAATTAACGACGGAGCCAGGAATCGAACCTGGAATCTAGCGATGCTTTACCGGAGACTTACTCCACTAGACCACCTAGCCGCCCTGACTCTGTTGTCTTTAATTTCTCTCATAACCAGTGAGTTCAAATTTGTTTTCATGTGCCCGATTTGTATGAGTAAGAATTTCTTCTCTGCATGCACGATGTAAGGAGACTGTAGTGTGTAGATGTTTATGTTTACCCCTTTCAATCCTTCGCTTCCGATGAGAAGCCCGTAAGACAGAATGCTGTCTAATAAATGAGATGCGGGTGTGCAAATCATTAATCTACGAGAGAATTTTTGTTGTAAATATAAGTATTGGAATACGAAATACAAGCTTATCGTCAAGTTGAATATGAAAAAACGTTTATTTGTACTTTTGATCGCATGCAGCGAGTCCATATACAAAAACTTATCTATTGTAAACCTTGACACTGTAAAACATAGAGAGAGATTGTTTATGGAAGCAATCTTTTTTTTTCTGTTCATTAGGCCAAGTTTTACAGAAGCGTTTCGGCAGGTACTCATATTTGATGCTAATTTCCAAAATGTTGTAATATTTTTAAAAAGAAAGACAGAGCGCTGCCATATATGTACGTCTCGTAGTACAAATACTTTATTATCAGAACGCAAAATTCTTCCCCAAATGAGATAATTTATATTCTAGTGATACTTATTTCTAAAAAATTCTGTCGCGGCATTACTAATTACATATACATTACGGTACGGTTCCGGTTTCATTATGAAATGAATCTGACACTAGATGGAATTCTTTTGCTTAACCTCATTTTGAAACAATTAGCCTGTGACCGTTGTCCTGTTGGCTGCAAATCAATGACTATTAGAAATAGAATCTAGTAAGTTTTCATGCGTCTAATGTATAGCCATGTAAACTTGAATAATCACGAGGAACAAAAAATATCAAAGTGCTGAGACAACCAATAAAACTAATGTGAAATGGTATCAAAGTGCAAAAGAATCCTCAGAACAAGCGTACTTATTATCAGATGAACTGAAAAATTACAATCCGAGGCCTGTTGAGGTCAAGGTTAATATAAATTTTTTTTTACACAATAAACGCCGTCCGATATTAAGCATGTACTGAATTTTTCAAATTCACCAGTTTTTCAAATTTACATCTTTCAACAAAAATTCTCTCGTAGATTAATGATTTGCACACCCGCATCTCATTTATTAGACGGCATTGCCGTCTTACGGGCTTCTCATCGGAAGCAAAGGATTCAAAAAGGGTAAACATAACATCTACACACTACAGTCTCCTTACATCGTGCATGCAGAGAAGAAATTCTTATTCATTAAGCATCTACATTTGAACTCATCACTGTTTAACACAATCCTTGATAAGCTTCACAATTCGTTTAATGTGCACGTGAGATCAAAATTGGATTTATCATTCTGATATTTCAGTTGTTCCAAGAACTTTAGTTTTGGTTACCGAATTACTGATTCTTACGCTACTGGATATTTCTTTCGAGTTTCCATTGTCACCGAAAAAGAATATGTTAAAGATCAACAGTTGCTTTATTTTTTGTGCAATAGATAAGGAAACAAGATTTGCTCGATTCTGTGCATCAGTAACCAAGAATTTCCGCTATATGTACTGCAAAATAAATATCTTCATTACGAGGCGAAGCAGGGAATCTGAAATCGAATTGAATATTGATTAAGTATGCATAGGAAAAAATTCTTATTAGAGTATAAATTCGTTTACAAGGGAAAACTTCTAGATTCGGACCACAATCAAAATGTGTTATTTGTCATAGTTCTGTCATTAAGGCGCCAGGTGGCGTAACGCAACCTAGAGCGGATTTCTCTACGGCGCGAAAGCAAAGACCAGAGCATGCCGAGCTTTCACTACGCCACGATTAAGCACATCGTACCGTTGGTTATATTATAACAAAGTACTTTTCTTGTTGTAATGAACGTACACTAATCCCAATACACCTCATTATTTCGTTCACTTGAAACGTGAACTAAGAATTTGACTAGTTTTACTTATTTTCCATAAGCCTCACAGAGTGAAAGGAGAACATTCTTTGGCAAGGGTGGTTCTAGTTCCGTTTAAAGGATGTGTGATTAGTCGTTCGATGCTTCACGCATCGTGAAAGTTACTTCGCACCCGATTTCACTCCCACGCGAATAATACTTCTCCATGGCTGACAGACCGTACAGCGAGACTTTCCTTTCGCGCTTCTCAACGGTCGGAGATGAGTAATCCAGCAGAAGTTCATCGAGCTGAAAATCGGCCTGGTGTCCAGTCGATCCGTTGGTCAGGATATCGGAGCTTAAGAAATTATTCGATGCTGAACTGAGACCGAATCAAGCAAGGCCTATCTCCCCCCACTGTCGGCGAAACGGGTCACTGGAAAATTGGACTCATCGTGTCTGGATAGCCGTGTAACCGTCGCTCTCTGCACTGCGTCCAAGACAAACCGTGTGTGCGTATCACTGTAGAGGAGTGCGGTGGACAGTGAAATCCGCGATAGTATAACAGTCCAAGTGCGAAAGATCTTTCGGTCATCGACGTCACGTGGAGCTATTTGTGTAATAAGAAACTTTTCGATCAATTCAAACTGACAACTCGTTGATAAATTTGATAAAAAGATTAGACCGAATACGGTACGAAGACTCCGAGGCTCAGTTCAAAAAGGATGACAACCGGCTAACGCGGGAACCAAGAAAATCAGGATCATCGATCATCATGAACTCCATACAGCTGACAGAAGGTGGTACCTGTACGATTCTGCGGCTCGATGAAGACAGCAAATTGCTGGATATTGAGGCCGGCAACCCCGCGACCTCCAGACTTGTCATCGAATTCGCTAATTTGAGCTATGCGGTTGACTGCGACACAGGCAAGTCTTCTTATTCGATTGTATTTTAATTTTTCACGATCCCAATTTTATCACCAACGTATACGAGTATGAGTATACAAATCTCTCCGTGTATTGGAAGTGCGATGATTCGTGCATCGAAAGTTAACAAAGATCAATTCTCCCACCCTAAACACACAGTTGCTTTGACTGTCATGTAGAACGCTTCAATACATTGCGGTACGATAAGAACTTTTGAGATTTATCTACGCTTGGCCAGACTTTTTTAATACAGCGATAAGGCGGTGCTGCAGTTACCGAGGAAGTCGGAAATGTCGGTAATGAAAATGACAATTATCGAATAGCTCGAAAATGAAAACAGTAAATCGATTTTTTCTTTGCTTTTAAATGATTTAAGTTAATCATAAACATGAAAAACTGTGATAGATATTTACAGCAAAATTGAGACGATTTTGTATACCGTAGTAGAAGAAACCGGTTGTACCACTTCAAGAATGTTGTGCCTCCACAAAATATTTCTGCTCGTGAAATATAATTTCATTCAAATGTGACTCTCACATAACTACATCAAAATGATTGAATCGACCCGTAAACATTTTTTAGCCAGCAAAATCAATACCACCATTGAATTTATCATAAATAGTTAATTACTAGTACTATTTCACATACCAAGGACAAAGTCTTCGTGAATTTGTTGATTCTCTTCGAAACTGTTTGATAAAATTATGTAGGTTAATTTTGATATCATAAATCGATAACGAAATTCAATAACACGAAAGTTGCTAACTCATTGAACTCAGCTCAAATGCACGTTTGGCTAAATCAACCATGTAACGACGAAGGCAATTACACCAACTGCGATCTTGATACTTTGTCAAATGGATAGTTTCAGCTCAAGAAGACGTAGTTCACTTAAAGTCAAGAAGATGTGAAAAAGCTGGGTACGGCATTGCTACAACGATGGAGATATTTTAACATAAACATCAGATTTGTTTCAAGAATTGCTAGGAAAAATTATGCGTACGCATTTGCTTACAAACATCAAGTCGTGCCACGTATTTACGTTGACTGTGAAGAATATTAGATTTGTTTACGCATAGTCTCGATTACAACTATACGTATGTACTGCGATTATGATGACAAACGTAGTAACTTTTTCTTACTAAGAATAACAAGATGCTACAAAGTATTGAATTATGCAGTCTTTATATCGAGTAAAAACTAGTAAACCAACACTAGTAAATTGAAGCAATTCTGTACAGTTACAATAAATATTTCATATTCATTTACGAAAGCTGTCATGAACAAATTTCGTAATGATCCAAAGTTTCGAATACTTGATACTTCCTGAAACAGCCGGTAGGCTCAGTTCAAGGCTTCGCAGGATGAGTGAATTAAGCATCAGAAAAGTGGATGGCCTTGCAACCATGTATTATTGTAGAATCTGTAACACGTTATTGCATTTCTAAGACGCCATAAATCATTCTTCCATTGTCAATGTTGAGTATTAGACTACACTTGTATTTTTGTTCTATGCCACTTTCGCCAACTATGCCTAGCGAATCTGACTGATGTCATTTAATGCAATCATATATCATCTATTAAATATATCCATAATAATAAAAACACAGTGTCCGATCCAACAATAATATCATTAGTCAACAAGTGAGCACCAAAAATCGCCAAAAACGACAGACAAGCCGCGACTGTCTCATGTAACAGAAATGAATATGGATAACAAGACGTGATATGAATTTGAATAATATTTTTGTTACCGGTAAACCGCGAAGAAGAAACTTATATAGCAGCTGTGGTTTCGATTCACCACATCGTTTTGGTAATTTTTCTTTTCTATTCTTAACAGGTACTCAGAAGCAAAAACAAATTCTTTGCTCAGTGGCCGGACATTTTCGACCTGGTCGTTTAACCGCCATCATCGGGCCTTCAGGTGCTGGGAAAACTACGCTCTTGAGCATAATTTCCGGCCTGCGAGCCTCTAAACTCAAGGGGACGATTACCATTAATGGCGTCGAGAGAAACAGGGAAGCCTTCCGAAGACAGGTCTGCTACATACCCCAGGATTTTGCACTATTGCCCCTGCTTACAGTACGTGAGACTCTCCAAATCGCTGCTGACCTGAAACTCGGATCTTCTCATACGGATCACCTTAGAAGACGTGCGGTAAGAAGACTGAATTTCATACCACGAATAAGGATCAAAAACAAAGTCCGAGTATTCTAAACGCTTTCACAACTCTGTGGTAGCTGAAACATGTTTTATTGCGCAGTGCCAGCATTGTACAGGTGGGGAAATTGCAATGTATGACCGGTTTTGGTAAGCCTCAATGAATTTCACAACAATTTTACGTTCCCTTACAGGTAATCGATATTGCTAGCAAGCTGGGACTTCTGCCGAGTTTAGATACAGCTGCAGGTAATCTCAGCGGTGGTGAACGAAAAAGACTGTCTATTGGAATAGAGTTGATAACTAACCCACCCGTAATGCTGTTAGATGAGCCTACGAGCGGATTAGATAGTGCAGCATCAGGCCAGGTTCGTTTTTCCGAATGATGCAGGCAATCATGGGTTCAGTAATGGAAGTTGTGACTTTGTCGCCACAGGTGATTGCCCTGCTGCACTCACTTGCCGAGGCAGGTCGGACTGTGGTTTGCACTGTTCACCAGCCTGGCAGTCACATGATATCCTTGTTCGATGACATCGTCGTCTTGTCTCGAGGACAAATAATGTACTGCGGACCGCGAGACCAAATTCTCGACAGCTTTGCAAAGGCTGGTCACGTTTGTCCTCAGCTCTGTAACCTGGCCGAATTCGGTAAGAGACTTTTTGTCTTGGCTTGACCTTGTTTAGTAACTTTCATCCGAATCACGGACTTGATTGTTTTGCTTCCATGCAGTACTGGATGTAGTTTCGACACCAAAGGAAAATTTGAAGAGATTGCGAGACGTGAGCAACGAAAAATACGAGGCAGCCAGACTACAACTGGAATCTACTCGCGGTCCTCAAGTTAGTAAGTATAGTC
Source organism: Neodiprion virginianus (assembly GCF_021901495.1). NCBI lineage: Eukaryota > Metazoa > Arthropoda > Insecta > Hymenoptera > Diprionidae > Neodiprion > Neodiprion virginianus. The sequence goes on along the minus strand of NC_060878.1, from coordinate 14,577,725 downwards.
AGACCAAAAATCACCAATTCCAAGTCATCTACGTCGATATTCTTCAAAGTTTTCACCTTATTTCCTCTATTAATTTTGCAGAGCACCAAACATCGAACGGTTCCAGGCCACCGCCAGGTTATTTTAACAAGGAGAAGGATGAAATTTCGCGGATAAGAACTTATCCAGTGTCCCACTGGAAACAATTCCTCATCCTTTTCAAAAGAGCGATGATCTGTATACAAAGAGACAATGTAAGGCGATCGAACTAACATCATTTATAAGTTTAAAAGTTACATCATTTTACGCTACCCTGCAGATGTTGACAAAACTCAGAATCGTTGCTCATCTGATGGTCGGACTTCTGGTTGGCATTGTATTCTATGACTTTGGAAGCAACGCAGCCAGATTTCAAAGCAACAACGCTTGCATTTTTACTTCTCTGTTGTTTCTATTCTTCGGTAACGCCATGCCAGCTGTACAGATGTGTAAGTTTGCAGTTATCTTCACGATTAGCAATTTTCAATTTATCGATTGCGACACGTTGCGAACGTGACGAAATCACTGTCACTCGCATCATCTTTTCTGCAGTTCCAATCGAAGCTGCAGTATTTCTCCGAGAACACATGAACAACTGGTACTCGTTGCAATCGTACTATGTGGCAAAAGTTCTAGCAGATATTCAAGTGCAGGTGGGATGAGTCAAAAAGTACTTTCCTAGGCTTTCTTACTTCAATGAATAATTATTTTGTGGTCTCTAGGTTCTCTGTCCAACCTGCTTTCTCATCTTTGCCTACTGGCTAACGGGGCAGCCCCTTGAATTGGACCGGATATGGCGTGTCTGGCTCATCTGTGTTCTGTTGACGATGCTCGCTCAGTCTTTTGGCATTGCTGCTGGAGCTGCTTGCGGCTCACAGGTACATCAATAGCTTCGATAATATTTTCATTAAAAAATATTGGGATGAACGTATCACGATTCTTACACTCTGACTGAAGACCATTTATGATAGTCTCCGTGTTTGTATCGCAGAAGTTTACAGTACGTGGGTTAAAAGTGTTATTTCACACTATATCAGCGTCGCTGGTGCTCAGACAGCCGCGAAGGTCTCAATTGACGTTAATCAGGGTCATAACTAGAGGAATCGAGAAGCCAAATTTGAAATAGAGGTTCAGCTAAGCTGTACTAGCAGTTTATACGACCGCAACGTTTACGGTTAAGAATCTTCAGCATACACCTACCTTTGATACCAGTATACTGCTGTTGGACGGTTAACAATTTGTCATGAATTTATGGTCTACAAATTTACTGTGGGAAAAGTTGATAATCGTTTCATATTATTCAACCAATCGTATTTATTTCAGGTGGGCGTTTTTGTTGTACCAGCTTTGAACATACCGATGTTTTTATTTGCCGGATTTTTCCTTAGACTTGGAGAAGTTTCGGCATATCTTCGGCCTATTTGTAGCATCAGCTACTTCCGGTTTGTACTCTTTGTTGCGTCAATAGCTTTAACCAAGTAGACTGCTCTTTCTACAGCAGGCGCGCTAACTCTGGGAAATGCAACGATGTTTAATTTCCAAAATATAATAGTAAAACTTTCAAAACCGAAGACACAAAGTTTCGGAGGCTTATTGTTAGTGGCATATTGGGATATTCTTCATAATTTCGTATGAATAATTCAAATAATTTCCTCTCGATACCTTAACGTGAACCGTGGGTTGGTATTGCAGATACGCTTTTGAGGGAGTTCTTCAGGCGTTGTATGGGAATTCCCGTAAAAATTTGCCCTGTTCGGAGGTTTTTTGTCCTATTCGTTTACCGGCAAAAATTCTCTCGAACTTAGGCATGCCTACAGCACCATTTTACGTTCTGGCTCTAGCTCTGACTATATGGATCTTCGCACTGCACATATCCGTTTATGGATTACTTCGCTGGAAATTGTATCGTGCTACGAAATAAAATCTCATAAACTAAATATTTGCATTTCGAATATATAGTTTTTATTAATTGACAAGAAAAAGGAGAATAAAAAAAAAAACCATGACCATCTGAAATATGTCTAGTGACTTTACAGGCAGTAAATGAATGGATGGCTTGGCTAACAGGGATGATGGCGTAGCGTCTCTCTTACCTGGAAGCCTCTTAATTCGTTTCATTAGACTGAACAATCTTTTATATGGGCTGTGCGCGCCTGACTTTATTCTCTCATTCTCAGAACCCTGATCTTGTACTTTGCTTACTGCACCCATCCTCGTTTCATTCTGCTAATTCCAAATCACTAACTCACTTACTTCTTAAACCGTACACTTCGTCTCTATCTTTCTAACCAATAACTTGACAATGAACATCAAACTGATATTTTAATCGTGTCTACATTTATTCGATCCTACTTCTCGGGTCTAGGACTGAATCCTCTTGGGTTGATTCTCCCCAGATTTAATTTCTTGGACAATATCTACGTGACCTAATTCCCTCCCAGATAAAATTACCCTATTGCAAAGTTCCCCCGGACATGGTTCCCGGCTATTCATTTCTATCTATTTATTTATTTTACTTTATTTATTATTTATTATACTGGAGATTTAAAAAAAGGAGAATCGTCCGGGGACATTTTATGAAGGGGAGATTGTATTTGGAAAGATTTGTGCGGAGTGGAAATTTTGTCCAGAGTTTAATTTTACGCGACAAATTTAGTTCACCGAGATACTTTACTTCTCGACTTTCCGATTATTTCTGTAATGCAAAATCATCAGGGGTGATCATTAAATTACGTCACAAAAATATCATAGTTTCTGATTCCCCGCCCCAAGTCGTGACGCTCCTCATTTAGCAATTTTTAATTTAGAACTTGATTAAAAAAGTACTTATTATTATCATTATTTTTTAATATTTTTGAATAAAGTAACAATTTGTATGTTCTTGGACAATAAATAGGTATAGGTCTATGTATTGGAACTTGTAGGAAGAAAAATTTCATGCCGGAAAAAATGTTTTCTCTATATTTCGATTTTAGCTGGCCCCTTCTTGCTCAATTTTTTTTAGAAACTCGATCTAATAATTAGAATTGAATGAAACAAATTGCAATCTCTTTGTCAGTTAAAGTTCTTAATATTCGTATCCCTAACTTTTTGCTGTAATAACAACCATACCACCGCTGTTTGCAAGGAAACGAATTAAAAAACCTTTGTCATAGCTTTTCAACAATAACTCAACATTGTTTTATATTTTTTTTATAAATCCTAACGGTTTTGTCTCAAGAATACCTTAGCATTTTTTTTCTCCATTACAATCATTGTTTATAAATCAGACCAAACAATTTTGGTAAACTAAGCTTTAAAATTTTTTATTCCGTGTGATTTGTTTTTATACTTTTCCTTTTCTATATTTTGCCGTTTAAGGTGTCACAGAAAAACTTCTTATTGTTGAGATCAATTTGGTTGGTAAGAAATAAAAAAAAAACAAACCAAATTGTTTGTAAGAAAATTTCCAGACCCTCAGAATTATTTTTCTACTGATTGTTTTTACTTTTAAAGATTATATTTAAAAAAAAGTATTTTATAGGTACATAAAAACTACATAGGTAGGAACCATTTAGTTGTTTTGATGAACTCAGGCGAAAATCATATATGGTTGATGCACACAATGCTTCGCCGGCAAATAGGCAACCGAAGTGAAATCTTGTACCCAGATGTAACGTCGATTGCCTATCTGCTGGCGACAGACGTTCGCATCGTTAACCTTCTACGGTATAATAGCCGTGAATATGTGTTAGATATTTCTGTCGGACCTTTAATTAAAAAACGTGTTTATGTTTTCATCGAATCAGATATTATAAAATAGATGACACTAATTGTAACCACCTGTCTTTTTATTACGATCTTGCGCACTTCGGTTTTTGTAAAAGAGATGAACAACTACCAAAATTTGCCGAGAAGTAAAAGTAAAAATAAGTAATGAAAAAAAAGTATGAAAGACGTTTTTGATCAAATAATTTGTAAAATTCTTCAGAATGGAGGTCGTTCACTTGTCGGTATATTTGGGCGTTTGATGACACATAATTTAAGGATGACTCGAAAAATCGAAACATACTCCGAACACAAGAATTTTATGAATAATCTGGATATCAGAAAAGTCATTTAGATTTTTTTGTTATCTTCAAGTTTCGCAAAATTGTATTAGTCTTATATCACTTACGCAAAAAAGGATTGCAATAAACAAACAAGCGATCGCGATTAGTGTCATTTTTTTTAAAAAAACCTGAATCAATGAAAAAATACATACATACTAATCAAAATTCCGACTGACACATTCAGTTAATTCAACCAAAATTACATGTATCGTGTTCTTTTTGTCTATGATTCGATATTGGAATAAAAAAATTATATTGTATAATAATAAAATTCCACTTGTTCGAGTATATACATGAATTTTTTGAGTTATTTTTAGATTACACGTGGTGTAGCAGTAAAGTATCAAGTATATTGAAAAGTGGAAAAAATTATTATCTACAGAAATCGATTTTTTTAATTACTTAACATAATATTGGATGAAATGTAATTCATATCGATTGGAAAAAGTAAAAAAGAATATGTTGATCACGAAAATTTTTTTCAACATATTTATCACCAACAAATGGCATAAGTAATGATAATATTTTTTTTTTTGTAAATGCCATTATGTCGAGCAAAAGTAATCAATCGATTGATCATTTTGAGCATGTGAATTGATAACAATTTAAAGATAATAGCGTTAATTAAGAAAAAAAAATGTTAGAATGTTCTTGGGACAGAACCGTTTTGATCAAGAATAGCCAATCTCAAAAAATATTATCAGATAATAATGTTTAAAAACTGTAATAAAGGCTTATTCATTTGTTTACTTGCAAATAGCATCAGTACGGTAAAACGTATCGTCGAAAGTTAGACAAGTGACTTTTTAGAGCTTTAAAAGAAGAAGCGATTGTAAGTTGTTTCATTCAATTCCGATTAATCAATCAAAATTAATACGCACTTTATGAAACGAAAATGAAATTTTGGAAAAAATTGAGCAAGAAATGATCATCTAAAATCGAAATATAAATAATAACAAATTTTCAAACATGAAATCTCCCATTTTATACATTCTATGACATGAAAAAATTGGTGATTTTTTTTAAAGAACTTCACGTACCTAAAATGAATTTAACGATTAAGACGAGCTTTCGGGGTCTTTTGCCGGGCTGTTCTCATGACTGTTCTGTGGATTTGTTTTACCCTGTAAAAATGAGTGCTACTGATATGCTAATAAAACTCCATAATCTAAAAAAATTTTACCAAGCCGATCTTGATAGCTATAATCAAAGAGAAGTAAGTCCTACGCTTTTGGTGAGAGTAAAAGGAAATGATGATCCCATTGTTGAGTCAAACGCGGGAGGTCGGTAAGAATTGCAGTTTGGAATACGAAGGATCGATACCGTGGCCAGCCGGTAAGGTAGAATTTCGTCCCAAGTTGAAGCTGTGCCGAGGGAATTTGGCAGCTCTCGCCATCTACTTCGTTCGTCCATGAATCGCCAGGTGGCGTCGAGGCTCGATTCTCGCCGTCAGAGTGGGCTGCGACGTTTGTGAGGCATTTGACCCAACTGCCATGACAGTGTGCCGTCCAACACCAACAAGGTGGTGGGTTTTCGGTGCTGGCCATACGCGTCTCGATTGAATCTGTTAGATTAGGTAACCGTTGTTTCTGCTTAGTGAAATTGATGCGCGGTGGAATCAGAGCGTCTCACGGTTTAACATGCAGGTAGAATCGGAGCGGGAATCGCGGTGAGATGTGTGGTTATTCGGTGAACCTTAGAGCGGCTGCAGTGTTGTGACGTCTCGTGGTACGTGTTGGCTGTCAATATCGTCGGCCAAGCGTGAATATCACGTCGAGGCCCCAAGAGGCTGGATCTCCTGGGTTATAACAGTTGTTTTCGAGGCGGCGTATTCACAGTTGTGTTTTTTAAATAGTAGGTTTCGTTTCAAGGTAGTGTATATTTCGCTTCTCTTAGTCGCCGGCGACTCAGGGATGAGTGCTGAATTATTGATTCGCGTTGAAAGAAGAAGAAGAAGCTTTAAGTAAATAATAACACGGTTATCAACCGGAGAAGGTGAACATGTTCAACTTTATGAAAAAGGCTGCGGAAAAAGATGACAAGGAGAAGCGTAAGCGAGAAAAGAAGGAGAGGAAGGAAATCAAGAAACGCGATCGTGGCAGCATGTCTGCCGAAGAACTTCTCCGTCTCGACGAGGTTCGTAGACGTTTCTATTGTTCGTATTCACGAACCCCTATACTGCTCACCCTCGTTCACAGGTATCGTCGCACTTCAATTTGGCGATCAATTTTTATTCCCACGCAGTAATTAATTTCCATAGCGTTGACATAAGATTCTCTAATCCCAACGAAATACCTCCATTTACAAACGGCATTCTACGCTACTGCGGGAGATTCATGTTTACATTTTGTCATTTCACTTCAGCCTTTCCGAGGCGGTATTCAGGTATCTGCAATGTGAGTGGCGGGTAGGTCAAACCCGGACGGTTCGCAATCACTTTCCATTTCGCACAACTGTCGTAGTCAATTATTGAGTGAATGAAAAGAGCTTCGCCCAATCGACGCAACCATTCGTTGAAAGTGACTCCAGAATGCAGTTCATTCAATTATCGACCCTCTGTCTTAATAACTTCGGCTGTTTGCAATATATGACGATTGTTATTTGTTTCAGGTTCGAAGATCGTTGAAAATCCGCGGCCGACGCAAGGAAAAGGAAAAACTTCCAAGTGGAATAACGGCTGATTACAGCGCGTCATTTTTTGCACCGTTGGATCGAGATTTGTTGGATAGTATTCATCACCCGGCTGGTTCGAGCTGGTCTCGAGGTACGGGTGACGGTTTGACGCAGAGTGATTCCTCCGAGGCTTCGTTAACGTCTCTAACAGCCGGTGGCAAGACGCTGCCACCTCTCCCGCCGAAGCCTCCAAAAAGAGGGATTTTAAAAGGTCCGAGACTCAGTATAACCAGCATAACATCGGAAGTGAGCGTGGTTCAGAACGGGAATGAAAATCACCAAGATTCGAACGTCCTTGTGAGGAATACGCTCCAAAACGAGGTGATCGCTTACCAAAACGTTCCAAACCTGAACAACTCGGGTATCGGGAAGGAGGAGAGCTTCAGCGAGGAGGAAACCTACAGGAGAAGTCCTCAACACCGGGACAACAAACTGCTCCAAGTTGTCACGAGCGCCAGCCCCTCTGCGGACTCCCTGACAGACACTACAAATTCAAGTTTTGCGACTCCGCCGTTCAGCTTGTCTCCGGTAGGCGAGTCTCAGGGTTTCTCCAGGTGGCGATCGTCGGGTTCGTTCGAGGAACAAGGCGTTGAACTTACCCTACCTGAAATAGTTCCCCTCAAACTACCAGATCCGAGGGAACTTACTATTCAGCGACAACCACCGCCTAGGAATGATTTTGGATTTTCGCTACGACGTGCTATGATTGTGGAACGTGGTGCTAACGGTGTTACTCAAATGAGGCCCGTCATCTTTGCGGAGCCTGGTGCTATTGTGCAAAACAACAACGAGACTGGATTACTACCTGGCGACAGATTAATCGAAGTGAACGGTATTAACGTTAACGACAAATCCAGGGAGGAAATCATTGATCTTATCAAAGGATCTACCAACAGCGTCACCGTCAAGGTAAGCTCATCTTTTGTCCATATTCACTTCACTAGAAATATTGATGGATCGTTAAGTTAAAAAAGTTTAAATCTCGTCTTTTATGGCTGCTCCTATATAAATCTATGACAAGAAAGATGTTACGAATTTTTGCGATATCGATCTTCTTTATTGATTTCGTTAATTACGTATAAAGTTTTTACTTTCCAGTGCGATCCAATCATTTGATTACTTACTTTGTACTAAACGTAAGTGGTAGGCTCGAAACTTCTCAAATGTGAAAGAGCAGTCGATATGTGCAGATTCGTGTTAGCTGTCAATGCCTACATTTACGCGCCTAGCATGTGTCGACATGGTTGGATTACCGGTTACGAGTCGAGTGCCAACAGTAACGTTGCAAACCGTTAACCAAGTACCGACTAACAATACCAATCGTCGTATTCAATCGAGTAGGAAATGGTTGCGTTGAAATTTTTTCTTACTTATTGCTACAAAACGTGCGCGAGAAAAACAAAATCCAACGGACTTTTGTGAATGCTATAAAACGTTATAAAAGCGGTTAAATCGATTAACCGGCAAATTTAAAAACGGTATAACATCATTCTGTACGCTTCACATCTTTCGATGCCATATCCCAATGAACATTTTCCGGGGCAGACATTGAATTAATCCAGTGTGTATTCCAGATTAAACGGTTAAGTTCGTCATCATCCGTGAGGTTGAAGTATAGTAACCTTGTTGTAACGATGCATTTTAATTGTAAGAAATGTCTTTATTCGCAACTCTAGGATTGTCTGTAATTTTCATTGAACCATAATACAGTGGAACATATTCGTATGATCATGTTTTGAAAACTCGACTTCTTTAAAGTTATTCTGAAATTGCATAATTCGTTCAGTTATTGTTACTTAAACTTTAATCTTGTCATCATTTCGTGTTAAATATATAATGAATAATTTGGTCAGCTCTATTAACCCGGTGACGTATTATCGTCAATAAAGTACAAAACATTTCGATGAAATTTGATCAAGAGCTCAAGTTAGCGCTTATTTTAAGTTCTCATAATAACCGAATATACATCAGTGGAATATTTGATCTCAAGTTCACCGGCTATAGTGCACCTTGATAGCTTGCCGAGTTTCATTTGCTGTCTTGAAGACCCTAAAATTAGAAAATTCGGTCCAACATGATGGATCGACATTTCAGGTACACATAAAAAAACATATCTTCTTCGGCTCCGTTACCTTTAGAATTTTCTTCGAAACACTATTCCGAATCAAGGTTTGCTCCCCTGGGTCTCAAGTCTCGATTTACCTGCAGCTGGGCTGTGATGACGGGACGGACTGCGACCCTTTAAGCTACCTGAGATTTCAAGGGGCCAACAGGGGTTCAGTTTTTGTCCATAATATAATATGCAGGTGGTTGGCCATTTGCGGCGTTGGCAGATTTTCATTCCAGTTCACTTCATCTCCGTCCTGTAGGCTGTAGAATTTGGTCTTTTTTTCTTTCCTTTCGTCCTGTCGTGTCTTTCTCTTTCTGTGTGTTTTATTGAACTGAGGTTCTCGTTCCGCTGTGTGTACTACCTTGAGACCATTATTAGCACTCATCTCGTTTACTTTACTGATTCGTCACGACGTGGATTGACACCCTCTGTGTATGGTTCGGTGGAAAGAAGACTTTGTAGTAGCACTTGCATATATTGACATTGAAATATGTCCACAAACCACGTCAGAAAGCCAATACTATACTTATGCTAAGCTGCTCTGCATAGTGTCCGAATAGCTAATTCCTTTATTCAAGATCTCTGACGTGCCTTTGCACGATCGCGAGAAGTAAAGGCTATTCTGACGGGGTTTTTTCACATCATTAGGGAATTTGGTAGGTTTGAAAGAATCGTCGTCACTCTCCTAAAATAGACTAAATAAAGGTCTTGTTCGGTAATACCTACGTGTAGATAGGCGTATCGTCGAGTTTTCGTCGGTAGGCCACCTTTTAATTATTGCAACATTATACGGTAATGTGAGGGATTTCTCTGTGTCACAGGTCAATAAAGTGAAAACGAAATTTTGACATTTCGGCCCTAAGTGGGGCCCTACTCAGAAAAATTGGAATAAAGTTTGTTCGTAGCAATTAAGAAAAACATTATGGCTAAATATTGTTTTATAACAGTGGTTAAATAAGCCTACGGTAGTTGAATTAATTTACTACAAAAACCACATCCTGACGTGAAACTTTCATTACGAAAGGAATTAGATATACACACACAAACGAGGAATTAACAAAGAAATCTAACAATTATGTTTCCATGGCCAAAATTTTTCCATTAAACATCAGATCCAAAAGGTGAGCCACGTCGTCATCTAAATAATGACATGATATTAACCTTTCCATCATCATTGATCATTAGTTAAAAGAAAAAATTTGACCAGTATCGGAGGATGTTTCACATTTACTTGTTCGGCTCTTTCGGTGAATTTATTTTTTTATATTTTTAACGTTGGAACAATTTACTCAAGTATTCAATGTAGTGGACAGAATACGTCGTCACGTCAGCACGAAAGACGAGGAAAGAAGGATCTTAAATTGATAATGATGTGAAGGGAAACTCTAATATGGTTACGTTTCAGGGGAATTACATGATGTCTTCAATGTGGTGCCACCAAATCTAATTGTTCAAATGTTAGATTCTGTCTTGCGAAAGATCGTTCAATTTCAATGTCTGTTGGAAGTTAATCTGTAATAGAAACTACTGAAATTTTTAGTGTCCGATCTGAGATTGACACTGTTTTTGTCACCAACAATGTTGCACATTTCTAGAATCAATCTTCTTGGATAATCTTTTTCGCGGTACATGATACTAACATTCTCGTAAATAAAATTATGATCAATTAACGCAACTATACGGTATCGTAACATCGATTACTAACCACACCATTGTCACGCAAACAATTTATGATAGGAACTAGATACCTATATTATCTTAGACGTAATAAAAGACATTGAGATAAAGTAGGCCTCGCACAAGGGCGACTATATGCTAGTCATTTTACATATAATAAATTATAGGAAATAGCCCAAGGTCATAATCATCATAAGTACTGTGAAGGAACGATGGTGCATTTGCTTTTCCTCTATAAATTCTTTTCTCATCGCTCGCTCAGGGTATAAAATACATAATCTCATCAGAGATGTGTGAATCGAGATTTTCCAAAGAACATTCACCAAAAAATAATAAAACAGCTGTTTTGTGAGGAATGTCTTGACAGTTTTACCCTGCATTTTATGCAGCAATTAGTTTTCAATAATATACGACAAAGGTAGAAATAAATTGACAAATAAAACTTTTCTTCAATGGCAATAAGGACGGCATAACGAGTATGGAGTAGTTCGTAGATATTCTATTTTCAATGTTTGAGACAATCCACTTGTCGTTTTACACTCGATACATGCCACCCATCCAGTGACACACGGCTGTGTTCAACCTGATACCAACCTATCGGAAACAACAAACTCATGTCTGCTGTTGTTATATGTATATATTATGACGAGTGCAGTTTGCTTCGGATGATGCATGTATATATATACACTGTGACTATACCTGAATTACATCACGCAGCAGAGCTTGTCGCAACGAGAAAACGTAAGGCATCAGGGACAGAATCCGATTAGCTGTAGCGCGATAGGCTTATCTCGTTTGAACTTCTCGTCCACACCACATATCCTGGTTATCTAACCACTATCTTACTTCTCTTATCATCGCGGAAAAGTTTTCCGTCCGGGTTTGCAATTCCAATGGAAGATTCTATCGCAATATACTCTCTGGGATATTCCGTTAGATTAGAAAGAAAATTTTTACCATTTTTTTCATTCAGATCACGTTATACCTATGTGGATACTCGAACAAATTGGTTGTTCAGGTAGCTCAGAGTGTGGCCTCAGACTGAAAAACTTTGTTGGTGAATTCCGACTTTCAATGTATTCACAATGAAAGATGAAAATGCTTGTGGAGGATACGAACATTCATTGTCGGGAGGCATTCCTAAAGCTTTTGTTCCACCTGGTACTGTCTGCCGTTTTATACTACGCAGACGCTGTTTCAAATCAGGATGAAAGAACCTGTATTTCTTTGGGTATATTCAAGCTTGCTCCAACCAGTGAAAGCTTGCGAATCTTAAAAGTCCTTTGGTTACTTTGTAATTAGTCAGGAAAAGGTCGAAAATTTTCGTCGATCCTATTACTTTTGGCTGAATAACTGATAATGGGAGAATTTCAGCCAGAGCGGGGAATGGCTCGCATCGATCTCTGTACTGTTGGCAGTCTTAGTTTTCTCTGCCAGCCGGCGAGGTAGAAGCCACGCCCACACCATGACACTTCCTAATATCAAACGACTTGGTACAGTGCTGAAGGAATCAATGTCCATGTTGTCTCAGTTTTACGATTTGTTTTCGAAGCAGACTTTCGACGTTGAATTTCAATTTCTGAGTTTTCACTTTCATTTCAACGTTCGACACCGCAATCGGAATTCGATTGAAATTATCGATACCGGTAGAAGGTTTAAAACAAGCTCAAAGTTTCCGAAGTATTCGTAATTGTCACGCACAACGAGCATCTCACTAGATAAAGATTTAAAACAAGTAAAATTGATACAACATTTGAATCCGGCTGAACAGACTTTCTAATGCGAAAATTCAATTTCGAAACGATATCTTTTGGTGATCAGTTAAATCTGTCTATATTCCAATAAGTGATTAACGATTGCATTGGATTGAATCCAGACTTCGCCGTAATATCAGCGATAAGTACACGTAGACCGCGCATTTCTATGGCTTTTGACATCGTATTATCGTGGCTAGAGTAGTCATAGCAAAACTTGACCTGAACTTAATGGGTATCAAAAATAGCAAGTCTGACATTCAATATCGGTACGATATATCATATATGTAATTATTGTACCAAATAATTGTGTGTATGGAGCAGGAGTGTAAAAAAGATATCACACGAGTAAAGTGGAATAAATATGTGAATGACTACGGAATTATCACCCAGTCGCCGATTGTGGAACCTACTGGTAGACTAGAACAATCAAATGCGGAGGACTTGAAAAAATTCCCGGAATCTTTTATTACGGATTGAAGTAGATTAATGCCAATTCGAATGAAGACAAATAGCAACCAATAGAAAGAGACACACCTTAGACTTTATTCGCGGATTCACGTAGATTTAAATCGTTGTGGTATTCAAATACAGACTGATAGATGAGAAATTCAGATATCCTAGATGTAACAAACTTATTCCGAAATGAGTTAAAATTTTTATAAAAGGATACAAATGAGAATGGATAGATACAGAAATGCTATTAAAAATTTGATCAGATTGAAATCGCGCTACAATTCCTACTAATACTATAAATGCGAAAGTGTGATTATTGGTTTGTCTTTATTTCACGCAGCAACGGAGTAACGAATCAACGTGATTTTTTTCGTGGACATAGTTTATAGACCGGAGGGTGACATAGGCTATACGAGTTATGTAAAATGGGTTCCATTATTTTACAAAACTGATAAAAATATGATAAATATGTTCACTTTTCACATGGAACGTAAACTGTGCGTTTGAAAATTCTGACAGTCGCCGCGAGATGGCGGTTGTAGCCCGCCTACCTTACCATCTCAGCTGTTTTAATGATACATCCACCAGATGGCTTTCGTTTCTCGCGATTAAATGGCACTCCTTCGTGTATGTAAACGCCTCGCGATGGAAACCGGGTCCCGATTAATAACAATTAAATCCAACATTTCGTTTTGGCGATTAATATTGTAATACCGCTGCATTCATGTTACGTATACAAAATTTCATCTACTATACATTTCGGTACACGCTTCTTTACATTTTTTTCTCCGTACCTCGCACAGTGAGGCTCGGAGCGAGCAAAGCGAGTGATAACCGGTGTTGGCTCTCCAAGGAGCGAGTTCTTAGTTGAAACACAAAGAAATGGATTGAAACTGAATCCGTGGACAGATATATTCAAAACAATAAAACATTCGAATCGGGTCGATCTCTTCGCATCACGCAATCCGGTTTCTTGTGAAATCCGGATCGGTAGACACCGTAACGAGTCAGTTTTAATACGTTTTGATCTCTTTACGATTACGGAGATATGACAATTCTAGTACGGCACTATTTCAGTGTGATCTGTCTGTCAGCTAGCTGCCTCTAAATTATTCCAACACGCGCGTACGTCCAATAGTGTGGTTATAATGCGGTTGATGCACTTGAGGCAAAAAAGCGAGTAAAGGGGATCGCGTATCGTCGTGGATGGCGCCAGGCGTGAAGAGGAGGGTCTTGCACAAAGTGCACTGGCGCTGGGCGATGCGAATAGCGAAGATCAACGGATTAGCAGATGTGCGAGGAATTAGGCTGCTCGCGTTTGTCGGAGTGGGTGCGATGTGTCACCGCGTTTGATCGAATTCCTGTATGCCAAGTGCCGATGAGTCGTCGCCGGACGCTAAGCTTGCGATATTTCTTACTTGTTGCACCCTAAGCAAGACTAACCATCAAAGTCCGAGGGCACATTTGCTCAAAGAAATCATGAATTTAACGGGCTGGAAATAAAATTGCGAATCAATCTTTTCGAAGCCGTGAGAAATCACTCGGGATAAATGAAATCATGGGAAATCATTGCGAGTAAGTTAAAATCACTTACAATGATAGCGCTGAAGAAATTTACGGCAAGCGGTGGTAATCATGGAAATCGTTGTAATTCTTACGGTGAATATCAAATGGTTTAAATTTATTAGCATTTTATTGATTTCTATCTTAGCTTTAGTTGCTTTCCAGTTAACAAGTGAATCGCAAGGATATTTATTGTGATTACTTGCAATTTTAACCAATTCGGAAACCATTGTGAATCTTGAACGCTTGTAAAACATTGGAAATCAGTTGGTACACCAAAAAAGCAACTAAATCCACGTCAGAAGGTCAATATTAACGGAAATAATTCGAAATCAGTGTTAACGAATTAGAACCACTTAATTGATTTCCAAGTGAATGGTCCATTGCCAACGAAAAAAACTGCATGTTTTCTAAGCTCTGTTGCGTTCATTCTTTATGGCTCATAATGATCAACTGCATTTCACGCTCGACATGCCAGTCATTTGAAACAGCTTCAGTCCATTCGTAAAGTGGGATTCTTGCAACGGTATTTAAGTGCTGTTGCAAACAATCTCAAAGGCCGCTACAAGTTCAATGGCCAATTGGTTGACCAAGTTAAAAACCGGAGCTCTGAAAAAATTACGCTCACTCTCTCTCTCTTTCTCTTGCTCTCTCATTCTCACTTTTGCATTTTTTTTTAAATTCCGATAAACGACTTGCACTATCTGTTACTTTCACTGCAGCCTCACGTTATTGCTGGATTGGCGCCAGAAAGAGATATGGAAAGAAAATGTAAAGTATACTTGATAATATTCGTTTATAATCGAACATTGTCCGGTGCAAATTAAAGATAAAACTTGAGTTGAGAATAGAGTAAGTTGTTTTTACTTTGTAGATCTTTGATGGTTTCACCATTCATGCACGGATCTGGCTATCTCTTCCTGAACTTCCATTCAAAGTGCGTCGCCTTTCCACGATTACCGGAAGGTGAATAGAAATAAATCTTATTTTTTACGCGGGGCTCCAGTACTTGTATAATGCAGACATAGTCGGACAGGCGTGAAAAAACTCCTTTGAAACGAACTTTAAAAGAAGGACGCACTTTGATAACGATCTTCAGCATTTCCTAGTGCGTCGTGTATATTTATTCAAGACATTTGACAGAGAATAAAGAACGCCGCGGTGATGAAAATGTGCAGCTTCTTTCAACTCGCTTCAAATTTTCCCCGCCTCGATCTCGTCACGTGCAACAGGTCAAAGGGCATGTCACAGTCACCTTAGATCAGTGAAACGGTAAAAATGAATCGCGGGTAGCGCAACGTAATAAAATGTTTATTCAGACTAGACTTAGCCGTTAGCTAGCCAGCCAGTAGGAAATGCACTCGCGTATACCAACTTCGAATGAAATAAATAGTAGGCGTTGATTATAGCGGACACGCGCACTCTGCGCTCACATATAAATTATAATCGTGAGCAACGGTAAGCCGCGACGCGACTCGGTTAACTTCGACGCTGTATTACAATTGTCATCCTCGTAGTTACCATCATGATCACCGTCTTCGCAATTGTAATCACGATCATCATGCGATCTTCCGCTTTTTAATTCCGTTCACGAAACAATTGTATACCTCTTAGTTTTTACGTTACACTGCATCATACGGCGTGGGGGAAGTTACGAAATGCACGTATGGCATAACTTGACGTGGCGTCCGTTTAACCAGCTTCCGGTTTCCTGCAAACGGTGTTTACAGTTAACACAACCCGATAGCCTGTCCTCTTACCCAGCCCATTACAGAGGCGTGGATACGCGTACCCGTAACGTGGATTATGCGTGTATCATGTAACTTTGAACATTCGTACACCTGTACCGAGATGAATTTCTACCTGCGGTGGTTACTAAATTGTAAAATTGGCTGGTATGGGTTGCTACACGTATACATAAACAACTTTTGTGCTCAATTTGAAAATTCAGCATCAGGTAGTGTTAAATGGATACAAAATTATAGACCATGGAAGTCCACACCGAAATTTCTCTCACAATGTATAGGCCGTAATCATTCTCATTTTTTAAAACGTTATTTTTTTTCTACTACACATGAAAATGAGTTCCGTATTTGTAATCAGAAAATCTAGTACGTATTACAATTTTTTTTTTCATCACCGTTACTCTTAATTTATTTTAGTCTTACCATGATTCAATTTTAGTCTTACTTGATTCAATTTTTTCGAAATCACCAATTGTTCGAATTTATATCTTTCAACAATTATATTCTCGTAATTAACGATATGCACATCCGCATGTCAATTATTAGACGGCTTGTCCGTCTTATTTGGCTTTCCATCGGAAGCAAGAATCCAAAAATGTAAACATTCTCCATCTACATACATTCTTACATATATACTCGTAGTGCTTGAAGAGAAGAAAAATTCATATTCAGACAGACTTAATGTTGGAATAACTAGGAAATGTATTCAGTGACAACTATAATCATACTAAATAATCACTAGTATTATATTTGTTTTTAATCCCAACAATATTTAAACAGTTATCGTAACAATACTGATTTGACTAGATTTTTCTAGTAACAATGTAAAACATAATTTTTCTCGTCGTCGGTACGCTTGATCACCCGCCTGTTACGTCACCTGCGCGGCTACGTCTATGCACAACAAAAGTGAACAGTACATTGGATTCGTCATGTGTGAGAGAACATTGTTGGCCCCATTATTTCATAGGTGTGGCAAGTTTACAGATAGGCGACGTTTCAAGGTTTACTGGAGACCCGGAACATCTTGTACCCTCCGTCTCGTGTACTATGTATGGTGTAGTGTAAAAAATGAAAGAGGCAACTCAGTGACTAAGCCTGTGCTTTTCTGAAATGCAAACACTCTAACCTCATCTTCTGATACTGCTATAGTTGGCGAGTGAGTTGGATCCTTTTTTTTTTCGAAGTGCACGTTTCAAAGCACAAAATCCTATGTACACTGAGAGAAATTTTTAGTTCCGGTTATCGCTCAGTCCTTAACTATTTTCATTTTTTAACCACAATCGAAAAATATAGTTCTAGGTAGAAAATTAAAATTAGTTTTCTAGCTGTTACCGGAAAGTCTAGTATCCGTTACTATTCTTTCTTTAAATATAAATTTTAAATTTAATGCTCGTGCAACGATAAATTGACATTAAAGCCTTATTTAACTAAAAAAGTAGAGTAAACCGAACAAACTGATTTTGCGTTGCAATTGCCAAAAAAGGATCGACGATAGCGCAAAATCGTGACGCGTACCTCGTTTTTCGTAATTCCAACAATATTCAAACAGTTTTTATAACCGTACCTGTTTCACTGAATTTTTCTAGTTACTGTAACAAATGCAATTTTTCTTCGCGATACATACTCTAATCTTCTAGAGACTTATTATTCGAAGCAATAACTCATGCTCCATTTCACGTGTATAATTAGTTATACGGCATTAATATGATATCAGCATTTGTTTATAGTTATATATATATGTATATATATGTATGTATATATATGAACGGAACGGTCAGAACACTTTGGTTATTTATACGTATCATTTTTGACCCGTCCAAGTTTATATAAACGTTCGTGAGTCAGCTGAGCTATACTCGGTGCTGCAGACACGCGTGAGTTTGGGCACGCACATGCGTGTAAAACGTATGTATATACGATTCACACGTGCGCAGTGACACGTCTGTTTATGTATGTAGCATATATAGCGATTCGTGGCAATGAACCATAGGGTGTGCTGGCTGGCTTTATGAGGACAAAAGTAGCTCTCGATAGCGAGTCATTTGCGAAATTCTACGATGCGCAAAATTCACAAGTTCCGACAGTCCGATCTCACAGCTAGTTTTGTACGATTCCAAGGTATCTTGAATTCTGTCGAGTGATATTGTTTTCTTGTCTTTGTACGCTGCTCTTCTTAGAAAAGACTGGGTGGTGCAAGAATCCATCAGACGAAGTTCATCAGAGTCAATGTTTTTTAGGTTAAAGAGAAAACGGAGCAAATAAAGACGCTCGATTAATAATAATTGTTTTGTTCTCTGTACGCGATACTCCGATGCGTGTATAAATTCTGTAAATAATAGCTCAGTATCGGTTGCAATGGGTTATTCCATGCGCGTCACACGACATTCTACCAACCAACCAGATCACCTTCCGACATCTGACATCGTATAACTAACTATCGTATACACAACAGACACGCGCTGAATAATACCCGCAGAATGATTGATCTAGTTTTGCAATACGCTCCAGTATTCGGTCATGTCAAGGTACGTCATACGAATGAAGAATAATTGAGCAATACAAATTCTAACCCATAGGTCAATCTTTAGAATGGACTGCATGCTCTATACCTTACATTTCTTCGTACAGATTGACAATATGCGTTTAATTATAGAGAGACAACGGACTCTCGAATACAGCGTCATATTTTTACTTAAAATTTTCATTGACAAATGTTCGTCAGTACACCGGAAGTATCATATTGGACAGAATGAGATTCGTTGTAGGAAATATAAAATTGTTATAAAATGGGTATCGTTACAACAACGATTCGAATATCGTTGCAATTGAAGAAAAATTTGGTACAACTAAGTATTTATAAGTATAATTTTAACCGTCAATGCTACATTTTTTGGTTATTGCAACGTAAATCTGTTTCCTTTATGTACTAAATTTTATTACTCAAGTAAGCCTTCAAGATTCTTACGTATTACGGTATCTTTTTCCGCGCATAACAATCAAGTATTCTCCAAAATGATTTGGTACTAAACGCACAATTGATTGCTAGCACGAATATGCGAGGAAAAATTGTAATGAAGTCGATCTTTTGCCAGAATTTTAATGCCAACTAGACTACGAGGCATATTTATATCCGGGGATTGCGTAAGAGATTTTTCAACAATATAAATTTTCTTCACGCGCGCCCGAGAAAGGGGGGAACGCTTTGGCGTTTGAGAACTGCTTGCAAATCGTTGCATCGAACCATCCAAGGTTATTCAATATTGCACGCATACTTTCCAGTGCAAGTCGCGACTTGACGTTCGGAATGCGGATACTTGGTGTAAGTGTAATATCGGTTAATCGTAGATTTCTCCGTACAATAATACCGGGCAGTTTTTTTCACTCCTCGCTTTTTTTTTTTTTTTTAGCTCCGATTTTACTCTTATTAGATAACTCTTATTAACTCATGAAAAGCTGGACAAAACCTATTTTTTCAACTTTCTTTTACGAAATTTGTGATATGTTACACGAGTTTGTACTGTATCGTCAGTATCACAGGTAACATCTGTTTTTCAAAAATAATTAGCTCAAACTTAATAAGAACGTCGTAAAATTACGCGAAGTTAGTGAATTTTCATAAAAATTTATATTTTCAACGAATGACAATATTAAATCATATCTATTTCAAACAACACCATCAGAATAACTGATCTGACTTTATGAAATATTACGTGGAATAGTGAGGAATTTTCATTAAATTTTTACTCCAACTTTTATGTCATTCGAAATATTACAGTTTTAGCGAAATACTTATCATACCTACTACAATTTATAATGCGTTATTCAGTCGCTATTAAAAAAAAACTCGGACATTAGTGAAGTAGAAAGACTTTGAAATTACCAAAACATAGTTTGTAAAAATAGGCTAAATTTTTTCCGTTCTTTATTATTATTATAGATACAACAGGTGTCCAGAGAGCAAGAAATTTTGGACTTGAAAAACCGATACAAGTGAGAGAATTTACAAAACAAAATAAATGGCTAGCATTATTACCAGTATAAAAGCCCGCCAACACACACCCGCGCGTAAAAAAAAATTACCCATGGACGTACCGAGTGTGGGGCAAGATTGCATTCACAAAGTGTAGAATATTTGGCGGGAGCTTAATGATCAGGAAAGATTGTCAGATCATAATATTCACGGAATGAGTAAATTGCAGTGAAATAAAAATACATGAAAACCCGAGACTCCAGAAAAAAAGCCGGATGGCCACAATGGTTAACGACCTGTGGCACGTTCCACTGATTGTCAGTTTTACCGTACGAAGACGAGCAATCAAATACAAGCAAATAGAAGCTTACTTGGGTTGAGTGATGATGCATAATCCCGGGGAGAAACGGCACACGATAATATTCGAAGTTTGACGATGGAAAAATGAGACCACGTCGCGTCGTTATGGCAGCAGGGCAGGAAAAGAGCACACAAATGGGGAATCATGGTGCCTACTCTCGAAGCTTGGTGGCAGCACCATCGTTGGTTCGAAATTCAAATTCAAGCATACAATATTACGTTAAAATTCATTTTCCTTTATAGAAGATCTTTTTTCTTTACTTGGAGAAAAGCGCCATGGCAAATGAACCAGTTTAAATTCTTCAATCCCTCAAACAAAATACTTTATGATTTTGGAATACCGGAATTTCGCGGTAAAGTAGACCAACGATTGTGCTCTACTTGCAATCAGCTTGACAACTGTGGTCCCCCATTCCTGGATTATTCCCGCGTTTATCCACAAGGAGGGAGATCGATGATTCCTGCTGCGTAATAAAGATGTCCTGGCAAGGACCTCGCGGCACTTCTATGGAGGGTAGAAGTAAGGAGGACTGTCTCCGTGCATATAAAGTGTCGGTAAAGTAGAGGAAAATTAAGATGGCGTTGCTGCAGCAAAAGTTCCACAAATCGCCAATCAGATTCATCCCGATTGAACCCTGATTGCTAGACGCCAATCAGATTGGTACCACCAACAACAAATTATTGCTTATGAGCGCCATTGTGGTCACTTTTTGAACCCCTACTAACTAATTTTGGCGGGCACTATTTCAGTTGATACTTAATGAAACAAAACACACTCATATTTCGAAATCTTAGTTCCTTGACCAATCATTGTAAAATTTTAATAGAATAGAGATTTTTTTCTCCATTGTTTTGTTACGATAACATTACTAACTCGAAGCTCGTAGATAATCGAACGTCGCGACGACGCTCGAGAGTTGAATTTGTTGATCCAAGATCACATTGTGACATAACTGAAATTGGAGAATTGAGAAAACTTGTCAACGGTAATCGGACACGTTACGTTCATTTTCTTTACTACCAGCGTCGCTAGTTTTCTTTTCGCACCGAAGCGAATTCAGCATAATAAATACGTGTGAAGTAAGCCAATAGGGTATTACGATGAATTTTATTTCAAGTAAACAAATTCCTAACCTGTATTTGAAAGTTCGCCCAACTTGACTAGGATATTTGAAATATTCAAACTGTCGCCTTATACTTCCTCCACTGTCTTCGGTGCATACGGAACACCAGTGCCATCTTATTTTGGGCAGCTATTTGTTTACATGGAGTTTGGTCTCCTTTTCTAGTCTCCATGCAAGATTACATCGACGTAGAATACGAATGCCCACGAGGGTAGGAAATCTGTCTCGCCGTAAAAGGAGACAGATCTTTTATTTTTTTACCTGCAGGAACGTAGAAAGTTATTGGTAGGTGAATGAGCGCAATTTATGCTTTATGCCAATGCAAAATCACTACAATTTGCATGAATCGATACAGCCAGAAAGGAAGAAGAAGAATTCGCATGGGTTTTGAGTTTCGGGCACAGTAGAAGAAGGAAGGTGATGTCACGGCCTATTTCTCTGGACACAGTGCTTTGATATACGGTTGCTACTTTCCAGAAAATCCGTAGTACTAGAGTCGAATGTAGTAAATCAAGTGTGGGCTAATGAATCCCATGTACTTATGGTTTCGGCGAAGGTCTCGATATCGCTTTTTGCATAGATATGTTCTTTATACGCATGAATAGTACTTGTAGCGTTTTTGACCAGGAACACTTCATTATTCCAATTGCAACGAAATTCGTATAACGTGCGATGGAATTCCGAAATTGCTTAGACTATAGTAAGTTTGGAGGCAGTCAGCGTAAAATGACATAGTCGCTGACACTTTGCAATTGGTATCGGCCGACAAGAAATGATGCAAGAACTCGTATTACACATTCGTAGAATATATTCAGTCCGAACTCTACGAAGTACTACGGTATTTATTTTATCTTTGAAAAATAATAGCAAGTGTAGCAATAATTCTGCAACGATAACGACAAGACTTTCATTGGTGTTCCATCCTTAGCTCATGTATAAAAATAACTTTACTAGATATACTAATGGTATTATAGGTATACAGCCGCATTGTACAAAACAAACATTATTGGCAAAACTTGCAAAAAAGTAGAATTCTGTACACACGTGGAAAAAACTTTTATTACTTGCAGGTATTGGAAAATTCTAGTTAAATTGGAACAGTCCAAAACGTTTTAAATATTATTAGAATTACTAGAAAGTGTGGTACAAGTAACTATTTAGTGCGATTACAATTGTAAATGCTACATTTTCTGGTTATTGCAACGTTAAATCTGTATATTCAGTTAATTAATACTTTTATCATGAATTTCTTAATCCGAGTTCTTCAGTTGGAAAAAAAAAAAATGCTGAGTAAAGTTCTTATAATTTCTCGCGTTAAATTTGTGATTTAACAATGATCTAATTGTCTATCGAAAATTCATTTACAAATAAAACGAGCTATTTTTCGGTAAAAAATGATTGAACTAAGATATTTTTCTGAAGTTGTTAGCACAATGAAACGTTCAAGATTAAATTAAAATTCAGCGGTTCAAAATTTTTCCCGCCATGTAATACAAGAAGTTTTTAAATTGTATGTAAGTAAGGTAGCTTCGATAACACTGTCAATTTTTTCCTGAGCGTGTTTTTCTTCTAATCAATTTTTTGACTTGGCTGTACGTTCCATACATTCTTAATCCTCTTTTTCCCATAATTCGATCTGCTCTAAGTATCATTCATTACCTGCTTCCACCCTAAACCCTCTTCGCATCCATTTATCTATGTAACTATGTACACTTAAGTTGAGATCCGTACACCGCGCGATCTCGCGTAGGTGTGTCAGTAATTCAATTTGTCAATTGAAATCAATTGTACTAATTGGCGAGCAAAGATTGTGAGCATACGAAACAGTCTGCCAGCCAGAACTCACACACATCTCATTAGAGGCACTAAACAACCATAAATTTGCGCAACGATACCTTCTGACGGAAAATTCTTTGTTAACGGTATCTTGAGAAACTCGCATCCTTCACTCGATCATCGTGATTCTACATCTGTTTTACCATCACGACATATAATCGCAAAATTTACCACGTGCGATCATCGAACATGAGAAAATTGGTGCTTTTGATACAGGATCCTGAATCCTCTGAATCGATTACCCAAAGTAAATTCTCGATTTCGCTTACAGTCGTAAACGAATGAACGCCAGCACGAGTGATTATTGGTACATGCATCGATCAATTACTCATTGTCAGAGCTGCCCCAAAATTTCTCATTGTCTGTTACAGGTGCAACCTGTCGCCGAATTATCCGAGCTGTCACGACGAGGGGGTAGCGATGGAACTCACGTCGTACTCGCCCCAGCAAATATCCAGGGTGGCACGCTGCGACGATCAGGGAGTTTACGATTTCACCAGAATACGGTGAGTTTTCCACGGCCAACTTTTGCTCCTCAATCCTCCGTTCAACATTTTGAATCGACCTTAGTCTTATTTTAGGGTGACAAATATTTCGAAATTAATATAAAAAGTTGAGATAAGGTATATTTTAGATTTAAACCTCGATCGAAGATATCGAATTTTTAAAATGGCAGCATGGAAGAACTTTAATTTTTGCCTGAAATGCTGATCTATCAAGTTGAACCGGTGCCCCTAAGAACGGACCGATCAGTTTCACTTGCATAATCTTAATCGGGTTGGATCAGGTTATAGTGAGATACTTACTAGGCACGAAGTCTGGCGACGTAGTAAAGCACGCCTCTTGAGAAGCACGTGACCTTTTGATAGGAACTCGAAAGTTCGTCCAACCACTGGCTGAGTTCGCTTCTAAGATATTAAAGGTACTCCGAGGTATCACGAAAATAAAAGAGAACAGGCATCGTGCCGTTCGGAATAGAAACCCTTCAAGTGAATCCAGTGAGCCTTAGAATGAGGATTGAGAACTAGCTTTGCTTCGGTTCAATGACACCCCTCAAACTTGGCGATATAAAAATTTGGACTACCCGGTTTTAACGTTAATCTGATTGACTAAATTTTTATCCGCACCGGGAGTTTTCGCCCCAATATCTAATAGTGGTAGAAAATATAGTGGAGTACCCTTTAAACTATAGTATGGCAGTCAAATTTCTGTTACAACGTCAGGAAGATTTTTCATCTAAGTTGGGTCGTTCAACTGTCACAGAAATCGTGAATGCCAGAATAACAATAGTCGCGGATTTGTTAGAGAAAGTTAGAACGCTTATTTTAACCCGTAATTTACTGTTCTGTGGGAGGCAACAACGCTTGACTACAACAGACATGTTTATGCATATTACATTTCTAAATGCCGCGGACATCACTTAAAGCAGATGACGATGAAGTAAGGTGAATATGAAGTACTCTCCGATCATCACGAGTCAGTATTGAGTCTTTATAAGTACTTCAGTCTGAAAGTTCGAGTTGGGTTAACTTCGTTTGTGTAATTTCGTACAGGCTTGCAAAACTTTATAAGTAATTGATACACGAATTAAAGATTAGCAATCAGATTGCGGAGTTTCCTGCGTCTCATATGTATAGCCGGAGGAAACCATATCCGTACGTTGTGCGGAAGTCGTACCTGTGAACGTCATATATCGAGTGACTGACTGACACTGATCGTTGTTTAACATTCCTAGATGTATCTAAGCTTGAACAGTATTCAGACCCAAGACATTGCAGGTGCACGTACTTGATTAGTTGGGATCGGTTACGCGCTGCTGTATTTAAGAGTATGCGCTTATGGTTCCTAGAAGCTTAAATTATACTGAACTGTAAATTTCTCTTTAGAAGAATTTATGTCGGTGGCAACGGCATGAGTCACGATTCGAGCCGTGCGTGACTCTAAAACGGCAAATACCGCAAACGGAATTATTTTCCCTCTTCAGTTCTAACTGAATGAAACAAACCCGCAGACTTCCAGTAACACGAATATCAAACAAACAAGTTCAGTCTTTATTTACTTAGCTGCAGACAAGCTGCATCTTGTAAAGAGTCCGTATGTGCATACGTGCATACAGAATTAGTGATTTGGTAATATATGTAGGTATGTCGTCGAAACTACGCGTGGTACGCAGCTAATCGACCGTCACGAGATTAAAATATTTCGACGGTGATAAATGTCAAAGAGAAATCATAAGTCGCTGGCAATGAGTCATGGATTCGATTGCGCGTCCGCTGTGTTAGAATTATCATGATTGTATCGCTGGGGAGTAAATTCACTAACTATCGGCAGCTAATGCATACCTTCTTCGCAGTTTAAAGTTCTCGTTTAACGTGGCAAACTAACAGTGCAAGTATTTTACGCAATGATACAAACTATCGTTACGTCAGAAGAATGCCTGACGAGAATTCTTGCATATACCTCTGTCGAAGAGTTGTAGAAAGTTGAATGGAGTGCCAACAGCACTCGAAATAACCAACGTAACTCGGAACTCTTTATCGGCTGCGTTCTCTACGTCGGTCGGTAATTCGGACTCATCGTGCTTCATCGGTATTTGAAGATCAGTTGAACAAGTTAATATCATCTTACCTACTGATGGAAGTAAGAACCATCAGTCGGTAAGTGCTTACCATCAAATACACGTCACTTACATTTTCTCTGTTTTTCTTTATTTTTTAACTCCGCGACAGAAAAACAGTCGTTGCGGCATCCCTATAAGTATATAATCGTCACACGAATTCTGATTGTAGGTAAAGTAATGTGATTATCGTCACATGATCGCCCCTTCGGTTAACGTATCGAGTGGTTCAGGGGAGGTATGTGGGTCAGCCACAGTACGGCTTCCGGTCTTTTCGTAAATGTTGAAACTTAATCCCAGCCTAGAACTGTAAAGCGTAAACTTTTCCTTCGTTTTTTTTTTTTTTTGCTTGCTCTCTTACCCGAGAACAAGTGAATATATCAAAAAGCACAAAGTGGATACTAATTTTCCCAATATCACGGATGTACCGCAATAAATGCACCCACATTTTTTCCTTCGATCATAGATTGCACGAGTCTTATTGTACTTCCGGTTCTTGCGCGTGTTTCATATTTGGCAACGTTCGCACGGAGAATAATATTGTTCGTTGAATTTACGTACGGGTTACATTGCGTAAAAAATACTGCAGGCGGGGAGTGCCACGCACGTGCAGCAGCGCACAGTAGGTTCGACTGGCTACTTCTATATGTGGAAACGTAATGCGTCCGTGTCGGCCATGTTGCCTTCTTTGGTTATGAGTGTTTTCATGTTTATCTACCGATTCAGTTCCTCATACCTTATTCTATCGTTCAATCCGCATGACTAAACACACTGGTATAAATTTCTCCGTATTATTGAATTTTATTTCAAAGAAGGCGAGTTTTAAACATTTTATGAATTTGAATTTTGCAATTCGCTTCATACGGTCGAAGGTCAAGTCGTTGATCCACTTAGTGTACGACCTGCCCCCGATGCTAATCCGTGAATCATCAAATATATGCTGTAAGAATGGCTTTCGATTCACCCGCCAACTTCACATTGATCCTTTTCGGGTCCGGTTTTACTTTTCTTCGGGAGGTCACGTGGGTTGGATCTGCTTCGTAAATAATACGGGGTTCATCGAGTCCCGGTTTAGCCCGTAGGAATTGACAAGTTGTTTATGAATCGCTTGTATATTTATGTTAGCAGATAACGTCTCCGATCGTTAATTATATTACCACATGGCCCGCATAGATTCAACAGTCACTGTATAAATCAAACCGTCAAATTGGGTCCGCATATAATACACGTAACTAGCTGAGATGGATTACCCTGTAAGTTGTTTATTTTTTTCTTTTTTCACTTTCGAAAAGTGTGACACGCGTGTCACATCATGCTCCGTCATTAAATATCGTCCCGCGAATTGTACGAGGTGCATACGCAAGCTCGGCAAAGATGCTGGAAGTAGCTATAAAAACTAATCGCCAAGGTAAATGATACATAAGCATATAATACCCGGACGTGCTAGCAACAAAATCACGGATTATTGTACGCTGATGTAATCAGCATATTCGCTTGTATTCTTAGGAGGTTAAATTTTCCAAGAACCGAAGCCCACCGCGGCTGAAAATGTCTGTAATAAACTAGCTGTGTTGGAAATTCCTGTTTAGGGGCCATACTTAAATTACGTAACAAACGTAAGGGAGGGGGGGGGTCAGACTCGATTGTTACACTTTGTTACGATACGGGGGAGGGGGTCTTTTGATGCTTGTACGTAATTTTTTGAATTGAATGTAAAATTTTTTGATAATTAATAAAAAAATTCAAACTGAATTCCCGCGCCAGATTCTGTTATAGCCAAACCTTTAACATTTTGAAACTAGCGCGCTGCGGTAGCTCTTGGCATTAGATCACTCAACTTACAGCAATTAAAACACTTAATAATTAATTAATAATTAATAAATAAAAGAATAATGAAAAATACAAATGATTTTAATAAAATTTTATGCTATTTCGTTATTTGATTCCGAAAAATTACGTACAATTTGGGGGGGGGGGGGGGGGGGTTGACATTTTGTTATGATCTGATACACAGGGGGGGTAGGGGTTGAAAAGTTCTTCAAATTCCGTTACGTAATTTAAGTACGGCCCCTTAGGAAATTATCAATTTACGTTCAGATCTGCGGCTTTGCGAAACCGCCCATTATTTTTAGACCGTGCACTCTGGCAGCGGTACAAAAAAAAAAAATAAATAAATAAATAAATAAACGAATAAAAACAAAAAATAAAATAAAAAATAAAACTCAACGATGGTTGGAAATTTTTTCGGTACCGTAGGCTACTCAATGAAGCGGAGGGAAAAAAGAGATAAAAACGGAGAGACAAATTAGGAGCGAGAAAGAGCCTCGCCCACTCGAACTACTAGGACATCGTCATAGTTGTCTGCTCGAATGGCGTCCCACGTGCAATGGCTTCAGCTGGTCCTTGTGTCCCCGACATCGATCTCTGACCACTGCATAGCGCCCACCTTTTTCTCTCCTCTCTTTGCTTTCTTTTTATATCTGTGAATAGCGAACGTTAAAGTGCAGAATCACTCACGCGGTTGGACTCGGGGAGTTTGATTGAAAAAAAAAAAACTGCTCTCCTCGAGACTCGAGCAATTTTGCACTACCCATTTTTTTCATTCTCCATTGACTGTAGATCGAATTTCTTTGTGAGCAGTTGGCACTCTTCAGCTATTTAGATGCGCTGTATGGAAGGGTAGAATCATAAGTGGCCGATGCACGCTCTCGCTCACCTTGTTTGGAATTGCACCAAGTGCACGAGTCCCAACTCAACCAGTTATTTCCCCTATGGTGTATCGGCAAACGCGTATGTATAACCAACCGTAGAAGTATGCATCGTTCTCGAGTTGTAATTTCTGCCCTGGATACATGACTCACGAAGTAATGCATTCGGCATCATATGAGAAGTAGGAAAGCGACCCGAATGACAGATGGCTCACTGCAGCGTGCAACGTGGCTTGCGGAAGCTCGACGACACGTGTTCCTCGCCTCGACCGTCACTTACACGGTTACATGCATGTCTACCACACGCCATTCAAGGGCTCTAGTCGAATCCTTTTTGTTAATTTTTAGCAAGACCTTAACGACACTTATCAGTTAGCGTCTGTTCAGTAGGTCGAATCTCTTCACGCTCTTTGAAACAGGAGCTTATCACTTTCCTTTCATCCTCGAAGTCCATCCTGCTGATGAAAACATCGATTTTTGACGAGAAAAAGCGTGTGCATCACAGGCTTTCTTCAAAACGCTTACTGTCGCGTATTTTCTCTGCCAATTTTTTTTATACTCAATTGGCTGATCCACGTGGGAGAACCAGCTCGACCATACGAAAACGAAGAGCGCTAAAAATAACCCACGGCAATCAGAGCTTCATATCCATTTCTCTAATGAGTTGGACGGTTTATTGGACATCAACATCCGTTGAACGATGAACGGTTTCTCGGTGATATTGAGTATACAACGACATTTGTAAATTGTATGAAAATTGGAATGGACTACCTGAGAAAGGTTGACCAAGTCTTAAGCCGCAGGCTGCTTCTGTAATGCAAAATTGAAGCCGACAGCTCGATCTGGATCTGAAGGCACATGGCTTAACTTGACGCCCACCTGCACCAAATGACGTTCACAATTCTCTCTTCGATTAGAATCTCCGCGACTGCAGGAGCACGAAAGGCTTACTTGATCCTTGAACCATTTTATGCTGGTGCCAGTAGGGTGCTTTGGTCAGTAGAATAAGCGACATCGCTCCGTGAGTGTATTGCATAGCTGGCGTTCAAGACCATTGAAGAAAGTGAATATCGTGGGCGACAGGCCATTGCGGCATCTTTACAGTATTTCGCAATTGTCCTGCATGGGTGGGAATCGTTTATGACGAAGAACAATGGGTTGCGTAATTCTTGTATACGTGTGCAAAACCAGATACCTTCACTTAAACAAAACTCCACCTCGCCTAACAGGAATCTCTGAATTCGGGAATAGGAAGTGTAACCGGTCGTATAATTGTTCATAATGGGTACTATTTAATCAGTTGAAAATATTAACAGAACCGCTTTCACAGTTGGTGAACTCGAGTCGTTCGTTGCCCTCGATTTTTTTTATGCACCAAGCAGTCTGCTGATGAGATACGAAATGGTCTGAGAATTGCTCAATACAACTATATGTGTATAAAGTATACGGTAAAAGTGTAAAACCCAATAAGGAAATAATAAATTTTCAAAACTCTCTCACCAGCTTGTAATAAAATATCTACAGCTGCTTCTAGGATAGTGCCTGATTTTATTCAGCCGTTGCCCTCGATGTCTGGTCCAAAAAACAGTCTGAAATTATTGGGAAATCGCGACAGCTGAAAAGTTTAGAAAATTACCGAGACTGCCCGCTTGGATAAACATTCTTTAAAACCTTTCCCTCTGTTTTCTTTCAAACTTTTCTCTGTTCCAATTCGGGTTTCCGTAATCAAAGCTCCAGAACTGGTTCAGAAAACAAACTGCACGCGATCGCGATGAACTAATTTCTCCGATTCCGTCATCGCCGGACCTGCATCAGTGCAGGCGACTCGTTGCTCCGCTATAATTAGAGGTTTCAACCTCGTTGAAGATTCGCTTGGGTGCTCGTTTAATTGCCAATTGATAATGATGACAGTGTGAAAACAAGAGGATCGCACAACGACAATAATAATTTGACTCGGTGCTACAGTCAATGAAAACGCGTTGTTCACAACGAGTTTTCGTCGAAGGTTCACAGCATCTTTATAATCGATCTTTAAGACCGAACTGATAGGGTGTTGGTGTCTTGTTCGTTGGTCACATCGGCACGGCACGCATTACAGAAACCCGAAGGCAATCATGCGTGTATACAAGAAGTTGGTTTTGGCCTTGGCGACAACGCGTGATTCGCCTCAGATAAATCGACGATCTCAGCTTTCGCTTTTTCCTTTTTTTTCGGTGCGGACCGTAGACCTGTGCTTTGTAATAATATACACGAACAGCACTCTGTAAATAATTGTCAAAGTATAAAAGCACACCGTGACTTCACCTTATTCTGACTATTCGGACGTCGATCAGAAAAAATTTTCATTTCACCGAATTCCTTGGAGTTTCTGCCGCAACGAGTCTCCTCAGATCTCCGTTACATCAAACATGCTGATACAAGAAAGTATATCGATGCCTACAGTCGTGTTACACGCTAGAGTACAATTGTTTGTTTTTCAACTACAAGGCAACGAGCAAGCTGTCCGCCTCTGATCCGTTGGCTTTCACAACTTTGGGGCGTGTTACTTATCGTGTGGTCTTTGGTACCCACCTACCAAGCAAAGGTACTGCGCCACTGCTGTGTTCCATGTGATAATTCGAGGCACGCACGCAGTGCGAAGTGGTGGAACAAATTTAATAAATTCCCGACCGCCCCTCTGCGTGATCCTCAGCTCTCAATGAGATGCAAAGACAGACAACCGCGCAATCCATGACATGCGAACCCGTAGTACAAGTGAAGAGGTACTGTAATAATCCAGAACTCGTTTATCCGAATCGAGACCATTGCAGCACCCGAACACCAGGAAACTTGACGCGTGACACTGAATTAGAATTAGGAGTTGAAAAGCAGATCATGACCTGACTCAACGGAGATGGTTTCGAGATCCGTTTAATCCCGCCAATGGGGTGAGACTATTGCAAGGGACAATGGTTGCGGCACATCAGCGATTCCCAGCCTCAGCGGCCTCGGAGATTTGTGCTGTCTTACGGAGCGGCTAAGAATAGGGGTAACAATTCTTCCTGCGTCTTGTGCCTAGCAGCAGCAGCTTCCTGGATAAACTGGGAGAGGGTTCAGCGGTTATTTCGTCTGCAACGACGCGTGCGTCCGTTACTTAGAGTCATAGCGACAGTCCCGGCATCCAGCCTAGAGCTGCTTACAATTAGAAATGATTCCTGAAGTCTAATTTCGTTCAGGGGAGAAGAAAATGGAGGCACGAATTTCTCTCTCTTTCTCTCTCTCTCTCTCTCGCTCTCTTCATCTCTTGTCCTTCTCTTTCTTCGTCTTCGTCCGGAAAACCTTGACAAGGAAGTAAAAAGACGAAGATGAAAGAAAGGCGGAAAGTGCAGGAAATTTGTTTTTAAACTCAACGCACTGCGACGGGCAGGATACGTATCCGGTACCACTTGATCTTTCCTGCGAAAGATATGATGGCGTTAATGAGACGGTGTAACAAAACAAATATAACTCTAGATATTGTCAAATCAAAAAATATTTTGTAATCTTTATTGAAAAACTGAACGAAAATCTAACCTGTGTCGTAAAGGTTAGTTACCAGACCGCTTGTGCTGATGAAAAAACATTCTACATGCCAAAACCAAACTATATTTTACACCTGGATCCATCCACCGATTTTCAGCCATCTTTTTAAGGTTCAAAATTCGTCTCGCAGAAACTTGCATATAAATTTTGGTGTACATTAATATGTGAAAATTCCCCAATGTTTAGACCTTTAAGCTGCAACGTTTACAAGAAATAGGTTAATTATTTTATCGCGTTCTCGAATTGAACCTTTTTGAATTTTTATCCCTTTTCTGATTCTTCAGATTGGTTAATCTATTTTCATATAAACTTTTAGGTTTTGCAAGAAAACACATTTTTCCGATATTCTCAGTCCTGTAGTGTATGCCAAGGGGGGAAGAATAAGTTGATTTTATTTTTTTAAATGGAAAATTGAGCATATTGGAGTATATCCCAAAATTTTTAGACTAGGATGAGAATAAGATTATAAATACATCGGCATAAATATATTCTAGGGATCCCTGAAACATTGACATCGGCTTAACTGTGAACCCACTTTCATTCGATTTCAAAAATCTCAAGATAGATTCCAAAGTATCTATTTCTTCAGAGAAATGTTGAATAAAATTATTCTCCCGTCCTTCGCTCATATAGGACTGAAAATTTCTGAGGGTCTAGCTAACCACAGATCTTATGTTCGGAAGCATTAGACTGTCTTACACAAAAATCACCTTAGGTCATATTGTTTCTCCAATGATGGTAAATTCTGAATTCGACAACTGATAAATACGTTTCTCGTAAACTGTAAGACCTAAAGGTTTAAAAATAGTAGGATTACCATATCTTGGCTTATTACTAAAATATATGCAAATACCTGCGATATTAAAATTTTCATCCTAAAATGGTGGACAAAAGTTTGTGGATCGTCTCTGTAAACATGCTTTCAACTATACGGACGGTTGTAAAAAGTGATTCGTTGTCACGTGAATGACAAGGAGTAATTTTCGCGGCATTTAGCCTGGCGTCTCTCTTACTTTCTATAGTACGCGGGGTGTGCATGTGTGTGTGTGTGTGTGGTGTGTCGAACTAAAAACGATAGGGAACAACGAGCATAAAGTAATCGTCGGAGGAACGTGCGAGTGGCTCGAAGTGAGTGACTGCCGTTTCTCTCCCTGAGCAAGGCGACTCTGCAGACGCCTGCAGACGACGACGCCTCGCGTCTCTCAGATTGAGTAAGTCAGTCAGTTCTTGAGCGACTCGCGCCAGTCACGCTCCTCCGCGCCTAAACGCGACCGACGCCAACATGTGAATGTATAATATTCGCGTTGTAATATATAACCGCCTAATCCTCTCGAAGTGTTCACTTTGGCTCTGTTCCAGAGTTCTCCTTATACTTGAAAGAGTAAAATTTAATTATATTATTGTCATAATTATTATTATGCACGTCTCGTCGCGACGTCAACGCCGTCGTCTGATAAACAAACCGTTAATTGCATTCAAGTAACGATCTCTGCCTTACTACATGTATAAACCTGACGTATTGTTACTCGGTAATTTACGGTATAAGTCGTTCAATACAGATCCTTTAACGGTTCTCTCGCTCCAACTTGCACAATCAGTGATCGGTGTGGTAGTATTCCGCGTTTTATTGAAATTGGCGTTAAAGTGTGCCCAGACGAAAACGTCATGTAGGGTCTGAAGAGGTGCTCGGTTGAGTTTCGCCAATCGCAGGAAAAGTCCAGAGTCCAACAAAACGCATGGCGACAAACCCCAGGCGCCATTCCCGCGACACAATGTCGCCGAACCCAGCGAGCAAGATGCATCACCACAAGGCGTGCAAGGGCAAGGCTCACGGAAGTGGCATAGCCAAGCAGAACAACTCGAGAGGGCCGATAATATCCTCGCCGAGTCCGAGGCCAGGGTGCAGATCATCGTCGTTGCAGAAGAAGGACTCGAAGTCGAGTTTGAACGGCCACAGCGAGTCCGGAGGTAGCAGAAAGGTGAGCAGGAACAGCGTAAGTTCTTGGGAGTACAGCGACACCGACAGCCTGAACTCGTCTGAACACGGGGTTGACAGTGTCGACCATGCGAGTCACATGATAAAGAAGATAAACCAGGTGCTGGATGGGATGGACGATGGGAAGAGGAGCGTAAAGACCGGGAGGAAAATGTCAAACGGCGATGAACACGGCAAGAAATTATGCTCGAAAAGAGAAAGCTGGGCCGAGACGCTCCGGGGTAGAATCGAAATGACGAATAAGTACAAGAAGATGGAGGCCGGGTGGGACGACAGTGTGATCAACCCTCCCAAGGAGAGGAAGTGGCATCGCATCACTGCCGAAGTCGAACAACGGACCGGTGACAAAACCGTTGCCAGGAGTAACTCCTTGCCGAAGAAAACTTCTCCGTCACTTCGCAAGGTCGTAAAGAGGACGCGCAGCAGCCCTGTAAGGAATTTGTACGACGTCGTCGAGTGGGAAGAACTCCTGGAGCTTGCCCAAGCCAGGAAGGCCACTCGGGTCGGGAAAGGGACCGGCGGGAAACCAGCATACCTGAAACACCTTAGCAGTCTCCTCGAAAATAAGGCGCCGAAAACTTTTAAGGTACCGTTTCGAGGGAGTTGGCTTCACCGAGGAAAATATTATTTGTCATGGTTATTTGAAAGTTGTAGTAAAATTTTGCATAATTACTAGGAAAATCTAGTAAAATTTTGCACAGTCACTAGGAAATTCTAGTGAAATTTTGCATAGTCACTAGGAAATTCTAGTGAAATTTTACACAGGTACTAGGAAATTCTAGTAAAATCTTGCATAGTCACTGAGAAATTCTAGTCAAATTTTCCATAGGTACTAGGAAATTCTAGTCAAATTTTGCATAGGTACTAGGAAATTCTAGTCAAATTTTGTGTAGTCACTAAGAAATTCTAGTCAAATTTTGCATAGTCACTAGGAAATTCTAGTGAAATTTTGCATAGGTACTAGGAAATTCTAGTCAAATTTTGCATAGGTACTAGGAAATTCTAGTCAAATTTTGTGTAGTCACTAAGAAATTCTAGTCAAATTTTGCATAGTCACTAGGAAATTCTAGTGAAATTTTGCATAGGTACTAGGAAATTCTAGTAAAATCTTGCATAGTCACTAAGAAATCCTAATGAAATGGCATCGTTACGATAACGGTTTGAATATTGGTGAAATTACAAGAAAATATGGTACAAGAAATTATTTAATACGGTCGTAATTGCGATAAAAATTGTCAATGTTGCGTTTCTTTTCGTAATGTTATTGCAATGGTCGATTTTCAGAAAATTCGTTATTTCATAACTGTAGGGTCGTCCGAAATTGAGTAAATCGTAACTAAACAAGGGATACTCATGTTTGGGAAACTGAATTCCTTCAAAGGCATACTGAAATTACAAAACAATGGCTTTTGTTCCAGTGTTTGGTTATGTTGGCGCAACTGTAACTTCAGCCGGGTGAAAATATTTCATCTGCAAGTTATTTTAGTCCATCAAAAAATGACTGTAAGATCGAATAACATTCGTGGAATGTCAAAGAGACAAATGTCTCAAGTCAAGTAAAATGAAATTCCATTTATTTGTATATTGGTTGTGTAACAGACGGTTCAACTAACGCGACTGTATCTACAATAACTGTTCTGCCTTTTATTCTCCGTTTTAAGCTAAATCTACATTTGCATTTTACCATTCAGAGATGGAGTATAAAAAAAAAAAAAAAACTCATCTCAGTCTCTTCTGTGTGTTCTTCTTCTCGTATCATCATTACCAGCAGAACGAAACATCATATCGTATTTCTTACATCTTTTAACTGTGTATTCAGGTTTACACTGAAACACGAATAAAGGTTGTTATTTCGGTTACTTAAATTTAACTCGTGTGGCAAGTTGATTTTTCTATACGATAAAAACTACCCTCCAAAAACAAAAACTTGATAATCTTGGCTGCTGATATTTTTTGTTCGATTATTGATGCAATAAGTCTCTCGTGAGTAGGCAAATAAATTTGGTATATTGCAAATGATTTGACGCTTTTTTCTGCCGACCTTTTGTTTGCCTGACATAATCGCAATCCTGCTTTCACATTCTGTACGTATCGTTACATAACTTGACATAACTTCGATCAAAGTTATACCGGTTTTGAATTTGGCGAAGAAAAAATCATCGCCTATTAATTTGCATTGCCAAATTTTTTCTCTATTAGTCTTCAAACAGATTTATTCCTATGCTTGCAGGTATTATGTATGGATTTAAAAAAATCCCAACAGCTGTTGAGATTTTCTTAACCGTATCTTGAAATGTTTGAAATTTTATTCAGCTCTTTGGAAACTTTGTAAATTTTTTCATTGTTTTACAGTTTCTAAATATTTTTTCATTAATACGTTTTCCTCAGACGATTCTCGTTAATACGAACAAGAATTTTTAGTGCTGTTCATAATTCTTAGACGCTATATCATCTGCGGTTATATGTTGAGCAACGTATAATAACTCAGTTTGTACATTTTCTGTTTCAGGTAAGGATTTCGCCTCTTTAAGCAAGACATTGAAAAAATTCACACGTGAGTAAGTTCCATCGGTTATTCGCTTACCTTTAACTGTTGGCACTGCGTCGATATTAAGATCGGAAAAAAGCGAAGTCATTCGAAGGTGAAGAAAATCCGTCGCGTCTCTGCGAGTATGTAAAAACATGTTTCTTGATCGCGTGATTCGCTTATATTAAGCAGGGAATATAATTCATCTCGCTAATTGCTGTGCGAGCTCAATTGAGAAATAGGTGAGGTTTGATTAATCGAACTAATTCAGAAAGCGCTATTTGATTTCACTGATTACGAATACCCAGCTTGTTTTATGGCTCTTCTTGTCAAGATAAAGTATAGAAACGTATTTTTTAATTCATATCACGGACCGCAGAGTTATGACACGTACGTTTAAACTACGTTCCGTATCCCAAAATGCCTTTTTTCCTCTCTCTTGTGTCAATATTATTTAATATTAAATTATTTCTGTCAGGCCCGTCGTTTTCTCAGTCAGCCTTGTTCAAAATTCGTGTAATTCTTAACCACAGCAGCTCAGTTAGTCGAAATAAACGCTTCGGTCGTCATGATGATTCCTGTTTTGGGCAGTTTGACCAGATTCCTTAATGGCTTTTTGGAAACGGGTTTTATTTTTAACGAATGCAGATATTTCGGATAGCGGCGTATGAGCGAAGACGATCGGTGGCAAAAATATCTTGAGACGATTTAAGCCCAGAAATTATCGCTTCTGGCTGCGAGATTCACGTATTACGTGATTATTTATCGGTGCAGTTAAAAAAATTTTTAAATCTTAAAGTGAGGAGAGTTATAGTTATTTGCCACCTTTCGCAGCTGGTTAATCTGCAAACGGCGTCACTGTGTTTTTTAAATGCAACATAATTCAGCTCTGGATAAAATCCTTTCAACTATTCGTATGCAAACAGTCGCTGAGTAATTCTAATCCTGTTCCGAGATTTCTGATTCAAATATTGGAAATACCGTTTTGCGAAACTATCATAGGCCTGAACCCAAGGCCTACCGATCAGTTTATCAGATAAGGGAAATTCCGCATCACGTAGCATTTGCAAATCTTGCGTTAGTTGTATTCATTGCATTATATCCCCGTCCGTGATGTATCGAATGATAATTTCAAATTGCATTCCGTGTAATTACAAGCGGCTTGATGAATGTTAATGGTAAAACGCATATCCACGGATGTCTTGACAATCTCTATGCATCGATTTATTTATTCAATCACCGTCAACCCGAGAGGGGATATGCATCGATTCGTACGCAGATTTGCCCATTCGCGGTCTATTTTTTTTTTATCAAATCAAATATCACCTCGGGGTGAGGAATGGCTGCTGTTGCGCGTATAGGTATAGCGGTACGTTGTAGGAACTCAATCGGGTCGGTTTGATTAATTAATAATCACCGACGTCGACAGTGACGTATTTACATATACAAATAAGAGACGCAGCTATAATCTCAGCCCAGCTTGCAGAAGGCAGAAAAGCAGGTTGCTGCTACTGCCCGAACCGTAAGATAATAAATTTCACATTATAGTTCAAGTTAGCTCAGAGACGCCAGCAGCCAAGCTCAAACGTTTAGAGAAATCACAGGGCCGGCGGTAGGACATATTTAGTTGACTTTTGTCAATTTTTGAACAGCTGTTGGGAAAGTTTTCAGGATTTTTTTCATAACTTGATGCAAAGAAAATTGGAAAAATTATCCTGGAAAACCAGGAAATCTTGGGGGATTTGATTTTGTACGAAAAAATCAGGGAATTTGTTAGAGAATTTGAGAAAGTAATTATTGTTATTTTTTTTTGGAAATTATGTAATTATGATTCTTTCAATTTTTGATTAATGCTAATAATTTAAACTTATAAGATGATAATTATCATCGCTCGAAACTTTCCTTTGTGAGGTTTTTTCATTTCGCTCGATTATTGGTATTTATCGATTATACAGAGATAATAACGATGGTATTATTAACGATATTAATAATTATACTTAAAACAAAAATTTTATATTTACAACTATGATAGTCTGTTTTTTTATTACTTTTATAAAATACAGAAACAGTATTTTAGAATGCGGTATTTCGATATGTTTAAAGTTTCAACAATACACGAATATGATCACTGCCATATTAATTTATTCATAACGTCAATAATACTGTATTCTCGAATAGCTACTCAGGTT
This sequence comes from Neodiprion virginianus, assembly GCF_021901495.1. Lineage (NCBI taxonomy): Eukaryota > Metazoa > Arthropoda > Insecta > Hymenoptera > Diprionidae > Neodiprion > Neodiprion virginianus. Next base: position 14,538,747 of record NC_060878.1, on the reverse strand, counting down.
TTGTTCACTCTTCGGTAATGCAGCCTCGAATTGCAGTATTATCAAAGAATTTAGCTTTCGATCAACCTTGCTCGATACGAGCTTTAGTCGCGCATATTCCAAAGAAAGAAATCAGAAAAAGCATAATTTCGGTCGGAAAAGAAGATAAAAGTCTGAAAATATTCAAACCCAAACCGAGTAGCCATCCTGTTTAAGGATTTGCAGCATGACGGCTGTTATTTTTTAACCGAATAATATAAAATCCGGTTTTGAACCTACACGTGCAAAACTTCAGTTATTCACGGTTTGCAATTCAAAGTGTTAGATACACAATTGAAATTTGCATAAGCTGCGGATCGATATAAGATAGGTGGAAATGAAAAGACGGTGAATGAACAAACATCGTTTATATTCTGGTAACAAATGTGTCTACAAAGGTACGTCAGTTCATCAAGCAGAAAAAATCAGGCACCTGCCTATGAATCTATAAAGTCAAAAGACGAGAGCTCGTCATGTTTCGAATCAGAGACACCACAAGTTTCCTTGCAGTTACGATCGTAAACCGGAATGGTTTCAGTCAAGGCCGTGTATAGGGAGATCTTGTCAGCTCCGTTAATACCTATCGTGTGGCAATCGAAAGGTCTTTGCTTCTGTCACATCTCACAGCTGGATTCACGAGGCGGTTCGTGGTTGTATGGGAATTTCAGGTGTCAGTGACAGAATCCGTCTCGATACGATCGGCGTAGTACGAATATGGTAATGATTTAAGCACGCGTCCACGTCGGCCTGGATTTGCGGGGCAACCAAAACCTTAAAGTATGAATATAATCAAAGATGCTATTCGGATCGACGAGCTTCGCACGAATTATCGCTGCCGGTTAATATCGAGTACAACTGGATTTACCTTTTTATTTCCACACTCCTTTCAAGTCACAATATTGAATTATTCACATTTGAATAATAACCATCTAACAACCTCTTACCTGCAGCCGCGACTGATCGGTTAGAAGTAGGCGCAGTTTTCTACTTCGAAACACGTAGGAGGAATTCTTGCGATAATAGTCAAGGCTTTTCTCTACGTTACTGAAGTATTAAATCCCCCGGGATATCGTGATATTATCGCAAAGTCTACGAGATCGAATCCCTTATCCGGTTGTCTGCACCAAATACGACGTCCTCGGATTTACTGACAATGGATCTAATTTTCCAGGGTGCAAGCCCCACACTCGGAAAACTTATATTCCGGTCACGAAAAAAATCAAAGAATATCACTTTTCTTAAATTGAAATTACAAACGATTTTTTTCGACGACAACCTTACTTCTTTTACAGAGAAGAAAATTTTTCCTCAAACTGATTTTTTTTTTGTACATCATGGCAGTGGATGACCACCTCCGATCCAAGTGTCGTTTCCTATTCATTGTAGTTTTTTTATCGATATAATTGCGTCGCTCGGATCGCGTTTATGCTTCTAACCGAACTGCATTTACAACTCTCCTCGTTATCCTTACTTGAAGGTAAGAATTTCTTTTCAATTTGAATTCAATATAAACCGAATGTAGAAGTAATAAGCTGAACGGGTTAGGATTTAGAAACTTACTAGAACTAGGAAAATGTGTGGGAAAAACTGTGTTTTAGTTCCTGGAGAATCTGGAAATGTCATGGAACTTTTTTCCCAAAAATTTTTGGCCAATTCTTGGTTGATTCTCATACTCTGTCTGTCCGCCACTAGAGTTCCGGTTCATCAGTTGCAGGCGAAATTTATTTTCAACCAGACACCGGCTTCGGATTCTACATTTAAACAAGGTGTTGTTGTAGTGTTAGCATTTGCATTAATAGAGTCTTTACGTTATACGAGTATATTAGATATTCTTCCTCCCTGTGTCTGCATTATCTCCGTCCAAAAGACACGAGATTTAATCTGAATACCGGCAAAGAGATATTGTAATTTGTCGTCTACCATTTGTCCAACTCTCCGATATTCGATCCTTCAGCAGCTGCACGCATATGGCTTTCCGCCAGGTACTAGAATCCGCATCATTTCCGTATGTTCAAGGCTTTTTTTAATCCGACCAACTTCAACCTACTACGCCTGACGTATGTATATTCTTATCTCAGTCCGCGAGTAAAAAAAAAACGGTCACATAATATGCGTATTTCGCTTTGAACTCCTCTCGGTGTAATTATTGTTTTCTTCATCCTTTCCCCGCTTCTCACAGGAGATCGTGTTTCTTCACATGCGTCACGCGGTGCAATCTTCCATTTGTATCGGTTCGACCGAGGCCCTCTCATTTCTACTTCGAATTTGCAGTATTGGAGAATGGTATCAGGCAGGAAATTGTAACGTTATTGCATTGATGCATCTCTAAAAAAACAATCGTTATTTTACAATCTTAAACTTACCTGAAATTTAGCAAACCGTTAATACTCCGTCAAGAAACTCAGAACTTCGAAATTCAACTGCTTCAGTTATTCTAAAGGTGCGAAATAGTATTTTTTTGTTTCAACGTTGCGATACGGTAACGTTACTAACTTCAGCCTTGTAGAGTGGTGAGGTTTTTCTCACTTTTCGTGACATAGCATCTCGTTTCAAGAGCTTATATGTATATTTTTCTCAAACAGCGCAGATGTACCGTGCAAAATGAAATATCTTAGAGCCGCCCGATGTCAATTGGCGCAATCAAAATTATCTGTTTTATTGGGAGATTGAAATTGCAACGCGACACTACCGGGCAATCCGCAAACTAATAGTAATGGCCGCTCTGTGTATACAGCTGTCAACGCGTACTGAATGTGTTTACATGCGTCTACACCACACGTGACGAATTAATCACTTTAATCACTGATGTTTGCTTATTAACAATATACTAATTCTTATCATACTCCCATATATAAACACAACAGTCGTATTGACATTGTACAACTAGCGCCACTCTGTCCACGGTGGTTGTTTTCATTACCAATACATTGTAAGAAAAGTGTGGTTCTGGACTTCCATTCTCTAATTTGAATCTAACACTTCCCCTCGTGTCAATTCGACACTATCTGATGTTGAATTTCTCAATCGATCACAACAATTGTTCAACAGTGTTCAAAACTGATGAGTTTTGGTCAATTATGACACCATCATTTACTTTAAAGCATTTTCAACTTTTATTATCTTTACGCACGAATATGATAACTGTCGAGTTGCATTCGCGCCCCCTGTTATTTCGATTTATACGACACTTGTTGGGGATACCAAAGAGACGTACGCGAATTGGCCAATAGCGCCAAATACGGATGTGCAAACAGCCGAGCAAGGTTGCCAAATCGTTGTCTTTGCGTCATAGTAGAGGTGGAGTTCCTTTGGTGCCCTGAATATGGTCAAAATGTAGGTACATTTTTTGATTCCGTACAGCGCGTATGGAGAGATTGCCAATGCTGCAGCCATTGTTTTGCATAACTGACAGTGCCGACGGTCGTAAAACATGAAAACCACGCACCCATCGTACGCAGCATCGAATTTTGTTACGTACACGGCGTATGCATACGTTGTTTTGTTGGTTCACGACCTATATAACGTCACATGCTCAGACAATCAATTTGACGATGTGATGGAGTATCTTCTTCATTATGAAAGACCCGTTTGTACCAGCCAAGTTGGATTCGTGAACACATAATGGCACCCTTTTTTAAGAGTCTCGAAGTTAAATGTACCTACATCGGCACCAATGGAAAGCGATGATGATGATAAAGAACGTTCCTTAGTTCGGTTTGATGAACCGATTTTACATAGTTCTTTACAACAAATGAGATTGAGCCATCAATTTGTACGTAACAACTGTAGTAAATCTCATCTAGTATATCAAATTACTAGGTGAACCTGTCACTCCAGTAGTACCCAAGTCGCAATGATGTAGTCATTATTCAGTTGCTGCTGTCAATCAATTTCCCAAAGAGATTCGTTGGGGACAATCAGTCGGTATTAAATTCAATATCCCGTGTGATGATCCATATTAACGTGATGCCTGAATCCTTAGCGAACGAAAATCCGCTGGATACTTCTTCAAAAGTTTACCTTTCGCTTATTCGGCAGTTATATGTACGTGTTTTTTCTCTTTGTGGTCGTGTTGAATGGTTCGAGTTAATTTCATATGTAACCGTACTGTCTTTTCACGCCTTGTACAATATTCAAGATTGTAAATTTCGTAAGAAGCATTCGCGGTGCGGCTGACAAACTGCACCTCGAAGTGGTACATGCAAAACCACAGACTACATTGCACTACTTTGGAAAAGAAAACCAGCCGCATAATATGCAAGCCTGTTCCAATTACCTCGCGGTGTGCGTGAATAGCTAAATGAATGTACGTGTGATTGCACACTCTTGAGTCATTAATGCTGTGTAGAAAGGGAAACTTGAGTATAACACCCGGTCTACGCGCGTGACTTCGTGGAAATCTAAAAGAAGCTGTTATAGTACCAGAGTCGCTTCTTAACTGTTTACAACACCCCGGAATCGAGGGATGCGCATGTTCAGTATCCAGTTTTAACCACACGCATTGAAAAAGAAGGTGAAAAACGAGAGAAGCGCCAAGTCAAACAATAAACACAACTGTTCGTCTTAACGTGGAAGTCGATCGTTTCAGCTTCTCGTGGTGGTACTACGAGAGATCACCGTGGTTGAAAGGAGATATCTGTATGAGATAGCAATGAAACCATCGAGTATGCTTAAAGTTAAATACACCGTGAACTTTTGACCCCAGCAGGTTGCCACCATTTACGGCATGTCAAAGGGGAGTGAAGCTCAATAACGGGAACGATTCATTAAATTATCTACACTTCGGCTTGTTAGTCGGATTAATTGGTGGGATAACTTCGATCATTGCCCCCCAAGACCTTTCCTGGTCCGCGATGCGAGTATAGCAAGCTGCGGTCATCCTATAATCGTACCTTATAGAAAGTAGAAAGAGAACCGGGTTCAAATAATATCTGGTTTTCGATTTGTGATGATCCCCGTTTCGATCCAACGGCAAGAGAACATATCTTACGCGGTTTGAGAAATCCGAGAATTTTTAAGCTAATGGAGTCGCCCACTTAAGATGAACCAATCTAGCTGCATTCTTATCTAGTATTGCCTGATAATCTACAGCTCGTGACAGGTTTAGAAAGTTTTTGGTGTTCCGGTGCATTGCAATTCGACCATAAAATCATCTTTAATATAGTAAAACCTCGATTATACGAATCAATTGGAACCGGGTCTAGTTCAGATTAGCGGAAATTCGGATAATGGAAAAGTAATATTAGACAAAACTATACCGCATGATAAATAATATTAGAAACATAAAGCACATATTTTTACGTCAATTTTACAAACATAATGTGTTCCTTTAACCCACGTTACATCGTTCTCATTACTTTTGCTTCTGAAATTGCTCAAAATATCTTTTATTTTAACGTAAGATTCTAAATGAACCATCTCTGATTTTTTTTTATTTTAACAACCGGTTTATTTATTCCAATATTTCGGCTCTTGGTTCCGATAACAGAGGGTTCGGATAACGGAGGTTTGGATAATCGAAGTTTTACTGCATAAAAGACCGGAAAATACATTCCTAGCTCTCAATAACAATACAACTATAATAGAGGTAAAAAAAAAAAAAAACACGTTGTTTATTGCCCTGATTTTTTCCGTGAATTTTTGGTGTTTGAAACCGTAGAATTTACTAATTAAATCATGATTATATTAGATTGGCTCTAGTTTTTATGTTATTATAGCATTGTAAGGGGTGGGGGGTTCTAACATTTTGCAAACAAAGACGGAAGGTAGATGCTAACGCTTTCACCAGGATTTGAGAGTGATGGAGGAACGATATCAGGGTCGGTGGGATTGTCACATGATGGCAGGTTACTGCTGGACTCTACAAAGGCATAGTTCCCATAAACCTTATAAAGGAAAACCTTCATTAGAGAACTTTCTGAGAATTACTATATTTTCTATATTTCTTTCACTTTTGTCTGAATAAATTAAGTATAACTAAAGTCATTGATGGTATTTTTTTGATAAACTTAAGATATTTTTAAAAAGAATCGAATTTTTCATCTAAATATCGCTTTTTAGAGTAATATGTGAAAATGTCGATAAAATAAATAACAAGGGTCAGTTTTGAAAAACTACGCTTTCTTCTAGGGTCGTTGACATCAAACCTTCCTGAGACAACTCAAATATCAAGGGCAACAAAACCATTGTTGACCAGTGTAATCATTTGCTAGTAATACCAACTTCCTGTTCACACGTCTTCCCTGTTTTCAATCAATATTCTAACCACTGGAACAGACTCCTCCCTTGCCACAGCCAGATCTCAGCCAACACGTGCAACTCATATGGTCTGCATGACTTGCGGCAAAGCGAGTAGCGTTATAATTAGGGCTGCGCCGTTTTCAATGAGAATAAGGTTCACTGAGCTACATGCATCGCGCTGCCTACTCGAGATGCGCATAGTCTGAGGAAATAAACATAACCGACGTTGATGAACATATACTGGAGCAGAGCCTGGGCTGTACCACGTGTGTGTGCATACGCCTATATATAAGAGATGTCGAGTGTTTTCATGTCTATGCACGAAGAGCCACTGTTCATAGACTGAGGTTACCATCGGTCAAGTATCCCTTTGAAGTGAACCGCTCCTAAGTAGCAGGTTTCCAGGATTCCAAAAATTAACGGTACTGTTTCTGTACAAGTATTTTTCAACAACCCAGTCCTATGGCAGTGCCTTATCAGGTTTTTAAACCATGGTCAGGTAAGTCAGATCCTGTGAGATGTCAAGTCCATTCGTATGGGATTTTGGAACAGGGTCGACGTTTTTTTTTGTTTTGTACTGTAACTGTGAGACACCCCCGGATGCATACAAAGTAAATCTAGTCGTCGAAAAGTTTAGAAAAGTTGCAGGACCGTTAGAAACTTCAAGATTCGTGAGAATGATACCATTGCAACTATTTCTAATCCTAGCTGAGTCGTCTTTATGACATCGCGGGCTGATTGTATCACGCATTGTGTCGCGTGGGTATTCACTGTGACAGTAAAAGACATGACTGCTGACTTTTTTGTTACCGTAAGTCGGGCTGATGATTTCCATAAGTCACACTTTCGATGCCGGGCGCGTTCGAGGATGAGGAAGACGCAGTGTGAAGATTAACACCCATGAAACGTAGCAAATACCCAACCCACCTTGCACTCCTATGGGACACGAGCGATCGAACCAACGGCACAATCTCATACGTGAACTCGCGCGGTGATGAACTCGGTTGAAAATGCTCTTCCTTGTTGCTCTTTGTCTCTACGTTTTTTTGCATATCGTCGGTTTTGCGTTTCCCCCTAAATCTCGGAGGTATGGCAAATCCATCCGGGAATACTTCGAAAAAAGCTCCGAAAACAGTGAAATGGTACGAATGTCATTGAACAACAAAAATGATCACCTCTGTTTGCAATTTGAATGGTATCGCCTACTTGCGAAGAATAGAACAAAACGACTCTACAGTAATTTTTTTACTTCTTCACATTTTGCGATTCCCTGACTAATGAAGAACAAGTAGAATAAGTATTTATTTGTTATACTGATAAATATGTGTATTTTCATTTCACAGGCACGATCAGAGGAACATTTGGCTCAGGAACAAGCATGGCTGGCTGCGGAAAGAGTTTGGCTTCTGCACCGGAGCGGTTTTTCCGCAGCAACGAGATGCGGCATCGCGGATCCCGACACTGGAAAACTTCGCGTACGTCTTCTTCCTTCCGGCGATGAGGTCCTGGTTGACGAAGAAGATGTTGAAAAGGTGAATGGTTGGCAGCTTCGGACAATATGACTAACTTTTGTACTTCTGATTTAGTCAACACCATTGTGAATGGATTATATGATCTATTTTACCAACCTTGTCTGAGATTCGTTCCATTTCGAAGGGTTCAGATTTTACGTACAGTAAATTTATCACTGTATTCGTCGGCCGCGAAGTATCGATAATATTATTGTCCGTGTCAGTTTGCCCTCCTCAGCGTTTGAGAATCAGTCAACACAATAGTTGCCGAGTTGGGCCAAGATAGCTGTGCGACCAATTTAATTCCTCTTGACTTAATAAATTATATTTTATAAAGTTGACGACTGTTGTTAGTGTTACTGAAAATGACGTACTGGATTCGCGTCAGGGTTTGTAACGTAGACACGTTTTACGCTGGGATTGGTTCTGTAACATGTATGATAGAAAGATTGAATTAAACATCGTCGCTTCGAACAAATTAGAGTGTCTCGCTAACACAATCAGTACTTCATGCATAATTGAATTACAGTATTTCTTTTGCTTGTATTGTGCTTCGTGAGTGAGCGAACATCACGATCGATGCGTGTCACGTCTGTGCTTTATAACAATCGGATGAGTTGTTAAAAGCATGAAAAACGGAATCTAGTACTGAAAGAGTCGGTTAAATCGACTATGAAATAAAATGTATCGTTTCTATTCCCTGCAGGCAAATCCACCGCAGTTTAACAAGGCTGAAGAATTATCGCAGCTGCGATTTTTGAACGAATCATCGGTGCTGCATACCCTCAGACAAAGATACGCAAGCAATTTGATTCACACTTATGCTGGCGAGAGCATGATCGTAATCAATCCAGTCGCACCTCTGGCTATTTATTCTGAGAAGGTGAGCCTGAGTTTTAATATGATTTACTTTTTCCCGCGACCTTGGATCGCGAATGGTTTCAAAGGAATGACTTGTACTTGGAACGATAACGTCCACAGGAAACAACAGCAACAATTGTAATACGAATGACCAAACCGTGCGCTTAAATGATTTTTTACTCTTTTTCCTTACGCTGCAGGTCGTCCACATGTTCAGAGGATGCAAAAGCGAAGACATGCCTCCACACATTTACGCCATGGCGCAGTCAGCTTACAGAGGGATGTTGGCGACTCGAAGAGATCATTCCCTTGTCTTGCTCGGTCGTAGCGGTGCTGGAAAAACCACAAATTTCAAGCACGCCTTACACTACCTCGTCTTGGCCGCGGGAACTGTAAATAAGGTCAGAATTCATTTATCTAGCTGACAGATACACCCGTTTTATGCTCATGAATTTTGAGAGTGAATGATACGTGCGAACGGATGATTTATGCATAACCTACTAGACGAGATGTCGGTTATGGGCTACAGAGATCGTATGCTTAATCCTACTGGACAGTATATCATTTGAGTTACGGTATATTTCATCACTAGTTGATAGAAACTCGTACAATTCGGTCAGAATATCCGATGCTTTTATTACTTACATTTCACTAGCGATGCTGGATTGAGAAAGGCTACTTTTAGCAATTACGGGAGTCTACGGATCAATTAGTCCCACGACTGATTTATGCAATTTCCTTTCAGATTTTGACCATTGAAAAGCTCAACGCGGTTTTCACCGTACTCGAAGCATTTGGCAACAGCAGGACTCACATGAACTCAAATGCGACAAGGTTCACTCAACTGTTCAGCTTGGATTTCGATCAGTCTGGCCAAATCGCATCCTCATCCTTACAAGTAAGTGAAGAAAATTAATGTAAATGCACATTTTCCGGTATAGAAGTGTATTATTTATTTATTTAAAGCCAGATAATACAATGTTGAATATGAGGAATATTCGATTATTATATCCTATGGAGGTGATTAAACACCTGTGTGTAGGTTGGGCGTAGAAATTTTTTTTTTACCAAAATAGATGGCTAAATAATATTTAAAAAAATTATAGTATTTCCTTATATCAATAAACCAATTTCCCAGTTTCTCTTTTATACTATTTTCCCTGAAGTTCAATGATTTCAGATCATTATAAAGTTTTTTGAACTAGACCGTCGCTGTTGTAAAACTATTCCTATGATAAATTTCTTTTTTAACAGTAGCTATCCCACATAAAGCTGCACTATGGAATAAAGCATAATAAATGGTTAACATAGTTTTTCGATCTAGCATCCTTATTAGCTTACAAAATTTATAAGTCATTCCCATCTCAGATGGCAATCTATAATTATTCCTAAATATTTACAGGATACTGTTCCATTTAGAAATATATTATTCATCTTGATTTCGATGTTATTATGGACACTAACTTTATACCTATACATCAAAAGTCACGAAAACTGTTTTATTAATGTTCAATGAGAGTGCATTACTGGCTAACCAAATTGCAACTTCTCCCAGACAAGAAGAGATTTCAATTTTGACTTCATTCCAAGTGTCTCCTGAGCATGTGTTACTATTGGTAAATTGATAACCCAAAAACAATTATTTTCAGGTTCTGCTTCTGGAAAAGTCGAGAATCGGACGTCGCGCCGACGGAGATCCGACATTTCACGCAGTGTACAGGCTTTTAGCTGGTGCGGAAGGCCCGTTGCGGAAGGAGCTTCACCTGACGAATCTCGTGGCCGAAAATAATCCGTTTATAACGCCTCTTCAAAAGCACGAAGACAAGCAACGCGCAATGGTTGAATTCAACCGGATAGTAGCCGCCTTCAAAATACTCGGAGTATCGGAGACGGAGGAAAAAGTCATATGGCTTGTCCTGGCTGGAATTTACCACTTGAGTTGTGCAGGTGCCGTTAAGACTGGAACAAGCTCTCAGAGTCGCTGGCAATTCGGGAGGGTCGAATGTGCCGAAAGGGCTGCCACCCTGCTCGGAACTTCAGTCGAGGAATTGAGCAGAATCGTATTCTCTTCCAACAGTGGTGGTGGCACGCCGAACAACTCGAGGACAACCATGAAAACACCGAGTCCTGAACATAGCAAGGACATCACGGGTCTGGAGGCCCTGGAAGGATTGCTGGTTGGGTTGTATTCCGAGGTGTTCCACTGCGTCGCCGCGCTGATCAACAGGTGAGAAATTCTTTTTCTTCGGTCGAAATGTTGTGCCTCGGAAGGAAAATCATTTGATGATCATTTATCAATTTTCAGATCGATATCAGCGCCTGTACACACTGTTTCATCACTGCTGCTCTGCGACGCGCCTGGTTTTCAAAATCCAGCGTCGTGCGGCCGTCAGACAGGAGCGACATTTGAAGACTTGTGTCATAATTATCTGCAGGAAAGACTTCAGCTCCTCTTCCATCATTCCACTCTTGTTGCTCCGAAAGACAGGTGACAGGCAATTATGAATTTGACACAGATTACCACTCTTGATGGGAGTGCTCTACTCAATTTTCTATTGATAGTGCGATAATTTCTTGTACCATGTATAACTTTATATTTAAGAGACTCTTTACGAGAGAAACAGCTGAACAGTGGGTGGTTTTTGTTGGAAAATTATAACTCGGTAACCAATTATTCAATTCGATTGGGATTTGTTGTATTCAGAAGTATGCGGATTCAGCATCATTTTTGGATTTTTTTCAATTCAGCATCAATTTTGGACGAAAAATTGCATCTCAACTTCAAGCGGTTGTTATTAGAAGCAAGAAAATGGTATAGTGAGAAAAAAAAAAAATGAACTATCCGAAGTATTGTTTTCAAATTCCGAGTGAATTGCATGACTCATTTCCGAGTCATCATGGATCCCATAAAACGTGTCTCTAAGTGAAATGGTCGACGTTGTTGCTGAGCAAGTTGCTTTCTATTAATTAAATTTAGTGAAAAAAACATGCAAGTAAAGCTTGATCTACGTACTTTTAAATAAAACCAACCCCAATCGAATTGAATAATTAATTGTGTCGAAGTATAAATTTTGAAAATAAACCACTTTCTCAGCCATCTACTCGTGCGAAGCCTTTCAGGGGATTAGTTACTCTTGAGAGCCATAAAACAGGCCGTTTTTGAAACGTTATCTCTGAAGTCACGAATAACAATAGACACTTGATTTCCGCTCGCAACGCTCCACGTCATTGATAATAACTTGTTGGTTACTCAAGCTGAACGACCTTTTCTCAAACGTAAATAAAGTTGATAAATGGCCAATTCTAGTTTAAAAAAATCAAGTGTCTATCGTTATTCATAACTTCAGAAGTAATGTTTTAAAAACGCCTGTTGTATGGCTATCAAAGCTAACTAACCTCCTTGAGCGTTGTGTCTAACATGAAAGAGACGCGTTGTGTTTCGAGTTTTTCATCTAACGTTTAATTTAACCTGACAATCAGATACGCTCAGGAGGGCATCGACATAGACCACGAGGATGATTATGGATTCGGGGGCGTCGGTTCGCCGCAGGCTTTAGTTTCGCTTTTGGATCGCGGTTCGCAAGGTGCGGCCATGTTGAGAGCTAGTCAAAGTGATCTCAGTAGCAATCGTCAGACGGAACGTCGGGGCTTATTATGGCTCTTGGACGAGGAAGCATCGTGCCCGGGAGGCAGCGACGAAGCATTTCTGGACAGATTCTTCTCTCACTACGGAGACAGAGGTAGCTCAATTAAAGTTTCATCCACCCAATGTACCTGGTGATCTCAAATATTCGTCCAAATCTCTGCTTACAGATCATCAAATGCTGTTGAGAAAAGCACCGGGCAATAATCAGTTTGTTCTTCATCATCTGCAGGGCACCAATCCAGTGCTTTATACGGCAACTGGTTGGCTGCGAGCTACTCGTGAAAATCCGGTGGCTAGAAGCGCCATCAGCGTTCTCCAAGAGAGCCAGAGGTGAAGCGCCGTACTTTTCGAAATTTCTTTAAATTTCGTCGTTCTATCGGCAAACCCTTTTTCATTAATATCATCGCACTTTGCCGATTGCAGAGAGGATGTGAACAGGCTGTTCGTTTGTGCTCGCGGTGCCGGCGTCTCGGGTGCTTTGAGCGGTTCGGTACACGGACTCGAAGGTTCGCAGACCTTGAGGCGAGCTTCGAGCATCCGAAGGACATTCACTGCGGTCAAGCGAAAGAACGTTTGTCTCCAAGTCAAATTCACCGTGGTAAGTTTTCCCAGGTGACGGTACACCTGTTCCATTATTATCGATAAATTGAGTTTAACACTCTGAAGCAGTCGTTTTTTTTTTTTTTTTTTTTTTTTTTTTTTACGGTCAAATTCCTTGAAACTGGGGTACATAAGGGTTCTCGAGGGTGCTGATTTGAATAATGGGTTCAGATGTGAGAAATTTTCAAAATTCAAAATGGGGGACCGAAAATGAGAAAGTGATCGGAATGGATGGAAAATTCGTTTTCAGCGAATCCGAAACCCCCTCGAGTAACGAATTTCAAGCGAATCGGATGAACTTTTATATTTTCAGTCCGCCATATTGGATCCGCCATATTGAATTTTGAAATTTTGACGTCGGATTCGTTTTTACCGAGCCCAAAAACCCAAGACTACCAAGTCCCACTTTTCTAGTCTCCGCAATGTTCCCACAATAACATTTAGTCTGTGAAAAAAGAAATTTTCAACACTTTCATTATTTATAGCGCTCACTATATTCGCAAAATCATCATAAACCCTCTTAAAACATCAACATTGACATCTTAGAAGTCCAGTTATGCAAAAAAAATAAATAAAAAATGACAGCGATATCCTAAAAATTGAATTTAATTTTTGAATAACTGTCTCATATATCAGATGCTGTGTCGCAAATGGTTAACACGAAAATAATCGCGTTTTTAACCTTCTTCGACAGTAAAAATCGGTAATAAAACATGTGCTTAAAATTCCGAACGTACATTTGCACGAAAGCATAAAAGAGCTTATATCAAGTTACTCGTTTTACCAAAACTTTTTTCACAGTTTTCCGCAAAATTAGTACGAATTGATGATTCAATTGAGGAAAAAGTTTTACCGAAAAGACTTGTATGTTGTGAATTGCTTGAATTTACTTCGGGCACGTAATAAAACATTATGCTCAAGGTTTTCCAAAGCCCGAAACATAGTTCATCTTTGATTCTTGACCTGACCTGAGTTCAATAAATTATATCAATATTACTACAGTTATTCCGGTTTTACTTTCAGGATGGACTCATCGAAACTCTAAGACGAACACGTGTCAAATTTGTTCACTGCTTACTTCCGCAACACAACGCAGGATGTACCGACAACAAGAGTCTTCTTTCCGTGAGATCAAACCAAGGAGAAGACAGCATCATTAACGTCCCGCTACTTCGATCTCAAGTAATAAATCCGAAGTCTGAAAATAGAATTACTTTTTCCGTGCTTCAAGTGAACTGTCATAAATAGTGTCGAGTGTATTTTAAATTTGGGGCACTCCATGTCAAATCTATCAGATTTTGACCTCACCTTTTCTAATTCGGTGGAACCTTTCATCTCTAAGACCCCGAATTTATTTTGAAAGAAATCTTTTCATGCAGTCACTTTCGAGTTATGAATTTTTAAACCCTGAAATTACCGCCTTTTTTTTTTTGTTAATTTACCACGCGAAAGAGATTTAACGAAGGAAATTTTTTTTTAATAAATCGAGTGCTTTAGAAACTTTACAGCCGTCATCTAAAAAGTGTGAATAAATTTTTAAACGGTGATGTTAAAACCTAGTCAATTCCGTATTAATGTCCCATTCATTAGATTCAAGTTTTGCTTGATGTATTTAACTTGCCATCCTTTTGATCATTACTTTATACCATCGTCAAGTTAATGAAATTTCGATTTTCTTGTCCTTCAGATTCGAGGAAGTGAGATTATCGAGGCAATTAGGTTACACAAAGTTGGTTTCCCGAAGCACATGCCACTTGGGGAGTTTCATCGACGTTTCGGATTGCTCGCCACCGACAATCACGTTCGTCCCGGAAGTCCTGTCGCCGATGAACGCCGCGAAGTTGAGGACATGCTCCTTTCCGTCGACATTGATCCCGCATCTTATCGCGTCGGTCAGAGTCAGGTGAGTTCTTTGAAGAAATCTTATTGCGCATTCGCTTTTCCGTCTGCTTGCAAATATCGACATGGCTTTTTACCTATACGGTTAAGAATTTTATAGCCGATTTTCAGCCCTTTCAACGGATGAGCACTTAATCTTACAATTACTTAGATATAATAAAGCTTTGAACTTCGTAATTTCCTTCCATCATTCCACGATGTATTGTAAAAATTGCGTTGCGAAAGTTTGAACCAATGCTCCGAAAATTTATGACTAAACTAGTAACTTTGACGGTCAAATTTAAAGTGGAAATCGAAAGGTTTCATGTAAGCATCAAGTACATCAGCTTGTCCCGTCGTCTGTATGTTTTTAGTTTAATGGATCCGATTGATTGAAACGTTTTCGTGCGAAATATTTTCTGCCATCGTTCACAGAGAAAGTAAATATATTGAAACTTAGCCAGGAACGAGACTTTCTTCACGATGTGCTTCAAGTTATTTTTGGTATTGCGTGGGCTGATCGATTTGATATTTGGCAAACGGATATTCGTTGACTTTGGATACATCCTATCGTTGTTATGTAGGAATATAAATTTCTTACATTTGTTTCCCATATATTTGTATCGCTATATTACGATTCTCGGGCTCTAGCGGCTATGTCGCGAAAAAGTCGAGAATTGCCTCGGGACTCAGACGCGTTACTTCTGTATGACTGCTGCTTTCACTGACATGAAACAAACTGCTCATAATGACGTGCGAGACGATGAAAAATTGTACTTAACAACTTTAATACTTTCATTCTGATAACGTAACGCGATTCAAATATGCCGTTAAAAAAATATCCAATTTTTGACCGACTGCGCAAGTGTAGAACGAAGAATTTTCGTTCACTTTTTTCACAGATTCAGGCTGTGTATTATCGAATGTAAAGACCATTGCGGAAATTGGCATCTCGTGCAACCCAGATGCAAGGCTTTAATCGTTTATGCCCTCGAGCAGCGAAACGCGCCAATGCAACGGGCAATTAATGGTGAATGATTTTTATGAAATTCCAGTACAGCCTTATCAAAATACACTACACACAGCTGCGACATAAATATCTAACAAACCTAGATGTACCAGCGGCATTTTAATTGCGAAAAATCGATCATTCCAACTTTCTGTGGTGTCAAAGACCGTTGAAGAACCGTCTAGATCGGAAGATAACCCAGGTCTGCAACCGATAAACTGCACAGGTTTTTTTTTTTTTATACTGTTTCTTGTAAATTTTTACTCACTGAAATCGGGAGGAATACTAAAAATAATTCCATCACGTTAGGTTTTTTCTTGAACTCGTGTTTGTAGTTTCATTTAGAGTGAGACACCCGTTTAACTTGAAATCTGTTATCCTATTCTTGATTCTAAAAATCCTATGCAAAAGTGATTTCTTACTTTCATTTAATATGCATTAGAGTGAGACTCAAGAATAGATATAAAGAGAATATAAATGGAATGGAGGGGAAATAAGGGAAGAAAATTCAGGAAAATAAGCGTGTTCGGAGAAGTATCAAAGAGAAGAAGAAAAGGCTTCATAGGCAAAAAGAATGAACACGGAATGTTAAGTACATTTCACGAAGAAATTGTTTGTTTAATATTTCTAAGAAATACTGTCTAGTTCCTTGCAATGAAATGGTGGTTTTTTCGTTATTGTCATCTTTTTTTTTATGCAAACACGTATTTAAAGAAAAAAAAAAAACTGTACGTGATGGAGGGAAATGGGTGTTATTTTTGGATTCAGCAGACTCAAAAACATAAAATTTACCAAAAACATCCCATGCAGCTGAAATAAAATATATTTTTTCAGACCTGTTTAATTATTTCAAGAAAGTAGTCCAAGGGCATGAAGAGAATGAGTGTTTTCTTTGGCTTCGTTTTCTTTTACCCCGGAGGTATAGAAAGTCGCGAATTTGTTCGTTATTGTCAGCCCGCGATAGCCTCTCGAAATTTTTCAACACCTCACGCCGTCTTTACGACCGTCAATTGAGGATCCTCGATCAATCGAATAAAAGACCGCACCATAACTTTCACGCTATGGGTATAATTTTATTTGAGAGAACAGAAAGTATAAATTTAAGGGTGTGTATTATATACGAGTAGACGGCTGAAAAAGTGGGTTAACTTTGGGGACTTATCATGTCACTATAATCAATTATTCGATTTGATTGAAAACTGTCTTATCCAAACGTATGTGGATCAAGCGTCAATTTCCTTTTTTTTTTTTTCTTTCACACAATCCGTTATCAATGTTTAATTTTTCCGGCTGCCAAAAAATCTATTCTATAAATCGTCATACAAATCGAACGTCATAGTTTATCACACCGGTGATTGAACGACGGAGGGATTGAAACACAACGAATGCCTAATGACCCTGTAAGCACCTGACTCCTCTTCGGGTTGTTAAACTTTTATCGCCACCGTCTGGCGCCGGTCTATCATTTTTATTTGTATTCTTCTTTCTACTTTAATGCCATAAAATTACCACCGTAGTTTATTCTATTCGTCGGTTATCTCCGCCAGTCTATCTTTTCTCAAGTGTGTAATAATAACATATAGTAATAATAATATTAATAATAACAACAACAACAATAATAATAATCTGTTACCGCTATTACCGTCATCCTTGTTGCTCTTATTTTGAACGTATAAAATAATATTATACGTGGGTCGACCGTTATTTTCAACGAAAAGCTTGACCAGTCTTGTTGCATCAGTTCTCGAATTCGAATCCGTTTCGATGATCTTCTTCCATTTTCGTAATAATCTATCGGGTAACTTTCAATTGGTTTCCGAATGAATTATTCCGGAGCTGTGTCGCGATGTAATGTTTTTTTTTTTTTTTTTGTTTTTCATTCTTCTTTCGCTGCGGCAGACGTGTAAAAGTAATATTGGAGAGAGAGAGAGAGGGAAAGAGAGAAAGAAGAAAAGAAAAAAAGAAAAGAAAAAGATATGAAAAACTGGTTCCTATACACATAACGGCATTCAATTCGGTGCTACAGACCGGTCGTCGACGTTGCAGCCGAAGCAAAATGCGACCGATAAGTGAACGAAAGTAGCGACCAGACTCGAGTCCGAGCGAAGGAGTAAAACAGAAGTCGCATCTTTCTCATCGAGCTATAATAACTTTCCACCAAGAGCTATTCAAGCAGCTGCAAAATCGCCAAGAACCAGTTCTCAATGTTTCCAATGGTTAGGCATTATCTCGGAATCATTCTTTCAAATAATCGTCAAGATCTGATGAGGTATAATCATATAATCAAGTACATGATAATTTAAAATCTGCTGGGAAACCTTACTGTCAATTACGTTGAAACTTGAAGATTCTTTCAAGTCGGGATTGCTGTCGATAAATATGACCAAATATGGTGATCAAATATGGCAAATAAATATTTTATTGATACAAAATAAATACGAATCCCCTTGACGATACAAGTTATTGTTCGGACAACTTTTTCGCTCAATCAATAAGTAACATTTCTTTGAATCGAAAGAACGGTTTTTTTACGTCATGGATTTCGGGTGGTAGAAAATAATGTAGAAAGATAAGGAAATAGACGGGTCACAATATGGAAATTTTAAAAAACGGGAACATCTATCTCGGATAATTTTAAAATCTAGAAAAGCTAAGTACAGAAAACCAACTATTCTTATTCGATACGACGATTCTGTGTTTTGATTTTTCTATAGTTCGACCTTCTACATTTTAATCTTCCACATATAACAGTTTTTTACGTTTTTGAAAATTCGACTTTCAGATCCCTTTCCGTTCCATCCTTTCTACAATCATTCCTCTGTCCATCAAACCACAATTTCGATTACAAACCTGTAACAACGACAGTTCTAGAAGTTACTATAATAGATCACGTTCTCAAACAGAATGGTAAAACAGGGTGTTGTCAATTTTACTCATACAAAATTCTCTGACTTTTTCATAGGAAACTTAGGTAATGTTGGGTAGCTTTTATGACAAGAAACTCCAGAAGTTACGCACCTTGAATATATAAATTTAAATCTAAAAAACACACGGTATTGCTTAGTTTCACATAAACAATTAGAAATTGAACAATGCCATTTCCAAAAGTTAGCTTAACCGAAATTATGAAGCATAGCTGAAGTTTGAAAACAATTTACGAAAAACAACGTTTTGTTCCTAACTCAACCATAATGTTAACGTTTTTGACTTCAAAAGCGGGACGAAAGTGGCATATTTTTCCCTAAAACGCATTTGCGGGAAATATGAGATCGTATTTCCCGTAAATCCTGATCAGCGGGATATATGAGCTCAATTCAAAAGTCCCAATTTTCAAATCAATACTGCGGCCAGAGTTGAGTCGTTATAAAGTCCTATATCTATATACATCCTATAAATATATGTATAAGTCGACTTTATTCCCTTGTGACATAATGTGCTCTTTTCCCTATGGTCCATCATAATTCCCTGTTTATTGCCTGACTTTTCATTATATACAAAATTCTCCGACAATTCCCGGTTTTCCGGATCTGCCGCACACCCTGTAAAATCTATATATAATTAACCATCGAAAGTATAGTTCACGTGCAATATCTATCGGTGTAAATCGTCGTGAAAATGAATAAGATGCGATTGTTCCTCGGCCAATGCGTGGGTATGCAGTAAAGGTATGCATGCACGGATTTACGTAAGACACGATCGTCTAGGATCTTAAGTTGATGCGCCGCGTGCCGGAGGGACATAAAAATTGCGCGATACTGCGGGCAGGCATTCTTCCTCTCATAAAATAAATCTCGAGGAGGCTGCGGCGTCGGGATCTCTTATATGTACCGTTAAGAGACGGCCATCAACGCGTGGCTTGAAATCCAACGACGCTTTCGTGAACGAGTGCCTGTGCATTAAAGCTATGTTGCATAATTGTAATATTATTCGCAAGCATCGCGGTGAAATTACAAATAACTCGATTCGCGATGCGATATGGATACACGTATTATACACAGACATTTAATGCGCTATATCGATTATGAGAAATTATTTATTGAAGATAAAGGCAAACGGTATAAGTAAGAACTGTACGAATAAACTAAAAAAAAAGTTATTGCTAACTTTTTTGCAATAGGCAAAACTAGATGACGGACATTTTCGATAATCGAGTGATATGTTTTCTTATGAATTGTATCTTAATAAATAACAGTGAGTATAATAAATTATGAATAAAAGGTCGTTCTATAAAAATTCTAGGTGAAGTCGTGAAAAAATTCTGTGAATTATTGTTATTTTGTAATGAATGACTCGTATCTCAATCGGATAGTTGAAAAACTTACCAAATTTCGGTCGAATCGATTTGGCCGTTAGTTCAGAATTCAAAATATATGCAACCGGATGTAGTAAGAATTTTTTATGCAGGAATAACAATAATTTTTGGGCATTTTTCTGTGATTAAGGTCACTCGAAGTAATTATTGGTAAGTTAAAAAAATTTTCATTTGAAATTTGACCAAGATCGGTCAAAGATTCATGGATCATCTCGCATCAATCGTTAATCGATAAAGCCGTTTTTCCGGAATAAGGAGTAAAATAATTCTGCTTACAATATGCACACACATATATGCACGACTTTTTTTCGAGACGATTTTTTACTCGACGAAAAATACAATGGGCACACAGTTTTACGAACGTGTCTAAAATGTGGTGTGCAGACTTTCATGGACTATAATTTAGTGTCAATCTTACGCTATCCGGTATTAAATTTCCGAATCAATCAAAAGAAATTGTTTTACACAACAGTTTACACCAACCAATTTCGGTCAGATTTAACACCATAATTTTTCACAGTGAAAGCCTTCGATGTCTTCGAACAGTTTCGTTAAACCTAGTAAATAGCAGGCGAAAGTGAACAGTCGAGATGTTTTATGAGTTTGAAACTCAATGGTAGTTTGAGAAAAAGAAAAAAGTATGTGATCGTCGAGTGAATGGTGATTCGTGTTGAGCGGCAATCGATGAGAAAAGAATGACACGCCAATTCATGGAACAAGAATGTTTACGCCATAGCAACCTGGGTATAAGGTGTATGTGTACTGTATACTAGATGAACGCAACATGAAGGTGACGTTTATTCTTGACTCGTAAACACCGAGTTCGTTATGGAATGCAATCGTGAAGCGTGTTAAACAGAGGATGTCACGTCTATCGTCTGCCTCACGTCTTTGGGTTAGTTGGAAACGATGATCCTCTAATAGATCCAGGATTCTAACCAACGTTCCGTCAATTCTTATCGATGCAGCGCGCGTTCACAAGTAGGAACATTTTTCGTTTGAAGGGGAAAAAGTGGTCGAAAAACTCGGCAAGCCAACAGATCGACTCGATCATTATTCCTAGGAATTTTCAAATTGAACTTGAAGCAATACATTGTCAGGTTTTAATAGAAGACCTCGAGTTTTCCTCACGACATACAGGAAAACGTACTAGTTTACTTTGTTTCTTTTTTCTTTGTCTAATTGTTAAATCGCATTGGAATCATGTTATTTTTGTCGCCTAAAAAATCGTTTGCCAGTATCTTTTTAAAATGAACGCACGCCTGTATGTTTGTATCAAACAAACCAATTGACTGATTTGGCTGAAATTTTGACAAAAAGTTGTTCATGCCTGAACGATGTTCTGGTAAATTTATCACATCTTTCAAACTTTCATAAAATTCTTTACCACCGCGGTCTTTAATATAATTCATTGACCTATGAAATATAGCTTTATGCCGTTGAAAAACGTGTTCAGCCACTTCGCTAGACTAGACTTTTAAATCACAGGGGTTGATGTACGAGTTTTCTGTAGGAAGGATCCGAAACAAATCACGAAACTGATTTCTTTGAATTAAGAATGAAAAATGAAGTATGCGAGAACATAGCGCAGATAATTTGATAATTTGTCTCAATTCGCGCAAAAGACTAAAACTTTCTGGCAAAATCCCTTGTTGAACAAGTTCACCCATTGACAAAAGCGAGGACAGAAGATAACGAAAGGAGATAGAAGGTTACTTTCTTCTTTCGCCCCGATTCTCCGTGACCAATAATTATAATATTTCACATTCCTGCTGAGAAGGACAGTTTCTCTCATGTTTGGGCCATCTACCTCCTGTAATATAGTAGCCACTTCATATCTCTGTATTTAATTTTCACTCTCATTTTGTCTTGCCGAATAAATTCTACGATTTTAAACATGCCTACTGCAGAGGTTGTGTAGAGTAACAGTGTTGCCGGTGACCCGTTCGCCATGAATGCTTGCCTGCAGCTTACCTGCATCCCACACGGTAGTCAGAGTGTATTATACACCTATACGTATGAGTTGGTCGAGAAACGTGTTCGCCTCCGCATCTTCGCAAGCCGCCTTACTTTTTTACTTGCTTCTTTCTCGCCCACCGTGGAGCAAATGGCTGTTGCTATCGATGTGAAAAAGAATAAACATGAGGTAGATCCGTACGATCCATTCTGCATATTGTAAATCGCGATTTCATTCGTATTATACAAACATCGGCATTCCGCGTGATATTGCGCAACCAAAACCGAATCGATCAATCTTGATTTTCCTAGATAGTGTTTCGTCCATCCTGGTTCTTTGACCTCCGATAACTACGTACTTTAACTTGTTTGCCAGAATACGCAACTTCTCGATGTATTCTCGGATTCGGAACTTAGTTTCCATTTTAAATTTGGAATGAATAATCATTCTCGTTGTAGCTTCACACCTGGCACTGATTCCAAGGTGTTATTCTCAAATCGGCAACTGTAATCGAATTACTAGAGCGGAAAGCGTGACACTATTTGTTGATGGTATAAGCGAACTTGATGAATGAAAATATGCCGGTGTTGAAAAGGAATGCAGCGGTACCGCCCAATTCCGTTTCGGATAATGTTATTATACTCTGGAATCTGGACTCGCTGAAAACCGTGAGATCTCTAGTGCAGATTAAGCCTCGGGTCAACAATGTCGAAAAAATGACTGCCTCGCGGAATTCCGTACTCAACATTACTCACCAGCTACACCTTGAATAAGTACATTAAGTGCCACATGTGTTCTGTTTATCTAAAAAACAAAAAACTGCCGTTATTTTCTAACAACAAGTGAGTTATTTTCGTAGTGTTTACTTGCGCAATTGCTTTGAATTCGATAGTTGAAAACAAAAATTAGAAAAAGGTAGATGGATAAGATCAGGAGGTTAGATTCTTAAAATTGCTCTACGGAATTTCAAGCCTGGCAATAATTCGAGACGAATCGATTACCGATAGGTATAACAGAGATCGATACACTTGATCCTTACAAGTTGTATTGCGGGCGAAGGTTGGAGAACTCTACGCTCCACTTTCATTTCACAAGCCTCGCGGTGATGTGTTCTTTATTGATGTTTTTTTTTTTTTGGTACGTTTGCTATCGTTAGTTTATTTTCAACTTTATCTTTCCTAATTCTCCGTAACGCTGCGTGCAAGTAGATGAAAAAATCTGTATACATGTATGTATATATGTATGTATATACATGCACCTGAAACCCGCTGCCACCTTTCTTTCTAGGTAACTTTCCCCCGCAGCGTCGTACGGTTCAACGTCTCATGGCTGCTGGTACTTACAAGGTACGCATATCGTCGTAGGAAGTACTCCAGTCCCTTCGAGAATAAAGCCACCTGCGTAATACCGAGAATCCCTGAACTTACCTTCTTCGATCCTTGACGTCGGTTATACCAAGGCGATCCAATTCATGCCCCTGTAACAGGAGAGATCGTGATCAGACATTTTTTGTATTTTCAAATCGGATTTTAGACGTGTAACGAGATTTAAGTACAATACGGACGGATTCACCGCTGCACCGTTGGTTTCGCTCGGAGATGGTCTGCCTTGAGCTATAGCATGGATTAAATTTAGCTATTGTAGGTCGTTCAATACACATTAGTTACGTGTACTTGTTCAATACGTACGTTACGATGGAAAATGCCAGCCACGGCAGCAGCGTGTATCTTCATCGCATCTATTTTGTAACCGATTTTAGTTAAAATACGTATGCGTGTATTTGATAACCTATTACCGAATTCTTTCGTGGAAATGTTACACGGACAATTCAACACGGGGTAGATCCGTCGAGTATGATGTAAATCGGACTACAGTTTAACTGAATCTGCCTGCATTTATGCAGTTCACGGTACAATTCACCAATCGTCGGTTGTCTCATTGTTCATGATTGGCTAAATCATTACTCTCTCTAATCGTGGATCATTAATCAAATGCTGATCGCTGAAATATACCCTAAATTGCATAAGCGCACGCGGATTTTAAATAAATGTATCCGGAATTGCATAAATGCAGGCGGATTTTCGCAGCATGTACCCAAAATTGCATAAATGCAGGCGAATTCTGGAAGCATGTACCCAGAACTGCATAAATGCAGGCGGATTTTGATACCATATATACAGAATTGCATAAATATAGGCGAATTTACCTGATGTTAAATTGCCCGTGTAATATTTCGATGAAAAAAACTGGTCGAGTCATTTTGCTGTCGAATATTACAAGTTTTCATTGACAAGGGCAAAAGAATTATGTTGCGAACCTCCGAGGCGGCGGCGTAGAATCAAACGAGTTCTGGTCAGCATCCCGAGGGCTGGATATCATGCTCCAAGGATCTTATTGCGGGGTATTTAGGATACCTAGGCAAGAGTGAAGACGTAAATCTACGACATCCTGGCAATAATCCACAAGTACGGACTGCTCGTAATCAGTCGCCCATTTCTGTCGCGTGTATACAAAAGATTCCAACTCCTCGAGCAATTCCTAACCTTATTTCAGGATAAAGATAAAAGTCGTTAAACCGTATTACGAATCAGAGAAAAACTAGCCGACCCTTATTATTTGTACCATTGCCGGTCGAGATTTATTCAAACAACTACCATGAAGCGAATTTTCCACTTCACGTCTAGCTCGCTTTTACGTCTAAGGAAGCTGAAGAATTATTATCGTCTACTCTGTTAAGCACAACGATATTCTCAGCATCGAATAATTCAATTCAACTCCTCTCAATAGCCGTCATATACATTCAACGGTCAGTCACACATTACGCTGAAAAAGAGGATGTAAATAAATTAACGGTACGTACAATTCGTGCCCGTTTGCAAAATTATTTGACAGACAAAATCAACCGTCTAGGTACTTGAGCACCTGACTGATCACCAAATTTGTTTTACAATTCTAAAAATTGAGGTCAAAGATTAAAAAATTAATTTATATCGGTAGCTTTTGTTTACGTAGCGTCGTTTTGGCAGACATAAACTTTGATCTCATCGTTCGTTCCTCCAGCGAACTTTATGTACGGAATAAGCGTGCGCTCGTAATCGACTTTCCGCATAAAATGATGCAGTGCTCGCGTCTTTACTATGTGGGCCATGTGAAAGCCGCAGCTACGCAACGATTCCAGCACTTTTTAGTCTCTCGGTGCTTTTGCAGTCATGTATAGTCGGTAATTGGGCTGACAGTTCCAATTTCCAAAATTCATGCCCTGCGCTGTATTATATATAAGTAATCGCAATACCAAGACCGACTTTCATCGAGCTCTTGTCCGATTTGGCAGTTGGCACTTTTTCCGTTTGGGATACTAAAATTCAACAGTCGATTAACAATGCCTGAACCAATGTCACAGTACACGATGCGATTCGAAAAAATGTATCATTATTTATTATTTTTGATCGGTGATTTGTTGGGATCAAGCATGCGTCATCATCATCTGACACAAACGGTCGAAAGTTCGTAACTTGGTTAATTGGAACGCGATAGAAATCGTCACCTTCTACAGGCCGTACAGTTATAGAATGTTCTATAGCAACGACTCAGAATCCTTTTACGGTTATCTAATATCGATCGATCTCTCTATCAATTGTCAACACTTCGAGTCAACGAGTCGATGAGTTCTGATGGGTACTGTTGGTAAAGTTATTCAGTATAAAACTTTTCAACCTATACTATCTAAAGAGTAAAAAATTCTAACCGCTCTGTCGTTTTGCAGATAAAACATCTTACAATTTACGATCACCTTAGGGAATGAATAGAAATGCATTGCTGAAAAGCGGATATATTTCGAGAACTTACGTTCCGACAACCAATCATTCAATTTTCTTGAGATTTGTTTTATTCGAAAGTATGTAGAACGACCTTTACTTCACATTGTGGTTCATATTTAGCGAAACTGACTTGGCGAAGGTAGATAAATTTGGAATTGAAATACTCTTCACCTGTCAAAATTTGCGACATGGAAGGTGACACGTTTCTTCCGCAATGTTGATCGCTCTTATTACCTGGATCGTATCTTCCTTTCTCTCGATTAGCAATGATGTGGTTGGCGTTGTCCTCGGTGACGCTGATGGCGCGTGGTAAAAATAAATAAAAATTTGCGTTTCTCTCGTTTTTAGAACCGCGTTAACATTCAACGTCGGTCTGCACTAACGCGAGGCGCGTGCTAGACTCGCGACTGTGTCATCCACGTCTTGCCAATTCTGGTATTTCCGCTACAAACAGGCTTTCCGTATATCATCGAGACTGGGTCGCGGTTATCGCTTTGTCACTATCCAGGATACCGCAATCTAATCCTGCCCAGCCCATTCAGGTCTAGCCAAGCGGAATCCTAACGCCAAAACGAGTTCAGAAAGCATTTTACCAAGTATCGTTAAGGCTTTCATCGATATCTCGAAATCAGTGACTTTCAAGTCTGATCATCAGTCGTCGGCACTCGTAAGCAATGCTTCATTTCGAAGGAGTGTTTGATTAGCGTTTGTCATTCATTAGCTGGCACAGTGCAAGGGCGATAAATCGAAACAGGACTTGATCACTTTTACGAATTGATTGTGCGCAATCCATTAGCTCAGAAAAGTTGAGCTCGTCAGGATGGTTGGAAAAGAAAAGGGCACTCCATGACTCGATTGAACCTACATTGCATTAACCCAGATAAACAAAGCTCACCATCCCACTTTTATCGTCTTTTCTCGACCCGTATTGTCGCCTTTGCGGAAACACGGTATAACTCTACGCGTAACTCGGACAATGACCGCGAATTGTAATTTCATCATCTCTTCACCAACTGCAGTCATGGATAACGTAAAAGTAATGGAGTAAAATCACTTGATCCTGACCTGGCATGAAGCGGTTTCACGACATCCGGAATTCTCGAGAAGTTTGTAACCGTTCGTCTATTTTGATTTAACGTTGTTTACAAATCTCGGCCAAAATCGTCATCGATCATTTTACAGCTAAGCATCCATCTTTTGAATATTAATAATTCTGTACCGATCAAACGCCTAGAAACTGAGCTCTGTAATGATACACATGCCAATAATTTTCGTAGTCTATGAATATTATGCAGCGACGCTTTACACACACACACACACTTCATTTTTGTTACAAATTACTCTTGGAAAGAGGCAAAACCGCGACAGTGAAGAAACAGCTTTAATTAGATGCTAATTTTCAATTATATTAATGGGACGTAAGTGTTCGGGTCACGGATTGGAAGAGAAACCGGGTTCGCGACACTTTGAAGTGTCTGCGACTGCATCGGCAGGCAAACCTCTCGTCTACTCGCGCGTACGCTTTGCATAATTTAACATAACTTGAAACTTGCAATTACATAAATCTTAGGAATCGAAAGATGCGGATGATGAGCGTTAAGAGTGTAAACGTGCGTCTTCGGAACTTCCGCCTGGATTTCGTCCAGCTGGCAATGCCTTCACGATGCCGGTAATCACGCCAATTCGTACCCAACAGTGTCCCAGCTTTCCTAAGCTATGACTAGGTGATAGATGATTTCCATACCTACACTGTCCAAGATTCGGATAATCGGCTTTGTTCGAGTCGACGTTTGAAAATTTATTACAGGCTTCCGAAATTTATGTTCGAGGACTCAGAGTCGGCTCGTTTATTCGTTCGAATCATTTCTCGAAGTGCTGAAACTAGGGTAGTTCAACTAATCGATGAGTCTTTTAATCGTCTTGTCAATTACTTTATCGGTCGACGAATTTACTAGGCAGTTCAAGTTTCCAATAATCGATTAATTCGATACTTTCGATTACCTAATCGTTTTTAAAATTATTCGAATCATCGATCCTATCAATCTAGGAGTTACATCTATGAGTAAATGGCCGAAACAGTGGGTTAATTATGAGGATTCGTATCTCTGGAACTAATGAAATTTTAATGAAAAAAAAAAAAATTACGTAAAGCCAGATCTATATACTTTCGTATACAAGAAGCCGTGATCGAATTGAATAATTTCTTGTTGGGATATAAATTCCCAAAATTCACGAAGTTTTTCACCTGTCTACTCGTTGTTTCTCCAATTAATCAATCGATTAATCACAGAGCTCGTAATTGAAACAGTCAACTTAGTTGTCGTTGAGAATGCGATTCAACGCCGTGCAAAACGTTTCATTTAACACCGCGGCGCGTTGCAGAATCCTCGTCGCTTTCTCGATTCTTCCGGTTTGGGGTCGCGTCAGGTCGAGTGCGATAAAAGCCGGGCCTCTGGGGATAGTTTGAATAACAGGTGCCTGGCAGCACCTCAGGAGAAAGGTACACCCATATACCAACCTGCAATATCATGCAGGCGATGACC
This sequence comes from Neodiprion virginianus, assembly GCF_021901495.1. Taxonomy (NCBI): domain Eukaryota; kingdom Metazoa; phylum Arthropoda; class Insecta; order Hymenoptera; family Diprionidae; genus Neodiprion; species Neodiprion virginianus. Next base: position 14,510,354 of record NC_060878.1, on the reverse strand, counting down.
TCTATTCCATCAAAGAGAATGTTTGACCTCCTCGAAAAGCAAACGGCAAACGTCTTAGCTGCTCGGTCATCGCGTCATCGATTATCCGATTCCTTTGAAATTAACCTCGTTAAAAAATTTCTCTGCGTTTATAGTCATTTACACAACAAATTGTCATACAGAAAATTTTCACATTGACCACGAAAAGTTGGCCCGATTAACAAGCGTATAGTGTAAATCCGAACTAATGGATGGATCGATTAACGAATTTCTTTTAACTCGGTAAAAACGTCTTGTCGAATCGCCAATAGCTAAATACTTATTGCACATGGTGCGAAAATAACGATTGTTCTGATCGGATCGATAATTACGATCGTTGCAAATCAAGCGATCCGAGTTATTCAAATTGGAATTCAATCGCGTTCTTAGCCGATCTTAGACGCCATAAATGATAAGCGGACGCGGCCAAGCGAACGTGCCTTGAGTTTAAAATGTTTTCTTGCCTGAGGTGAATAACTCTTGTCGGACACGTTGAGTTATAAAACCGTTTCTTACTCTCCTTATAGTCAATTCGATTCGATTGAACGTCATATTTATTATTTCAATCATATTTGGTGCCAGCCATTTCAATCTATAAACTTCAATTACTCGCCTAATTAATTGTCAGTACTAGTGGACGTAGGTCAGGTTCAGAAGGTAGAATTCTGGGGCGTTCCGTCAATGTGTTTCAGGAGATTCTTCACCCATGAAATACGCTTGCTCTTCTAACTCGATCGGTTAGAAAGAAAACCTCAATCTTAACACGCCAAAAGATGTCTCCAACTAAGGAGTCAATGTTTTTGATTCTGAAAATCAATTCAAGTAATAGGTCAATGACTCAAACTCGATCACTAAAAAATGGCGTAAAAAACTACTGACAAAAATTACAGCGAACTTGTGTTGAAGTTGTGAAACTTTCAATACTACGTGTATTTTTATAATCAAGAGATTTTGGACTGTGACAGAGTTAGTTTTCAATTGGATTTACTCCTGAGTGGACTTCTTACGATTCATGAGACTTAAACTTCAACTTGTTTTCACTAAAATTAATCACTGAGAGTTTTTCGGGAATTTTTGCTTCATTTTCGATGGTGGTGTGAAACCTTCTTTAGGAAGTTAGTTGGCAAAAAATCGATACTTTCTATTCATTTTATTACAAGATATTCGTGATCTCGTCAAAGATACAAAAATAGAGAAAACTGGAATAATAATAATAAAAAAAAAAGCTTAAACATCAGTGGTTTATTTCAAAACGCTTCGAAATGACAATGAATCTAATAGATTCGTTAAATTTCACTGTACGATGGCTCGTTTTATTCAAATATGTTAGTAACTGAAGTAGATTTTTTTTTCAATAGTCGGTTCAATGTCGCTATTTGTTGATTATAATCAATATCGGTGCAATATCATCAAATTAAATAATAATCGATGCTAACATGCTAGAACAGAAATATTTCACGGAGCTTAAATCGAATAATCTTCTGAACAAAATGAGCCATCGTAAATTGATATCGAACGAATCCACAAGATTTTTTAACCATTTTGAAGTAATTTGAAGTTGAAGCATCGGTATCTAAGATTTTTTTGTTATAATTTCATTATTTTCCATTTTTATATGTATTCTGAAAGAGATATTCATAGCTCACATCGCTAACAATTTGGTAAATAGTCGATGTACGATCATCTCGTCGTAAAACTGTACCAACATTTTTTCCTCAAGATTGGTGAGATAATCCGGCGAAGGGAAAACGACCCATTTATTGTGAATCTAACGTAACGATCTTCTCGAGATTAAAGAGTCGTCTAGCAGTATCCAGTATCCGGCAATACGTAAGGTCAATTAATTATAAAAAACGAATAATTTCCTCACTCAACTGCTCGATCCTTCAAAATGCATTCAGCGTTTATTCACGTGATCGGATGTTCACGGTTCGACGCCTCCGTCGTGCTGGTGCAAAACGGAATTTGTTCCCGAGATATTTTTGTGTCGATCTTCAAGTACCGACGATCTTTCGTCTCCACTAGCAACGTTTGGGATTTCGAAAATATCTATTTATTATGCTGCTCCGAGGTGTTTCTTAAATTCGGAAAGTAACTCTTGGTACTACACGATGTAGCACGTTTCGGAGGAAATTCTTCCGCCTGCGTTAAATCACCTTTTGTGTAGTCTTTGGCCAGCCTCGTGTGCTTTACGCTGTACATGCAAATGAACTCAGCTGTATCTGCGCTCAAAAGGTACCGAGTTTCTTACTTTCTCATTTTCACAGTCTTCTCGACGTCGCTTTGACGCTTTATTGTCAACCTCAAAAATGAATCCTTTGCATATGAAATTTATTTTCGCAAATGCAGAACTCTTCAAGTACGTGTCCCAATTTTCTATTACACACCTTGATACTCTACGTTTAAAGAACTATTGTAACGTTGGAAAATTCGAACGTCACGGTCGCTTGGAATTCGTGAAATATTTACGTAATTCGAGGTGATTCGGCTGTGCAATAAAAAACAAGGTTCAACCTTGAACCGTTACTTGTTTCATTATACATAGATAAAAAGCTACAGGTTTACAATCCGCAAATCGCCAGGCAATTGGCTAATTTTACTTGAGTAATTATTGCCCTATTTTCATTCCAGTATAATATCATTTCGTGAAGAAGACGAGTGTTCTTCTTGTATTCAAAGGCGGAGACTATTGAAAATCAGGTTTAACCGTGAGTAACGGTTAAAAGAGTTTTGTATACATTCAATAAGTGAGTTCTATATGCGTTCGGTGTGCAGTTGCGGTTACCGTGATTACGAAAGAACAGCGTAAATTGCAGCTGAACAAACACGGGGCGCTTCTCAGATGTGTGAACTATCATTGGCTGCGTTTACTCTGCGCAGAAAAGACATCGGTAGGTAGTTTTAGAGCTGGACCACGTGCGTCTTGGGGAAGTGACGATTGGTGGATAAACAATGAATATAGGTTTCTGGGACTTTAAGGTACCAGATATTCACGTTACGGTGAAAAATTTTCCGAAACAAACTTTCGAAAAAACCAGTTCTACCAGTAAAATCATGCTGTGAGACCGGCGGGTATAACATAAAACCGATATTTGCCGCACTTTCTCGAAATTCCATATCTAATTATATTGATTATACTGTAATGTATTCTATGGCAAAAAAATCATTTTAAAATCAATACAGAAATTCTGCGATTAAAGTTTTAAAACTCGTTCTTCACGACTGCTGGACGTTCAACTGCAGGGCATTTCAACTTTCTAATCAATTACTTACATCGTTTGGTTTATACAGAGCTTCTTTACATCACTCAGTGACTATTATGTACCTCAGTGCACGAGATTGTCCACCAATCATCATAATATTAACACCGATTTAAATATATGATCACATTTTCTTCGCACTCTAAGAATATCAGAATACACTCCGACCTTTTTTTTTTTTTTTTTTTTTTTTTTTTTTTTTTTTTTTTTTGGCGCAAAAAACAGATTGAGTCATACTTGTTTTTTGCCTACAGGAACTCCTACAAATTTTTTGACAAGGGCTATTCATATCTCGAATTGAGGATTTTCATGTTCCGCAATTAGTATGTAGTACTACGACATATCAAAATTACAGCCATACCGAAATCTTTACCCTAAAAAATTGAACAAACGTTTATGGATAGCCCCATATTTTAGTTCTTTTCGTCTCAAGAATCTTGTGAGGAAAATTTTTACTGTCATCGTGTTTCAAGTCAAATTGCTTTTCAGCTTCTTGCACTGTCAAGATTCATCACTTTGCGCAGCTTATTTCCGGCGCAGGAAGTGACATTCCATCGGCTGAGTCGAAGACATGCTTGCAGTGAGTGTGGAATCAGTGATGTAAAAGAGATTGCGCGTCGGTACATTTGGTACCAACAAGAGATCCATCTTTGAACAAAGTAGACCAAAACTTGGCGTACCGTGACGGGGCGACTTGAAGCCTTTATCTCGGTCTGGACGAGGTGACAAAACCCAAACGAGAGCAAAACGAGTACCCGCAGGAAGTGGACCGTGTCTGGTGTAAAGCGCTTCCAAATAGTGTTAGAAGTATCGAAAATAATTTACGGTCGTTAATGAAATCTCCAAGTGTTTCGGTGGTCGAAAAAAGAAAAAAATCCTTTTTCTTCTCCATCGGCAACGTTCGAATTATAAGGTATCGGCGATAAGCTTGACTGCTTGCACCAAACCGTAGAATTCGGACAATCTTTAGTCGGGCATGCCTGAAACTTGTCGAGCACTTACACCGACAAATATTTCAGTCCTCCTTTCCAGGAATGTCGAGTTTCAAATTATTTCTCAACACTTCTCTCGGATCTGACCATCCTCACCTTCTTTTCGACTGACGTACAGACGCAATCATATCGCTGATGCTCAAGTAGGCTAGAGCTCAGGAAAAATCGCTGCCTGACTAATTAATGAGATGGATGTATAATAATTGCCCGGTGAGCAAATGCTTTCTTGCCTGTTATTAAATAGAAACTAGATTTACATTACATTACTGGACGGTTAACATCTTTCACCGCGGCTTGTGATTCGATGCTATTACTGCGCGAAGAGTTTGCTGAAATTATAATCCTCGTACTTATATTATACAGAGTGAGTAGCTAACGGTCGAATAGTGTAACGCGCATGCGCTAAAATACCAAAGCGAAAGCAATTGTTTTGTCAGGTTGACAAACTGTCATAAGTTTAGATGACAGGTTACCATAATGTATGTAACCTCAAAAACTTTGACAGCTGTCGGTGGCAGTTGTGCTCAACTTTGTTCGTTTCCCGATTAATAATTTTTACGAATAGAAACATTCTTAATCTGCCCATTCGATCTTAAAAAACAGTACCTACAGCAAAAATGTTTTATCTATTACAGTTGCCCTCAATATTTTTGCAGAACTGTCAAACTTTTTGAGGTTATATACATCGCGGTGACCTCCTATCTAAACTTATGACGGTTGGTTATCCTGACAAGATAACTCCTTTTGTTCTAGAGTTCTAGCGCATGCGCGTTACACCACACGACCGTTAGCTACTCTGTATATGTACTGTGATTTCATAGGTGAGCCGTCAATCTTATATTATACGATGGAAACTTCCTACTAATCGTAAATCAAGCTTGAGGCCGATGCTCGATACATTTTTGTCTCGATCCGAATAACGAAGTTTGTATCCTTAGTTTCCAATTATCGAGACTGTATGTGGTCGGAATTTTTTTTGCCGAGAGTCGAGGAGGGGGTCGGTCAGTTTCAGATTCGACTGACTTGCCTGTGAAAGAAATTTGCTCCTCATTGCATCGACTCGCAAACTCGCATCTCTAATTTATCGGACGTCCGCAGCTCGCCGTGAACAAAGTTTCTAAGCGAGCCGCATCCTCGACCTCGACAGGGGTTTTAAATCACCGTGTTTCGTTGTTGCAAAAACCGTCAGACCACCATGGCAATAAATTGCATGGTTTTGCCCGGTGACTTGATTGCGGCCCTACTCTCCTGACCTCTTTCCACCCGACTTGTCAGCTAAATCATTCGCTCTTCCGTCGAAAAAGTTACGGACCAATAAGAAACCCAGTGATTATACTTCGAAACACGATCGCGTGTATCTTTGCCTCTTTTCCAATCATCAAAACCCATCCTTTACTGATTCTGCTTGTCGCCATGTCGTGAGAACACTTTGAGAACAAGAAAAACGGGTTCGCGGTTGTCGTAATACGTTCATGAAATTCAAAAATTCTGGATTCGTCTTATTGTTAGTATCCTTGTGTCTTAAATGATAATTTTTGCTATCAAGTTCCAGTTGTTCCCGCTACGAACCCCCGAAAACAGAGGCGTTCGCAACTGCGAATTCAATAGTAGAATCGTCAGTGGAATTGCATCTCTGTTTTTGCCTACAAAGTACGAATTTAGCGAATAGCGTATGAAAATAAGACCTGTGATTTGTGCTACAGTGGTAACAAAGAATCCTCAGGGTCGGGCGATCGGCTGGGAGCTGATTCTTAGTAGAAGCGGCGGACAAACGCTGGGGTACGTAATTGCATCTCTGGGAGGTTTCCTGCATCTGGGTTGGTCTTGCAAGCAAAGTACAGAGTACTTTCTGGATGATAGATACCGCGGAGCGGCGAAGCAAAACGTGATTCCCGAGGCTTGTTGGCGCCTCGAGAGTCTCTCCAGGGTGTCGCGGGTCTTCGTAGATAGCGTCGGGAATTTATCAGAGCGAGAAGAGGTCGCTAGGGTCAAGCGTCCATCGACAACTTGATCGATTCTTCTTTGCTCCAGGATTATGAAGTCGTTTCACGTGAAACGGGTACCTTTGAAGCATCACACTTATCAAGAATATCGTAACTTTATTTCGGGGTTGTGTGCGCGGTAAAACGAGAAATTTATTTCGGTATTGGTTCCTCATATATCAATAATTATAAGATTGGGCGACATTGAAATTTTTGAAAACACGCAGAAAACTAGAAACGTGCCCTTTTCAAACCGTTATACTTTTAGTTCCTCTCATACTTCATGGCGTAGAGTTTCAAAATTCTTGAAGTGCATTCTCATCCAATATTTGTTGCTGCTAGCAGGGGCCAAAAATTTGATTTTATTTTCAAAAGTATGAGCATATTCATTAGTCAATATCCTACACTATGTTGTAAAGTTTCAAAATGGAACACTGATGTAAAATAATTCAAAACAACCATCAACTCTATGTCGTAGTTGCATTTCTTAACTTCACAGTTTAGTAGAAAATTGTTCTACGAACATGCTCACGTTTTTTCAAAATTTTTTAATTGTAATTGTTCATAATAAATGAAATTCTTCATTGGTATTGATCTTGATAAATATTACGTGAACACGCACTTCAAGCACTTTAAAACTAGCTAAAGTTCAAATCTTTAACATCAATAGAACCACATACAAAGGTTTGAAGAAGGGCATGGTTCCAATTTTTAACATATTTTTACAAATTTTAGATTCATCCAGCTCTCGAATTACTGACATTATGAACAAATACCGCAATACTTGTCATGTTTTCTGTACGGCAAAGAAGTGAGAATCAAATCGGAAATATCGAGTTATGTTTAAAAAAAAAAAAAAAAACGACAAAAACCACCCCACTCGAAGTAGAATGATTTACTGGTTCACTTGCCAATCAGTTTTCCTCGAGAAAACTACGAGTGCTGATATTCATTCCAGGTCTGCTATCGACTCTTCGGTGTTCGCTGTTTCGTCATGCAGGTCGCTAATTACCGCTCGTTGAAACGGCCTGATTACCCTGTCAAATTTGGGGCGGTAAAAAATTTGCCCAATTTGTTGCCAGTAAAACTCCGTACATATATCTCTTGTACTCTCGAGCGATGTTTATATTCTACAAGCTTGCAATTAGTTACGTTACCGTAACGATTCATGCTGAGGAAAAACTTCGATGCCTTTATGATTAAATTCTGTACTATAACCGACAATTTCTCTTTACGATAACCGTTTTCATTTCTTCATTCTATGTCTTATCGTGTGGACTGCAGTCTAAATGTCTCCAACGACGAGCTGTTTCTCAATCATGTTTATCCATCTCTTGGAAGACCCTGCTAACGACTAAAATCATTAACTATGCTACTCACGACACTTTCCTGTAAGTCATCTACTTCTGTCTTCCGCTTTACTCGTGACATCTGTCACATTTTCCTTATGCTACTCTCCAGTTTCTTCCTCTTTGTTCCTTAGGCAGTTTTAATTCACCGCTTCATTTCGCAACCGCGTGAATCTTTATAGCTCTGTACGTAATCGTGCCAACACTGTCCGAAACGGAAGTCGTCTATTAATAGTTCCTGAAAACCTATTAAAGCGCAGTCGTATATTACAGCACCTATTGATTCCTCGAGGCTTATTTGTTACTATATAATTCAACATCTCAGAATTCCATTACTAAAATCCGAATCAGTACAAATTTTTTCAGTGAACGGTGTTATGCCAGTACATCATTACTGAAAGTTAAGTGTTAGATGTGTATTACATATCTATTGAAACTCCACGAACTATGATTTCATATATTTTCCTCTTCTCGAAGGTTAAATACATCTTTACGATCATGTCGAAAAACATTCCATTTACACTGACCATTCAACGGCACTAATATCGGATAATCGAGGTTAACGATCATTCGGTGTCACGTCTAGATTGCTGATATTTAATTGATTATGTATAACTATACCTATGCCCATCCATAGCACAAGATTCGAATTCTACTAAGAATTATATATTTATGAGGAGCGTACAATACGAATTATTGCAGACATCTGAGGATGTCATTATAAGTCATCGCTTGCTCTCGGAAGGCAGGCGTTCGCTTTCTTGCGCAACAAGCTGAGGCTGGATTCAGGCGTGGGTTATATAAATAGTCGGCAGCGTCGGGTCTTCACTCGAACCACGTTGAGATGCTGCAGGGCAGCGCATGGAGCGGAATCGGGACAACCGGTGCCGAACCAGGTAGGCAAGCAGGTGCTGCAATCCTCGACATCTCGAGCAGGTTCCGAGCCAAAGAACCCGGAGTTTAACGCAGGCAAAACCCTCGGCCCCGTCTTTGGATTAGTACCAGTACCTACAGCAGTCCGCGACCCTCGCCTGTTTGCTCAGCAGGCTCACGTTCGCCGAAGAGAATGTTACCCAGACCAGGCGACGCTACGACGTCGAAGAGAAAGAGATTTTTCCCTCCGAGGAGAGAAGATGACCATTTTCATCTCGCGAAGGCAGCTACAATATCGTTTTTTTCTAAATTTGGCATTTACCGTGCTCTCTGCAAAGTTCGTGCCAAAAACCAAATCGATTTCTTTCTACAGTGAACTCACTCTCCACTCTGTGACAAAATTTTGGTGCAGACCTATGTAACGGACTTATAATTTCGCAGGTATAAATCTGAAACTATCCGATACCCGAGACGAGATTTAGGATATTAAGAAAATTTCAAGGTTATCGAGGCTTATGTTATATGAAACGTTCTTAAATAGAGAAATCACGAGCTAACAAAACCTCATTTAAATATCAAAACTACGCCAAAAGTATCGATTCCGATGTTTCAGATTCTAATGAGAGCCGAAATTGGGACTTATTTGACCATCGGAAGCCTTAGTTACAATATTTCTGTATTAGACTTAAATTAATTCTTTAGGTTTTCTTTTCTTGAATTCCGCAGATTCGGGGATCTATTAAGTCAAACTGCAGAGCTATAAGGATCTGGAGGGTTCAAATGAAACCTAAAAGATGAAGGAATAGAGGGTGAAGAAGTTCAAACGAGTTTCAAAATTTCGACCGATCATTTTATCTCTGAATTGACCATAAAAATTTCCAATCACTGAACATCACATTTTTTACAGTGCCTCAGTCGACGATTCAATATTTAGAGATCCGTCGCTTCCAATATCGAGAGTGAAGTGATTCGATCAGTTTCTCCGAAAGTCTACCGACTTGATACTAGATACTATATACTTGAATTCTTACGCCTACTTGTCGTTTTTTCTCTCTTCAATCCGCAGTTACCTCAATCGCGCATCTATACATTCGATGTAATAAGATGCTATTAGCTTTTTGCCGGTTACTTGAAACCGGTTTACACGATGAATTTAGCGAGCTTTGCATGCCGATCTTATACTCCGCTTGTATGTACTTACGTATTCAAACGACACATTACGCACAACACTTGTGGCAACAATTGTGACATTCTGTCGAAGTTTCAAATATATTATGTACTGCCATATTTCTTTACTGACCTCCGTACAATTGCCTGTGAGAAGATAGTGATTAGTGATGCGTATTTCTGAGGAACAATAATCCATCAATTCATTACAGAATGTTACTCGAACTTCTTTTCACACCATTTACTCGTTTCACAACCAAAGTGCTGTGATGTCGTCATTACCGAGTGTGATATCGACCGAATGTAAACACGTTTTGAAATTGACCAATCGAATCACAGTATAAAACTGTTTTTTTCCTCATCGCCCCCCCCCCCCCCCCCCCCCAAAACTGTTTTCATGGATTGCCTCGCGCACCGATTCGAAATTTATATCTCGCGATCTTGGCGCGATCGAGGAAGAGAGAGCAGCGAAATAACGAGAGATGCTTTGCTCATACCCGCATACTCACATAAAATATATACCTACCCAACGGTTGGAACCACATGCAATAAAACTGTTCCACTTGGGATATATTTCAATGTCTTGGCCGCGCCTTGTGACCACTTTCACTGGGGGGGGGGCTCCTCCTCCTCCTCCTCCTCCTTCACGCGGTATATTTCTATACGCCTTCGTGTCGAGATGAAGAGAAGAAGAAAAAACAGCCACGTAATTGTCTGCGTGGCCATTTTCATATCTTTTAATTTTATTATCACTACCGCCGTTTAATGAATAACGTCGCTTTGTTCAAATTTTCATTCCATATCTGTATCCATATAATATAAGCAAACCTTGTTTACCTATATAATTACTGCGATGGAATCGCATTGCGCAGGGTTATACGCTTACCATCTGCTGGTGATTCCTATGAGGCAGAGATTTTGTTCTATTTCCTCTTTTACTTCTCTATCCCTTAATCAATCTCTCTCTTCTCTCCCCTTCTCTCTCTCTCCGTCCCGTTTCCCCCCGCCTTCACCACAAGCCAGTATAACTTTTTCTCATCTTCTTACATCTTCTGCAGTCTCTATTCCGACTTCACTTCCGCTTCCCTTCGTCTAGATCCTAGACTAGACTTGAGATAATTTTTTCCACATTGTCGCCTCACTGTAAATGGTCATTACGATCCAAGAACGGAATGATATAATGGAAACCTGACAAGTTTAAGCAATCGGTGAAAATGATGAGTAACTTTTCTAATCGCAATATTGGGAAATTTTCATACGTGCCAAATTTTGCACCAATTAGTTAATTAGCAAGGATTTATCGACATCGCCTTCGAATGGATCTTGACCTCCTCCGACTTGGCTAGAAATCAGTGGCTTTCTTGGAGGACGGAGCCATGGAACTGCGGCTGGAGACAGCTACGGCAGAGTCGGAGTAACCGGTCGCGTGGACGAGAGGTTACCAATTGTGTTGGTTCTGCTTTGGCCAGGTGCGCGAGGTGGGGAAGGTGCATGAAAGACAGGGGGGCGCACCTGACTGACTAGCTCTCGGTATCCGAGATCCAAGAGCGCTCTTCCTGGACTCAGTCCGAGTTGGTGCCGCGAGCTGCAATGTCGCGGATCCTCTGCTGCTTCGACCGCCATGCCAGTTTGTCTCAGTGATAGAATCCCGGCCGAAGATTGATTATGGATTTCAAAAAAATGAGTTACAGTTGAAAACTTGCCTGCCCCCAACAGTCGTGAACTGTCGCGACGTTACGGAAGTAACGATCAAACTGTGTCCACGTGTCATTAATCGCGATTGTGAAAAGCGGTATTAAGACTGTTATTGAAAATAGTGTAATAACAACCTCAATATCAAGTCAGGCAATAAGCCAGCCGACTGTAACGGTAAACGATCGACTCACGTTAGCCACTGAGTTTCAATCAACCGTCTTATAGATTCCTTCATAGATTGAAGTATTAGATCATTAACAGTGAAGGTTGGTTGCGGTTGTTTTCCGGTGTGTTAATGTGGATCCATCAAAATCGATAGTCATGTCTTCGTACCATTGAAAACACTTGGAGCATCGGGGCTGCAACTTGTTGACCGTCCTATACGAGGGTCCAATTGTAGACTAGATAAAGCTAGCTGCTTACAAGAGGTTTCCGTGACTTGACGCTATCTAACCAACACTCGTCCGGAGTGCTGCTGATGTATTATATTGAGGCAACACACAAGCTTGACCGCGAAGCGTCTCATTCAGTGGACGTTTGTTGTTTGAGAGGAAAGTCGTAGACCTTTGATAAATCGTGGAATCAGCGTGCAACGACGCTTGCTTAGCTCGACGCAAGCTTAAGTATCGAATGACGTGTCCGATGATAGTGGCCGGTGAATAATCCACGAAATTCGATCTGATTACCAGAATCTTTGAAAGAAAAACTCTCTGTGTTCATCGCGTGTGATTGAGTGTAACGGTAATCATGGCTTCGGCGAAGGGCGTTTGCATACCAAAGTCGACGAATGGTGTCGGTCTTCAGAAATTTTACAACAATCCAAATTGGTCTCCATCTGGACCTCAGCGTCTGGCTAAAGCCAGAAGCACGTCGAACATTGCGAAGCAGATTTCATTAGCCGTAACGAATTCGCAAACACAACGACAGGATAAAAATGGCGTTGGTAACACGGCGAGTAAGCGGCATAGTATCAACGGGCCTCCGAACAATAGATCATCACCTGCAGGTGCCGTTACAAACAAAAGTGCGCGTTGCTCGACTTCATCGGCGAAGTCGGCCGCGCCAAACGTGACCGTGATACAAATATCGGGAAGCGACACCGGTTTGGCAACAAACAATTCAGCCGGTAATCCAGTTCCGGCGGTACGCTCAAACGTATCTGGAAAACCGCGTCCAAGTCTGAGCAGACTGAGTCGAAGCAGCCTGTCCCTGAGCCCGATGAAGAGCGAGCCGAAAAATAAGACCAACAAAAAAGAGAAGGAAAATTCGTGCACCATACTGGAGGACAGAGCACTTTTGAAGAAAGGTTTACTTCCGAAAAAGCCAGACGCTCTTCAAAGAAAAGGTCTCAACCGATCCACCAGCCTGTGGAACGTTCCTGTAGACTCTGCCCAGCAGCAAAATACACCTTCGAAAAACAGACATAGCATCCATGAAGGAAGCAAAAGCAACGCAATTGGAAGTGCTGGGAAAAACGAAAACAGGGGAATCCTGAATCGCACCACCAGCCTGTGGAGCGTTCCGTGCGCCGCTGGCTCGGGGAAAATGTCCAGAGCGAAATCCGTGTCGGGACTGCGACCCAGCCGAATACCACTATTCACGCAACATCTTAGCACACCAACTGCGGCCAATTGTTCTCTGGTCGATCTATCGCGAGTAGATCGTAACGCAGAGGTCAGTACATCCAAGAAGGTCGAAGACTGCGACGAGCTGGACCGATCCGTTGACGAGCACATTTACCAGAACTGTCAAGATACCGCGGTCAAGCGAGTCGACCCAATTTATCAGAACTGCCGGACGAACTTGCCAAGCCCAACGAAAAATTTACCCATTTACGAAAATCTCAAGGGCCAAGGTGCGTCGTTGGAGAGGATCGACAGTCTCAAGGAGCAAACTCCGAACGACAAAAATGTCCCGGCGAAGAAGGAACTGCTGCGCACCAAATCCGTACCGTTAGAGGTTCACGATTCCGTGGACCTGGAAAAACGTGTCAAACAGTTGATGGCTGAGCTAGACGAGGACAATGATAACAAAAGCTCGAAAAGCGTCAAGAGAGATTTGAAGATAGACCTAGAAACTTGCCGGGCGAATCTTGCTAAGAGTAAGCAGGTCCTCTCGCGAAGTCGTGATAACTTGAACAGAAGCAGAGAAGAGCTTGCACGGAGCAAGGAGAATTTGTCTCGTAGTCAAGAAACATTGGAGAGAAGCCGTGGTTTCGCGAAAAGTCACGAGAGTCTTCTTCGCCGTGGCGAGCCAGAGACAAACATCCAGGAAATACGCCGGAACTGGGAGAACCAGATTAAAAAGTCACAAGAAAAGTCGGAATCTCCGATGACAAAAAACAAACCGTCACCGAAACCAAGAATCAACACGAACACCGTGAACTTGTCGAAGAAACCACCTCCGGTACCCGTGGCAACGGATGCGCTCCTTGAAGCGAAGAGAGTAAATGGCGCGAAGAGGGTGAAGGACATCGAGCACCTCGTAAACTTCTTCAACTGTAAAAATACCACTGAAGTTGTTCAGCAGTCACCTGGGGCAAAGGATATCATTGTTCCCAACGAATGGAATAAAGAAGGGTCTGTGGCAGCTAGCCCAGCCGCTGATGAGAACAACAAGGACATGTCGAAGAAGGACAAAAACGGATACATGTCCGACGACAATTGTTCCGAAGACAGCGGCCACATGAGCAACGAGAACGACGCGGAATGGAAGGACCGTAACGAAGAATTGAAGAAATTCAACAAGAGCGAAGATTTCTTAAAGGGTATTATCCAGGACCTTGACACCAGCCTCGAAAGGACCATCGAGGTTTTTAACGCCACCCCGATAGTACAGCGCTTCATTCCCACCGCGGAAAAGAAATCGGCTAGAAAAAGTTTGTCCATATCCAGCGGAGCCAGCAGCATCGAAAGCTGGGAAGATGCAAAGTCGCAAAGCCCAAGGAGCTCCAGCGAGAGCGAAAGCTGGAAGACTACGGCTACGAAAAAGATGTCGCCTGCCTCGCCGATTATACCGTTGGCCGAAAGACAACAGGTCACCATTAAAACTACACGCTACCGTACTCAGGTAGTGGGCGCTTGGTTGTGGAATTAATTCACGCGCAGTCAAGCTAATCTTTCTCATTTTCTTACCTTCCTTTTTCTTCTTTTTCCTCCTCACGCTGATCTTGATATTTTCAGATAACGAGCTATTGAATTACTTTTATTCTTTTAAATCATGCTAACAGAAGTTTGGATCGCTCGATCCTTCTGACCGCCAAATTCGTTGACAGATCACACCGCATTCATCTTGTTTACAGTCAACTTCAACTTTTGCCAAGATTTCCCTCGGCCGTTGACCGTGGACAGCGAGTATTATTATAATTTGCAATGAAATTTTCAACAAGTTAGGGCCTTGATTTCCTCCCAATGCTCATCCGTTGTTGTTTCGTTTATTGCTTAGCATTCATTTAAATGTAAATAATCATAAGGGATGCCTTTGTATTCATGCAGCAGGTATATTAACACGTTGGTATAAATAAGAATACTGGCATAATAATATCAAGCCACACGTTGTAACTGTATCGCTTTTATCTCGCATCAAGCGAAGTGTCGTTATCTAGTTAAATTGGACGCGTGTCCATTTCCGTTGACAGATATTTTTCCGCTCTGGAGCGTTGGAACAACTCGAGTCTCAGAGGGATGAGAAGTTAACCGGTCACGTAATCTTGCTGCAAGCAAGATGCCGCGGATATCTTGCACGTCGTAAGCTCAACACCTTGAAGGTAAGCGTCGAAGCCGTTAACTGACTTTGCAATTATGCCGAATACCATGATCAAGAACCATAAAAATGATTAACGTCAACTTTTTCCGACTATTGGAAATCTTGTTGCAAATGTAAAACACTTTTATGTAACAGTTGCAAGACATGGCAGTGCGGTGTATACAAAGAAACGTGAGGAAGTTGATGTCTGTACGAGAATGGCCCTGGTGGCGTCTCTACGTTAAAGTAGCACCACTCCTCAATGTTCACCGCACCGAAGATCAGCTCAAGGCAAGAACGGTGAGTCGTTGGTTCTTCAAACGTTCTGTAGTAACTGTAGTTTTCACGTTTACATATTCAAAACTGTATTTGAATGCCAAATTACCCCGTAAAGATTTGGGAGGTAGAAAGTGCTTTGCTCACATCAATTTGATTGGTTTGCAGGAAGAACTCGAGGTCCTGAGGGCCAAGGTTGAAAGGCTGGAACAAGAGCGAAATCACCTGAAGCACGACAACGACAAATTGGAAAATAAGGTGAGTCTAAAGAAAAATACGTACCTACATATGTATCATTTTTTATCAGTATGTAAGTAGGTTGACGACAATCTATAGTCAAAACCTGTTATAATAAACTTGAATTAGCCGACACGTAGCGAGGCTTTTGTGCGTTCCAATTAAATCTTTTGAATCCGTGTAATTGAAGGCGTGAATAGATGCTGGAATCACAATGCACAGAATTCTTGGACGGTCTCCCGATCGTCAGTCGTGAAGTTCGAAGTGTCCGACGTTCAGTTAACGTTCATGTGAGAGTTGGAATAATAAAATACCGAGAGTTTTTTCGTATATTATTAACCCGTCGATACGCATATCGCGCATTTTTTTTTTTTTTTTTTTTTGCCATTTGGTATTTCGACGATGATCTGGATGTTTTCTAGTGCCGAATACGTAAGTTGCCAAATCTGTAGGATTGCATGTGAAGATCAGATAAGAACGAAATTCGTTGCGTGTTTCATAATGTGACGAGTCTACCCGGTGAAGACAGGTTCGCACTTAGCAATCAAACGAGCATTTAATTACGTGGATCTTATTTGTGGCTTTGAATACGAAATGTACGAGATCGCAAGAGCGGAAAAGAGACGGAAAAAGCTTTTATACGACGAATAGTAAATGGATACAAACCGTCCGTAACTTTTATAAGGTCTACTTGAGACGGCTTGCTATTGTCAGTTGAAGACGACGTTCTCCGCGATGATAACATTGGTTGGATGGTTAATCGGATACTTGGAAAACGTCGAATTCCATTCTCGATGAACATCCACGTGGAGGATGAATCGGCTAAACTCTTTACCTCCTCAAAAGAGTAACCAAAAAAGGGCTGAAAGTGAATAAAAACATCGGTCTATCCTGAGAAGAGGACAAGAGTACCCGGAATTGAACGACTAGTTCGTCGACCTCGTCTCGCTGTCTCCTGTTAGTAAAAGGTGACGGCTCATGGGATTCGCACACCTGCTGCACATAAACCATCGGACGTTGGATTGGCAGTGGACAGATTCAATAAGAACAAGAGACCTCGAGTTGCAGCCGGATGAACGAATAGATGGACGATAGAGGATCTTCTGCCTGACCCCTAATGATTCAGTTCATATTATTAAACTCGTGAAATGAGCTTACTTCCCGATAGCTTACATAATCAAGACTGTCGGATGCTTCATCATAAATGAAAGGAACCCCTTGAAGGTGAGCTTCAAAGGGATGTCAGGTTCGGTTGATGTTTCTCAAGTATAATTTGACACCCATCCTTTAGAAACAGAAAAGTATCCTTATTTTCAGAAGCGAATTAGAGTTTACTATCATGTTTCTCACTCCTTTGATGAGCCGTTGCAGCAACCGATTGAGGCCGTATGCGCATCAGTAAACAGATTCGACAAGCGTGTAAGAATATTCCTGGCTCCTGAGTCCCAGATTCGAAATGCTAATTTGTTGGGCCGAATTTTCTCGATGGTTGTTATTCGACAAGAAATGTAATAAGCGTCTAGCAGAACGTTTTTTCCTCGAAGTGAAATGTAGAAAAATACGTGCGCGGATACCGGCAGTTAATATTCTTTGATTGCTAGCGATTCTGTAAAATAGGAACAAACTCCTAATTAATCAGCGATCTCTGCTGATTGCTACGCGTCGTCAACTCGATTCTCTCTCCTCAATCGTGTTTTGCTTAAATGCATCTTCTCCAACCCTTCCACCCCGGAGAAGAGGGACAGCCAGTAGTTGGCCAATGGCCAATTCCGTCTGCCTTTTCTCAGAATAACTCAGAGGTGACCACCTCCTCCACCACCTCCGTTTCCACGAACGTTTTGCTAACAGTACACCTCTGGGGGTCGAAGGCAAACGGCAGTTGCAATCCACCTCTTCGGTCGGCCGGTTCTTCGAGCTATTCAAAAGTATCCCGGTTACCGAATGTCAGTATTACGCAACCGAAGTTCATCTAAAATCTGCGAATCGGACCAGCTCAAAGAATTCAGTATCACGTAACGTAACCAGTTCGTTCTCCGTTTCAATATAGCACCCTAGCTAATGCGTGATGAGTGCGAATTACATAGAACAAGACGGAGTGAGTAGTACATGTTGGATGTAAGGTTTAAAGCAAAGGAAGTGTTGATTCATGCGCCGTTTCATTCAGAGAAATTGTTTTACAACATCGTTGTAACAGTGCGACGATGTAGTCAGTGCGAGTGACAGGAAATTCTCAACAATAGGCTTACACAGAGGTCTTACAATTATGCGGACAATGCACCATCTTGTCTTGTATCATAGTACGTGACAAAAAGTACTTGAAACAACGGTCGGACGTCTCGACACATCTGTCAGACCTATACGGGCATGATGCGGCCGACGGGCACTCCTCGGCTTTCTCTTTGAATAAAAAATCTCCAATTGAGAGATTTAGAAATGCCTCTAGCGCCTACTATGTATGCTGGACCCATACCATCGCCGATGGGTTCGTGTTTCGTGGAAAATGGGTGCGGCTACAATGCAGCGAGGAGACAACAGATGCCGATCAGAAAGTCGATGACTAGTGATCTCGCTGCTGGGATCGTCGGTAATCATTCGCGAAGGCCGCCCCTTCCTCCGAATTCGTTTCAGCAAAGACCGTTGAACAAAATTGCTATAATAAAACCAAACGCATCGACAAAAATTATCAGCAGAAGCCCATCACCATGCTTATCAATCGGTTCGAAAAGCTGCAGATCAATTACTCCGGTTCTTTCCCGGTCAACAAGGTCACCGTCCGTTGGCTCGGTCAGTTCACATTCGGGAACGTCACCGATTCCCAGAAGAACGTTCCCCCAGGAGTCTATGCCCATGAATCTCGACGAACTGCAAGACAAGGAACAGGCGCCGGTCGTTTTCGATGCCAGTCTCAATTTTGTCCTAGGTATCGAGAAGCAGAAGGTTCGCCAATCCTTTCGGCCGACCGCTGCACATCTAGAGCCCGCCACCGCTTCTTCTTTTCTGTCCTCAAGGATTTCGGAGTTCCTTCAGCGGACGGATCACGTGATGGACGAGTGGAAGAGCTTGGGGCACAAGGATGAAGCGACGGAGTTTGGATCCTTGACCAGCCTACCTCACAACGACAAGCATCGTCCCTTAGGCCGAAGCCGCAGTGCGACCAATATCATGATAAAGGGTTTTCAGTACTTCAGTAGAAGCAACAGCGTCGCGAAAAGTCCCTCGGGTACTCTGTCTCGATTGTCTGAGGACAGAACGCTGTCGGAATGCGACGGTGACGAGGTAGCGAGTAAAGCATAAATTACTTTTTAAGAACTCGCGAGAGCTTAGGGGAATTGGCCGAGTTCTACGATAGTGATATTTGACCGAATGGTCTCTGTCCATTTTCTTTTCCAGTTGAGCGAAATCACCGCTGACTTCGCCGAGGAACACTCGACCTCGACCCTTGCTGCCGAACGAATCGACGCCGAGACATCGGAGCGTCTCAGGCTGGAACGTGAGCTCCAGGATGTTACCCAGGAGAATAAAAACCTCCAGCAGACAACCGAGCGACTGGAAATGGAACTGTTGTACGCAAGAGCTGCCGATCTTAACGGGGTTGCATCCGACGGTGAGGACGGCGACGAAGGAGGTGTCTACAAGCAGAGGTACGAACATGCCGTCAGGGAACTTGAATTTACCAAGCGGAAGATGGCTCAGCAACACGAAGACGACCTCGAGCAGCTGGTTGGCCTCAAGAAACAACTCGAGAAGAAGGTGAGCTTCATAGTTGTTATTAAAAATCAGGTACCACTCCCTTGCGGTACGGTTATTTTTACCAGCACCTATACCACGTCTTGGAATCAGACACCACAGCGTACCACTTGAAATATATTTCAATTTAAAAATACTAAACTAAAATCTTCATCATAATCTTCTTTAGTTGGCGGATGCCTACGAGGAGGTTGAGGAACAACGACAGGTCGTTGGTCAATGGAAACGCCGAGTGCAAAAGCTGAACGGAGAAATGCACGACTTGCGTTTGCTGCTCGAGGAACAAACGGCGAGAAATAATCTTTTGGAAAAGAAACAACGCAAGTGAGTGGAAACGTTTTCCGTTCTATACATAGTAGGTAGTCTTTCGAAAGCTCCGATAGTAAATTTAGAAATGGAACACTCTGCAATTTCGTTTTACTGCAGAGTTGATTATTTCCATTATGTGCATGATTTACATTGGTCAGTTTCTCAATTCATCAGATCTAACAAGTGTTTGGCTTTCATCCAAGCGCCACAGTACCATCACTACCGGTAAATAATTACATTGGCATACGTGATGGTCTGTGTCTGTTCGTTATTAGTTACTGGATTGAATCCAGCTTTCGATAAGAGAAATATATCACTTTTGCCTCGAAGGTATTACCAGTATCCGTAACGTGCACCATGTCAGTGTAACGTCTGTTTTTCTTTACCAGATTTGATTCTGAGACACAAAATCTGATGGATGATCTCAGACAAGAGAAAACACTACGAGAACGAATTACCAGGGAAAAAGAACTGGCGATTGCTGAGAAATTCACCATTGAACAAAACTTGAGTGTAAGTCAACTTTCAGAAACAATAGTTTAGGACATCGAAATCTCGTAAATTTTACCATATTACAAGAACATGTTGTGATAACAGGACGCCAGGCTAGAGATTGAACTGAAAGAGGAACGACTGCACAGTCTTACACAGGAGTTGGAGGATCTGACTTTCGGCGGAAAGACCGAGGAGGAAGTTGCTCAGCTGAAAAAGGCGAAACACGAACTGGAAAAGAAGACTAAGGACCAAGAAGAGGAGTTGGACGACTTTGCTGGACAAGTACAACTTTTGGAACAAGCAAAACTGAGACTAGAAATGAGTATTGAACAGCAGAGAAAAGAAATGCGGAAGGAAATGCAGCAGAGAGATGAGGAGCTGGAAGAAGTGCGCGGCAATGCGCATAAAAAACTCAAAGCTCTCGAGGCACAACTGGAGACGGAACACGAAGAGCGGACTATTCTTCTTCGAGAAAAACACGACCTGGAACGTCGGTTGGTAGCTTTCGAAGAACAGGATAGAACTGACCGCGCTACAGATGCTGAAAACATGCAAAGGTCGGTTCAATTTTCATCCATTTGAGGATTGCTGTTGAAGTTAAAAACTTCTGCGGCTCAAATAACTAACCGATCATTTTCTATTCTTCTAATGTAGACTGAAGAGGGACCTGAAAAGGACAAGGGCGCTGCTACGTGACGCGCAAACCATGTTGGAACGAACCAAAGGCGATTCTGCTGGCAAGGCTGCGCTTCGACAACTGAAAAATCAGCTGGAAGACGCTGAATGCGCTCGGGCGGTTGCCATCAAGGCAAAACAGGCGTTGGAACTTGAACTTAACGAAACCCAAGCTGCTCTTGAAGAAGCATCTCGCCTTCGCTCGGAAGCTGACGAGCGAGCTAATGTTGCCTCTAGGGAACGAGCGGAGTTACGCTCTCAGTTGGAGGAAAACGAGGAAGAACTGGCAGAGGTTGGTAAACATCTTTGTAATCCTTTTCCTTGAACATTGTCCGAAACTGGGCCTCTGATGTACACAAATGGTTTATATAGCAGTGTATGGTACTAGCCGAGTATAAGAAGAAAATATTTTAACGTACGAACATGGGTCCGTTATAAGATGTAGTTAATTAAAGTTCATCAAAAACGGGCGCTTCATCGGAGGTGTCAAACATCACAAAAATTCTTTCTATGTGTTCAGTTGGTGGCTTCAGATATTTTTCTTGGTGTTTAGCATAATCCAGGTAGCAAATGGCCGTTAGAGAATGTACACAATATCCCAGTTTCAAATAAAAAAGAGATTTAACGCGTATTAATAATATACACACCATACACTACCCACTAGTATGCATTACAATATTGTAGAAACGGGGCTCAACTCCCATAGGATTTGGTTCAAGGTTCTTTTCAAGTCATAAATCATGCTTCCAGGGTCCTCTTTACGTATTTAATAATATCGGTGTACCCTCAGGTTCTGAAGAAGTATCGAGCAGTGGTGCAACAGGTTTCCGCCGAGCAGGCGCAACTCCAAGATTCTCAGGCGCAAGTGGTAGCCTTAGAAGCCGAAAGATCGTCACTCAAAGATCAACTAACTGAACTTTCGCAGCGTCTCGAGTCCGTGGAACAGCTTGGTGACCCAACAGCAAACAGCCTAGCAACTCGAAGGTTAGAGTTCCGCACAAAGGAGCTTGAAAGTAAGCTGGAGTTGGAGCAAACTACCAGAGCACGATTGGAGGTCAGGGTTCATTTTCATCTACAGCGAAAACTACTCGTGGTCCATCTGCGTTATGAATGCTCATCTCTTTCCTTTTGCAGACCCAGATCGCCAGACTAAAGGAAAACGTGGATAAACTGCAGACCGAAGCAGCTCTTCTACGCACGAAGGAACAAACGGCGCAGGACGCGGCGAGGAGGCTGCAACGCTCCCTCAGGGAATCCCGCGATGAGGCAAGTTCCGCCGTTGCCCGGGAACACGAGACCATGAGAGCTCGACGCGACCTTGAAAAAACTTTGGAGGCAGCCGAGGCTGAGACCAAAGTTGCCCGCGACGATTTGCGTCTGGCTCTTCAAAGGATCGACGACCTCCAAAGCGCAATTCAAGGTGAATTAGACCTTGACTGCAGCGAGGAGGCGACAACCGATAACAGCGACAGGTCAGTGGCAAGGCAGTTTTGTTTATTCGAAGTGAACTTGTCGCCTATTTCTAACTGAATGAAAAACTCTTTTTTCAAGTAATATCTATTAAGCTGATGTATTTTTCAGTGATTGAACGAGTTTTCAACGCAATTAAAAACGCGATAATTACAAAATGTAAACTGAAGCTGATCAATGAGGAAGAGAAATAGAAGTACGATCGGGACGAACAAGATTTGCATGAACGATTAGACGAGGTCCCTCCCCACAGAGGCGGTTATCAAGAATGCAAATGGAATGATGAGAAACTGTCTCAAAAGAATATAACGGTATGTCGCATTCTCAACTTTGGCGAAATATAAAGTAACATGTATTAATTAGAGACCGTATAGAATTGATTATGTACTATTGCTGTGTGATTGCGAAGACAGAAGTGATGAATGCAACTATTAGAGCGTTATTTTTACTATTCTTAGTGAATAATAAAATCAAACAAAAAACTAAGTAAATAAAAAAGCAAGCTGAAATATGTTTCTAAAAGTCTGTAACACTGATCATACCACACTATCCTTATCGAAGTGTGGTAAATCAAGGAAATCGAGTGTCGTATTGCTTGCATCGAAGACTTTTGTTCCTCTCGCTTTTGTACGCGTGTGTTGCTATAACGCTGTTAAATGTCAGAATTGCCAAATGTCTTCCAATTATTTCGACAACTCGTCATCTCAAACTTACTTGGAAGTATTTTATACTCAAACGGGCTCATAACAATCGTTTTATGTTTTACACAATTTGACCAGCGTGCTGGCATACAACGTCTGCGTCAGGAGGCTTAAATACTTAATGCCAATCAGCCAAACTGTGGAATCCTGTAATATTTTCATTTTCTACGACATGATTTAGAGATGTATAATCAATTCAACCGTCGTAGACGATGATAACGTTCAATAAGCTAATCACTAAGTTCACTTTAAACGATTGTATAAATGATAAATATGTGGTTATTATTATATAAATATAAGACGATCAATTGTCTGTAAGGATTTATGTAACTTATTGCTTTGTATAATGCAAATCTTATTTAATTATTTCACAGGGTCTTCTGTATTAAAATCCCAATCCCCAAACTCAAAATACACAGCAAAATAAACATCTATCTTTCTCGTAGTTCGGCTGAGCGTGAGCGCAAAAAATCGTGTGCTTTCCAACCAAGGAACACACATGTTGTTAAAAGTACCGAAAATAGCCACCTGGTGTCGCAGGGAAACTGGCCGATCTCACGACAAAAAAGACAGCCAAGTTACGGTAAAATCGAGAAACTCCAGATCCCAGTCTTATTGAGGTTTCCGGCCGTCCGATCGTCATGACTTACTCCTAGTGTCGATTCCAACAAAGTGTCAATCAACGAAATTCAGTACTGATGCTTGTTGAATGCGAATCATTATCCAATTAGTGTCGGAATGAGCATGATAACGCCAGCTGACTCACGATGTAACAATACATATCTTAAAACCAGAATCAATTTTATTAATGCGGTAAAGACGTACCATTCATAGTCTGTTACGTGAAGCCAATTTGATTGAACCTAGCTTTGTTTCCTGGAAAGGTAGCATAAATTTATTTTTAATTATCCTGACTGTCTGAGCAAATAGGCACAAGTGAAAATTCTCACGTTTTCTGTAAAATACAACATACTATCCTGGCTTTACGCCAGCGTAATTCAAACCGAATCAACTCCGTAAATCGAAAAACGACTTTTGCAAGAGGTCACAAACCGATCCATGCTCCTGCTGTATGTTTATGTGAAATCGTAACACCTTACGACTCTCACATGCTCACGTATCACATGACATGCGTAGTGACATTGACGCTGATAAGTGTATGTTCGTTATCGCTACGGTAGGGCTGCTTACAAGTGCGTCGGCTAACTTGCCCAGCGATAATTCTGCTCTGTTCTTGTAGAAATATGCGATTACAGCATAAATTATGTATCCGTTGCAGTATAACCAATTAAGTATGATCATTTGAAGCAGTGCAGTGCTTGATGTCTAACCAAGACTTGTAACAACTCGTGAGTATGGTCCAAATCCGTTATCTAAACATCATTAATACGAACAGTCTGTTATCTCATGTCGTGACGATCAACTGCGAACATTTGTATCACGAAACCGAATGATGTTGGTAAAATAGTGTGCAAGAGTCGCAACAATGGATAACGACAAGGCGGCTGCATCGAACTTGGTAAGTTGTGTTTCTACCATCTCTTCAAACTTATCCTTGAATATTCATTCTGCTCGCGAACTACGGAATATCTGACGATGACCCTGCACACGTGGATCTCCGGACGAAGCTCGCTATCGGAGAGACGTAGTCGAGCGTTGTGTCAACTTTTCGCGCCAATCCGAAAGCACTTTGGCTTATTGATATGATTGTGCCAGTTGGGCAGTGGTTGTCATTCCTTCGAGTTCAACGTGAGATGAGTTGGGTATATGGTTGAAGTCATTTTTGATATCAGTGTTCCGCGTGTTTACCGGTTAAAAATTGTGCTAACGATACAGGAAATTTTCAACTGCGATTAGCCGCACGAATCTTGAAATATTTGAATATTGGTTTGACACAAAAATCGAACTTGTCAACCGCTGTCAATATGTAAGAATTAAAAAAATATCCCAGAGGTGACTGACCCGCCTGTTCATCGAGTGTTCCGTGCGTGTATATCGGGACGTCGTTGCAAGGAACATGCGCGCGAGAAGTCGGAGATTATTTTGGTGAACCTACCAGGCCGAGGAGAATCCCAAGAAACGAAGAGTTGTGAGAGGACGGGAAAGACGCCGAAGGGGCGAAAAACAACAGCTAGCTCTTCGAGTAGAATCATCCAGCGTTTCGAGTCGTCTAAGCTTCCCAGTGATTTAACGACACGCGCGCTATTTTCACGTTCCATTTCCTTCGTCCGCAGTTCGCGTCGCCGTTTTTCCATTCACGTTTATCGTTTCAATTGTTTAACGCAACGTTTCATTGACTGTTCGGTTGATACACGATATGGTAATGTCAATCTCATTTAAACAAGATCTAATTACTTACGCGTTTCTATTAAATTTGTGCATCTCATAGTATGGAACTAACGTTCAAACTCGACCTGTGAAATTGATCCGAACTTGAAACCCGATCCTCTTGTTTTCAAGAATGGATGATATTGTGATGTATCATATGTTTTATATGCTGTATCTTACGGCTCCTCGGGCTATTATATCAATGCTAATTGTATATCGCGATGTTGATTCAAAACCCGATGAGACGAATTGTGGCGATTGTCACACTGCGATACTTGATTAAAAAAGGTCGTCGAGATCCGATTGCAGCATCATAGAATTTTTTAAACTATGCTTATCTGACCTATAGTAGAATAAAACTTTTCTTCTTAAGGTCGATAGGACGGAGATAACTGGTTCTTGCCAGCACAAAACCGACCCAAACGGGAGAACTCAGTGGAAGCAATGGATGGGCAGCATCACTGGTAAGTGTGCTGGATTATGTACAGTTTCAAAATCAAAAATTGTACCATCCAAGTTCGACTTATAGATCCATTTCAATAACTAATCACACCCTAAAACTTGAACCGAACTACGCGACTTGATTTCATCAGCTCTCACCACGAATTAAATTCTATATCAGTTTACGTTTACAGCAACGATGTCGATGATCTCCGCTGGCACTGTCTACGGGTGGTACACGACATGCATTTCCCGTCTTACAAGTCCCGAAGCTCAGGTGCATTTTACGACTGACGAAGGAGGCTGGCTTCTGTCTTTGACTGTCGTGGGGTCAATGATAGGACCGTTCATCGGAGCTGCTATGGCTGATAGTATCGGCCGGAAAAAGACTCTGCTGATATCTGTTCTTTACTTTATTATTGGCTGGGTAACCGTGATCTTTGCCCGAAGCGTGACAACGTACTACGTGGCTAGGCTGATCCTTGGCATCGGAGTCGGCGTTTCGTACACGGTAAACCCGATGTACGTTTCCGAGGTTGCCGACATAAACATTCGCGGTGCTCTTGGAACCTTGATAGCCACGAACGTGTTCACAGGTTCATTATTCGCCTGTGTAGTCGGATACTGGGCGTCCATACAGGTCCTGACAATGATACTTCTTTCGGTCCCGATTTTATTTTTGGCAACATTCATCTGGTTTCCTGAGAGCCCATATCACCTGGCAGCGAAGGGAAGATACGAGGAGGCTATGGCAGCCATCAAATTTTTCAAGGGCATCCAGGATGAGGTGGAAGTCAGGGAGGAGCTCGACTTTATTTTACGAAACATAAACGAGAACATAGACAGACAGAGCTTTCGGGAAAAGCTATCAGAGCTGCGTCGACCCAACAATCGCCGGGCTCTTTTCATCGTCATCGGTTTGATCGCCGCCCAACAACTGAGCGGGTCCTTCACCACTACTTCCTACTTGGAGGATCTCTTCAAGGACGCTCACATAGCCCTCGACCCCGACCTTGCGACATGCATCGTCTTGGCGGTGAGCCTGGTCTCTTGCACCTTGTCGACCTACACGGTGGAGAAGGCGGGTAGAAGGCCACTCCTGTTTGCCTCGACTCTGGGCACAACCACGACTCTGGGCATCCTTGCGACTTACATACTCCTGGAAACCCGGACTTCGATCGACATTTCGGTTGTCAACTGGATCCCAATTCTGGACGTAATCCTCTTCCAAATTGCGTACCAAATAGGCTTGGGAACTCTGACGAACTCTTTGATTGGTGAACTTTTCCCAACAAACGTCAAGGGCATCGCGGGCGCCACGATCACTGTCACCGACGGTATTTTGGGATCCACTATTTCGAAGCTTTATCAAGTAATCGGTGATCATCTCGGGATATACGTCGTTTATTACTTCTTTACTGGCTCCTGCCTTCTCGCGTTCTTCTTTGTTCTCGCATTTGTGCCAGAAACTAAAAACAAAACATTTGCTCAGATACAAATTGACTTGGGCGATAGTGAACTTCGGTGTGTTAAGCGAAGAAATAAAGACTGATGCTTTAAGCCGTGCAGATATTTTTTTGTCTCATCTAATCGTCTCCACTCGTTCGTTAGCATAATTTTTCCGTTAACACCTGACCGCGCCCCCTTCCCTTCTCCCTCGATCATCTTTCGGTATGCAAATGAAAGGAATACGGTGTGACTTACATATTGTCAAGCGGACATCGCGTCGCGAAAACATTTATTGAAACTCCGTAGCTTGGCTTGCAACTAGAAAAACAGACGCACATGTCACACAAGGCATTCTTATCATTGACAGTGTATGCCTGAATAACGGAGTTTGGTACAAGTTATGAAAATAATAACTCAGGCGTCGCTGATATAACTGAAATACGAACAATCTATTCGTGGTTCTCAGCTGACGATCATCAACATTTAATCAGTAACTGCGCGACTGCTTCGCTCGCACGAACTATTCTGGTGAGCTCGTATACAATGCAGTTGTATTTGTTTTTGCTGTTGCTTTATTCTGAGGTAATTACCAAGTACATTATTACACGCAGTTGAATGGAATTGAACTCATTTCTAGTGGATTGAACAGGCCACATCTGGATGGTACTTGTCGTAGCTTCGTGATCAAAGAAACAGATTCTTAATTACCGTGAGCGCTGAGGAGATAGAGAACATTGGTTTACTTTCTCCAACGTCCTCTCTCTCTCTCTTTCCTCGGCAACTGTCAACTCTGCATTCTAACTATTCGAAAGACTGGAAATTGTACCCACAAGACTATCATACAAACCATCGAAATGTATAAATAAAATGTTTCATTACTATTTTTCAGTAGAAATCTGTTTGATGTACGCACACACATTTATCATACTACGCATACTAGTCGCTTTGCATGCTGGTCAATATCATCATTCGAAAAACGAGTATATCGACTTAAGAGGCTTACAGGCTGATTTTGAGTAAATAATGAATAAACCGGCTGTGGGGAAAAGGACGCAATGGAAGCAATGGGCAGCTGGAATTACAGGTTAGTGTTTTTCGAGTGAATGATTGATGTGAGGCAATGGCTGAACACTAGAGCCTGACATTAATAGATACTCATTCATCACAATTCGACCAAGACTCTCGGCTTATCGCTCAGTTTATTAGCTTTCATAAAAGTTAATTTCAGCTAGTCTAGCGTCTACCAAAACGTTATCGTGTTTTGTGTGTAATCAAATCGTACTATTCATGATATGATATTCATGTAGTTGCAACTGATCAATCAAAACTTTATTCGAATCTCAGTCTAACTTGTTACACTACTTCGTGATATAGGAGTTGAAGTTTGAAATATCTTTATGGGGGTATATGGGTTTAAAAATTTCAAAAAATCTATTTTAAATTTTATTTTCTATCCAATAGTACAACATGTGAAGAATATTTTCCCCAAGTTTTAAGTCAATTGGAGTAAAAGTGTAGGAGAGAGAGCCTTCGGAAATACCTTTCTTCTTTTCTCAAAACTGTATTTTTGAAATCGGTGGCCAAACTTTTTTAAAAACTAGACCTTATTGAAATTTTGCACTTCTTCTAGATAGTATTGGCTAATGATTGAACAAAGAATTTTTTTTCTTCGATCACAACTTATTTTACGTGGTGTAAGGTGTACCGAAAATCGGACTTTTTTGCAAAAAGTTCTGCAAAAATTCAAGTTGAAATTATTTAAAAAATTCTTCGTTCATTCAGTAGCTATAATCACCTACTAACTGAAAATATTTGGTTTTTTGATGTCAAATAAAGCTAGCATGAGTTATCGTCACCACCGCGAAAATACTGGGTCCCTAAAAACCAGTTTTGAACAACTGAATTTTCAAAAATTTTGGATGAAAATTTTATCAAATATCGTTCAAATATTGTTCTTTTATATGCCTTAAGTTTGAATATGCTTTTTTTCAACCTTCGAAACCTGTGTAACCCCTTAATGTAGCAGCTGATTAGCATTTACAATGGGCATTCCGATAAAATTCGACAAGTCTGTGACACTCACCGCCTTCAAATTTTGAAACTGCCCTTTTGAATTCTTTTTGAGACTTAGTTCAGGGGTTATGAATTTTCCAAAATTCCTAATTTTGATGGATGCTTATCTTTCAGCTGATTCTAGTCCGTCACCAGGGGGTCACATCAAAAAATGTCTGAATTTTTTCTGTCACTGGCAGTATTGACTTTTTTCGAAATGAAATAAACGTTTTTTGAAAAACCGTTCACCATTCGAGAGATTTTCTCTCAGACATTCCTCCAAGTGACGTCTTAGCAAAGTACTGGAAGCGCCTGACAAACAAGCGACGACCGAAAATAGAGATTATGGAAAAATTATAACTTCCGAATCAGGTGTAGGAAAAATCTAAAAAATTCATTTGTACGTCGAAGCTTAGAGACTTTCACATAAAAATTAATTAGCAAATCGAAAAGGGTGGGGATAAGAGACTGGTCGAAATTTATTTAAACTCCACAATACAATCATGTCAAAATCTGGGTGCAACAAATTGTTGAATGAATATTTCATTTCTACCAACAGCCACCATGAGCATGGTCTGCGCTGGGACTGTCTACGGATGGGCGACAACCAATCTCTCTAGGTTGATGGATAAGGATTCTCACATCGTTATTACGTCGGACCAGAGTTCTTGGATAGTGTCATTGACAGGAATCGGCTCGATGATTGGACCCTTCATCGGAGCAGCCTGCGCCGATACGTTCGGCCGAAAAAGGACGCTTCTATTGACAAGTTTGCTATACGGAGTCGGCTGGCTGATCGATATATTTGCAACTAAAGTGGAAGAGCTGTACATCGCTCGCGTGATTCTAGGGACTGGGATCGGAATTTCCTACACGACAAATCCCATGTACGTCTCGGAGATCGCCGACGTCAACATCAAGGGCGCCCTCGGTACTTTGATTGCAGTGAACGTATTTACCGGGTCAGTTTTCACCTGCAGTTTGGGACCGTTCGTGGCGATAAGAACCCTTTCCATAGTTCTCTTCCTGATACCGATTCTCTTTCTGTGTCTGTTCGCCTGGTTCCCCGAGACTCCCTACTTCCTGGCCTCGAAGAAGAGGTACGTCGAGGCGGCTGAGTCACTGTCGTTTTTCAAAGGAATAACGGACAACCAAGAAGCAAAGAATGAACTCGAAGCAGTGATACTGAGCATAGAGAAGAACTCGACCACTCAAAAGTGGACGACCAAATTCCGGGAAATGTTACGTCCAAACAATCGCAAGGCACTCGGTATCGTCGTTTCCCTTATCATCGCCCAATTGATGAGCGGCAATTACACGACCATGGCGTACTTGGAGGTACTTTTCCAATCAGCGAATATCGGTATCAACACAAACTTGGCGACTGTGATAGTCTTGGTGATGGGACTTTTATCCTGTGCTCTTGCTACCGTCACTGTGGAAAAAGTTGGATGCAGACCGTTGCTTATGACCTCAACATTGGGAGCAACCGTCACCTTGGCGGTATTGGCGAGCTACCTCATCGCCGATCGGAACGGCTTTAACGTGACATCGGTAAACTGGCTTCCGGTCGTCACCATCATTCTTTTCCAGCTCGTCTATCAGCTCGGACTTGGCGCGATTCCTGATGCCCTCATCGGCCAGCTGTTTCCGAATAATGTTAAAAGTATCGGCAGTGCCATAGTTACCATTTCGGACGGGGTTTTTGGTCTTGTTGTTGCCAAGTTGTATCAAGTGATCGGAGATGCCGTGGGTGAATACGTTGTGTACTATATATTTTCCGCTGCCTGCTTCCTGGCCTTCCTATTTGCATTTGTCTTCATACCGGAAACGAAGAATAAGGAGTTTGAAGAAATCCAACAAGATTTGGCTGTCAGCAGACTTCACTGCTGTAGGAGGTGAAATGAATCTGTTTTAAAGAACATTTGTCGTGCGACGTGAAGGGACACTTTTTTCAGTACTTATTCGAAAGCTTGCGTTTGTCGTGAGGTACATTAAGCTATTGGTCACTGTGCATTATAGGAAGAGGATGGAAAATATCAATGTAACCACCTGGAAAACGGAGGTGATTGTAGATAATTCTTCGATCCCAAGACAAAGCAATAACATTTTTACACAAAGTTTACTCTTGGGAAGATTGCACCATCCGAATTTATCGAGCAGGAAATGCTGTGAGTCCATACTGATTATGACATTAGCGCAACTCCGCAAACCAGGTACGGGTATGTGCTACGCTAAGGGTAACGTGTAATTATGCTAACGAGGCGTGATGATATCAATTACCGCATAAAACTGGTGCGTGCTGACAGCCACCTTCTAACTCCTGCAGAGTATTCCAGCATTTGCAGATCCCAACTTTGCTAAATATCATTCTACGTACACGGATATGGCAAACGCTTCTATAAACCAAACGTGCAGGTCATTTCCGTTTTCGAACGTTATACACGTATAATCTACGTTGAAAGTAGCAAGTTTCAATCTTGTATACGATGTTGTGATGGTTTCTCATGGTCAGAAATTATAAAAGGTATGAGAAATGCTTTTGAAACCTACATCAGTTGACGCCATGTTACGTTGACTAGGTTGTTAGCTGTTTCGGTTTAATGGCAGGTACATAACGTGGGTTTCGTGAGTTTTGCAATGTACAATGAGTAATTTTTGCAAGATGAGCGTTGAAGATTGGTCTTTCCGCCACGGTGAGTCTTAATATTTTTAAATGAAAAGTTCGAGGACCCCAAAACTACGATTGGGAATTTGTTATAAATCGTCTCTATAATACATTTTTCATCAACTTGAAATAATCCCCTGGGCCGTTTTTTTTATTTCTTAAAAATTCGTCAAAATTGCTATGTATAATAACTTGAACGCTAAATAAGCTGGTTCATTCTTATGATACGAGTTTGAATAAATATTTAAGTAAGTTAAAGTACTTGCAAATCATTATTGTAATAGTAACATGAATATTTTATTCAAGTATTTTTCAACAATCACTAAAAACTAGCCATATTTATAAAATTAATAAAATAATTTCTTTTTTTGAAAAATAAATTTTTATTTGAAAAAAGTTACACGAACTTACAATGTACATTGAAAGTACAAGTA
The DNA here is from genome assembly GCF_021901495.1 of Neodiprion virginianus. Classification (NCBI taxonomy): domain Eukaryota; kingdom Metazoa; phylum Arthropoda; class Insecta; order Hymenoptera; family Diprionidae; genus Neodiprion; species Neodiprion virginianus. The sequence goes on along the minus strand of NC_060878.1, from coordinate 14,477,992 downwards.
CATGTACATGTACATGTACAAGTGAAAAAGTCACATCCTAAGTATGCAGAAAATTTACTCAAAGCTGTTCGGGAATATAACAGCAGACATCTTTGATTTGCAAATACTCAAAGTTATAAATATTCAAATACATTTTTTTTAGTTTCTTGCTTGAATGAAATTTACTATGTTTTCTTTAAATTTTATGTAACTTTGAGTTTTTTTTAGTTCAAAACGTACTAACAACAAAATACATACACATTGTAAGTTCGTGTAACTTTTTTCAAATAAAAATTTCTTTTTCAAAAAAAAAAATTATTTTATTAATTTTATAAATATGGCTAGTTTTTAGTGATTGTTGAAAAATACTTGAATAAAATATTCATGTTACTATTACAATAATGATTTGCAAGTACTTTAACTTACTTAAATATTTATTCAAACTCGTATCATAAGAATGAACCAGCTTATTTAGCGTTTAAGTTATTATACATAGCAATTTTGACGAATTTTTAAGAAATAAAAAAAACGGCCCAGGGGATTATTTCAAGTTGATGAAAAATGTATTATAGAGACGATTTATAACAAATTCCCAATCGTAGTTTTGGGGTCCTCGAACTTTTCATTTAAAAATATTAAGACTCACCGTGCCGCGTTCAGATAAGACTTTGTTCTCCTCAGTTTATGAGACGGCAGCAGTGCGAAATAATAATTTATGAAGACACCAGGTGTTGTTTATACTCGCTCGCTAGACCCATTCTCCAAGCCTCATGATTTATCTTCCTCAGAGCTACGGCGAAGCTTCACCGCCGCTTCTGCAGCTTCTTAATCGGTGGGCAGGATCTGAAGCTTGCGATATATCTTATATTGTTTATTGATTGCGTCGAAGGTAATTAATTATCATCGCCCAACGGTTGCTACTCATTATTCTCAAAAGACTCTGCTCCTATGTTCCACAGAACGCATGACCCCAATAATGAGAACACGTCTTTAGTTCCTCGACGATGTCGCAGCATCACATCGTCGATATATCATACATCGAGTGAAATAATTATTTAGACCGACATGCACGGCAATTAGGAGCTGGTTTCAATTTCCAACTTTCAAAAGTGAGCGACACATATACGTAGATATAAATTTCAGAGCAAAAAGGGCGGAGTGGATTCTCCCGGCAGTTTTAATTCTATTGCAGGCACTTCCCGCTCGCAGGTATTCCAGACCACGTCCAATTTGTTTCTCCCAGTCCACGCAAAGCATTTTATATCCGGCACTCGTAGCAGCAGCAAGTGGGGTACATACCCATGGTTGCCCATTAAATCCTGATTTAACGCCAGTTCCATGGCGAAGTTTAGTGGGGCAGATACGTCTCGTTTAATGGATCAACGAGTATCGCAGCGCAGAACTGCGACGGTTCAAATAGGTTTCATCTCGAACGTGATCCGTATTAAGGTAAAAGCTAGTTGAATTTAAACTGCGTTCGACGCTTTTGGTGAGTATTGAAGGATCATTGAATGAATTCGTTTCTGATTTTGAAGGATGAAATTACTTTCGGCTTTTTGCCATAACGCGGTCAGCACCTTCTGGCGCAACAGCGGGACACAATCATGTTGTTCGCGTAACCTTATATGTTCCGTGAAGGATTAATAACCTGCGGGCCACGAACCCCTTCGCGAGAAAATGTTACCCATAAAAAACACATCCGGGTATATGTGTCAAGCCGACCATAAGGGGGTCTGGGATATTAAGAAGTAGCCTGCCGATATTCAGGCTGTAAATCAATTCAGTAGAGCAGCGGAAAAGCCGTCTGGATAATCCTACGACTTTTTGGGGCGTAAGACGAACGACCTATTTACCACCGGGTGCGGAAACTTTGAGGTCTGCAAGGTATTTCGAGCCACCTTTGATACTAATTTATCGATGTGATTGGATTTCGTTGTTCATGAAACCGTCGGTTGTCGATGTTGGTTCGGCGTTCAATGTCGGACTGAGATATTCAGTTTTCAAGCTGGCACGACACGTTTTTTTTTAAATCGTGCAATAAAGTCAGAACTCCAGGATTTACGCTCGGCAGTCTTGTTACCTGAAAGCTCGTTAAGCGAGCAAATACGAGTGGGAATAGCAAACTGAATAGATGTCGGAATCGATTCATTCCGCCGTTTGGAATGTAAATAGAACTGTGAGAAATATCGCCGAATCAATTGCTAATACACAGATCCTAAGTAAAGCAGATAGATTTTGGTGAACGCCAACCACACTTCCTATCGTATTTTTAAAGCTTGAATAACCAACGTCGCCGACTGTACAAGCTCTGGAACGTCGAAAATTGTTCGGCACCCATTAGACAGACAGTCGACGCTCCTACTTCGATAAAATCTGAGCTTGAAAAGAATTCATCGTACAGGCAGGTATACAGTAAAGTAAAGTGCAAGTCGATTTTATTTGCGAAATTGGTCAGCCTCTTATACCATCGCCTCAATTTTATAAAACTTGTTCGCCGGCCGGTGGTCAGTCTAGGATTACCCAATAGCCCGGAAAAGTGAACTTCCGCCCTCTAGAGCATTTCTATCGGATATGAGAGATGTCGGAAATAGTAGTCGGGTATGGAGCTTATATACCCAGCGATGTATTCAGGGCACCAAATCCAAATAACGATTCAGTCACTTTTCGAACCAATTTGAATGAAAGCGAAAAATTGGAGCTGAACTGCTTCTGTAAGTACGTTACGTAGTTGGTCAAATCTGGTTCGAAATCTAAGGGACACGGAAGTCACGACGTACGTAACATAGCTATATAAATCATAAGTTTCCGAAGTTATCAAAGCTTAATTTATATGACACGTGCCAGATATTTCTAGAGTTTGTTCAGCTGAAGATTAAATCCTGGAAATCCATCTAATGGACGTAACGCTTTCTGGGCCTCGCAAGAGATTTGTAAATTATTGATCTGATCCACTAGGTGATTGGCCTGGCGTGAAAGGGAGGCGTGCAAAGGGTGGCAATAGTGACGGGGCGAAACGATTCAAGGGCCGATCAAGCGTAAGGAATGTCTGTGATCTCGGTTACCCCCGCGACTTTGAACACTCGGCTGATTCTGTGCCTTCACTTCCGCCGGAAGTGGGCCATCGGTCGTTTCTACTCAAAGATTTTCGGTTTTTCTATACCTTCCTTTCTCCTGCCTTTCAATCCGTCAACCAAAAAGGTAGCGAGTGACTTATCCCTGTATACTCAAGTGTTGTTTAGACATGTGAATGGAATTTTTCATTTCTTTTATTTTGGAAGGCTTGATTATAAAGTTACATCTTATTCCGCACAATTTTTACCTCACGACAAGTTCAACAACAACAAACTGATTTCTTAAATTTATGTGAATTGCTCGAAGTAAAACGAGCGATTCAATCTGCAATTGCGTAATTTGTTCGAACGACCGCGGGGAGACGTGAATTTGAAAGTCAAATAGTCGGAGATTCTATTAACCTGTAAAATGGCAGCTGGAAACGTCGACGGAATGAGGACTTTATAGATGCGCTATTACTATCGTCTCCCGCTATTCCAAATCAGTTAATCTTTTCCGGGAAATGTTGACCGGATTTACACGTTTTCCCAAATCCTCTTGAAGCCTACAAAGAAAGTATCCGAGGTGTACGTCGTAGAACCTCGAAAAAAAATTCTTGCTTACATGATAACTTGGCCGTTAGAGGGATAAGAATCACCCCAAATAACATCTGAAGGTAAAAACAACCCATATATTGTCGTCGTTTCATGGTGAATTACATCCAATTGGTTTCGTATGAAAATTGCACGTCTAAGTAACAAAGACTATGGAAAAATCTATTTTTCAGGATAAACTGTATGGGTGATTTTCTACCCTTTAATCGGCTGAATCAGCACGAACAAAAATTCGTGTCTAATGTTTGTTACTATGTATTTTAATGTACAATATATCACAGAGCAATAAAAATCGGTGAGTACACATTTCGGAAACTTCGGCGAACATCACTCTACACCAGGCTTCTGAGGTGCATCACTTTAGAAAGAGGTAAGCTACTGTCAACACCTATCGAAATGTAGTTTTCACACGAAATGTTCGATGGAAATAACTAAGCAGACGGACAGCTATAATCTGGATATGGAAATGGATATGGCTACGGCTATGGATAAGGTTGGGTTACCGCAGAGCGAAGTGGGATTGGACAAGATAAATGTGGGGAGATGGCTTGAAGAGTGGACAGCCATCAGGACTGAAGGAAAGAAATTGGCTCGAATCCGAATCTTTCGCATCACCCACAGGCGACAGAAAGATGGACAATCTAGAAGGTAGAGAAAGTCAATTGTAGAATAAGATCTCTTGAGAATGAGACGTCGTCTTGAAGCAGCTGCTAACCCACACAAGAATCCGAAAATTCATATATTCAAGTTGCTCTTTTTTTTTTTGTTTGAATGGTTTACTGCAGCCGTGACTAGGAAAGGCCTTTTGGAAAATAGGTAACACGTAATCGAAAGTGTTTTTTACAAAGGCTTTAAAAATGAATCCTTATTTTTGAAGATTGAGTCAAGTTACTCGTGCATACATTTGATCGTAACTTTAGAGTGAAAATTGCAGTGCAAAATCCCCCGTAAATTCAACCCGCATTTGATTAGGTACGATTCCGAGGCTAGGACACTTGATGTATACTGTCCCTGCATATACGGTGGGCTGCGATGCACTGCATCGTCAACTTCGTTGATATTGGAAGTGTTTGGCTTATGGGTGTCATAAAATCTCGGTCTGAAAGCGTCGTAAAACTCAGAATTTTCATAGCAACTATATATCGCCACCATAATATTATATACAGATATTCCCTTGAAAGCCGTTAACGGTGCATATTTACGAAATGCGTAAGTTGAGTTCTCAGGGTTGGCTTGAGTCGAACTCGATGCACCGAAAGTCAGGGGCATGAAAAAAATGTTACAGTGTTTCGGGAATCGCATTTCAATTTGGAAGTATGTGATACGTTCATTAATGGGTTCCCAGTGGCTTATTATTTTTATGGAATTAAAACTAAAACAAAATTTCTTTCTACAGAAATTTCATATGTCTATGACCAAAGTATCGTTAGTTTCTCATGTCACTTGCATCGTTAGTCATTGGAACACCAGATTGAAGTTAGTAAACGTTAATATAACGAAATATTAAAACTAACATCACTGTTTTAATTTAGAACGCCTTTAAAGGAGTTTTATTTCCAAAATCTGAATACACTTTGCTTTTTGAAAAGAGATTACTCAATTTGAGATGATCGTACAGTTGTAAAATAATGATTTTCTCTACAAGTGAATCGTTACATTAACGTTACGAACTTCACTCTCTTATTGGCATCTAAAATTTGCTTGGAAAAGAAACCATATATCCGAGGAAACTCCTTCCCGTTTTGATTCTTGATTTGAAACAAAAAATAGTGAGCCACTGGGAACCTATCAATGAACATTACTGTACAATGTACATACAGAGTAAAAATACATCGAACGTAATTGTTTCCCCAAGAATTGTTTCTTGTACTCATCTATTCTTCGATTTTGAGTGCCAATCTGATGGATTTCTGTTATAGGTATAAAAGGAGAATATGGCCATAAAAAGAGAACAATGTCGACGCTTTGTCCTGCGTAGTTGGACAGTTAGGATCGCGATTGAGCAATACCCTTGGTATTGAGCTCGCCGTCTGTTGTATATAAGTTTTTTCTCATCTATATATCCGCCTTCCAGTCTACCAGCTCCATTCTACTTGTATCTATATGTCACCTGCACATATCCCGCGAGGATTTATCCCGCAGGTATTTCGCAACAGTGATGTTATATGACAAATAAAACACTAGAATTTCATATTTCTAGAAAACTGCAAGGTGCGGTGAGAAAGGATAAAGTGCTTCAAGTTTTAGGAGATTGAAAAATGGAAAATTTTTACCGTATCGGTTACACTATTCCGAATGCAGTTAATTTTTCCTTGACTATAATGACCGGGCTAACTGTTGAAGAATAAGATTCAACAAAAACTAAATTTTGATTAGTTAATCGACGCGTACGTGGAAAACGTACTGCCAAAGTAGCAAAAGCGACTTCTATATATGGTATGTAATAAATATTGATACGCTGAACTATGATGCGACGATCTTTTGTCGCGGTGGAATTGGCCCCACTGGAATGTGCGACATCGTTTCTTTGGCGACTGAGAGAGAAAGCTCGTACAACAAAGAAAATAGCGGTGAGTTCCGTAGAAGGGAAAACGCCAAATTGCAACATTTTCATTCCTGCTTTATTTATCCGCGTTTCTTTCTTGTTCTTTACGGCTGTGTCTGTCGAATGTGAACTTTGTAACCTAGTGGGAAGTGATAGAAATCGGTTTGTCAAGAAAAAATACGGCGGAACAAAAAATGCGGGGGTTGATTCTATCCTTTTTCCAGATCACGTACACACATCTAGAGAAATATTCATTAAAGTGTCTCGACGAGATGATCACCGCTCCCTACTCTACCATGACCACCACTGAGGTGGTTTCACAAATTTTAATGTTGACCTTTCTTAGTATTTTCATACAGTGTTATTTCAATCTTGTATTATTGACTTCGTAAAATATTAGAATATATTAATATTCCCATGAATTTGCCTTTCGATAGCACAATTACCAATGTTTGTACCTGAATTGGAATCGACGAAAGACAAGTGGCATACAAATACTGTGACGACTGCGGGACACGAGGCAAGAAAAATCAGCTATCTATGAAACCTGACTGGTGATTGTATATTAAATTAAGTAGCAACATTATGAAATACTGAAAAAGTAACAAGCGTGGCATTAAACCAAAGTAACGTAAAAAAGAAAACATAGGCTTCGTTTTACATCTCGATAGTTGAATGTCTGTAACATTTCCCTTTACGTGTAACATGCTGTACCATGAGTTTTTGTAACGGCGAAACGATCCATGCGCCTGAGGCAGGCAACCAGAGTACAGCTGGTGTTTAGGTTGAGCACCGTATCACACCACAGTCATCCAAAATGTCAAATATTATTTGTCAGAATAACCTGTATGATAGGAAATGTCGAAAATGCTGAAAAATTAAATTCGAACAATTAACCAAGGCAATAATGTGGCAGTTAAGAGTAGAACTGTCATCAAATTCAGTTATTCATCGCGATAATAGAGTGGCGGGATACGGTGCTCAACCTGAACATCAGGCGTAACCTCGGTTGCTTACCTCAGGCGCACGGATTGTATCGTTGGTAGAAAAACTCGCGGTGTATCTTTATATTCAGTCATCGTATAAATATATGAATGAGTGTTTAATTATCATCGAACCGTCAAGTTTTCAATCATTTTGCTGTAGCGCGATACTTTTTCAAAAACTGTTGTTCCAAAAATAATAATCACAATACTTATGCAATTTTAATTCGATTAAAATTTTCACTCTACTAGAATTCAACAGCTTGCAGCAAGCAGTATTGACGCATGGAACCAGCCAAAAATGGAACACTGGCGTTTCCGTAATAGACAGTTGAAAATATAACAAATCGACAAAATACATATTCCCATAGAAATCACCGTTAGGTAGCGTCATATTTCAAACGTCGGGACACCAACCATCAATCATTGGTAAATAAACCTTTCGGCTGAACAGCGTTCACGCATCGAAGGGTGAGCTCGTTTTCGGTTCAGCTTATTTTATCCTCAGTCCTTTTTAAATTAACACCCCCATGCCCCTCTGGGTGAGACAACCGCGCTCTGTCCACAATTCACCAAAAGGCCACCAGGTACTTCATACCAGGCATGTGGATATAAATTATACGTGTACTACTATACCCATGCATGCGTTGAGCTTTTGAATTATAATTCCGGATTATAATTAGCCCGTTGATGTGTAACCAGATTAAATTGATTAATTGCAGTCAATTTCGAAAGATTTTCAGGTTTTTTTATTTACTGTCACAACACGTTGTCTGAAGAGTATAAAGACCGATACCTACCCCTAGGTAAATTTTTGTGACCTGTCTTCGTCGGGCAAGTGGGCCCAGGTGGGCCTGGGAGCGTTGGAGGGTTCTGCTCTATCGACTTTACCCAACGGGCTCGCACCGACATTCGTAGCAGCCAAAGTAGTGTCGGTATGGAAGCTTCAGATTGAGTCCATACAAAGTGAGTACGTAAGACTACTTGTCGACTGCGACTTACAAATATCGATCACCTCGATCATCCTCGGGAGTAGACGGGTAACTGCGTCCACCGCCAACCACCGCAACAACCGCCAAGCACCTCCAACGATGGTCAGCCACCTCCTCCCACCACCGGCCACCTTCGTCCTCTTCGTCTACCTTGTCGACGCCCTCCTCCTTCGCCCCCACCCTGCGTCATCCTCGTCGTCCTCGTCGTCCTCGTCGTCCTCGTCATCCTCGTCCTCCTCGACAACCGTCGATCACTTCCAACCACCTCCAAACACCTCCTACCATTTCCGAATACGTCCAACCACCTCCGACTACCACCGACCACCTTCGTCCTTTTGGTCCCCCTGCTCCACCATGTATTCTATAACATTAATGTTCATAATTATTCGAACAACTTTTCATTTGCTCTTTCGAACTTGAATTTTCGTAGGCATAGAATCGAAACGTTGTTTTAGCTGGTCGCAAGTGAAGTATCTGCGTTGGGTGGAGGAGCAGAATTGTTTATCGAAAAGTATTCGGATGGAAAAAAATTCAGAGTAACTGTAATACATCACGGATGCGCTAATTTTGAACGAGACGAAATGGATGCTTCGTATATGAGACGGTATTTAACGCTGCGTAGTGATGTAAAGACCTGGAAAGGTAATAGGGAGAGAAAGAACGACACTTCTTAACACTTAAAGTGTATTTTAACACACATTTGAAAGATACGAGCAAAATTTTTCATCATCCAACTGTCGCAGAACGGCAGCGTTATTAGCCGACCCGTTTACTGAAGAATATGTCTAAACGCAGCAAAAAGAGCGTGGGAGCAAGAGGAGAGAAATGGCGAGCAAAAAAGCACCTGCTGAAAAATGTCGAAAACTCAGGTTCTCGTTTTTTTGCTGTAACTTTTGATGCGTTGATCGCAGCGTATTGGGACTGCGCCCAATCGATTTCTCTCGCAAAATTACGTCGCAATAGTGCGTAGGAGAATTTATTCCAGCACTTTTAAAAATCGCGAAAATTTTCGCCAAAAATGCAAAGGGGTTAACCTTACTTTTTCTTCATTTTTCGAGCCGAAAATTTTTGGTCTCAGATTCGATTGAAATGACCCTTACCTGACCAATTAGACCATCAGGAACTCAGAAAACACAGCAAAAAGAGCGTGGGAGCAAGAGGAGAGAAATGGCGAGCAAAAAAGCACCTGCTGAAATATGTCGAAAACTCAGGTTCTCGTTTTTTGGCTGTAACTTTTGATGCGTTGATCGCAGCGTATTGGGACTGCGCCCAATCGATTTCTCTCGCAAAATTACGTCGGAACAGTGCATCAAAGAATTGAGTCCAGCATTTTTTTAAATCGTTGAAATTTCCGTCAGAAGTCTAACGTGGTTAAGTTGAATTTCTTTCGTGATTTTCAGAGCAAAGAACATTTCGACTCGTTAGCTGACTCGTTAACTGAAGAATGGATCTTTGGTCCACGCCTGGCGATCGAAGGGCCAAGCCGCTTCAGTCTGCAATTGGCAGGAAAGATAAAGTGCGTATTTCTTGTCTGGAATGTGAGAACTGAAATCATTATACGTCATATCATATCATCGTACATCTGACATCTTACATCATACATCGTACATCATACAACGTACATCATACATCATCATACATAGTATTAAAGGTCGAAACCAAAGTTTGGAAGTCGGATGTTCAGAAAGTGACGTCACCAATTCAAAATCAGCTAGCCGAATTCCTCAGTCTGGAAACAACCGCGCAGTAGAGCGGACGGATGAGAGTCGCGCTCCGTAAATTTCGAGTACCGGGTTCTCAACCTTCCGGATCCCGCGCTTCGGGTCCGCTACGTATTTCGAGTACCGGGTTCTCAACCTCCCGGATCCCGCGCTTCGGGTCCGCTACGCGGTGAAACTCGACTTCCAGGATAAGCGCTCCGTGGTTCCCGGTTCATGTTTACAATAAATTATTTCAATTCGTTTTTCGCGCAAGCCCAAATTCGGTAGCTGTCAGTCCGCTAATAAAATTTCTCGACTTCCAGGATAAGCGCTCCGTGGTTCCTGGTTCGTGTTTACAATAAATTATTTCAATTCGTTTTTCGCGCAAGCCCAAATTCGGTAGCTGTCAGTCCGCTAATAAAATTTCTCGACTTCCAGGATAAGCGCTCCGTGGTTCCTGGTTCGTGTTTACAATGAATTATTTCAATTCGTTTTTCGCGCAAGCCCAAATTCGGTAGCTGTCAGTCCGCTAATAAAATTTCTCGACTTCCAGGATAAGCGCTCCGTGGTTCCTGGTTCGTGTTTACAATAAATTATTTCAATTCGTTTTTCGCGCAACCCCAAATTCGGTAGCTGTCAGTCCGCTAATAAAATTTCTCGACTTCGAGGATAAGCGCTCCGTGGTTCCTGGTTCGTGTTTACAATAAATTATTTCAATTCGTTTTTCGCGCAACCCCAAATTCGGTAGCTGTCAGTCCGCTAATAAAATTTCTCGACTTCCAGGATAAGCGCTCCGTGGTTCCTGGTTCGTGTTTACAATAAATTATTTCAATTCGTTTTTCGCGCAACCCCAAATTCGGTAGCTGTCAGTCCGCTAATAAAATTTCTCGACTTCGAGGATAAGCGCTCCGTGGTTCCTGGTTCGTGTTTACAATAAATTATTTCAATTCGTTTTTCGCGCAAGCCCAAATTCGGTAGCCATCAGTCCGCTAATAAAATTTCTCGACTTCCAGGATAAGCGCTCCGTGGTTCCTGGTTCGTGTTTACAATAAATTATTTCAATTCGTTTTTCGCGCAAGCCCAAATTCGGTAGCTGTCAGTCCGCTAATAAAATTTCTCGACTTCCAGGATAAGCGCTCCGTGGTTCCTGGTTCGTGTTTACAATAAATTATTTCAATTCGTTTTTCGCGCAACCCCAAATTCGGTAGCTGTCAGTCCGCTAATAAAATTTCTCGACTTCCAGGATAAGCGCTCCGTGGTTCCTGGTTCGTGTTTACAATAAATTATTTCAATTCGTTTTTCGCGCAAGCCCAAATTCGGTAGCTGTCAGTCCGCTAATAAAATTTCTCGACTTCCAGGATAAGCGCTCCGTGGTTCCTGGTTCGTGTTTACAATGAATTATTTCAATTCGTTTTTCGCGCAAGCCCAAATTCGGTAGCTGTCAGTCCGCTAATAAAATTTCTCGACTTCCAGGATAAGCGCTCCGTGGTTCCTGGTTCGTGTTTACAATAAATTATTTCAATTCGTTTTTCGCGCAACCCCAAATTCGGTAGCTGTCAGTCCGCTAATAAAATTTCTCGACTTCCAGGATGAGCGCTCCGTGGTTCCTGGTTCGTGTTTACAATAAATTATTTCAATTCGTTTTTCGCGCAAGCCCAAATTCGGTAGCTGTCAGTCCGCTAATAAAATTTCTCGACTTCCAGGATGAGCGCTCCGTGGTTCCTGGTTCGTGTTTACAATAAATTATTTCAATTCGTTTTTCGCGCAACCCCAAATTCGGTAGCTGTCAGTCCGCTAATAAAATTTCTCGACTTCCAGGATAAGCGCTCCGTGGTTCCTGGTTCGTGTTTACAATAAATTATTTCAATTCGTTTTTCGCGCAAGCCCAAATTCGGTAGCTGTCAGTCCGCTAATAAAATTTCTATAACTTTACAATCTTCTCATAATCTTTTTGGTAAAATACGTCGATAAAAAAATTATATTAAACCTTAGACATTATTTTTAATTTGTTCTCACGCTGAAAATATTTATTAGTATTCGAGGTATAACTCGAGGTGGTTGGCGGTTTTTGTTGGAGGTGCTTAAGGGTGGTTGCGGGTAATCTCGGTGATTCAGGAGGAGGGGGACGAGGATTTGTGCTCGGTGAGTAAAACACGTTTATAATATTTCATGGCAATTGTAATTATATTTTATCTAAAATATTTCAAACTAGTCATGTTTACATTAAATTATTTCAATTCATTTTTCGCGCAAGCACATGTTCAGTAGCTATGAATAAGCTCATACAATTTATTATATTATTAATTAATTAATTAATCAATTACTCAATTATATTAAACCTTACACAATATTTTCGATATGTTCTTATACTGAAAATATTTATTACTATTCAAGGTATAACCTGAGGTGGTTATCGGTGGTTGTTCGTGGTGGTTTAAGGTGGTCGGAGGTGGACGAGGAGGACGAGGATTTGTGCTCGGTGAGTAAAACACTTTTATAATATTTGATGGCAATTGTAATTATATTTCATCTGAAATATTACATACTTGTCATGTTTACAATAAATTATTTCAATTCATTTTTCGTGCAAGCACATATTCAGTAGCTATGAATAATCTTGTACAATTCATTATATTATTAATTAATTGACTAATTACATTAATCCTTACACAATATTTTTGATGTGTTCCTATACTAAAAATATTCATTACCATTCCAGGTATTACCCGAGGTGGTCGGAGGTGGACGAGGAGGAGGACGAGCTGGACGAGGAGGAGGACCAGGTGGACGAGGAGGAGGACGAGGTGGCCGAGGAGGAGGCGGGGTGGGTCGTGGGAGAGGACCTCTCCTCTCCTCACAGGAGGGGAGGGGGAGGGGCAGGGAAGGAGGAGAGGTGGCCGGGGAGGGGGAAGGGACGGGAAGGGAAGGGGAGGGGAGGGGCAGGGAGGAAAGGGGAGGGTAGCGGGGAGGGGCCGGGAGGGAGGGAGGAAGGGAGGGCGGGAGGGAGAGAGGGAGGGTGGGAGGGAGAGAGAGAGTGGAGGACGGATGTCGATGCGAGCCCGTTAGAGCTAATAGAGCAGTACACCCCCCCCCCCCTCCCCGCACCGTCCCTCCCTCCCTCCCTCCCGCCCTCCCGCCCTCCCACCCGCCCTCCCTGCCCTCCCCGCCACCCTCCCCTCCCCGCCCCACCCCACCCCATCCCTTCCCGTCCCTTCCCCCTCCCCGGCCCGCCCACCTCTCCCCCTTCCCTGCCCCTCCCCCTCCCCTCCTCTGAGGAGAGGAGAGGTCCTCTCCCACGACCCACCCCGCCTCCTCCTCGGCCACCTCGTCCTCCTCCTCGTCCACCTGGTCCTCCTCCTCGTCCAGCTCGTCCTCCTCCTCGTCCACCTCCGACCACCTCGGGTAATACCTGGAATAGTAATGAATATTTTTAGTATAGGAACACATCAAAAATATTGTGTAAGGATTAATGTAATTAATCAATTAATTAATAATATAATGAATTGTACAAGATTATTCATAGCTACTGAATATGTGCTTGCACGAAAAATGAATTGAAATAATTTATTGTAAACATGACAAGTATGTAATATTTCAGATGAAATATAATTACAATTGCCATCAAATATTATAAAAGTGTTTTACTCACCCAGCACAAATCCTCGTCCTCCTTATCCTCCTCCTCGTCCACCTCCGACCACCTTCAACCACCTCAGGTTATACCTTAAATAGTAATAAATATTTTCAGCATGAGAACAAATCAAAAATAATGTGTAAGGTTTAATATAATTTTTTTATCGATATAATCTACCAGAAAGATTATGAGAAGATTATAAAGTCATAGAAATTTTATTAGTGTACTGACAACTACCGAATTTGGGCTTGCGCGAAAAACGAATTGAAATAATTTATTGTAAACACGAACCAGGAACCACGGAGCGCTTATCCTGGAAGTCGAGAAATTTTATTAGCGGACTGACAGCTACCGAATTTGGGGTTGCGCGAAAAACGAATTGAAATAATTTATTGTAAACACGAACCAGGAACCACGGAGCGCTTATCCTGGAAGTCGAGAAATTTTATTAGCGGACTGACAGCTACCGAATTTGGGCTTGCGCGAAAAACGAATTGAAATAATTTATTGTAAACACGAACCAGGAACCACGGAGCGCTTATCCTGGAAGTCGAGAAATTTTATTAGCGGACTGATGGCTACCGAATTTGGGCTTGCGCGAAAAACGAATTGAAATAATTTATTGTAAACACGAACCAGGAACCACGGAGCGCTTATCCTCGAAGTCGAGAAATTTTATTAGCGGACTGACAGCTACCGAATTTGGGGTTGCGCGAAAAACGAATTGAAATAATTTATTGTAAACACGAACCAGGAACCACGGAGCGCTTATCCTGGAAGTCGAGAAATTTTATTAGCGGACTGACAGCTACCGAATTTGGGGTTGCGCGAAAAACGAATTGAAATAATTTATTGTAAACACGAACCAGGAACCACGGAGCGCTTATCCTCGAAGTCGAGAAATTTTATTAGCGGACTGACAGCTACCGAATTTGGGGTTGCGCGAAAAACGAATTGAAATAATTTATTGTAAACACGAACCAGGAACCACGGAGCGCTTATCCTGGAAGTCGAGAAATTTTATTAGCGGACTGACAGCTACCGAATTTGGGCTTGCGCGAAAAACGAATTGAAATAATTCATTGTAAACACGAACCAGGAACCACGGAGCGCTTATCCTGGAAGTCGAGAAATTTTATTAGCGGACTGACAGCTACCGAATTTGGGCTTGCGCGAAAAACGAATTGAAATAATTTATTGTAAACACGAACCAGGAACCACGGAGCGCTTATCCTGGAAGTCGAGAAATTTTATTAGCGGACTGACAGCTACCGAATTTGGGGTTGCGCGAAAAACGAATTGAAATAATTTATTGTAAACACGAACCAGGAACCACGGAGCGCTTATCCTGGAAGTCGAGAAATTTTATTAGCGGACTGACAGCTACCGAATTTGGGGTTGCGCGAAAAACGAATTGAAATAATTTATTGTAAACACGAACCAGGAACCACGGAGCGCTTATCCTCGAAGTCGAGAAATTTTATTAGCGGACTGACAGCTACCGAATTTGGGGTTGCGCGAAAAACGAATTGAAATAATTTATTGTAAACACGAACCAGGAACCACGGAGCGCTTATCCTGGAAGTCGAGAAATTTTATTAGCGGACTGACAGCTACCGAATTTGGGCTTGCGCGAAAAACGAATTGAAATAATTCATTGTAAACACGAACCAGGAACCACGGAGCGCTTATCCTGGAAGTCGAGAAATTTTATTAGCGGACTGACAGCTACCGAATTTGGGCTTGCGCGAAAAACGAATTGAAATAATTTATTGTAAACACGAACCAGGAACCACGGAGCGCTTATCCTGGAAGTCGAGAAATTTTATTAGCGGACTGACAGCTACCGAATTTGGGCTTGCGCGAAAAACGAATTGAAATAATTTATTGTAAACATGAACCGGGAACCACGGAGCGCTTATCCTGGAAGTCGAGTTTCACCGCGTAGCGGACCCGAAGCGCGGGATCCGGGAGGTTGAGAACCCGGTACTCGAAATACGTAGCGGACCCGAAGCGCGGGATCCGGAAGGTTGAGAACCCGGTACTCGAAATTTACGGAGCGCGACTCTCATCCGTCCGCTCTACTGCGCGGTTGTTTCCAGACTGAGGAATTCGGCTAGCTGATTTTGAATTGGTGACGTCACTTTCTGAACATCCGACTTCCAAACTTTGGTTTCGACCTTTAATACTATGTATGATGATGTATGATGTACGTTGTATGATGTACGATGTATGATGTAAGATGTCAGATGTACGATGATATGATATGACGTATAATGATTTCAGTTCTCACATTCCAGACAAGAAATACGCACTTTATCTTTCCTGCCAATTGCAGACTGAAGCGGCTTGGCCCTTCGATCGCCAGGCGTGGACCAAAGATCCATTCTTCAGTTAACGAGTCAGCTAACGAGTCGAAATGTTCTTTGCTCTGAAAATCACGAAAGAAATTCAACTTAACCACGTTAGACTTCTGACGGAAATTTCAACGATTTAAAAAAATGCTGGACTCAATTCTTTGATGCACTGTTCCGACGTAATTTTGCGAGAGAAATCGATTGGGCGCAGTCCCAATACGCTGCGATCAACGCATCAAAAGTTACAGCCAAAAAACGAGAACCTGAGTTTTCGACATATTTCAGCAGGTGCTTTTTTGCTCGCCATTTCTCTCCTCTTGCTCCCACGCTCTTTTTGCTGTGTTTTCTGAGTTCCTGATGGTCTAATTGGTCAGGTAAGGGTCATTTCAATCGAATCTGAGACCAAAAATTTTCGGCTCGAAAAATGAAGAAAAAGTAAGGTTAACCCCTTTGCATTTTTGGCGAAAATTTTCGGGATTTTGAAAAGTGCTGGAATACATTCTTTCCTGCACTATTCTGACGTAATTTTCGGGGCGAAATCGATTGGGCACAGTCCCAATGCGCTGAGATCGATGCATCAAAAGTTACAGCCAAAAAACGAGAACCTGAAATTTCGACATTTTTCAGCTGGTGCTTTTTTACTCGCCGTTTCTCTCCTGTTGGTCCTACGCTCTTTTCTCTTCGATTCTTGAGTTCCTGAGGGTCTAATTGGTCAGGTAAGGGTCATTTCAATCGAATCTGAGAACAACTATTTTCGGCTACCCTACCCTACCCTACCCCTCCCACTTCTACTCCTATTTCTACACCTACTCCTACTTCCACTCCTGATACTACTTTTTCACCTGATCCTCTACCTACTCTTGATTCTACTCCTGATCCTTCGCCTATTCGTACTTCTACTCCTACTTCCACTCCTACTGCTACTCCTACTCCTAATCCTACTCCTACTCAAACTCTTACTTTTCCTACTTTCACTTCTATTTCTACATCTTCCCCTGATCCTACTCCTACTCCTAATTCCACTTCTGATCCTACCTCTACTCCCACTCCTACTCCTGATCCTATTCGTGATCCTGATCCTACTTCCAATCTTACTCCTGATCCTGATCCTACTTCATCAAATATTACGAAAATGTTAAACTGACCAAGCAAAAATCCTTGTCCCCCTCATTCACCTTGTTCTCCTCGTCTTCCTCGTCCTCCTCCTCGTCCACCTCCAACCACCGCAAACTACCTCCAACAACTACCGCTAACCACCTCGGGTTATACCTGGAATAGTAATAAATATTTTTAGTATAAGAACACATAAAAAATATTATGTGAGGATCAATATAATTAATCAATTAATTGATAATATAATAAATTTTACTAGCCCATTTATAGCTACTGAATATGTGCTTGCGCGAAAAATGAATTGAAATAATGTATTGTAAACATGAGAAGTTTGAAGTATTTTAGATGAAATATAATTCCCATTGCCATCAAATATTATAAAAATGTTTTACTCACCGAGCACAAATCCTCGTCCTCCTCGTCCACCTTGCTCTCCTCTTCTTGTTCGTCCTCCTCCTCGTTCACCTCCGACCACCTCCAACCACCGCTCACCACCTCGTGTTATACCTGCAATAGTAATAAATAATTTCAGTACAAGAATTCATCAAAAATATTATGTAAGGATTAATATTATTAATTAAATAATTAATAATATAATCAATTTTATAAGCGCATTTATAGCTACTGAATATGTGCTTGCGCGAAAAATGAATTGAAATAATGTATTGTAAACATGAGAAGTTTGAAATATTTTAGATGAAATATAATTCCAATTGCCATCAAATATTATAAAAATGTTTTACTCACTATGCAGAAATCCTCGTCCTCCTCCTCCTTGATCCCCTCATGTCCTGGAAGTCGAGTTTTACCAGGTAGCGGACCTGGAGCGCAGGAACCATGAAGCGCTTGTCCCGGAAGTCAAGTCCCTGCAGGTAGTGGACCTTGAGCGCAGAAACTACGGAGCGGTTTTCCTGAAAGTCGAGTTTCACCAGTTAACGGACCTGGAGCGCAGGAACCACGAACGCTTGTTCTGGAAGTCGGGTTTCACCAGGTAGCGGACCTTGAGCTCAGAAACTTCGGAGCGCTTTTCCTGCAAGTCGAGTTTCACCAGGTAGCGGACCTAGAGCGTAAAAACTACGTAGCGCTTGTCCTGGAGCTCGAGTTGTACCAGGAAGCGGACCCGGAGCGCAGGATCCAGGAGGTAGAGAACCCGGCACTCGAAATCTGCGGAGCGCGATTCTCATTCGTCCGCTCTACTGCGCGGTTGTTTCCAGACTCAGGAATTCGGCCAAATGGTTTCAGATCGGTGACGTCGAAGGAAAAAAAATTTTGGGCGACGTCACTTTCTGAACATCCGAACATCCAAACTTTGGTTTCGAACTTTAATGTATATGTATATGATGTATGATGTACGATGATTTGATATGATATGATGTATAATGATTTTAGTTCCTATATTTCAGACAAGCAATACGCACTTTATCTTTTCTGCCGATTCCAGACTCAAGCGGCTAGACCCTTCGACGGCCAGCCGTTGACTAAAGATATATTCTACAGTTACCGGGTCAGCTAATAACGTTGCTGTTCTGCGACAGTTGGATGATAAAAATTTTTGCCTGTACTTTTCAAACGTGTGTTAAAATACACTTGAAGTTTTCAGAAGCTTCTTTCTATCTCTACCTATGAATAAAAAAAAATCACCGACAATCACCTTTTTAGGCTTCAAATCTGGACACTGCGTTAAATACTGTCTCATATACGGAGCAGCCATTTCATTCCGATCAAAATTAGCGCATCCCTGATGTATTGCAGTTACTCCGCATTTGTTTTCATTTGAACACTTTTCGAAAAACAATTCTGATTCTCTACCCAACGTAGATACTTCACTTGCGACTAGCTAAAACAGCGTTTCGATTCTATGCCTACGAAAATCAAGATTTAGAGAGCAAATAAAAAATTGTTGGAATAATTATGAATATTAATGTTATGGGATACATCGAGCGCGTGTCGAACAGAATCCCATTTCGAAATGAATAATTCTTCTATTTTCATATTATAGACGTATTAGCGTAGGTAATCTAGTTTGTCTCCCGGAAAATTATAAAATTTACAGTATGCATCACGTATTAATCGTAAATGGATCATATATATTAATATCGTACATGGACCGCATATACATGTATACTTTTTGCTGTCTGCATCATTATTACATCTGATCTATTATTATTTATGATCTATGTATATGTATATTCTTCTCTCGGGTACCTATACTTCAATTAAATTACTGCTTTACCACGAATTTTGGAAGAAATTTATTCTTATTATTAATTTCTTGTATCGTCGATAAGTCGGTAAATACGCACAGGCTAAGTACTGGCTTGGGCTTACCATTGCGAAGACTGTGTTACTGGGAAGGTGAATGCAGCCAGCATTATGCCGAAATCGGTAACTCTCTGATGTTCTGCAATAAGTTCTCAACTCTACCGTTGGAACATCTCAAGGGGCGCAAAGCGCACGACGATTTTCGGTTGTCACACTAAAGCCCATCAGGGCAACTGTTTTTATATTCTTCAGTTAACGCACAACGCTAGCTCCGCCACGATTTTCTTATCGAACGAGTCATTTTTGTTCGGAATCAGAGCATTTTAATGCCACCGTCGTTCTGGTACAACGTTTATCTAGTATTTTTTGCGGCACTAGGCAATTTTTTCTAGTTTCTTCGGCGCCCCTGATAGGATATATTGATTTGGCATGCACAGTAATGTCACGTTCGATAGACAAGGACCTATATGCCCGCTCATGTGGTTGAAATGTCCCATGGGAAATTCAACATGTGGGGTAAATGCGCCTGCATCTATGCACTTCGAAGTACATACATCGTACCAAAATCGGCCTGTATTTAGGCAACTGAGAGAACATACCGATCGTCATTTGTCTTATTGATCGCGATTGTTTGTACTCTCAGTTGCCTAAATGCAGGCGGATGTCAGTAGGATATCTTCTGAATCCATCGATGTAGATGGATATCCTATGTGTTAACCTTTCATCACTAACGTATAGAGACATTCTCTCACAACCATTTTGAAATTTTCATTTTTTCAAAATTTCAAATGGAGTGACCACTTGAAAATTTTTTTACCTTCACAAAATTTCATGCTTTTTAGGATACTGAAAATAAAAATTTTTAACACTTAAAATATCAAGGAAAAAAAGAGTTTATTTGCAACCGTGAGAGTTTTTCTCATCACCTACCTAAAGATGGTAATAAAAACCGTAAGTCGTAATTACAGCCGCCATTTCTAAAATATATATAAATATATATGTATTACCGTAATCTGAACAACTTGTATTTGTTAATGGAAAAATATGATAAATAATTGTTATTGTTATAACTGTCATTAGTTATTTCGTGTATTCGATAAGTAAATTTCCTTGTTATTCTTTTACATCAATCACCACATATTAATTTATACTTCAATTTTGAATACACGTAACCTGAAAAACACCTGGTTTACTGAATTTTTTATTATTATACATAAATAATCAAATTGTTTAAATATTTTGCTACAGAATAAAATTTTAGATGGTTAAATTATAGAATTTTAAAAATATTTTACTAATTATTTTTTTAACCTAACCTAATATTATATTATTATTATACATGAAATTTTGCGCTCACCGCTTGCGTAGAACCGTGAAATTTGTTATCATCACGCGAGTAATGTTTGTGGTACGGACAACCTGTGTTCTGAAGGGTTAAATTTCCTATGAGACACTTTCGCGAAATAACTAAGTTTACTGCTCAACTACACTGGTACTGGATATTTTTTTTCTGGTCCTGTATAGATTCCGAACAGATTTTTATATACCGAATTCGTTTTCGTTCTGGGTGTAATATCTTGTTCGTGATTGTAAAAATACAGCATGGGTTAATGCATAGTGGCGAATGTGCGTGAATTAACATACAAGAAAAGCAAATTGAGTGTCCAGTGAATATTCCAAAATAATAGCATAATATATTAATCTCACCGATTATAATTCAGATTGGTTCGATTGTAATTTTTTTTTATCGTAGTCAAATGCTATTTTCATCCACTCAATAAAATTAATGTATTATTTTCTTGACCATAGTTTACCGCAAGTTAGAAAATAATGAATTTCATCAGAATATTTAATTGAAATGTCATTGATATTCTGTACAAGCAAATATAATTTGTTATTCCGTTGTTACGGTGAAATTTTTTTTTTATGTACAATGAAGTTTAGTAGGTGTTGTTCTCTAACACGGCCACAGTCCAATTCTTCTGAGCCAGACGTTTACAACAATCTACGAAGACTTGACTTTCTACTAAGGCCAAGCATATATTTAGATTGTTGCTATTAATTTTATTGAAGAGTCTTTATCTCTGCAAGAAATTTAACGCGGAGAACGCATCAGACTGCATTTACGCCGCTCATGCAGCAGTAGTAGGACGGCACCGCTTCTGGATTGAAGTACTTGCGAGTACCGTGCGAGCTGCGGCAATATTGCAACTTAATTAATTGTTGGTTCGTCAAACGCGAATTCGAGGCATGCGCCGAAGTTCCGTCGCGTTGTCGAGGGCGCGAATCCTCCGCTCTGACTTTAGTAGGGTCGCGTATTTCAGCCCCGTCAGGTTAGCGGACATTGATGGTAGGATTTAAGTAGCATACTTTTTTAGTATAATAATCCTTACGCGCACCTACAGAAAAATTAGGGAAATTCGCGTTTCGGATAATCGTGGTGAGAGTGTTCCGTAATTTCAATGATTATTAAAAACTGTTGATTTCAAGAACAGATTACCGTTTTACCACTTACAAGTGCGTCAAAAAGTATACAATATAATTAATCTCATTACCGGAGTCAACTCCATTGAGGCTTTCATTGTTGGCTGCCAGATTCCAATAACTAAATTGATTTTCATCACGGTTAATTAAATTCGAATCGTTCCATATAAATATTGATACCTATGACATTTCGAAATCCTATATTAAACAGAATACGTACAGCCAATACTGCAAGCAATTTCAGAATCATTAATTAATGGATCGAAAATGCTTTTATATCACGTAAAATGTGGTTGTACTATCATTGTTTTATGTGCATCGAACAGTCGTTACGTGGTTTTCTCAAACTTGCAGTAACCAGTGCTTAACCCGAGTATAAAACATCAAGATTCTCGTTCATCATTTTTGACTATCATATGCCTGTCATCCCATGATTTTCACATATATACATCAGCAGAACAGCCATGAGTTGAGTGCTTGCTGAGATACTTGATAACGAACCGTACAGTCAGTTACTCGACAAGCTTTGAAGACCCCAATCAATAAAGTCGATATGATAGCAGCTATACATCAACAACTTATTTTTAATCATACTGGTACGAAAAGAACAATTTTTCACACGCATTGTGAAATAAGCAACATATGAGAACGAGCTGGAGCAGTTCCAACAGATCCAAATGAGATTTGAATCTAGAGGAGAATAATGAGGAGTGCAATCTTGAACGCGATCCTGGTGCCGATGGTGCTGACGACATTTTGGCTGATCCAATTAGTTCAGGCTGGTTATAGTTGCAAGGAAGCGAAACTCTGTTGCTCCGGCAGAGACTCGGCGTGTGTTGTCCAGAAGACATCTCCCTATGCGATTATTGAAGGTCCTCAGGATAAGCCTTGCTACTGCGATCACGCATGCTTAAAGTTGGGAGACTGTTGCAACGATTTTAAAGAAACATGTGGAGGTGAGTCCTGCACGTGTCTCTAAACTCGCATATCCGGCTTTTACACGGTTGGAACAAAAACAGATTTAGTCAGGAGTTTTTAATGCGGTTGGAAGACAGATTCGATCTGCACAAGTTTGGTATATTCTAGGTTTCATGATTTTTACAGTTTTACCCATGGTTTATTTCTATTCCTTGAGTGTAGATTTGTGCAATGGAAATTATTTGGAAGAGACTCGATGAGGAATGATTCAGAGTGATTCCATGATCTATTGATCGATTATTGTTTTAAACCATTATTGGTAATGAGATTTCTACGAGTCGAACTAGATTTATAATAATTACACAAACAAGAAAAGATCGGTTAATTTGAGAACCTTCATTTATTATTAAATTTCCAATGAGATACGCCTGTACGACTGTCACACTCTTGAAATAATATAATTAGCTTGTTACTTCGGAGAAATGCTGTAGTGCTAAATTGTTGGCAGACTGCCGCTTCGGTCGGTAAATGATACGTAAAGAAGAAACCTGTGTACTGCTCGTCACTTCTTTGATCACAAAGAAGTCTAACAATGAGAGAGACTTACAAGAATAAAAATAAAAGCCAGTGAAAAATAAGTGTTTAAAAAACCTAATTCACAAAACTATTCTGTCACGTGCAAGGCTGGGTGAAGACAATCGATACTGTTTAACAATTTTATTACGAAATAGTCAGGCATAGTATTTTTATCAAATTGTTATATTCATAAGCTGCAAAGAACTGTTTGAAAATATAAAAATAAAAGTACTGGAATTATAAACAATAGTTTCAATATTGATGCTTCATTTCAAATTTTTTTAAAATCATTAATAATATAGCAGATCCGTTGTATTTCACTGGACGATGTTTCATTCTATTCGGAAGACTTTTTTCAATAAAGTCACTGGAACGGGACTTTATTTAGCAGTCACTTCAATATTTCCATTTGTTGATCATATTCAATATCAGTGCACTGTTTAAATTTTAAATTAAATATTTAGCGGTTCCAAAATGTTTTTAAAAGAAGTGTTCCAGTGTATTTTGAGAAAACAGTTTACTGAATAACAACGAGTCACTGTAGAATGAAATCGAACGAGTCTGCTAGATTGTTTACTATTTTGGAGTGATCAACCTCCACAAAATAGTAGCAGACTGCTGTTATGCTTAGTTATTTCAGACTATTAGTAGCTAGACATGAACTACGATATATTTGAGGTCGCGTGACGAGATTGAAGCAAAGTTTTAAGTTTTGCTAGCCATATAAAAGATATCGACGTTTAGTATATAGAGTTGGCAGCCTCGATTTTCGCAATTCAAGATTCCCATTCAGTTTTTTTATTTTATTGATTAGTCAACTGTTGGATCAATTCGCGCCCGCGGAAACGATAGCCAAGCACCGCTGCGACGAATAATACAAATTCATCGTTATAGAAACAGTTGGAATTGTTTCTAGATTTGTTTGGTAGGTGAAATACTGGTATTACAAGTAATTCTAAAATGCACAAATTAGGGTGTTTGGTTTGGAAACAGATTTTAATTTTTTTTTTTTTACTCTCGATTGAGAAACTTATACGTGCATAGCAAAAAAAAAAGAATCTTCATGGAGGGGTATCTCTTAAATTCAAATTTCAAAGATCGTTCTCGGAATGCAGAGAAAGATGTAAATTTTTTTAATTATTACCAGCACTCGCACTTCATGATGCAAACTTGCTCCTGAAAGCACTTTTCAGAGAGGTAAATTCCCCGTAAAAAAGAAGTCCGTTGAGCAAAATCCGTGGCTCAAGCGGTTCAAAAGTTATAAGCCCCAGCTCGAAAGTCAATTTCATGTAAAAATACACCGTTAAACGGTTTTGGTGGTTCAACTATTGACTTTAGACGTAATATTCGAATGACAGTTTTACAGAAAATCCATTTCCCCTACAAAATAATGTCAAGATGAACTCCGTGTCGTTTACGTGAGGCTGAATAGTAGCAATTAAAACAAAAACCCACATCTCCCTCACGTTATTTGAATGGGATAACTTCGAACTCTTAGAGCAATCTTTTTAAATTGGATTCAAAAGATATCCTTCGGCACGGATTCTTTTTCTCCCATGTACAAGTTCTGAAGAAACACTATTAGCCAATACATGTACTCTTGAAATAGAAGACTTAAAGGAAGTTAGAGCTGCCAAAATGACCGAACACCCGCCTGCTGCTCAATTTTGCGTAATCGCAGAATTTTCGGAGAAATTCCTCCGATCATGGGGATTCCCTGGGGGATTGGAATTTGCCGTAGAACGGGGCCACGGCAACTTTCACATGGCTGGTTGCCATGGCAAATGCCCTAAAAATCTCCTCCAACGTAGCGGTGACACGGCTGATATATTTTTACAATATATTTGTGTTGAACGAGACCGTGTTGAAAAAATAGGGTTGGAAATTGAGGCATCACTTCAAGTTTTTGTAATGAAAAAACATAAACCATCTGGCAGTGAGCATAAAATTGACCAATTACCAACCCTGGAAGTCGTGTGTTCCACATTGTACACTTCATATTGTATCACTCACTACAATATGGCGTACGACATGCTACATCCAGGAAAAAGTAATAAATATAAAGTCTGCTTCAACCGGTTACACATGTGTGTGCAAACAATGAGTCTGAAACAAGATAAATGGCTCGTAAGGGAGAACTTCGGTCTCTCGATACGAAAAAAGTGCCAAATTATATGGTAACTTCAGGCAGCATGAATCTCGAAAATCACTCACTTTCGATATCCTTATCAGTATTATCCGTGAATGTTCATAAACTTTTTGCCAATTATCATCCGCGTTTTTTGATGGCAGCGAACAAGTCGACGACTGAGCAAAATAAAACCGTACGATCTCAGAATTTGCATCAACAACATCGTATCAGAATTGTTAATATTTCATTTGAACATTCATCTGAGGCTGTATCACAGCTGACTATGATTAATGATTTTTGCAAAAATATTACTGGAGGTCAAGTTTAAAAATATGGCTAATTGTAAGATTCGGTCCGAAGTCGAAAAACATGATGTGTTTGAAGCAGTATACGTGGGTTGAATTGAGCATAATGATTTTTCAATCATCATTACTCATTGATTCGCGAAAGTAATTAGATGTGTTAGGTACGTACGAATCGTGGTATAAGTTTTACCCCAAAATTAAGATATGATATGAAATATGAAATAGCGGATATTTCCAAGTAAACACCGCAGTATGTTCGGTTGCCTACCGCTGAGGAGAACAAATATTGGTAGTACAGACCTACCCAGTTATCGGTAGGTAGCGCGTTTAAAGTGCTCGCGAGTGAGCTGGAACTGCCCGTATTTTCAAGTTGTGTAAAGTTGGCCAAGCAGTTGTTTCGTGGTTTATAGCCCATGCTAAAGCGTTCAGTAATCGGGTTCCGGAGTTAAGTTAAAATGATTATATGACTTGACTGAATTGATTATAACTCCGTAGGGGTCAGTTTTACCTACATTTGTTACCATCAGTGCTAGGCAACCCAACGTATTGCAGCGTTGACTTGGAAACACTCGGTATTAAATCCCAATCGTATTTTATCTGCCTGTAGTTGAATGTTTCAAAACTCACTTACCCTATCGTTACGAAGCCTCAGACAATTCTAGAAACAAAATCTGAACTAGAAACACGCTGTTGATGAACTAAATTCCGAGACAAGATGTTGCTCTGCTCACGACCAGCCGTCGACGCGGTATCTTCTACCCGCACGCAATCTATATTTATGTGTATTCGAACCGTTCCAGTAGACCCTCTAATTAGCAGAGGCCTTGTTCCGCAATTTGGCTTTTGTTATACCTACCGGAAATGAATTCCACCCGGTATGATTCGCCGCTGCCGAGCGAAGAATTCTCTCGCGTTGAGAATTAATCAAGCGGCAGTCCTCTGCAAATGAAAAGCCCATTGACGTCAATTGCATGCGAAGCTTGTATACTCACCGTAGCAAATAATGAGATGATATAACTCAATTTATTGTTCTTTGCCTTTTGTATGAGCGTCGCGCTTTTGCTCGAATTACGTCTATCCGCGCAAGCTGTCATTTCTATCCGATATTCGCGATGGCTTCGATATATTTCCATGTCTGAAGACTATGAGTTGCTATTTGAATGTTATTCCCTTCACCCGCTTCTTTCATGTTGCCTATACGTTCAATTCAATCGTGGGCACGTTTTTACAATACGATTGAAGTTTATTGCGCAGGGTTGAATTGGAGCTGATGGTTTGTACCGGAAATTCAAGGGATGAGTAGCTTATACGGTAGCTGGCGCAATTTGTTAACTCGTCGTGAACCAAGAGTCCGAAGCCGTCGGGGACAGACTGCTGAGTCTGGCTACGTGCCAGTGGAACTCTTTTATAATTACTACCTTCACTGCAGTTTCAACTTGATTCTTTTTCTTCAACGCTATCCATTTTTAATTCCACCTTTAACCGGTGCTCGGTAAGGGAAAAAACTACAACGATGCAACGTATATGTATGGGATTCGCACGACTGTTCGCCTGTTTAAAAGAAAAAAATATCGACTCTGACTGCTGGCTAACTTTTGGCTCATGTGATATTCAAATGAATTGCGACTTATACTTCTGATTTTGTTTCGACGTTAATCTCATTACCATCTGTTTTAGCTCTACTTCAATTCGTTTTATTTCTTACGTGATAGGATTCGTGCTCCGTGAAGCAATTTCTCGTTCCTATAAAAGATATGTTTATACTATAATCGATCGAAAGATATCGAATGTTTCCTATGGTTTCAGTTGTCGATTGCACGGTATCAACATGGGGCTCATGGTCGACCTGCGATAGGAAGTGCGGCCCAGGTACGCAAACTAGATCTCGGACCATCCTGAATTCCGATAAACATGGAGGAAAGCACTGTCCGCAGCTTGAGGAGAGCAGGATTTGCCACAGCAGCGACGATTGTCAACGACGAAATTACAGCATTCCACAGAAAGGTGAGATATCGCGATCCTTTTTTGTAAGCATTTTAATTCACGCAGTAATCATGTATCAACGATGATGGTTACAGAAATCGCTTTGTTAGTACCAAAAAATTTGGACGGTTCGGAAGACAGTGACGACGGAAATACGATTTCGAACGGGTGAGTGTTACAGAGGTTTTACATTTCACCAGGTTATTAATTTTTCCCAAGTTTGTAACAATATAATATACATTAAGTAAGTACTAATTAACTCCAAATCAGAGGTAACACATTCCACAAAGAAATAACGGTGAAATTTAGCAAGCTGAATGGTCGACTGCGCGTGAGCAGAATAATATTTTTTTTTCCAATGCAGTAGAGCCAACTTACACGAAAGAGGACATGAGATGTCAAATTGTGCCGTTCTGATTACTCGTAAAATTCATTAGTCATCAGTCGGTTAACGATAAAAGTTTGCCATTCCTCCCCGAATCACTACATCAATTATACTTTGAAATCTACTTGACGAAAAAAAAATTGCATCACCTAGCATAAGCCTCGTTTGACCGCTGAAGATTGAGGTGGTCAGCCTGCACGAAAGGGCGGCAAAGCTCGCGCATGCACAGTTAGACACTTGATCTGCTAAGTTTCACAATTTTTCCTTAGTGTAAATATAAGTTCATTACAGAACTTTCCTGATGACGAGGGTTAGCGGTAGAGAATAACATCCACGGTTGAACCATCGTGTGTAAATTTTTGCTACCGAACCAAATAGGATTTTGATTACTGCACTCCCCACGTATAACAAAGCGTTATATGTATGTATGTGGGTACGCGTTGTTCGACCCTTACATCTACCGGTCCCCTGATAATTAATTGGCCCGCAGTGGTAATTGAACAGTCGCTGTTGATATCCAGTCTCGTACATTCCGAAAATACCTTCAATGCCGTCGTTGGTTGTACAAGTGAAGAGCCGTAACGAGTGTCCGACGGTAACATTGATTTTTGCAAGTCCTGCGGTCGATCAATATAAGTCGGCAGGTTAGCCGGGTAAATTCAATCAGTCCGAAGTGGTACCATCGGTTTGATGACTTCTGAAGAACTTACCGGGATGCATCTTGCTCCAAGAAATTTCTCCGAGCTTCCATTACCTGTGTTCCGACTGCTTCTTGATGCGGTAACCCTCTCCAGAGGCTTTCCTATGGTTTCACCCACGAGAAACGAAGCCTTGCAAAGGGCTGCGTGAGCCAGTTTCTCATTGAAACGGTATGAACTGTGCTGTTAGGATTTTTACATTTTTTCAGCACTGCACTGTACAAGGTGAGGATCGTATGAAATGCTGCGCATCAGGAAGCCTCCAGGCAGTATTGAAAAGGGCGTGTATGCATGTAGGGAACAATTGAATTTTGCCTCCAGCGTGCAATCATTTGTGCTTCCCGCGCTAGCTCGGCAGATCACGCAAAGCTCCAATTTCAGGATATCCATTGGGCTCAGCTCATGATGGAAACTGCGGAACTAGGCCCCTACATTTACGTTACATTTTATTTCAAGCAGCGACGAAGTTTTTTTTTTCGTCCATACGAGCTGCTTCCCAGTTGGGCAAATAAAAAAGAGCAAAACACTGTGATGCAAATTCTAGCGTAATATGCGAATTGATAATGTTCGCAGTTACTTACCAGTCAAAATGCCTTTACGTTTTTCAGGTACTGCGTCTCGTTCAAGGTTATCAAAGCCACGAAGGCTTGCCGTAAGGATCCAACTCTGGCGACGCTGAGCGAAGGTACGAATAGCTGCTGGTCTATGCAGTATAAAATACAAATTCTAATACTATCGTTCTATCGTTTTGCCGGTTACTATCAATCCCAGAATATTTGAAAACGAACGTCGAGAGGCTTTGTTTGTTTCTCAAAATTAACAGTCAACCACCTAAACCTAAACGCAGCAAAGGATGTCCGCGGTGAAAGTGGTCAGATCTGACTCGTTTCATTAGCGTTAGTAAAGCGACCGCAAGCGGTTATCTCATTCCCACTGCCGGTTGGAGACAGTATTTCCGCGTCGCAAAAATGTGGATTAGTAAATGCTCGTTTGGCGTACAAGATAAACAGACATATTTTTTGGCGGATACTCTGTGTATCGTGGAAAGACAAAAAAATGAAATGAAGTATCGTGTACAACTGACATTTTCATTACCACCACCAAAATGACCAGTATGTTTGTTTAAGATAAACCACAATGATTGTCCGTAGCTGTTCATGAAAAAATAATTCTTACAGAACTCCGATTCTGTAATCATCTACATATTATAACCAGAGCTAACTATTGTGAAACTTACAATAACATGTGGCTGCTATACCATTTTTTACTGAAAAATCGTTGCAGTATTGTCTACAATTTTGTGAAAAATCTTTGTGGCATTTTCAAGTTGTGCTGTGTTCTGTACAGCGATATTATCAAAAACTGCACTATTAAAAAAAAAAAATTACAAACAGCTAGTTACAACGGAAAAAACAGTAATCAGCTAGCGAAAAGTACAAATATGACATCATCGATTCAACGTGTTACTTAATGTATAAGAAACTCGAATGATGAGGGCTAATGTAATTCCAATTAGTAATAATTACTATTCTTATTACATTTTGTCATAAACTACGAAGTTTCGGGAAGAAGTTGCAGTAACACCGATCGTTGACGTATCAAGCAAATTTAATGGTAGAACGTGCAATATTTCAGCTGTAATTTTCCAACGGGCTGATGTAATAGCGACATTAGAATAACCTTTGCTGTATTTACGGCATTTTGTAATGACTAATATAATAGAAGTTACTATAGCCGTGCCGTAATTTTGGAACTAGAAATTTATAGTGCTTGCAGAAAATATATCACTATCACTGACGTCACGATAGCGTAACTGTAATAGTTATTGCACTTGCTCGTACAGCGAAAATTCTACAATACTGATGTTACAAGTTCGGCCAGATCTCTTTTCCGTGTACAACTGATATCCGATGACAGGGGAGACTAATTTGAAAAAGTTTCTACTGAGGGGCGCAGATTTCACCGATCTATCAAAGGGAAATAATGGAGGTCCCTACTTCGTCAGGCCCGCATGCCCTATTTAACCCTGGCATCCCGAGCGAAATTGTCTAGTTAACAAAGAGCTGACTCCTAAACCCGGGGCCGAAACGGTACCTAGTCCAGCTACACTAAGGTTCAACGACCCATATCGTTGGTGAATATTTAGCGATACTGTTGTGCAACAACTTTAACTACGGGCTCCGCGAACTTCAGCCGCCCGCTCCACTATCGTTATCCAAAACTATGGTTAATTTACATTATTTTATTTACCTATTCGACTTGCATAAAAAAAATCCACCTTTTTTTCAAAATTCAAGGCCTACATATTGTTCCAAATGTCGAAAAAAATATGCTGTCCAAGATTCAGCATATTAATATTCAGGGGTGCCTCATCGTGATTTTCTATTTCCCACTTAAATAACATGGGAAATTCTTTCTTGTTAACTTCGGAATTTTATAACTCGTCAACGAATTAGCGTATATCGATAAAACGGGAACATATATTGGTAGGGAATTGAACGCCCCGCACAAAAGGTTTATTATCATTTTATGATAAATCTACTCTTTCAAAAGTTATTTAAAGTCAAAAGGACTTGATTTTTATTGACTTGTTTTTTTTTGTTTTAATTTATGTCTTGAATTAAAAACAAAATAGTCATTTTTTTTCATATATTCTAATGTCATGTATACACTATACATATAACCACACTAATTCTACGTCGATGTCTCAGATTGGCTTGATAATTTTTTGTATGAAAGTATATGAAAAAAAATGCAATTGCAATTTTTTTTCAGAATTTTTTGACCTAACGTATCTAAAGAGTAATAGACTTGAAAAAACCCACTTTCTAGAATCTGAAAAAAATTCAGAATAATCTTATAAATCTTACAAAATTTTCGATGCCTATTAGAAGATCGAGATTTCATAACTGCAAAAGGTAAATGAGAAAAGAGAAAGAAAAAAATATTATTATTATTAATGGATTACATTTTTGACATCAGAATGAACATAAAAGCTCGTTATAATATCTCTCAGAATATATATTTTTCGGCCCATATTATAATGACCTTTTATGTTCATTCTTGTGTAAAAAAAGCAATCCAATAATAATTTTTTCTTCGCTTTTCTTATTTATCTCTTGAAATTGTGAAATCTCCATCTTTTAGTAGGTGTCAAACATTTTGATTTATTTTATACGATTTTTCTGAATTTTTTCAGATTTTATAAAATGAGTTTTTTTCAAGTTTTTAAATCATATTTCAGATCGTGATATTATCACTGTTCTAGCAGTCTCTAGGTTATATTTATGCTTGTTTTCTGTTGATAGTGGTTACAATACAGGATGTGTTTCAAGCGAATATTTTTTCAATTCGTCTCAAGATAATGAGTAAAATCAATCTCTAGAAGTTTACGGTATTAATTTATAATTGCTTTCCTAAAATTACTCACTCGCAAGTATAATTACTTTCAAAAGCAAGCAGATTATCCCTCTCATCAGGAATGTCTGCAATTTGTCCAACACGAGATACTTGCTTTCTATAGAATTGAAATTATTCGGAAGATTTTTGATCCCCGTTTTCTTCGTAAATTACGGTCCATCCATTTGTAATTGCATACTTTTCAAGATCATTAATGGAGGGTCTTCTACATAAATTTGCATTTTATGGTAAATTATATTCATGTATATATACATCATAAAATGGGTCTGTATTGTAGATGATCAATACCCCGAACTGCCGAGGCTTTTCCTGCGACAATTAACGTTGAAAAAATTTGATTAACGAACGGTATTTTTGTTGGAATTCTGAATCTGTGTAAGTTTGATAAGCCCATCTGCTGGGGATAGCGAAACCGATGTTGGAATCGCCGAACACCTTACGGAAGTGAAAATCATTTAGCTGCCGGAAAATCAAGGATTCATTGATCGTAAAAATTGACGATCGATTTATATCCTGCAGTAAAGTGGCGCTGTTAAATTGCAGTATTGAGAAGATTTCATAGCAGATCTGTATAGTTATACCGTCACTCACTCTCGAATCAGGATGACGATACTGTAACGAAAATTCCTCAAATATTTTGCAACTTTAATTGAGCACGAGCTATTTTTTAATCCGGAAGATTCTTGAAATACCACAAGTACGAAAGTTGTGCTGACTGGGAAATAAACGGCATTGCGAGGGGAATCCAGACTCGTTAGCTTTTGACATTTCCTCGTTACAACACCTATAGATTATGATATCCGCTGTGTTCGCCAAGAGAAGACACGCCTTCGTAATTCAGTACCAACTGATTTTTACCACCGTCATATCGTATTACTCTTTTAAGGTACAGCAAAACGCATAAATGCCTTAACCTCCCGGCTAACTTGTTTGCGGTCCGAACCAGAATGCGTGTTCAATTCTATAACATTCATTTCTTACTTGTCGCAGCCGACGTGAATCCCATTCTCTCACGTCAGCTGCATCGCCAGTCATCGTCGCATAATTCGTACAGAATTGAACTTGCACTTTGTTTCGGACCGAAACAAGTTAGCCGAAAGGTTGACGGATTTATGCATTTTACTGTACAGTTACTCTTTTATTATACAATTATGTGACAATGACTGGCGATGCAGCTGGCGTGAGAAAATGGGATGAATTGTGACATAATTCGTATAGAATCGAAATTACATTTTGTTTGCGACCAAAAACAAGTTAGCCAAAAAGTTAAAACAGTTATGCATTTTACTTTACCGGCGTCAACTTGGCAAGGTTTTCATGACTGAACGCACATTACCAAACAGAGTATGATAAATGTCGAAGGACAGCAAAAGGCAAGATTCAACAATTGCTGAAGCTGCACTTCTCCATGTATGACATAACCTCATTTGATTTCAGGTGTCGAGGTCTGCGTGCGATGTCAAACCCGTGCCCTGCGCCGTGTTTTGAACTGGCGATGTCAGGGGGATGGAGAACAACTGGGAGGGAAT
This sequence comes from Neodiprion virginianus, assembly GCF_021901495.1. NCBI lineage: Eukaryota > Metazoa > Arthropoda > Insecta > Hymenoptera > Diprionidae > Neodiprion > Neodiprion virginianus. The sequence continues at coordinate 14,444,333 of NC_060878.1, read as the reverse complement.
AGATGGAGCGTCTTGTCATCGGCGCACTGTCACGGCAGGTGGATACGCACCTTAAAAACTGGCCCCGAATGCGAGGGTCTCGCATGTCGCTCTGAGGCGATCTTCCTTTTCGTATAAATCGGTTAACCCATAGGGAAGGGCAACCCACCATACAGAGGAGCTCCTTCCATCAATGGCTCATCCCCTGTACATAGAGAAGTTATGCGGTTCGAAATAATTCAATTTCAATGTTTCATGCATGGCAAGATGGAAATTTAATCAATTAGTTGCCAAGGATTGAGAGACGAGGATCTCTCGGGATATCTAACAAGTCGATGAAATGATTTTATTCACTCAGCTTGATATATTTCTCCTGCATGGGGATTTATTTTACCTGAATCTTTCTTAAATCGTGTAATTGGATCTTGCTGATACTCCGATCGGTTGTACATATATAGATAGATAAAATAATACACCAACTTAATCACCGTGTATAAGACTTGTATTTAGGGCATAAGTATAGGAGATAATTAACTTATAAGACGTGCAATACGAATTGAAATGTTCAAGTAAGGAAAGTTAATTTAAACCCTGTAACCACATATCAGCATTGGTTTCTAATAAAATATTTCTGACTGGTATGTGAATTGAAATTATTGTTTAACCCGAAAAGAATTTTGTAGGTGCAGGTAATTGCATCTAATTTTTTTCTTATTTCATACGACAAAGATTGGCAATCGATTTCCGCAGGTACTCGGAAGCTTTTCTTCCTACATTTACAGTGTTTTTACGTTAAATTGGAAATTACTGGGAACAGGATCAGATCCGGAATTGGCGTTGAATATCTCGTAATCTCGGATGGAAAGATGTAAAACAACGCAAAGCTCGTCGACGTCTGCCCGTCTCGCTAAGTGCCCTTTTCCTTGCAAATTCACAGACTGAGGTACATCGCTTGAGATATGGAGGAGAGATCGAGAGAGATAGAACGGGAAAAGAGGAGAAGGCAGAGAATTCAGGCAGGGTAATGGCAAGTGACGGAGAGAAAATGATATTAGTTGAAGCCTTCTTTACTCGGGGGATTTCATTTAAAGCTGTTATACATGAGTTGATAAGATTGCAACGCGACAGGAAAAGGTTCCAAGACGTACATAATTACAATTTCTCTTCCTGTATTCCTCCTCGTTTTGCCGCGCTTCGAGTTCAGCGAAACTTATATGATACTAATTAACTAGAGTTCAGTTATTTTCTTTCAAGACTACAAAGCAAACTCCGGTCAACCTTGCCTGGTACAAATTTAACAGAAAACCGCTAACCGCTATATCCTCTGAGTTGGCTATAAGTAACGAGGCAAAGCAACGTTGGACATCCAGTCGGTTCGTGTACATCGTAACGTACCGATGAGACAAACTTCTAATCCAGCTCGATTAATCAGTGATCACTCGACAACTCTCAGCAGTAACTGTCTCCAGAAGCAAGTCGTTTAAATCACTGGTCCTTAGATTTTTGACCGGTCCAAAGCACAACTCAAGATGAGCAATGACAACAGCATTCTTTACCTGTTCGATCGACCGGCTGAGCCGGCCTACGTCCCTAAGGGCGAGAAGAAGGTCGCCTTCGACATTCCGCCTGATTACTTGGTAAGCATTTGAATTCATCTAGATAAAAAATTACGCGTAATTGGAAGCGAAAGTTGAAGTGAGAACTGCATAAAGTTTGTATTAAGTGGATCTCGAGCGCATACGAGGGCAATTAACAGATTCATGAATTCGAGTTAAATCCTTATGCTTAACACTCATTCCCACAGCCGGAAAGATATCACGACGTGGCTGCTGACGTGATGAACCGTTTTGCGGATGCCACGGACTCAAAAATTCCCATCTGCCAGATCACTCTTCCGGATCTCAGTATCCCTCTGAGATTGGGGCGACGTGAACCATTCTCGCTTTTCATTCCGTTCCATCGCAAAATGGCCGCAAGGTTGATCGAAATTTTCATGGGTAAGTCGCAGTACAAGGTTTTTGAATGAAGGCGGACGAGTCAGGTGACTGAATTGAATATGAGCTCCCCAACAGCCCGCTTACTCAATTTGCTAGGAGGAACAACTTTCAGCACCGTATATCGTACTTGGTTACAGACATGCCAACCTACGATGAATTCTTGTCAGCCTCGGTCTACTGCAGAGACCGAGTGAACTCCAACATGTTCATCTACGCTCTCTCCGTCGCGATTCTTCATCGGCCTGATACCAAGAACTTGCCAATTCCACCGTTGTCCGAAGTCTTTCCAGAGAAATTTATGAATGGTGCTGTCTGCTCGCGTGCCAAGGAAGAAGCTAATTTGGTCCCAGATGGCTGTCGTGTAAGTATATTTTGTGACTTACGAGTAAGAACGGAAGTCCGCTTTGTTCTCAAGTCACTCTTCTGTCTCCGATAGAAACCTATCGTTATCCCGAAAGATTACACTGCCTCTGATCTTGACGAGGAACACCGAGTCGCCTACTTCAGGGAAGACTTGGGAATCAATCTTCACCACTGGCATTGGCATCTCGTTTACCCTGTCGAAGCTGCGAGAGAAATTGTCGACAAGGATAGACGTGGTGAACTGTTTTACTACATGCACGAGCAGATTGTGGCTCGGTCAGTAACAAAACGTTGCCAAGCAGCCGAGCTGAGTCAGCCGAACAAGCCGAGACTTTGTTCCTAAACGTTATTCTGCTTTCAGGTACAACTTGGAGCGTTTGTGCAACAATCTGCCACGTGTACAACGCCTGATCAACTGGCACGAGCCAATCCCGGAAGGCTACTTCCCGAAGTTGGACTGCCTCGTGGCGAGCAGGCCTTGGCCATCCCGAACCGCGGGAGCGACCCTGAAAGACATTAATAGACCAGTGAATCAAGTCAAATTCGATATCCAAGACTTAATGCGATGGAGGGACCGCATATTCAATGCTATCCATGAGGGAGCCGTCAAGGATACCAACGATAAACGAATTGAATTGACCGAAAGCGAGGGTATAAACATCCTGGGTAACATAGTCGAGGCCAGTATCCTGTCGCCGAACCGAAATTTCTACGGTGATATGCACAACATGGGACACCTCGCTATTGCCTACTGCCACGATCCAGACTATCGCTACCTGGTGAGTAAATCCAACGAGAGAGGATCGTGCGGAGTGTGAACGTTCACTACAACTGTCTAATCGATCATTTTTTCGATTGCAGGAATGCATCGGTGTGATGGGAGACTCATCGACCGCTATGCGAGACCCAGTTTTCTACAGATGGCACGCGTTCGTCGATGACATTTTCCAGGAGCACAAGAATACCTTGCCTCCATACACTACGCAACAGGTACGCATTGCATTGGTTGAATGTAACTTTGATGGTTTATTTTCATGGACCATTCATCAAAACGACGATCTTTTTTAATCTTTTAGATTGACTACCAAGGTGTTCAAATCACTGACGTCCAAGTCGTCACTCCCAACCAACCAACCAACGTATTTTCAACTTTCTGGCAACAAAGTGACTTGGATCTGTCTCGTGGACTTGATTTTACCCCACGTGGTCTTGTCTTGAGTCGTTTCACTCACCTGAACCACGCGCCATTCAATTACCGCATAACAGTCATCAACCAGAGCAGTGCCAGGATGGGTACCGTGCGCATCTTCATGGCTCCGGACAAGGATGAACGCGGACTCCCCTTTACTTTCCGTGAGCAGAGACTCCTGATGATTGAGCTGGACAAGTTCACCGTCAATCGTGAGTAAACTTGAAACATCGATTCGTCTTCAGTCGCCCTAGCTATCACTCGTAGACAATAATCGTTTACGCAATATCTAGTACGCCCTGGAAAAAACATCATTGAGCGTCGATCTGACGAGTCTTCTGTGACCATTCCATTCGAGCGGACTTTCCGTAATCTCGATGAAAACAGGCCAGTTGGCGGTGACAGTTTGGCGCAGTTCAATTTCTGCGGGTGTGGTTGGCCTCAGCACATGCTGATCGGAAAAGGATCGAGGGAAGGATTCCCCGTCACTTTATTCGTCATGGTGTCGGACATTAACGGTGATAGGGTAAAAAGATCATTTGCCCATTTAACTCTCCAATTGTAATACATTTCGTTTTCATTGTAGTGTTAATGTACGTTTTAACTATACCTTACTTTTCATAATCGTCTGCTTTCCAATAACTCTTTTATTTCAAGCTTCACATTATTTCAGATCACTCAAAACACAGATACTGGGTGCAACGACGCTGCCAGTTACTGTGGCATCAGGGACAAACTATACCCTGACAAACGTTCGATGGGCTATCCCTTCGATCGTCCTCCAAGAAACGGAGTTGACGACTTGCAAGAGTTCCTAACCGGTAATATGCGATTGACGAGTTGCACTATTCGCTTCAACGACACTACGGTACCTCCGAGAAATTCCGACGCTGATAGCAACAACCTCACATGCTCGTAAGGTACTGCTGCTCAAACCCTTCACCGACGTATCGGTTTAACTTCATCGTTTGAAAATGTGTCAAGTCCTATTCTTCCGATTTCATTTTCATTTCTTCAATAACAAGATTTCGATGAAAGTTTCTCATTTTCAAATGACGATTTTACCACGAAGACACGGATTTCTACAAGGCTTTCGAATTATACAACTAATCACTACATATACTATAAATGGTGTGTAATTTTGTTGACGACTGCTTGGAAAATGGATATTCTATTGTATAAATAACGCTAGATTGCATAAGTTAAACATGATATTGAGTATACAAACATTAAAATAAAACTGTATGGGTGCATAAGTGAGATTTCCACATTGTGTACCATTTCGTAAGTCAGTATAGTCGACAATTGTATTGTAATCAGCAGACTCATACGAATGAACATGAATAAAAATTCTACGGTATTCTATTAATCATGCACTTTTCATTTCTTCGACGCCCAATTTTCATGCAAACACTGTGAAATGCCGTGCCTTCCTATATTTAAAACTCTCAATTTATATTTTTCACGTTTAGCTAGGCAAATTTGAATGGTCTTGTTGGTATTGGTATTCCAGAGAGTGATAGTCCCAGGGTAAAAGTCTTGAGGGGCATACTTTTATCTCCTTAGGAATGGAACAGCTTAGGAATTGGAGATAAAGAGACGGTCTGCATTTGCATAAGTAACGGATCTTACTCTCGAATACATTAGAATGGAAAAAGTTTCCTTTTTGCGTTAGGATCACAAAAGTCTCACCCCTCTGATTCTGAAAACTCTTTCTGCCTTGTAATGATTGCTTTAACACTGAAACTTTGCAGGTGATCGTTTTAAGATATATTTTCCTTTGGTTTCTTTCACAGTTTCAACAGTCGAGTATTCAAGCCGCTAAATTGAGTTTATCCCCGCGATCGAGAAGAATCGCACAAATAAATTACCTTTATCCGCAGAGTTGTGAGTTCTGAGAGCGGTTTCACGGGATTCCCCGAGAATAACGTCCCTAGTCCGGGGACCCTCACGTATCTCGTATTAAAAGCCTATTCTTCTGTGGCATCTGCCACTCACCAGTTGGTACCGGGAAGTTTAAAGTCGTTGCCCCATCACGTACAGTTTTGTCATTGCTTGGTCATTTGGCCTGTCGTAATCGTGGAACGGTCGACTGGGGATACATTAAAGGGTTTTAATTTTTCCCACTACCGTGGTAAAACGGGAACTTCTGCACCCTCTCTGGCGAAACTGTTGGCTTGTAGCTGTCCCAGAAATTAATGGCCCCCAGTACTCTGATTCGTAGAATCCCGTGACGTTATAGCTTCCACCTATCAACACTCAAACCTGCAGTGGGCAACTCCCTTCTCTTTCGGGGCTGAAATCTCTGTTATCTCGGAACTGAGATAGGAACAGACCACCGGGGGTTGAGGTATTGTTTTGGGATGCTATTTGCCTCCTAATTGCACGCCACGGAAGCGGCATACTGAATTCAATTCGAACGTAATACCCGCTCTAGAATGTACGAATATTCAAATTGTCAGGTATGTGATTAATTTCAATCCGAAACAATTTAGGTACAAACATCAAAAACAATCGTTCAATACCTTACACAAATTACGTGCAAATTAACTATGAATTCTTTTTCTCACTCTCGATTGGTGGAAATACTAGAGCTATACAGTTCAATGGAGAAACATCCGTTTCAACTTATTAAGGGTAGAAACCGCTACCTGTAAATCTACATATATATATATATAACTATACAACTAATGGACTTTTAATTACTATCAACTATGCCACGTAGAGTCGGCAGCTTACAGTATTCATGAATTCTTAAGAAATTCAAAAGATATCCTACAGGCAATGTAAAGCTATTCCACCTATGCGTGAAACTTCAAGATTGTAAAAGTTCTCGGTTTACCGCTGAATGCGCGCAGTACTTTTATTTTTGAAGCTGCGCTCAGAATTCTAGCCACACATATTTAATATCCTATGCGGTAATCACCGAAAGGAAAATGTAGGCATGGATGTTGACAAGAGTCAGTTACAAATTTTAAAGAAGCCTGCACAATAGAATGATGTATAATGATTTTTATAGAATTTAAATTGGTGTGAGTGTTTATACCAAGATATCTCACATACCCGTTTCTCACTTCATCAAATATCTGCTTTTACGATAAAAAAAAGATCATATTATGGATCAGGGAAATAACTATTGCAACAGTACCGTTGGAAAAGAGGAAAGCAAAATATCAAACGGAATTTTTCCATTAACATCATTCGTAGAAATACACGTTTATATTGAACTCGAATAAAGCTTGACGCATTTGCACGTATTGCGCTCTTTCAATACAACCAGTCAAAGAAGAGGCGAATGCTATTGTTCTCGAATGTGAAACGAAAGGACGCGTACAACGATATAGGCGAACAAACGTAGCACGTTAACAGAAACAAGCGACCAGCTGTTACCAGTATTGTGCACTCGTTTAAAAGTGCATTTTGTGCATCACCCCAACAAAATAATTATATTTATTTCATAAAAATAAATTAATTAATAAAATAAATTTAATTATAAAACTCTATAGGGTCTTCTCGTCCTCTAATAAAATTTAAGCTTTTTAACTCAAAAATTAAATTCAATAATTAATAATTATAAGACAGTCTTAATCTCGTCAAATCATTCATTCCAGTCCTAAATTAAAGAACAAATTATTATGCTACCTTTGCACAGTTAGAATACTGCGGCTATTTAAAATTTTCACTGAGCAGATTAGACTTTTTATGTTTTATCAAAAAGACATGTTTTTGTTAGACAGGCGAATTAATTTTTTGCCGAATTCCTTATAATTAACTATCATATAAATTTATATTTATAAATAATTATAATATTTACTAATTTAATCATCATTTAAATTAAATAATTATTAATTAAATTATTTTAATAAAAAATTAAATTAAAAATAAAATTTATTTATTTATATTATTTATATATATATATATATATATATATATATATATATATATATATATAATTTATAAAATTATTACATTTTTCAAATTAAGACTAATTCTAAGCCTAAAATATAATTATATAATTTAAAATCAATTATAAAATTAAGAATTAAAGCTAATCCCTTAAAACTTTTATATCAAAAATAATTATTTTTATTAATTAAAATAATTAATAATGATATTTAAATTAAATTTATTTATCAAAAAACTAGATAACTTAAAAAACGAAAAACATTTCATTTCCATTTAAAAATTAAAAATAATTATTAAACATTAAAAATAATTTAAAATTAAATAGATCTTTTCAATTCGAGAAAAATATTAATTTACATTATTTTTTTAATTAACCCTGATACACAAGGTACAATAAATAAAATATACTTTTTTAAAAATTTTATTTTTCAAAATATTTCAAATTTCTATCAATATACAATTAAACTATAATTTAAATTATTTTTTCTTTTAACAATACTAAAATTATAAATTTAATAAAAATATTTTTATTAATAAAAAAATTTTAAATATAAAAAATATAATTTATTAATTTCAAATTAAGTTGAATTAAACAACTATTTAATTTATTGTAAATAAAAAAATCCTTCTAAGTAATTTGAATTCTAAATACACTTTCCAGTATATTTACTTTGTTACGACTTATCCCATTTTATAATGAGAGTGACGGGCGATTTGTACATATTTAATTCTTAATTCAAATAAATATAATTTTAAATTTTACTATTAAGTCCAATTTTAAATAAATATTTCAATTTAATATCCAAAAATAAAATTTTTATTGTAATTCATTTAAACTTTAATATAAGCTACATCTTGATCTGAAATAAAATTTCTATAAAATTTAATGAAAATTAATAATTTTAAAAAAATATTCTGTTAACGAAAATAAATAAACTCAATTAATTAAAGTAAGATTTATCGCGGATTATCGTTTAATAAACAAATTCCCCTAATTAGTTTTAAATACAGCCAATTTTTTTAATTTTAAAGAACATAACTATTAATTATTAAAATATAATATTAACATCTAAAATAATAGGGTATCTAATCCTAGTTTAAATCTTAGATTTCATAAAATAATATATATATATATATATAATCAAAAAATTTTATTTCACCATAAAATTATTTTTAATTAAATATAAATAAATTAATACAATTTATTAATTAAAAATATTAATTTGTATAAAACGTTTAACCGCTACTGCTGGCACAATTTTTTTGTCTATACTTTTATATTATTTATAATTCTAAATTTCTTTAATTATTAAAATTAAATGCTGCAAAAAATATTTCTAATTAATTAAAAAAATACATGCAAAAAAATAATAATACTAATATAGAAGATGAAAGGTTCGTCGAAAATCCGGTCAGGAAGAAGAAGAATTTAATACTTGAAAGACGTGAATATAAAGAATCGACGTTTCGGCCGGGCCCTGCCGACCATCCTCAGGGATAAAATCTATAATAATTAACAAAAAATAGGATGCTTCAACACAACAATTCAGAGTTGAGAGCATGGAATATGTTTAAAAACAATATTTGTTGTTTTACAAAATTAGGTGAAAATTAAACAGTTGCACGAAACTGTCAGAGTGACAGTTTTAGGTTACGTGTCAAAATTTTGAAGATAGGTTAATCAGAGGAAAATTGGTTTATGAGAAATGAAAATATGTCAGAAAATGCTTATTAATAATATGGAAGATGGAATTGGGAAAAGATCAATTAATTTTGAAAAGATTACTCACAAAAAATGACGACCAGTACATGCTTAGGTGTTGTTAGTAGTACAGCATTTCGGACGGAAGTGAAGGTTAGCGGGAATCGATCCGTAAATCTATGTTGATCACGTGTGAACTTGATCTATGTCGAAAGTCATGGAGTACAAAGGCAGTGACCAATCGGAGTAAGGGGCGCCAATGATTTGAAAACACGATAATGTAAACTAGAGAATGTTAGAGTATAGGTGGCTAAGATGTTCAATGTCTGTACGTTTGTTAACAGAGTTCCTTTTGTTCTTAAAGATATGAATCATTTCTTTGATGATACGTTTATACCAGTTCGGTTCTGTAGCTAGGGTTATAGAGTTGTTGAAATCGAAATTGTGACCCAGGGTCAAAGAGTGATCTGTTAAAGCGCATCTGTCAGTGACATGGCATTTGATATTAGAACGATGACCAGAAATTCTATTTTTTAGGTGTTGTGACGTTTGTCCAATATAACTCATGCTACAGTCAATTATTATATTTTGTTAATTATTATAGATTTTATCCCTGAGTATGGTCGGCAGGGCCCGGCCGAAACGTCGATTCTTTATATTCACGTCTTTCAAGTATTAAATTGTTCTTCTTCCTGACCGGATTTTCGACGAACCTTTCATCTTCAATCTACCTCCTGGTCACGAACTTCTTTCCTAAATACAATGCATCGAAACGGCTTCGTGGACGTCTCGTACCACCGTGATCCTACTTCATACCGCACTTTTAACCTGAGATCACTTTCCTCTACAAATCACTCACAAACCAAGAAGATCTGGAACTACCGGCAAAAACTAGCACGTATCAAAAACCGTAAAGTGTTCCTTCTTAAATGCCGTCAATTTGGAATTATTCCAAACTTTCTGAATTTTAAAATCAAAAACCTTCAACATTTAACAAAGGAAAAAACCTTCATCAAAGCATTACGCTTTTTTCAACACAAGTGTCTATCGCTCGAAATTAAAACATGTTATCGACAGGAAAGGCTGTTAATCCAAGAACTTAATCATAATATCAACTTTTTCTTTTCGAACCAATTCACAAACTTGGATTATCAAAACTTCAACTTGGATATAAATAAGGCCAATCGTTTATTCAATGCTATTAAGACAGATAATATTAGAAAATTCAACAAACTTAAATCTATCCATACTCCTAAAGAGTTTCACACTAATAATTGGTTAGTTAACCTATCTAAGACAGAGTTACCTTCTGAAATTAAGGATACCTTATCACTCGGTCCTAATCATGGTTTACCATTTAACAATATTAAGTTACCTATTGATGATATTGTAAGCAGCGTAGAATTAGCTCTTATTAACAAAAGTGGAATCACCAAAGATAAAGTAAGATCAAATATTAGCCAACTCATTGGCAACAAACTTGGCAAAAATCCTCCCACTTCTCACATTGAAATAACTTCCAAGGTTAAACAAACCAAAGAATTTTTAAAACAAAATAACCACCTAGTCGTCACCGATGCCGACAAAGGTAACATTACAGTCGTCATGGAAAAGATGGAGTTTGAACAAAAATGCCAAGATATCCTTAATGACTCGACTACCTATAATCTTATCTCTCGTGATCCCACCTTAAAAGTACAAAAACAAGTCAACGATATGATAGGTCTATGGCAACAGAAAAAATTTATAGATTCCAATTCTGCTAAACACCTCAAAACATACAACTCTCTTCCTCCCAAAATATATTTTCTACCAAAAATTCATAAAGAAAATGTTCCTCTCAGACCGATTGTTTCTAATATCAATTCTCCCACCTACAAAATTTCGAGATTTTGTTCTTGTGTCTTATCAAACATAACAGGTACATCTGACTATCACATCAAGGACACCTGGTCCTTTGTAAACAAAATCAGGGGAAAAACAATTCCGCCTGATCACCTGTTAGTATCCCTAGATGTCAAATCACTATTTACCAACATTCCAACCAATCTAGCAATATCGATCATCAGTAAAAACTGGCCCAATTTGAAATGTCACACAAACATTAATAAAAAAGAATTCCTGGCCGCCACCAAACTTTGTCTAGATTCATGCTATTTCGCCTACAAAGATAATTTCTACCAACAAATTTTTGGCGTAGCAATGGGCTCACCAATCAGCCCAGTAGTAGCGAATCTGGTACTCGAACATTTTGAAAAAAAAATCATTTCAAATCTTCCCTTCAGCCTACCTTTTTACTATCGGTACGTCGATGATATTATAACGTGTGTCAAAAACGAAAATTTACAACTCCTTCTTAATAAATTTAACAACTTTCACCCACGTATTCAATTCACCTTCGAGTTGGAAAAAGATGGTAAAATCAGTTTTCTAGACACTATGGTAATTAACCACAATGACACCATAATCTTAGATTGGCACCATAAACCAACCTGGTCTGGGAGATACATTCATTTCAACTCACATCATCCCATAAAACACAAAAAATCTGTCGCCATATCCTTGTTCGATCGCTGCCTTAGAATATCAAACCCTCAATTCCTTAAAAAGAATTTGAAACTTGTAGAAACAACTCTTATTTCCAATGGCTACCCTATAAAATTCATCAATGATATCAAAAAGTATAGAGTAGAAAAAATGTACAACTCGATTGATTGGAATTTAGACTCCAACAATCCAACTGATGTTAATGATAAATTTAAAAACTCTATCTCTATACCGTATATAGAAAATCTGTCTAGCCAAATCAAAAAAATTCTTAATGACGAGGGAATTAAAATTACTTTTAAAATATCTAATACTACCAAACTGTCTCTGTTTTCTCATCTTAAATCTGTTACTCCTAATTTAGAGAAAATCAACTGTGTATATAAAATACCATGTCGAGACTGTAGCATGAGTTATATTGGACAAACGTCACAACACCTAAAAAATAGAATTTCTGGTCATCGTTCTAATATCAAATGCCATGTCACTGACAGATGCGCTTTAGCAGATCACTCTTTGACCCTGGGTCACAATTTCGATTTCAACAACTCTATAACCCTAGCTACAGAACCGAACTGGTATAAACGTATCATCAAAGAAATGATTCATATCTTTAAGAACAAAAGGAACTCTGTTAACAAACGTACAGACATTGAACATCTTAGCCACCTATACTCTAACATTCTCTAGTTTACATTATCGTGTTTTCAAATCATTGGCGCCCCTTACTCCGATTGGTCACTGCCTTTGTACTCCATGACTTTCGAACATAGATCAAGTTCACACGTGATCAACATAGATTTACGGATCGATTCCCGCTAACCTTCACTTCCGTCCGAAATGCTGTACTACTAACAACACCTAAGCATGTACTGGTCGTCATTTTTTGTGAGTAATCTTTTCAAAATTAATTGATCTTTTCCCAATTCCATCTTCCATATTATTAATAAGCATTTTCTGACATATTTTCATTTCTCATAAACCAATTTTCCTCTGATTAACCTATCTTCAAAATTTTGACACGTAACCTAAAACTGTCACTCTGACAGTTTCGTGCAACTGTTTAATTTTCACCTAATTTTGTAAAACAACAAATATTGTTTTTAAACATATTCCATGCTCTCAACTCTGAATTGTTGTGTTGAAGCATCCTATTTTTTGTTAATTATTATAGATTTTATCCCTGAGGATGGTCGGCAGGGCCCGGCCGAAACGTCGATTCTTTATATTCACGTCTTTCAAGTATTAAATTCTTCTTCTTCCTGACCGGATTTTCGACGAACCTTTCATCTTCTATATTAGTATTATTATTTTTTTGCATGTATTTTTTTAATTAATTAGAAATATTTTTTGCAGCATTTAATTTTAATAATTAAAGAAATTTAGAATTATAAATAATATAAAAGTATAGACAAAAAAATTGTGCCAGCAGTAGCGGTTAAACGTTTTATACAAATTAATATTTTTAATTAATAAATTGTATTAATTTATTTATATTTAATTAAAAATAATTTTATGGTGAAATAAAATTTTTTGATTATATATATATATATATATTATTTTATGAAATCTAAGATTTAAACTAGGATTAGATACCCTATTATTTTAGATGTTAATATTATATTTTAATAATTAATAGTTATGTTCTTTAAAATTAAAAAAATTGGCTGTATTTAAAACTAATTAGGGGAATTTGTTTATTAAACGATAATCCGCGATAAATCTTACTTTAATTAATTGAGTTTATTTATTTTCGTTAACAGAATATTTTTTTAAAATTATTAATTTTCATTAAATTTTATAGAAATTTTATTTCAGATCAAGATGTAGCTTATATTAAAGTTTAAATGAATTACAATAAAAATTTTATTTTTGGATATTAAATTGAAATATTTATTTAAAATTGGACTTAATAGTAAAATTTAAAATTATATTTATTTGAATTAAGAATTAAATATGTACAAATCGCCCGTCACTCTCATTATAAAATGGGATAAGTCGTAACAAAGTAAATATACTGGAAAGTGTATTTAGAATTCAAATTACTTAGAAGGATTTTTTTATTTACAATAAATTAAATAGTTGTTTAATTCAACTTAATTTGAAATTAATAAATTATATTTTTTATATTTAAAATTTTTTTATTAATAAAAATATTTTTATTAAATTTATAATTTTAGTATTGTTAAAAGAAAAAATAATTTAAATTATAGTTTAATTGTATATTGATAGAAATTTGAAATATTTTGAAAAATAAAATTTTTAAAAAAGTATATTTTATTTATTGTACCTTGTGTATCAGGGTTAATTAAAAAAATAATATAAATTAATATTTTTCTCGAATTGAAAAGATCTATTTAATTTTAAATTATTTTTAATGTTTAATAATTATTTTTAATTTTTAAATAGAAATGAAATGTTTTTCGTTTTTTAAGTTATCTAGTTTTTTGATAAATAAATTTAATTTAAATATCATTCTTAATTATTTTAATTAATAAAAATAATTATTTTTGATATAAAAGTTTTAAGGGATTAGCTTTAATTCTTAATTTTATAATTGATTTTAAATTATATAATTATATTTTAGGCTTAGAATTAGTCTTAATTTGAAAAATGTAATAATTTTATAAATTATATATATATATATATATATATATATATATATATATATATATATATAAATAATATAAATAAATAAATTTTATTTTTAATTTAATTTTTTATTAAAATAATTTAATTAATAATTATTTAATTTAAATGATGATTAAATTAGTAAATATTATAATTATTTATAAATATAAATTTATATGATAGTTAATTATAAGGAATTCGGCAAAAAATTAATTCGCCTGTTTAACAAAAACATGTCTTTTTGATAAAACATAAAAAGTCTAATCTGCTCAGTGAAAATTTTAAATAGCCGCAGTATTCTAACTGTGCAAAGGTAGCATAATAATTTGTTCTTTAATTTAGGACTGGAATGAATGATTTGACGAGATTAAGACTGTCTTATAATTATTAATTATTGAATTTAATTTTTGAGTTAAAAAGCTTAAATTTTATTAGAGGACGAGAAGACCCTATAGAGTTTTATAATTAAATTTATTTTATTAATTAATTTATTTTTATGAAATAAATATAATTATTTTGTTGGGGTGATAATTAAATTTAATAAACTTTTTATTTTGTTTTACATTAATTAATGAGTTTTTGATCCTATATTTTAGATTATTAGATTAAATTACCTTAGGGATAACAGCGTTATTTTTTTTAAAGTTCTTATTGACATAAAAAATTGCGACCTCGATGTTGGATTAAAATTTATTTTGGGTGTAGAAGCTTGAAAATTTAGGTCTGTTCGACCTTTAAAATTTTACATGATCTGAGTTCAAACCGGTTTAAGCCAGGTTGGTTTCTATCCTTAATTTTATTAAAAATTTTTAGTACGAGAGGACCATAATTTTGAATTATTATAATTTTATTTAAAATGAATTTTATTAAATTTGTTAACTATTTTGGCAGATTAATGTAATAAATTTAGAATTTATTTATGTATATTTTATTATACAATTAGTAATTTATATTAATGAATTGATTATAGTTTTTTTAAGAGGATTAATTTTACTTGTTATAGTATTAGTTAGTGTAGCTTTTTTAACTCTTTTAGAGCGTAAAGTTTTAGGTTTAATTCAAATTCGTAAAGGGCCTAATAAAGTTAGAATCGTTGGTATTTTACAGCCATTTTCTGATGCTATTAAATTATTTTCTTTATTTCATTTAATTTATTAATTAAATAGGGAATAGATGGAGCGTCTTGTCATCGGCGCACTGTCACGGCAGGTGGATACGCACCTTAAAAACTGGCCCCGAATGCGAGGGTCTCGCATGTCGCTCTGAGGCGATCTTCCTTTTCGTATAAGTCGGTTAACCCATAGGGAAGAGCAACCCACCATACAGAGGAGCTCCTTCCATCAATGGCTCATCCCCTGTACATAGAGAAGTTATGCGGTTCGAAATAATTCAATTTCAATGTTTCATGCATGGCAAGATGGAAATTTAATCAATTAGTTGCCAAGGATTGAGAGACAAGGATCTCTCGGGATATCTAACAAGTCGATGAACTGATTTTATTCACTCAGCTTGATATATTTCTCCTGCATGGGGATTTATTTTACCTGAATCTTTCTTAAATCGTGTAATTGGATCTTGCTGATACTCCGATCGGTTGTACATATATAGATAGATAAAATAATACACCAACTTAATCACCGTGTATAAGACTTGTATTTAGGGCATAAGTATAGGAGATAATTAACTTATAAGGCGTGCAATACTAATTGAAATGTTCAAGTAAGGAAAGTTAATTTAAACCCTGTAACCACATATCAGCATTGGTTTCTAATAAAATATTTCTGACTGGTATGTGAATTGAAATTATTGTTTAACCCGAAAAGAATTTTGTAGGTGCAGGTAATTGCATCTAATTTTTTTCTTATTTCATACGACAAAGATTGGCAATCGATTTCCGCAGGTACTCGGAAGCTTTTCTTCCTACATTTACAGTGTTTTTACGTTAAATTGGAAATTACTGGGAACAGGATCAGATCCGGAATTGGCGTTGAATATCTCGTAATCTCGGATGGAAAGATGTAAAACAACGCAAAGCTCGTCGACGTCTGCCCGTCTCGCTAAGTGCCCTTTTCCTTGCAAATTCACAGACTGAGGTACATCGCTTGAGATACGGAGGAGAGATCGAGAGAGATAGAACGGGAAAAGAGGAGAAGGCAGAGAATTCAGGCAGAGTAATGGCAAGTGACGGAGAGAAAATGATATTAGTTGAAGCCTTCTTTACTCGGGGGATTTCATTTAAAAGCTGTTATACATGAGTTGATAAGATTGCAACGCGACAGGAAAAGGTTCCAAGACGTACATAATTACAATTTCTCTTCCTGTATTCCTCCTCGTTTTGCCACGCTGCGAGTTCAGCGAAACTATATATGCACCTATTGTGATAATGGTGAAACGTAACAGGTAATTCGGGCATGATAATTGATAAGTAGATACAGTACCGATGTTGAACGAAAACAGAGTCAAATGTACTTCGATTAAGTTGCCTGAAGGCTTACTCGAAACGGGTGAATCAGGCTTGGAATGCCGGTGCACACGGTACGTATATAGAACTGTACATTTCCCGAGTGACCGGATGTTTTTCAAAGAAAAATATGGGCTGACATTTACGGTCGAGTATTTGATAGCAACATGTTTAAGAATGAACTCTTCACGCGGTTTGCCACAATTTCTAGTCAACTGATAGTGAATATGGAGTGTAGGGATAAACAGGACGAGGCTAGATGTTTTCGCTCTTGGCTGACATGATTATGCGATAATATCGGACTGTATATTTTTCTGAACGTAGCACGAATCAAAATGCTAATCTATTTCGAAGACGAAGGATTTAGGACTCGAGAATTTGAGATTGCCAATTAACGAAGAACAGATACTTGTCCTCAATATTCTTAACAGTCTTTCAATACATTTCTTTTCTCACAAATGAGTTCACTGTTACGAAAAATTAAATTTCAGTTTGAAAATTACCAGAAAAGTTTAGATAATCGCACACCGAGTGATTTCAATATTTATAAATTATAAATGTTCATTTATTGGAAAAATATATATGATACTAATTAACTAGAGTTCAGTTATTTTCTTTCAAGACTACAAAGCAAACTCCGGTCAACCTTGCCTGGTACAAATTTATCAGAAAACCGCTAACCGCTATATCCTCTGAGTTGGCTATAAGTAACGAGGCAAAGCAACGTTAGACATCCAGTCGGTTCGTGTACATCGTAACGTACCGATGGAATAAACTTCTAATCCAGCTCGATTAATCAGTGGTCACTCGACAACTCTCAGCAGTAACTGTCTCCAGAAGCAAGTCGTTTAAATCACTGGTCCTTAGATTTTTGACCGGTCCAAAGCACAACTCAAGATGAGCAATAACAACAGCATTCTTTACCTGTTCGATCGACCGGCTGAGCCGGCCTACGTCCCTAAGGGCGAGAAGAAGGTCGCCTTCGACGTTCCGCCTAATTACTTGGTAAGCATTTGAATTCATCTAGATAAAAAATTACGCGTAATTGAAAGCGAAAGTTGAAGTGAGAACTGCATAAAGTTTGTCTTAAGTGGATCTCGAGCGCATACGAGGGCAATTAACAGATTCATGAATTCGAGTTAAATCCTTATGCTTAACACTCATTCCCACAGCCGGAAAGATATCGCAACGTGGCTGTTGACGTGATTAACCGTTTTGCGGATACCACGGACTCAAAAATTCCCATCCGTCAGATCACTCTTCCGGATCTCAGTATCCCTCTGAGATTGGGGCGACGTGAACCATTCTCGCTTTTCATTCCGTCCCATCGCAAAATGGCCGCAAGGTTGATCGAAATTTTCATGGGTAAGTCGCAGTACAAGGTTTTTGAATGAAGGCGGACGAGTCAGGTGACTGAATTGAATATGAGCTCCCCAACAGCCCGCTTACTCAATTTGCTAGGAGGAACAACTTTCAGCACCGTATATCGTACTTGGTTACAGGCATGCGAACCTACGATGATTTCTTGTCAGCCTCAGTCTACTGCAGAGACCGAGTGAACACCAACATGTTCATCTACGCTCTCTCTGTCGCGATTCTTCATCGGCCTGATACCAAGAACTTGCCAATTCCACCGTTGTCCGAAGTCTTTCCAGAGAAATTTATGGATGGCGGTGTCTTCTCGCGTGCCAAGGAAGAAGCTAATTTGGTCCCAGCTGGCTCTCGTGTAAGTATATTTTGTGACTTACGAGTAAGAACCGAAGTCCGCTTTATTCACAAGTCACTCTTCTGTCTCCGATAGCAACCTATCGTTATCCCGAAAGATTACACTGCCTCTGATCTTGACGAGGAACACCGAGTCGCCTACTTCAGGGAAGACTTGGGAATCAATCTTCACCACTGGCATTGGCATCTCGTTTACCCTTTCGAAGCTGCGAGAGAAATTGTCAACAAGGATAGACGTGGTGAACTGTTTTACTACATGCACGAGCAGATTATGGCTCGGTCAGTAACAAAACGTTGCCAAGCAGCCGAGCTGAGTCAGCCGAACAAGCCGAGACTTTGTTCCTAAACGTTATTCTGCTTTCAGGTACAACTTGGAGCGTTTGTGCAACAATCTGCCACGTGTAAAACGCCTGATCAACTGGCAAGAGCCAATCCCGGAAGGCTACTTCCCGAAGTTGGACTCCCTCGTGGCAAGCAGGACTTGGCCATCCCGAACCGCGGGAGCGACTCTGAAAGACATTAATAGACCAGTGGATCAAATCAAATTGGATATCCAAGTCTTAACGCAATGGAGGGACCGCATATTCAATGCTATCCATGAGGGAGCCGTCAAGGACACCAACGATAAACGAATTGAATTGACCGAAAGAGAGGGTATAAACATCCTGGGTAACATAGTCGAGGCCAGTATCCTGTCGCCGAACCGAAATCTCTACGGTGATATGCACAACATGGGACACGTCGCTATTTCCTTCTGCCACGATCCGGACCATCGCTACCTGGTGAGTAAATCCAACGAGAGAGGATCGTGCGGAGTGTGAACGTTCACTACAACTGTCTAATCGATCATTTTTTCGATTGCAGGAAAGCTTCGGTGTGATGGGAGACTCATCGACCGCTATGCGAGACCCAGTTTTCTACAGATGGCACGCGTTCGTCGATGACATTTTCCAGGAGCACAAGAATACCTTGCCTCCATACACTACGCAACAGGTACGCATTGCATTGGTTGAATGTAACTTTGATGGTTTATTTTCATGGACCATTCATCAAAACGACGATCTTTTTCAATCTTTTAGATTGACTACCAAGGTGTTCAAATCACCGACGTCCAAGTCGTCACTCCCAACCAACCAACCAACGTATTTTCAACTTTCTGGCAACAAAGTGACGTGGATCTGTCTCGTGGACTTGATTTTACCCCACGTGGTCCTATCTTGAGTCGTTTCACTCACCTGAACCACGCGCCATTCAATTACCGCATAGCAATCAACATCCAGGACAGTGCCAGGATGGGTACCGTGCGCATCTTCATGGCTCCGGACAAGGATGAACGCGGACTCCCCTTTACTTTCCGTGAGCAGAGACTCCTGATGATTGAGCTGGACAAGTTCACCGTCAATCGTGAGTAAACTTGAAACATCGATTCGTCTTCAGTCGCCCTAGCTATCACTCGTAGACAATAATCGTTTACGCAATATCTAGTACGCCCTGGAAACAACATCATTGAGCGTCGATCTGACGAGTCTTCTGTGACCATTCCATTCGAGCGGACTTTCCGTAATCTCGATGAAAACAGGCCAGTTGGCGGTGACAGTTTGGCGCAGTTCAATTTCTGCGGGTGTGGTTGGCCTCAGCACATGCTGATCGGCAAAGGATCGAAGGAAGGATTCCCCGTCACTTTATTCGTCATGGTGTCGGACATTAACGGTGATAGGGTAAGAAGATCATTTGCCCATTTAACTCTCCAATTGTAATACATTTCGTTTTCATTGTAGTGTTAATGTACGTTTTAACTATACCTTACTTTTCATAATCGTCTGCTTTCCAATAACTCTTTTATTTCAAGCTTCACATTATTTCAGATCACTCAAAACACAGAGACTGGGTGCAACGACGCTGCCAGTTACTGTGGCATCAAGGACAGACTATACCCTGACAAACGTTCGATGGGCTATCCCTTCGATCGTATTCCAAGAAACGGAGTTGACACCTTGCAACAGTTCCTAACCGGTAATATGCGATTGACGAGTTGCACTATTCGCTTCAACGACACTACGGTACCTCCGAGAAATTCCGGCGCTGATAGCAACAGCCTCACATTCTCGTAAGGTACTGCTGCTCAAACCCTTCACCGACGTATCGGTTTAACTTCATCGTTTGAAAATGTGTCAAGTCCTATTCTTCCGATTTCATTTTCATTTCTTCAATAACAAGATTTCGATGAAAGTTTCTCATTTTCAAATGACGATTTTACCACGAAGACACGGATTTCTACAAGGCTTTCGAATTATACAACTAATCACTACATATACTATAAATGGTGTGTAATTTTGTTGACGACCGCTTGGAAAATGGATATTCTATTGTATAAATAACGCTAGATTGCATAAGTTAAACATGATATTGAGTATACAAACATTAAAATAAAACTATATGGGTGCATAAGTGAGATTTCCACATTGTGTACCATTTCGTAAGTCAGTATAATCGACAATTGTATTGTAATCAGCAGACTCATACGAATGAACATGAATAAAAATTCTACGGTATTCTATTAATCATGCACTTTTCATTTCTTCGACGCCCAATTTTCATGCAAACACTGTGAAATGCCGTGCCTTCCTATATTTAAAACTCTCAATTTATATTTTTCACGTTTAGCTAGGCAAATTTGAATGGTCTTGTTGGTATTGGTATTCCAGAGAGTGATAGTCCCAGGGTAAAAGTCTTGAGGGACATACTTTTATCTCCTTAGGAATGGAACAGCTCAGGAATTGGAGATAAAGAGACGGTCTGCATTTGCATAAGTAACGGATCTTACTCTCGAATACATTAGAATGGAAAAAGTTTCCTTTTTGCGTTAGGATCACAAAAGTCTCACCCCTCTGATTCTGAAAACTCTTTCTGCCTTGTAATGATTGCTTTAACACTGAAACTTTGCAGGTGATCGTTTTAAGATATATTTTCCTTTGGTTTCTTTCACAGTTTCAACAGTCGAGTATTCAAGCCGCTAAATTGAGTTTATCCCCGCGATCGAGAAGAATCGCACAAATAAATTACCTTTATCCGCAGAGTTGTGAGTTCTGAGAGCGGTTTCACGGGATTCCCCGAGAATAACGTCCCTAGTCCGGGGACCCTCACGTATCTCGTATTAAAAGCCTATTCTTCTGTGGCATCTGCCACTCACCAGTTGGTACCGGGAAGTTTAAAGTCGTTGCCCCATCACGTACAGTTTTGTCATTGCTTGGTCATTTGGCCTGTCGTAATCGTGGAACGGTCGACTGGGGATACATTAAAGGGTTTTAATTTTTCCCACTACCGTGGTAAAACGGGAACTTCTGCACCCTCTCTGGCGAAACTGTTGGCTTGTAGCTGTCCCAGAAATTAATGGCCCCCAGTACTCTGATTCGTAGAATCCCGTGACGTTATAGCTTCCACCTATCAACACTCAAACCTGCAGTGGGCAACTCCCTTCTCTTTCGGGGCTGAAATCTCTGTTATCTCGGAACTGAGATAGGAACAGACCACCGGGGGTTGAGGTATTGTTTTGGGATGCTATTTGCCTCCTAATTGCACGCTACGGGAGCGGCATACTGAATTCAGTTCGAACGTAATACCCGCTCTAGAATGTACGAATATTCAAATTGTCAGGTATGTGATTAATTTCAATCCGAAACAATTTAGGTACAAACATCAAAAACAATCGTTCAATACCTTACACAAATTACGTGCAAATTAACTATGAATTCTTTTTCTCACTCTCGATTGGTGGAAATACTAGAGCTATACAGTTCAATGGAGAAACATCCGTTTCAACTTATTAAGGGTAGAAACCGCTACCTGTATATCTACATATATATATATATATAACTATACAACTAATGGACTTTTAATTACTATCAACTATGCCACGTAGAGTCGGCAGCTTACAGTATTCATGAATTCTTAAGAAATTCAAAAGATATCCTACAGGCAATGTAAAGCTATTCCACCTATGCGTGAAACTTCAAGATTGTAAAAGTTCTCGGTTTACCGCTGAATGCGCGCAGTACTTTTATTTTTGAAGCTGCGCTCAGAATTCTAGCCACACATATTTGATATCCTATGCGGTAATCACTGAAAGGAAAATGTAGGCATGGATGTTGACAAGAGTCAGTTACAAATTTTAAAGAAGCCTGCACAATAGAATACAGTATAATGATTTTTATAGAATTTAAATTGGTGTGAGTGTTTATACCAAGATATCTCACATACCCGTTTCTCACTTCATCAAATATCTGCTTTTACGATAAAAAAAAGATCATATTATGGATCAGGGAAATAACTATTGCAACAGTACCGTTGGAAAAGAGGAAAGCAAAATATCAAACGGAATTTTTCCATTAACATCATTCGTAGAAATACACGTTTATATTGAACTCGAATAAAGCTTGACGCATTTGCACGTATTGCGCTCTTTCAATACAACCAGTCAAAGAAGAGGCGAATGCTATTGTTCTCGAATGTGAAACGAAAGGACGCGTACAACGATATAGGCGAACAAACGTAGCACGTTAACAGAAACTAGCGACCAGCTGTTACCAGTATTGTGCACTCGTTTAAAAGTGCATTTTACCAACAGCCGGGGCTCACTGCTCACGTTGCATTTGACGTACACCGGATTTATCGAAATTTAGCGAAAGTGGTTTTCGTCATATAGGGAGGTTTTTTTTAAAACTCACCACTCGCAATCAGCGGAAGCAAATAGCCGGCCGAAGCTACAATTTTATATCTGTACTGTCATTTCCAAAAAAGATATCAATTTCTAAATAACGGAGTCCAAATCAGATTTTTTTTAGAAATGGCACTACACATCTCAAATGTAACTTCAATTGCATATCTGCTGACACTGGACAGCGAGTTTCACGGAAAACTTTGAGCAGAGCTTTTGTAAGCCTTTTTTTCCATACTGCAAGTACATGTATAGGTATACATAAATTTCTATGTGCCAAATGAAACGAAGGATGTAGAAACAGAAAATACACCGTAATTTCGATGAAGAGACATAGCCTGTGGCACTGGCATAATTTGTCGATGATTCGAATACCAGGAAAAACGCGGAAAGGGGTTGGCATTGGGTTTAGTAAAAACGAAATATGAAAATAAATTACATAACCCGTGCTCTGGAATTTAGGGCGAAATTCGGACCATTTTCAAAATTGAATCGGAGGTGTGTTGCGAGAAAACCGATCAATGATTTCTGAGAGCCCTCAAAGAGCTTGAGTTTTCAAAACTATGGTGAAAGTAATTTCTAGTATTACGTCCGGTATTTCTGGTACACGGACACGTGAAACATACCGAATCGTGTCAAAAGCACACGACAAACTGTCACAGATCCGACGGTGACGAGAATATAACGGAGGGTGACTGGGGACTGCAATAGAAGGTAGGATAAATTAATTCCCGGAAACAGTAAAGCGGTTTGAATTGATCTGCGACGTTATAATCTCGACAACGACACCTGCTGCTGGTAACATTTTAACGAGATTTCAAGTTCCCGAGCTGACGGGGGCATCTCTGGTTAAAAATTTCGACAAAATCGGAGAGGTTTAATGGATTCCGAGATAAGGATATCACGGAACATGAATGTATAAATACGACAGAAGACGACGCAGTTATAAAACGAAGTTAGGAATTTTCGAGGCACGATTTAGAGTCTAAGGGTCTGCCCTGCTGCAAGAACAACTATTTTCACTCCGTGACGGCAGCTTGTGAATAAAATTAATGTGCAATTAGTAGAAGTTTGATATCTTACTGTTTTGTGTTTTCATCTAGACTGCCTCCCAGTTGAATGTTCACAACTCACACTCAGAAATTTACCCCTCCACTCCGATATGGTGGCATTTTGGCAGCGATAAGTCAGCAATACGAGAACATAAATCATAACACAGCATTAAACTCAGCCGAAATAAATAGTCTCGGCACTTTTGACGTTAGCTTATTGAAGAATTTACCGGCTCTGGATCTCCAAGCTTGAGACTAATAATTCGTCGGCACATTTGTCATCTCGCCATTTCTGAGGAGTTTCTACCCCTATTGGTTTATGTAATTGGATGACCCTTCGTTCAGATTACAAGGTTCTAATTAACACGATGGCCGAAAGTAACAAAATGCCTTTGATCACGTTTCCGAACCAGCTTATTTCGAAGAAGATTACTCAACACAAACTTTCTTTTATTCGTGTAAAAACAGCAGAATAAACATGGAGACTAGAGGTAAGGAGCCCGAACGCTGTACTATGGATGTGGACCCTGAAAGTGACGAAAAAGATATATAGGCTGTGGTGGCGCTGCTGTCGTTATTATCGAATATTCCTCACTTCATGGCATCACCAATGCCATACTTCATATCCTATACTGACAACACAAGCGCGTTCGTGGCTGAATTTCGAACTACAACCAACATATATCTTTTTCGTCGATTTCAGGGTCCAAAATTCCTTGAAACTTTTCACGTCATGAACATTTTAGTACGAATTACAGTTTCCAGTAATCACTTAATCCTATGGATTGTTTTCTATCACTCCATAAAATAGACTTCAGAATCAGTTTATCTTACACTTCATTATTTGCTTGTTTGGCTTTTCGGTGATTTAGGTTACGCGTCGCGGAAAATAGACGAAACAATATTACCCAATCCAAAAACATTGAGCATTATCCGAAGTATCGCCGTTTTACTGTTAGTTACAAAATTTCAGAATGAGGCTTCCACTTTGCGTTCCAGCCCATAGATTTATAGAATGGACCGAACACTCCCGTAAGAAACACCGAAGCCAACATATACAAGACAGAGATGTGCCGGGAGTATTTACGTTTTCTCTTCAATCGACATCACAGTTGAAGAGAAGGGAGCAGTGGAAATGGAACAGCCATAGATATAGTCGCACGATTTTTCCTCATTCTCCTCTACAGCCTCAATCCCCGCCGAAAATATCGTCAGACAAAGAGGGGAGTACTCCGAGCATATTACTGTCCTTTAAATGTTGGCTTCAAGCTGCTCATAAGAGCGCTCAGTCTATCTTGTAAGTCTATGGTCCAGTCGTGATACGACTCATACCACAAAACGTACACCGTACCCGAATCTCCAGAAATTAATATTTCGAAATGGGTTGACCTGATACACAGCTGCTGTGCAGGGAGAAATTAATGGTAAAATTTCGTCAACAATTGAGTAATTAATGACTGTGATAAGTGATATATTGGGAGCTTACCGTGGAACTCACCCCTCAGCGTCATGAGATAGGCAACCGGAATTACATTTGAGGTTTATACTGCAATTCCTGGAAAGTCTTCCTCGTCTGACGAAGTCTCCGTCAGCTGTCGAGTTAGATGTTGTTGGAAATGGTAGTACAGATGTCAAATGTAATTTCGGTTGCCTATCTGACGGCGCTGAGCAGTGAAATTTGCAAAAGACTCTTGGTGTAATACTAGATCAGTGATTTTACATACGTACATATGAGGTTAATTTACATATACCTGTATGGAAGCGCGTTTTAGAAGAACCAAAGATATCGGAATTCGATGGTAAACTCGAGCAGGCGATGGAGGATGGAATGCGATGGAAAATATGTTTCCACCCATCTGGAAAGATTTGTCGAGATCTTAATGATGGCCAGCCTCGCCGTCTGGGGAGCTTCCCGCCCGGAGAAATCGTTAAAATTTATTTCGCAGTTTCGCCTTGCCCACGCAGAGCTTCCAGGTCGTATGGGAGGCGTAAAAACGTGTCTCTTTCCCGCAGATAAATAGCCACTTGTTCTTTCCCGGCTGACGGAGCTTTGAATAATTTCTGTCTTGAATGGAGAAGCTGGGGATGAGAGGAAGGGAGGCGTCGTCGATGGAGCTTCAACGTCTCTGCGCCTATAATCCCGAAATTTTCTCTCTGAAATAGCAACGAAAAGCCGTTATCAGACACTTTGCCATCGCCTTACCGCCTCTCTCTTGTCTTTGCTGCAGGAACCACGAAACGGCGAATAAATTTTCTTTCGACCCTGCAGGCGAATCCCTTTCACAAGTTAACCGACACGTATATTCATTACATGACTCGAAATATACTGAAGGTACACGGCTCATTTTCCAAGACGATGGAATGCGATACGGCTATACCGATAATCGATTAATCGTAGACTCCGATTGGACATCTTTTCAATTGATCGAATTATCAACCCTTCTACATCGTCGTCTTTTCGATCGGTTATAGAGTAATCCCCCCCTTTTAAATCACTGTTTTCCGATTAATAGTTTTTCGGGATAATCATATAATCAAGAATTCTGATTAATGGTTCATGCAAGTAATCGATTATTCAAAACTTATGATTAATTGGCACCTTCAAGAATTCATTTTTCAATTAATCAAATAATCCGTCTTCTTGATATATTATTTTTTCGATCAACTGATCAATCAATAAATTGGAAAATCATTTGATCGACGTCTACGATTAATCGCACAGCCCCAGAATATGGCGACCAATCGGGCGGCTTGTGAGCCAATCGAACGGACCGTATTTCATATTTACCAAGAGACGAAGCTCGGCTGACAAACGGACAAGGCTTGCACGCTTTCCACATAAACTGTTGGTGTAGGCCTACTAAATACCCATCATGCAGAGAGCATGCCAAGTCCTCGTTAACAACCGACTGCCTGCCGTGTGTACGAGATAAGCAAGCGCTATGCGTGTTACCGGCATGCCATTCCGTCATTGCTCTGTTACACGTTATGTACGTCAGTGTGTGATGCGAGTGTATTTTTTAAGGTGATTCGATCCGCAATGCAGTGACAACGCGAAACATTTGAGTAATTGAACCGGCTTTAGTTTCAGCTCGACGGTCATCGCGAGGTTTTATTTTTGGAATAGATCAACCTTGACTTGTAACACGAATGGAAACCTGCAGCTGGATATCTCGCATTCCTTTATCAAAATAAATTTCTAGTCGTGATTACTTATCCACAGTCCATATCTTTTTCTATTTTTTAACGTAATGGAAAAATATTGTTTTGCATACAAAATGGGAGTTAGTTTTGCTACGATAACCCGAAAATCTGGTACGTATTATTATAATTCTTTTTGATTATGGCCACACACAATTGATGTTGACGTCTTATTGAAGTAGAAAGTTGTAGTACCCGAGTTAAAGAAAAAGTCTTAATGTAGCATTAGCCAGAAAACACAGTATTGCCAACTAACATAATCATTCTATACACTCACTTGCATCACATTTTTTTACAATTCCAACAATTATTTAAACCGTTATTGTAACGATATCAAAATCGATAAAGTTTTCTGGTAGATAGGTATCACAATGAAATTTTTCTTGGAAACAGTGTGATTTTGATATTTTCAAGCCCTACCTACATATATCAACTTCGATTAAATTCTTACGCAGGAAATATAATTTAACTTATTGGGGAATTTTTTTATTGCTCGCGGTGAAACGTCAGGAACGCGGAGGGAATGTGAAGATTTTAATATTCTGTGATACGATGAATGTTATATTCCTTCCGCGTATTACTTTACTTCACAATGACTTAATGCAAAAAAGATAATCTAGGTTACTAGAAACGGGGTTTGCTCAAAATAATGCTTCGCAGCTACTGCAACCATACAACGACCATCAACTGTACACGATAATCTACGGAAACCTTTCAAGGATATTCTGAAATCCCGGTTGTCCGATGAAAGCCGAGAGCAACCGTGCACCGCGCTTATTTTCCACTTTTCGAAAATTGTCTCCGAGACGTTTGAATCCGCCGGAATAAATCATCGATTCCCAGAGGGCGAGCCTGCGGCGGAGGAAGCCGGTGAAAAATGCTGGTGTAATTCAAGAAAATGCAGTCTCACAAAACTCTGCGGAATTGTCTGCGATATAAACCTGCAGGGGCTCACCGAGGTATCAACTGCAATAAATATATACCTATATCTGAGATTTCCCCAGCTACTGCATATATGCGTTATACATGAAAATCCTAGTACCGCATGTCGCGCGAATTTACTGCAAAATATGAAATACTAGTTTCAGATTTGTGTGAAAAATGTTATTCTGTAATCTCAAGATTATAAGCGGTAAGGAATTTTAAGAGAATTGTCGGCCCAAAATCGTACGTCAAGTATTAATCAAATAACAAGTTATTGCATTCGTAAGCAAGAAAGATCTCTTCGTAAATACGTAAAGCAAAGATGCCTGAATTATAAACGAAAGCTTAGATATCTATGCGTCACTTCAAATCGTTTCGTAATGGTTCAAAATTCAGTGGATTCGTTCAATTTCACTTTACGATGGATCATTTGATTCCGAAGACTATTTTCTAAAAAATTACTTGAACACTTTTTTATCATGTTGCCATCGTTGATCGTTTAATTTTATTACATTGTACCGATATTGTTGACCA
This sequence comes from Neodiprion virginianus, assembly GCF_021901495.1. Classification (NCBI taxonomy): domain Eukaryota; kingdom Metazoa; phylum Arthropoda; class Insecta; order Hymenoptera; family Diprionidae; genus Neodiprion; species Neodiprion virginianus. The sequence goes on along the minus strand of NC_060878.1, from coordinate 14,415,408 downwards.
ACATATGGTGTTATAGAAACATCGATATCTAAGCTTTTGATTATAGATCCAGTATTTTGTATTATTGTATTCTTAAAGAAATCTTCACAGCTTATAACTATAATGGTTTGATAAATACTCAACGTACGACTATCTCTTGATAAAATTAATAACAAGCACGGTTTTTTGGCCAACCGTTCTCCTTAAACGCCAAACAAAGGAATTCAGAACAGCTGCAGAATCTCTTCGCACGCGAGACGAGGCTGTTTACCTAAACCTAACAAAACCACAGCTCGACTAAGTTCAAGGTAAAATTAACAAACGGACTGTTCCAGCCGGTGAAACAGTCGACAAATTACCTGACAAACTAGTCGCGAGCTTTCTGCAAAGCTTCAGTCTTGCGAGTTCGACGAGAGAGTGATTCCGCGGTGAACTTTTTCTTCATTATGCTCTGGACTCCATTCCAATTTTCTAACTTCATCGATAAGTCCAGAACCGTCGAGTTGAGCCTAGAGTATTGTCTTTATCCCATTTCCATATCATCCGGAAATATTTTTCAGCACGCTGCTGCTGCTGATAACCGCTTTATACCCTCCGTTAATTATTTTTCAACTCCAGTATCGTAGAATAGAACGTCCTCGATGTGTTTCAATTTATTTCCAACGGTACAACACAGAAGTATTTTATAGAATGGATTCCCTCCAGTTATTGAAATGCGAGGCAATGGAATATCTCCGAATGATCGGTAAATTCCTCATGTTTTTATTTCCATTTTTTTCTCTCTCAAGAGAGAGAGAGAGAGAGAGAGAGAGAGAATATTCGTGTCACCATCCAATTTTCTCATGCCACGAGAAGCAGTGAAATCGAATCATTCCAGAGGACCGAAAAAGGCGGTAGAACCGGAAACGGCAAACAAGCTGTTTGCGAGGGCGGGTGTAAGGTTCAGGTATCTGGCAAGAGCGCCGCTTTTCATTTGGGATTTTAGTAAATAGGAGACCTAGCTTATACGGCGACGTGGAATCTGCTTATACGCATTTTCCTTTCTTTCCTCCGTTTTCCGAATGCGGTATAATTGTATACGCAATCAAAGGAGATTCCGTTTTGGCTCTTTAAATTACGCGAACCCGCGATTTTCGGTCAGTGTCGGCGTCGAGCATTATTCAAATTCCGAAAATTCATTTACTGTTTCGCGCGCAGGGCCTCGCGATTTAATCGTAACTGATGCAAAATTAGGGGAACCAAGGTGGATTGGGACATGAATGAGGTAGGACACGACTCGTAAATAAATTTGCTTCAATTATCAAGGAGGACTTCGCCCCTCTGATTAATTAAGGTACCGTCACCTTCGCGGGTTTCCCTAATTACTTAACAAGTGCTAAAACCTCGCCAAGTCAGAATATTACGCCCGCAAATGACGCTGATTCACTTTCCGAATCTTGACGGACATCTTCTGATGAAAATCTACATTTATTCAAAAGTGAATCGAATTTGCGAAGACAATGATACTCACGATGATGGTGCCGAATTTATTAGCAGAATGAATTCTTCCTTGACGTATCGGGTATGTTTGCACGAGGCCGGAGGGATTAAGTTGGAGGCACCGGAAGTGGATGCAAGTATCAATTACACGTTAGATTAGACGCTGTTAGGCTGGCTGCCAACGCTTTGGAGCAAGCTGGTGCATAACAAGGCTTTCACATTAGAATAAATGGGTTTGCGTTCCATCGTAGTGTAAACGCAACATTGCAATTACTAGATGCAATCCAGGATTCAATTAACGACGTCCAATTACTATAACTGCATCCAAGAACTGAGGAGGCTGGTTGGTCAAAAATCGATACCGTTTTTCTGATTTATTACGAGATAATCGAACATCGAGAATTCAACAAATGATTATATTGGTGAGCTAGGAAAATCTATGGAAAAACGAAACCATGAAATAGTGAAATTATGAAGATAAGCTTGAAGATGGAGATCTATGTTTCATTTCAAATCGCTTGAAACTTGTTAAAAATCCAACAGAAGCGTTCGATTTCACACCAATAATAGCTTAGATCATTCGGAATACTATTTCCTACAGAGTCACTGCGAAAAATGTCCTATTTTTTTAGTTGTGAATTCAATACTGCCATCCGTTGTTCATAATCAATATCGATGCAAGGTTAAAAGATTAAATATCTCACGATGCCAACTTGTTGAAAAAAAAACAGTTCCAGTAACTTTCTGGAAAATAGTCTTTTCAATAAAATCAGCCTGCGTAGAGTAAAATCGAGCAAATCTACTAGATTGTTAAGCACTTTCAATCGAATTAAATTAAAACATTGGTGTCCAAGCTATTGTTCATAATTCCAATCTATTTTTTTTTTTTTCTTTTTTGCGTTTTCCAAGAAATCTTTGTATCTACTATCTCATAATAAACTTAACAAAAATGATCGATGTTTCGTCCACGAAAGTCCATAAAATATATAAGACGTATAGTCAGGTCGAAAAAATGTTGAAACAAACATGTGCTAAACTCAAAGCCTGGAAATTCTCACTTGAGCTAGTATAGACAGTTATAACTATAATAAAATACCCGTGACAAAGGCGAAAAATTTGAAATCCCAAATTTCAAAATTTCTTAAGTTTGAAACAAATTGGTTGTTCGATGCTGATTAAAAATACCTCGTTTTAATCTCCGTAAATCGTGTAATTAGCTTTTGGTAACATAATTGCTAAATTGCAAGTTCATCGTTTAGAAATTATAGCAATCATAATTATTAAACTTATTACTAATCAACAAGCTCAAGAGAATATCTGTCTCAATCGATTCGTAGATAATTTATTTGTGAACGGAACGAACTATTTTTCATTATAATCGGACAAACTTTCCGAATACTCTGGTAAAAAATATTAAAATATAAATCAAGAGTATACTTTATTTTTCAAAAACACACAAACCCTTTCAATTATATTTGACTTGATAAGGTTCGGCTTCGCGTTTTAAGCCTTTGTTTGTTCACGATTTTGTTTCGACACATTTCTCAGCTGACTGTTCCATGTACCCTTGAACATGTCACAACAATCCGTACTCTTACAGATTTCGAACAGTAAGCTCGCAACGGAAGCACAAAAAATTACAACATGTAATTCAGATCATTTCCTCTGTCTCATTTCTTTCGTCCATCCTCCGTCAAACGGACGAAATAATAATTACAGAAAACGCGGAGATGTTCGTACTTTTTCCGGAGGAAAAACTTCTGAGACTTCTGTATCGGATTTCTCCCTCTCTCGACTTTTCTGCACAGCATAAATTCCCACAAAAGTCTCGCAGATGGCCTTCTCCCGGGGTTCCAGAAACCTTGGCGAAATGACGCCTTCCAGACATCCCTTCTGCTGGCTAACAGGAACCTCAATAAAATCATACGTTCCTGATGATACCTTATGTTTTTCGAAGGTCCTACGAGAAGCTCGCGTAAACGTGACAGGATAATAAATATACAAATTTCGTATCGGAATCCTGAGAAATTCCTGAAATACCGAACAGGGACAGAAGTATTTACTGATTGTGCGGAGGTTTCTCCGTGAACAAATTACTTCACCTGTCTTCAAATTTATGATGAAAATTTCAAGGAGAATGAAATCTTTATTTCCTCACTCTGGCAATCTACATATTCATGAGACTCGAGGGGAAACAAGTACGATCCCAATTTGTAAGCTAAATTTCGCACTCGTATGTCAGATTCGTTCCACCTTGCAAGAAAGATATTGCACAATCTGTGTTCAAAAATAAATAGTCAGGAGGACTGAGGGTGGAATGAAAAATCTCATTCAATCAAACAGGAATTACGCTTTCTTCCTGTTCAGGAGAAGCCTTCCAATTCACGAATCAGACGAGATGACTTCTGCACTTCAAGAGTGTGAGAAAGTCGAGGGTGAACGCTGCCATGCACGAAATTCGAAATATTCGCGAGGTGTTGACAACGACGCTTCGTTCGGCGCCGGGCTTTTAGTCTACATTAATCCAACATTATCCAACAAGGTTCTACACCAAAGCAGGACTTACCCAATTTAATCCCGCTCAACGTACGTATGTACATATATATGTATACAATCACGTTACTCCAGTTTTGCCAGTAATTGTACCTGTCTATACAGCTCGACGCAAATTTGAATTCCTTAAAGTTATACCATTACAATGTGTGTGCGAACACACGGCGTGTCGAATTCTGAAACAGTTTGTCCCCGGAAGGATCAGAATCGGGCTGCCTGGGTTCCGGATGTTATTAAGTAGGAGATTGGTTGCCCGAAAATCGATACGTCTTATCAATCTTATTACGAGATAGTCATGCATTGAGTGTTTATCAAGCTATCATATTCTTGAGCATGAAGGGTCTCTTCAAAACTACAAAAATAAAAAATACAGAACTTGTAAAGGAAGGCTGAAATATCGATACTTCGTTTTAAATGGCTTCAATATGGTTGAATATCGAATATGAATAATTTGCTCGATTATAATCTATCTCTCGTGATAATCTAGTGTATTATACTTACAAGTAGAGTACGAGACCTCTGATTCATGGATTCTGCTCTTTCTACGGTCGTTTCTTGCGCCTGAAATAAGGCACCTATAGTAAAATAAGATACCTATAATCCCAGTAAAATAGATTACATCAGTACTTTGACGAGTGAAGTGCCATAGTAAATAAAGCCTATTGTTTATTTTGTCTTAAATATCAATTTTCGTTGAGCTCCAATGAAGTTTAGGTGACGGGATGTTACAGATTCAAGTTGAAACGGATTTGCTATTATTTCAGCTCGATAGTAAAACATAAACCGTGAACTGATCCATCATAGATTGAGCGAAGAAATTCCCAATAGGTGGAACTACATGTCAGAAGTTCCATATATTTGAGGCCGAAGAAACACCCCCAGAAGTTTCAGTAGAATCCGTGATCCAGAGATCTGATAGTCTCTTAACAGTATACGACTTATACGAGTACATCGCAAGAAAATTGATGAAAAGTACCTTCTTTTGGCCAAACAGAAGATAAGCTTTACAGAATTCAGATCAATGGAAAAGCAACTTTATAATTACCCCAAGTTCGGCAAAACATGCATATTCATGATTCTTTTTCTATTCATAATATGAATGAAAAGTGGTTCACGAAATCTAAGAAAAAATTATTGTTCGCCGTTTCTTGGATGTGCGTGCATCAGTTCGCTCATAAAAAAGTCTTACTCTCGTAAACCAGCGGATGATTGGACATGGTTGAACAATTGCACGATGACAATAAAATAGCAAGGATGTGGACGTAAAGGAAATAAGAAGAAAAAAAAAGGAGAACGATGGCTACGTGGGACAGAAATGAAATAGGAAATCGTTTTGCTTGATATTTCCACATACAAAGGGGTGTTACCGATAAATCTCGCCCCTAAAATCCGACGCAATCTTTTTCACACACGCCGTTTGCAAAGCTCGGGAATCATAGCTATACAATGCGTCAAACCTGGAATTATAAAATTGTTTGACAAAGCCTCATGGGAATTGTACGCAAAGAAGCGTTCAAACGAATGAACACGCTCACTGTGGGCAACGGAAATCATTCTCTGAAGCAATTCGATGAAAATCAATGAGTGCGTGAAAAAAAAAACACTATCGAGCGAGCTGTTGAACTTCGCTTCCGCTCTTTTCCATCAACCTTAGCCAGCTACTATATTAATTGATTTGCGTAACTGCCACGATCGATACGTAGAGAGAATTGCGAGAAAGGAATTGTTAATGCCGTTTGCCGATACCTATATCGTACCGATCTGGAAAAATTGTTATTCAAATACTGAGCGCATTACTGCTTCAAGATGGTTCCAATTATTATGCATGAATAATTGACTAGCCGTTCGAACAATGTTGTAGATCCAAATTGAAACATCTTAAGTTAACCTTGAAAGAAGAAGTTCCTCACAGTTTCAATGCTCTATCTTACTGTTAGGGATGCGAGTAATTTTTTGTTAATGATTTTCAATAGACTAATTTCTAGGCTACATTTTTTTAGACGGCATGATCGATGGTTCTTTTTTTTTGAATGGTTATAAAATTCAAAAAGATCACGGTCTGAAAACAAATAAAATCTTATTTTATAAGAAAGAAAAAAAAATTACCGGTACCTCTTAATAGTGAGATAGAGCATTGAATCTTTGAAGATCTTCTTTTTTTAAGGTTGACTTAAGATTTTTCAACTTGGAGCACAAACATTTGTTTGAACGGCCAGTCAAATGAATAGTTTACACTTACATTAGATTTTCGACACCGGTGCTACAAAAGTCTTATTGTACAGCTTGTGAGACGTATGAAATTACACATGGGTAACTTTTTGATATGGACGAAAAATTAAATTCGCAGATTGTCCCGAGCGAGTTGACAGCATCGTAAAGGAATTTTTCACTGTTGAATTTGTATCTATGAAGCACATAATGCTTAAAAGCCGATATGTTTGAGCGTCAATTGAAACGTAGAGATGAAATAACGCTCTCCGAAAACTCATTCAATAGATTCGCCTGGGTTTTATGCAATTCATTGCACGTTTTACCGAAATTCTCTTGCGTATTGATATTTAAGAATACAATTTATCGATAGATGCTTGTCTCATTGCCCGCGATCGGACAACGGTCCTCACTCTCTCCAATGTTTGGCCACGAAACAAATGTCGATTGGTAAAATGCAGTCGCGTTGCCAAAAAACAGGCGTAATTGCAGTAAGTGTATTCCGAATTGCATAAATCCAGGCGGATTAAGGTTTCGTTGAATTACCCCTCGGATATTTCCACGAAATAAACCAGCATATTTATAAACTCTTTGTATTACATGACTGTACTCTGTGAAAAAAAATAACCGTGTAAATGTAGGAAAAAAGATTATTCTCAAGGATTATGGTGGAACTAACCAGTCAGTGCTCTACTTTATATTGTTACACTGGGAAAAGAATGTGGTCAAAATTGTCAGCAAGACTTTGTTTAGGGTCAAATGAAGCCATTATAAATTTCATCGTGATCATGAACTGGTCACCGTAGCCATAAAAATGGTAAAAACTATCATGTTCTGAATAAGTTAAACCTATCAATCGAGGTTAATGCCCTACAAGATCATGCACCACATTTATCTCTCGGTCTACAAATGCATGTTCTAGGAGATTCACAATGAGTTTCCCGTCCAACCTTATTCCCGTTGTATCATGAGTTCTCAAATTTATGTACACGAATGCTATTATTAATGGGCTTTATTAATTGTTCCGATGGGTGATGATATATTTCCGCTTCCCAGAATGACCCGCTGATAATTTGTCATCCCCCTTTAGCCTTACACCCTTACACAATGGCACCATGGCCCGCGTATAGAGTATGGAAACTCACGCAAGGCGTTAGCGTGCAGGTTGATGATGATGATGGTGATTTTCGCGAAAGGATGGCGCTCGCTCCATTATCTGCCTCCAGCATCCCATCCTATTAATTTAATTACTCACTCGTGTTCGCATTCACATATTTACCGTTATAGGGTGGCGAGCCACGTGTACGAGGGTAGAAACCACCAAGAAAACACGACGTCATTAGTATGCTCTCTATACCCTCTCCGCTGGTGCTGTCGTCGTCCGGATGGATCTTATGCTTATACCGTTCACACCAGGTCTGTATGCAGCCCGTTGTCGCCTCCCGAAGGAGGTATACTGTAACCAGGAAGTAAAGGGGGCTCTCCAGTTAACCATGTCATACGTATAGCTCGTTTTACAGTGCGTTGCTTGACGTCCTTGTCGTTGTCGCAGTCGTCGTTTTCAAAGCAAATACCTTGCCGAAGATAAATCCGTGAGTTTCACGACACGGCGGGCTTATGCGTTGACGCCCAACTTGACGGATGGTGTGTCGTCCTCGAAATTGGAACGTTTCACGCCACGGGGGTGAGGGTGGGTAGTGGGTTGGTAGATCTCTTTGTGAGATTTGAATTTCGAACCAAACGCCAACTGCAATATGTATTACCTCGGAAATTCTCAGATTTAACCATGTGTAAATGTACATACCTACGTCACAATCCACCAGTAGACGCTGATCGCGTCTCTGCTACGTATAATATGTGCACAGCCGAAAATGGAAATTGAAGACGCTCTTGCTTCGGCTCCTATCATTAATGTCACAATTTCCCAACTATTCTAATGTTTAACCTGTGAATTTGATCAACCCTTACCAAGAGTGAAATATTCTATGTATAACTCTTCTGGGGACCATCCTCCGGGTATACCGGGTGTTTCCAAGTAAACGACGCAGCATGTTGGATTGCCTGCCAGCGAGGGAACAAATATCGGTAGTACAAAGTTATTGGTAGGTAGCGCGTTGAAAGTTCTCGCGAAGAAGCTGGAACTACCCGGGTTGCCAGATTGCGTGGATTTGGCAAAGCAGTTGTTTCGTCCTTTACAACCTGTGCTGAAGCGTTCAGTGATCACGTTCCAGAGTCACGGTAAAGTGATCACATGACTTGACTCGACAAAAGTAATTAAAACTCGATAGGTATCTGTATTACCAATATTTGTTCCCCTAAGTCATAGGTAACCGAACATACTGCGACGCTTACTTGGAAACAACCATTATAAAGTCCATACATACTCTGATTGCTTGAAATAAAGTTGAATGCTCTTATACCACGTCGCCGAAAACGTGAGTCAGTCGGCTAGAATAATTCTCATCTTCGCAGAAGGACGGTCTACTGAAAGATGAATCTTATAGGATGTAATCCAATAGAATGGTTACGGCTCTACGGCGAAGCTATGTATACGACCAATCAGAGAAAATTAAGAAAAGGAGCTTAAAATCTTAAGTGAATTCCTTCATGCAGTTGCCTACAGAAATAAGTAGCGGGAATGATTATGAGAATGGAAATGGAAATGGCAGGGTGATAACGATGACTACCTAATAACGAAATAGTTGTCATTCTACCGCCGTACTTACGGGTTTAGTAAATATTGGTGGAATTGGTCAAGGTCCGGAAATAATGCGAGCTTTTATAGGTACGGAACACGTAGATTTCCCGTCGAAAAAGTGGCAAGAAAACGTTAACTATATAAAAAATACGACGAAAAGATATGAGAAAGATGCACAGGGAAAATCGAAGATATATTCTTCGAAGAAGATAAAAATTCCAATATTCACCGTGTAAGCCTTCGTCGAGAAAGATTCGAAGATAGATTAAACCTTGAATAAATGGAGATTCTCGATACGATATAAACGAACGTCTTCGAGTCTAAATGTTGGCCCTGCAACAGGATCGAAAACGCAAAGCTACGTTTTTGAAATAAAATTTGGTAAACCTCACAGGCTTTCTGCCCGCTATAGATAAGCAAATACCATGATGTGAGACTTTTATTTAATGGTTTCGATTTCAATTCCATTATACGAGATACGTCAATTGGTTTGATAAACTTGAATTTCAAGCCACTCGTATTACACAATATCCACGTCAAGTCAGCCCTTTGGTTTTGCTTGATTTCCTCATGCATTGGAGATACATACATATGCGGCACAGTTACCGAAGTTTCGTCGGGCGCAATTAATAGCAGTTTGTAGAATCTATCGAATACCGAACTGCCTGTTGAAGCTTAATATTATATTGAAACCTCAAACGATGCTTTTTTCTGTCATCTATCAATCTAGCAACTCGAAATTGTAACAATATAATATTCAACCTGTTATCTATTAATCTGGTCACATTGAGCGGGCAGTTTCAAAGCTCTTATAATTTTGAATTTCGTTGCTTAAAAGTAGAAAGAAAAATGGAAATGTCAGGTCGGAATTAATGCAAAGGGGTATGTTTCAGCATGCCTACCCTTGACTACGCTAGATTTAACTGTAATTTAGAGGTGCGTGTAGCTCTTAACGACGTAGGGTACGGAAAATCCGATAACAACGTGTGCAGCAGTCCCGAGAGCCGACGAAGGCCGAAAGCGAGGTGTTATCGTAGAACAAGCAACTACTTTCAACTGCGAACTGCAAGCGAGAAAATAGAGTGCAGGGTAGGCAAGGATAAAGGTAGACGCCCGTAAATAAAGCGGATAGACTGAGCGCTCGTTTTATTTCTTGTATTATATACCTATCGGCCTCGCCTCCACTTGGTGAATCCGTATCGCGCTGACGTTCGAGTCAAGTTCGCGGTACGGCTTCGAGGGCTGGTCGTTCGCCTTTTATCCTCCTTATTCCAAAGATATTTCGCTGAGAAATGTCGGGAAACCCTGGCTCCACCTACTCCCATAAAAGAGCGAAAGCCATGGAGAGCAATTCCCGAAGATGCACATGAATACCGGGTTCCAACGTATCAATGGTAAGAAAGCTAGAAGATGATCAACTATCCTTGAGTCAAATCAAAGACAAATGTTCGTCGCAATTGACTTCCAATCACATTTAATCTTTGCTTTCAACGGGGTTATAATACAGAGATAAACTGCAAAAAGATAAATCGGGATTTTGTTAGTTACGAGCAATTGAAGTGGTTTGACGAATCAATGCAACGATCATGAAATTACGACGTCATTCCATGAGACGATTACTTTTTGGTATTCATCCAATTCGACAACTTTTTTTTTTCTGATCATTTGTACGGAGTCACGTCGACTGGCTCCAGCCAACCACTTCAATGAATCCATACAATGTAGGTACAACTGTACAAGTTACCTTGTCTTGGTTACGCCAGGTGCAACATGTGGTCACTGGTATTACAACCGTAAATTCACGTGCGATAAAAACAGCATCAAGAGTTGACGGTCCAGTCTCGTTTACCTGACTAACGGAGACGGATGAAAACGATCAGGAAAATTTATTCGAATCCCAGCCTCGAAGAGTCTTTTTCTTGATTGTAATTATCACTACTGCAGCAACGAGATTTCCTAATTAAGTAATTACGTAATTTATTGGAACGCCGAGAACAATTTAGTACCTCCAAACGGCGGAGGGTGGCTTCTAACGAACCGTGAAGACCTCTAATTAAACATAATTGTCCTTCCGACCAGAACTGAACAATATTACACCTCATTCCTAGAAACACACGTGTCCTTCAGCCTTTCGCAGATAACTTAGAGGTCATCCATAAATTACGTCACACAAATTTCATCGTTTCTCATCCTTGTCACAAGTAATCACATTCATACCCCCCCCCCTGTTGTTAGGACACTCATTTGACAATTTTTAATTTAGAACTTGATTGAAACAGCACCCCTAATATTCCAAGGATTTTTCAATATTTTTAAGTATAGTAACAGTTTGTGCGTTCTCAGCCAATAGATAAATACTCAAAATTAATTTATACCTATTCTTATCTTGCTTTTGGCTGAAATAAAAATTAATTATCCTGTGTCCATGGACGTTCAAACCTTTCCTTTACATTATTCGTTACTGACAAGCACCCATTTTATCTGTTTGAATGACGATGCGAAAATTGGAAGTTTCAACATCTTCTTCGTCCGACCATAGAGCATCGTTGTCATTGTTTATGAAACAGGGTCTTGTACAATTTGTTCATTTTTAATGACAAATAAACAACAGAACCAAAATAAAAATCTCTCATCAAGGAGCGAAAATGTGTTGAATAAAAGCTTTATCAATTTTTCGGTGCATGAATATTAAATGTGACGTGATGAATCTTATGATTCCCCCTCACCCCCTCTCACATCGTGTCATACTTTGTAGATCCCCTACCTGCCCCTTTGCGTGTGACGTAATCAATGGATGATCCGTTAATGATTGGAAAAAAGAATAAGTCTATTATTTTGAACAAACGCCAATAAAGTCGTGCGGAATGCTTTGCATAAACCGTGAAAGGTAGTAATCGTCGTCCACAGCTGTAAGAGCACGTCTTACAATTGTGAACCATGAAGTAATTGCCACAGGATTCCCCGAAGTATGGACAAGACTTCCGACGTAAGATTGAAGTAAGAAACCAAAAAAAAAAGTCAACTGAAAACTTGTGAATAACACTTATCTCAAGCAGAACTCAGGTCGAAGTCGTTGGTTTTGTTGACAGGCCGGAATCTCGGTGTGAAACTAGACGAACAAAGTTTTTATTACATGGGGAAGGGGCCTCTGAGAGAACTTTTTTACAAAGCCACTTCTTTCCGGATAAACTTTACGCCCTCCCTTTCCTTGGTCCGTTATACTTTAATTGCATTACCTGACTGTATATTATACCGGATATTTCAAGGATATCTAGCATAGTCTCTGAATTTGAATCAGTAAAAATTCACTGACTCGCAATTATATCATTGTAAAAAATCAGTGCATACGCATCGACAAAATATACACTGATTTTCTTGAGCAGTATACTTATAACTGATTCATATTTAGAGAGTAGGGTAAATCCGACTGATTTTATGCAATTCAAGATAAACTTTATGGATAAACCTTAATTGAAATGTTTCCATTAGTTTGTTTATTTTTAATATGACTCATCAATTTCTCACATTAATATTTTCGTTTCCAAAATAGTTAATCTTTTTGCAAGGCTACCACCGGGGTGTTAGCAAAGTTGGCGCCTATGCTGTACAGTAATATTCGTCAATGATTCTCAGTGGCTCACTATTTTTTTGAAAGAAAAATTGAGACAAGCGTTCTTTCTTTTGAAATTTTATACGTCTACTGTCACTTACGTCGCTATAGTCATTGACACATAAAATTTTCTGAGAAAGGAAACTCGTTCCAGTTTTAATTCCAAAAAAATAGTGACCCACTGAAAACCCATTAATGAATATTACTGTACGTGCATACATACTATCTCTATCATATATTCTTGGCCATTTCGACCACCACTTCCATAGATACCAATTTCCGTTGAGTTTTTCCCAGGTAAACAGCGAGGTCTTATCGAATATTACGTAACTTTATCACGGGGACCCCCGTAAGTACATTCATTTTTATTGTATTACATCGACACCCCTCTTTACTATCCTACCCAGCCCATGTTACTGAATCTCGTGCTGTTTACCCACCCAGCTGCTTCGACGGTAAATTATGTATAGGTTGTACCAGGTACACGTTAAGTTCAACCGATTCCTTATATCGCTGCTCGGAAGGATCCCGCTGCGATCATCCGAAAAGGAAAAGGATCAAGTGTGCGATATATCAATATGGTTTTACCTCGAATCTCTCCTCCCCTGTCTGCGAAATAGTTGTTTCTCGAAAGCAAGACCAAGCCGCAATTTCTCAACCGTGTGTTAACCGTGGGAATTGAGCAAACTAATGGTAGCTTCCAATTACCATTTATTCGTCTGGAGAAAGCATGAGGGCGGAAGAAGGGTAGAGTGAATGAATTGGGAGGGAGTTTGATCGGGGTTAAAAGGTGACCCATTGCCGGAGTCCCGCTTTATCCGAATCAAATTATCGAAACAGTTGGAAATCACATGACGAAATTCACCTTAAATCATTCCGGGAGCTTTTCAGTTTGAGACATTAGCAAACCTTTTTCTACCACCATGATTGATGGCGTTCAAACAGGTTTTCGCTTTCCTATACACCCATACCTACACAAACTTCTATATACGTCTGGACCCCGCCCAAGCGACGAAGAATTTCTTCTGTGTTCGAAAAAAATCCAGGAGGGACAAAAACACTGGTCATCATTAAGAACAGCGAATTTTGCGGTGAAATATAACAATTGTTTCCAAACGCTTCCTTTTACCGCATGATGATGACATTTTTTAGTGATACACGCCGCTCAACGTCATTACTTATGTTCATCGTTATTTACCCGATCCCCGCCTGCGTTTCCTCAGCTCTATAAAGGCAGAAAGCAGGCTTGCAAATTGCAATGTTGCACACCGAATAACGCTTTTGTGAACACATACGTGTATAGCGGTTGAAAGGGGTCCATCTTGAAATGAGGGGTGAAATGGGCTTTTCTGAAAGAGCGCCACAGTCAGTGAGCTGGAAAATAAGTAGATTCATATATTTTAGTGCTGTGTAGCTCTGTATACATATCGGGCGTTCGTAACACACGTGATCAATGTCGAACAGTATCCGAAAACGTATACCAACGATGAGAAAAATTTTAACGAATAGTTGAAAATTCGTATTATTAAAAACTTACAGCTCATGAGTAGTATAATAAAGAGAATTCTTCGTACAGATCCCGATACCGACAATTTTACCCGCTTCGCAGCTCAGACACAAACCCTTTTTCCGTTGGTCGATAAAGTCGACCAGAATGAGGATAACCCCCACCGAAAAAAGGGCTAGTGTCGGTAAAATTTCGGTACCGGGATCTATACGCAGAACTCTTCCTATTATACTACTCTCACGTGAGTCCAAAATTTTGTAATCAACTTTAAGATATAAACCAACGTCAATTTAATCAAACTCTGTTAGTCAACATAAAGCGGTCAAGGGTCCTACGATAATTATATAATTGTAACTACCCCGCATTATTTTCGTGATGTGCTGCCCGCAATGCACTTGTACCCTGATTTGCCTAGAATTAGGGATCCCCATTGGACGCATCGCGAAAATAACCCGGTATATGTATAATTAAAATATCGACTGTTCGGTATCTATGAAAGCATACCAATTTCGCGGTGACCTGTAATAAGGTTTATGATTGGAAAAACTTATTCACCTTCGATATTTGACTATCTCGCATGGTCAACGATACGACAACACTTCTTAATAATTTTTTTCCGGGTCCATGTTCATTTCATGTGAGTTATGATCGAATGTATAATCAAGGCGTGTGGAGTGCGAGAAACCGTAAACGTATTTCCAGTGTCCATACATTTATAATTGCGTCAACCATGAATCTAGCACAGGTATTGTTATTTGTCTGTTTTCGAATCCTTGCATTTATCGTACTAACATTCAACGTCACATTACAGTAGCTCGTATGGACAGCCATACTTACAATTAATCAACAATATCATATAACTATATTTTATAGTATGGTTAAACAGAATTATCTCTTAGCATGTGTAATATCATTTTATAATTTTCAACTCACGTTAATTCGAGAGTGCAATAACGACTGTACTATATAACTATAATTAACTAGCCTTGCCGCTTTTACACCTCGAGTCAGCATCTGTACCGGGCGGTTTAAACCTCCAAGGAAAACTTCCTTAAAGACCAACTTGCCGACTAATTACCTGAGTAACCTCTATAACGACGTTGAAAATAATTAGTCGGAAAATAATTGTAAAAAGAGTTTCAACACTTGCAGTAATACTTCTCAGTATACCTAAAGTTTTACCTTACAATCACCGCAATGAATGTATTGTATATTCCTCAAACAGTTTAAAGTACAAATTTAATTTACGATCGGGGATTTATCATCGGCCGAGAGGAGACTTTTCACAAGAGGATAAATGCCAAGTATTGACCATCCGTCAAGAAAGAGAGACGTGCTCTGATATATTGTAAAAGTTGTAGAAGTGCGTTCCAGCGTTTAATATAGCTATGCACGTCAGACCCTCGTCTCTCTTGTAAATGCGAGTGGCAACTCATCAAAAACGCGTAGCGGCAATTCAGCCGCGTTTAATCGTTTCTAGGTTACAAATTGATTCATCGATAACTTGATCAGTCACATTAAACCCGAAAAAAACTTCGTACCTTTACCATTTTGATACGATAGCTGAGTTTCGTAATGACAAACTTATTAGTTTGGGCAAGAAATTTGAGTACTTACCTATTCAGGCATCGAACATTAATTTATACGTAAGGTACAAGCGTATAACAAACCTGTAAAAGTAAAATTCCATTTCTACTTCGGTCCAGAAGATTGAGCCGTATATTACAACCGATCGATTGAAAGCGACAGGGCTCTGTGATCAAAAAAAAAAAACAAACAAGAACTTTAAAAACGTTGACTCGCGTAGCTACGAGCTCCAGTTTTGCACACACAATAACGGTAAATCGAATTTAATCGCACCCTCTGCTTTAGCCACGTCTTCGCCTCATCTTTTCTCAACGTTTCTCCCTTCCCATTCCTAGTAAACCTGTAAAGGTAAGCAACGGGATCGAAACGAGGTATACCAGAGGCCGTCGGGGAGTCTGCGGCAATCTCAAGTCGCACCCAATTCCGGCTTCTTCTCTCTTCTCGCCACCATGCCGCCTATTTCCATCTCCATTATGGAAACCGGGGTTCCAGCTTACCCGGCGTGGAGAGAAAATGAAGAAATTACCAAAAAAAAAAGCAATAATAATAATAATAATAATAATAATAATAACGATGCAGCAAATGTATGGAAATCGGGAACCATCGCGTAAGCAGCAAGATTGAAATCATTCGAGCATCACGATCCTATGCGAGAGAATACGCAGGTATTAAACCGAATATAGGTATATTCTTTGAGAATCGATTACGATCTCATTCCTATTTCTCGATTGCAAGAAGAGAACAGCGCGAAGAGGAGCTTCATATGGATAGATCCAGCTGTTCGAATTGAATATTTCACATAATACTCGAAGAAAGTTGTTACCACGTGCCGGCAAGTTTAATTTATATATCCATGACTCCCGGCGTTTGTTCGACATAGAGCAAACTAATCCTGGAAGATCTCAATTTGTGTCGGAGCAAAGTTACTTGCGCAATTACTTTGAGAACAGAGTTACTTAATCGGTCCTGGTACTGGTTGGTTACATAATAGCACCTTTGTGGATGGAAGTGGTAGAGTTTTAAAAAACACTTAGGGTAGCTTTGGGGCACGAATTCGATATCAATGAATCGTGACGTTGATTCATGGTCGGATACCAGGCAATTGTTACGTCTACTCTTGCTCCAAGGATTGAAGATAAGAAACGTGATTTATTGAGTAAAATTTCTCCTCCGCCCCCATCCGACACACCCTAATTTTTCCTCATAATGTTTTTTCCATTCATTCTCGATGCGTTGTATCAATAGGCGAATCACTGTCGACGAGTGATGCGAAGGACGAGTATACAAGAGAGTGTCAAGAATCATCTTCGTTTGCGTAGGGAAAACAATTTACAACGCAAACGTTGGCTGGGGTTTAGTTTTTCAACGCACGCTGGTAGTATTTTTCTTGAGTATTGGAATCGACGTCAAATTCGCAAATACAGTCTGTATTCGGAAACAATTTTCATCACTAGTCGTCTTTTTACCGATTAAAATGTCTACCTGTACGAATTCAGCTAGTCCCGAATGGAATTTTCCACCACCTGTCAAAGCTTAACGTAGCTCATCGGTTATTCAAACCACTTTTTTGCGTACATAATGATGCAAGGATGATACCATGATCATGCCCTACTATCCATGTCGTTGAGTATAACTTGGACTATACGCACCACCAGTTCGGATCAATTACTTTCCTCGATCGGATGATTATGGTGGAGTCAAGTTATGGGCCACAAAGTTATTGACAATATGTGTCGCGGGAACGATGACCGATCGCTTGGCTGACACGACCCGACGTTATCTTTAGACACATAAGCACAACGTTTCGTATAATCATGTGTGCGAAGCCAATGAAGTAAAGTTTCTTCTCTCCTTGTGGACGAAGCCAATCGAGTAACAGCTTCAAAGGCACATATTGACGTATGGTACGCATATTATGGAGACTGGTCCAGATTTGGATAGCAATTTTTTTTATTTTTCTGCTGGAACAGGGTGTAAACGTTAGTTTTTGCAGTACTAGATATCTTTCCAAAGTAATATGGGATTTTTAACTCAATTAGTCAATGAGGTGGCTCGTATCATGTGACACGTTTCCATTCAGATAAGGTATAAAAAAGTTCACTCATTCCAGTTAAAAGTCGAACTGGCTTCATTTTTACATAAAAAATAACATGTTTGCTTTCGCAGATTTTGGAAGGTCGGCTTTAGTCTGCCGTTTTGATCAAAAGATATAGAGTCTTGATTTTTCTAACATCTGATTTCTGGTTATTCCAGAACAAGAAACAGCTATTATCATTTTTATAGATAATCTAACTACACAGGCCGACACGATTTTCATTTTCTGAAATGTTGCTAACTTTTCTTGCTAATTGGGTGTCGTTCTCACTAGTCGATTTATCGTATCACATCAGGTTTTCAATAAAATCAATATAGTTATAATTTTCAGTTACCACTATATATTACTGTATATTACCAATAATTATTTAATAATTAGAAGCTTGGCTTGCGTTCAAAAATGTTGCACATAATTTTTTGGGTAATCACAAACATCCAGATTATAATAACGTGGTGGCAACGTTCTTACGTAAATATCAATAATTAGGATGCAAAATATACAACTCCACTTCCTAGATTCACATCTGAATTTATTTCCTTTAAATCTTGGTGATTTTAGTGAAGAACAAGAAAAACGATTCCATCAAGACATCGAAACCATGGACACAAATTACCAAGCTCGATGGAATGTAAATATGATGGCTGATTACTTTCGGCCATTAAAACGTAATATTCCAGATAAAATACATAACAAAAATCACGCCCAGCCGTAATTTTTATGGAAAAACGCACAATATATTACCCAAAAAAGTTTTAATTTTGTCGAAAAACCAGACAGGATTGAAAGAAAATGCGGACACTTCTGAATTCAGGACACGTGAAGTAAAGAATAATAGCCATTAGATTGAAAACAACGCTAAAACATTTTGTCACATATCGATCTGTGTTATCTACAACACAACTCGTGCCTGTATAAGACCATACTTGAGATAATTTTGTAAGATACATGTTATTTAAATGGGAAAAAAATCACATGCCACGAGGCACCTCCTAAATTTAATTTGAGAAACCCTGTAAGTACCCGGGAATGATTTTTTTTCAACCGTAAAAACTAATATCCAGATCTTCTTTCAGTCCAATATTGACGTACGTTATACACGGTACAAGTAAGATATTTATACCAGTACGCAGCATTACAATATTGCATGCTCGAGGGAATACTTGGTACCCGAAAATTCGTCAACGAGAAGAGGATAATTACGCGGGGGTAAGTTTGAACCGCGGTAGAAGCCTCTCCCTCCCTCCCTCCCACCCTCGCCTCATCTCCTGCGCCACGGTGGCTAATGTTATTAAAGCACAAGTACCACGACACCCCGTTTATACATGCAAAACTATTATACATGCATTACCCACGCATCGTGGCCCTCCCCTCATCCCCTCATACGGCATCGGCACCCTACTCGAGATAGTGCGGGTACCACAAGGGGTCGAACAGACAAAATGACGAGGGTGTTAGCCTAATGTCGGTCCAACTCATCGTCAGCCGCTTCACGACGACAACCGTTAGCAGCTTTACCCTTCCCTGGCTAACTTCATCTTGCAAAACACATTAATGTATCCTCCATTCCTTGTTTGTTGATAGACTCGCAGATGCAAGGGTGTATATTGTAATTAAGAGGATGCTAACGTCTGTTTTTACCGACTGAGTAAAATTTCACCTAGTTTTACGGTTACTGTATCATTCCTACGGAGCACCGATGCGAAAATTCGTACGCGATCAGCGGAGTTCTACATTCAATGCCGAACAAAATTATCCAAATAAACTTTTTCTTTTCGTGCAAAAGAAACTCCAACAAGTGTATGCCTCCCCTAAGTGGCAATTAAATTGCGTGTAGGAACGAATCTCTTCGCGTTATTGTTCCGTAGAACATCATTTTTTTTAGGATATTTTTATTTCGCATTGCCTGTAGAACATCGCTAACTACGATGTTTTCACGTAAGTTTAATGACGCGTAGGCTTCGATAATAATAGTCAAAATAAGTGACATTCAATGTGGTCGGTAAAAACTGACTATATCATGCTTTAAAGGTGACACCATCGAGAAATCGTTGAAAGTGAAACAGGTTGGAATTCAAATTTATCCGAACCGACGATCATATCTTTGGATATAAAAAACTTCAGACTAAGTCACCGATTAAATAATACAACGACGGAATATTAAAATTCTGATTTGAAACAGGCTCTAATAGGAAAACTCTTGTCGGTAGACTTGTGGTAAATAATAAAGATATTTCTCAAGATTAGACATCACCAAAGACTCATATCGTGTGTTTAAGAAGAATTTTGTATTGCAGATATAGAAAAACATCGCTACACCAAATGGTACACGTATAATAAAAAGATATTTGATTCCGAAGCGAAAAATTGAGGTTGGCTGTCATGATTTCTGCACAATTTTCATGAAAAATGGATGAATCGCAAGATTTGAGGCAGTCGAATAGTTCTCGAATGAATTTGCTAAGATCGGTAACTAATCGTAAATCATTAAGCATTATTCATTTTTTCGTATGTGTCAAAATGTATTTATTTAAATAAAGTCTGGATCCTGGTGCGTATCAACAAATTCGGCACTTCTCAATGACGCCACCTTAAACCGTTCATTACCACAAATTTCTTTCAAATTGTGAAAATCTGACGAGGTGAAACATCGGAGGGAGAGTTCGGACGGCTGAAAGGGTGAAACGAATGGTTCCACTTATCACGCGACATTCTACAGCTACGGCTTATCAGCAGTCAGACGAATTCAGAGCGAATGGCTAATCTCGAGTCGGGGTGATTAAAATTTCACCAGCATATAGCAGTGGCTGCAGAAACGGAGGTAGCTGGTTTCCTCTCGCCTCCTTATATTATATGTTACAGGACGTGGAATCGGTACGATGAAGAAAACTTTTGCCACCATTTGCCGGCGAAACGGAATCGGAATCGTAAAAATTAAGTACCGGAATATAAAAGATTATTGAGCAAAGTTGCGTCGAAATGTTAGCAGGAGGAAAAATCGTGAAGCCAGAGAAAAAGAATTCATTCTTCTCATAGTGTCGACAACGACTGTTTCAAATAAGGCTAATATTTTTTCCTTTTATGGAACAAGGTCGAAACGTTAGTTTACCGCATAAAAAAACTCTCCTGAAGTATAGGATTTAGATTAAATCGAAGTGGTGGCTTTGTTCTATTTAAATCGTCGGTAAAACAATTTACTTATTCCAGTTTCTTCGCGCAATTTTCCTTAAATAATTGCAAGTCCGGCCTTATATGGGTATAATAATCGTAAAGATAATTAGATTATTTTGAAAAATGAGGGTGGATCTGGTTTACTTTAAAGCGAAAAGTAATCAAATAACAGCAAAATCATTATCTAATCCCTAATCAGTCTTCGGATATAGACCCAAATTTTGCTCGGTACTTAACTTGTCTGCAATAAGTTTTCCTTGAAATTTTACGAACAAAAATTAAATCTACTTCTAATATGTAATTTTCATTATTTTTCCTAGAAAGTCGTAGATTTTCATAACTTTTCTCTGAAATTTGTATACAAATTCTAGTATACTATTCTACGAAAAATACTACGATTTTTCACGATTATCTCCAATCTTTTACACTGTTTTACGATTTTCTACCATTTTCTATGATTTTCTACGACCCAAAACTTTTCATAGTTTGACGTAGAAATTATTTTCGCGAGGGCGAAAATTCCGCGAAGAAATTGGAATGAGTATGCTTTTTTACTCATTATTCAAAGCATTGGCCAACTTTTCGAACAGGGCGATTTCTAATTCGGTAAAAAATAAAGAACCTTATTCCAGCAAAAGAGAAATACGTAACCCCACTCCGAAATAGTCCAGTATCTACTATGAATTGAATTAACAAAAATTTTGATGGATGAAAAAGCGTAGGTAATACCCATATGGTATTATTACCGATGCTTGATGGAGCGACGATAAATTGAACCGGCCTCACGAAGTGCGGAATTTCCGGCGAACACTGAAAGACCCGGAATCGCGTGTTCGTTTCTATCGTTTGACGTCAGTATGAGGTATAACATGTTAAATCGATGAATCTTATCGGTTTGGTATTCATGACTTCAAGAAAGGGAAAGAGAAACACTTGCGTATATTCTCAGTGCGAAAGTATCGAGCAGCGAAAAGTTCTCGCAAAGCGAATCAGTGGATTTAAATTGGCTGAAAGTGATGTTGCACGATAATTTGTTGTTAAAAATATTTCAATCCAATATGAGTGTATTGAAAATGATCCACCGGTACGTTAGAAATTTCATAACGTTATTCTGGAAGGAAAGTGTAATTAAATTGAACACGTAAAAATATATTGATTCAATGTTTCCGGGGAGATTGTATCTGCTTATAGTTGAAAAAAAAAACAAGTATTAAAGCGGTGCATATCCTTACAACTGCCAAACACGACGTCAAAGGATCACGGAAGGCAGAGCAATAATCAAGCAGCATGAAAACGTTGGCAGACTTTTTACACGTGAAGAGGAATTCCATCCTCTTTCGGTCAAGCACGACAAAAAGAGAAAAAGGGTTTTTAATAGTTTAAATGTTACCCCTTGACGAAATTCCAGACTCGGGGGGAATAATGGCGGGTAAAATTCGGAGAATTTGAAGCAACCCTTGCACAGAATTTACACATAATACAGTGTGGAGTACTCCTTTCTCTGTGCACGTCCTTGTCATCTTATTAACTAGGAAAATCGAACATAGCACGTTTAACAATCCATAATGGAGACTTATAACCAATCCGATCGCTGTACAAACTTCATTGATCGTGAATTTGATAATAATACGTCAACGGAGGGGCGATTATCACATTCGCGGAATGAAATTTCTGCCGTGTAACCAAATATCGTACTTCCAAATAATAAAAGACCTTCACTCACTCCTGACGAATTGATTCGGCCGAATGTGCCGAACCATTTTTAACATTGACGTATAACTGTATTCAATACGTATATTCCAGAAATCATATTATGATAATATCGTATCCGCCTGCGGATTATTGCGACGTCCCTGCACGTCATTCAAGAAATGTAACAGAGCCGAAATCAATGAAAAAAAGCTTCCTGCTGCGGTGGATATTATAACAATATTACACCGACGCGTCAACTGAATAATCAATAATCCACCCCGTTAATTGTAACATTACGTCTGTACAAACGGGACGCGATAAGCTGCAGTGTACACGTTTCGAAATTTGGTGTTTTAAGCAAGGGGACATAATTTAAGGGTAAGTTTTCAATTTCGCGATGAAAGGAAATTTTGTATTTATATAATGTGACTCAATCCACCAACTTTCGGCCAACTTTTCAGGGAAAAATTTCAACTTGGCTTTGTAATTGAAAAAAAATATGAGCCGTTTTTTTTTTTTTTTTTTTTTCTTGTGGGAAAAGGTCTCATCTTTCCGAATGTGAAATCTATTTCAAGGTAGATCATCAGGGACTGCCAAAAACCACGGTTTTTTCTGTATTTTCACTCCTATATATACAAAGGACCAGAAAATTAATTTTTTAAATTTATTTGAGTGGAAATGTAGACATTTTTGATTATACCCTGAAATTGTAAGAGTGTAAAGCTGGAGTAGCAATTAAATCTGCATTAATATTAGAGGTATATAGAATATTAAGAATATTCAAGATCTTAAGAACATTTGTATCGATTTCATTGTAATTTCATTTTCACCCGATTCTAAAAGTTTGACATGTAGGTACTCGAAACTGCAGACGTGTTGAGATAAAAGAATAAACGACTTATTATGTCGAAGGAACATGTTTATTGGCAATTCCTAAGGATCCATCTTAAAATGAATTTCATATTCGGAAGGATCAAATTTTTTTGCTGAAAAAATACACCAAGTAATGTTTTTCCTGATAACAGGAAGTGCTGAAATTTCCCAAACGAGGATTGAATTCGAAAACGTGATAAAAGCAGTCAACGTGTATCTTGTAAAAAGTATAAAACGTAAGCTTAAAAATCGAAAGAATTTTACGTAACACAGTGTACAGTGTAAACCATAACATGTCCAATTGTAGTTGAATCAAAATTTTAGCCCTAAGAAGCTGACCGAAACTTTGTGGATCAGCTCTTGTACTCAGAATTTTCATTCACAGATGAGTTGTGAGAAAAAAAAATCCTAAAAATATCGAAAAATGGCCGTGAGTGCATAGTCATTCATTGACATCGGCTGTGTCATTAATTTTTCTGGCACACAGACGTTCATTGAATTGTCAAAGAGTAAGAAAAAATTCCCAAATTAATTTCGTTATCCAGACAAAAATGTATCGGCATGGGAGAGGGTCCCCTGCTTTATGTATATGGTACAAAAAGCGAACGACGTTTGATTATAACTTGTTGGTAAAAGTCGCGATGCGTAGTCCCTGGCGGTCTGGGCTTGCCTGTAATTTCCGTCAGCTATCAACTGTTCGAATAACGCGTTCCTTCGTTTTTTTGCCTGCACCCGTTATGTAAATCCAGACAATATTTCGCAATCAATCTACAAGCCGTCCTAATCAAAAAAAAAAATATATATATATATATAGCTCTTGAATTTTTTGCAGAGCACTTACTAGAGATGATTGAGAGCAACCTGTATAGCTTGAGCTCGTTGTGAACTTGTCTATCGATATATCAACCACCCAGCCCAAGTACTTTTGCTGAGTGGTTCTGCTCCTTTTTCTTGAAAACAAGTGCAATCAATCGGAAAAGTAATTGGCGAAGGAAGGAAACGAAAGACGCGGCCGAGTGCTGATAGGTACGGAGGATAAGAAAACCGATGCAGAAACAGCTAGCTACTCGCTGTTTCAGAGGTTCCTGGAAGAGATTAGAGTTTAAATAGACTCGGTGATAATAAGGTACGGCTAATCAAACTTACACTCACTAGTTGATTTCTTTCTGTTTGATTCAATCTTCCTTTCTTAATTCATTTACCGTGTCTTATCTGAAAAAATCAATTGTTTTACCATCAGTTTGGCGAACATTCAACATCTTGATGAATTGTTCGATGCGGCAAAGTCAAGAAGCGAGCCTACGGAAGGTAATTAATAGGTACGTTTGAAAGTAACAATTTGTGTTGCGATGCGAGTACAGGGATGTAAAATGAACTAGATATTCTACAATTGTCTACTTTTTATTGCTTACAATCTATAAAATATTATCTTTGATATGTGGACTCGATTTATAAAATAACTTACATTATACAAATATGCGTATTTGATTATTATTGTTAGTTATTTTGTATATTATTAATACATTTACTGCAATACATCATCTCTTGCTGGGTTAACCGCGCTTCCAATACCACGAAGATTGGTTCAGCTGTGAAGTAAAATGGAAGAACCCAACGGCTAATTGTAAGAATTGTAACAACACATATAACGTTGTACAGAAAAGGATGAAATATTTAGTATAATGTCACGTTAATAATTGATCATGATTGCTGCGGAGATAAATTTTTCGATCGCATTGATTCAAGTCATGTCAGCGGTAATATTAATGCTCCAGATGACTGGTAATAAATTCCTTGCATACCTACTAGGTACGTTCTAAGAATGGATATCAAACGAGATGTTTGAGGATAAATTGGGCCGTATATATCAAAACACATGTTTTTGGGTAATTCTGTTGTCAAACAATATTCTTTCTACGTACGTTCTGTCATTTCATTCTTCGAATACCTGAGTGTTGCGCATTTTCTGGATACAATGTTTATTCGTCGTCAAGCTTCTGGCCTATTTGACAATTGACACAATCGCATATCCGCATCCAGACAGAAATAGTTCTTCGGCTGCCCCTGAACAACGTGGCAGCTCTCAACGTTGAACGACTTCCGCTTCACCCTCCTGGACACGTAGTCACGTACGTACGTTGGTACCATCCGATGTGCACACTTGTAATGCGTCAGTCGTCGAAGCTGAGATCTTCACGAATGCAAGGCACACTTGTCGTTGTACCTGCATGCTAACGGCGAGACGTCGACGTAGGTAGGAATTCGCACCGTTGAACGACTCTCAGACGTCACACGTTGACCTTTAGCTCAGCGAACGAGCATCTCGCTCTGCATAAGAAGGGGAGTAAAAAATTCTTTTCTAGAAACGCGTTGCGTCGCCGTCAACGATTTAGCTCACGTCTCCCCATCAAAAAGTCATAACTCAGCCTCTGTGCTGTACCCAGTACTTTTAATAAATTATCAAAATCGTTCCCCCAGGATATATAACACCGACCCCGCAACTCGGGTCAACAGACTTCGCTCTATACTTTCGCAGAGGATACGAGTTAACAGTTCACCGGAACTAGAACTAACCCAGAGGAATAAGAAATGCAAAAAGAGATCTCGAAACTTGTACCTTTTCTCAGACCCGATGAAAATGATGCGATATTTTTTAATATACTTCTTATTATACCTTCCCAGACTTGCGAAATTTTCACGAAAAAAATTTACTTGCTTTGCGTAGATACATAGTGTACATACATACATGTATAGGTCCAAAAATATTCTCTCAATTATCGAGTCACTACAGATTATTATTGTTACTATTATTGTTATTATTATTATTATTATTATTATTAATAATTATTTATTATTACTTGTTTTTTGTAGTTTTTTTTCTTTTGTTTTTTTTTTTTTACTTGGAGGAAATAGTAAACTTTTTCCGACGATAATCACTTCTTCGATGATTAACATTTACATTGGATTAAGGTTTTCGGTTTCACAGTAATATTATAATAAAGGATGGCAAAGGAGCCTATAACATTATGGGATAGGATAAAAAGATTCCAGATTCATGGAAAAGGAGAATCTCGACGGAGGATTGTGGACAATTGAGGCAGACGCATTGGAGATTTTATAAGGAAAGGCAACTCATTGAACCAAATTTATTCGGTCCGGGTTCTTGCAACTCGTTATATAAGACACCGCTGCAGATCTAAACGAAAATGAAATGCGGCTGGGGTTGGCAGACCGAAGTGTCGCATTTCGGCCCTGTCTTCGATGTTCGGAGCCATTTACCGTGGCAATGTGCCGACGACAGCATGCTCCACCTGGTGATCATCGCCTCAGCGCCACCGTCTCCTTCGCATCGCCAGTCCAGCACGCGTCTCAAAGCCTGCGTTTGACACTGAACACATACGTGAGCACCTGGAACAACGATTATCACATCTAGTCAACGTTCAGCTACGAGATATTTACCTTGCCGTCTTCGGATGATCGTAACTCGATATGTCATACGAAGGATTACGGATAGTCTTACTAAAGCTATAAATCTAGTTACATAACGGGGAGAAACGGCGAAAGTTTGGAGGGCTGAATAACCGACGGCGCATGCGCAGAATAGTTCAGCCCTATTGGTGCGCGAGATCGTAACGCGGTAATATTTTAGTCTGCAAGGCAGGGGAGCCAACTTACGCGAAAATCGCACAAGATGTCAACCTCTGCCGGGTCGAGTGACGAATTGATGGTATGTCGTTCTAATAACTCGTAACAATCATCAGTCATCGGGTAGTAAATGACAAAGTTTGGAAGTCTTATTCAAACACCAAGTTAACTATGTGGGATCTGGTTAACCCGATAATATGGGGATAAACTGGTTCTATAGAAATCTGTCCTACAGTCTGCGGCCCTGCAGAAAACATTTAACCTGAAATGATAAATATAATCTTTTCCACAGAAATTTTATCCTGCAGAGTTCGATCCTATAGAATTCGTTTCCAAAGAAAAATTATCTAAATAAGTAGAAAAGTACTCGTCCAGAAACTAAATTTAAGGGATTCGCACCTTTAAGGTTGGAATTAGTCAAGCGCAGTCCGATATTACGACGCATGATCCTCTGATAAGAACGCAGAAGGTGAGTGACTGTATAACCCCGTAAGTTAGAATAAGTTAGGCCTCACTTTCTATTGAGGCGAACTCTGTAGAAACTAACAACTTCGGAGAAACAAGTTAGTTTTATTCGAAAATGAACACACCACAATTTGTCAAAGATTTTTTTTTCTTGAACATGTGTATTAGGGAAAAAAAACCGAACATATACAATCGTTACAATTTACAGGTCATAAACTTGTGATTTAGTAATAAATACATTATTGTTACCCAAAAATTAACTCAGACGATCTACGGAGAACTCATTAACGAATAAAATGAGAGATACTGTGAATCAGGATCGAATGATCAACAATATGGGTTTTTTACTAAAAGATGTTAGACTAATGTTATTTCTCCGAAATTGTTAATATAATGAATGAGGTAGTTCAATTTATAATTCAGCGTTTGAAATATTTTTCCTACGTCACGAAGATTTCCTTTTTTTTTTTTTTCTTTGTTGCTTAGCATTAGAAAAGCTTGATCATTTACACGTCGTAAATCTTTTTCTCACACGTCCTTAAGTTATGTCTAAAAACATTAACGACGGTTAAAATTTTCTGCCGGAGTGTAGCGACTTATCGTATAGCGTGTATAGAGTGTGGTGAAATATTAATTATATTTATGACGATCCATAATGGTTAATTGATCAACGGCGCACCCTTCTGAAATGTGAGCGAGAATATATTTCACGGGAAAGGGTGTTTTATTTACTTTATTCCGTTTTTTTTTTACATTTTTCTCGTCGGTGGCATGAAATATACTTCGGTTGGAACACGGAGTGCAGATAGAGGGGGGGATGGCGGGATTGATGGAGACGTGTATTTCACGCATCGCCAGAGCTGGTTCTTCGCCTCGCGAAACATGCAAACAAAATTAGGCCTCCGCTTGTTTCACGTGGCAGGAAGGCGCAGGGAATTCACCTCTGCCTGTTTAAACGGAGAATCACGAAAAAGAGTGAATTTCCGAGCACTTGACAATTTTTTTCTTTATTTCAATTTACTTTCCGCATTATGTTACGACAATTCTCACCACGCTTTTACCAATCTCAAATATATCTATTACACGTTCGCGGACCATGTTTAAAATTAATAAAAATATATCTGCTGGGTGTGATCGGAGTTTTGGATAACGTGAAGAAAAGAATTCTCCAAGTTCCATCTATACATCGAGATTAATGTTGTGGCGTGAATTTAATTAATGAAACCCGGCGAACCCGTAGCACCAAGATGAATTAATTTTCGGAATAATTCGAATCCCACTGGCAAAGCTTATTGTTAGTTCGGTAGAAAAGCATTCCGTGTACAAAATTCTGCTTGAAGTATTACCTTGTCAAATAAGCCTGCGTATTTCACTCCTTTTAGATTAATCAAGGGAAACAAACATTCTCTTGCAGATAGAGTAATTTCTTTCATCGCCCCTACAATCTCCGTCATACCTTGCTCAATAAAAAAGGGTTCGACATTTTCGCCGGTAATCTTTCAGTTAATCATTCGCTCTTGTATAAAGTATGATATTCGTATTTACATACGGTATATTATATTATATTATAAGCATCTCAAATTACCTTCCGTTAGCCCTGCGAGGCTGGTCTCCTTGTAACAAGCTTTCGAAGCTTTAGTCACGGTAAATGTAACACAGTATCTGAAACAAATAATAAAAGTAAACATTAGCTTCGTGATGAAATTCCGTGGAGCAATAATAATAAGAGTATAAATAACTTTCGGGAAATACGAAACTCCAATTCGAGAACGCTGCCTCGAGTTTAGTGTTACGCACAGAAAAGTGTTGCCATCTAATGGAAGAAAACTCAGAGGTATGTTCGAATAAAATTTCAATAACCAACCATTGGAAAAGTTTGTTTAATCAGTGGAAGGAATACCTGTGGAAGCGCGAAAAGTTTCAATGAAAATTTCTGCCCGTTAATTATACAATCCAAGAGTTTGTATACTCGCGGTATTTTGGTTGATTTCTAACAATCTTTCCGCAGAAATCGCCTCGCTTTGTTAAACTCGCAATGCCACGACGAAGCTTGCAGACAACTTGCCATCAATTTTCCGCAATTCCCGGGTCTGAAAAGCTGGCAAATAAATGATTCTCCGAACTCGTTTCTCCTGCACGGCACGACGTTAACGAATATGCATCTATAAGAAAATGATAATAAAGTTGTCTAGCATTGCTGTAGTTATAAATAAATCGCTTAAAATTGTACACAGTAGTATCTATAATAATTTAATATTCCGATAAAATATTAGCGCACTGAAATGATAAAGATAAATGTAAACGGAATTGAGGCGTAAAAATATCTTTCCAATTTGTTTCAGCCCAGTGACCCCCGCCGTTCGGCGAGAAAGCATTTTGATAGCGCAGCGTCTCGACGGACTTTCCGGGATATCTGCACAAAACACCGGGTTCGCGAATTGCGACACTCAGATAATATGGGTAATGTACGTATATGAATTCAGCTTGAAAGGATAAGGATGTGTGCAGTTGTACTCGGTCTTTTAATATTTTCCGGATTTAGTAGACCTTTCCGGAGTCCTTGAGAAGATGAATGAATCCATCTTATAGAAACTTGCATTCAAAGTGCCACAAATTCCTGTCAAATTTAACAGTCACCGGTTGCCGAGAGAATGGAACGCGTCGTTATACTTATAATACTTTTGGCGGCATGGTAATCGAGTGTCAAGAATTGTATTAGATGTAATGATGCATAAAAGCGAGTATTCGCATTTCGCGCCATTATGCCGCAGCGTGGTTAACCACATGAAGGCATAACCCCCTGGGAATATCGATTTTACTCCAAACATAAACTCAGCCGTCTATACCTATGTATATATAATATACAACACTGGAGCACAAGTCTGTAGATGCGCCAAATTATTGACCAAAATTGACGCTGAAGCACAAGATAAACTTCATAGATGATTTACACGCCCGATGGAATTATTCACCGCATCTGTTTAAGGATGAACCACCCAAACCGTTCGAATAAAAAGTTAGAAAGAGAGAAAAACTGTCTCAAATATCTTCTGCAGTATTTTTCGCTATATTTTTGGTTTAAACGAATAAAGCAACACTTTTGCTATTTAATAGAAA
This sequence comes from Neodiprion virginianus, assembly GCF_021901495.1. Classification (NCBI taxonomy): domain Eukaryota; kingdom Metazoa; phylum Arthropoda; class Insecta; order Hymenoptera; family Diprionidae; genus Neodiprion; species Neodiprion virginianus. Next base: position 14,384,732 of record NC_060878.1, on the reverse strand, counting down.
CAAATTTGATCAATTTCGAATAACACAAGCTAATAGACCAATGATTTGAAGAAAGGTTGCATAATCAGGACGTTCAAAATAATAAAACTTTGATACTTTTGGTACGATTCGAATGTTTTTAGTGGTATGTCGTTCACCGTGGAGACCTTTAGAGATCGCCTGAAAAGATTTTTACAAATAATCGTCTTCAGAATGAGTGGAAATATATTTGTGCAAGTACAGAACAACAGATGTTCGTCAACGATTACATTTGCAGGCTATAACTGTGTCGTACTGTGAGATCTCTCGAATATTTTTCAAAATATTCGTAGAGATCTGGTCAGCAAGTAAAATGAGTCCAAAAACATTCGAATCGGATGAAACACCTTAGAGTTTAATTATTTTCAACGTTCCAAACATAAAACCTCTAGTCAAACTATTGATATCTAAACTCTCTTATTCGAAATTGGTCGTATTCATTCCTATTACGTAGTAGAGATGTTGTTTCATTAGCCTTCACCACCATTGTCGCCAACAACATTTTTGGAGATATTTTAAACAGTTTTTCTCATTTCCTAATTGTTTATTCGGACAATGGTGCCCATTTATCCTTAATTCGTAATAAGAACTTTCCATTTCTGTATTGACATACACTTACTCTTTCGAGGCGTCATGCTCCGGATCATCTTGATAACGGAGACGAAGGTTGCTGCGGATGTCATTGCTGTCATTAGCATGGCGTGTTTCACTGAGCTCAGCAGGTAGGAGTAAGGCGACTTCTGCGAACAGAAAACAAAACGGGATTTCATACCAGTAATATATAAAGGGTTGTAGTTTTCCAATATCAGCGATTCGGACGATTTACATTATCGGAAATGTAGAATTAAAGTCATCTTCTTGTTTATGCCTATTAAAGCTGGGATCATCTTAGCATATCTTGACGCATCACGGGTATATTTCAACGTACTCGACTGGGTAAACGTAATTAAAACTTTTCCTTCGGAAAATTGTATTACTCCCCAAGACTTTTTATCTCTCCAATTTCAGGCAAAACAGTAAAACTTTCCCCCGATTGAGTTTTGTTCAGAAATAATTCTAATTTGATGATATATTATTCTATAATAATAATAAAATAATTTTATTTAACATAATAAACAGAATATACGTCCCTTGTGAAATCTACAATTTCAGACTCATTGAAATATCGGATCTTGTAACAACTCTTGAGAACGAGAAAATATCCCGTACGAGAATGGAATTCCGGAACACGAAGCAGCGCGTGTTTTACCGCTCTTTTTTCAGACTACAGCGACACGAACAAATTCCTTGAAAAGATTCTCGCAACTCTGAACCTCCGTACGAGTAGCTATACATATAGTTCACAGCGATTACTCGACCAAGTCGTCGGGTAGAACACTTTTTGAAGAGAAAAGGTGTTATTCTATTTCTTTGTTTCTAGCTCATCTCGCCCCAAGTGTAAAGAAAAAAATAAGAAGTCTAGATGTCACGGTTTTGGTCCCCTTGATACCTTGATATTGGTATTCATTTATATGTAATATAAATATAATCGGTGATTACGTCCTGCACAAGTGGTACAGAGCAGTTTCGATCTACATAAACACCGAGGTATCTGTACTTCCGTCCAATACTTGTTTAGTGACAAACTTCATCCATGAATTATGTAATCGAAGAAATTAACAGACAAATTAAAAAGTTCATGATTTTATAAAGGTGGCTAAAAATGGTACAGCAACCACAAATAATACATCTACTCGGTACGTTCACTGAAACGAGACCTCTTCTCTTTTATCCTTCACTTCACCGGTAGAACACTGACAGATTCACAATCGAAGCATGTCGGGTTATTTCTGTGATGCGCCCCGTAGGGACCCCTAAGTATAGGCAAATCAGGGTACAATTGCACTCTGAGCAGCTCCGAGTTTCGCCGAGGGCACACCATTCGCGTGCTAACAAAAGAGCATCGGAACTGTTCATAGTGGTATTGTGCCCTGGTTGCCTATAATTAGGAGCCCCTAAGGGAGTGGAGTGGGGGGAGCATCACAGAAATAACCCAGTATATCAGCTATAACCACGGTCTTACATACTGGTCTGGAAACTCCCGTCGTGTGGGTAGTTCGCTTATGGATGCCAGACGTGTAGTTCATGTATCGCCCACTGTCATCGCTGCGATCTAAACTCCGGCGTGATGACGATGGGTGGGGGAAGCGAGATAGCGGCAGCGCTAGCTTTTCAATCTCTGTCACCTCAATGTTTTCTTTTTTTTTAATTATATTTTTAAGCACAACCAAAGCAAGACACAACGTATGAGAGCACAACAGAGCACAATATACGACACGAGGATTTTGAGGTTAGGTTTGAGAATACGCAGTAGGCGGATAGATCGCAGAGACGAGTAGTGACGGGATTACGAACTACTCCAGTGCTTCCATAAGCGTCCTACCCCCACCACTTGATTTTGTGACGAGTATCCAGACCAGCTCCCTGACACACGCTGCTAAAAGTGCTTCGCAAAATGTCGCTCGATTCTGCCGCCAATTTCCACCACTAGTAGCGCTAGTAGTTACCTGACGAGCTTGCGCGCGGTCAACGAGGGCAGCGAGCGTGTCAGAAGTCTACTAGCGCCGCGTAGAGGAACTAAAAAACGGGGACAAGACGCGTACAATTTTTAGTATACGAGCAGTGGTGAGTTTCAGGGGCTGGTCCAGACCTGTATGTAAGACCGTGGCTATAACAAATATTCAGTGAATAAGAAATAAATAAGAGCAAAGCTCGCCTGGACGAGGGCACGGCAACCCTCATGCCATTCCCTAATATCCAGAGTCTGGATATACCCAACGTACATACCCAACAAACAACCCACGTGCTCTTCCAATTCCTCCAGCAGCCCCTGCGCAAAACTTTCAACAAGGTATTCCAACCATTCCTTTACCTCATTACCGTTGTTAAAAGATGCTTGAAACCGGGCAAACGATGCTGTGTATAAGCACGTGATACTCACAGGTTTACTTCACCGTTCAACGAGGTGCGTCGCCATAGATTAAATGAGGGAGCGCAAGGCGTAACCCAAAGCTTCTACTGTAGTTTATCGTATAATCTCCTGAATCGAATTCCATTCTGTACGTAATGTACGATTGCTCCGTTTAAACCTTAATCTAACTTCAATTTCAGCCAAGTAGAAGTGTAAACCAATGACCAAAAACTTTTCGAATTCACTTTGGTATCTTTATCTAATAGTGTAAAATTCTTCTCATTCTTCTTCTTTTTCTCCTTTCTTTGGTTAAGAAGTCCCGATAGCGTGAATTTGTCACAAGAAATTGCACACCCAAAGTACGCATTCTCCAAGTTATTCGTCCATTTAGACAGGCTGGCCAACTTTACGTTATTGGGCCCCGATGGAAACTGTCAATAGGGGTAAATATTTCAATGTAACATAACCTATAGGCGTCTGCGAATTTTGATAACTAGCATCTGACAACAACTGACAATGAATCGAGGAAACTGACAAGCAGGCGAAAAGAAAAACTCGACACAAATTAATTGAGTGAGGCAATGGAATCACATTATTTAACGCATCCTGAAATAACTCGCTGAATTGATGTGTTAATAGATTTTTGAATTAGATATACTTTACTTGAATTCATGAAAATTAACTGGATTATTAAAAATCAACAGAAATAATGAATTGAATTAGTTTCGATTCGTGCCGAAATTATTTCTCTAGAGAAAGAAAAACTTGAAATGAAATATAAAGTAAGTTAAATTAAAAAAAAATATTCATTTGAATTAACAGGAAATAAAAACGTTAAGTTAAATTACATGAAATTATTTATATCAATTTAACTCAAAAAATTATTGTGTCATTCAAATCTGGAGTCATTTCCTCTTCGCATTTGGGTATTTTGGTATGAGCAATTTTACGCAATTTTACGAAAACCATACACGTTTTTGGACTTGATTATAATTTTTGAACTAGCCTGGTTATTTGAAATTGAACCACTTGGCTTGTACCTACTTTCTTTGACTGTTCAAGTTCTGTGGTGCGATGTAACAGAGATCAGACCACACGGCATAAATCTCACAGACACGTCGTCCAGACATATTTTTTGCTGAGCTCCCAAGAATCTCTGCAGCGAAATAACGCCTCCCAGACGACATATCGTTTTGCTGAATACTCAAGAATCACGAGAAAATCATGTTTATGATGCGGAGCGCCCCACGTTTGTCAAAAGTCCTAAATCAGCAAAGCTCGCGTGAACATCACGAGATAATAATACATATTTCAACGGATAGCGGTAGTGAATAAATAACGCTGAATTCTCAGCAAAAAAGACAAAAGGTAATTTACGATCAAAAGGATGAGAGAGGAGGACTCGTATTTCAGCTCATTACCCCGGCCATCAAAGAGAAACAGGTTGACAAAAATTACAGCTGTAATTAGCTGAAAATGGTAATTACGCTTCACGGCACAGATGACGTCTAGCTGCGACGGGTAAATTTCTCAGCATGAGAAAACCCCAAATTCTTTTTGCTCAACAATCTCGCGTTCCCATGTAATCAAGAAACAAATTGTCCCCGGGGATATTCGCCTCCGCGGTGGGCAGAGGTTGAAGCGGGAAAGTCCTCGTAGACGGCTATCTACGTGCAGCATCTTCGACAGACGCTGAGGGCATCCTGATCGCTAGTCGAGTGAATGAGCAGGTAGCGGGAGCAGCAGCATCAGGGGAATTAGGCGTCTAAGAGGATTCCCATGTCGATCCTTATCGCAATCAGTCGAATCGCCCCCCTTCGAAAACCCCTTTACCCTTCCAGCCGATCGTGCAGACCGCGAAGCGTCCTAAGCGCGGTCCAATGACTTCGCTAACAGGCCTTCTCTCGCCCCAAAGTCAGCCACCGATTGTCTGGGCGTGTTATACACTTCAAGTCGTACACCCCGAGACCCTTGGAACTATCTGCAATGTATACCAGGGGTGTGATATACCTATATCCCTATATAAATGGTCCGCGTTCTCACTACGCGCCCTCCGAATCTCCAGGGTATCGTCCCTGTTGTTGGCTGAGGGATTTCTTACGCAAGGACAAACGTCTTTCCTGATCCTGAAACGCAATTGGCACCCAATTGCAGCCCCCGCGGCGATGGAAACCCCCCGGGCAAACCAATCACAGGCTAGGGATTTCTTGCAGACGGTACAAAAGCACGTAGTGCTAGAAATGTATCTGCAGCAATGGGTTGGTATGAGACGAGCCTTAGGTTTCGTTTGATCGAGTTTGGTAGAAAAGAGTTCGAATAATGCACGAACAAATCAATGCGGCATATAGCCACAATTCCAGCATTTCATACTCTCAAATAGCTATACTGATTGCAGTGAGTTAACATTCATTCTTCAAGAGTTTATCATGAAATCGCAGAATCAGCAACAACTTCAGTTTTAGATGAAACTGGATCGATCGGAGCTTCAGGTACATACATGGTATCGGAACGAGAACGAAGATTACACCGTAGCCATTTGCCAATGGTTGGCCATCACTGTTGACTCTTTAGAGTTTCGCCGTTGTTGTTACCCAGAGGAGGTCTTTAGAGACGATGTTCTTTAGACCGGAAACCTAATTGACACGCGGCTGTCCCCGTAGGATTTGAAATGTCCCGTCACAGACCTTGGAGAGTAAACTCACAATAGCACATGAGCACTATACCTACTGCCGTGTACCACCACCCTCCCATTGTTTACTGCCTTTACGTGTAATTTCTAAAGCACCGCCGGAATATTGATCCACTTAAATGTCTCGGCAAAACCGCGGGAGAGAACCTTGCCAACCGTCGACGTACCTTTGAATACAGATTAATTTCCGTCTGTCTCTATCTCCATTGGCCTATAACAAAGGAAGGTCGTCGGATCATCCGGAACAAAACAACCGTGAACTTAAAAAATCGAACGGGACTCGCCAATCTTGAGATTACGGGAATAGTGCCGATACAAAGAACGTTGAATTATGGGTCTGTAACTTCAGAGTGAAGCCATTGATCCTACGAATATAAATACACTTGTAAGTCACCCGGTGTATGATCGATCAAACGTACCCTGCTAAGTCTGTAATACATATCGCTACCATCATGCAACCTTGTTTGCATCTTACCTTTCAAAGCGGATTTCGGATTTCGCCTGTTACACTTCGTTCCTTGACATCCCCTGTGCTGGACCAACTGAGGGCAATGTTGTCCTCCATTTTCAGCGGCGCGTTCGACCATCCTTGACCGTGTTTGCGCTCCGGGGCCGCATTCACTGTCACACGTCGACCAGGGTCCCCAGGCAGAGACAACGCAGTCCACAACTGAAGAACAATATGAAAAAGTGACGTTGAGTATGGGACTTTCGTTTAGAATTTCTTCCGAAACGTGACTTGCTTTGCGGGTGACATTGGAGGTATTAGTTACGAATTGCAGGGTAAAGATTGTGGTCTTCGTGTTTGATACAATTCGTTGAGTTACTTCGTTCAATTTTAATCTCCATTGACATCAATGCTCTGCCTATAATGCGTAGGAATAATTTGACAGTACCCAAACTTCACACAGGAAATAATTATTTCGACGCGTCGATAATTTTCAGTTATTCATACGGTTGTTGGATGAATAAACGTGTCGAGTCGGTCCGATAAAAGGTGCTCAAAGTACTTTACACTTTCGAACGAAACCAATTGGAATAGTCCGGGAACGAGTGAATACTTTTAGAACTTATTTTCGCACGCAATAACCACGGTTTTTTGGGTTCAATTGAAAATGCTTATCAAAAAATCTAATAGTCTTCTCATTCAGTTCCGATGGATTCAGCGTGGGGGGGGGAGGGCATTTGAAAAAGTGAAAAAAAAAAAAAAACGTAAATGCATTCACATTATTTTTGAAAGAAAACTACTTGATTTACCAATGAAGGTGATCATAAAAGAGCAGTCTGGCTGATTTCTGGAGATAGGAACTTAGTCTGGCACCTGAAAGACCCAAGGGGAGAATAACTTATAGAACTAATCTTCGCATTTTTGAAAATTTGTCAGATCATTAATTGCGTTGTAGAATTACCGAAAAAAGCAGTTTGGCTATTCATTCACTTGAGCCTTGCCAGACTGACCGGAAGATGCGTAACCTAGTAAATTATAGACGATAGTTATACTAACATTTGCGCCTATACATTGAGTACAGCCTTAATTTCGCACAAAATTTTTTTTCCATGTGATAGATTACAATTTAACTACTATTCTGAATCACCAAAGCCTTGCCAGACTGGAATTGCGCGAATATTCTGGAATTGTATGTAGTTCACAAAGTACCTCGGTTCGGCTTGGCCTTGCCACGTTTATATGCATTGTTTAAAGCAATTCGATTCTGCTTTCCATCCAAGTTGATAAATTTCGAACAAAAATTTACAAAAACCATTTTAATGCGGATGATAATGAAGATGATGTTGGACGACACGGAAATGATTCGGATGAAGATAATGACGTTAGTGATGATAAATGTTTGGATGAAGCAGAAGAAGAAGCGGACGCGGAATAAGATTTAAAAAATGATATCATATTTTTATAAATTTTGCATTTCGAAATGTACCAGTAGCAGCTTAAAAAAAATTAATGCTCATTGAAAAAAATCATCCCTCGTTACATTTCACAATATTCTGGTATATAGATTATGCTTTCATTTCATGGTATAAAAATATGCTATATGGCATGCTTGCATGAGAATACATGCACATGCTTACTCTCAAGATGTCAATTAGTAATAAAAAATAAAAAATAGCAAATACAACGCGAGTCGTCTCTGTATCGTCCGAGGTGACGTTTAGAACGCTCGAAATTAGGCACAAACGTTAATTAATATAACGATCGCCTAGAAGTTACCAGGTTACGCATCTTCCGGTCAGCCTGGCAAGGCTCAAGTGACCTCGAATGATTGCCAAACTGCTTTTTTTTTATAATTGCACAACGCATTTAACCATCTGACAAATTTTCAAACGATTTTCGAATGTCTGTCAGCTCCCAACTCCGGAAACCGGCCGAACTGCTTTTCTACTGAGTTTTGTTGTAATGCTAACTAGTACAACGAGTTTCGTCCATACTAAAGAAAGTTCCAGCCATCTAAAAAAGAACCCGGTTTTTTTAAATAAAAAAAACCTACCAAACTGACTTTCCAACTCCGGAAACCAGCCAGACTGCTTTTTTATGAAGTTTTAAAATATTAGTAATTACGCAACAAGTTTCATCCTTACGAAAATAAGTAGCATGAGTTTGTATATTTCACTCATTGATTCCATCGGAAATCAACAACCAGACTGTTGGTTTGTTGAAAAACATCATCAATTGACCCGAAACTACTATAAATATGGTGTACGAAAATAAGTTCCGAAAAAAGTTCACCGACTCCCGGACTAAAGCTCATTTTCGGAGCGTTGCGATGGTGTTGGAATTACCTGACTTTCAGAGGATTTCAATCTCGCGACAAATTTTAAACCTCGTGATTACTGCTTGGCCATGAAAGATATATAGCTAGTCAACTGGTCGAATCGTTTTCCTCTATTTTTTTGTTTTTCAATTTTCTGCACTAACGTATCTAAAATTCTTATTTAGAAGCCAGTATTTGTCATTTTTATTTAAAATTTCAATCATAGTCTTGGACAATGTCGCGCAAGACATCTTCCGAAGATTGGCACGGAACCTCGCATAAACTGCGACCAGACAAACGACACGGGAGAGGTATTGTAACCTCAAACATGTATATTCTCCTTAACTTGATCAATTTTAAAGCCGCCATGAGAATGGCAACAGCCAAATGTACGTTATATATACGTATATATATATACAATACAATGTATTCCTGCTTCGACGTTCATGGTAAAAGCGTTGGTATTATATACACAAAGCTCGAACATAAGGGCGCGTCGCGCGTAGCGAGTTTACCACAAAATTCCAGCGATTATGCCACGAGCCTGGGCTATGCTTTTATTTCCCACCGAATCCACTCGGTTTCATATCGTTTATTTTCGTCTCTTTCCCTTGCGCTCGGCGTCACGTAAAATACGCGGCAGGGCTTATCTCGCTTCAGCGATTACACCCGCAACTGTTGGAGTTGTAAAAACGTTCTACATCAATCAAAAGCTACACTCGAAACACGCCCTTATATGAAGCATGACGCCTTCATCCACTCGCCACTCGTGTAATACGGACATTGTCCTGTAGATATACGCGAGTAATTAGAATGACCTTCTTCGTTTCCAAATGCAAAATGGCACAACGTCCGTCAAGGACATTTCCGGAGATTCGTGTTGCACCGAAGGAGTCATGTTACGGGAAATGACGTGCTCTGTGTTTCAGTGAAATGCAAGATGTCTAGCAGCGGGAGTTTCTACGGGAAGTCGGGCCGCAAATACATGCTCTCGAGCCAGGCGCAGAAGGTCTTATCTTCCGTCCTCGAAGACATGATCGAGGAGACTCTCGAGGATGCTCGTAAGCTTGCCCAAGGCACGGGGAAGGACAAGGTCGCTATAGAGGACGTTGAGATGGCGATGGTTAATCTTTGCCAACGCTTGCATCCTCACTCCACCACTCGCCTTGATGTCACGTCAGCTGAATACGACGTCTCACCGCACAAGCCTCGGCCCAAACATTGTCGTCATTCTCATCAGGATGACCATGGCCAGCAGTTCGAGATTTTCAAATTCGGACAGTCCTTGAAATGAAATGTTCCTTCGTTTTCCTCAGTCTTTTCCGTAGAGAGTAATCTATTTAACGCCAGTAGTGCAATGTAATGACAGCGTGTAAATTTCTCAAGTCAGAATTGTCTGTCAATAAATTTCTAAATCGTTGTGTCAAAGGAGTTGAAAATTTCAGAACAATGGCAATCGAGTAGGTTAAAATTTGCCACATCAACATCGGAAATCAGTGAATCGCAATACTCATGGTTCACGCACAATGAAAGTTCAATTCTGAATAAAGAAGGAGTGCCTTGGGAAGCCTGAAGAACCAAAGTCTGGGAATGAGCCAGGGCAAAATGCTCCCGCAGGTGAATTACACCGAAGGCTCTCAGGTGATTTATTACGTGTTGGCTGGGCCTTTGTTTAGCCCCAAGACAGATAGGAACAAACCCTGCAGGGCACTTCTGGAGAGTCTGCAAGCGTCGGGAACTCCGAACCACTCATACACGGAATCTGGCGGATTTTGAACTTTGTATTTAGAGTTACTACTACCAATGTAGATTTACATTCCCACTTCTATTTCCATGTGCTTATACTTATATCATACTTGTTTACAAGCTCTGATTTTTGCAATATTTCACCCGGCCCGATCATTTTTAGATACACCCATTGTGTTCAACAAATTATTGACATCTGGCATATGTATAACTTGTCCCGTAACTCGTAGATAGTAAGTAAAATTATTCTATCGTGCAAACTGACAAAGCTCTGATGAAACCAAAGTGGTTATATAGTAACCCATTTGGAGTATATACCTATATATTTCCCTCCTTGCCTCGACTGACGAGAATTTGAAAAATTAAGGTTTTTTTTTTGAAGTTGCAGATTACTAGTCTGCCTCAAAATTTTTAATACCAAAATGGTGAATCCAATATGGTGGCCAAAAGTGCAAGAAATTACTTGATTTGGACGAAACTTGGTACCCGGAGGTTTTTTAGTACTCTGATTGCGTGTCTGAAGTCGGAATTAAAAGATTCGAAATGCAACTTCAGATTTGTAATGAAGAATTTCGAAAATCCGTGTCTTCGAAGTTTTTGTCAATCGGAGTCAACGAAAAACGTATGCCCCAAATGGGTAATTCAATACGTCACTTCAATATGCACGATAGCGAAATTTCGAGTACACTCTAGTATCTGCATTGTTCACACGCAAAGCTGCTACGGGTTAACTATTTACGAATGACAAGACAGTCCGTATACAAGTAAGGAGCGTCGAAAAAGTCGACAGTGATGCTAAAAAAATTCTTGCGGAGCATCGCTCGAGTCCTCGAAACGCCGTCTTTCCGAGGCATGTATGAATGTAGTCCGCTTGAACAGATAGGATGGGAATCGACATATTCAACGAGATGAACTTGTTCACTCGATTCATGGACTGCCGTGTCGGTAGGTATATGGTGCTTCCTGGGCGGCGAAGAACTCTCGAATTCTTTCACATAACACGGCACGTGATCCTCCACCACCTATACGACATTATACTTTAAAATCCGTTCGAAACGAGGGTGCAGACGATACGGATAACGTACTTGATATGCTGAATCAGTCGCATCGTTCTTCGCGCCAACACATCAGGGTGATGTTCACCTTCTGCTACCAGAAGAAAATATATAAAATCGATTTATCGGCCTCAATGATATTCTTTGCAATTTACGTGGAAATAAGCCTACCGCGAGTTCGTTCCCATCCTTCCCATCATTGCATCGATTACACAACCGTTAGATTTATGTAAGGTCTAAACATGAAGAAACATTCAGGTATACGAATAGCCACAATTCTTTCAATTCACGATTTCAAAGCGCTTCCGAGCAATCGACAGGAGGTCTTGAAATGGAGAATGAAAAATAAACGCCAAGATTAATCGTTAAAAAATGTCCTAAACGTATAATAAAATATGAGTAGCTTTCTGAATTTAAAAAGCCCCAACGGGATGGTGGAACAGGGTAAAGCCTAGCGATTTGTCAAATATATTTCGGGACGCGAAGTTACTTATTTGTCGGAGCATCGCCTTGGCGGGATCTGTAAGGAAGTAAAGAAAAGACAGACGACGGAAGGAAAGGGCGAGAACTATAGGGCGAGGGAAAACCCGGAAGACCGGGACCGTTTTATCTTAGGACCGCTTTACCTGCCAAGTCTATTATTATAATGGATGTTGGCGCGAGGGTGGTAGTGTTCTCTCGTAATACAGTTCAAAGCTATGGCGCATAATATCCTGCTACATCTAGGGTCTGAAAACGCAGAAGGGCGTCGACGGCAAGTCACGATAGAAAAAAAAAGCACGCGCGGGCGTCATAGAATTAGTACCCTCGAATTCATGCCAAATATATCATCAGAGTATACTTGGTGAGAGTATCTTTATAATTTTATCTCACTTCACCGCTAATCATCACTGAATACTTCGTCCAATGTGCAGTAATGTACACTTGGGGACAATGAATCTGAGACGGCTAATTTTTTCCACTAGACAGTTATGTTGGCAACACAGAGGAACCTACAGCGCCATAGTGGACCGAACGCGAAACAAACTCAATCTCAATGAACATAACATAACCCATGACTGTCGAATGTAACCTTAGAATACGTTTCAATCCAACAAGTCGTTATCCCCGCGGTATTCTAAGGTTAGATTCGACAGTCACGGGTTATGTTATGTTTATTGAGATTGAGTTTGTTTCGCGCTCGGCCGACGGTGGCGCTGTAGGTTTCTCTGTGTTGCCAACATAACTGCCTAGTGTAAAAAATTAGCCGTCTCAGATTCATTGTCTCCAAGTGTACATTAATACTTTCTCTTCCAACTAACTTGTTCGCGGTTCGAAACGTAATGCGAGTTCGATTCTATACGAATTTCGTGACAATGACTGGCGACGCAACCGATATGAGAAATTAGAAGTCATTGTCACATAATTGGTATAGAAGCGAACTCGTATTTTGTCTCGGACCGAAAACAAATTAGCTGGAAAGAAAAAGCCTTAATGAATATTACTGTACAGGTTAAAGATGGAAAGGGTAAAATCGCAGAGAATTACTGCTCAAGTGATATTGAACTTCTCCCTAAAGTTCGACCGATTTATCCTCAGCAAATGTCAATTTCACAGGCCGTTAGTTTTCTACCCCTGCAGCAACGAACCGACTCAACGACCGACTATCAAGCTGCGTCAATGGACCAGAGGTCAAAACGACAATGAAATCGTGACCCGAGATACAATCGCAGAGATGTGAATCTAATCTACCGATCAAATCAGTTGTCAGATGGTTGATACCGTTTTTGGGCTTCTCCTGAGTTTTCTCATTGTCAGTAAAGCGTCTGTCACTTGGGTCATTTCTTAAGCATGAATAAAAGGAAAGATCACATTGCTCTGACTAATAATTATCGGTGGCCCCCGAAATATATATGGATATCCTCTCCACTCACTCGAATTTACAGTTAATGATAAACTTACGATCAATTCAATTAACTTCAAGTTTTTGAAACTTTACACTTGAGAATATATATGTTGAGTTGTGGTAACAAAAAAAAATCTTTAAGCCATAAAATAATTTCGCTGAAGTCTTTCTCAGATTCTTCTTTTTGTCAAATTATACACTTACGGATTCCTTCCTGAACCCATTTCACCAGCACTGCAATATACGTAGATATAACTACATTGGCTGAGTCATTTAATGTATGCCAGTCATAAAGAGGTCGCGACATGTCGTGAGAAGCAATTCGCCTGCACATTGCATTCGTTTGATTACAATAAATTGCAATGCGCCTGCAATTTTAATTGCTATCTACGGGACGCAGACAATTATCTGCAGCCTGGCACACATAACTTGAGTCTGATGACGACGCTGAAGCCAGACGTGCGTCTTCTTGTATTCTAAATTGCTTAGGCAACTCAGGGCAAAAAAAAAAAAAATTATTTCTCCCACGAGCCGTTCAAGGAGGAGGACGTTCAACCCGCAAGAAAAAGCCTACCCAAGTCCAGATGCGAATATATTCCGTCGGATCCCCGAATGTCGGGTATGTATCCGTATAACCAACGTGACGGCAAAATTAATGACGAGCCGAGGTCGCAACCCGACTCGCAGATGTCGACAGTGAATATGAAAGCTGAATTACGAGGGCAGCAAAAAATTGCCTGCGAAAGTAAATTACAGATAATTTTTCAATCTCAATCTCGAAGACTGACAAACCGAGACTGTTGATTCGCCCGGAAATAGTGATAGAATGACGAAAACCGTAGGACGGTAAAGTTCGACAAATATTTTCAGTTAATATTTCAGGTTTCACGTCGTCTTCCATACCATATGAAGTTCGCTTACGGATATTACCCTTGGGTACAGGGAGAATTTTTGTATACAGGGTGTCCCGTAAAGTAACTTGCGAATCAGAACTCTCTCGCGCTATTGCGCATGAAAAATAAGAATCGCAAAGTAGAAGTGAAGTTTCTCTATCGCGCGTATTGAAACTAGGTATGTTGTAAAAATTGATGGGGCTGTTTACCCATTTAGGGGATAAATTTTTCCTCATCTTGGATTGACACCAAGTTTGAAAACTGCGAGTTTTTAATGTAACTGATTACGAATTTAAACAAACAATTTCAGAGTCTAAAATGGCGGACCCAATACGGCAGACGAAAATCCAAGAACTTAATTGATTCAAATGAAGACGAGTATGGGGAATTCCTGAGGTCTATGATTCCGAATCTGAAGTAAAAACTAAAAAATATTTTCGAAAAAACAATTCGAAATAGCTGACTTTGGATCCGTTCCGCTGAAAACCTTACATTTTCGTCTACCACAGTGGATTAGCTATTTCGAACTCCGAAATTCTGAGTTCAGATTCGTAATAAATGATCTCGAAAACTTCTGATTTAAAATTTTTATGTCAATCTGAGATAAGGACATATGTAAGTCCAAAATGGGTAAATAGCCACATTAATTGTCACGTCATAGATTCAATATGTGCGACAAAGAAACTTCACTTCTAGCATGCTATCCTTATTTCGCATTTACAACACCGCAACGAGCTTACTACTCGCGAGTTACGGACACCCTGTACGGGTTAAGATTCTATAGTCGCAGAAATGCAATCGAGGATATAAAGTCGGATATTTATAGAATCGAATATGTAATCTTTTGGCTTTAGTGCCGACACAGTGTCGTTCGCGCGGCAGAAGTTGGATGTTTTATTCAGAAGGAGCAGACGAAATTTAGGGTTATCCTCGCGGCGAGAGTGAAACCAGCCAGCGGGAAGAAGGAGCGGGGGATCAGAAACGAAGGAGTTGCCACTGCATGCGAGAGACTCGAAAGAATTGATTTCGTACGAGTGATTTTACGAGTTCGATCCTCAAGTTTAGGTGCGCCACGCACCAGCGTACGAACTTCCAGCATCCCATTCCAGTCCTCGTCCCTGCGTCCTTCGAGCGTCCTTTGCGACAGACAGACCGCCGATTTCGAAGCTTTGGAACCGGGGCGCCCTGACAGCTGTCCTTGTCAATGCCCCTAATCGCGGTCTGTTTCTTTGGAGAGCCGCATTTTTCACGTATCCTTACTGCGTGGAGTTTGTTTTTCTTAAATTAGCAATCGCCGAGGGGCTTAGACCCGCGCCGGGACGACAAAAGCCACGGCCGGTGGAGAGGAAAAAATCAGGAGATAAATTTGAAGGTCGGGTCTCGCCTGCCTCGAGCGTAAGAAAAGGAAGCTAAAGTCGTGTGCGGTGAGGAACGTTACCCGGCCACGTAGAGCCAGAAGTAATTACCGAATATCGACCAACGCATGGTTCGGTGAACCCCGAGAGTGCAAATTGAGTCTGACCCGAGGGGCTTACCACTCTCATAATGACTGTCCCAAGTATGACACCATTGCATATGTATTTCACATATTACATAGTTATTACACTGGTATTACATGTATGGCATAGGGATTACAATAGTATTGCATGTATTGCATAAGTATCCCATAAGTATTGCACGTATTCCACAGATAGTGCACAAGTATTACATACGTATTGCATATGTATTACACATAGTATTACATGAATTACATGACCATTGCATGACTATTGCATACTAATTATACAACTATTACAAGACTATTACATGACTATTATATATTTATATAGATACACATTATATTACTGTAAGATGAGTATTTCTCAGTATACCTATTAACAATGGTTTTTGTCTCACTGTCATTAATTGCATCCCTGAAGTCTTGCTTGAATTACATTAAATAGTTTATTGCAACTATTTTTTTATAACCTCTTTTACCCTCTAAATTTCATAATAAAATTTGCAAATCAACCTTTAAATATAGTAAAGAATAATTCAACGCAACCATAATTTATATATTATAATAATATTCTCTGTATATTTATGCTAATAGTACTCTGGAGAGGTTAACGATACATAATTATATATATTTTTTAGCAATTGAGACGATCTTCAATTAACTTTTAAATCACAGCGTACTCTAACAAATCAGAATCACTGAATACATGATGACGTCTTCGGTCAATTTTCGGGTTGCTCAGAATTAGCTTTATTTGATCTCCTGTTACATAACTTGTATCGTCCACATCTGGAAAAACGAATATGGAGCTCGACGAATTCGTCACTTTTCGCATGAATTTGACTTCATAATCTTCCTCGCAATCTCTGTCTCTTGATTGGATACTTTTAACAACGCCGATGTAGTATTTTTTGGTTTTTTTGGTGAGAAATTCGATCAGCACAAAATTTCCGATATTTGCATCTTTACCTGAAAATTCAAAACGTTGTAACCAGACGTGCAATGATTTCAAATGAAATTTTTTCACAGCAGTATTACCTTGGAGTGAAGTTGTAGGAATAATCTCGAGGATTAGTTTCAAAACTAAATCCGAATAAAAAATATGCCCATCAACTATCTGTGGTGTTGGTAAAGTTCGCATATATCCAGAAATGCATTTGTAATCATGTGACCCCACTGGTGCCGGACGGAGACTAGAACTTATTAATCTATACCAGGTACATAGTACGCCAATACTTTCATTATTGACGTCAGCGCTTAATCTGGAGTATTCTCTTTGTGGGTCTGTTTTTCCAGTTAGATAGACGAATCCAAGAACAAGGCCTACTCTGTATTTCGTTTCTGCCTCAGTGTCTTCTCTAAAAAGCATCCATGTCCCTATACTTATTTCCGGATTCTCTTCGACAGTATTTGATCTAGTAGCTGATTCCTAGAAAAACAATAACATTATACGGAGAACCAAGAAGTTGAAAATTAACACTTTTTGTAGTCATCACAACGACAGGATGTGCCAATGATGGAATCTAAAAAATTTATGAGGTTGAAGTTCGTAACGTTAACGTAACGACACATTATTTGAAAAAAAACTATGTTTTTCAACTTCGTAATTGCTTTACAGAGGCTGTAGTTCTGATGTGGGTTGACTTTGCTTGATTCAAGCCACTATTTATTGATTACTGCATTTCTAAAAAATTCTAAAGTTGCAAAATGGCGATTTTCTTCAAATTGTATCGTCTCGTTAACGTTACGAACTTCAACCTCCTAAAAATTTAGAATCTCAACCAATTGCCGCATAAATTATACAACTCTATTCGTTGGGGTTATACATTTACCATAGAATAATGCTGCATTATATTTTTTTTCTAGGTGTAGGTAGGACATTTTCCGCAGTATTTTAATGAGTCTGGGTCATAAGGAAAGATATTCATTACTTATTTAGGAAGAGTTAATATCAAGCTAATAAGTACCTTCTTGGACAAATGCGGCAGTTCGATTTCTCGTACTCTCTGAAGTCTGTCGCTACTTAAACGGTGCTTGGTTTTATTAAGCAGCCAACAAATGGACGATTTTCTAACGACGTATTCGGCTTGCGACGAATCACGCACGACTGCAAATGGACTCGTTTCATTTAGTTGAACTGTTTGGGTGGAGTAATTTTTGAGTTCCAAAGTTCCTGTTACAGACTGCAACGTAATCATATCATGTTCAAGTTCTGCAGATATAGTGTCTTCATTTGCGCTCTCCGTTTCCTCGCTGATTTCTTCGCTGTCAGATTCGTCGTCTGAGTCTAGTTGAATAGACTTTGCAGAAAAAGGCAGTGTACATAAGATATTGTTGAAAAATATACCAAGGTTCCCGAGATCTTCAATAGCTCGACATTTCGCGTCTTCAACGGTTTTCTGTATTTCTTGATTAGAAGGTAGTGGATATGTGTTGACATTGATTACACTTTTTCTCTCCCTAAATCTTGGAAATATAATATTTTCTGACTCTTCGATGATGATTTCATTTTGTACTTGAATTCTATTGAGACGATGAATGATGTCCATCATGCTGCAGTTGACAATAGTCGAGTACGTGGATGACATTGAACGGACTTGTCGGAAAAAGCTTTCACATGGTTGACTACTATATAAAGATGGCAGGAAGAGTTCTGGTTGGTCCGAATCTCTCAGGCGTATGATGACGTCAATAAGCGTATGAGCATTTATTTCAATGCATGTGTAACAGTTGGAAGTTATAAAATTTTTGCCCAAAGTGTAACTGTCATTTGCCGAAATCCATGCACGCCACATCCTTAAACAAAACACAGAATACCAGATGCTAAATATTCTTTCCAACGGCGTTAATTCAGAATCGATGTATGAAACTACGGTGTTATGTAGTATTTTCAAATACTGACATGTTCCTTCGCTGCCAGGTACTGTATCATTGAGTAATTTTCTGACATTTTCTTGACATATTTTTTGAACAGAAGGGAAATTCATTTTATCCTTTGGGTCCAAGTCAGAATAAGTTATCTGGTGTTTGTCTTTAGATTGTGACTGTATCAATAGTTTCAGGTGACTAACAGTCGCTATATTGTTTCCCATCGGCAGAACAATTGAGTTTTTGATGAAGCGATTTCTTAGCTTTGTACCAATGTGTACAGTATCCTGGCAAACAAAGTACTCACTGCAAAATTCACTGTTGAACCATGTCCAATTTTCTTTACCAAAGAGTAAATCAAGATTCGAAATACCTATTTGGCTTTCAATCCTCATCGCTTTTAACAATCTTGGATCACCATCCGAAGAAAATCCTAATACTCTTATTCCGAATTGCTGACATTGTTCGTAAATAAATTGGAATCTGTTAAGCACGTGTTCGGCTGTGAATTTATTGTCGGTTCCAAATATGCACAGACAAAATGACGCCGCATTTTTTTGTAAAGGCTGTGCCATAATTGTGTACGCCAAAGAAGCAATTGGAATATTTTGCATCGTTTCTTCCATTACTTTTGGTGACGTTGCCATGAAAGATTTGCACTTAGGCATTCCATTTTTATCTGTTGGTAATACCAACCCAATTAATTGGTTAGTTTTTGGGTCATATTGCACGGTGCCAGTAATACGCGTCGCATCTTCGCTTACCCATATGACTAGAGGCAGGTCGGCCTTGATTAAGTAATTTTTCAATTCCTGCAATCGAAGCTGCCCTTCAATGATGTCTGGTCCGTTTTCTAACAAATACCGACTGACAGATGAGGGGGATGGTAGAGGCAAGTTCGCGCATAACGTTTCGTACGACAATCTTCCACCAATCATGAAAATATACGATGCAAACTTTTTCACTGTGCAATCGTATCTGTTCCCGCAAGATTCGGCCTGACTTTGTTTGTCAGAAATTCTCATCAATTTTCGTACTAACAAGTTACTTTTACTGTTTTCATTGACTGTTGGACAAGACTTCGTTAATTTTTTCGATGCCGATTGTGCTAATAAATTTTTCACGCAATCCTTTAATTCTGCATTATATTTCAACAGCAATTCCATTTCGTTCAATGTTGGAAAATAATATGGAATCGTTCTCTCTGTAGTAATACTCTTCACTCTTTGTCGGTAGGATTTGTCACTTCTAGTTCTTAGATCTTTTTTAATTTTTTTTTCACAGTCGGAACTTTTTGTATCTATAGTCTTAGTATTTTTGGTATTACTAGTCAATGGGGTTGATAGAATTTTCTCGGAACAAAGAACCCCTTTTACATTATTCCGAGGTTGAATTCCCCCTGTAACTCATCATTTGTACTTTCAACTATCACAGCTTGTGATCTAACATCCGATTCATCATTTGGCTTGTCACGTGCAGATACTTCGAGTTCTTCATCGCTTTCAATTCGATTTTTCGACCGTTTAGTAGGTTTCGCTTCCGTTTCGTCATCACTCTCAATTTCTCTAGTAATATGCCTTTTTCCCCTGCTTTTTTCAATTTTAATAATATCCCTTCTTATTTCAACGGGTGTGACTAATTTCACGTCTTCGATAATTCTTGGTAAATTTTGGCCGAGCTTCTGGTTCTTGTTTGCGATACTGTCGCTCAAACTAGCATTTGTATTCCAGTTATCATTGTCATTGGTGCCTTTATCGAATACATCCGTAATAAGTGGTTGAACCTCGGGTTGAACCTTTTTACAACTAGAAGTAAAAGCTGTAGTGTTAGCGACGACGTTTTTGAGAACATTTGCTGTATTTTTTTCCGCCTGACCCGATTTTGTATCAATTTTATTGCTATTGTTATGCTTGCGAGGAAATAAATTTTCCTTCGAATTTTCCACAGGGTTCAAAGTCAAATGTTTTTCCTTTACGTGCTTCATAAAATTTTGACATACCCAACGAGTTTTCCTCGGTACTGATTTCCCGTATTCGGCTTTATGCGCGGTAATTTTAGTTTTACACAGGCAACACGATATTTTCCCCGAATAGGTAATTTCTTCGTCAACGTCTTCTTTGACAGATACCTCTATATACCGATTTTTAGGGCTTTCTAAATAATCTTTGAAGGTTTCTTCACCATCTGGTTGCTTAGAAAACCAATTTTTAATGAGCATGTATAATTGATCTTCTTCACTCAATAAGTCCTGTGATTTTCGTGACTGTGGATCTGATTTTTTTCCCGATACAGCTTTTAGCGTTTCCTTGGTTTCTTTTTTTGCTTTGATGTTAGTTAATTTTTCATTAATATCCTGTTCGGCCGTAGCAAAATGGTTCAACCCCTTTTCTATAATATACTTCTGAATTTCGAAGAGGCAAAACCTATGTCCTCGTAGTATGCGGAATTGTTCAGGTGTATTACTGTAGATACCGAAGAAGTCTGATTTTGTGTAACCATCTTCGCCTAACAATCCCAGCATGTCAGTTTGGGCAAATTTCTCCATTTCTAGAAAGGCTTCGCTTGAAAGGTTTTTCAGAGCGGCCGCTGAATCGAAACCCAGACAGGTGAGGAGATGCTTCAGGTACAACGGTGGATCAACTCCAAGTTCCTTCCTAATTACGACCCAAAACTTTTGTTCTTTAACATTTCCAGCGATGGTCTTCGCCATACTCTCCTTTTCTGCCTTGCTCGCTGATTCCTCCATGCCTAACTCCAAGCTAGTTTTAGATCAAACATCACAGTTACCTGCTGACATTGTGAATGTCAACTAGAGTGATTGATTCCAAAATATAGTACAATTTGTGACACTTCTGGAATGAACAATGAGTAAGGAACCAGGACAAACTGATAGAGATCTGATTTCTTAGAACTTTCAACGAAATCGTATGTTTTCATGAAGTCAATTGAAAAACGCATAATTATTGAATCTATTTGGAATTTAATTGAAATAATTGATAGTGTGTCACAATTTTTGAGCACTTGTAGATGATTCTGTCCTGCACTATGCGACAGTTAGGATTTTTCTTTTATTTTTCATTTCATAAATTGGTAGGTGGTAAAAAAATTAGGTCATATTCTTTCTTTTCTCTTGGATTGACGCAAACTTAGAAGCAATACAACGGATCGGAAATTACAACAATATCACGTCACCCATGCTAAGGTATATTTACTTATATTTATATAACAAAAACCGCTGAAATTCAATTGCCTGTAACTTTTGTACAGGTCAGCAAGAAATAATTGAATATTTGCCAGATCTAAGCGACAGATTAAATTAAGTACGTACCTTTCCGTCATTCACGTGTTGTAGCCGGCAGACTCACACAATCAAGTCGAGAAATAACGGTCCATAGGTTATACAAACAGTTGCCAATACGAATTTCAAGGTTATGTCACGAATCCGGTAAACACTGTAAAGCGCATGCGCTTGGTACTGCGCGCGCAGGTATTACATGACTATTACATGCTGTATTACACAGGTATTTCATGGTATTTCATGACTATTGCAACCACCATTACATAATATTACACGACTATTACATGGTATTTGCATGATATTGCATGACTATTACAGGGTATTACATAACTATCGCACAGTATTACACGGCGTTACACTACTATTGCATGATATTACACGAATATTTCATGGTATTGTACTGAGATTACATACCATTGCATGGACATTACATTTGCAGCTGTCCCAACTATTACATGAGTGATAAACCCCTCGGTCTGACCTATACCACCTCGTATTCCAATCAAAACCTGATGAAAATCTACTAGGATTACGGATTCCAGGTTCACATACATACAAAAAGTACACGCAGCGCGAGTTTGTTGATTAAAAATTTAACGGCGTCGCTGGCTATTAGGAGAAAAAAAATTTCGAATTTCGATAGTTGTGGAAAAAAGCGTTCGAACTTTATATGCGAACAGCCGTATTGTCCCTAGGGCATTCGCTTCGGTAACACCAATTTACATGTATTGAAACTGACTCAACTTTGTTTTAAAAAGGATTACCTTGAACGAATAAATTTGGTTCATGTCGCGTTGAACATGCACGCAAAAATACGTCCGGTCGAGAGTTATAAGTACAGAGTTATAAAGTTTCCTACCAGTAACCGTGAGACTTTTTGCAAAGCTCCGCGAGCGGATGTTCGGTTTGTTCCTACGCATCTCGGAGCCTAGTTGAGACTCGGGGGCGGAATTGTTTATCGGTAATTCCGGGCACGTTGCCTCGCCGCGGTCAAGTTCCGCTTTGGCTTCCCTCGCCGAAAAAACAACCGCAAAACAACGTCCGGGAATGAAAAAATACATTCAAATTGATGCAAGATGACGCATTGTATGCTAATATGTTGTGGAAAAACTTTTGTCTAGACACTGTGGCGCCGCGATACGTCTTGGGGTGTCATTGCAAGCCCATTATATGCCTAACAATAAGCATTGCCCGACAGACTCCTGTATGAGCTGGCAGACCGTCGGTTGTTCGAACTTGAAGATAAGACTCGCCTTCTGAAACTCCACGAGCGGAAGGCTTTCCACACGCGACGTTTTAATTAAAAGATATTAATTAAGGCTGCAGAGTAGCGAGGTGCGAAGTAGGTGCGAAACTACAGTTATACAATACGGTGTTATCCGATGTAAATACGTGTCACGTGCGAACGTGCTGATATACGTACATACACATTAAGGTTATGCGATAGTCCTGTTTTAGCGGCCGAGTTATCTGATTCTCATTTTTCGTCATTATTAGTCAACCAATGAATGGAATTTGCTCAAAATTTGGCAGGGCGTTACTTTTTCATAGTAGAATTGGTAAAATTTATTAATATCCGAAAACAAAAACTGTCGGAAAAATGTGTGGTTTTTGTCGCGTTTTATTATTTTAGCAATTTCTAGATTTTTGAGGGAACGATATTATCGCGAATTATAACAGTGCAGGTACTGATATTTTACAAAATCGAAGGACTGTACGTGATTCAGCTACTCCAGTCACTGGTTTTCACTATGAAAGCACCATCGTGCCATCTATAACCGAAAGAGCTTATCCACTGCAGATTGGAGATGGTGTGTATGTGTGCATACCGTGGAACTTATAGTAGTGTTTGCTCTGGAGGAGACGAGGTTAAGTGCTCTGGATTGTTAGCACAAGATGGCAGGTATGTACGTACAGGGAAGCCACAACAATCAAAACCGTCGCTCACCACTTATCTCAAAGGATATATTTTCGAAGAAGAGACATCGCGGAAGACGTATCGGATTACTGTCCCGATGGTGTTCAGAATTCGTAGAACAAATATACTTCGTAATAATGTGTCTGTAACATTTCATCACTCTGAGTTGTCGTGCCTTCCTATCGTTTTTGCTAAAAGAAACAAGGAAGCAAAGACAAATTGAACAAATTCAGAAGAGAATTCAATTTCGCTAAACGAATCTTGTGGCTCGATCTCACAAAACTTACGAGCTGCTATACGAGTCAGGCATTTACATATTTATAAACCCATTATGCATATTACTATTCCGGGACATAAATTGGCATCCAAAAAAATCTCTGTCGACCAAGAGCTTTTAATTATTCAAACCACGCGGGGCCGTATAAAATTGAAGATTGCTAAGTATAGCTATTCAGAGACGTATAAGGAATTAATTTGCATTCGAACAACAAATCAATCATATACACAGTACACAAATTTATAATCCCTGAATATTCGAATAGAAAAATACGTGTCAAGTTGTTGTCAATTTAAGGCTGTAGGCGAACTGAAGGCACAAGAACACAAACTGCACAAACCTTTGAAGAATAACTATTAGTCCAGGCAAAGCGTGATTTCGCTGAGAATTTTAGGTAGCACGCTATTTTTTTTTTTTCATTCCCTGGGGGGGTCGGCCATGAGTGTGAAACTCAGTTTCCGGGTCTGGAAGGGTAGGCAAACGCCCGCCATCTTGAAATTAAGGGTGTGATTAGTTTTTTCAATTTACCTCTGTAACCGTGGGGCTGACAAAAATTTTGTGGAGAGCTTTTTTGTAATTGATACAATTATCCATAACTTTTTCCTATAACTTTTTGCGCTGATGTTAATAATAAAAAAATTCAGTCAATTGAAATTAATTAAGTAAAAAATAATTAAATATAAAAGTCACGCAAAAAGGTTAGATGCATTTTTATTGTCAGATTTCAAATTAATTAATAATCTTGCCTCAAAGTTTTCTATTCCCTAATTTTTCATCGTTTATTGTTTATAATTTTTTTATTATTAACATTAGCGCAAAAAGTTATAGGAAAAAGTTATGGGTAATTATATCAACTACAAAAAAGCTCTCTACAAAATTTTTGTCAGCCTCACGGTTACGGAGGTAAATTGAAAAAACCAATCACACCCTTAATTTCAAGATGGCGGCCGTTCGCCTACCCTTCCAGACCCGAAAACTGAGTTTCGCACTCATGACCGACCCCCCCAGGGAATGAAAAAAAAAAAATAGCGTTCTACCCAAAATTCTCACGAGCCTATTTTTGAGCACGCTTTGCCTGTACTATATGTATCGTGGCGTCGTTGCAAGTCAAGAGATCGTTGATATGCAAGCACGCTGCTCCACCCTTCAACGTTCTTACAAAGTATATATGTAACTATAACTCTAGAAGGGCTAAGACATGCTTTCTTCAAGTGCTGCGGTTCGCCCCAATTAGTAGTTGACAATTAACGAAGGTGCTACCGCAGCCCGTACTACATACATCATTTTAACGATGTCAAACAGAAACAGGATACAAATGAGTTGGCATGTGCATTTTAATGCATCATACCTATAAGACACCGCATACACATAATAATCATATTCCTTTCGCCCTGTAATTATAACTCCACGAGTTCACGTTCTCAGCTTTGTGAATTGAAAAACTGTTGTACCATATAAACGTGAAAATGAACATAACTCGTCATCGACCAATTCTGTAGTGATTTGAGATTGAGTCGCCAGTCTGATTTCAAATAAATTCGGCCTACAATAATGTACATACCGTGTGTCCTAACCCACCAAACCTAACCTAGTCTAACCTAACTCGGATATGTAAAATTTATGTCGAAGCATTTGTACGAAATGAAAATGAATAGAGACAAGGCATGCAGCCCTACTGTCGAGTAAAGCGATCGAGTATGCAAATATGAATAATGTCTTCCTTTGAAAGTGAATATTTACATGGCTGTAGCTTCTATTGTGCGTGCTACAGCAAATATGTGTCCAAGGAGCATACCCCTTGATTTACCTATTAAACACCAGCATCCTCCGTCACGGCTGCACCCGTAATATCTCGATGTATAATTTGAAGTTATGTACGGCCATCATTAAAACAAAGAAACTCGAGTTTGTATACTCGACAAGTCAATTTGCTCGTGGGAACAATTTTTAAGCTGCCGCCACCTGTCGGAGGATCCCAAATCTAGGCGCGCCACCGCAGAACGCCTTTAATCGTTCCTACGCCGTTGAAAATTAGTTCCCTTTGGGTACCATTTTTTCGCATCCTTGAAAAGGAATCTTTAATGTATACGTCCTGTGATAATTTCAAGGTAGTACAGATGCCTCTGTTAAAATGTCATGAAAATCGGTCCAGTATTTCATACTATCGATAACAAACAAACGAACACTCTCTGTCCATAATTATAGTAATGTGGAAGTAAATGTGGATGTAGATACATATTGAGTCTAGATCAGCACACTTTAGGCCAAGATGTGAATAACCAAAGACAAGAACGAGAAGTGCAGTCCTCCAAGGACAATTGTAATGTGTGAAAATGAGAAAGTTGTCTCCACTAGACTGTAAATACACCGTGTACGGAGCTTTCGGCTTTCGGTGAAGAAATAGGCATGGATCGCAGCAGCATGCGAGGTATAAGCTTTCAGGTACGAAATATTCAGCACGGATATGAAGCTTAAACGAGTTTTATTGGCCCGGTGTGGATTGTGGGCGAGATAAGAACACAGAACGAACGAACCGAGCGTTTCGGCAAGTGGGTGGAAGCTGGATGGAAGGTGGAGGGTAGAGGGTGGAGGATGGAGGATGGATCCGAAAACGCCTCCTCAGTTATCCATTAGCATAACCGGCCTTGCGGGTCCTTCTGTGCCGAGGAAATCCTGCGCCAAGAGATCGGAAGGCAGAACTTTCAAGAGTGGGCGAACGCCACCTCAGCTTTCAGGAGTGAGGAGGGATGTAGTCTGTGGCTTATAACTATACGATTGAGATTGAGATTGCGAAATTTTCACCGAGTAAAAACTGCGCATCCGCAACAGCACAGTACGGGGTGGGAAAACTAATCTTTGAATTTATGCACGCAATCGTTGCCGGCATCCAGCGCGTACGTATATATTATATATAATAAAAATGATAAATTATGATCAAGTCTCGCAGGTATATGTTTTATAGCGGCTGTACGTCCCACGCAACATCGCGTATATTTACCACAACGGGCGTTGTACTCGTACCTTCCTGCCAACCTACACACGAAATGTGGGTGGGTGCTGCGGGAATTACTTCCACGTTAGCAAGATATTACGAAATAATTGTCGACCGATTGCGCGGCATAATAAACATCCGCTTGAATTTATACACAAGCGCACGCACACTTACAAATGGAAAGGGGAAACTGGGGGGTGGAGGATTACGGTTATCTGTACCGCTTCGCGGTTTTAATCACACTTTCGCTCCGACAGATTAAAATTATCCAGAAATTACTCCGACATTTTCACCCCTGCAGAAGAGCCTGCAGCCAGCTACGAGGAAGAAAGGGTCGACGAGGAGCATCAGGAAGAACAATTGGTTGAAGCACGTTCGAGTTCTCAAACGAGGCTGTTTTCGACCGTTATGATTGTACATGTCGTTAAGCTAGCATGCCGAGTGGAGAGCGAATTTCAGTCCGTGATTACAATACGTTTCATCGGATTCTAATTCTCGTCGCAGAAGATCAGAGGAAGACAGAAAAAAAATCTGCGCGAAAAACAGCTAAGGTACACGGCGAGAAAGGCTTGTTTTAGTCAAGTGACATTCGTCGTTTGATTCAACTAAATGCTATAGTCAAATGCGGCGAACACAATACTTACTTCAACAAAATACTTTTGTCATACGAAATACTTGTGACAAACTTAATATAGACTTGATTCAAGGCCTTTGAATGATCATGCTGACTATTAATTTATTCAAGATAAAATGAAATGACTAAAAATTTGATTGAACACACCTCGATCATTTTGTTTTGAAAATATAAAATTGTTGTATAAAAACAAATTTAGTTTATTTTATAATTCAGGTTTTTTTGAGTCAAGACAGTTCAATGATTGGTTCACGTAATAAAATCTGTAGTTACAAAAATCTTTTACATTGACTGAAAATTAGAGTTATTCAAGGGCAGAAAATGTATTCTTCGAATCATATCATTTAAAATTCTGTTGACTGAAAATTCTGTGAGATTTACCGAATATTTAATGGTAAAACCTGAAAACTTAGTTTTTAATACGTAGAAGTATAAATTGAATACTTGTCAATAATCTTGCTTAGTTGTCCTCAGTATCAATTTCAATGATTCAAAACTTGGTATTATGCTTTCTCGTTTGTAATAGGTCTGTTGACAAATCCGTCTTACGTTATTCGTATCTAACTTCCTAGCCGACTACCCGGTTTTATAACTATCTCTGAAGCTATTTCCATAGCGAGAAAGTTCACCGCCTAGTAGCCGTTTATAGTACTAGTATACCGATTCTTACAGTAAATATAGTCTCTACTTGTTTCAAAGCATGTAGTGTTTCTTTTACCTCGTAAACAAATTAGTGCAACTGATTCAACTAGTTATGCTTAACAAGCCCCGGTTAGATCATCAAAGTATGGTATTCAGTCGATGTAAATTTTTTTTGGCTACATTCATGTACTTGTTTTGTTTGAAGTACCTAATGGTTTCTGTCGAAGAACATGCGACTTGGAGGAACGATACATAAACTTCAAATGATATGATGTTTAGTTCACTAAATTTCGGAAAAACATCAAAAGGTTCACTCAAATCAATACTTCACTCGATCGCGACAAGAACGGCTTTTGCTGAATCAAGGAATTCCCTTGACTGAATCATTTTGCCAAACTAACTAAATCTGAATCGTTGTATTGAAGCCATCGTATTTGGAGCAAATACGGGATACTAGATGGAAGAGAATGGAATCCAACAAAATATATTTTGATGGCTAAAGAATTTCTTTCCCTCCGTGTGTAAACGTATATGTATAATGTTGCAAATAAAAAGCGCCGCGTACGCACGATTGCCTGCACAAGAAAGGAGTTGGGTATTAATTAAGATATTTTACGATCGAACCGCGTGACTACAACTCCGAGTTGACGATCCTCCCGCTCCACCGTTCTCTTATTTCGACAAAAAAAAAAAAACAATGGAATCTCTGCCCCGATGAATATCAAGCTAACCAAATGCTAAAGTACTTTGTCACGAATTACACCTCCAGACATTGTATGACAAAAGGACGACTGACTTTATTTACATAAAATTTCCATCGACCGGAAAGGTCGATGCTGCTTTCGACAAGCGCCTCTCTTGAAACAAATCTGTGCTTATATCTAAAGTGCAACTCAGAAGTACAGGTATGTATGCTTACATGTTTCGACAAGCTAAATTGTGTTTCTAGCTATAAATAAATTTCGTCGTATAGCATATTATACAACCCACCGGAGTTTGTACCAACTCAACAAACAGAAAAAAGGTAACGAACTATTTTGAACACGAAACAATAATATTTAATTAACAATCTTTTCTAAACACAAAAAATTTTCGTACCAAAATCCGAAATATTCCATTGCGGTTGTATAATCTGACGATACGGTAGGACACGGTAAAATTATTTTATAAAGATTGGAAAATAATTTTTCAATTGTCATTAAAAAAAATAATCGTTTAAAGATAATTTACGTTACACAAATTAAATGCAATACCAAAGAACAACGAATGAACATGCCATTGTTATCCCCACGTTCGTTTAAAATAGTTTCCAATCGCTGCGATGAGTGCTTTAAAAAGTACTGCTAAGAATCAAAAATGTCTTGCCGTATTTTCTCATTTGCACTTCCTTCGATTTTCTAGTGCAGTTTTTTCATTTTCTGAGACATCGATTGGTCGATAAAAATAGCGAAAAATTTACTCTCAGACACGAAGTTTTTGGATCCGAAAAATTATTAAGAAACACTAAAATCTACCTTTAACAGATTTTGAACATTCCTAAACTTAGGTTTTGTATATTATGTCATGCAGACGCATTTTTCGAAAGAAAATGATCGCAAATGGGTTTTTTTCTGTCTTTAAACTTGACAGGCGTGATTTAAAAAAAATAATCAACGCTTATCTGAAATGCATTTTCACTAGCCAAAGAATGGAGATCCATTTAGAATGTGAAAAAAAATACAATTCGCTACCGATTGTAAGTTGTATAAATTATATGACCATTCCATTTAGCTATATCTTCCAAATAAAGTACTGCCCCCCCCCCCCCTCGCCCCTCTTATCCTTGGATAAAAAATCATTTCTAATTTATAACAACGAATCTCTTACATTCTCGAGCTCCTTTGTTTCTTTCCATCCTGTAGAATCAATTCCGGCTTGTTTTTCTGTTCGTTTGTTTTTTCGAGGAGAAGATATATTATGGAGCAAGATGGTGATTAATTATTACGACACACCTTAGTTCTGCAAAATGTTTTCTCCCGATACTCGGAAAACAATATGGTTACTTGATCCTGCGTTTCTTCCAGCCTCCACCAGTATAATAATAATAAATAATATACTGTTTTGCCGACCAACTTAAACCCCTCACTCGAGGACTAAGGTAAAGCGAGTGTTCATCATGGCGCAGAGGTTCACAAGTAAAGAAGAAAAAGTATAATGAACGAAAACCGAAGTTCTGAAATCAGGTCTTTTCAGCAGGTAGTCAAAGGATCAAAGGTACGGAGTAACCGATACCTTTGAAAAACGTTTAAAACAGCTTTAAGCTATCGTCAACTTTATTACATTGTTACTCTTTATGCGAAAGATGAAAGAAGTAATCCTTGCAAAAGACACACCCTTCGACAGGATCACAAAATGGGTGGATCTCAACTCAACCACTCCAGCTTTTACACACTGGCATAAATGGCTGTAATATATGCAAGGCCGATCCAGCAACTTTCCACGAACTTTTTAGAGTGAAAATCTCGATTTGTTTACGGTTCTACAAGGTGCACATTTAGTATACATAGGGTTGTATATTTGTACAAGGACTTGGGCCTTACCGTTCACGAGAAATACGATGATCAATATTAGCACATTTTAGAATTTAACCTCCATCTTCAAATCAGAAAATACAATATGACCCAATCTAGTTTTTCTGATTTTTCGGGAACATAAAATTCGTTTTCAAGTAGATCCTCAGAAACGGTCAAAAACATTGTGTTTTGACATTTTCAGTTCTGTATGTACGAAGTGGATGAAGATGAATGGGTTTCATTATTTTGCTTGAAAAAGAAGACTTTTTGCAATACATCCTGAAATCCTCACAGAAATCCTCAGTGATGAAAATGGGATCATAATTAGATTATATGGTAGAAATTCCAGAAATGTAGAACATACTCAGACAATCCTAAATCCCTGGAATATCGGGTAGACATTTAATCACGATCTTATTTTTAGCCCACTCTAAAATCTCCAAGATATACGCCAAAATGTACATTTTTCACACAAAATAATGAAAATAGGTTATTCTTACCTCCCTCGCAAACACAGGACGGGCAATGTTAAAAAAACGTGTTTTTGTGACAGTTTCTGAAGATCTACCTCAGAATGGATTTCATTTTCAGTTTGATCACACTTTTCGCATAAAAAAAAGCAGAGTATAGTTAATATTATTTTTTATCCACAGCAAGAAGTGCTGAATATTCGAAAACACAAGTTCAATTCGAAAACATGACAAAATTGATCCACGTGTTTCTTGTAAATGATAATACCTAGAAGCCTAAAAATTGAAGAACATTTCCAGCGTACACGCATTAGAAAATAACCTCATGATGTCAGAGTCTGGTTGTCAGCGCCATCTTATCACCACATAACCTAATTTTTTAACTTCAACGAAGCCAAATTGTAGTTCTTGGGGTTTCAAATTACTCATGTCACACAAAATAATTAAACGTAATCAATAATATATCTGTTATACCATCCACGCGCGAAAAAATACGGTCTACGGTCAGCAGTCAGCCTGATTGAATTAGTTCGATTTTTTTCCGCCAGATGCCTCATTGCAAAATAACAATCCCAATAACACATCCAAATTGAAGTCACATTAAAATTTCAACCTAAAAGCTGACCGAAAGTTGGTATATGAGCTCATATAATAAATTGTGTAATATAGGTTGACAATCTGTGGGAATGTATCATATTTTAACGTCGTATATGTGAGTTCGAAGAACCGACTCCCCTCCGTCGCCTACAGGATGTTTGGCAGGAGGTGCGTATGCCGCGAAGGGATGGGGAATATCCCAGCAAGATACACACTAACCACGCGAGCCTCGCTGCAGTTGAACAACGTCTATAAATTTTCGTTTAACTCCGGCGAGGCCCGCTACGCGTGCAGGCAGCGTATGGCCAATAAAGATCTTTCAGAAAATTTATTCGGAAGTTAGCCAGGCGAGGCCACGAATCTCTCGAGTTCACCGATCTCATCTCAGGGAACGCCAAGCATCGCACTTGATGCAGCTGGAACGAAGCTGAGAAAGAATTTTACGGTATCCAACATTTCTACGCCGCATTAATTAAATCCAAGTTTTACATATGGGGCATTCCACGTGTATAATAGTAGGGCCGTATCAAAACCCTGACCCTTCTAATACCGGTTGAGACTTTGTAAAAATATTTTTTTAGTTGATAAATGTGTGTCTTATGTTCTTTTGTTGTACATTTGTATTCGAAGATGTTTAGACGTTTGTATAACCGATATAATATACCGAGAGCTGTGCTTGAAAGACTTGCTCGTAGCGCGCTTGATTCAACTTGCTTAATTTTGATTGGCTGACATCCGTGCTACAGCCTGAAGCAAATCTTCGCTGACAAGAATAAATTCCCTAGAATCGACTGGTTGACAAGTGACAGTCAACCATAACCTCTCGCCTATTAAGGAGGTTCATTACTTTTGGCCAACATATACCGTAACGTTGAAACTGTTATGTCATCGTATGTTATCTAACCATTCAATGCCTTTACTTGAATATTTTTAGAATTTCTCACTTTACTGTTTTTGAGAAATCAATTTTGGAATTTGCTTCTTACAGACGTAGAGTTATGGGGAGCCGATAAGATTAGTATGAAATCTATTTTACCGCGCGACTGCTGCGAAAGATTTCATACCTATCATGCTGGGAACATTTTTACGAAGTTGGCTACCCTTAAAAACTAGACCGGTTGCTATTGTCGAGCAGATTCTTTCATGAAGAACTCTCGGTATATGCGAAAATTGACAATGCCTGAGTTTGAATTGAATGGTACTCAAGAACTGGAAAAAAAAGTTAGGTACATAAAAGTTTCACTTTTGAGTGAATTTTGAAGTTGCGATATGCAAGAAAATATGGCAGTCGTTGAAAGTTGAGCAATGAAATCTTGGATTCTTAGATTTTTACATCATACGAACCGTTTCAGTTTGAAAGCTATGATTTTTTCTGTCGTGATTTTCGCAAAAACTATCTGGTCGCGTCGTTTAATCTGCGTCAAATCATATAGCTCTAAAATATGGATATTAATTCATAATATCGTAAAATTTTATTATGTATTTAATCGACTACTGTGTGAAATTATAGCAGAAAATTCGAGACGAACGGGTTATCTCGCGAAATGTGTGAAGAGCAATTCATTTCACCCGCTTTATAAATTATGTGTATATAATGGTACTACTGAGAGCAATAATAACTAATTATTAAATCACCTGAACTTGCTCATTTAAATATTCGGTTTAAATATTATAATATTTCTAATTTCCGTAAAAAATTACGATCGAAACAAATTCATAGCTCCCGAACTGAACATGGCCCTATTATGAAATTTACACACATTTTTCGAAACTAATAAAGAAGTATTTTCTAAAATTCAGTTCAGTAAAAAATGACGTATCATGGTTTTGGAGATATCTAAGAACTAAGGATTCTTAGATTTTTTTACCAACTTTCAGGCGCCTCCATATGTTGTATCTATAATGCAACTTGAAAATTTACTTCAAACGGATACTTTTTTGCATTCAACTTTAATTCGTACGATCTAGAGTTTTCAAGAATTACCTAATTCAAAGCTAAACGCTATACTCCTTTTTCGTAGATACATGTACAAGGCGGTTCAGTATGCGGGGACCACCAGACACTGACGGATCGCTTGCAAAAAAATAAGACTAAAATTACTGTTGAGAATTTTTTTTTTTTTTTTTTTTAAGCAAGGAATTTTGAGTTAGAGCCGATTGAATTCACCAATCAGGGCGCAGATGGAAGACCGCTGTCGTGCGTGCGAGTCTAGCGTAAATGAACTAAAGGGTACCGTTTCTGCAAGTTAAATTCTGCAAGTTTCGATGCCTACAAGTTCATTTCTGCAAGTGGCGATCCTACAAGTTCGTTTCTCATATATTTAATTGTCAATTTCGTACATTTCGATTTAACTTAATGTAATTAAAATTATTTGACGGCCACTTGTATTATATTTTTGCAATCAATCCGTTAGTGTCCAGTGATCTGCGCTTACTGAGCCACCCTGTATTATCGGCTGATAATGTCTAAAATCTTCAAATGAAAATTTACAAAAAATGAACTCATATTCTTAAGAATTTATGAAAACATTTCACAAAGTTCGAACTGGTTTTGGTCAAGTTGATTGTAACCATTTTCCCGCTTGAGTCATATGTAAGTCTCACCTTAACAGACGTTTAACAGACTTGGTTGTGTTTTTGAAATTTTCAAATAGACATCAGTCTCGTACCAAACGAACCGAAACTGAAGGGATAAGCAAATCAAAGGTAGACAAAACCTTCTCAAACAAAGACCTCCACTTAGCAAGGTGACCCTAACCGCCGTTAAAAAGGGGAAATGCAAAGTGAGTGTGGCTTTCCGAAGGCATGAGGTACTTTAACGGGCCCGGGTTTTGCTTCGCTCTACTTACTCTGACCCGCAGCTGATAAAAATAATGGTATACATGCCATCTTGAAACAAAGTAGACCCCGCAGGGTTTAC
Source organism: Neodiprion virginianus (assembly GCF_021901495.1). Classification (NCBI taxonomy): domain Eukaryota; kingdom Metazoa; phylum Arthropoda; class Insecta; order Hymenoptera; family Diprionidae; genus Neodiprion; species Neodiprion virginianus. The sequence goes on along the minus strand of NC_060878.1, from coordinate 14,350,065 downwards.
GAACGAGGGTGGAATACCTAGTAATGACAGGGCGCCACTTAAGTTGCGCAAACTTAGGAGATTATGCAGAAATACATAAATTAGTATTTTATTTTATGACCATCAGAGTCGCAGACTTGCTGCACGTATACACGAGAGGAAAAGGAGACGAGCGTGACTCGAATTCACACTTATACATTATATACATACGTGTATATATATACACTTTATACACAAATTCCTACGCAAGTCGGTCATTTCGTATGATGTAAAAAGTATGTAGATAGTATAAATAAAATACGAATTTAGGTACACCTGAAGAATTTGAGACTGTCAAATGAGAGCTTGTTTCACTATAGCGCCTAAGTAAGGAATTCCAGCTTCAACTATATAAAATCGTTTCGTCCACGGAGGGAAAAAAGTGGGTTAAAACAAAGTTTTCCGGCACTGCAGCTGAGGGGATTTATTCCAACAATAAACTAAACGTGTTGAAAACTGTCAGAGTTCTCTCTGTGGATGGTTTTTTCATGTCTCGAAAAGGTATACGTAACAAAGAACTCGGGTGTACATAAAATATACTGTTCATCCTCGCTCCATAATAACTTCTAAGTAGTAGAAGAAAAAAAAAACAACAAAAAAAAAAAAACTAAAGAAATGAGATTGCGTTATTCCGTCGGATGAAACCCTGTGCGCACGGTTGTTAGCTGTATAAGTTTGCGTATAAAGAGCACCTCTTTACGGACCTAATCATACCTCTCTCTCCCTGAAATTCAACACGCAACAAGTAGACTTTGGGAGGTCGCCGGCGACGTTTCAAAGCTCATGCAACAACTGAAAGGACACAAAAAACACAAGGAGAATAATGAGAGTTGATAGGATCTAGAAGGGATGTGGATGGAATAGGCCTGCAAGAGGATTAAAAGTGCCTTTACCTGTTATATAATAAATCAATCGAATTAATGAGAAAGGCGAAATGTTTAGTCGTGGTGACTGGCAAATCCTTGACTATTTTCATTCTTTAGTACAACAGAAAACTGCAGTTTTAGCTAAAAAAAATAAATGAAAATCAGTTTTGTAACTGTATCCAGTAAAAATAGTAAGTGTTACTATTCTTGACTATGATCATTGGTACTATGTTTTCTTGTAAGTATTGTGATAATGTGGTGTTGGTACGACAACAGATTAATTTCAAGACCAGATTCGACTAAAAAAATGTAGTAAACAAACCAAACAGACGTAACGTTGCTATTACCAGGAAACGTAGTACTGACAACTTACTGTAATCATACTAACAATGAATAGTTACGTGACCACATTTTCTTGTAATTTATTCTAACAATATTCCAAACCATTGCTGTCACGCTATCCATTTAATTACAATTTTTCTCATGTACATTTACTAATCAATGTACCGTAACTCCGACCGAATTATTTGCAGCGGAAACATGGAATTATGAAAACGGGAAGAAGATTATAATATTACTATACAAGAAATGTTACTGACGGTTGAAACGTGACATTGGACAGCAATGGAGAGTTTGCAATCTATGGTATTAGCTACTGTAACTGATCCACAAATAACAAAAGAAGAATGTATTATATTTTCAGTCTCTGTTTAAAAGAATTCAATCAAATTATGAAAATAACCGAGACATTCGATCATTCTTGGTATTGAAAAGTGTAAAAATGTTAGCGTTAATTACTACATACAGCAGGCTTTTGAGCTGAAGGGAAACGATTAAAGTATACTGCGTCAGGTTTGAATGGCGCTGCATTAGCAAGTGGTGTGTATAATATGAGGAGTTGTTCTCACCTCCGCAGGCTTCCTTGAAGTCATGACAACAATCGCCGAGCTTGATGCACGCATGGTCACAGTAGCAAGGCTTATCGGAAAGCACTTCGATTATCGCATTCGGCGAAGCCTTCTGCACGACGCAGGCAGAGTCTCTGCCAGGGCAACAGAGATTCGCTTCTCTACAGCTTCCGGCTGAAGTGAGATCCAGAATAGCGGCAAATGTCAGCCCCAGAAGCATAGCCGCGATACGGTGACTCGGTGTCATGTTTAGTACCGTTTTTTGAAAAATCTTCATTATACCCTTCGACGATAACAGAAGTCCCGATAATTCAGTCGAATGTTCACATAAAACTTGAAAATTTACTCGCAGCTTTGAATAAAAAGAAGAAAGAACTAGAAACGATTTTAAATTTCTCAGCTGCCTCAATTATCCGCGTTGTATTAAATGAAACCTAAGATCATCATCACGAATGACTCACAAACATATATATATATATATATATATATATATATATAACCCTATGCTGAGCACAAGCTTATCACGTATATATAATATATGTATATTATATATAAATCATTTATTTATGCAGTTGATTTGATTAACTAACTATTGTGCCAGATTATCTTTGTCGGCTGAATCCTCGGGGTAGATTTATTATCTGCATTCGCGAGGTAGATGCGGCGAGGAAATTATGCGGCCTGTTGTAACGGAATGAGATCAGAAATGGTCCTATGATGAGACCAAGGCTGGACCAACAGAAGCCCACCGAAGGCCAACGAGGAGCAACCGGAGTCGAACTGTGGTGCAGCAGCGCGTGGACAAGCGTTAAGTTTGTTCTCCCCATAGAAACGCCCCACCAAGTCTCGACGTCACCCCGAGACCGACTGAGCGACTGCGGCGCCCGCACGACGGTCTCGACGCCGTCGACGGAGTCAACGGTAGGCATGCGCCCGTCGGCAGGCAAAGGTTTTCTGCTGCACGGTCAACTCGGGAACATCGCAAAAATGACACAGGAGATCAATTAAACATTAATGTTCTACACATTGATGATTGATCCGTCCGTTTCAAAGCGAACCTTGTATTACTGATTTTTTCTTATGTTCAAAAAATATTGTGGATATGGATAGTTGTTACTATAATTTGTTATTATACATTGAATTAAAAACAAAAAAGAACTTTCGGCTTGGTTGAACGTTTGATCAAGTCGTTTGAAGGTTTTAGTGAGATTAGCGATTAACCGTAGACTTTGAATTACTTTTTTTTTAACAGATAAATAATTCGGAATAATAGTTTATTGAAACTAACGATCAATCGAGTATACTTGAAATTTCAATTAATCAAACCTGATCAAAAATTCTAATCGTAAGGTCTTGAAGAGTAAATAATATTTGGTAAGGTATCGAAGAGCACTATAAACGGTGAACTTACAAGTTAAATGTTCCACTAACGTATATTCCTTTAATATGAGAACTCGAGATAAGTAAATAATTGAGGTTTTGAAGCTAGATCAATTTAAATTTTAGGTATGTACATGATTATTCGAAAAGACGATTGTTTATAGTCCAATGAATCGAAAAAACGACTAAATGAAAGTCGCTTAATCGATTAATCGCAAAAACCATTAATCGCACAGCCCTATCTGAAATGGAACGAATAAAATCAGAAATTCGTCTATTTGTGTACAGTATAACATCGTATAAATTACGCCCACTCCCAATAGTGCCGCTTCCCTCACTACCATACTACACTCCGACGCTTTCCGTATTCTATCTGAACAATGCCGCTGGTGGAATACACATATCCATACTTACTTCAATGATTCCTTAGTATATACGTATATGGGACACAAAAGTGCGAAAGTTACACTTTTTGCATGTTACTATTAAGAGGGTCGAGAACGAGCGTTTGTAATCAGAGTGGGGGAACCGAGATTCTGAGAAATGAATTCCCCTCACAGTCCGTGAGTGGCTCTGTAAAGAGGTTGCCCTGATTAGGTTTGGCATATATTTTTATTCTAAAATTAAGAAAATAACATTCTGGATACATACGTTACGAGGATTTATTACTTTTTATATTTTGTAAAGGTACATCATATACTGAACGCCGGAACCGAACTGCAGGTTCACAAGGAACAGGGTTTGATTAGACCATAGGTCTGCGGATATAATGATTACCTAGCGCTGTATTTCCTTTTTTTCGTAGGATTCGTCGTTCTTTTCTCACTATTTTCCGTCTCTACGCTCATTTCCGGAAAATCCAACATATGATCATTGTATGCATCAAAATCTGAGAATCATAGAACAAACATCAAAAGTCAGTCAAAAGACAGAATTTGAATAAATTCCTATGAATTGACAGGTCACAGTAAGGCAGTTTAATTTGATTATAAGCACACGACAGGCAGATAGTTTGTTTCGTACCGTTAATGTTGTCTGTGGACATGATAGTGTTGCAGCTGGGACACTTTGGTGGATTTTGGACTCTCGCACAATTAGCAAAACAAAGCATATGTAAAACGTTGTGACAGCAAATGCAGCGTTCACCCTATTTAATAATACATCAAAATTAGAAGATTTTGAAAATTGTAAAATATATTATTAAAAGATTCAAAGTATTCACATGGAAGACCATTTGACGGCAAAGAGCACAGGTTTTAAGAGCTTCTTCGGAGTAACTAGCTTTGAAGTACGGAATCAACTCTGCTATGCTGCGTACACCCATGTAAAATTTACCATGCTGTAAATATCCGTAAATTAGTAAACTCATATGGAACAATTGTAACTGATCCGAACAACTTTTTATTTCTGTCTCCATCCGATCAACATCCAAGCAATACTAGATATAGCTGGCATAGAATCATTAATTGTACACTTTCAAGTATTATTCAAAGCTTACAGTTATATTTATCGAAACTAATCAATATCATAGGGCTGTTCATTAATAATTATAAGAATAGTAATAACAATAATAATAACTACTTCCAGTCCCGCAATACCGTTTCGGATATGGCCCCATAAGCGGACAGTTTGTGTGGGATGAGGGAGGGATGGGTTACTGACCATTAATTATGCCTCTGCAGCCGTCTTAAAATGTTCATTAGAAACATCTGTGTTGGCACAGAAAGCAAGGAAAACTACCGAAAACTTTGCCCAAGTGTAGCCAGACCGAGTTGTCGATTGGGCGCCTAAATGACTTGACCCATCTTACAGTTTTTGCGAGCTGTCGCTTAGGTCCTCATCGACTAGCTAGTGGTTTGAACTCGGATTACATCGTTCGATAGTCTCGCACACTACACGTGAGATATGCAGTCTACATTACATCAAAAGTTGAAAAAACATAAAAGAAACATGCATCCTGGGCAATGATTATAAAGTCATCAAATTATTTAATTCTATTACCTCTTTCACAAACCACTTTTTTTCGACCATCTTTGCCAAGAAATCTTCGGCATCTGCTTTTGACATTTGAGTGTCGAGAGAAGAGCACAAATTCAAGCACGCAGTGCTAGGAGCACAACCATCGTCCGAAGTAATTATTTCAGATAAAATCTTTCTGAGCAGTTCCAGCTGTGCAGGTGAAAATTCATTCTGGAAGCTTAATTCAAGATTTTATTAACGCAATCTTTCTTTGACCGAAGGTTAAAAGGAGCACTTGATTTTTCTATTCAATTACAAACGAATTAACTCTCACAAATCACAAAAGGGAACATTATTACCATAGTGGAAGTAAATCGGGCTACTCATTTCTAGTAATTTTGATTTGATTGTTACTTTTACGTTAGGACTGCGCGCACAAACAGAAAAGACTGACTGTATGTAAATACTCGTGCAGCAAATGTCAAATCGATGAGTGTTTTAGATCTTGAGATTTCGAAACACTAATGTGATATGCCAGAGTTCTTACTATTGGAATATGAAATTCGATTCAACGAGTCCCCTTCTCAAAATTTCCAAAGTTGTGCAGTGTCCTGCGATATAAATGACAAAACAGGCAGCCTCCACAAACTGAACATTTACAGAGACAAGTTTCCACACGTGTTAATCAGTTTGACATGACTATGGAATATACATATTAACAATACCTCGCAGTTTTATCAATCAACGTACTGATCAGAATCCAATACTTATGACCTGTCAATTCACAGGTTACAAGTTTTATAGTCATGTTTAAAGGTTCCAGTTTAACATTGATTTGATGTATGTATGTCTGCGTGCTTTCGTTCTGTTCTGTAAATAAACGTAAATATTGCTGTTTGACTTCGACGGAAAGTGTTTGTATGTTAAAAAGTACGACTATTTGGATCACAGCTCAGGGGTAACTTACGAAATAACTTGACAATTAGTTCTCTCGCGTCGGCAGTGCTCACAGCTTCACGTTCCATTATCACTTGTAATAGCGCACGATGGTTATTGGTATACGACATGGTGAAGTTGATTGTATGCAATTTACTGTGATTAATCTATCAATGCATGCTCTTTGAGTGACAATACGCCGGAAGCGGGAAGAAATCAAAACACCCGCAATCTCTGACTGTCCTAAAATCATGGATCACGATTGCCAATGATACCCTTCATCGTATCATTTGTATGACAGGCATGGGGGTAACAACAGCGTCCTACATTTACCAACTCGTTTGTAGGGGTTAAACCGTGATTATCGACGAGCTTGAAAATGCCGCCAGCTGGCTGTCGAGAATTTGATTACTCGAGCATATAGCGAGTCGGAAATTTGGCCATTCGGAAAGATGACGATTAGAGAATTTAGTAGGTCCTTAAAAGAGCGGCTTGTTGGTGTGGCGGTTTTTCTGTCAGGCTGTACCCTGTGAAGGATGTATGCACCAAGTGTGTTTTCCGAACACGACCGTGGTTCCGATATTAACTCCCGATGATATCAACAATCAGTTATCTCTCTTGCGCTGCCCAGTTCATGAGTAGCTCTGCCTCTGCCCTAGGGAATTTTACCGCTAGTAGCTAATTTCGGAACGCACTCCAAATATGGCGATTCGCGAAAACGAGTAAGAACGTCCAGAATGATTCAAATGCTCCACTATTTACGGCTTAAAGTTCCATAAACAACGTTCGTAAAATACTCACCTATGATTTCTGATTTCGCAGCGTATTCACGTTTCTTTTTTGCAAATAATAAAGCGATATTTGTGATTCTACCATTATGATAAGAAATTATTACGCACCATAACCTCATGAACTTGCTGTCACAACAACAAAACTGTCTCACTCGCACTTTATGCGAGAGATACAAAGACGCAGCTAAATCGTACTGCGCATGCGTGACTCGTCATGTCGGTTATTCTTCGCAGCGAACTGCTCACTTATCGCTGGAAAATTGATCCCACTTTTGGGATCGGAGTTCGGTGTGGTTCGGTGGAGTTCGGTCTCCTTCCCTCTTACTTCGTGCTTTTCGGAAAGACTATGAGGTACCACTTGTGAAACACAGAAACTTCTATATGTAAGAACATCAATTGGTGTGAGGGTATACCTTTGTTGTATGTATGTACAAATTCTATGAGCAAGCGCATGTGCGTTTGTTATTTAAAACTATAAGTTGTCTCTGATTTAAAAACAAAATGCCTTTTGATCAGAAACGTATAAATGGTCCAGAGGTTTCCGTACCGTATAGCGTCTACACTGACGTTAATAAATCGAAATCAAGTAAACCAAAAAAATCACTGCATAAAAGAGTTGATGGTCGAGAGCATAAGGATCTCAGAAAAATTTGTAAGTAAGGTTATGACTCCTGTTATATTTTGTTGTCTTCTCTCAAAACTGGATAAATATATGGACCTACAATCCTAGAAAAGGACCTACAGCCTTTAGCATAAGTACAAAAAACAGAAAAACAGTTGAGTAAATATGTTATAGTAAAGCGCAACGGATGTTTATTTATAGTTGCATTTATGCATTATAACTAGACACTATCGTGTACGATTTCTTTAATGTTTTTACACAATTTGCGAATATCTGTACAGCAAGCAAAATAACCCATTAAAAAAATCTTATCAAAAACACAAAAGTTTAATCATTTTAAACATTCTAATTATGAAACCCTTTTACAAATCATTGATATCTTATCTTGCAGTACCAATTCTATAGTGTCATATCACATATCATCTGTACAAGGGGCCTTATTTCAAAACTTGCGCAATACACAGCATAATTCAATTGTCCAACTCTGCGTCAAATTGATCTCAGGCTTTCTGAGTGGTTAAATCATTAAGTCTATATGGAAAGTCCATTAAACTGAATGCGAATTAGAGAATGAAATGATTAATTAAAATATAGCACGATCTGATATTCTTGATTTTTGAATGGCAGTTGTCAAAACTGGTGTTATCAGCCAAGCAAAAGGATCAGCCTACATAGAGGTTGGAATTACAAAAGTGGTATGTTCAGTATTTGACCCAAGGGAAATTCCAAACAAGAATGAATACAGTTTACAAGGTGAACTCTTTTGCGAGTTTAAATACGCCCCATTTGCCTGTGCAAAGAGACGAATACACCAACAAGATTCGGAGGAAAAGGAATTCAGTCTCGTTATGCAACGATCACTAGAACCAGCTGTTTGCAGGGTATTTATTATTTCCCATTAACGAAACGAGTATCAGCTACTTTTGTAAATTAGAAAAAATAGTTTCAGTATGTAAATATTCAGGAATGTAAATATTAATTAATAACCTCTATATATGAAATGGGTAAAGGAAATCAATGATTTTTATAAAATTTTGGGCTCCATAAAATACGTTCCAATTATTAAGCGTACCAAAATAGGCAAATGAATACTATGCTAAAAAAATTTTTCTTCAAAGATATTTCAGTTTTATTTTCACAACTGTTTTAATTCATAAAGTATTAGCAATTCAACTCTGTATTTGTTAGTTGATGTACAATTCACCTTTCACAGCAAGAGTTCCCAAATTTTCAAGTCGACGTGTATGCTCTGGTCCTCGACAACGGTGGCTCCTCTTTAGCAGCAGCCATAATGTGTGCCAGTCTTGCATTAGCAGATGCAAGTGTCCCCATGTTTGGTCTGGTTACTGCAGTTTCCGCAGTAAGTGAAGTAAAGGCAGTAGATGCTCGTGAAACCTCCACAGGCCAACTCAATTTGAAATATCTTCGTAAAATCTTTCACAATAAAAACATCTTCATTCATAATGAACTATTGTCAAACTGCATTCTTCACATGGATATGAATCTCTTGAAAATTTCAATTATAGTGCTACAGAAGTGCAGATAGACGGAAAACTGTAATAAAGATAGCAGCCGTTGAGATATTTCTGTTCCTTAAACCGTTAACGAACTTCTCATTTTCAGGGGTTCTATAAAGATACAATGTTTTTGGATCTGACAGTGGAGGAAGAGGTACTTTGTAATTCTGCACCAGCAAAGCCAAACCCTTCCAATAACCATGGACTGATCATGCAAGCTGCTTTACCGCAACATGACCAGATTTCAGAGTTTTTTCTCGTTGGAAGCATTAACATAGATGGCATAAAACAAGCTATCGAAACCCTCACTGTAGCTAATAAGAATATATGTCCAGTTGTTCAGCAATGTTTAGTCAAAACTGTCCTCAGAGCTTTAAAGCGAAAGGAACAGGAAAAAAATTAAATGAAAACATGATTAGAAATGAATGAACCTTGAAATTTTGACAAGGAGAGCATGATGTAAATAAAAATTTATACATTCATTTGAGTTGATAATAATTGGTTTATTTATATTTTAGGAGTAACAGAAAAAATCAGTTTTACATATTTCGCAGCTTATTTTTTATAGATAGGATTAATCTTCTGGTTTTTCTGGAGGTGGGCCACAAGGCTGCAGCATTTTCTCCATCAGATTAAATCTGACGCGTGCCTTGGCTTCGTTTTCAGCTAGCGCAAAAAAATTTAGAAGGTCGTAATGCCCCATGTAAGAGCTACATGAATCTCTGTGCTGATTAACCAACCATTCAAATTTCGTTGTGTCTGCATGACCTGTCCCAATGTACTTGGATTGAAGATGTTCCAGCTGACTATGGATATTGTAACGTTCCCCCATTCCTAAATTGAACAATAACAAAATGCGTGATACATAACCTCGAAATTATAGGTTAGCGCTATTAATGGGACGCAATATTCCATAAATTCATTTACCACCGTCTGTCGTATGGCCGAATGTACTCTTGCAATATGTAATGTCAGTTATACTTCAGAATATTAACAATTACTAAAATAGTGAAAAATTTCACTTGATATACTTTTCTACTTACTTTTGACAACGCTCTTGATAAGTTTCTAGTACACTTCTAGGTCTCTCTTATAAATGATTAACGAGATCAGTTTTCTAATGTATGTACAAGATTAACTACTTGGTTTTCACAAGAGTTTTGTACATGTGTGTTTACAGGTCCAGATACCGAGTCCGTATTTGTATCAGTTTTGACACAAAACTAGACAGGTATCGTCAAACGTTACAAATCACGCTTCGTCTTGAAACCATAGACTTATAAAGATAGACTAAGCGCTCCTAGAAGAGGCACTGACAATTACATATAAGGGACAGAGATATATCGGGACTACTGCTCTCTCTTTTCAATCGGCGACATGGTGGAAGACAACGGAGCAGGTAAGTGCAGGTAAGTGGAACAGCTATAGATATAGGCGCATAATTTCGCCTCATTCTCCTCTATCGCCTCGATCCCCGCCACAAATATCGTCAGAGAGAGAAGGGAATACTCCCGGCATATTTCTGTCCTTTAAATGTTTGCTTCAACTGCTAAAAGTGGTTCGCAAAATGTCCCGCGATTCTGCCGCCAATCTCCACCACTAGTGGCGCTAGTAGTTATCTGAAAAGCTTGCGCGCGGTCAACGAAGGCAGCGAGGGTGTCAGAAGTCTACTAGCGCCACGTAGAGGAACTAAAAAACGGGGATAAAACGCATATAATTTTCCAGTATACGAGCAGTGGCGAGTGTCAGGGGGCTGTTGTTTGGCTCTATTTGCGACCCGAAAAAAAGGGAAATGATCATAGTTCTCACAATGTCCACCACCGCTGTAGGTTAGCTGGTGACGTTAAGATCTTGGCCATGTTCGTAAATTGACTGACAGTACTCAAAATTCCCTAGGACAGAGTCAGAGCTATTCACGAACTCGGAAGCGCAAGAGAGATGAAAGATTGTTGACAGTACTGTCAGTCAATTTTCGAACACGGCCCTTATCTTACTCATCCTCACAGAAGCATGAGGCCCCTGGCGGATTTTGCGTCGTACTAAGACAACATAATCACAGTAACCGAGGGCCAGTCGGACCACCTCTTATTCTTACACCGTGCCCCCCCGCCCCCCACCAATCTAACCTATCCTGAGCTAACCTAACCCATCCTCTTGTACAGAATTATTGTTGATACCTTAACCGAAAATGGTGTCTGTTGAAAAATGAGTACAGGATCTCCCTAACTTCGGAATAGCTCATATATTAGAAGAATGAATTTGTGATATTAAATTTAAGTATGTGATTTTGTATGAATGTGTCGGCGAAGTATTAGATTATCAATATAACAGGGTAACGACACTGCACTTTCGCGAATCAACATTACTTGGTCATCAAAGTAATGTGCTAACTGGTCTTAGTTACCAAGTTCACTCGATTATCAAGATTGCACATAGTGACAAATTATAAAATTTGTATTAAATTGAAATTTACATAAACATCCACGATGGATCAAATGCTCCCGAGTCCGGGATTCAGCATCCCGAGTATCGGCACACCGTTACATCAACCTGAAGAGGATCAACAAATATTGCCGAATGCGCTACAACAACAACAACAAGTCCAACAAAATCAACTACAGCAAATGCATCCGATGGGTTCAAACGTACACGGAATGCCAATGTTGGGTACACCGCACAAAACCATGCACACTTATGCTCCGGCATTCGCAACGCCGCAAAGTCTTATGCAGCCACAAACACCGGTAAACACTATCTATTATTTCACTCGCTTTTTCACCAACTAATGTTATAAAAGTTGTTAACCACTTAAGGATGATATTTTGCTATTATTTTTTCATAGCAAAATATGATGTCGCCTATGGTTCAACCAGCGAGTCAAATAGCTCCCCCTTCAATCGGACCGTCAACTCCAGGCCCGATGACACCAATGACGCCTGCTTCCGCTGATCCTGGAATTCTACCCCAGCTTCAGTATGTTCCCATTGGCTACTGAATGTCTGTTACTATTTGTTAAATTCCTAATTATTCCTTAGGAACATTGTGTCAACGGTGAATCTCAACTGCAAGCTTAACTTGAAGGAAATTGCGCTACATGCTAGAAACGCCGAGTATAATCCGAAACGATTTGCAGCAGTTATAATGAGGATAAGAGAACCCAGAACTACGGCCTTGATATTCAGCAGCGGAAAAATGGTATGTACCGGTGCTAAAAGTGAAGAGGACTCTCGCCTAGCTGCAAGAAAATATGCACGTATCATACAGAAGCTTGGATTTCCAGTGAGTACTTGTATGTTGTCAAATTTCATATGATGAGATCCGTTTCCTGTACGAAACTTATTAAATTTTTATTAGGCTAAATTTTTGGATTTCAAAATTCAAAATATGGTTGGAAGCTGCGATGTCAAATTCCCCATCAGATTAGAAGGACTTGTATTAACGCACGGCCAATTCTCTTCGTACGAACCAGAACTATTCCCTGGCTTGATATATCGAATGGTTAAACCCCGTATCGTGTTGCTTATATTTGTTTCTGGCAAAGTTGTATTGACTGGTGAGTAATTAATCAAGAAAATCCAATGAAATATCTACAGCTTTTCGCTCGATATGAAATTATTTCTGATATTTCCGATAAATCATTCACATTTGTCCTGCTAATAAGTTACCATTTGTCCCCAAATAGAGATTACAGTTTGCTGATCATTGTGAATACATGAGCAGTGCTTTCCAATTATTTCATATCCAGTAATTGTAGTAATACATACCGATAATAATATTCTTGTTACCAACAGGTGCAAAAGTACGGCAAGAAATTTATGAAGCTTTCGATAACATATATCCAATTCTGAAGAGTTTTAAGAAGCAGTGATTCCCAACTGAATCTGACGATATTTTTGATACCCCGATGAAAGAATAGTCTTCTAAAATCTTTTTATTAATGCTGCTATTTGCAGAGGTGTACAGAACGACGAGTGTTCGTTATTTGTTAAAAAAAAATAACTGAAATAGCAACTACTGAAAATGTTATTGTACAAGACAATTGACATGAAGTACTATCGGTTTTTTGCGAGCACTTACATATTCTTACAGGCTGACAGGTGCCTTATGCCGCAAAGCCGTTATCTTTTATGAACAATTCTTAGATTAAGCTGTTGATTCTGGGCTTTGCCGTTAAGTAATGAAAAATAAAGTTAGTGTACCAAGTATTTTACGAATCTACTATTCCAAACCTCCCAGTAAATCAAATTTAACAAATGTGTGTAATTCAAATACACTGTAAAGGAATCAACTATGAGCACAGTTTTTTGAGAAAAGAATATGTGTTATACATAGCAGTGAATACGACATGTATTTACTGTTTCACTGCGTAGCGAGAGTTTATGAAGTAGAACTAATGGTTTCTTCTGTAAATCTTGTCTGAGTCATAGAGTTATCCAGCCTTTTCCTTATTGATGCGACATTTTCTTTTTTTTTTTTTTCCTTTCAAGATGATTATTCTTTCGAATCAGATTCTGATATCTTCTGTGTCGATTCTATGATGTAGGAATAAAAATTAGATTTCATGTACCATACATCACCCGTAATAGAGAGCTGTTTAGAACAGAATTAAATTTACCTCTTTTTTCTTGAGATTCCTGTCTAGTTAACTCTACTATTGGCAGCGAAGGTTGAGTCTCTTCGATATATAGCTCTGTAGTTTGTTCTAGAAGCTCGCTCTCTTCATGTTTTACTGCCACTGTTGGTTCAGAGTGTTCAAGTTCATCAGCCTTAGGTATTAACAAAGAAAATAATGATTGACGTTGAATTTCAGCTTTGGTCATCCAATCAAACAGGATGCATTTCGAATTCGAATAATTAAATATCTTACCGATACCTGGGATTGCATAATCAGTTGAGAAATATCTGTGAACACCTTGGTTGCATGTTCTCGTACATCCTGTTTCTCATCATCGCTAGTATTGTCTGGCAGATTGCTCAAGAGGTGATTTGTTGCAGCAGTTACTCCGTCGTCTTCTGGCAACAATTCAACTAACAAATCTTGAAGAATAGTAATATCTATCCTAGTTTCTTTGTCTATTCCAATATCATCCAGCAATTTCTTTACAAGTCGCTGCGGTTCTTTTTGGTCTATCCTTACTATCTTTGTCTCAGTGTCCAATCTTTGAATTGATGCATAAGTGGGTAGAAAATTATTGATTTATAAAAGTCCCTCGAATAAATGACTATTGTGATTAACTAACCGAAATATAATTTCGTTAATTATCTCCCGGATGGCTTGACACATTGCTTCAACATTTTCCGGGTCATCTTGTTGTGGCAGTGACGCAATGATGTTTTCAATACTTCGTTCAATTCCAGCATGCAATTCCTCTCTACTGCCGCCGATTGGCAAGTTAGACACCACCTCTCGCAATATGTCCCATTCCACACTCTCCTCTTCATCTCCTAACGAGGCCTGAATTATTCGTGAGAGCAAGTGGTGTACCTACAAAATAACGTTGGTGAATCCAATCTTTGAGTTTCGTTATTATTATTTCCCCTTATTTTTAGCACTTAGAAATCTCGTCCAGCATATGTAGCACCGAATACGTATACCAGTGCCAACAAACCATTGTCGATGTATTATTGTCGCACTCATCCATCGGCTGCAGCTGCATGTTGTCCTCATCATTTTCTTTTTTGTCATACATATCTTCTGTTGTCGTCTCTATGCATTCTTCGTCATCATTTTCTCTATTGTTAGTTTCTTCTTCTTCCCCCTCAACTTAAATAATTTTTGTTATTCTAATAGTGGACGTGATATTTCACACATCGTCGTGTGATTCACGATATGTGATGTGATTGTTTATAAATCAAATTTTTCTACATTGCACGAAATATTAAAAATCGTTTCACCTTCAACTTGGGTATCAATTTTCTCAAGTGCTACACCTTCTCCAGTTTCCATATTGATCACCGCTACTGCATTTTCCCTTGTTGCCTTTTTCACACCTTTTTTGCTCACTTTTGCATTTTTCTGACAACTAATTGGTGGTAGCGGTCTTGATTTTAAACTTAGGTTTTTTATCTCATTCTTTAACAACTCTTTCTGTTCCATCTGACTTTTAAGAATGTTTTCAAGTTTCTTCAGGTCTCCACGATATTCTGAATCAATTCTCGACATTTCTTCCTTCGAATCAATGATTAAGTTATTTTTATACGATTAATAATTCGAAACATAGATGAATATGTATAGACTTGTCTTTATATATATATTTACATATTACGACAATTTACATATGGTGGCGACTCCAATCTTCGCCAAATTTCAATATCTATGTCGCAACCAACTTTTAAGAGTTAAAAATACTCGATGTGCACAAAGAATGCATTCAAAAAGTTTCTGTTTCATTCCTGAGATCGTGGCTATAATGTAGAAATCTCATTGAAGGTAAGAGTCTGTGATTGTTAACAAATTTGGTACACCACATATAGATATTTATATCAAAACTATGTTATTCTCTACATTTTCATTCTTACTTCTGATACAGGATTGTGTTTCAGAATTTTCCTTAGTTTCAATTGTTCCTCCTCCAACACCGTTAAGAAGCTTAATTTCTCAGTGTTATCTTGAATGACCGTTTCCAAGGTTTTTATCTCCTCTGCATATTTATCTCGAATGCCTGAAAGTTTGCATAGGTCAAAATATAGCTAACAAATGATTTCAGTATATTACACGTGAAATTTAAGTATTCACATTTAATTTGACTTTCAAATACCGGAACCATTTCAGTGAGACCAACTTTGATATCGTAAATCATGCGCCTCAACACAGCTTCGTAAAGAGTGTTAAGAGACACTTCCTGACCAAATTTCTTCATCATTTCTTGTCGTATACGACTTTTCAATCTGTATATTTCTGCATCCATGTGTTTACAATCAACATTCATACGTTGCAAATGCATACGATTTTTTCTGTCAAATATATACAATACGATAAACATTGAAACTTATGTGAATATCAAAGTATCGGTAGCTCGGTAAGTCTGAACTTAATATTCAACTACACATCAAAGCTCTTTTGCACAACTTTTGAAGAGTAATAATTTCACATCAGGTGATTACCCAATTTTCAACCCAATTGAAGTAAAAGAACAAGGTAAATGGATAAAAAACAGAGATTAATTGACTACTGCAGATGAATATTGGTAAAGTACTTGTGTTTAGCTTTCTGTTCAGTTGTTTCTTCCCTGAGCTCGCCTACCCTAGCGTAGAGGCTTGTCAATTTGGCTTTGTCAAATACTACGCAGTCATTAATCTTTTCCATGGTCATTTCGTCTTTTAAATGCTGCAATTGATGCAGTTTTAATATCACAGTCATATCGATATCATTCAATTTACATTGCTTTTCTCGCTGTGGAAATTGTAAAATATTGCTAACAATAGGTACATATTCGTATATCAATAAAGATCATTTTTATTTACAGTAGAATATCTCACCATGAAAGCTTGTAATTCATCTTGATTACTTTTCAAAACATTTTCAATCACTTTCAGCTTCTTTGTATCACTTTCGATTTCTTTTCGAAGACTTTCGATACACTTTTGATCCTCTTTTATTTGAAATTCACACTCGTAGCGTTTGTCGCGCATAGAAAATGCTGCGAGATAAATTTCCCGATCACAATTCGGTGGGCAAGTATTTTCATCAAGGTGAATCGGCCCAATTTCTCGACTATCAATACTTTCTGTATCGTCTTCCGCCGAGCTGCTGTCTGTTGTTGATGACGAAGACGATGACGACTCTACGAATCAATAACAATCATACCATGACATTACATAAAAAATACTAAAAATTGACCGTATATTTATTATTGTTATTCTACATTTGCCTGCTCAGACGTACCATCTTCAAGTTTTGGTGGTTTGTACTTTTTTTTAAAGATCCTCTTCAAAAAGTCGTGAAACTTATTTTCACTGATCATGCTCATAAACTCTGAGACAAGCTCTTTTATTCTTGCATGCAATTTAACAATCTCTTTATTCTTTTGATCAATTCTGCTGGTCATCATTTGTATCTAAAATGTAATAATTTTTGGCACTTGCAGAAATTTTATGTTCACAGAATTAAAGTAGAACAATACAAAAAACTAATAAATTATTGCATAGTACCTTCATTTTGGCAGTGACCCTTTCGTTGATTTTCTCCGTTACCTTTTCGGTCAACATATCTTCCATTGCTTCAAAGTCCTTAAGAACAATCAGCTCCTGATGTAAAGTTAAAATAAACAGCTCCATGTAGACGCTGTCAGTTACAATCTGGAGTCGCTCTCTCTCCAGTTCATCCAAACTTTTATCTAATTCCTCGTAGCTTTCCTGAATGTGTTCCAGTATACAATCTTGTTCATAGATTTGTCTAGCGACACGAGAACGTTTCAATTCTCTTTCCCAAGGTGTTTCGATGTGGTCACCTGACATCAAACTCTGCAATACATCTTCCGCTACCACAGACAGAGCTCTATACCTTTTCTCAGGCATTTTCATGAACAATGTAGTCAAACTGCTCTCCCGTTCCAGCTGAACAGTTTTTTCATCCATCAATAGTAATTCGTGTTCCTCGTCTTCCGGGTTGTTAACGATTTCTGTTGCAAATCCTTTCTTAGTTCGCTTTGCCTCCCTCACTTTCTCAGCCATTGATACATATTGCTCAAACTGTGGAATTATTCAATCATTAAGGAGTTATACGCAGTCAGGAGGCCGAAAAAGAGCGATTTTTCAAGAATATTGCATGAAGAGACATTTCAATTTATTAATATAACAGTATATAATATAAAAATGTACACATATTGGAGTAGCATTGAACTTCATTCTGATTTTTTTTTTTTGTAAAAATAATATTTTTAAAGCTACTATAGCCGATCTCCGGGAGCACCTCTAAAAACCGGCGTCTTGCGGTGAGCAAGATATCTCTGGACTGGATCAAAGGAAATGGAAAAACGAAAAAGATTTACCTAATATAAGGTATTACCTAGTCTTTAATAGAAGGATTAAGCAAAATATTAATTTTTAACAAAACGGCGATTTTCTAGAAAAAGGGTTCGATTTTCCTTAAAAAAATTCGCTTCAATTTGTTTATAAAATGGAAGATATTTATTGGAAAGAAAAAAACTTTCGATCAAGAACTAAAAATTATATTCATAAAGCTTGTGTGAAGACGTGAGACTGATCTGTTCAGACATTTTCGAGAAATCTTGCTCACAGACTTTGAAAACATTGTTTTCAGAAAAACGCGTGTAAATTTTCACGCAAATGCGCACTTTAACTCAGAGAATATTTGTCGGAACGACATAAAATTTTATGTGTATATACTTGAACATATGTACATTACGAAATGAAATTTAGACAAAATTAATTTTTGAAACATCCTACCAATTTTTCAAAAGTCAAATTAAATCTATGGCCGTGAGCCTTGTCAGAATTTCAAACATGTGCATTACAATGCTTGATAAGGGCTTATAGTTTTCTCACAGTACCAATTTTAAAATCAGTGCTGTCACATGATGCAAACTGATATTAATAATTATGAAAACTCTGTAAAGTAGGACCATGCGACTTATTTGTTGTATCAGATTTTCACACATGTTCGTTAATCTGTAGCTACATACCTTCAAATTTCTTTCTGGAAATTCAATGTTGTAATCAATCTGTGGGACAGTTGGTATTGGCTTGATTCGTTTTTCAGGTATCTCTGCGTGTATTTTTTTCAATTTCAGTACCAAATCATTAACCTCGCATAGAAGAGCCTCCTTCTTGCTTCTAATACTTCTCAACTTATCATTGAAGCCTTCCCGCATTGCGTGAGCCTAATGATACAATATGACTCATTTAAGGCCTGTACTTTCTTACGAAAAAATTGCATACAGAAATGGAACCCTTGCGCACCCTTTTCCTTGCATCCAAAAACTGTTTGTACTTGTTCAATGTATTCTCTCTTTGCTCTTTGGGAATACTGAAATTTGCCGATGTCTTTAATTTGTAATCACCAATCGCGTTTTCTGCATTTTCAATAGCAGCTACGTCGTCTGGATGATTTACACGCTGATTTGGCTTACTCGCATACATTGCCTTCCACTGAAATATTAAATAAATTATCGAACACGTTGAACATCCATATTTTTATACTACATCACCAATAGCTTCTTATCATACTTCATTATACCCATATGATACTAATGCATTACTCATGAAAGTCTGCGACCGAAACGTTTTTTACTTCTGATAAAAAATATGCCATGTAAATTTGGTCAATCCGGTAGCATTTGATGCCTTCGAACAGAGTTAGCGAATCGTCCAATTTCAAACGGCTGCAATTCGCAAACGTCAAATTTCCTATCAAAAGTATAAAACGCTTCAATTGCAGATTTTCTCGAGGAAGACATTGGCAATAGTCCTGGGTGACCCTGTACATTAACTTTACTAATATTAACAGCAATACCTCCATTTGACGCTCTTCAAATCTAGCTTTTCGAGCACGGTATTTTCTCAGCATCTGATTGACTTTGACACCCAGACGGTACTGAATTGTTGACGGACTTAATCCTTTAAGAAAACTTTCCACGCCTGAAATTTTCTTTTTCTCCACAGCTTCTTCTTCCACTTCCTCAGCTTTAACATCTGCATGTCTGTTAAAATTCAATTTCAACATTAAATTTACATCTGAAAACACTACATACAAAATTGCTAACATCAAGACAATATTTTCCCAAAGTTTCATAAAAGTTAGAAATGGTGAAGTTCAGCCATTTATCAAAGTGCCGTGATACGATTCCATGCACGTAACAAAATACTAATTGATATTTGTTCTTGCCTGTCCGCAACACTCTCTAAATTCCGATTACGCTGCAATTCCGCTTCTTTTATGGGAGGACAAATATTTAACTGCCAAAATTTTCTACCACATATGACTTTTAACATTTTGAATTATACGTGAATACCCTTTGTAAAGATCTGTAACCACTTAAACCACAGCATGCTTAGATCTTAAAATTACCTGCCTGCATTGTCTCGTTCCTTTATCCTTCTCGCTACTTCGGTACAAGCGTTCAAAAATGTTTCATCCAATTTCCGCTCGCGTAATGATTTTACCGAAGTGTTTGGTGACCTTGGCAATGTGGTAAATCAATTATTGGAATCAAGATAACACTCGATTTGATTGAATGGTTTTCGAAATATCACTGAAGGGGAATACTTACAGTATTTTGCAAACTTCGAAAGGAAGGCAAGTGATCGGTTCTATAAAATGATTCATCAACTTCCGGAGATGAAGCTTGCTCTTCTCCACTTTGAACGCTAATTTTCTGTGTACGAGATCCATTTCTGCCTGTAACTGTTGGTTCAAATCCGCTGTGATTCTAGGATCTAACTCGAACTCCGAATGCGGTATTTGTTGAGACTTGATTAGACTACGATTTCTGGAAAATGCAAGAAACAACATCAGATTTAACCGATCTCTAAAATTAATATATGCCATTACTCTAATTGAAAAATGTGAATCTGGTCCGTATTAAGTTACCGATCAATAATTTTTGCGTAAGTTTCTCCAAGTCCGCTCAATATATTCAAGACCTCATTCTTCTTCTGTTTCGCCGCAGCCATTATTCTGTTGTACTCAGCTTTTACGATCACCTCTTCTAAACTTGGATAAGACAGTTCTTCGATATCATCTGTGTTTTTTTCCGGCTGTTTTGATCATAAAATTTCTGCTTATTTCAAACGGCGTCTTACTAAGCTATAAATTTATCTAACTTCAATAACTAGTGTACCAGTTTTCGAAACGGCGCATGTACTTCCGGACTTAAATAAGACTCCGTATATTCACCGGCATCGTTAATCAAATACGAAAACAAGTTTCCATCGTGTCCGCAGGTCAGTAGCATTCTATTGTCATGGCTAATCAATATCTTTGGTATGTATCCGTTGTAATTATCATGCATCGGTAATATCCAATAATCTGATAAGTCTGTGTGATCGTCTCTGTTGACGCGACAAACGCGGATTTCACCATGTTCCATACCGAGAATCAAATACTTCTTATCATTACTGAAATCAATCCACAACGTCAACTAATTATTACATCAAGCAGCAAAGTAAACTTGATACTTCATTCTAACAAATGAATTTGAATTGTTGGGTAGAAAATGAAACCGTCTGACTTACTAGAACACGTAACTGCTTATTTCTGTATCGTCTCCATCAAAGACCATTGTGCTTTTACAAGGCTCACAGACATTCGTGC
Source organism: Neodiprion virginianus (assembly GCF_021901495.1). NCBI lineage: Eukaryota > Metazoa > Arthropoda > Insecta > Hymenoptera > Diprionidae > Neodiprion > Neodiprion virginianus. Next base: position 14,328,794 of record NC_060878.1, on the reverse strand, counting down.
CAGTTGTTGGGAGTGGATATTCATATATGTACCCCGCATCAAATCCTGCCATTGATAACCAGATGGTATTGCCAACCGTGTAATTAGCAAACAACACTTTATTTGGCACTTCTGGTATATGGATGTCAGGATACGGCGGATCGTCTTCAGAATCCACTGTAAATAGAGCATTGTAATACTTTTCCAGGTGAATGAGGCCAAACCTTACATCAAATTTTGAGAAATTTAGGTACTTAAAAAGGCTTCCTCGTCGATTTCAATTCCAGGATTATCAGCCACAAGTTGTGCCATTTGCTTCATCTTGACAGCAGTTTTCGCTGCTTTCTTCTTCAATAAATTATGGTGAAACAACTCCCTGCGAATCGCAGATTTCACGGATACAAATTTGAAGATACGCAACTCGCAGCGTACGAGCTCGTATGATACTGTAGTGTAGTCGACAGTGTCGGCAGGTAATTTCACTTCGACACATTCACCTTTGACGCAGCCAATCAGTATTGACCTAGTCTGCAGACAGAGTATAATCACCAATTTTGTAACATTTACATCTCGCAATAAATTGAAGAGACTGGTATTGTCAAGTTTACTCACTTCTACAGGTTTCCATGTGAGACAGGTTGGGCTTGATGGAACTCTGATGTAACCAATTGGTACAAGCACAGGATAAGGTTTCGTTTTACGAAGGCGCATTACGAACACTGTTGCATCTTCAGCTCCGGTAACAAGTAAACTGAAACCGTTACAGGTACATAAAGACACACGATCCAACACAATTTTTCTATGAAACGGTATATGAATTTCCAAACCAAACCTGTTCGATTCGTTCAGCGACATAACTGTGATGGGACTAGAGTGTGGTTTTATTGCCTGTAGCAATCGAACGTAATCACCTTTTATATCCGATGCCAAATTGGCTTTCTCTATGGCTATTGTGACCACGCGAAGAACACCGCTTCCAAATGCGCACACTAAACTACAACCGCTAGCTTCGACCTAGGAAAACGTTTTGTACTATTTAGCTTTGATCGGTAAGATTACTCATCAATAACTTCCTAAACACTATTTACGATACATTGTTGAACGACAAATCCTACTAGCTCACCGAGCATGGAAGCCATCTGATTTGAGTACCGACATCGTGGAACTTGTGAACCAGGATCAATCTCTTGGTATAGTAATTATAGATGTGTAAATATGCATCCCTACCAAAGGTAACGACAAATGGGCCCCAAGATGAAACGCTCATGTCAACAATAGGACCTGCATGGCACGTCAATATTTTCCTTGGTGGTTCTGGTACTCCAGAGGTACAGATGTCGATTAGCCACAAACCGCCGTTGCCATCCTGTGTATGGTTTTAGATATTCCTTTTAATTACACATTAATGGCTTTGATGTAAAGCTATGTTTGATACTCACTTGAGCATACCAAAATGACTGCTCAAAGTCTTCTGGCTCTTTTTTCTGAACACACATGAGCATGGAATGGTCGCCTTTGGCATTGTCCTCAGCAATTTCAAATTCGTATATCGGCTCAATTTCGATGAAGCAATCATCATCTGGCGGATCAGCTTGTTCAATAGTTTCGTAAAACCATATGCGAATCCAACCATCCATGCCTAACTTACACGAAACAAGATTCTATACATATGACCAGCAATATTTTCACACTGTTTACAAACGTTAGTTAATAGTAAATTAGTAATTAAATCTGTAAGTATGATAATGAGAAGGAGCAATTTCAATTACTCTCAAATTCAATTACCTGTTAAATCTAGTTTAATTTTCTAATCATCACTCTAAATTGGATAATGATAAACAAACGTGTGCTCACTCACCAACAGACATTAATTCACCGTTATTATATTCAAACTGTGTTATCAATTTTGCATGACAAGTGTTTCGTGCTGTTTTACAGACTTCTAGTTTTATTAGACCCTCGTCCCATAGCAAAATATTTCCCCACTCACAGCCAGAGACAACCTTTATTAATACAATTGATTCAGCAAGGCAAAATGGGTAATTAAATTATAAATTACACAATCTATAAAGGACAAATTACCTTTTCATCAGGCATCGGGTAGACTCCGACTATGTCTGAAATCTCGGTTTTTCCAAACCTGCCAAGTTCACCTTTCAGTTTAAGGCCGGTGAAAGTTTTAGCCATTTTCCAAAACTTAATGTGACCGGATCCACTTGAAGTCAAGTGTCCAGGAACGGATGGTGAAAATGTTACATTATAGATGTCTTGAACATGCGATTTGCATCGCAGCATGATCCTAGCTCTTGACCAATTCCATACAGTTATCATGTAATCTGGTTCTCCTCCTTGAGAGACTAATAGCAGTCCATCTGGACTGTAGTTTCAGAATTAAGTACAGCTCGATGATTTTTGAGTATTGCGGTAAACGTGCGATTAATTTACCTATATGCCAAATGAGAATACGAGCGCTTTGTGCCCTGCATCAAAATAGTGACGATCTCCATCGTTGGCCATTCGTAAATTATAATAGGAGGATTAATTCCATTTTCGCCAACGGCTATGTGATTATGTGTTGGATTTTTCTATATTCATGGGAAATATAATACATCGAAGATACTGATTTGACGAAACTAATTGTAAGTAAATACCAACCCCCATCATTATTACTTACAGTAATATGACCAATTCCACCACCAGTCGACCCACGTCTGAACCATATCCTATTTTCTGGGACATTGAAGAAATGTATCAAATTACCAGATGCAAAAATTATCGTATTTGGGTCTGCGACGCAAAGATTGAAATGCCTTTGGCAGTCATATGCATATGAATGACTGAGAAATGTTAAGAAATTGCATCGGAAAATGAAATGCAATTAGATGACTATTTATTCCTGGTTATTAGGAACACTGCAGCACAGTTTTTGATTAAATATTATTTGCACAACTTTTCAAATATTGGGAAGGATACTGAAATTCCAAAATATTTATGGGAACTGTCCCGCCTTTAACATGGGTTGGACCTGAAATATAATCGTCACTGTTGTAGGAAGTAATACGAGGGCCTGCATAGTCTTTGCCACTTTCAACGAGATATCCTGCACCCTCGTGCCAATCATATTCGTACTCATATTCCATGGACTGAAAACCAGTGAAAGACTCCTGCTGTTCGACGTTGGTGCTCGCAGAAGACGGAACAAACAGTATTTCTTCCACATTTAAATGTGCTAATCAAATAATGTAAAATTCATACAAGTAACATAGATTAGCAAAGTTCTCGTACAGCAGTTCTGCGGTGAATCAATACAAAATTTCCTCAATTATACCTGGATTTTTTAACCCTGGTGTTTCGACTTCAGGTGTAACAGTTTCTGGAACAGGAATTATATGTTCTGCATGCTCTGTGACATTCTTCGTGTTGTCCATTGTGAGTCTTTCTTTGCTGACGATTCTTTGATGCTCAATTTCTTCCCGATCAACCACTGGTTGTGGAGGATCTTGGGGCAGGTTTTCTGCTTTTTCTATGTCATCATCTGTGTCAGCCATTGTAACTTAATCAAATAGGTTCCTGTTTACCAAGTTAAGTTTCAATATGCATTCCGAGTTATACTATCCTGGAATTGTGTGTAAGCAGAAGCCGACCTCTTAGATAAAAAGTAATTGCGAAAATAAATCTCAAATCGTAGTGCATAAAAATCCCACGAAAATAGCGTGAAAATTGCTACTCTTCGTTCGTGTTCGGTCCATTGACTAAACAAGCAGCCGTTACCATACCAACAGAAATTGGAAAATTTGGAATCTTACGATATAAATGGGAATCTGGATAACAGATAATAACAAATTAATTATCAAAACAAATCTAGATGTGGAACAATAGGAATCATACAAAATCAATGAAAAATTTTCCTCAGTCCAATTTCAGCTTTTTGAACTTGTATTTTTTTCTATTAGTACCGTTAACTTTGTACTGTTTTACTGCTTAATTCTTTTTTTTTTAATCAGTGAAAAACCATCGGTTTTTATGTCACGTTATGGTTCCTCTCACTGCATACTGTCCAAAACATTGCATACCATAAAACTGTTAAAAATGCTGTGCTATATTAATGGTTATTATACTACTATTACATATGAAATTCTGCGTATTTATGTATAAAAATTTAGTACTACGCGGACGTAGCGTGTTCATTATACTTGTCATTGCAAAACTATGCGAAATAATGTCTTTTGAAGGCACAACTAATTTTGAAAACACTTTTCAACAGATTTACATGGAAAATGGCTGTAGTGGCTCTTAAACAAAATCTGCAGTGGCTCTAAGAAATTACTAATTATCACCACTCACGAATAGAATTTATTTTTGCAATACCGGTAATGTTTATCATTTCTATTTCCATTTATATTTCTATTACTATTATTATCTTTATCAGTATCATCTTGCTATACTGGACTATCCACTAAACTTTACATATAATTGATCTATTCGAACCTAGTCTCTGTATGATCATTCTTTATTATGGCTCATGAGAAGACTTGATTTATGTTATTATCAATGGGTATTTTTATAATTTCTATTTCTTTTATATGGTTATTCTAGTTTACTTGGTAGCGAAAAAAATTTCTAAACCAAAAACCATTAAGGTAGCCTGATTTAAATATCATACAATAATCGAAATCACTTTATTAAATTACAAGAAATGTGATTGTTAATTTGAATTTTCTGAGGAATGACTGTTCAACAGTAATCCATTGTTAATCCTTTTTCATCTAAATTCATTCCTAATATATCATCCCTGGCTGCAAAGAAGCAATGTGAGGTGATATCATCCAAAATTTGGGCCACTGCATCCTCGGTTAAATCTTCATATCCTTGTTCACCTGAAAAGAAGAAGTGTATGATAGAATAAATGCAAGATATTTTTTTCTCTTATGCCAGCGAATACATCAATGATCGCTAATCATTAAAAAATGATATTAGTTTCATTACTTTTGATTGATAAGTGACCAAAGAGCTCGCATACAGCTGGAATAAAGTCCAAAGTGCATTTGATACCAGAACTGGATTTTCTTGCCCAAATGTAAACCCGTATGTCATCGTAGATATCACTCTCGGCTTTGGTTTTAGCTCTTGTTATATAAATATTGTGAGCAATATTTGATGTTTGGAGATAATTTACAATAAAGTATGTCCAAGAAACTAAATTATCAGTATTAAGATTCAGAAATGAGGATAATTTTAAACAAAATCCTTTAGCCGGGAATTCTAGTAACACAAACACTGGACCTCGAAGATGACTAAGCTTCTGAAATGGAGAAATATTTTTCATGAATTTGCTCTTAAAATAATGTTTGTGAGTTCTAATGAGCATGAAAAATTTACTCACTATACATTCAAGAGGCATGTGATATTTCAAATAGCACAAATGCCAATGTAAATGATTAACAGATGCATGAGCACATAAGCTGTTGAACATCATTCTCAGATATCTAAACACGAAAATAAAATATTTTCAGTTAAAATATGCAATTCTAACTCGTGTCAAATAAAATAATTGTGTTAAGATTGAAATCTGTATTTAGAATAAAAAAGATTGGATCATATGATACAGTATCATATTTACGGTGAGTTACTCAGGAGTAACAGATCGACAGCTCTTTTAAGACTATACACTGTGACCTTTTGTGGTAGGCATTTGAATCGTTCTGTAAATAATAGACTGTGGCAATTTTCAATGGGGCTGATGTTTGCAGCTACCACGTCATTTCCATCTCCATTACCAATATCAAAGAGGATCTCTCGATTTGGTATCTTTGTAAAGTTGAACAAGTTGGGGTCAAAGGGTTGCGCCATTGACGAGATGTCTTCAGGCTTTCGCCTCTTTTCCCCTCTCTCCGTATTCAACTGAATCAAATTAATTGATCAATTTACCGAGTGATGGAAGATATAATCTATTTATGTATAATTGAGAAGAAAATCACCTGTGCTAAAAAGCCATAATTCCCATCCAGCCTTTTTTGTTGCCTTATATTCAAAACGTACTTGAACACTCCATTTTTTTGTGCCTCTTCCCATTTCTGAGTGATCAGTAAATCCAATGCTGAATTACCTTGATCGGTTTTCGTGACAGCAAATTTGAAATCGTTCGCTTTATATTTATATATTTGAATGCGGGATTCGTCAAGTTTCGACATATTTTAGTAGGAGGAATTCGATTTGATTTTTTACGAAGGAAAAACTTTACAATCACTTTTGCTTGAGTGCATTTAGAATTTGAAAAAGAGATCGATATTTGAACAAGTTATATAGTTCATTTTGACAGTTGTCACACCTGTTCTTCACGTGGCTTCTGGAAAATGTATACGTGTTGTGTACCACGTTATGCATGTAACAACGTGCGTATACAAAAGTATGTATCCAATTCGTTATTCAGCCACCTATAGAAAGGCAATTATACTAGGGAAATTAATTAAAAATTAGAGTGTATGACTTCTTTGGATTTTTTTCTTTTTGGTTATATCCGCAATGTCGTGGTTAATCCCGGTTTAGTCGTAGGTTACGTCACAAACGTGATGTAACAAAAATAAATCCTTACCTACAAACATTAATTTTGACTATTTATTTGAATATACACCGGACGAATTAGAAAAACGTCATATAAAGTTAATATTCTTCGGACATTAAAGAATACGTTACTAAGGCATTTTTCGCTCATAATTTCAATTTCCTGCAAAGGCTTGCGTATTGACCGCAGTTTCATATACAAGTTCTTCATCTTTTTCTTTCCGTTATGTATATCTGGATATGAACCCAATTCTTCTGAGGTAGCTGGGTGCTTACGAAAGGTGCTTGGAGTAATTGGAGTATATAATACACCATTTAAGAGGAAATACAGGTAGATCATGACAAAAAATAAATATATCTCCGAAACGATGCGACATAACGAATTGTTGCTTTGTGATGCGATGATTTCTGAGTAACAGGATCTGACGAAGTCATGAAAGTCATCGAAATCTAGAAAAAATAACTCGAGTGTATGTAGTGTCATGTATTTAGGCTATTCTCCAAGCCTACGCATCACTGGTGCGATTTAAGCGATGATAGCCCCATTCTATATGCAATTCTGAACACAGATCTGCAAAAATATTTGAGTCTAATGCAAGAAAATTGCACCGCAAAAGAAAAACCTGTGAATTTTTGGAAATTGGCGCACGATTTTATAAAATTGACAAGCTTGGAGGCTGGATAAGTGATAGTTTATGTTTCGGCAGTCGACCGACAGAGTGGGCGTTGATCAAATATACAATCAACGATACAAGATCCCTTGGTAAAACTGGCATGCCTACCGACGTGCGCTTACCGACCACGCACCTTGAAAATTATCTCCAAAAACCTATTTCATTTCAGAGGACGCTACAATATCGGGGGCACGAATAACGGGAGCGTATAAGGTCAGGTTTCTCTTTGGGATATATACATACGTTCCGATATTAGCGAGCAGCGCTAAAATTCCCTAGGACAGAGGCAGAGCTACCCACGAACTCAGTAGTGCAAAAGAGATGAACAATTATTGGCAGCACTGGGAGCTAATATCGGAATGTTTGACTGAAAGCGAGACCGTATAGTTCTGACTGAGCCCTAGGGAATTATTACTGTTCGCAATTGGTTAGCTCTACCGGTGCGCCTTTGATTTGCTCCGATACCGGAAGTGAAGGTATTAATGATTTTTTTTGTGCCGTCCACACAAGCGGAACCTGAAAGCTTACCTCCCCCACCCGACCTATTCCAGCAATATTAATTCTTAATTCATTCGATCCTAGCAGACATCTCAGCTAGTTTCGCACTAGTTCATCGGGCTCTCAGGTTTTTGATCTGTTGCTTCGTAATTGAGAGTGCGTTCGAAAGATTCGAAATTAACGTAAGTCAAAGTTTGATGCGTGTACGCTTTGGATGTAGGAATTTTCAGTAGAACTACAGCTTATTATGGAACCATTATGTAACGGTAGAGGTTAAGAGAATCAGGGCGATCAGAACTGCTCCCTCAAACACTGTTGATAATTAGATGTAAGGTGATTCAGATTATTGTGTTTTCTATTCAGAGAAAATACATGTATTACATAAAACTGTCGTAAAACGAATTTTTTCAATGGTGTGAAAAAGCAGCAGATTAATGTGTCTTGTTTATGAATTATAACAACTGTGTAAAAAAGATTGTCACTTTATCCGATTCCCAACAAGCGATATGTGTTAATGCCCTCCCGATGCAGTTGAAATTACAAATGCTTTTTCTGACCTTACTGTAGTTCGATGTCTATTGTTGATATTCATGCTGGCTTTACATTCAATAGAGGTTATTTTACAGATGGCTGCTGCGAAACCACAGTTGCGCGGTCTTCTGGCCACCAGCATGAAAAAGCACGGGATCATGACTTTGGTAGTGGGTTTGGGCACAGCTTTTGCTTTTAAATTTTTATATGCTGATCCTAAGAAACAGAGATACGCCGATTTTTACAAGTAAGATTCTATAACTGCGCACACTTAGTTATGTATAATTAATTGCATGATAAATTTGAATAACTTCATTATTTTACAGGACATACGATGCGGATAAAGCTTTTCAAGTAATGAGGAATGCTGGATTGCTTCAATCTGTTGGTCCTGAGTGAAGGAGTATTTATTTAATGTAAAATGTTTAGATTCTAATGGGCTGGACCCGCCGACAGTCTGCCCTACTGTACACTTAAATAAAATACCTTAAATAAAGCGTTGTTTACCTTTTTAGAGTTAATAATATCTCAGATTATATTCCATTTTTAATAATGATTTACACATCCTGTTGCAAGTGGGAAGATCATAAGTAAACTGCAGGTTTAAGAATTGCAGAAATTAGTGGGTGCTGTATTATGCATTCTATTGTCTTTGGTAAGCATTAAAGAAACTAAGTTTTTTTAAATTTACTCTCAATTTAATTGTATCATCGAGTAATGAGTAACATTAAGGCTACAATACAAAGAAAAATCCACTGGCTCATGGCATTGAAAGGTCGAGAATTTACGAGAAATCATGAAAGCTTGATCCATCCGGGTAGGTATCAGAAACCGTTAAATTTAGGTAACAGGGTATTCCATCATTCTAAAAAAAACGGCTATAACTCTGAAGTATGTGTGGATAAAACAATTATCACAAAAGTGAAAGAAGTAATTGAGAATGTGCAAATTCCTTCAAAATCAAGTTACATTAAACGGAGAGTGGGAGGGAGGTTAGGTGGATGATGTTTAAATAATTCGCAAGATGGCGCGTTAGTATTACCCAGCACGCCTTGCGGGATTGATTTGCGCATGTCAGTTGGCTCCATTGCAAATGGCGGCTCCTTGTTATTGTTCATGGCGTTTTATGACTTGTCCCTTTATATTGCCGATTATGTCGAGTTTTTTCGCGATTTTTGCCGCACGCAGTGAGCATAAAGTGAAGTAAGGGCAGCGCGTTCTATTTTGTAGGAAGATAAGTGTGTTGGTGCTGTGTCTCAGTGTAATTTGGAAGCGAGAAATCCCGCACGAAGTTGGAAAGAAATGGGGTAACGTTAAGATTTTCCTGTATTCATACGGTATCAAATCGCCCTGCGCTACGGTTGTTGCCACCATCTCAACTGTGCAAACTTGACAAGTTTTCCTTAAATTTTCACGGAAGTCTTCCCCAAACGAATTTGTGTCCTGAAATCAGTTGAAAATCGACCATTTTCCCATATTGACGGGATATCTTGAGCATGCTTTTGAGCCCACTTCACGTCCACCTCCCCCGACGGACAAAATGGTGGTCCCCCCGATATCCAATGATCTAGGCGCCTTATTTTACCGCAAATTACTCCGAGCCTTCATCACGAATTACAATTTCATCGCTAAAATATATTCAAACGACCAGCCCGTTTCTTGATAAGACACGCCTAGCTCCAAAATTGAACCTATAACCTATTTTCGGTTCCGTAGAAATCGAGCCCCCATACCGTGGCCCAAAAGTTTTTAATTGCCGTTCGGGAATGCTAAAGGTGTCACCCGGATCATTTTATTTTCGCTTTCGTATTCAATTTAACGTAAATAAATCACTTGCTTACATGTTGGCTCTCCAATGCAGATCACATTTCGATTATTTATTCGTTAATATGCGCGATATTATAACCTCCCGGTTTATATTCGTCTTACTTTGTGTTTATACACTGTGTTTCGGCCGATTGTTTCCACTTTGTAAGCTAGTTTGTAATTTTTTTCCCCCCTTCAATCTATTATTTTTATTCCCCCTGTTCTAAAATTATCATTGGTACGGCTATCATTATTTCACAATAGTTTCCCCCCTTTCACCAAGTCATAGGTATTTATTTAATATTTCTTCAATTAATTATAATCAATATGAATATATGCGCAAGTGGTGATTACGGTGCATTAAAATTTTGTTTCATAGTGCGGACGAGACTCGAGAGCTTTTGAATTTCTTACCATATTATGTTGGGTTATTATTTCATAAGCATCTTGAGATCCCTGTTTTTACCCTCCCTCTTCGCTAGATCTCGTTTTATTTTTTATTTTGATTGATTTTTTGTTTTTTAACCTGTTTTGAACTTGAATTGAACTTAATTACGACCTTCAAAAATTGTGACAGGTTTGAATGCATTGACCCATACATAATAACAATAATAATAACTGTACAACTTGTATTATTACGGTGAAAATGTCGAAAGCTGAATTTACCCCAGGTGTGTGATAAATTGTAAAAAATTCACAGCTTATTTATAAAATATTTATTCATATGACTAGGTGTGTGAAAAGAATTGGTCATGACGAAAAAGTTTCATAAAATTTAATTATCACTTCGAATTCGCTATCAGCTGTATTGTTTAAATAAATGAAACCCAGCAGTCCACAGTCAAGTTCCCCATGCAAATGCCTGTTAATGCTAGTTGAAACAATGTATTATCCAAATTGTTGAGGTTTTGAGAAAATATCTGTTCCATTCAGTAGGCAACGGTGTTAAAGAGACGGCGTTGGGGCGGTTGGCACAGAGACGTGGCTGTTTCGGTGGACTAACAGGCAGTACAGCAGTACTTTAAGAAGTCCCCAGGCTCCCCGGGTAGTTATGTGATTGATGGTTGGTAAGTAATGCCTTTTTCACACATTATTTCTACCTTTTACATAAATGAGGTTGAAGTTAATAACATTACCGTAATGAAACATTGTGGAAAAAATCACTACTTTTATAATTTTACTATGATTCTGAACGAACTAAGATTCCGAAATATGAGTGTGCTTTGTTTTGTTACGGTTAACTGAATTTCAAATACTTTCGAAATCGCGAAATAACAGTTCTTCCTCAGAAGGAATCGTTACGATAACGTTACTAATTTCAATATGATTTATATGAAAACAACAAAATGAAATTATTACCACTCAGTTTATAAAGCATCTGATTCATTTCCCTTTATTTAATATCAAATTTCTTTCAAGTCATGGCGGCAGACAGCGATGGTGATCTGATCGAGACGGTGGTTACGTGCGAGGGGGATCTCGGGGACCCAGAATTTGCACACAAGTTCAAAGTTATTGTCGAGCGTCTCGAAACCCTGCTCTGTCAAGGTGAACACATTCTGGGAAAACACAATTGAATTTAAATTCTACTGAATCAAGGTGAAAATTAAAATTTGACACAATTTAAAACGCTTTTCAGAAAAGGGTGAGAGCTTACGTGTCGATAAGGTGGAGCCATGGAACTCTGTAAGAGTAACATTTTCAATTCCAAGAGAGGCTGCGCTACGTCTAAGAGAATTGGCAGCCCAGGGCTCAGCAACTCTCACACAGCTTGGCATCCTTTCTGTTCAAGTTGAAGGAGATCAGGTAAACGTTTCTATCATTATTCAAAATTTGATTTTAATCACCTTATTCAAGTATCAACCACTCCTCTGTCTATCGATAGTAGATCATCGAACCACTCCAAGCTACATCGTGCAAGTGACGATTCATGTCTTAGCGAGTGTATATTCAATAAATATAAATGGTTTTTAGTAAATTTCATTACTGTGTACTTATCTTCTATCAATGTGGCGTAATGGCGAGATCTTACAGAGACACTGTTACCCACATTTGCCAACATACAGTGTCGGACGTTTCAGTCGAAACACTAGATTAAAATGTGAAATATTAAACAAAAAAAAATGAGAAAATGAAAATCATTGCATTTATAAAGCTTTCAATATAATTCAACAATTGCGTAATCAAAACATATATCAAATAGGGAAATCTAACAGGACAATATATTTTCATCGGCATGTGTTTCGAAAACTGCAGTGTTAACCCAAAGCTTTGAGGATTCGAAAATTATAACGAACGCTCACTCGATGGTCTGTGTACAACAAAGTTATACCCTTCTTTTATTTTAGTTAATTTTCTTTTTATTTTTCTAAATGATCTTAATATATCGCATGATGAATATCTTGTGTTATGCATGTTTGTGCGAATAATATTAGTACAATTGAGTTTACAAAGAAAAATTTTAACGGTTCTAACAATAATGAAAAGAATTTTGACCTGATCTCGCTATACTCAAAATAAAAACGCGGCGAAAGATTGATTCTATAAATCTGAGTTTTGTTTTACAAACAACCATGCCTAATGTCTATTCCAAAACTGACAGTCTGTAATTATTGAAATTCTAGGTGATATCTCTGAGGCTTGCCAGTCACTTTGGTGGAGAAGCGCAAGAAATAGTTTTGCGTTCTGGATCCACTCAAGATGGGGGCTCCAAAGCTCAAGGTGAATCTGCCATCGAAGTCTCTCACACGGAATCCGATTCTTCAGCAGCTGTTGCCGGGCCCAGTAATGCATCCAGTATTTCCTCAGCCTTATGCAATGTCGCACAAATAATAGCTGCTGGTAACTACTACATACATACTTTCTGCAGTTCATAATAACGTTATGACAAGACAGTATTAAGTCACAACCGTTATCACTATTGAAATTTAATATCGTAACGACTATACACCAAAAGAGAATAAAAAATATGTTTCAGGTGCTTCAGGAGAAAAGGCTCCTCAGTTTCGATCGCCGAATGTTGTAGCCCCGACGGATTGCGATCCGATTCCACCCTTTCTCGCAAAATCAGCACAACCAACTCCGGGGAGTAGCACTAGCGGGATTTCTGGCAGCCAATCCACGACGACATCCGGCACATCGCCGAGAAACAACTACAACGGCCCATTTCCGTTCGCTAGCATGACACATGCTGCCCAAGCTGTACATAGTCGCGAATCCCAGGCTGCTGGTGCCGTTAAAAATGCAGTGCAATTTAAGCATCATACACAACCACCGCCACCATATCCTGCACAAGATAGTCTGATAACGGTAACGTCGCTGAGCACTGGTCACACGACATCCCTGCCAGTGTCAGCAGGCCAGTTGACCAATCAATACAAACAGGTCAACGCTACGGTGACGAGTTTGTCATCTACCAATGGTAGTAGTTTAACCAACAACCCTAACGCCAGTGGTAATCAAGTCGCATTGTCAAGCCCACTGTTGGTCAATCTATTACAAAACGACGGCAGTTCGCATTCCAACAACGTGATGACCAGTCAGAAAATGCTACCTCCGGCTGCTGTGGAAAGTGCAGGAAACGTGAACCGTATGAGGCCAACTAAGAAACCGATCGCCAGAAGGAAAGATAATATAAACTCGCCAAACGACTCGCCTCCAAGTTTGGAATCGTTGAAAACGGAAGATTTACTGGGGGCGTCGAGCATTGTTCCGGACTTAACGCGGAATTCTGGACCTTCGGCATTTGCTACCGTAAATGTTAATCAACAGACAGCGATAGCTCAACAGCACTCCGGAAATGTGATTAGTACAGGACAAACCTTGCCTTTGACACAAAACTCCCACCAAATGCAGGCGCCAACTATACACAACCAAGTACAAATACAACAAAAGTTTCCAATCCGACAAGAACTAGCCTATCGGCCATCTCAGATACGAATACAAAATCAATCAATGCCGATAAAACATTCACTAAGCAATCAACAGGTTCGAACTTCTCTCCAGCAGCGACAACAATTAGTAATCCAACAGCAGCAGCAGGTGATTCAAGCTCAACAACAATTGGGACAGCAAAGTGGTAGTAACAACCAATTGATTCAACAACAAGGCGGAGCAACCTCCCAGTCATCGATAAACGAGCAACAGGGCAACAATTCTCAGGTGCAGCAAGCAGCTGGAAATCACCAGATCCTCCAACAACAAATGATGCACTCTGGATCGGGAATTAATACCCCTCAGCAGAGGCTGAACTATTTGGGAAACGTGCGTCAGGCGACCCCTCCGCCTTATCCCAGACAAGCAACGCCACAACAACAGAATCAACAACATCCACAGCCTCAATCGCAGCCATCACATTTAGGGCAGCAAAATCAGATGCTAAACGTACAGCAGCAGCTGCACCATAATCAGTTAAAAAACATGAACGTCAATACAGGTGCAACGACAGATTTTCGTTATGGTCAGAGTCAGAATATTCTTAGCAGAAACTATTCCAATGTTGCGGGAAACAGCGGGTCGGCTTGGAATGTTCAAAACGGTGCCGTTCCTCAAGGTGCTCAAGTTAATACCGCTCAGCGCAATGTTGGTCCCAGTCAGCCTACTGGAACGCTTTCACAAAATGTGCCTCGATTAAATCATGTTGCTGTACCTGCCAGCATAGCAACGGCGAATACTGCGGCTGCGCCAGAACCATCTAAGGCGGAGGAAGAGCCTGAACCGGAATACACGTCGACAGGAAAAGTCAGGCAATTCTTAATAAACCCATTGACCGGGCTCTTGGAGCCGATGCCAAGTGAGAGTTCGGATTCGGAACCAGAGAGTGCGGTCGACAATCAGGATGATTTCTTTTCTTTTCCATCTCCGTCTAACGACAGATCAAATTCCATTTTTTCGGATGATGACGCGGACAGTAATTTCTCAAGAAGAAACGACACCACCACAAATACAGATCAATCCGACTCTGAAACGACAGTGAAATCCACGGCCAGCGAGGGCAGTATGAAACACAACAGAATAAAGTCCAGCAGGGAATTGGCTCACAGTCCGATGCCGGGTGAGAAAATAAAGCTCCGTCTGAAACTGGAGAAATCTGAACCAGTTACACCCGCCTACAAAGTCGACGTCTCATTTGTTAATATGCCGCCTGTTAGGAAAGCTGACAAGTCTGTGAATAAAATATTTTCGGCCGGTATCCAAAGTTCAGGTCCAGCCGGTGATGAACCTAGAGTGCCTCCGTTACACATCTCTTTAAGAGGTCGCAACGCATCCGTAGTTCAAATCAGAAAGAAGGAAAAAAAAGCTTTGAAGGAAGGTGAATTTGAATCTTTAACGATAAAACGACGTGGTAAGCTGAAGAAAATGAAAGAATCCACGGATGGTAATAAATTACTTCAAAAAAAGTCATCTTTAAGTATGATAATCGGTACTTCGTCCATATCTAAATTTCCGTTATCAAATTCAACCATCATCAACAGCACTCACTCTGTGTCAAAAATGAACAGTGCGCTTCAAACCGTCATGAATAAAGCAAATGCCTCGAAGCAAGATTCGCCATTGGATGTATCGAAACTACAGACAGTTACAGCAAAACCCAGTTCCAGCAAAACCAGCGACGTGGATGACATACCGCTCAACAGTAGAATACCGTCGCCTGTCAAGCATAAGATTTTAAATCCAACAGCAAACTCTCAGCCAGTTTTGGCTAAAACCCAATTGGAAACTGAGGTTCAAAACCATACGAGTGAACATAAAATTGGAGGAGGTAAATATTCTGCAATAAAATTTACGTTATTTTTTAATTAATGATGTTCTTGTAAAAAAAAGTTGAACGAAAATTGATTTTCTATTTAGGCAAGACCAAAAGAAGAGATTCTAAGAAGAAATCGGAGACCAACGACGGCTTATATCGTGAGCAGAATTTATTATCTGGTGGGAGAATTTTGGACAACCAGATGAAATGGCGCAAATTCGGTTACAAAGGAAATCCGGGACAACCTATAAAGAAATCTGAGTCAGCATTAACCGAAAATGTTCCACATAAGGTTAAAAAAGTTGGAGAGGTTCGAAGAACTAGTGATAGTGACATTAACAGAACTGTAAGTGAAACAGCAAATGCATTGAGCGTAGTGACATCCAGATTAACTGAAATCAACGGAATCAAAAAAGACCTTGTTAGTCACGAAAAAAAGAGACGACTGAGTTCAGTGGACGAGAAGGATCTACGTTTAGCAGGTATTATATATCATCTTAATTGTGCATTTTTCGTTCGTAGACTGTGTAAAGTTGAGTCAAATTACAATTTATTACGTGTTTTTGATCAATGGCTAAACACGAAAAATTGCATTTATAAATTTTGTTTTTCATCACACATGCGTCGAAATTCCAATTATAAAGCACCGTGCACCGCTATGCGTTTGCACTTTGTCATATATAGTGCTGTGCACCACTGAGAAAAACTGTGCATCGCTATACATACACACTTCAAGCGAACCAAGTGAGGTTAGGTCTGATACACAGCTAATGCTGCAGACCATTTCAGGCATATGTTACGGACATCAAAACACGTTTTTGACGTATTCATGATAAAGAATACTATATACAATTAGTGACAAAATTGGAAAATGGTGATTCATGTGCGAGCTCCGCTCTTGTCTCCGGCTCACTCACAGACTCATCACCATTCCTTGGTTTTCGCTATATGTTGCATAAAGTACTATTCTGAACGACTATACTACAAATTTTCCAAATTAGCCAAGTCGAATGAGATTGAAAATGGCAACAATAACGTAATGATGCATTCTGAGGAAAATGTTATGAATAAGTTTTTGAAAAATCAGAAATTCAGTAAACCATAATATAGCAAAACAAGTCTCACCTTCTGAATACATAACACCTCGTCAGTCATTGTGAAATTACAAATGGTTGATTTTTCATGAATATTTTGTCACGTTAACGTTAGTAATTTCATCCTTGTAAAATCCATGATCAAGACCTTTTCATTCGGTGTTCCATTGTGGCGTATTTAATACTGTATTATTTTACAGAATCTCAGAGTGCAGAGATGACACAGCTCCACAGTCATAAGAGTGTTTCCGACGGTCTAACTCAAAATTCAAATCCAAAGATCAATTCGAGTTGTGACAATGAGAATTTTATTGCAAATCCTCCGAGCAGCCTCGAAAGTAACCTTGAAAGTAAACCTTCAGCTCCCTGTGCGGTTGACGGTGTGTCTAAAAATCCGCAAGACAGGTTACCGGATCAGGTTGCTAAAATTAAAACTGAGACGGAGAGACTAGGTGCTAAGATGAATTCGACCGCTGTGAATAAGACTCACAACATCGTTGCTAAGGTGAAGAATCACGTATCTGGGAAGAACGAAGTTAACCCGAACTTGAACAGGCATAAGGTGGAACAAGTGCATAAAAAGATTGTTCAGAATCACATAATAAAATCGCAGTCCGAAAGACCAGGGACAGTGACCAAGTTAGAAAACATGCAACGCATCAGTCTGTTGAAGAACTCACAGAATACACCGGTCACCAACACTGAACAGCCGTGTAGAGTTCAAAATATTGATCTATCCGTTAAGCCGATATTGCCGATAGGCGATATTAACGTGACGGAAGCAAAAGTCAAGCAGAAATTGCTCGAAAATACGGTACCTGTTGGACTGGGTGTCGATGCGAGTGCGGAAAGAGTTGGCAATGGCGGTGGAGGTGAGGATTCCGGTATAGAATCGATGGACGCGCTGTCGGAAAAATCACCTAACCAAGGGGAATCCCCATTGCACAGACCAACAACCGAGTCCATACCTCAATCTACAAATAAAAACGCGATTCAAGGTGAAACCCCAATGCAGACAACCAATAAGAACGTGCCTTCCTCGACTAGCGATAGTAATATGTGTTCAAACTCGGAAATTCTAAAAACTGGTGATCCGAAAAGACTAAGTCCCGTGTCAGTTGCTAGTTATCTAGAAAATCGTTTGAAACATGACACAGCTGGAAACTCAAGTGAGCGTAGTGTTATTAATGTGTCTAGTGAAAAAGCAGCGTTTGCCAAGTCGCAAGACAACGACAAAGCAGCGTCTGCCGCAGGTGCAGAAGTTACAGACAATAGTAAAAATATTGCAAGTCCATTGGTCACAGCCTCGACTACCGTTGCGCCAAGTTCCGTGCTGACTCAATTGAGCTGTGACAAACTTTTACAGTGTACAAATACAGAGATCAAAGATGTTTCACTTGTGGATAGTTTTGGAGTGAAACCCCTTAAATTAGATACTTCTGTTAATCTAAATAACCAAAATGAACTAAACAAAGTAGATGTTAGTCATGAACAATCAAACGTTGTCCAACAGTCGTCCAATAAGGACTCAAAGACTTCGTCGGACGACAGTTGTGCAAATATTTTAAGCGACAGTCCTATCGGACAAAATAACAACAATGGCGTGCCTGTAATACAAAATCATGTGGCGTACAGTAAAGTTAAAAACGATAAAATCGAACCGACGTTAATTCAAGCTAATCTAAAGGCAGAAAACACATGCTCAAACATACAAACTCTTACACCGGATATTAAAACTGAACCAAATTTAGATGTAAAGTTGCACGACACCAGGCAAGTTGATTTGCCCAACAATTCGGCTCACCCTTTGAATTCAACCCTTGGCAATAAAGTAGAAACAGATAAGAATCAGATGTCCAATGTACAAACTCAACAACTCGCGGTTAAAGAATCGTCGCCGATTTGTTTACACAAGGCGAACGATGAACTGGTTAAAAAAATTGTCAGTGACGTTGCGACAGAAAGAAATGTTGGCATCGAATCGCCATCAGTCGACGATCCTCAGCCAATTAGAATTACTCCTCCTCTATATACGTACTCTAATCCAGTAGTTTTGCAACGAGACGAAACCCCCAGTCCAGCAGCGCATAACCAGGAGGTAGAGACCAGCGAAGTAGATCACGCCAAGAGGAAACGTAGAAGAAAACAGGAACTAGAAGGTCGACAAGATGTGATATGCATAGAAGATAACGAAGATTCACATTTCCTCGATCGATTAAACTCAAACAATTCAAACGATTATGTTAAGCCAAAATCACTATTAGAACAGCTTCTGATAGAGATTCCCGCAGAAAATACTGAAAAGAGATCGCTGAGAACGAGATCGCAGAAACTGAACAGTCCTGACATTGTTAAAACGCCGAAAAGTAGTCCACATGGCCAGAATAAAATAGAAGAACGCCGTAGCATATCACCCTTTGCTAAGGCAAGCCCAAAAATGGGTGTGTCAAAGTTATCGCCTAATGCCTCAACAGCCAAAATTGGTAAGAGAAAAAGACAAGAAAGCGAAAGTTCTGTTGCATCAAGTACAGCGGACGATCCTCAGCCCAGACCGGGAAAACGGAAATGTTCGGAAAATGCTGCGGAATTAATCAAAGCTTATATGGGGGTTGAAGAATGTGGATCTAATAAGAAACAAGTAACTACAAAGGAGGAGCAGAGTAAAAAAGTCTTCAATGTACTGACAAAAGCAAAAAAAGGTGGGTTTTAAAAACTAATTGTTAGATTCGCACACTTACTCATCTATTCATTTATATACCCTAAATTAGTCAATGTTATATGTTCACTAATCCATTTATTTATTCATTTATTTATTTATTATTATTGCTCGGTATTTTTTTCAAGGTCTCAGTACTTTATTTTTTACCTCCTACATTTATAATGATATCTATTTCAACACTTTTAGGACCAATTTTAGTAGATGTGGATTCCTCAGATGACGAACCGCTGATTGATATAGCGGAAAAAGCAAGAATGCGAATGTCGGATGAGGCACCTGCAGCATCTCCAAAGCCTAGAGATCCCAAGTAAATATTGAATGTTAATACCAATTTACCGTTTTACGAACTTACACTCTGCGGAGAGCTAATGAATGTAATAAAGTGACGTTTCTCATATTGGCATATTATACATTAAGCAGTGCCATGTAACGGTCTCATAATACCCGACTTTACCATTGTTGCTTCCATAGAGTTTTCAGTTCCGAATTTCGTTTAAAATTTTTCCAATTCACACCCTGATTTTTGTACCAAAACAGATGGAAAGCCCTTAATTGTAAATAACATCACGGTGATGTAACGATTTTTATTGCAGAATGATTGCAAGCGGTCTAGTGATGGGAGGTCAAATTATTTCTAGCAACACATCAAACACATCAAATGCTATTAACAGAGTGCAACGAGAAAGCCGGCTATTGACTACCAAACAGCCACCTAGCGGAGCGTCTGCATCGACTGGAAAGGAAAGACTTCGAGGAACATCCGTATCTAGCAATGAATCCATTGGCGAGATCCCGACACGCAGGTCGGTGAGGCAAAACACCGCATCGCCATTAGCAACTCCCGCTGGTAACACTCGAGGGGCTTCCAGATCCGTGGATGATGTTAACAGAAGAAAGACGCGTAGTGGAGCCGGTGAGTAAGAAACTTATTCAAGTCCTCGTCAAAAAGAGAGAAAAAGAAAGGAATAGAAATGAATTATACAGAATATAGTCATGTAAGATAACAAAGAGACTTAAATTTGCCCACTATGTCTAACGTCAAGGCTTGATCAGCCTGCATATGAAAGGAACGTATTTGAAACGTAGCATTTCTAAAGCTTGCACAGAATTTTGATGGATATAGTAATTAGCCTTTACCCTAAATTTTCAATTCGAATGTTGATAAGTACATTTGGTACAATAACTTGAAATAATTATGGCGTATTTTTTCTTTCGCTAAAAGTAACAATTGCAAATGTTATAGGCAGTTGAATTTCAGTGTTTTTGCTACATATAGGTATATCTTAGCATGGGTGAAGTCACAACTCTATTGTTTTCAATTCGTCGAATGAGAAGTAATTGTTGTGCAATTGAAAAAAGAAAAAATATGACGTAATTATATTCTCATGAACCGTTCGAATGCACAATAAAGAAACAAAAAAAATTAAATAAATGGATTTGGCCCAATTATTTTTAATACAGAGACATACAAGGACTTGCGATGATCTTCGTTTTACTAATGCTGATACACTGAAATATCTAGAGATGTGATTTGTTACAAATGATATGCCGTAGGTTATTTTCATATCTAGGATTATTTTCTTTTACAAATATGTATATAAGCGCTCAGTAGAACCCAAGAGAAGAGCAAAATATAAGTCAGTACAACAAGTATAATGTAATCGAATGTGTACTATCAACAAGAGAAGACACATTTTTGTTTGCGGACTTATTACGAATATCTTATGGCATTCAGATAAGATGTATTGAACAAGCAATGACATCCAAATAACCGGCATATGAAACTTGAACCCTGAAATTTAATTTGAGTTCTACAAATTTTCATCCTAGTTCCAAATATCGTTAGTTGTCCGAAGTGTTCTTCAACCACGGCAATTTTTCTTCTTCCCCCTCGTAATGTTCTGTAAAAACATCTGTGATGTTACTTTTCTAATTAAAAATTTGCGTGGTCCTCGTTAGTATATATAGTATACTATTAGTATGCAGTTTAAGGGAACACGTCAGTGAAAATCTGTAATCTTTTGATTAGCCTGAAATTTAATATCATAATAAAGCTTTATGAAACAAGTGGTTTTTACCCAGTTTTAATAAGTTATGTTCCATAGGTGACCACATATTATTGTAAATAAAGTCAAATAGTGATATTTTTCTAAAAGCTTCATGCAGTACAATTTTAGCTGACGAAATTTCAAAAAAATCCACAGTTATTGGAGGAGTGCAGGGAACATAAATTGCTATGAAAATGGATAATCGTCAAGTTTCAACCTAATTATACCAATAATTTGCAATTTACCATTAATTTTAATTCACATAAACTAGTGTTGAGCTTTTTAAACAACACTACATTTTGACGTTATTTTAAATAACATCCGGACACATATGAAACTAAATTAATTAATACTGTGTGAAAACCACTTGTCTTATGAAGCCTTATTATGTTTAAAATATTGAAAGTATGTAAAATACTTTTATACTAGAACTGCAAAATAAAATTTGCAATAGCCCTCTTCGCTCCACAATGTGAATTGCTAACAGAATGGTCCGTTTAGGGATGTACATGCGTGTAGGTCTAAATCGTACCAAGTCAATGAAAATTATACAAATTGTTCTAACTTTTGTTTTAAGCACCTGTGTAAAATTTGAAAACGATTCTCTGAACCATACCGGAGTCATAATACTTTCAATTGCTTGTGATTTTACATTGATTCCCATGGAAAACTGTCAAGTCCAATGTAAAATTACGACAAATTAAAAGTAAAATAACCCCGGTGTGGTATAGACAATAGCTTTCAAATTTTACACAAGGTTTGAGATAAAACTGAGAACAACTTGTATGATTTTCATTAACGTAGCACGATTTCAACCTATACTTTGTCCAGCCAGAGACCAACCTACTCCCATTTTACCTACTCTAGATAACCGAACGGGTCCTCCAACCTGTCGGTTAATTTCAAACCTAAGGACTGATTCCAAACCTGACAGTTCATTTTAACCATTTCAAACCGTCGAGCATCAGTCGCTTCAATATTGCTAGTGAGTTCGGCCGTGTGAAATTTCAATTATGGTTTTATTATTTTAATTGATTAATACATACAATGACAGAAAACATGGACAAGGATGTAGGAGAATATTTATTTGAGATATATGAGACCGCGATGGTCATATTATTTAATTTATTAGTCCTTTTACGGAGTGCACTTTTGGTGCAAGGCACAAGTGTACAATATTATAAGTACGATATTGAGTAGCGAACTCCACCATCCCCACCCGACCCCCACTTCGTCCGAACCTGCGCAACTCTAGGTTGGTCTCTCGTTGGACACAGTATACATGCTTGTACATCCTTAATGGAAATGCGCTCCAATCCAGGAACAGTTGTTTGCTAAGGTGACCAACTGTAATATATTTAAATGCTAGTTCACCGCTATGTATGTAAACTAGAAAATTTTGATAGCCGTCGATGTTGAACACAATTGCAAGTGACAACTGTCGAAATTTTTGAAGTTATGTTCATGACGGTTGGTCACCCTGGCAATTAAGTCATCTCAGATTGTAGCGCATGTGCATTAAACTATAGTAGACGGCGGATCATTCTGTCGGTAGCAATTCACACTGTGTGTGTGTGTGTGTGTGTGTGTGTGTGCGTGCGTGCGTGCGTGCGTGCGTGCGTGTGTGTGTGTGTGTTCGATCGTCTATGTCGCCATTCCTTGTCAACTTCAAAACAGAAATTTTTAATTCTTTTTTTTTTTTTTTGAAAGTTATTTTTACCGTTAATAAGGGTTAGTAAATATATGATTGTACTTGGTACATATTCAGTTTTCTTATATTTGTTTTTAGTTATTCAAAGTTGGAAAGATCTGTGTTAAAAAAATACGAAACGGCACCACTGGAATGTTTCTGCCATAGGAACCTGTGTAGAAGAATTTTAAATAATGTGGTTTTTATTAACTTTCTTCTGAATAATTAGATAGTGAATCCATAAATATTTTCGAGGATAAATGTATAATATATTTTTTTTTATAACATTGTAAAATTTCAAGCCTCAAAGTTGAAATCTTCGATTACCATTAGATTTACGTAAACCTCCTTAAGTTTCAAGGAAATCAAAAAACTTATAGAGTTCCACTGATGCGTACCCTTAATAAAGCATTTGAAAGAATGGGATCGCGAGCAAGTAGCCTACTGTCAATTCAGTACATCTCATACTGACCGTATATGACAAAGATTATTTTATATGGATTTCTAATTTTGTTAAGAATTACTTAGCAAAATATGATAATGAACGATATTTGTAACGGATAGTGTAAATACCTTGTGTATTGCAATACAAGTGCACAGGAAGAGTGCTGGATGTAATAAAATATTATTCTTTTCGTACTATTATTATTAAAGGTAGTAATGATATTATATTAGTACTAGCGTACAGAGTATCTTAATATTCAGAGTCCATCTTTTCCAATCGTGTACCGTCTGTGTTACAAAACGAGATCAATTTTGTCAAGCATCTTCAATTTTCTCACTACCCAGTGTGCTTACTTGTATCCAGACTCTTAGGTTCTACTGTAATGCCAAACACCTTGTATAGCACGAGTGGTGTTTTAGTGACAGTCGAGAAGGCGAAGCAGGCGAAAAGGCGGCGAATATCGCGAGAGACCAAATGACCTTCGGGGAGCGACCTTGACAGCGATTAGCTACCGTCGCTAGTCAGGGCTCGTCTGTCTATTTGTCTGTCTGTTAACAATGTTAGTTCAATTGCTGTGTGGCTGGACCCCACCTGGTGACTATGTAGCATCAATAATAACGCACAATGTCAATACAGTGTTGCCCGAGTGTACAGTAACTGGACTAGTGTTGGATGGCGAGTAATAACGCAGATTTCACTCTTTTCCTCCTCGATACCTGGATTATAATTGAGCATTTTCTTCTTTCTGTAGTTTAAACGTTGAGGGGATAAAATTGTTAGACCGCTTATTTCAAATAGTGAATTACGCGGCACCGAAATCATTTCAACCCACTCTAGGTAGACTTTCTTCTTCAATTATAATTGCAATTTTCTTTCTTTTCCGTCTTACATCGAGTCGATGTATCGACGTCGGTTCTATTTCAAAACTCAATGAATACATTCCGCCAATCCTGCGGCTTTGCTGCCAAACTAAACTTTCATAATGGATATTCTTCTCAGGTTTACCTAAAATGCTTCACTGAAGCGCGAAATAATTGTATTTACAAAAGTATGTGAAATCGATTGAACTTCGCATGGCTTTGTGACATGAAATAATAACTTGGGAAAAGAAAATCATAGTGTAAAAAACTTTGGTGAAACTAGTTTTCTTACTCTAGAACTCTGTTCTGCCTTTTATCCGTTGCTATCCAGCATTCTTCCATTTACCTCACCATTCGGTAGTACTATTTAGTTATTTAGATTAACTCTAAATTATTGCACGCTATTCGATTGCGCCAGTGTTTACATCACACGGAAAAATCGTAACAATGCCTCGTCTACATGGGTTCTATCTGCTTAAAAGTTGAATGATATTGCCTCTTGTGAGGACGTCTGGAGTACCAGAGTGGCGCAAAAACATTGAGACATGTACCTAAAATTCGGCAATCCAAATTTCTTGTTCAAATTTCACATGATATCACACTCAACATTCAGAATGTACAGTGAAAACTTTCGTACTATATTGCCCAGGTATCCAAGGCATCTGTTTTGCTCATTCTAGTATTCGTCTAACACAATTTGCGAATGTAACGCTCCATGAAGACTATGAATTTGAAACTGTTGTTACTGCCGTAACATGGTGAATCAACTGTACACTTGTGACAAAATAATTATTTCTATCTTGGTTTAGGTGATGATTGTTTAGGTATCCTTTGCCAGCAGACTGTGTTTATAGTTGTCTAATCAATAAGGACTTCTTGTTAATTTATTTTGTTACTGTTCATACTATATTCTTAAATATATTACTATCGTGACGGTTACAGTTGTAAAAATCTAGAAACATATATATGTGTATATACCGTTCTTTGCATATTTTTTATTTTTTATTTTTTTTTTTCCTTTCTTTTTCTCACCCAGTTACTGCCATCCAGCATCTATTTTCTATGTAACAACATATATGACAAAGATTCTGAGATATTGGCCATATCTTCGGTTATAGCATGTAAATAATATAATTTCTTTCTATCTGATAAAAAAGCAAAAAAGATAAAGAAAACCGCAATAACTCTTTTGAGTTCCTTGTGGTAATGATGACAGAGAGTTGACAATTACAATCATTGAATTGAAATATTTTTCTATCGATAATGTATTTCTACTAAATACGGTTGCTTATTTTTGTTTTTGAACCTTGTAAACATAGTCTGTTGGTGGTAATGCTGCCTCGAATTAGTACTTCGTGCAGGGCTGGGTTATAGGAAAAATTAACAAAGGATTTATTTTATTTATAAAAAGTAAGAGGAACACTGGGATATATGATTAATGATTCATGCATAAATATACGGAAATGATGATAATAATAATAAAAAAAAATTATTAATACAGTGTTAATTTGATAGGTAATATATGAATGAATATATTTTGTAAATAATTTCTTGTATAGACACTCGTGCATCTCCCTTTGTAAATATAGAAACTGTTAAATTTTTATTAAATTAGTAATTATATAATAAATATCATTGCAACTCCACTGTCACTACTATTAGCTGTTTAAAAAAAAATTGAATGAAAATGAAAAAAAAACTATCTAAGTACATGTTTTAAATAATTTCTCTTTAACATTATCACACATGATATAGGTATGAGAACTACTAGAATATTGTTTTTTTTCGCAAGAAATACATCTAGTTTTATAACATGTAAATGTAAATTAAATCTTTTAAACTATATGAAATTGATGATAATGCAGCCTTGTGTAGCTATCTGTCTTTCTTATGATGATTAAGAATAAATTAGTTTACAATTTAACTATCGAGATTATTAATGGTAATTGCAAAACCCTACCATTATTTTTTAAATATTTTCTCAAACCGTTATAAATTTACCTCCATATCGTATCTTGTCTCCTCATTTTTTGCTTCGAAACATTCGTTGATTTATAATTATAGGTCCTTTCGTTTAATATTATTATTGCGAGATTTCATTTGATGCATTGAGTTTCGAATGTCTTTAGTCTCGTGACACAATGAGCCAATTGTAATCAATACAAGTATCCGCAACAAACTAATCATTTTGCACCTTTTGTACAAAATGTTTGTAAGTACGTCATAAGTTGGAAGTAGAAAACTAACGAGGCAAGCAAGCAAGCTTCCGTCAAAAATGTGTCATTGTGTAAAAAAAAATTTCATCCAAGATCCTTCTATTTTACATGAAAAGTCTCTACTAAAGCATTTTCAATTTACTTTCCATGGAAGTTTTCGGTCTGTTTAAAGAATTTGCAAATCAGAAATCAATTAATGGGCATCACGTGTGTATAGGGACTATTCAGTTGTCTGGCTAAAAAAATTTCCCCTGTACATAATTATTGTTGCTGTTATAAGTTCTCATTTTCTGATAATAATTATCTAGCTTAAAACTCGTGTATTGAAGTAAGAACTGCTTCAATCGCCTATGACCTATTGTATATAGTAGAATATTACCGTTTTACTTTAATAAAAATCAGGAACGAAGTGTACATAGCTTGGATACAAATGAATATAAGAAATACTTTTAATTTTAATTTGATCCATAACGTATGTTAGGATGGGATAAAGTGTAATGTAAAATGTAGCTATATAGAATATGAATTTAAAAATTATTGCAGATAAATGAAAATTGTAATTTCGATGTAAAATATTTCCATTGACAGTAGATAGCTAGACTAGGTATTATTATGTTACAATTTTATTATTGCATATAACATTTATATAACTGTATAGATTATAAACGAGGCAAGCTTCACGTGTACATATTTTCAAATATCCTTGTAGTTAAGTGAATTTTAAGGACACTCATATTATTACAGGACTACTAAGGAAGTTCCTAAATATATATACCCCAATAATTTCTCACGGTGACCAACTTGCCTCAATAATAATCAAGTAGAATTGTACATTTTGCACAAGTGGTAAATTGGAATACCTAACAGAGAAAATATGAAACTTGTTACATGCCAGTCTTCTACGATTCATTCACGTGTTATACGTAAGAAATAACACATAATTACTACAAAATGAAATATTGTAAAAAACTCAGTTGGATTGTAACTAAATTCATATTTTAAGATCTAATACGAAATTCTATTGTAGTAGTTTGAAAGCATAAAATTTTTGGAAAAGAAAACATTCTTTTTTCATTATCTGGTCATCTTGCAGAATTAATGGTGTGCGTATAGACGTATTTGGTGACTTCTTTAGAAGGCTTACTTGTGCAAGCAAAGCTATAAATATTATACATTGCGTGCCGCGGGTATTTCAAAATTGTTAAACAAAACTGTTGAATAATCTTGAAACGCGCCTTATAGCATAAAAAAATTTGTATTTTGAGTATTTGATTAAACGATACAAATAGGAATAAAGATAAATGATTGATAATAACCCAAGTGGATACATAAACGAAAAATAAAATATTAGATACCATATTATATTTGTAGAAATGAACGAGCACGTGGAAGAAATCGCGCTATAAATATGAGAAAAAAAACCATATTACAATTACATTACTATCTATTATTACACAAAGTAAATACACAATATAGTAATTTGCTAATTGTACCTTTTAATAATTATTATTGTAGACACATTGATGAAAAAAGTTTTTTTCTTGTTATTAATTATTAATTACCTTAGACTTAGCAGAAAAATGAAAAATGTGTTATGAAAAAAAACCTGAAACTTTTGTTTTGCATTACACATCCCACAATGCTTCATATGTTTAATGCAACATCAAAATTGTTGTATCGTACAGACTACAAACTAATGCATACATCTATTTGATGCCTTGTTGAGCTCTCGATTACTCATTTCGAAATTATTATTAATCCCTGCACAAATTTTAAAAGCTATTTCCACAATCGAAATACATACACAAATTATTTTGAATTTTTTAGAATTAGAAACGTAACTTAAACTTTCAACCAGCGCATAGTAAAATCATATCCTATTTACATGATCATGATTGTATACATGGTATGGTGATGTTATGAAGTTTCAATTTGCCACGAAAAGTTACGCACATGCCTAGAGCATATTCGTCAATTAGGGCGTGTTGCGATATCAGCTCCCAGTGCTGTCAATCTTCTATCTCCTGCGCTGCCGAGTTCATGGGTAACTCTGCCCTGTCCTAGGGAGTTTTTAGCGCTGCCAGTTAATTTGCGAAAGGAAGCGCGCTGATCGTAAACCAGCCCCCTGACACACGCTGCTAAAAATGGTTCGCAAAATGTCTCTCGATTCTGCCGCCAATCTCCACCACTAGTGGCGCTAGTAGTTGTCTGACAAGCTTGCGTGCGGTCACCGAAGGCAACGAGGTTGTCAGAAGTCTACTAGCGCCACGCAGAGGAACTAAAAAACGGGGACAAAACGCGTGCAATTTTTTAGTATACGACCAGTGGTGATTGTTAGGGGGCTGTCGTAAACTATTTGTTGCTATAGAATTTGCCACTCGCGGCGCTGATGGCGAATTCGCCTGTAGCTCATTGTGCAATGGTTTTATCGCGTTAGGGATGTATAAAAGCACACACGTAATCCCGGAAAATCTATTCCATCAGTTCACTTTCCGTAAATATGGCACACTTTAATGAGGAAATTTTCAAGTGACAAAAGTCCGCTTATGATGGCAGTTTTTCTTTTACGTTTCTGTTAGATCCGACCAATAATATCACTTATAGTGCTTATAGTCCACAAGAAGTCTGTCATTTAGTTCAACGGTGAACGTCTGGGAGCGCTGTCGTGCATGTAACGTCACGAAATATACCTAGGTATATTTGACAAACCACAGCGGCGCCTTAAAAACACACGGACCTATGGGCCGTGTGGGTGATGTTACAGAAAATAAATGAAAATGTCGTCGAAAGGTCAGCGTTGGATGATTGATTCGGGAATTCTGCGGAAAAAAGATGGGGAAGAAGAGCCACAGGAGCTGTTGGTGTTCGGATATAGCTGCAAATTGTTTCGGGACGATAAGAAGGCGCAAATGATTGACCAAGGGAGGCATTTGATCCCATGGATGGCCGATAACTCGTTGAAAATAGACAGGTACGTTCCGTTAACCTAGAAACTTAATCGCTTAAGATATATGTTTATTTTTCTATAATTGCTACTTTTAACGCTTAGAGAAGTGATGTCGAAATCAAATACAAACACGGATATAACAACGGAATATGTTACAATCGAACTGGTCCCATCAGTTTATGTACGGATAAGCATTCTGGAAGCTGTTTAAGGTTTCCGCAGGTGTTGCGGCCACCAAAGTGCTTCGACACAGCGCGTAGTGCACTACGAGTGCAGTGCATTTCGGATACCACTCTTGTAGCTGATCCTTGGTACATCAGCAAGGTGAGACACACCGCAGAGAGACAAACGACGGCTGATGATCATTTTAAATTATGGTCACTCAGCACGGTATGTATCTTCGTATAAAATCACGAGTGATGGGAACAATTGTAATTCTGACACACCCAATTAATTCTTAAAAGCTGATCTACCTCGTATTTTTCCTTCTTGTTTCACCTTGTCTAATGATTTCAATACTTACAGCATTATTCAAACTGATATCAGCAATTTTATCTGCCGTAATACCTTGGATTATTAATTCTATCAAAAAAGTATCTGATATTTACTCTCGTTCATTTAAATAATATTGTTGGTAGAATATTTCAAGTCCAGTGAAAATTTTGCAATTTATCGTAATAACAAACCAATTTCTCATGATTTTTGAGTTGATCTCTACTTGGTTATATTTTAGAGCTCAGAAGCTATTTCAGTTAAATATCAGTGTTCAGCGAACCTTAAATTTATTTACTTGTTTGTTAGAAATTATTATCTTCATGGTAATTGACTCGTGGATTCGTAGATTCAACTCAAATGATACTGGGGTACTAATGCTGTTGCAGAGGAAACCGCCGGCTATAGTAATATACCAATAATTGGCAGATAACAAGAAAATTTGAATTTCCGAGAGAACTGTTATAATTTTTACATAAGATTCGAATAAATATGCTGTCATTTTTTTTCCGTTACACTCATCATGGTATTGGTAAAATTGATGTAGACTTTTCAGAGTATCAGATTTCATCTCTTAACCTTGATTTAATATGTCCATGCTCAGCAAGTCTTTCAGAAGTAATTTGCAATTTGCTAATATTTTAATTATTATACTCTTGAGAAGGGCCAGGGTTTTTGGATACAAAGTGTGTCATTAATATACGTTTTCTTTTAAAATCAAAACTGAATTACTATTGGCCATTTGAAACAGTCTGATTCCGATACTTTTTTGTCCAACTGAACTAATACTTAGATCAAGCAAATGTCCCACTTTAATTGTAATAGTTTACCTAAGGCTTTCTTAAAATTACGAAGGCCTATTTCCGTAATATTCCCTCTTCCTTCCTTCTGATTAATACTCGTACTTATTGAGAAATGAACCACATTCAACTTTTCACTGGACTCATTGCTATAAAACGAATATGTGCTTATCAAAAAAATAACAGAAACTCATGACCTAATACATAAAGAAGATTTGAGGTAAGTTGCTGACAGAAGTTCTGGTAATACTGAGTTAAGAGTTATTCTTACCAATCTGACCAAATTATTTTTTCTCAAACAATCTCTAGTTTAGTTTTTACTTTGGATATTTAATCAAATAATCTTGTTTGGGTAAAGCATTAGAATGCCCTGTATTATTTTCAGCATTTAACAGAAATTTGATTAAGAAAAGTTTTACTGGAAAACACAAACATTTCTCATATTGAATTGGTTCCATCACTTGGGAAATAATCTATAAATGAACGCTTGTTATTTTTCACAGGATTACCCTGAGGTGGATCTAATTAATAATTACCAATGCAATTCTATTTTCAGTTATTAAAGCTGTGAGCCGCTCCTGAATGACTTGTGCCTGACAATTATTGTCTTACCCTAATTTTTCTAACTTTCCTGTTATGTGTCGATAGATACGATGGACGTGGAGCATTGGGTGACCTGCGAGTACACGAACCACCGCCAGGTGGATTTGATCTACGGCAAGTCCTCACCGAGGATGAAAGGAAAGTGGAACAGATTTGTGACGAGGAACGCTACCGGTCTCTTTATAACAGCGATGCAGAGGAGACAATGTATCACGGTACAAAGCTCAATATTATCGATAACTTTTTATTCGTTTCATGCAAACTGGTAAATCCATTGAATTTCGTATAATTTACATTTTATAGAAGAAGAAATAAAGAGGTTGCATCAAGCCCTGGACTCAGAAAATCCTTATGCTCAAGTAGCTTACAATTATAACGAAGATGAACTTAATCAAGTGGCAGGCGGTGGCGACACAAATAGCCCAAAGCCATCAGACGGATCTCAGGAAGACGAAGATCAAGCATTTATCCCTCCACCCGAGCTTCAAATTCCCGAGGATATGGTTGTGGTAAATATTATAATTTTACTTTTCAAACTGTCGCTTTAGTACTATTTAGTTGTCTAGATACTTTTATCTAGATTTAAGATACTCATCGTAGATAAATTCACCTCATGTTTTGTCTTGTAGAGATAATGTGCGTCAAGTTTATCTTTAATCTTCATCTAGATACTTCTGCTGATTATCTCCATATTTTTTTGTGGTTTAAAAATAAGATAATCGGTTTACTGAAATATAGAAGACACTATTCAGAGTCAAGATTCTGATGTGATTTTGTAAGATGACTAGTTGAATGGAAACCTTTTTCTGCAAGAAACATTTCGCAATTCACTACAATAAATAAACGGATTGAGACAAACAAATATTTTTTTGGAAGCGGTGAGAAAAGTATTTTATTACTTGAGATCCGACCGAATCTTTCGGTGTGTCAACACAAAATTATTCACAGTCACAACATATTCGCTACCTGTTGAGAAATATTTTATTTAATGGAGAAGTATATTTTCTCTGTATAAATAAAATCCCATTTTTATTGATATCTTTTTAACTATCCAAATGAAAATTCGAATAGTCTTATCGTTTATAAGGATAATTGCGTTCGAAACTCTCTTTCATCATATCAAGATGAATTTGTATATGAATTATCGTATTTTGATCTAGACAGTAATACTCATTATCTGGTACAACACTGCTCAGTGGGTAAAGTTTGTGGAATACGTACATACTTTTACAGCCGGAAACACAAAAGTTAAATGCCATCATTACGAAAACTGCCCTCTTCATTAGTCAACAAGGGGGTCAAATGGAAGTACTGATTAAAGCAAAACAGGCCAACAACTCTCAATTCTCTTTCCTATCCATCGATGGACTTCTGCATCCCTATTATCGACATGTCCTTGCTGCAATCAAGGATGGTAAATACAACCCTGAAAAACAGCCTGAGAAGGAACAATCTGGTAAGTAATACTATCAAGCTGTGCATGAATATCTGGGACTGTTAACAACTTATCTTATTATGACACATTTGAATACAATTGGCCAAATTTAATTTCCTTAAAATTGTCCAAGCTCGAACAGTAAAAACTTGTATTCATTAATTGATTGAAATATGACATATTCGATTTGGCAGAAACCGAAGACGAATCTGACGGGGATGACGAATCATATCTTCATCCAAGTCTCGCGCCATCTTTTAGTAAAGTGGAATCGGTAAGTTTGGAGAAAATAGATAAAATTTTAAATCGCTAGTGCTATTTTAATTAAACAATGTGTGCAAAACGATCTGGTCTCTAATCGGTGAGTGTGGAGCCAGTGAGCTTTGCAACATTCGATTCTTATTGCGATTTGACAGGTTTGTGCTGAAGCAATATTTACCATTTACACATCTTCGATTCACAATACCCTGATTTTTGCAGGCCCATAAAAGAAACTCTGTTATTTCCTTCTTCTTTACTACGAAATATATGTACATATGAATTTGCATTTGCACGAGTCAACAAATTGCACATATAGCAATAGGAGGAAGACCAAAATATTTGAAACGTTTTGCAAATCTAACTTACATGTAAAATGTTTCTGTTTCCAGGGCTGGTTCTGGTATGCATTGGATCGTCCGTTGTGCCCCTTTATTTATAAATGATCTACTCTACACTGAGCAGTGTGATTTTTGCATATAAAGATCTTTGACTTATTGACGAATATTTTATTTGCAAAATTGCTATGGTATTCAAATGTACGACATTTAGTTGCCATTTCATAAGCCCATTTCGGTTCTCAAGCAATGCTTAGATATTTCACTAGTCTATTTAATGGAATTCCGTCTCGGGGCTCTTGCGGCAAATAGCAAAAATCTGCCAATAATGTTTCCAATATGAATGTCTATGTGAAAAACAAAGATAAGCACTTTTCACACCCTTGAATGCTTAGATCGCGCTGTAAATATTTGTAAATTCCTGGAACAGTTTTACTGCTGTTGAATTCACTCTGCCCATTCACACATTTTGCTCTGAGCAAAATAAAATAAATTCTCTGTACCATTGGTACAAACATATTTTATTTTTTTTTTTTCAGCACAATGTCAAAACATATTTTAACATTCTGTCTATAATGTATCGCCTAATTTGAATGTTATGACCTTGTACTTAGATTTGAAATAAACATTAATTAAATTTGTCTAGACAGTGGATAGAGAAGTATAAATATGTAAGGGTTAGTTCAGAACAACCTACTTATCCCAAATGAATTGATTCACAGGCACCCAGTATTCCGAGTATTCAGTATAAGCCGTCAGCCGATTGTGCCTACTCCATGCTGGTGAACAAGATCACAGGAAAACCGCCTCCGCCACGGATACCCCACCAAGTTGAGATTCATGCTCAGCCTTCACCTCCAGCTAGTTACTACCCCGTGCCTCCTCAGGTAATAAATAAACGCTGTTGTGGTTACTCGGGGGAAGTTTTATATGAGTATGATATGAATCGAAGTTTTAGGACATTGAAATTAATAACGGTCGGGTAAAGTAAAATGCAGAAAGAATTCACCGTGTTACTGTTTTAGAGTGATGCCATAAATGATCATATATAAATATCATATTGCTCGAGTAAAGGTACTAACAGCCAAAAGTGAATTAGATAGTTCAAGTCAATATGCCCAAAGAAAGAACAAGGTCATCGAAGGGTAGAATTTTGAACATACACTCTTGTCATCTTTTATAGTCCTAAAAGACTGCCAATTGTTCTTATCGATAAGCTCGTAAGATATACCTGTGTGTACAATCTGAGTTTAATATCGCTATGGTAACCTGAAAAAAGTATCGTTGATTAACCTTCTTGCTTCGATCACTTGCAGAACTACCCAGCACCATATCCGCCAGCACCTCAGCAATATGTGCATGGTCCAGTGATTTATGGATCGAACGGACAAGTCGAGCCACCACTGGAAAATATATCTCAATCAAGCGCATGTTCTCCACCTCAACAAGCGAAGGACGTTCAGGTATCTCTGGTGCCCTATGGACAAACACCACCAAAGCCTTTGGGTAGGCCTTCCTTCATTGTCCCACCTGCCGATGTTCAAATAATCATCGATAAGATGGCCAGCTACGTGGCCAAGAATGGTAGAGACTTTGAGGCAATCGTGAAAGGCAAAGGGGATCCAAGGTTCAATTTTCTTGAATTATCGCACCAGTATCATGGCTACTATGCTCACAAATTAACGATCTACGAAGGTGCTGTAGATACTAAAGCATTAACGGAAGAGCAACTTCTTCAGGAACAAGAACCCCAAGAGGAGAAACAAAAGAAGTTGGAAGAATTGCAAAAAAAACAACAGCGAATGGAAGAGGTGCAGAAGAGGGTAAAAATGATACAGGCCAAGAAGAAGGGAGATGTTAAACACGAACAGGGTGGCAAACAGGTAACGACTGTGTCATTTTCTATAAAGAAGCCAAAGGAAGGAGAATCGACTGTAATTGAAAAACGTAGTGCGCTGCCGCTGGAAGAGAGCGATGAGGACGTGGAAGAAAGTAAACGTGAAACAAATTCCAAGCCTAACTCGCCGCCTGATAGCAGCGACGAGAGTCGAGTGTCGAAAATTGATAAAGAGATATCAAAGTCTGAAAAGAAGAGTAAAATTGACTACAAAGAGTTCGTTGACCTGACTGAGGACATTTTTGAAGACTGTCAAAAAGAAGTTAGAAATAAGCAAGCTGAGGAGAGAATAAAAGACAAACTTGCCGCTGCTGCGCGGGATAAGCTGGCCGCAAATTCTCGCGAAAGACAGCTTCAATTAGAAAGGAAAAAGAAGGCTGCAATGTTCCTCAGCCAAATACAAGTGCCTGCTTTGTCCAAAATCGGAGCCGCCATTCCTAATATTGCCTTTCGAAAAACCGATGATTCAGACGAGGTTCATTCAATCCCCTCACCGACACCAGCTGCCAGCGAAGATGCGGACGCACGAATAAATGGCAATTCCTTAATGAATAGGCTCAAAGGTTCCGACTTGGGCAGCAAACGCCCAAGGCCATCTTCTAGAAGTCGCAGTAGAAGTCGCAGCCATTCGGACAGAAGTAAACAGCACAAGAAGCACAAGAAAAAAAAGACCTCGCACAAAAGGTATCTAAAAATCCCAATTCGAGCTGTCGTTTGTGTTTCCAGGTATTGTTCATTCTAAAACAATGTACAACGTTTATTTCTACCTCGACTCAACTTATAATCATGTAGTTGATAGCAGATTATCAAATAATGAACATTATACCGTTTAATTTAATAATTATTACATTTAATTCCAGTTACGATAGCCCTTCGAGTTCTCGCTTCCACAAATCCAAGAAAACCAAAAAATCATCGTCATCAAGACACCGGTCTCGTTCAAAAACACCATTACGCCGAGAAAGTCGTTGTTCTAAACATTCGCGGAAGGACAGTAATTCCAGTGAATCAGATTCTGGCGCATCTTGAAACGATATCTTTTTCAAAACTAGATAAGTATGCATGTAAAATTGTAAATAATGCTATAACACTTGATAAGTGTAAAATATTTACAAAAAAATTAAAGAAACAGAAAGAAAAAACTGCATGTATTAACAGCCAAATTTATTTTTACATTTCTATGAATCGAATGTCATTTCAAGCTTTACCTTCAAACAAACTTTATATCGTGACACCAAATATTAATGAACATTTGCATAGTCTTCGTCTGATACAAATACTGAATACATAAATTGTCAGCATACATAAAATTTACTCATCGACATTTTGAATCATCATACAAAATAATGAAAGGGTCTAGAGGTCTTTGAAAAGATAACTTATGACCTGGCAACTTCCATTAGTTGTCTTCGGATGTAAATCTAAATTCATGAAAAATATCAACCAATTGCAAAACTTTGAAGCCTGATAAAGCAACAGATTGATAATTATGTAATTCATAGAGATAAGCAGTGAGTGAAATTACTGACTATTGGCGAATTTTCATTGAATACAGTTAAAGATTATCAACAAATGTTTATACACGAAAAAATTATTGAATGTCAAAAGATATTACCAATTGAAAATCTTATTCGCGTTTGAATACGCGTATATTTTCGAAAAATGGATGATTTTCTTTGACTTGCAATCACTAGTTCCTTTTTTGATAAATAACCATCTACTTGTAATCGAATAATGTTACACCCAAAGAGATAGCCGAGAGGTTTCAACTGATGATTTCATAATTATTAATGACAATAATGTACTTCTGTATTGAATTTGACTACTGCAAAATAAGATTAGCAAAATTTAAGTGATGAAAACAAATTGCGAAACTTATCAATCCCCCAAAAAGAATCATGCAACCTTGTGATTGATGGAAAAATTTGCCAAACCTCGTTGTCTTACGAAATTATACAATTCAGCAATCAGTTGACAGTATGACCTGTGATATGCCATTTCTGACATTAGTATAATAATAATTATTGCAACAATCTGGAGGGTCAAGGGTGATGCTGCTGAGATTTATAAATTCGCTCGACGATAAAGCCAACAAGTCAGTGTAAGAAGCAAAGGAATTGCCGAGATGTCTGCCAAAGTTATTGTACGTACAAATAAAATTTTTATAAATCTGTAGGCATAGGTGTTGGAAATCAATGTAATTATTACGCAGTGTCAATCAATGTATTATTTCGACAATCTGTCAAAGATTTAACGCCAAAATATTAACGGGATAACAAACAATTATATTCGTTCTTAGGCTTGTACAACTGCGAAACTTACCTCTGGGAAACAAACTTTTTCTACATTGGCATTTAATTATTGAAAAAAGTTACTGCTTTATACCGGAAAACACATCTGCACATGATGAAGTTAGAATATATGGTGATCTAAAAAATTGTACATCAACAATGCTTCAGATTGTTATATTGATTTTTGTAGTAGCTAATCTGTCGTTAACACTTGTATGTTCTATAAATACAGCATTGGCCTATGAGAAAAATAATTATATGAGTCTACTTTTCTTTCAAGAATATGTGGCCAACAAAATTTGCCACACTTGAATAACAACGTGACTGGGGGTTCTGACAGTTTTATTTTCTTTACGTAGCATCCATATGAAAGCCAACAAAAGTTAGACATGAAATTTTTAATCCGATTCCCAATGTGCTGTAATCAATCCCGTTAGAATGTTATTGCACCATACAGAACCCCTTATTCTCCCTCGAGTTGCTGTACTCGTGAAACCTTTACAAACTGCTTGAACGGATAAAGAAAATGAAACTATCTACTGCCCTAATAGCAATAATACTCTAGTGTAGCAAAAAAAGTTAAGCACATATTTTTTAAAAAAAAAGTAGATAATTATATTAATTTTTGTTATGGGCCAATGGTACATTTGTGGAAAATATGAATTCAAAAAATGGATTAGATCCTATAAAAACAATAGTTGCCGATTCTCTATTAGATCGAACACAAACAATCCATAAAACTTTCCACGTTTGTTTCCTTATCACAAAGTTCAAATATAAAACGCGTTAACTGTTATCTGTGTTGTATTTGAAAAGATTTAGAGACTAGACAGCATCATTGTCAATATGCTGGACTGCACACATACGTGTTAAATGCGTGAACAAATAGAGGAAGTTGGCGATAAATTAAATTTCTTCTGTGTTAACTCACAGTCTCTTCGCACATGGCCTATCTGGAGTATTTTTAACTCCAGTATTATAACGTATCAGAATCACAGCAGTAAGGAGGGGCTGAAGCTATAAAGCTAGAGCCCTCTAGATAAAGCCGTGTTCCAGTAGTAGTTATAAGACAAGTTGGATCTTTCAATTTTTAAATTTTAGACTAATTCAATACATTTGAAGCACTAGGGATTGTATGCACGTGTTCTTTCTAATTCTCCGTAAAATAAATCAAGTTCGCTATCTTGAATCAGAATTCTCCAAATATTCATCCGCTTTTATTCTACGGAAGACAAACGCTGTACATTCATGTTTACTATCATGACGTACCGTGCAGCCCAGCAGCCCAGTAAGAAATCAATAATTTAAATAGCACGATTTGAAACGATTAATGAAGATAACTCATAACTCCATTTATCTTTTGAAAAATTAAATTGCACTTCAACGTTATGTGAATTTTTACAAGCTTCTAACCAGCAGCAGCCTTTGGCATTAGATTTTTATCATAATTTTTGAAATTCTAGTCGCCTGGGCCGACGGCTACAATTCTCGACCCATCGGAACACCTGCGACCGGAACCAGTGCACGCGGAAAAATCAGCCAGTCAATTCAGAGATTATTCGGTAGACCCAGAAGATCCACTCAAGGAACGAGTCCGAAAAACCTACCATGATATGCATACTAATCAAACAGTGGAGTTTGTACGCTGTTAGTATTAAGATTTATGATTTTATCTCTGCGCATCTACACTGACTGAAGTAATTTTCACATTGCACAATCGTATTTCATTTGACATTGTATAACTTTACAAAACTCTTTATCTTACACAGATATAATTGCATTATACATTGAGGTGTGCTTGCATCACTCATATCAGTAATTAAATTTTCTCACATTGTTGACAAACAAGTCGAAATATGTCCATAACTGTTTTACTTTTGTAGTCACAGGATTTCAGGTGTGAAAATGCATTGATGCATTGAACATAAATGTTTAGTATCAAGACCATTGTTGTTATTTCAACCTGAATTTAAGATCTGGATTTATAACTTATAAAATGACCAAGTATTGAAACTACTCGTTATTTTTAATTCCCAATAAATGAATACAAAGTATAAATACTTGTATGGTCTAAGAGGTGAAGTTTAAGAATTCAAGTGAAATTTACAATCATATAATAATAATAATAATAATAATAATATAATTACGATGAAGAACTGCTCATTGTAAATTAGTATGTGCTTCAAGTAACGATTGACCGAGCCCGATAGAAAATTCGAGGTGCCACTAATTCTGAATTGTGATAATACTTTTGGTCAACTCAAGGAAAGCCGATTATAGATGTGTTTGATTATTATTTAATCTTCAATTCGTTTGTTTATTATTGAAACCATCTACAGTAGAACCGTATAGATCGAAACTTCAGGTCCATGGATTGTTCTAGATGCAGAGAATGAAGTTCTGAAGATTAGGCCGCAATAACTTAACGAAAACTACAGAAGTGTGATACATTGATATCATTGAAAATTTCGTCCCTGCAAATTGTACCATAACTTTAACATGGCTGCTGTATAAATTGCTACCACGATTAACACAGTATTGTGCTCTTCTAGCTCGTATGGCAGACTGGCTACGTTTTAACAAGCTCAAAATGACTGTGAAAGATGCACTGATCAAGCTAAACGACCTTGTCGACGAAAGTGATCCGGATTCCAATTTGCCCAATATTGTGCATGCATTCCAAACTGCAGAACGTGTCCGGGCAGATCATCCAGATCTCGATTGGTTCCATCTCACAGGGCTAATACATGATCTTGGCAAGGTATGTGTACAACACCTTAGGAAACTTTCAGGTTTAGATGGAAGAAAATTTCATATGACCGTTGGTTAACGTTGAATTTTAGGTAATGGCCTTCTACGGTGAACCACAATGGGCTGTAGTTGGGGATACGTTTCCTGTTGGCTGTGCCTGGGGAGACCATATCGTTTACAGAGATACCAGCTTTGAAGATAATCCTGATGGCAAGGACAGCCGCTACAAGTAATTAACGTCTTTCATGATGAATATTCATGATATACATATATGTTTTGATGCCTGTTCAGTAATGTCTTGTATCAACCATCACAAATTCGTAAACGATTTCTTAACCTATACAAAAACCATTTTTTTTTTATAAAACTCACGCATTATCTTCAATTCGATACCTTTGCTAACTAGAATGGTGAACCGAACAGCCAAAGATTTAATAGTTAGTGAAAAATACATATTTTTTGAACAATTAGCAAGTGGTAAATCATTGGCTGTGTTACATGATTGATTTGCTTAAATTTTGAAAAAAATTCTTTTCAGCACTAAGTATGGAATGTACAAGCCAAAGTGCGGACTGGACAATTTGATGATGTCATGGGGTCATGACGAATTCCTCTATCGCGTACTCAAACATAATAAGTCAAAATTGCCAGAGGAGGCTTTAGTTATGATTCGTTATCATTCGTTTTACCCTTGGCATGGAAGTGGAGACTATTCTCACTTTTGTACTGAGAAGGATAACGAAAACCTGAAATGGGTACTTGAATTCAAGTAAGTAACTCACTTGCAATTTTAAAAAAATATATTTATTCATGCATGTGATCATAACAACAGTTACTTCTAAACATAGGCTAGATCTTCAAGTATTGACGGGGCGCTTAAGGGTGTGCCCTGGTTGATTTCCACGTTGACGTGTATATCTCCAAGCATCGAAACCCATGTATCTCAAACGTAAAACGAGCTTAACAGCCCCATTCTATACATAATTCTGAACAAAAACACTAAAATATATTTTCAATTGAGGTAGAAATAAAGAAATGGTACCGATTCTACGTAATTGCAATAATAAATTCGTCGAATTCATGCTATTTCTTCATTTCTGCATAAAATGAAAGTGTATTAGAGTGTTTTTGTTTAAAATTGCGTATAGAATACGGATGTCCCTTTAAGCGTAAGCCCTTTTTCGCGTTTGAGATACATAGGCTTCAATATTTGGAGATATATATACGTCAATGCCGAAATCAATCAGGGCACTCCCTTAAAGAGGTTTCAGAGTCAAAGAATAAATTACTCAGCTAGCAATATTGCTTCTGTTCTCAGCAAGTACGATCTTTACTCAAAGAGTGACACCGTTCCCGATATTGAAAAATTGTGGCCATACTATGAGGGGCTCATAGAAAAATACATCCCTGGTGAAATAGAGTGGTAGAATTTTGCCCGCTGTCGAACAACGGCAGAAAACATTACTCGAAGTGGACGAGATTGTTCAATCCTGAGACATAATGAAAAGTATAAATAAATAAGAATTAACAAAAAGGCTGAATTGCTGATCCAGAATATAAAAAACAGTAGCAACAAGAATTCCGTCAATCGAAATATTGGAATAATCCAGCTCCACTCTAAAATGGTCTATAAGCTGTATTCCAAAATTTAGCGGACGACCCGTCTATTGTACCCAGATCTTTTTCTGACTGAAATGAAGTTATGGTTCGGTGTTATTAGTACAGGCCCATCTTGCATGCAAAGTTGTGCTGTACACCATGTTTGCGTGACATTACAAATTGTTTCTGTAAATGAATAAATATGTTGGAAGTAAAATAAATTTGTTTGACATTCTTTTACGTGCAGTTATTTGAATTAGTTGCGTTTAAAATCGTGGTTTACAAATCATTTCTGGTGAGTACATCTTTTGTACTGTTAACTTTATGTCTAGAGTTGTGTTCCGAAATACTAGAGCGTTTCAGCGTTGGTAGCGGTTTTTCGGAACGTGCCCATTATTCTTTGCTATCAAAAATATTTATTAAATAAATTACATTATGTTTAGTTAGTAAAAAGAGATGAGTTAGCACAGTGTTAAATGCGTGAGTTTAATGATGCATGAAGATGTGAAGCACAGTTTATGAAATATAAGTCAAATTTCATATGAAAATCGTAATAAACGGTAATCAATTTGATCTGTTTTTAATCAGGCCAATGCAGTGCCATTAGGGCTACTTTCCGAAACAAGCTGGCAGCGCTAAGAACTCCCTAGGACAGAGGCAGAGCTAGCCGCAAACTCGGCGGCGTAAGAGAGATAAAAAATTGCTGACAGCACTATAAGCGAATTCCAGGCATTCACGTGGCTTGACGTCGCGGATTTCAATTCGAGGATTCGATAGGATTCCGTAATGTAAGTATACATATGTATGTACATGCATGCATGTATACATCAACCCTGATTGGTCGAAACGACAAACGAAGCTCGTAGAATAGAAAAAAAAACGTTGGGATTTCTTTCGTCTCATTTCAAATTGATTGTCGGGCGCGTGCTGAAGTAATTTGCGTCGTGTGATCCATACACAAACGTACTTATAGTGAAGGTAGAACAGTTTTATCATAAAAATCTTGGACCACAACGACAGATCATTAATTATACCAAAAGCGGTGATTAACTTTCCGGATAATAGCGACGTCGACAGCCTTGTCTTTATCCTTCAATTCTCGACTCGCGGCGCATAGCCCGCCAAAAACACCGGGAAACAAACATGGCTCCACGGAAAAACGCAAAACGTGTCGAAGATGAACCCTTGGAAACGGCAGCTCGGGGCGGCGACGTTAGTCCAACAAAGAAAAAGAAAACAGCCGTACAAAAATCGGTAATTACAGACGAGCCGAGAGAAGTGAGGCTTCCGAGGGCTGCCAAAAATAAAAAACCAGAGTCGGTTGAGGAAGTGCCAGCGCCCGTTAAGAAGCCGGTCAAACCGAAGGCTGCCAAAAAGGCAAATGACGTCGAAGAAGACTTGAACGAGAATCGAGTCAAGGCAATGACGAAAAAAACGCAAAACGACATGGAAGAACCTAATGGTAAAAAAAATTATAAATTACGCAATTGTCAATACCCGTATTTCCGGTCATTTTTTTTTTGTTCCCAAACTTTGTCGCGTGTAACACAGCCGTCACCACATAGAATACCTCTATTAAAATATGGAAGATGCTGCTATCACGTGACTCGTTAATATTATCCAAATTTCTTTTACACGCAATATCATTTGCTCAAATGTAAATTTTCATACTGTTCAATAGAATTACACCATAACGTGGAGGCGATGTGTAACGTATTATTTACATATTGTTGCAAGCGGCTTTTCCCTGGGTAGTCCAGGATCAAACATTGATTATAAATTTCTAGCAAGATGTGTTTTTGTTTATTATATAAAGTCGTTAACCTAATATACTGTGGGCAATATGATAGCAACATGCCAACCCTGCGATAAACGAACACATTTTTTTTCAGCTTGCTAACATTCTTTTCACAATGCTACCTCACTCGTATAAAATCATTATTTTGACAAATCCACAGCAAATGTAGGTACACCTTGCTGTTTAACCGGTCTAATAACAGATTGAGCATGTTATAGTCAGTTTTTACCAACTGAGTAAAATTTCACTCATTTTCACTACTACCTAAGTCTATGCATCACCGATGTCCAAATGCAGCAGTCAGCACAATTCTACATTTAGTGCCAAATAAAAATATCCAAAGACTCTTGTTTCAGGCGGCAATAACACCACAAAATGTATTCCCGCAATAAGTGATAATTTAATTGTAGGTATATACTTCTTACCATTTTTGATGTGTAAAACACAACTTATTTTTCGAAATTCATATTCAATATTGCATCTAAAATTGCTCTGACGGTGGTATTTTTATGTTGGTAATCCATAGGTTTTGGTAATGGTCAAAATAAGTGACGTTTAACATGGTT
This sequence comes from Neodiprion virginianus, assembly GCF_021901495.1. Lineage (NCBI taxonomy): Eukaryota > Metazoa > Arthropoda > Insecta > Hymenoptera > Diprionidae > Neodiprion > Neodiprion virginianus. Next base: position 14,284,149 of record NC_060878.1, on the reverse strand, counting down.
GGTAAAGCCGACTACGGCATCTTCTGAATGTTTTGAAAAAAATATCGAATCAAATGATACTTTCCACCTGTTTCCTCGTGTTTCCAAGATGACTAAATATTTTGTCAATATGGAAAAATAAGTTCTCTTTAAATGAATTATCCTGTAATCTGGCATAAGAGTTTCATTTATAATGTTATACTCAATGTGCCTTGAATACACACTTTTCATTATCAATTAAAGTAAAATATTGTCAGCTTATAAAATTTCACTCGCACTAATCATCACATATATTAGACTTTATTCCATTGAATTTACTAGAGAGAGTAGTAATTGATTTTTTTAATAAAAAAGACATTTACCTGAATGTACAAATCAAGTACGAAGTAATTATTTATGTTAAAATTTTCTTTGTCAGTAAAACCTCATTCCAAAGGAAGATCTAAGAAAAATGTCAAGGATCAACGACCAGCTAAAGCAGAATCTGCTGATAATGATAAGAAGGTGGCATCTAAAAATAAGGGCGGTGCAAAAAAAACTGAGGCAATGAAATCAAAGGAAGTCAAGCCTAAAGGGCGCACAGCTGAGAAATTTGCAGAAAAAGAGGAGGCAGTTATTGAGGGCGAACCAAAAGTTGTCAAAGCTCGAGGAAAAAATGCAGTTAAAGTTGATCAGTCAAAAGAAGAAGAAGAAGAAGAAGAAGACGAAGAAGAAGTGGTACAAACACGTAGAGGACAGAAAAAGTTGGCGGATGTCGCTATAAGTGCGAAGGCAGCAAGCAGAGGCAGCCGTGCAAAAAAGGCTGCAGCTAGTAAGGTAACAGAAGAACCGGAAGAAGCAGAGATTGAGCAAGCAGATAAAGCCGAAAATTTAGCTAATGCTCAGGGAGAAATTTTTGAATCTCAATCAGACTCTGAAGAAAATGAAGTTACAGACGCGTTGCAAGAAAATGGAAATACCGAACATGGTGAACATGAATCAGAGGAACCAAAGGCAACTAAAAAGGGAAAAGGAAGACAGCCTGTAAAGAAGGGGAAAGTTGTGTTCAAGACTAAATCCTTTGACACCGAATCCACTGATGATGATGCTATTAATTCACCAGTTGTGGATCAGGCTGAGGGTCATTGGTATGTACTTATCAGATGTAGAACAATACCAATGGATTTTTTTTGCTATTTTTATAAGAAAAGTGAAATTTATTTATGATAGTATGATTATACAATATAGTAGACCCTAGAAACAATCAATTTCACATCTAACAAAAATTGATTACATTTCAGATGTGTATCAAGTTGGGATCCAAAAAGCGAGTTTTTGCACTGATAAAACAACGAATTACCTGCTAACCCAATTACTAAATTTAAATATTAAATATTAGTTACCCTTATACATTATCTTAATCTTTAAGGCTAGGCAAGGTTCTTTATTACTCGCGAAGTCACTTGTCCACATTTTTTTCGTTTACTGTGTCTTTTAAAAATAATTCGATTTTTAGATACTATTCAATAATTCCAATGAAGGAAATGTACAGCTGAGCTGTAACAAATTGAAGAAAAAAAATAAAATAACGACATTCCGTGTATAAAATTATTTGTAACTGCAACATTGGATGAAAAGATGAATACGTGACTCAAAATTACGTTGTTGTTTCTAATATCTGTACAAGTAATTACCATTATTTTTATTATCAAGTTACTCGACAATGTTTCGGGTAAACTGATTGTCTGTGCTTTTGTATATAAATAACTAAGTCAATGATATGTCATAGTATAACCTCTTACTTTTACTTTCACTTCTCAAAAACTACTGTTTTTGACTTTAACTGTATATCCTAAAATTAAAATGAGTAGGTATCAAAATGGCACTGAATGCTGTATAGAGTAGCTGTACGTCTGTCTGTGTGTTAAAACTAGCTAATCCTGTCAATTAATAATTGTAAGCTTGGATACTATAATAACAACATTAGCTATTGTTGTCAATTAACTACGCTGCCTTAAAGGTTTATCAAACCAAATCTGTTATTGTTTGCGGTGTAAATAGTCTAGAACAACGGATATGACTTGTCAACTCATAGTGATACCTAGTAAGACATATGTATAACAGGAAAACCATGTGTCAATACGTTACGTCACTGATTGCATTTATTTTTTTAAATAAATTGTTATAAAATTAAGCCCACCCGTTTTAACAGTCCATTAAACATTCATGTAAGTCATGCGATTCCTCTGAGGACTCATTAATCACATTCGATACCGTAATTTCAATCAAAATTTCTCTGCTTTGAATGAATTGATAGGTATTCAGATTTATCGACCATCTGATCAAACATTTGGGTGATCGAATCTTGGTCCCAAATGACTACATCCCTGAGGGCCAGTGCTAAGATGCTCTATATTTATTATTTATTACACCGGCAACACGAATTTTATCTGGGTTTTTGATTTCAAGTTTTGATTTCTTCCACGTTACTGATAATTTAAAAAAATAGTTTTATTGGATAAAGTTTGCTCATGTAAGAACCAGAACGAAATTTCGGACTTTAAGAAAAATTACCTATTTTCTCAAACACATTGGAAATGATAATTAACTTCAGTTTTGTATTTAAATCACTTTTATTAAAAATAGTAATAATAAACTACAAATGTAAAAGAATTGATAAACAAAGTTCAAAAATGAATATTTTTCGTACTTCTATGTTCGTATGAACTTTCTCGTATCAAACTTCGAGACTTTTTATCAACGTAAGAACGACAAAAACAAACTTTACAATAAATAAATGAAGAATTTGATTGCTATTTGATGTATAGGATCAAAATTTATCTATTTAATTATAAACTCAAAAAATTTTTTTTATATTGACATGTGTTATGTTTTATACTACATTTGATTATTAATTAATTTGATTGATGAAGTGCAAGGGAATAAACTGGGTAAAAATGCCTTTTGCGAATATGTTATCGTTATTTTATGTAGGTACTATTAGAATACTAAGATCTTGAAAGTATCAGACCTCAATCTCCTCAACTGGTTTTTAAGAAAGAACAATAAAATAAACAAATATACATAAACACATTTTTTTTTCTTGAAATGTATAAAGAAAATCATTTTTCTGACCGGAGTAACGACCGATTTGTTTGAAAATTTAATGTGTTAATGAGGGAGTCAAGAGTATTCACAGCCGCAATGGACAGGCTTTCAGCTTAATAAACTCATGATAGAAAAAATTATTTTATCCTAAATTTTAGATTTTCAGTTTGATACTTTTTCAAGCAAAATTATGGAACTTTTATTCTCGCATTCCTTACAGATTCTCAAATAACTAGCATTTTTAAAAGTTTTCGTAATGTATGTCGTGATTGAATAGAAATAAAAACCTTTTTTTTTTTTACAAAAAAAACTGAACTATTCAACAACTCTAAGCTGTATTATTTCAAATTGTACCGTTATTTTAATATGAATAACATAATGAAAGAATTCACTTACATTAGAAGTTATAAAAAAAAATGATTATGCTTAAAGCTTGATTGATTAATCAGTTTTTCTGTTCTATAGATTTATGATATAGTTTGATGTACGCGGGCAGACCCTTATAGCGTTCAACTGGTTGCACTGAATATGCACCGAGTGCATTTTCCCTAGAATTCCACCTTTGCTATTGGTTGACAACTGAGGAAACCGCACTCACTGCTGTCAGTTGAAAACGCTGTTCGGGAGTTACCTCTACCATAATTAGGAGTTCTGTCTAATATTTCTACCTAATCAAAAAGACAGAAAGGGATCTGGCATATCTATTAGTTGACCATGCCGATACTGCAGAGTGTACGCTAACCGGCAATCCAGTGGATGTCGGTACGTGCTTGCTACATTTTTTAGCACACCAACTTTCCATAGGGCTGGCCCTCTTCAGTAAAATATACTTCCCTCAACATACTACAGATGACAGGAACGTGGTAAAAAGATGTCGTGAATCAACTTAGATATTACTTGTGGACTGCGCGCACGAAAGTTAACTTATCCCTGAGGACGAAACTGTTGTTTATAAAAGAAATCGTTGCCTTATTAACGCGACTGCCGCGAAGAGTATTCGACAGTAATCAATTCATAGGAGTTGTGCCTGATTTTCAGTCAGGCGGAAGCTCAGGATTTCCATTCATTTGTTCCGTGCCCTACGGTCCGGTCCGTGGCCCGCGTGATACAGAAGGCTGTGAGAAACAACGGTGGTGATCGCACGCCATTTTCTATTTTTGCATAGCAGTGAGTTGTATGTGTACATTTTGTGTGATAAATTGAAATAATCATTGTTAATTAATTAACGGTTAATACTAGGGATGAGACAAGTTATCGATAGTCAATCGTAATGTACGACATGACCTTTTTTCAATACGTTGTTCTTTCCATGTGTAAATTCTCGGTACGCACGTAAACATATTTTTTTTTCCATTTCCTTTTTCTTTATTTCGAATCTGTGTTGGCTGCGACGACGATCGGATATCGTATGTGTGTATGAACTGAAAAGCGGCTGATTATCAAACTGTTATTTACGAAGAAAAAATAAAGTAACTCGAGTGAAACTCAACTCGCGAGAACCAGTCTGTGATATTAAACAGTACTAAGATATATTAGATGTAATATTAGTTGACAGTAACGCGTAACACTTAAATATTTAAGTTATTAAAATACGAGATAAAAAATAAACGGACATAAGAAAAAAAAAAAACAAAAAAAGAAAAAAAACAGCGGAGGTAAAAAACAAACTAAGTTTAGTGTGAAACCTAAAGAGACTGAAAAGCATAGTACGCTGAACTCGAAGAATGTCTACCGAATCTGTGTCAAGTGATAGGCAGCAGCCAGACGCGAAGACCGAAGGTATGTAACTAAATACAATTGAATTGTTTATCGAAGTTGCAACCTTTTCGCCACCGTTTTCTGACATTTACCGCATTTTTGCTACTGCGGTGTATCCTGCGAAATGTATCATATATACGTGTAATATATGTATACATACGTACGTACACGGATCCTTAGACGAGAAGATGTGGATCAGGATACCGCATTGAATTTCCCTCACCGCGATTTCGGACCGTTGCATCCCTTAATTAATTATCTTGTGCAACGTCGTCTTTGTGTTTTCAACGTTATCGCTAACTTTTAAAAACACGAACGAGCTCACTAGCCTCTCGATTTTCACACGTAATCTCCGACCATTTTCTTATTTTACAATGAAACAGCGAACAGTAGTGATGCTTCTATAGTCAAAATTGTGCTATTTACTGTATTTTGTTAAATCGTTGACGGTACCTTTTATTGCACACTAAATATCCTCGACGCGGAAATTTGGATAATGTGTGAACTGACTTGCAAACTGTAAACCACAAGGGGACATAACAATGCCACATGTACACATATGTTATCTAGATAACGTTTCTCAAATCTGCTGCATAAATTGAAGCATGTACTTTTATCGGTATTTACTGAGATCGAAACTTTTAAGGTTAATGCGCCGATGCATTTTTGGAAAACATTGTTATTTCACCACTTTGGGATTATCAGAAATTGATCATATGATAAATAAAAGTGTACTAACGTTTTACAAATTCAATTCCTTCAAAATTGTGAAGTTGCAAAATAGGGTGTTACTTTCAGAGCGTCGTTACGTTAACATCACTAACCTCGTCGACCTCGTGGGATGCCAATGATTTATTGTTTGTTTGTTTTGGAGCTTGATGACGTGTCACCATTGCGTTAGGTTCAATATAAACTATCACTGTATTAACCAGAGGTCTAGAATTATACGTTTCGAAAGTTATTCTTTATTCTATTGTATTCGAATACCTCCCACTTCATTCACGGTCTTTGTCATGCCGTATTCAATATTGTAGAAAGCAATGTATCTGAAGTCTTGGTAGATCAAGTCTGATCAAAAAGAGTTCCAATAATGAAAGAATAGATTAATGCAATATTTACCCATAATTTCATTAAGGGGACTATAGCTGCACATTTTTCAAGAATTAATTAAGAGCAAGCGAATGCCAGTAAAGAAATTTCTTTTTACATAATGTTTATCAATGGTTTGAATAGTATTAAAAAAAAGTATTTTCAATCACATAAAGTTAATAATATTGATGGGATGTGGGCTCATAAGTTAGGTCATTGTTTTTACATATGCTTCGTTTTGAAACGATATCTTGAGTTCTACTGGACCATTTTCAATCAAGTTTCACTGGAATGCTCCTAGGACGTATAGTTTTTGGACCATGCTCGGAGAACAAAAAAGAAAGTAAAATGAATAAAATTCGACCATTTTCGTAAAAACATGGATTTTTCGCTAAAATTTGAAGCTTTATTAATCAATAATTAAGAAACTAAAGTTTTATCGTCTGAACTGGAAATCAAAATGACACACGTAATGAAGATGCTGTACAAATTTCAAGTCGACTAGATACTCCATTTCCGAGAAATCATACAATGATATTCAAAAAAATGAAATGGGAGACAAACTCTCTCAAAGATTTGGATGCTTTTTCGAAACGATTACCCGTGCTTATGACGATTAAAAGTTCCCTGCACTGTGATACGAAGTTTCTAATGCAGCATCCTCCTTGATCCGCTGTTACTCTATGATTTTGTTTTGTCTAATTCGGCCTTTTGATCATTTTTCCATATCAACGCATCTGGCGTGGCACCCAGATTCCAAAAAATTCAAGTTCGCGGACCGCGCAATGTTTCACGTTTCTGTCTGTCAAATCCGTAATTTTTCGAATTCTTCAAAAATTCAAACGCCACTTTTCAAAGAACAAACAACAACGATTTTTTGATGCTTTAGCCCCCTTCAATATTCCATGCTCTGGAATAGCTACTCAGCTTTCATTCGTTCCTCGGAAATTTGTCCTTGAATTGCAGCCCTGGTCATAAATTTAGTTTTCTGTCAAACCTTATTCTTCATGCACATAAAAAGTTAAAGAACGGATCAGAAAAGTTTTGCCGAATCCCACGGGTCGGATGCCTGTGTAGCAAAATTAAGGATCTGTTGTTTTACAATTCTTAGTACAAAGATAGAAAATTTTTAATCAATACTTTTCAAACAATACCCTATTAAAATACTATCCAGAGTTGTGTCTTTTGAAGCATTTCAACGCAGATTTTATATCAATGAGGATCGGTGGTTCGAATATTGTCCAACCGCTAGAGAGGATATACATGTAAGCAGTAGTTTTAAACTTTAACTATCAGACTAAACGTTTACGGACTAATTGCGAACGAATTTACACTGTCGCTTTTTTGAAAAGTAATGTTGTCATGCTGCGTCACGCAAACCCTGCTATTACTTCAAGCAGGGTATCGTTGCAGAATGACTTTAAACAAAAACTTTGTGATTGACATTTCAAGACTACTATGGCGAAATATTTAATATACATAATTTTTTTTATTTCTTGGTTTGCAACCAAAAACACTGATTTCATGTCCTGAGATGCACCTGAATTTTCGATCGGTCGAGCTTGATCGAAAATTCTAATAATGATATCTTAACGTCTAAATCAAACTGGTTTAGCTGATGTCCAAAAGTACGATAAACGATGAAGTAGAGGTTGCTAAATATTCCACTAATAAATATTTGTTCATTATCAGACTTAGGCCTTCAATTAAGCCTGACTGATGGATATTTTAGATGCATATCTCAAAAAATGGACACTAAAAAATACAGAATCAAAATTGATGCTGCTGGCTTGCTAAAGCTGTGCATACATGATTTACGTCTTTGACATTTCTTTTCTTGCATCGTCAACTCATGAATAACTTTAAATATTTTCGAGGTGTTAATAATGTATAACTATAATTATTTTGAAGGTGTTAATAATGTACTGTTCAAAAGTGTATCCCAATCAAGTTGCGTGTATCATTCTCAGCTCACATTTGTTTCCACTCAATGAAACAGAAAATAATTATCGTTTTGTTACAGTGGGTATGAAGATTTTTCAAATACGTTGAATGTCCGTAAAAGCTTCACCGATTTTCTGTTATTCTCTACTTACATGTCGACATGTCAACGCTATGGATGCAAATTTTTGAGATATTGTACGTTCTCTCGGTGTGTGTGAGTGGTTAAAACGATATATTCTTATTTTTGGACCGTAAAAAAGTTCAAATGCTGAAAAAGAAGTTTCTGCAACGACTATATTCTCTATTGATGTAAGCAAAGCTTTGCACTCGCTTGTCCTCCGCTATATGAATTTCGCAATTTTTTTTCTTATGTCAAGGTTTAAGGAAGTTAGTTGGTAAAAAACTTGATGCATTTTATTAATCTTATTATAAGACGGTACATACATTAAAAATTTATGAAATCGTCTTTTTCAAAATACCAAAATAGATACTGGAATTATGAAAAAAAGTTTAAATATCTATGAAAAGTATGAGGTTGAAATTAGTAACATTGTAATGAAACATCGGATTGTCCGAAACGTTAATTCATTACAATAACGTTACTAACTTCAAGATGATAAAAAAGGGTGTCAGTGAATTTGTAGAAAATTTAATAGTCCTTTAAATAAAATGAGCCATCATCGAGTGAAATCGAATGAATCTAGTAGATTCGTAACAATTTTGAAGCAATTTGAAACGAAGCATCGATATCTAAGCTCTTGCTTGCAGTTCCAGTATTTTCTATGTTTTCATTCTCAAAGCGATCTTCCCAGCTTAAGAATATATTAATTTGATCGATACTACATATACGACTACCTCCTAATAAAATTTATAAAAAGTATATAATTTTGACCAACCAACTTTCTTACTTAAGCTGCTTACAATAAGTTGGAAAAGTCGGAGATTCTTTCGTTATCCCGGCGACAAAGCGAAAAACATTTTCTTTCCAAAATTATTCCTTTATCCGCGAACTAAATTCAACCTGGTGATCGCATAAAATATTTGCACACTTCCTAAAACTTATACCCGCCCCGAAGTTTTTACGTCCAATAATCTTTTTTTTTTTTTTTTACTTTTTTTTTTTTATTTATTTAGCGAAGTTCAAATTAGTAACGTAATAATCGTAATAAAACACAAAAACAATCTGTATTTTGCAACAGGACAAGGAGTTTGAGAGAAGTTTGCTTTACTACGATTTACTGAATTTTTTAATATTTACATAAAGTTACGAAATAACGATTTTTGACGAAACACACTTCGCTACATTAACGTTACAAACTTTAATCTCACATCTTGCTAACGATTGCTCATTCTATGCGGCGCATCCTCTACACTCTGTACTCAATTTCAAGGCTGAAAAAATTATTTTTTGCTCAGAGGGCTGAGTGTACAAGAGAACCAAACCTGTATCTGAATTATACCGTTCTAAGTCAACAATTACAATATACTCAAGGGCGAATTATGCGCTCTACATGCCTGCAGTTCGAATAGATTTTTGCGCGTCGTTTTTCCAACTGTAGTACATCGCAAGGAATAATTGAATGTACAAGGCAAACTGCGCAAAAATCATTCTACAAAACCGTGAGCTAATTGTTCAATCCATGAGTAACTAGTATTAGAGGCATATTCTAATTCATCGGATAGACGCCAGAAATAAAAATTGTATTTATTTTGTACTGGATTTTACGTACATTTCACATACTGGATTACGAATCAGAAATTTAGTCAAAACGGTCTGTCTTCAAGCGTCTCGTACTTTCCGACGACTCTCGAAGATATTGTCCCCAAGTTTGAGCATCCATTTCGGCTACATTGTTCACGTGGTCAGCAAGAAGTCGGGTTTATAGCATGTGTATTGGTGTCCAAATAGTAAACATCGCGGTCGAATTCAAAGGACAACGGTTTAGCAAATACAGCAGGCAAGAAGCAGTACATGAATTTGTCCGTGGTTGGAAATCGCCAGTTGTCTTTCGAGACGAAATCAGTTAGCGTTGAAAGAGTCGATCGCATCTTCTAATCGTTAAATCCGTATTTCACCCGTTCGATTCAGCTACTTTTGTTTACGTGTTCAAAAATATTGCTTATTCCGTTGCAAAATGAAGGTGGAAAATAACGAAATCAGCGCCGGTTCAACTTATCGATACCGGCGTCCGCGTCGTCGCCCGCTTGTTGGGCCGACGGGTTCGTGTATTCTTGATTCTCTGGTTATCCAGAATCAAGGAGTTCGATGGTCTCGTCGCAACCGTGCTTCCAATCCCGTAAAAAGAGTTACTTTTCGTGAGTATCACTTGGCTATCAGAGTTTCAAATTTTCTTTTTCATTAAGGGGGTACCCTGGTCGATTTCGACGTTGTCGTATATATGTATCTCCAAATATCGAAGTCCACGTATCTCAAACGCAAAAAAGGGCTTCATCCTTTCAGTTGCAAATTTTTCAACTCAATATTTCAGCCTGAATTTTGTGACACGGGGGTTTTTCAGGTTGCTAATTACGAATCTGAAATCAGAATTCAATCATTTCTAAATCCAATATAACGGATGTAAAATCTAATAAAAACTATAAAAATTCGATGATTCTGGTCCAAACTTGTCACTGGGGGATTTTGGTGTTATATATACGTAACAACGATCATTTGAAGTTTTAAATAAACTGCGATAAGGCTAGGAAATAGAAATGTTGAGGTGAAACGCTGAGCATCCCACTGTGACTGAAAGGGTAAATCCTTTCCGGTTTCTCTTCTAGATTTGTTTCACCATCATTACAGTTTGGTGTAATTCGCTAGGGCAATTTCTCCTTATTGCTAAAGACGAATACGCCTACATTACATTCAAAATGCTTCGTGTACAGGCTTTGCACGGACAATGTATTATGATTTATTTGCGGATACTAGTTCAGTGTCACGATCGGTGTTGTTTGATCTCAATATTGACATACAATGATACGTACATTGTACATATACCGCGAAAATATGGTGAAGCCGGCAACTCGTCGACCGAGACGAGGTGACTCCGTGTATTGCGGCAACCATGGCGGAATGGCCTTTTCTCACCGCGAAGACAGTGAAGTTAGTAACGTTAATGTAACGATTAATTTTTAGGAAAAATCATTATTTCGCAACTGTAGGATCGTCTCAAATTTACTAAGCTATTTTTAAAAAGCCAAATGTATTCTGATTATGGAAATTAAATTCCTTTAAAGTCGTTGTAAAATTTTCAGAACAATAGTTTTAGTTTCAATATTTCGTTACTTTAACGCTACTAACTTCAATCTGATTCATTGCGAGAGTGTCAGGTATCCGCTTTACCGATCCGCTAACTTGCGGACAGCTTTTTAGCCTCAATTATCTCGATCTGGTTGCAATTTGGATGATTTAGAAAGTCTAATTTTCAAGCCCTTGTACGTCAAATCTTTACGAGTTACGATCAATTTTATCACGGTTTCGAATTTTTTGTACTTGTTGGAAAACATTTGATCTCTCCGAATATAAAATACATTTGAAGGCATGAGAAATTCAGGAATTGCCAAAAACAATATATGTTTCCCGACATTTTCAGTCCTGTATATGCGAAAAGGGTAAAAATAAACTGTATTTATTTTTCCGTGTAATAAAATGGACGTTTTGTAGTATATCCTGGAAATTTTAGAGTAAACTGAAAATGGTATTATATTTATAATCGATATAAATGTACCAGGGACATATAAGGTGTTTAGAAAATTCGAGATCCTTGGAATATTGACATTTATTTTAACTCGGAACTCATTTTCATCTCACATTAAAAATTTTAGGATACCGTCTAAAATATCTAATTCTTCAATCAAAAGTATGAAAACAATTAATTTCCTAGACTTATTTTTGCATGAAACAACAAAGTTTTTGGATATCAGCATTCGGCACTGCATGTAAAAGGGCTCTGCTGCTTTCTTGCGATTGTAATGCATAAGCGTTAGTAACATTTAAATTAAGCGAAATTTTACTCGGTCGGTACAGACTGATTATAGCATCGTCTTAAAGGCTAAAAATTGAACGATTTTCATAATTAATTGTAAGTGTACACTACGAGGTACTGAAGTACAGTCAGAGCTAATATTTTGCCCTTAAAAACTGGCACATATCTTAAATCTGCCAACAGAGAGACTGAGGCAACCCATAGTTTCTGATTCTGGATGTGGGGTTATGTCTCTGGACCCCATCTTTTGCACTCTGGTTTACACTTTTCGATAGCAATACTGTCACATATATAATTGGTCTTATCATCATCGTTTATATGGCATCTATGTGACTTACAAAATGACAGCTTATTTATACATTTGTACATGTATCATGCATGCGATGGTTTAACAATAATTTCATAATCATAATAAGTACTAACATTAACTTGAAGTTCAAAAATTCCTCACTCTTATCATTTTTAAGATCCTTGCTGTGAAATAAAACTATTCAAATAACTCGTAACTAGATAATTCATTTCACATCATTTATTGTGCGATTTTCCAAACCCAGTAATATGAATTGATAATAATAAGAATTATATCTGTGTTTGTTGCTTATATATGTATAATAAACTGAATTTCATATATTTTAGTTTTTTGAATTATGTTGAAAATTCAAAATATTTTTGCTGCAGGAGATGAAGCGATAATATCGATGTCTGTGGCAGGCGAAGTGACTGATACTTCTATTGTGGAAGTGGGCAGATCTCGACCTCAGTTTCAATATACTCGGGTAAGCGAAAGATGTATTACTATTAATTTTAGGTAATAGTCAGATCTTTCACTAATTCAATTCATGATATAATAATCATTGTGACTTTCCATCCATAGGAGGAACTGATGGAAATGAAAACTCAACCTCTGTCCAAGCGTAGGCCAGATTGTTTGGATTCCGCTTACAATAAGTGCGTTTATATTTGTGTATATTTTATTTATTGAAGTTCCATAATTATTTGGTATATTTGATATATCTAAATTACAATTGTTTTTCCATCCAGTTCACGAGGCGTTTGGGACCCTGAGCGTTGGCATCTTGATAGAAAGCGAAGTGAAACTCCTCCTGACGATGACAGAAATGGACGCGGGGATCAAGTGATTGAAAATCATAGTAAACGTCGCAGCGGTGATTTTCGGGAACGAATCCGTAAAGAGTCGGATGGTATAGTGCTGAGTCCTCAACGCCGAAATTTTAACTCTGGATGCTTTGTCAATGTAAGCCAGCTGCCAACTCGGCGTCCAGAGAGCCCGATCAGCAAGCCAGAGGCAAGTAACTGGGAATTGTGGTTCAAAATAATATTCAGGGTGTATATCACATAAAAAATCTGGAATTAACCCATTATGTTTCTTCCTTTTGATGGTTCTGTATGCACCTTGAATATTAAACTTGAAAGACATTCGATGCGAAATATACTTTATAAATACATAGATAAATGAATATCTTTATGTATACAGCAGGTTGGGCATCGGGAACAAGTGCGTCGTATAGGTTCTGGTCGCATACTGACGCGAGACGTCTGGGACTTCAGACCTGATACAGAGAAACTTGAGCCTGATCGCCCGGAATTTAGCTTCAGATCTGGAGCAACAGGTGGAGCACCACTTCGAGACAGAGATGTCAGGGACGCTCGCGATGTGGGAAGGGATCGTGAAGGACTTAGAGACAGAGACCGAGATCGTGATAATATCAGGGAACGAGATGAAAGATTTGAAAGGCGTTCATTTACCAGAGACTTTGGTGATCGTGACCGAGATCGTGAACGTGACCGGATGGACAGAAGTGATCGACACGATCGCAGTCACCAGATGGATCGCGACAAGGATCGTGGTCGTGACAGAAGGTTTGGAAATGACCGAAGGCGAACTTACAGCGACAATAGAGAAATCGACGAACCAGAGTGGTTTAGTTCAGGGCCGACGTCTCAGCACGACACCATCGAACTTCGTGGTTTCGAAGATATCCCTGAAGATAGAGCGCTCAACAATAACAATATGAAAGGTAAAAAGCAGTCACCTGCTCAGAAGAAACGGAGCAAGAAAAACTCGTTGGACAAAGATGAGAAACAAAATGATAACACATCTGGGCCCAAGGGACGCAGCACACCCACACTAACCGATCAGCCAGCCAATTTAGCTCCAGCTCCACACTCGCCGATATCTGAACAAAACGATCTCTTGTCTTCCCCCGATTCTAAAGAGAAGTCTGACGCAGGGCAGAACTCAATTGCTACATCAAAATCGGCTAACGACAGTGGAGATGCTAACATGGCACAGACTAATAACCATCCAGATTTTAATCTCGATGATTTTCTCAAGTCTGACACCTTCCCTGGGGTTCATGGTCTTTTGACTGTAAGTTTATTCATGTTTTTACTTTATGAAAGAGAAAATAGAAAACTTTGAACTGAGTGACAAAACTGCATTATTTGTAAACCGAATTTAAATCAATTATCATTGTTCTAGTCAATATTTTCCTGTTATGTATAAGTAATAAGTAACTGGAATGATGCATGCTTTGTTTTTATGTTAGAATGGCGTTGGATCGAGCAGTGGAACCGGATCACGCTTTAGCCAATGGTTCAAGAGGGAAAGTCCAGTCCAACAAATAGACAGCCGCCGAGCTTCAATACAGGATGAACTACTGAATAATTTGCTCAATGATATTACTGAACCAAACATTCAAATCCCTTCTGTCACAGAGTCCAATACCCACTTTGCTCCTATTTCACCCGCCAACACAACTAATAATACAACCTCAACGACAGGAGTTAAACTGCTTGAAATGTTGCAACGAGGTAACAAGCCGAATCAAAATGGCCAAGGTGATGCTGCCAACACTGTTGTACCGTTGATGAAAAATTCTTCTCTCAAAGATATGGGTAAGACGGAGTACCCGGTTTTCAAGACGTACCATTTCACATTTATTTCGCATATCTGCATAACACGACATGATAATCACAAAATTGTTGTTTTAACGTTACTAATCCCTTCACGCGTGAAATATCCCAATTCAAAGTTTAGAATCATTGGTTCACTTGAATGAATTGATATTATTCATTGATTATTAGATCTTTTTCATTACAGGCCTATTACAGTAGTTCAATTCTACATTTTGAACAAATTATCTAACTTGCCTACGTATACTAATTGTACATCTGTGACTGGCAGAGGTTGGCGGAAAGGTTGTGCACAGCTTGGAGGAATTAGAAGCCCGCATGAGGGGAAATACAGCTCCACTGTCAACGGTTGTTGAACCGCCTAGAGTGACTAAAAGCGACGAAGATCTCTCTGCTTTCAAAAAATTGGTAAATATACATTTGTTTATTTACAATTATAAATGTTGTAAAGTGTATACCTATATTAACAATTATCTATTACGTTCAGTTGGCTCAAGTCACTGGTGGACAAGCTGTTCCGGCGGCAAACGGTCCGATCTCACAAAAATCTCAACCTATCACACTAATGCAGGTGTGTAACTAAACCCTAATAAATTGTAAGTTCTGTAGTTACATTCATGTCAGGAAAATATATAATGGTAATATTCTATGCTTGTACATATACGTATATATTGCATAGAATCATTCATGGGGAATATTCAAACATCGTAAAATTGTTTTTTTTAAATTCTCAGCTATTGAACAAGACGCAGCAGCACGTCGCTCAACAACAACAACAACTTGCCGAACAAATGCACCCACCGAATTTCAATCATGCTGGACCTCTTGGCCCAACACAGCATCCCCACCAAGCCCAAATGCAGCATGAGAATTTGCTCAAGGTATTGCAGATCCAGGTTAGTACACTTTTACTTTTTATGACGGATGAACTTTTGTTTTTTTAGTCTTCATCTCATACGATGGTGGAAAAGCAAATTTAATAGTTCGCAAATTGCAGTATATTTAAACGTGTCGAAATTTATAATTTGTTTCAGCAACAACAAAAACAGAGACAGCAACAGCAGAGCGATATGTTGTCCATGATGATGGGAGGTCAGCGTATGCTTGGCATGAGTCCATTGCCTCCAGACATGCAAATGATGGTTAATAATGCGCCGTCCAGCAGGGAACTCTTGCAACGACCAGAGGCTCAGGCAATCATACAAGGCCTGCAGCAGGGTGAAATCACTCAGCAACATCTGGTTCAACAACTGCAGGTAATTGTTTCAAGTTCCTTCCGAAAGGTAGTTATTTAAAGGTAAGGTGACATATACAAGTAGATGATTGAAAAATTTGGCTAATTATTGGAATTTATGTCTCAACACCCAATTATTCAATTCGATTGATGTTTGTTTCATTTAAAAGTATGTAGATTGAGCTTCGTTTACATATTCTTTGTATTAGAATCAGTTGATAGGAAGTATTGTTACGGACAATAATGTCATCAATTTCATTCAGTGACATGTTTTGCAGTACCCATGATATCTCGAGAACGGATCAACCGATTTACTTCAAATTTGAACACACTATTCTCTGATATTTTATCCTTTTTGTCATGGTTCCATTGTTTTTTATCAACATAACGAACAATAGGTGGTCGCCCTTCTGTCAAAATCGTATCGAACGTTGGTAAAGAGGATAAACTAGCTAAGAATAGTATTTCCAAGTTTGAAGTAAATCGGTCAAGTTGTTTTAGAATTATTGTACGTAAACAAAAAACTTCACCGAACAAATAGTTGACATAATTATCAATGACAATTGATCCAGTTTCTCAGTCGACTAATCTTAAATGAGCCCTTACGACAGACATTTGCGCACTTGACGATTTCTGAAAGTTATATAAGTGTAAAGCTCGGGCTCGTCATTCGGAGGCAACTAATTTTTAAATATTTTCTTTCCAATCGCTAACACTTTTTTTAATTTAAAGAATCCTGCAATGCAGCATCGTCATCGAGAAGTCTTGGTTAACATACTAAAGATGTACAGTGGCGCTACACCCCGAACTGTTAGTCCACATCCAAGCGCACCTACGCCTCAAGATCACATATTACAGCAGATGCTCTATCAGCAACAACAGCAGCAGCAACAACAACAACAGCAACAGAAAAGAATTCCGTCACCACTGAATAATGGTGAGTTTTATACGTTATTAAACTTATATTAATAAACTTCCACAATAATGCGCCATGTTGCTTCTTTCCTCGGTTCTTCGACAAATTATTTAGTCGAAATTGTCCTTTATTGCATTAAATAATTTACGGATGCACTGCCTAGCGGGAGTAATTCGTACGATTATAATTGACTTGGTGTCGTATTTGTGAAAAAAGGGTAACCTCATGATTCGTAAGTGAAGGAAATATTGCAACTATGTGAATATTACTACAGGAAAATTCGAGGTATTTTGCAATTGGCGATGCGTTGTTCAGTGATTGTTTTTGTAAAGAGAAAACTTGGAATCTTAGATCTAGCGATACCCATGTAAGTAACATAGCAACAATTATGAATACAGAAAAATATGCAATTTCGAAGTACATGGGTAATAGGCAAGTTTTGACAAAACTCAGGCCGGCATTTAACTTTTTGAAATCTTAAAACAGTTCCATTTTGCATACTATGTATTATTGGGAATGCAGCTTACTGTCCACCACCAATAATATCACCAAACTTGGCTGTGAGCCCTAATACATTGACAGTGCAACATCCAGGTAAAGCGTGTCTCAGATTTTTGTAAATAATTGTGTCAGTGGGCATTCCTAAGATCTTTACAAAATAAGTTACTTTCACTATTATTGCGAAAAAGTTTGTATCATTTTAATTTTCGCTCACTGCAACTCTGATATTTAACTGTCTTTTGACTTGACATTTCAGAAATACATTTTTTGAGCCCACTGAGATCCCACAAACCTCTAACAACCATACTTTAGACAACAGCTTAATTACTGCATGGAATATAAGTCTACCATTTAGTGCATCATTTTATCGTAATAGACATTTTTACCGTTAGCAGCTATAGGTAGTCATGAGAAAAAACAGTTTTGATATCCTATCACGGTTCCAAGTTTAAAATAAATTTAATGTTATCAGTATATTGAGACTTTTCTACACACATTTATGTTGCTTAATGTCATCTTAAGAATCTCCTTATTTTAAAGAATATTCTCTGTCATTTACTATTATTGCTATTGCTATTATATAGTGCCCATCTTGTCTGTTTATTTGCGCAAATTGTTCTACACATGAAGTTTGTTTGACTAACACTTATTATCATGCGAACAGTGATACCACACCGAGTACCGTCTCCGCGTGAGCTTGTGATGCATACACAATCTATAATACAAAATGCATTGATCAAGAAGAAGCTGGAGGAACAGAGAGAAAATTTCCGTAAACGACAAGAACAACAACAGCAGCAGCAGCAGCAACAGCAGCAACAATCACAGAGAACTATCAGCCCTATCAATTCACCTGCAAAGCAACAGCTCAGTCCAACTCCTCTGGCCTTCACACCCACCTCCGTCCTTCGCAAGATGACCGCCGAGAAGGAACCCGAGGGTGCGAATGAGTCTGATAATATACAACCTATCCTATCTCAATCTTCTTCTGCTTCTGCTTTTACTTTCGCTTCCGCTTGTGCTACTGTTTCTAAAAAACATGCTAACCGTACTTATCCCAAAACCTTATCACCATCCAATACTTGTACATCCAATCAGAGAGACTTGACTGCCAATCTTGGTATTGAGCAATCTAGCAGTGCTGCGCACTCTAAAGTCGGTAACTCAACTAATGATGATAGTTCAAAAGTGCCAAGTGAGCCAAACCACAAACCTAAGCATGCTAGTACAACGTGTCATAACCATGAAACCAAAGATACGAATAATAATGGCAACTTGGTGAATACTAGCGAGAAAAAGGATGCTTTGAACAAAAACAGTTCAGACAATGACAAGCCAAATGTATTGGTTTCATTACCTGCGACTCACGACAAGAATAATAATAATAATAGTCCTATTATCATGAATATTAAAGTCAAGCAGAATATTCAGACTTCCCTGAAACTAAATAGATTTCCAGGAACTGTCAAGTCTGTAGCAACTGTGCAAACCCCTACAAAACGTACTGCCACTTTGGAAAACAAAAACGATATTGCTTTACAGAACAGTGACAATGAAGTCACCAAAGTCAGCATGACGTTGGAGCTTTAAAAGGAAGTTTAATTGGAAATAGGAATTTTTATTTTTATTTTTACTTTTTTTTTCTCTTTCTAGATATGAATCATTTAAATCGGAACAAGACTTGGCGGTTTGGTTTTCTCAATATACTAGTTACCGATTGTTTAAGCTAAATATAATTTTGTTTTATTTTTCTTACTAAGGGTACTCGCACGAGTTTGCCTTTATTTTTTTTCACCGCATATCGTTCTTTTTCCTCTTATTTTTGGAAGCGATATATTTCAAGTACTTGTTACTCTTGCGATTTTAGTAGTCAGTCTAATTTTTTTTTGTTCGATACCAAACGTACGTCTGAAACCAAAAGCCAAATGATTTCCCTGAAAACTTTTATGCAAGTATCTACCTGATTAAGTATTTTGGAAAGATTTTAATAATAAATACATATTATAAGTATGTTTTCTGCTAAATTTATCCCTTTATTTCCTCTTTAACATGGACTTTTAATCAAAGACACGTGTTTTGTTTTCTTCCACTTAAAATTCTCAAAATTTAGTCAACAGCTCGATACTTATTAGACCATATATTGTGGAATGATTTTTATCAAAGCTTGAAAACTGAGAATTCAATTTATGGAAATTACTTGTACATTCGTAGTTTTATTGCATATGGTTCATTTTTCGTATTGCTTTGCAGATTGTTCAAAAAGAAAAAACGATAACGTCACGTCCTCGGATAATATGTGGCATGATATTGCGTTACTTTCTACCTCTCCTCTGTATATTAGATATTGTACAGTTCTGCTTTTCCCTGCTCTTCTGCCTTTTTGCTTCTTTGCTTCGCTATTGAGCTTCTTCAAATCTTCCGTCTCACTTGTAAGATAATCTCTGGAAGTATAAGCCGGTGTGTATGTGGGCGTAGGCAACAGTGATCCAACGAAAATGGGCGGCCAGGCTCAAGTCTCCCATATGCAACAAGTGCAGTCCGCAGTACAGCTGATTGCACAAGGCGTCATTTCACAACATAGTACACTGCGGCCACAGCCAGTACAGCCAACGTGGTCCGCTCCCACAGTCAAACAGCACCCCGGTATGTTTAGTTACTTCTGTTGACACAAAACTTGGCAGACATTGCCATTTTTTGTTTTTTCTTCGTCAATCTTCAAAACCAAATTCAGAAACAAAGAGAATCTTTGATAAAGTCAATAAATCGAAGAGCATTGCGACTTTTCTTCATCGGTGGTTAGCCTAAATTTCCCAAGTCACTTAACAAAGCCAGGATAATATAAAATTGAGATTTATCGCGCAGAATAGAATCTTCCTAAATTCACTTCCTCATTTATTCATATACAATATGATGTAAATACTCAGGTAAGATATGTAATTTAATCGAAAACTTACAATTCCCTTTAATTCGGTCCTAGCCAAATATAGTCTGAATACGATAAAGTGCAGCTAAACTACGACATATCTAAAAAATTCACATCGTCAAGTGTACACGAAAAGATTTTTTGAATCTTGGGTAACTCTTTCTGCCGACTACTCCAACCTCTTTTAAGAATCTTCTAACAATATAACTATTTGGTACTTGGTATTGATTATAACTCGTAACTTGTTATTTTTTTTTAATTGTGAAACATCAACAATTCTAATAATTAATAATAATGCTTTAATTTAATGTAAAATTATTTGTGAAAGTCATGTTAATTGGGAAAGGTCTACATTAAATTTCACCATAAACGATACCATATATATGGAGACAAATAACTATTTATGTATCTGCTATTTTCTTTTATTGTGCATTAATTTACAGTTTTCGAGGATCCAGGATTCAATTACAACATTATCGACTCGATATTCTGAATACTGTACAAATGCTAAATTGTGCTAGCTTTTCTTGTAATAGTCCATCGGCTTTGAATCTAAAATTTCGCCAAAAATAACTACGTTTGTAGCATGTATGTACTAAAACCCTGCAAAGTCATGAAACAAAGCAGCTACCATCTATCTTCTAACAGTGAGGGTTCATTTCATATTTTAGGGTATGAAGAAATTTTATACTTTGTTATAGGTCGGCCTATAGTGAAAGGTGGTGGTGGTGGAAATCAATTTCAGTACAGTGGTAACGCGGATTACCAACAGCAGCAGCAACAACAACAACAACAACAAAGACAGCAACAACAGCAACAACAAAGAGCTGCAGTCGGAGCGTATGGGAATTTGGCCCGTTCAAAACACACAATGGCATCACCGTTGTCCCATGTACCCAACCCTGCGCAGTTCAATCTCCCACCCAACTCCATAATTGGCCAACGATCGAATTCTGTTAATAATCAACTTAAGCAATCACAACAAGTCCAGTCTCATCTATCCAGTATACAGCAACAGCGAACAGTGAATCCTCAGCTGCAGCAACTCGTTATGAATCAAAACTACAACTCTGCTCGTACTGGTAAGTGACAGTTTAAATTCATCCCAATATACTCTTAGTTATTAGTATTTATTGCATCTATTGATCGATTACCCTTAAATTGGACCCTCATGTTTCGGGACATACATGTATAATATCTTGGTTCGAATTTGATAGATAAAAAAATTGGTATTGATAACCCAATTGCACCAAAAACTTGTCATAGAACCTTAATTGGAAATAGAGTTGTGTGAAATCCGTTTGATATTCCTATTTTTTATATATCTTAATATTTTTTAACATTTGAAAAACATTGATAGGTACAACTGAGCTGTGGACTGTGCCATTTATTTGACTTCATCTTTTGACCTCCTACCCATGCCTTATCCTTCACAGGCTTACTCGTGCCCTATGTAATCCATCCACTACTATAGAAAACTCAGTATCGTGTCAGCTATGAATTTGTCTTCAAATACCAGCTATAGAAATTTTTTGTATCTCGCCCACAACTGGTAACTTAACATTGGGTTGTGATTCCATCTCTTGTTATGTGATCGTCATCATCGCTAACTAGTTATTCAGCTTCATTTCCTACTAATCAGACTCACATCAATCATAGGTAAATGAAGTAGAAGTCAACAGAAGATTCCCAGCGGGAAATAAATACGCGCTCTTCGGAGTTTGGCGCGCACAGCAGTTCTCACACGCTAGAGAGATTTCGGGTCGTACAGTGGTTCAATTACGTCGAAATAGATTTTTGAAGGGTGAGCAAACTATAAAACTCTATGTTTTTTTATCAATCTCATAAAAGTGATTTAAATTGGGTGACAATTAATTGCTTAAAGAATCAAGAGCAGGCGGTTCTGAGCGGGAATGGTACTATTTCTGCTAAAACTTTTTTCCTGACGGCAAGCAAACGACGAAACTTTATATGTTACGTTATATTATCACTGTTCACGTTTCCGGCACAATTAATTGTTTGAACACTCGTTATCGGGTTATCGTATAAAAAAACTTTACTATTTTACCGTAATTCGAATATAACTTTTTTCTGAGGGTGAGTAAACTACGAAACCTCATATTTCTCCATATACTATTGAAATGAACTTCATTGAGAAGAAATTATCAGTTTAAATAATCGTCATAGGGTACTTTACTAGTGAGCACAAATCTTCTACTAGACCATAATTCGACTGGAGCTTTTTTTTTGAGGATCACCAGTAAAGTACCCAACGACGTTTCTTTGAACAAACAATTCCTTCTCAATCAATTTCATTTTGATAATATATGAAGAAATATGAAGTTTCGTCGTGTGCTCACCCTCAGAAAAAAAGTTAGTCGAGTTATAGTAAGATAGTAAAGTACCTGATAACGATTGTTTAAACGATTAATTGTGCCTGGAATCGTTCACAGTGAAAATATAACGTAAAATATCAAATTTCGTCGTTTGCTCGCCCTGAGGAAGAAAGTTACAGCAGAAATAGTTCCATCCGCGCTCAGAAGTAACATGCCCAACCTCGATTCTTTAAGTAATTAATTGTTACCTAATTTAGGTAATTTTCATGAGAATAATGGGGTACATGAAGTTTTATCGTTTGCTCACCCTTCAAAAACTTATTTCAATGTAATATAACCACCGTACGATCTGAAAGTTCCCTAGCGCGTCAGAACCACGGTGTGCGCCAAACTCAGAAAAGAACGGGCTTATTTCTTGCTGGTAATCTTCTACTAACTTCTGCTTCATGATAGGTAAGTTATCATTTTAACTTCTACTAAAGTTGAGATAATCAGAATTCACCTTACAAAGTTCAGCTGTACAGATGTGCATGTATTGCCTGCTGCCTATAAATACAGAGGCTGTATAATAACGCTAAGCAAACATGTTTGTTGAGTGGCCTGAAATATGCTCAGAACACTTTAAAAAAAATGTAGCATGTATATGTTGTCAGCTCTCAAATACATACGCCAAAAATAGCAGTAAACCATTGTATGCATTCCCTCTCAGGTTTTGAGAGAATCTAGAATGAAATTATGCATTGTACTGACCATATGAATATTAATATAGAAACATATATTTCATTGCAAATTTGTTATCAAATATTAGCTTAATATATAATTTGTACAAATATTCAGGCAGCACCGCAATCCTGAATCAAATCACACACAACGGTATTCAGAAATTGGACTAGATGCACGTGAACTTGTCTCATATTCCTCAATCCCCAGAAAAATCAACGTTTCCAATGGACCCAAATAAGTAATCCTTTTCTCCTCATTTTATATATGTATACCATATAAGACTCCGAGCAGGTTATTGGATAACAATTCATTATTCCAGATCTCGTTTTCCGTAATCGCAGTAACTGTATGCAGTAACAGTAAAACCAATTTTTTGCAGATTGGCTTAGAGTTGTGTCAAAGTATAAGCACATTGCAATGCTTTTTTGTAATACTTAAACTTAAACACTGTAAAATTAACAATAAAATTTCATCATATCTGGTATATATTTTAATTAGCAAAAATTGTTTGTAAAGTAAGCAAATAATCAGTATGCAGTTTTTCTTTTTATAGATGGACGAGCAATGCAATCGCAACCATTGAATATTCCTGTCGGTCGTCAGCCATCCCCCAGTCTTGGATTTATGGGTAGCAATGGCGGGGATCTCTCGCCAACTTCAAACCAGTTAGCTCGATGGTTTAGCCCAGAATTACTAGCGCAAGCTCGTGCCGGAAAACTACCGGAATTGGGACAAACAAACGTCGTTTCATTGGAGGAGTTGGAGAGGCTTCAGCATGCCTCGACGACAGTTCACAATTAAATTGATATTATCACTGAGTAACAGGAGAAAAGAAAAACATCACCTGATTCTCTACCTAATCGAATTATGTCCACCTTACTTTTTGCTACCCAAAAAAGTAACACATGAATATTTATATTTGGATAATAGAATTGCTAGAAATGCAATTTCACGACTACATGGGAAATATTTGAAGCTGGCTTCAAAGAAATTAATATAGTTGCCAATTAACCGTGTCGAAAACAAGGTCTAAGATGGTGAAAGTGTTCCAACGTGAGAGTTTAGTTAGAGTGCTGGTGTCAAAGCTTGAACGGTTATACCGAACACTAAACAGTTTTGCAAGCCTAAAATCTGAAACATTCTGCAGGACCTGCATGGTATGTGTCGGTAATTTATCAGCAGTGTTGCAAAACGAAGAAACAATGCGCCACATTAATCATTATTAATGACTCTTTGAATAAATATTATGATATTATTCGTGACGTCGGTTATTTGATTACTCATCAGTTTGTTGTGAGATAAAAAAAAATGTAAGATGAGCTACTCTTGACTGGAAAACGCTGTATTAGTTTGACTGATAGATACGCTGCGTGTATAAAATTGATCATGATACATTGTAACTTTGCATATGACACAGGTAAAAAGCATTATTCATACAATGTCATTATTGAAGTAACAAACTAATTCCCTCATAACTAAAAGGTGAAAAAAAGAGAGGATTTCCTATTACTGATGTAGGCAAGTAGAGAGGAGAAAAAGAACCTGAAGTAAATTCCTAAACAAATTGTTTCTTTCTTCGTAATGCGCATACGTATAGCATGGTATTTGAAATGTCACAAAGTAACTGGCATTAATAGAAATTTGTTAATACCCAATCTAAAAATTGCAAAGCCATATTCTGTATCAATTGTGGATATACATAAAGAAATTGAATAGTGTATTCGCAGATTTTTTTTCTTTTTTTTTCCCCCCTTTTTACCGTAGTATCACTGACTATTAGTGTCTATTATAATCCGACATAAAAATGGATCAATCTCCCGAGTGCACAGTTGCCACGAGTCATACCTAGGTGTATACACATGAACATTAAAATAAATTTATTATAATAATAATATATACTTTTGTAGAAATACGAGAAAACAGTATGATAAAAAACCGACTAAAGTTGAACCAGCCTGAGTTATTCTAGTAATATTATTAGCCAGTAAATGATCGCAAACACATTCCACCAGTAATGAGGACACGAACAGAACCTTTGACTTTGTAAGCTCAATACATCAGCATATGCCTCTGCTGGCGTAAGTTTAGTTTATAATTAACTCGATAATTTCTTATTTTCTAATTGCACTTTTCCTACGATGATGATAATTATGCTTGAAATCTAGCATGGAATAATGATAAAAGTATGTTGTATTTTTCTTCGTCTATTTGTGTTGGTTTTCATTTATACTATATAACTAGAGAATCATATTATAATCTACTAAACGACTACTAATGAAGCCTAATTCCCTACCTTCATTTTCGAAATCTCACACATCATTATTTATTATATTGTCGAGATTCCGTTATCCAATGAAGCTATAGTTTTTGTTTCCAATAATCGTAGTCTTTTATTTATCTGATGTAACGGAAAATATACGAATAATTCCATTTGTTGACACACTTATCTGAAAATAATACAAATGGCAAATTTGAATATTAGAAATGCTTTCTTTGATCATTCGATACACTTCGTGTTATCCAATTAATGTTAACCATAGAGAGAATGAACACTAGTCACTCTCGAAATTGTGTGTGTATGTATATATATATATATATATATATATATTTCTTTTTTTTTCACGAAGGAAAAAGCATAGATGTGAAATGAATCAACGATAAATGAACATAACTTACCTCATATATGAATAAGTCTTACTGGATTTTCGTAAGGACCTCCTTTTACTAGAATCAGATGTGGTAAGTGACTTACGAATCTTACTGCAAATCAAATCAATGCTCATTCTGCAGAATTTTCCAAAAACCGATTTCCAGTTTAACCATTGGATTAGAAAAATTCACGTCGAATAAAACTTGCTCTCATATGCTCTTTGTATTACTGCAAATGGTCATCAAATAAATTACGAAAAATCATTTCAGTGTTAGAGTTTATGGCATTAATATTAGGAAAATATTGATGCTTGCGTTCATTTTTTTTTCCGGAATACCAATTTGAGAAAGTGAAATTCATTCACGCATACTTTCAAGATCCTTGTGTAACTGTCTAGCTAAAAGCTTTATCTGCAGCAACAGAAATATTGCAAAAGTATAAGGAAAGTTATCAACAATTGATAAATTTGTTATTGTTGTGTTATTCAGCTTCTGTGGATAATAGAATATCGAATCGAATCTATCATTACTCATCCAACTTCCTTCCCTTGTGCTTTTCTGCATATCAGTATTTGTTTTGTTGCTCTATGACTGAATGCTAGGTAACTATGACACAGTCTGGCATTGGCTTGTTAGTCATTACAAGAGAGAAAGCGAGACTGAGTGTTTGTACGAATGTGTTTATTTTATAAATCCACATGTTAAATTAACAAAAAGACACAAAATTACTTTGTTGGTGGTAATGGAGGAAACTATAAACAGGCATGCACCAGAATGAGCATGCGCGTACTCAAATTAGATAATAAAAAATAAAATTATACTCTACGTCGCTGTTGCATTGATGACACCATGTAAGGATATTGTGAAATTAACGTTTTGTCACCAGATTCCATGAACTTGACGAATGCAACGCTGTTGTTGTTACTAAACACTATGATATAAATTTGTTTACAATAACAATATGAAAAGCGATAATAACATGTTTAGAGTATACATAACAACAAAGCTGATATACTTCGTAAAACTTGTTATTATTGTGCAATATCGTTGCGAACGAGGGAAAATTGTGTTACGTCTATGCTCTAATAAATCAAATGCTTCTATCGCAAACATTGGTTTGATCTCAAAAATCGATAATATAACTGGCAACCTATTGATGGCCAAAGGAATGTCTTGGGTTTACCAGCGATTGCAGTAATCATCCTATGAATTATAATATTTGGCAAAGTAGTACATATATATTAGGGTGTGGTATTTTAAATTATGATTTTTTTTTCTTAATCTCCCACCAAAAACCTATAACAGGACAAACAGAAATTGCAGTTGATATTTAGAGGCTGCTCAATGCTTTTGACTCAATTTAATTCCGCGCAAAACCATGTAACATAGAAACTGCAACAAATACTCGATAAAAATATGTTCGTTTATTCAAAAACAATGGTTTTTTTTCTACGACAACCAGACTGAGGCATCTGAAACACATTAAGTATCGTATATATATTAATTGTCAGCACCCAGTTATGGGAGAATTTGTTAATTGTCCCATTCTAAACCTGTTTTTCATCATAGTTTGAGAAAAAAATTTGGATTTAAAACAACACACCCAAATGTACATATATTTACTTTATCTGTAACATTTACTACGGATAGAAATCTTAGAAGTAGTTTATTGTGACGTATAATGTATTAATTCACAGTTAGTTAACTATCGACGGTGTGTTTAGTTTATCGATGAAAGCACAAGTAACTAAATATCAGTGG
This sequence comes from Neodiprion virginianus, assembly GCF_021901495.1. Classification (NCBI taxonomy): domain Eukaryota; kingdom Metazoa; phylum Arthropoda; class Insecta; order Hymenoptera; family Diprionidae; genus Neodiprion; species Neodiprion virginianus. Next base: position 14,256,326 of record NC_060878.1, on the reverse strand, counting down.
CAACATCATTGACAGTTTATGACGATGACTACCTTGTGCAATCTCAACTTCCACATGACAAATCCAATCATTGAGTCATTGTCAATTTATAACAGATTGTTACCATGAAGGGCAGAATATATGTGGAATAATAATAACAGACAAACTTTAAGAGTCAGACTTTTCTTGACTCAATCCTGTTTTCAAAAATATTAAAAGAAAACAGATTTGCTGCTACTTCTAACTCGATTAGCATTGCTGTTATCCAATTACATGAGAATTGTGGAAATTCATAGGTGGACATGAGACAGAAATAAACTCAGTGTAATGTTATTCAACCTGAACATCTCACACATCTCTTTGCCCAGAAGATGAAAAGCTGGTTATATAAATTTACCACTTTCATTACTCGATTACTGAGAAATTTCAATACGACGTTATAGAATTATTTAACTGTGGGAAAAATATCAGAATATTGATTTTGTCCGGATACATATAAACTCAGTTTGAGAATCCATCTCGGGTGCTTGTGCACTGAGAATTTGTTCCATTACTCAATAAATGTAAATAGTTGATTTTCGAGGTAAGACAAATTTATTAGTGCATGTATCAGATGACTGTTTTGTAAATAAAATTATTAAGCATAATATGTCAAATCGATAACCTTGTCACGAATAAATATGCGAAAAATTAATGCTCCCAACTATTACATGCATTATGCATTTTTCTTATTCTCATTCTAAATACTTTAACCAAATCCCACTACGTGAGAAATGCTTCTCGACTAATCAATTTCTGTGTTTAATACGTACAAACAATGGTTCAATCAAATGTTTACCAATGGAATTGAATTTCGTACGCTATAGTTGAAGTTGTATTAGTCAACTACTGAAAGACAGAGCTAGTCGTACAGAGTCATCTCTCTGTCGGATGATCAAAAGAATAGGGATCGGCTGCCAGACGGGGAAAGTGATTAAGCAAGCGCGCAGCTATACTTTTATATGGCCATGTTTCCCCTGCGAAGTCACCACTGATCCTTTCTTAAAAGATCGGTTGTCATTATTATATCGCATTTCTGTCACCACCTGTCCACGATGCCGGTTGGCTGGCAGTGAAGCCGTTCGGGCCCAGCTTCACACCGTTTGCAACCGCAGCAGCGAATGACCTGATTTGAATTGAAAGATCCTCCATCGTGTTGTGTGTTTTGTACTTGAAGAAATGAGTACCTTTCATTACTTATCTGGTAACAAAGTGAGTAACCCCATATACTTATGTTCGTATTTTGCATTGTAGATGAATCTCAACTCCATAATTTTATAGGCAGGCTAGCAGTTTACGGAAAGTTTTCGTGAAAGTACATCATGCAGACGGAGTGAGTAATTTCAAATCTATTTTTTTACACTGAAAAGGAGTATTAAGCTCGAATGAGATATAGTCTATAGATGAGTATTAATCGCAAGGAGTACGTATCACGAAGTTGATCGAATTGGAATGATATAATTTGATAATTTTGATAAATGCATAAAATTGATAATTTAATTTAAAATTGACAATGCCACGTTGAAAAATAGATCGAACTGTTGATGAAATAGAAGAGTTTGGCCGTGTGCGTCGCGAAAGAAATGCTATAACAAGTATTCCAACTTGTAGTCGTGTGGTTGGTCGAGATGTTGAGATAGTCAATTTTGTTAATAATTCAAATTCTCGTTGAAAAATTAGAATGATTGCGAAGGACAAAGGTTTCGAAGAAAGCGTAGAGAATTTACTAATACTCCAAATTTTGATATTGATGGAATGGATGAAATATCTGAGCACTACATTGGAAAGATAGATGTGCCATGTATCTATTGTGATGCGAGACATTTTGCAGCGGAAAAAGTTTCCAACAAGGAAAATTCTTACAATGACTGTTGCAGTCACGGTAATGTAATAATAGATGCATTATCCATCTTTTCAGTGAACCTTCGCGCACTTTTCGAGAGAACTCATTCGAATTCGAATGATTTTCACGAACAGATTCGATATTATAACAGCTCATTTTCCTTTGATTCATTCAATATTAATTCTGTTGAACTCATATTTTGTTGAATTAAAATTATTTTACATCAACAATAAATAATGTATTATATGTGCTAAAAAAATAACAGATATTCGTGTATTTAATGGAGAATTAATTGTGAAATAGTAATTTATTTTCAAGAATACATTTCACACAGATATGTTATTGATATTGAAGCAATATAGATCAGTGATGTAAAAATTAGTATGGTATAAAGGACTTTGATAAATTTTAATCACGTCACAGCTACGAAGTAGTAAGAGATGGTCAAGTACTCAAATCCTATTTTATTCAGGACTTGCGTAAAAAAACAACCCTTGTATAGCTTGTTGCTTTAGCTGCAAAAATAATGCCGATGCGCGATTGCACGGCCGAATCCGTCCAAATCGAAAATTATTCGGATTTTTCAGTAGTGTTAATGTATTATATGCGTTAATCAATTAAAACGAAAAACTATAAAATACAAGCGATTTATCAGTAATGGTAATAAATCATACGTAATAATTTGTCAAATTTTATTTTTTTACGATATTTTTAAAGTCCTTCATGTATTTGTATGTAGAGACTATCGGGAATCATTTTATGATCAGTTCTACACTAAATTTAAAGGAAAAGGGACTTTTTGATGTGTCTAACAGAATGGTAAAATTATAATTCAAAATAGAAATCCATAAATCAATGCGCGTATTTTGTGTTTTGGATAATACTTCATCTCTTTATATTGGCGAATTTGAGACGCGTGGTAGCAACACTAGCAACATTGTTTTTTTACTGCATGTATGTAGGGATTATTCGTTACTTGGAAGCTGGCAAAGAGTATGGGCTAGAGCAGGCTAGAGTGGAAGGTCCTATAAGATCCAATGTATAAAAGCGTACCTTGATTTTCAGCACGCTCTGGCGGCTCAGAGGAAAATTAAAATACCCCCACTACGATTTTGGCGCTCCCTTTAAACCGGGGAATGTAGACATTTTTTGCAAAAGAATTCTTAAAACTTATAATAAATTTTTTGCAATGAATTCTTCAGTCAACGATAGTACACGTACATTCCGAATATGTCTACATTCCCCGGTTTAAAGGGAGCGCCAAAATCGTAGTGGGGGTACTCAATGAGTACTTTGCCTTGGAGGCTGGTTACATTTGGCTACCTGTGCGCTTCCTTCTGACGACTTGCGGTACCATTTAACTGGCAATCCTGCCGGTACGGTCTGATTTCTAATGGATCTCTAGCGTCCAAGCATGTATTCCAGAAGTTTTTTTTGTTGTTTTGACGATCCACATCCAGTTACATTCAAAGATTAAAATTATTCGCCTGCAGTTGACGGAGTTCGTTGATTGTGAAGTGTTTCGAAGAAAATATACCAGTAGTTTCCTGAAACAATCCCCTGTAATATATAACCGAAAGTAGAAGGTTATTGGGCCACGAAAGAGAGTCAGGCCCCACAGCCGAGATTATAGAAAGCTGATATTTGAAAAACCGTTTCGGTGTGTTATTTTCCAATTGAGTTCCATGTTTCAGCAACGATATCCATCCGTTTGAAGGTACGATTCACCTACTCTCACCTAGTTTTATACACCGTACTACGGAGTTCGAGCAAAGTTTCTAACTCAAGTTCATAATACATCTTGATCGACCTCGTAAATCATTTATTTCGCTTTATAAATCAAAGTTCAAAGAATTCTTCACCAGTTACGGTATAATGGATCCAATTTGGTATAAGATTTTCGTCCACGATATTCTGTTAATACTTGGGGAGATTTTTCTCGACCTTCTTATTTGCACCTATAAATATTTCAGCATTATAATAGGATTACACTTCGCACCTCACTTGTAGCGATTGAATATTTAGAGAATTAAAATGAAGATGATCAATTCGAGTGAGGAGAAAAATAAAATCATGTACTTGTTATTTACTACCTAAAAACAAAGTTTCAAAAAATGTTTGAGAATTCTGTAAATAATTTAGCCATATTTTATATATTCAAGCACTTACTATTCCAATTACATTTCAAACTGACTCATCAATCTCTGTACTCACAATCAGCGAAGCTTGACAGTACAAGTAAATTTTTTTAACAACGTCTTGTAACTATTGGTATCCTGCAAGGGTCTATATTAGGACTTTGTTCTTTATTTTATTATGTTCTTTATTATCTTCATGAATGAGCTACTCGAATTAATTGGACATTTATCTGCACATGCAGATGATACAGTAATGTATCTGATACAGTATGTATCAGAAAATACATTATGAGATGCTGAAATATGAATGAACCAAAATCTAGCTATAGTAAACTCATGTTTTTGCTATAATACATTATTGTTGAACAAAGAGAAAATGTTGTATATAGCATTTGGAAATGGACTAAACACTTTACCCATAAATGTTAACATTCATATTGATAATGAGTCGGTATAATCCGATGCTTCTTGGGAAGGTCTATCTAGCCTGCCTAGTTGATACTCAATGAATAAATCAAATGTCTAACAAATAATTTGCAAATGAAGCACAAATATTGATAATTAATATTGATAATGAGTCAAGAAATAGAACAAATATCATACAATCCTCAGGTGTAACTTAATGAAAACATGAAATGGAAGGTACATATAAAAAATTATTTAATAAAGATAGATATTTGGTCTTTGTGTTTGCAAGATTAAACAATATTATGTATTACTCTAAATTAATTTCTGCTTATTATTCATTATTTCGTAGTATTGTTACTTATGGCATTATAGCCTTGGGAAATTTTACGATAATGCCATAAATATGATTTTTAAGCTCCAAGCCAAAATTTGTAAGACAATAAACTATAATGAAGTCACATTATAAGAAATCATTTACTTACAGTGAGTTTCTCTATTTATGGAAAGAATTCAAGCAACCGGAGTTACATCTGATGTTCGGGTTGAACATCGCATCTTTCCATAGTCATCCTAAATGTCAAATACTACTTGTTTTGACACTGTTTCGGATGGCCGTGGTGATATACGATACTCAATCTGAAATGAGAGCTGTAACTCCGATTAATTTAATAAGATGCACGCATCGTTCCGCAGGTAGAAATATTCACTGTATAAAATATTAATGAATAAATATAATATGTTAAGCCTGAAATACATTGAAAGTGATAGTATTACTAGAGGCAAAGCTATATCTTTACCTGCATATAATCTCTCATATCAACAAACTACCTAGTGAGTTGAAAGTATTAGATGTAAGTCAGGGTTCGTACGCACAGGGAAAACCAGGAAAACTCAGGGAATTTCTTTCCGCCAGGAAAAAATCGGGGAATTTCGAAAATCTTAAAGGAATTTGAGCGTTGAAGAAATAAACTCGGTCCTAAACAAAGTACTATCGATCTTGAGAAAAAAAAATTGCACTCGAATATTTGTTACATCACTTCATATATTCTATGTATATCACTTAATACCAAATATTGCTTCGGTTCTTTATTACGGAAAATCACAGGCTTTTGTTTGTAAATTGATAGTTAGACAGTAAGTTAGTTACTAGATAATATTGAAGGCATTAGTATTAATGTGTAAAAAATTATTATCAATCAGCGGCATATTTCATGAAATTTAATTGGAAAAATCCTATTTTCAGGCTGTAATACCTGGAAAATTCAAAGAATTTCAGATTCCAAAAAATGTACGAACCCTGTAAGTAGCAAAACTACAAAAAATAAATTAAAAAAATGAATATTGCATGTAAACATAAAATGTTAACTAAAATGTTTAAAACACAAAGATATATGTTCATCACACACAAAATATGATATAATACAAAAATGCGTTATAATTATTAATTATTAAAAGTGAATATTAAATTAATTTTATCTTTGAAATGTAATTAATTAAAATTGAGTACAAAAATTCCACCTATATACAGGTCTCTGATCTCTAATAGGATGTATCCAATGGTGTAATGTATTGTACTAAGGTGTAAACTTTTTGAAAATAAATATTGTTATTATTACTATTGTTGTAGAAGAAGATCCTAGATTGGATGAAACGCTGAGGAAATCGTTTTCAAAGAAGCAGGAGCAAAGTTCGTCACTCACCATTGTCCCCATTGACACAGCGCCGCCTTCAGAGCAATCTGATGCTGATTAACTCAACGCCACACACCTTTTTTGAAACGTGGAAAAAATTACTACTCAAAATTAGCTCACTCGAGACGCACCCTCAGTAATCTTTGCGGCTCTTCAAGACGCTGAGGAAGCTGCCTACAAGTGTTGAGTCACCTGCGTCTTTGGACAAGTCGAATGATTCCATAGGCCCGAATGATCCAGGAACAAGGACCGCTACCATGGAGGTGGATCGTGACAATCCCTTGGCCGGACTGATTGATTACAGATAAGACCCCAACTAGATACCCACGGAATCTGCGCTTAAAAGTCCCTTCCAAACGTCGTCTCTATGGTGATGTTAACGGTGAAAATGTCACCATGAATTTCAACCCGAAATACAAGAAAAAAAACTTTCCATGTCACCGAGGATGTTGGATGGCGACTCAGATACTGAGGTTCTGCGACTTTTTCATATCCTGGGTCCTGGCAGACCGTCAGTGTTTAAGAGGCTGGCCATTCCAGCTTCCAGAGTCTATAAATTGCCTGTAAAAATGCCGGCCTCGTTGCGGAAAGGCGAAAAGCTGAATAAAATCAGAATCTCAATACGGGTTTAAGTGGAACGATCTAGCGTTGCCCAGCCAGAGAGTCTAAGACAATCAAAATCCACAGGGGATAAGAAAACTTGCCGATAACGTAATCTGGAACTCCGCTATGACTGATTGCAATATGCAAGGAATTGGTAACCGCCGTCGCCGCTCAGGACCTCTCCAAAAACAATGAAGGCTTTGTCGGAGTTTGCTAAGACTTCCCCCACTACAACTTTTTGATGCCAGATCAGGTACCTCATTAATTAAACCTTTGATTTAACCCGTAGTAACCACACCTCGATTGAGGATACATGCAAACCACACTAGTCTGATTTGCGATTGTTCATTTTCAAAGTACTATAACTCACGTATATATCGTTGAGAAGCATTCGATACCAATGTTTCTTGGGGTAAAAATTTCCCAGGAATCCAATGATAATAGTCTCGAATGCAAAAAATTATATTAATTTACTGAAACTACGTCAAAATCAGAATAATTCAGAATCAGAATCACAACAAAAGAAATTTCAGGTGGTGCGAATTTGCACTGGTGTGGTGTTTACGGGTTAAGAACATTTCCTTCTGCTTCAACGAGCAGTCCTGTGATGTATATTTATATTCTAGATGAAAAGGAACTTTGTCAATTTTGTTTTGTTAGCCCAGCTCAGAAAGCTGCCACCACATAGCTTACCATTAGTGTCAGTCCAGCAAGAAAATCTGTACCCACTCTGTAAACACCTGCCAGGCACAGGATTGAAGTCAGCCAAAAGGCCCGACAATCTAGAGGAAGTATTGGTGTGGATAGCAACGCAGGAGATTTGAGTCAGTTTCGTTTTGAGTGATTTCATTCAAAACCTTTAGGTTTCTGTCAACAGATTCAGCAGACTCCGGCAGATAGGTGCTTCTAAGTAAAAACAATTAACTGATACATCAAATTACAACAGAATTAGACGTTTTCGATGATTTAATTGACCACCATTATTGAACGTTTTTTTATGAAACTTCCAGAACTAGGACATCTCTTCCCAAAAAAAGTTCTCCGCTTTGCACGAATCCATCAGAACGTGTTCACGTAGATGAAATCTCACGTCGATGTCACCAACGATTCGTCAAGTGGTACGTCGAGTTCAGTATAGTGTCCTCTATTCGGACTCTGCAACGTGAGTATCGAATGCCAACGTAAAAATTGAAAATAATTTTCTTCTAATGATTAAATATCTTTACAATTATAAATTAATCAATATGATTTTTTTTTTTATACGTCTTCAGCTCTTGAAACTAACGCCACAATGCTAATGTCTGCATCAAAGGTAGCACCCGTAGCCGAGCAGAGCAAAGGCGTTAATTGATTTGGTTTCAAGCTTAGAAAAGTTGGAGCACTCACAACGTTACCATCTGTACAAAAGCCAGAATCTGTAGCAAAACAGAGCAAAGGCTACAATCGATTTGGATTGAAGCTTAAGAAAGTTGAAGCCTTGGAAGTGATCAGGAAAATTCTCAAACACAATAAAGCATGCTATGAGTATTAATTGTCAGTACTTGGGTATGAAAGATTTTTTAATTGTACTATTCTAAACCTATTTTTGATTGAGGCTCAAGAAATATTTTTATAATTTAAACTGACCCAACCAAATGCTCATATGTATATTTACTTTATCTATAACATTTATCACGAATAGAAATCTAGAGATAGATCATTGTGACGTATAATGTACTAATTCACAATTAGCTAAATATTGACAGCGTGTTTATCGATGAAAGCACAAGTAACTAAACATCAGTAGCAACATTGTCGACAATTTATGACCATTACTACTTCGTGCAATCTTAACCTCCACGTGAAAATTTCAATTACTAAGTCAATGTTAATTTATAATAATTTGTTACGGTGAAGGGTAAAATGTATGGGGAATAATAATAATAATAACAGACAAACTTGAGAGTCAGACTTTTCTTGACTCAATTCAGTTTTTAAATATATTAAAAGAAAATAGATTTGCTACTGCTTTACATTCGATTAGCATTGTTGCGAGCCGTTTACATGAAAACTGGAAATTCGTAGGTGGACATGATACAGAAATAAATTCTTTGTGTAATGTTCTTCAAATGCTCTCAAATTGAACATGTGCACATCTCTTCGCCCAGAAAATGAAAAGCTGGGTATACAAAATTACCACTTTCATTGCTCGGTTACTGAGAAATTTCAATACGACGTCATAGAATGATTTAATTGTGGGGAAAATATTAGAATATTGATTTTGTCCAGATACATATAAACTCAGTTTGGGAATACAGCTCAGATATTTGTGCACTAAGAATTTATTCCCTAAATCAGTACGTGTACAGTTGAATTTTCGAGGTAAGACAAATGTATTAATGCATGTATCAGATGACTGTTTTGTGAATATCGAGTATCATATAAATTAGCCAGCATAACACGTCAAATCTATAATCTTATTATGAATAAATAAACGAAAAACTAATGCTCCTAACTATTCCATGCATTATTCGTTTTTCTTATTCTCATTCTAAATACTTTATCCGAATCCCACTATATGAGAAATGTTGCTCAAGTTAATCAAGTTTTATGTATAATACGTACAAACAATGGTTTAATCACATGTTTACCAATAGAATTGAATTTTATACACTTTGGTTGAAGTTTTATCAAATAGTCAACTATATCATCAGTATTATTAAGACATTTTAAATTTAATTTATAAATGTAATCTATAAAATAAGAGAATATTAGGCGTCAGTAAAAATGTTTAGCAATGTACGTAGTGTTAATTAAATATAGTTCCAATTTCAAACTGACTGAGGTGCGAGTGCTTCTGGCGCCCACTATACATCGGCCGGTTCCGGAATGAATCGGGTTCTGATCGCAGTTTCGTGAAGAAGAAAAAATCACGCACTGTAGCGGCACTGGGCGCCTGGCGTACGATCATACTTCGTGAAATGGCGGAACTAGGCGAGTCGCGGCAAGTGTCGCTCCTGATAAACATTGAATCATAACGCGAAAATAAAACATAATTCAACTTGTTCGCATGTTATTAGTTTGGAGCATTAACCATTTCATGTTTCTGACATTTGGATTGCAACATATCTGTTCGGATTAACCATCGTCAGTTCTCGACAAGACGACAACAGTTGATCGTATTTTCCGACTTCGGTTCCTTAGAAACCCAACAAGAAACACATGAATCGTACAGTTTCTCGGCTTCTCTGAGCTTGGTATCGTCACTTGCAAACTGGAATCGCGGTTCTACAGATAATTATTATTATTAGCATTTGTTCATACGATGAATCGGATTTGAAGTCCTAGTTTTTAACGGCTTGCCCGCAGCGCAAGCGAGAGCAAATATGACAAGCGATATAAATGGTAAGTAACTTGAATAGGTAGGTGGTAACGGTGACTATTATTTTTCTCGACGTGTTGCTGTTATCTGGCGGCCATTGCCAGCTGCGGCTGCCCTTCGTAGGAAATTGGTGTTTGTATTTTAACGAGAATCCAGAGAACAGCAATCCTCCTGCCCTCAATAAAGTTCAACCGAAAACCCACCACGTATCCTATCATTCTTTCTATCAGCGTTGAGGCGAACTAGCATAAAGTATCAAGTTTCGAGGTAACCATGATAATTACTAACTTATGTTTGTCGGTTTAGACGTGCAGGTGGAAACAAGTTGGAAACGCGATAAAAGGGCAGTGTCGTTGCTCGTCGGACATTGGGAATAGAGTCGTCGACCATATATCTATTCAGCCCTGCGCGATTTGTTGATAACAGTTACAAGAGTGAGGGATGCACGGCGGCAAGATTGACAGTGCAACGGCGTACAGAGAATCTCGATCAAAACTCAAGTTGGATAATCAAGCGTTGCTTTGAGGAAATTCTGGCCCGGTATATTTACCTATACAACGTATGTTACACGTCGTTTCAGTTACGGTGGGCAGTCTTCGACTGAATCAGCCTAGTTTAGTACTACAGTGACTACCGCGGACATTTACGAAAGCAGGGAGGAGCGGCCATAGCGTCGTGTTCGTACTATTGAATACAGAAGTTTCGTCCCTGCCACTCCTCCATATTTGTCCGAGGTTCCGTCATCCCTTGCGATCTTTGCATCGTAAATCCGAGTTTAGTCGGTCAGCCATCATTAATTTATCGTTGTTCACGTATCCCAGGACAAAAGTGTTATTTCGAAAGTGACCTGTGGTGATTAATTAGCTACGCGCAGTATCGTCAACCTGTACCTCGATCTCTTAAAATTTATGGTAAATATGACGATTGTATCATTCCTTCGAACTTTTAAGAGGGAATTATTGCTTCAGGTCAAAACATAGAAAATTGATATTTCTGTTGCGAGCCTCGTGTCTCTTCAATTAGTCTCATTATTTGAACCACGTACATGCATCGTTGCAACGTTTACGACCAGGCCACATCCACAGAAACACTACGTGGTACATGAATTGCCTTAGACTTATTCTTCAGAGTAATTTTTCCTGTCGCAAAAATGTGTGAATAACTATTCTATTTGATAGAGGGACTTTCAGCGGCTATTCTGTACTTGTTAGCACGGATTAGAAACTTTTCCATCTTAAAGTATGATTTTCAACAGACTTCTCATTCTTTACCTTTTTGTGTTATGTCATAGCTCGAACCAATTATCTTTACTCTAGAGCATTCTATACTACCATTGAGAGAGTGTGGCGGAACTCTACATGTGTATACAACATACGTATATAGGTATATTGTTGCATATCGGTTTCATGCATACTGTGGCATTTGGATAAGTAACAGTTCACAAAGCCATATTTCGTTTGATCATGTTACAGCGTCTATAGAATCTCTTTCGTAATTAGGATACGGCAGTGCATTCAATTAGTACGATCGTGACTAGAGTATCCTTTACTGGTTTTTAACCGTGCGTTATTTATTTCGGATTTGGACAATCCGTAGTTCAGTTATAACTATTCATGCGCTTTACTGCAGTTTTTTCTGGTATTCAAAACGTGTGGTGCAATCGATTCTGAAAAATGTTGTTGCGTTCAATCGACTATTTTTGGTTTCGGATTACATTTTCAGACGATAAGCGTAATGGCGGATAAAGTGGTCCATAGAGAGATGCGTGGCTTGCAGGGCCTGGAGAAATTGTGTCGAAGTCATTGTTTGTTCAGGCGTAGTTCATTCTGTAATGATAAAATGGCATCTCGGGCCCCACACGTTACCATATTTGATATGTTTTTTTCTTTTCTACTCCTACCTAACATTTGTTCAAACATATCTCGAATCATCAGCGAATAATAGTAGAGAAGCGTCATGGTTGTCGTCAGCCGAGTGATCAATTCTCACAAGGTCCCTGTATCCTTTCCTTTTAAGTAATGTTATACGAATCATAAAATCTGCGTTAAATCTAATAATACTACGGCATATTGTAACTCTACACACTTCCAGTTTAAAAAAAAAAAAAACATTCGAATGCATAGTAATCAAAGGTGGTTGTCATGAGAGACAGGAATGACCAAGTTTTGTTTCAACGAATTGTCGCATGAACTGTCGTTTCTCACAGACGTAATACCACAGAGGGTAATTACAATATAAATTTCGACGAAGGTAGCGAGTTTGCGAACCGAGTCACGCCGATAGGAAAGTACAACGTATTATCAGTGGAAATGAGTTAAGAATTGAAGGGTTGGCAACACTGTTCAAACAGGCCTCGACCCCGTTTAGGGAGGGGGAAACCCTGCTTCAACTAGTCCTGGAGCGCGCTTGAGCCCAGACTCTGCAAAGTACGATCCACGCCAGCTCCGTCTCTGATAGGCAAAGCCTCAAAATCAAGAGTGGATTTCCTCTCCGCATTTCGGATCTCCCCAGTCTCAGAGTCGAGCTGTCATGGTTACTTTCGTTGAGTGCGGGAGACAGACGATACAAGAAGGAGTGTAGCCGCGCACCTACAACCCTAGGATCCGCATAACCGTGATTAATCGGAGTCAACCAGACTTACCGTGTGGCGTATAGAGATATCGCTTGCTCGCCGAGCACTGTCGCCGAGGCTAACGGTTGGCGACGATTCAGCCGCCATCTACCATAATACGCTTGTCGCCCTAACATCCGTCGGAAGCCAACAAACGCATAAGTTTTTCGTCAAAATGTGCTTCGAAAATAACGCGATCTCGTAGGAGTCGATTGCCCTTGTGATAGGTTAAATAATTGTGATCTGGTACGTATACATGTGCCGGTATAGATACACGCGTACTATGCAATAATTATACCATAAACCAGGGACACACCGATCTATATGGGTCTCTGCAAATAATACCGACCCTACACCGTTATAAAAATTATTTTAGGCATAGAAATGGTGTAGTGGAGTGTTTTTTTTCTCGGGTATAGAGCTGTCTTGCTTATGGTTGTACGGCGTGGCGTGGGCCATTCTCTTTGACACAACACCTCTCTAGTAGTGCAGCGTACTAGTGAGTGGCTGCCAGGATATATTATATATGCGAAGCTATCTGATGATATTAGAAATGAAAAAATGAGCATAAATATGTGTATACCTCGGTGAGTTGGATGGAAAACTTGTGTATGCACATGCACAAATATATATATACACACACATATGTGTGTGTGTGTGTGTGTGTGCGTGCGTGCGTGCCTGCATGTGTACATATATGTATATGGAGCAGTTTTAACGTCCAGTGGAGCTCATTGACCTCTTGCGTGAGTGTGACTCGCGTGTGTTAAAACAGTGGTACTCAAATAAGAAATTAGTACCTCTGGATCCAAACTGGCAATGTGAATTGCACAACGCTACATAGATCATTTTAAACTCAATTGAATTATGAAAACGTTGAGAAAATTCGAAAATACAAAATATTAAACGCCAAACATTTCGGAGTCGGCGTGTACACTGAAAAGTACAAGAGTGATTAATCATTGGGTGCTACGGATTAATTTTGTGAGGTTCCGGCGAAATGTAATTGTTTCAATCATCAAGTTATTCGCAACATGTCCAGTTTCTTCGCGTAATTTTCTCTTGCCAGTAGATTACCGCTAGGCTAAATGCTCCTTGTCTGTGCTTCATTTCCGTACGCACTGAAAATGTCTGTTTTTGGTTGCGTATGCGTTATTCCGTGATGTATCGATACATGCGCACAACCTCGGGAAATGTTGAAAGCAACGATGCGAATCAGCAAACAATCCGCCTGACTTTAATTCAGTCTACCTTACAAATGTCTGATGTCCAGGAATGCGTGGCGTTACATCACACAATTGCAGTATGGACTATAAGTATTTTCTTTATCTGATCGCGTGTGAAATAGTGATCCCCTCAGCCTTTGCTTTTCTCAGCTTCAATCATTGCCTGATCGACCGGATCTGTTTTTCACGTTATGAAAATGGAAATATAAAGTACTTTTTGCTTAATCTATTTTAAAAAAATTCTAATTTAGTGATGCGTAAAGCTAGTGCACTATATGTAAGCTTCAAACGGTTACGTGACTAAAGCGATCCTTATGATATATCAACGGCGGTAAATGGTATATTCGCATTGATAGTCTGCGAGATTAGGAAAGACACTGCGGTGGATATGAGAGCAGTGGTTTGTTAAATGTTTCAAAATTTATATTATTACTTATATAAAGAAATTAAATTTGTTCTTCAAAGTTTCCGTGAATTGTCCAGTTACTCGATCCATAGACATATCATCAGATAGTTGTTGATGGAAACCATCGTGTAAGAGACTTGGTAAACTGTCGAATATGTTTTGAATTCGAAACAAATCACATTTTTTGCACCCATCCAACGTACGAGGTCGAACTGCGTTTGCCGTATACATATTGCGCGGACGAGATTGATACTGTGTAGATAGAAAAAGATAAACAGCTAGATGTAATGCGATGCAGAAAACGATAAATGTAATATTATACATTCTGATATGAATCAACCTATGCGAATTCAAGAATCCACTGTACGTGTATGTGTTTCACTTCCGGCAACATCGGGAACACGTAGATAACGGTCAATACACATATATGCCTCGGTACCACATACCATGAATATCTTTTGAAACGGTTTCGCTTTGTGTTACTCAAAGTGACTATGTGTATTAAAGTTTAGACCATACTTGTACATGACTAATTTTGTTCACTGACGTGGCTCATTCTAATTGAATCCATACAAAGAATGAAAGAAAAAAAATCAAACTACTTGTTGAAGTACAGAGAACAGGACTCCACTCTTTGAGCAGCCACAGAATTGAAATATTGTATCTCGTAATACATATTATTTAGAGCTGTACAGTATATATACATATTTGTATTAAGCATATAGATATTCATACGCCAGGAAACAAGTCCTTCTCATTCACCGAGTCCTCATGAAATGAACCCTCCTCTAGCACATAAGTTTTGCATGTTGGTTGGAACGGTTGTACAACGCACCTGCTATCTACTAGGTGACAGGGCTGCATGTGCATGCTTAATATAAACTAGAAAAGATATAAAAATTAATTAACACAACGCCGCAGCAGGACCTACGCAATGCTTCTTCAGTATACTTTGAACAATGTTTCGCCTACTTAATATTTTACTTTAAATACGTGTACTTTTCACCCAATTGAAAATTTCTTTGCCAAAATCCATACTGTGAATTCAACCCTGCAAAATTGTCACTTGATAATTCAATCATTTGTATGTATAGATAATGACTATAGAATGGCATGAATAATGAAGCACGATCCAGTAGCCCTCATCAAAAAACCATCCTGCTCTAGCCGTTTCGACTACTTAACTGATTCCTGCAGTTAATTGACTAAGCATATACTCGGCAGTATTGTTAAGGTGCCTGCTGCCACCTTTATCGCTTCGTAGACCTGTCTTATTTCAAAGAGTCGCGATTCAAAAAAGGATTACTTGGATGAATTGAAAACAACCAAAGTTCTGGAATGAGCATGTGAAAAGTCGGTAGTGTTAATCGCGCCTATTTGGCATAGGACTGGTACTGCAAGAACAGTATACTTAGGACATTCAATCCCCACTTCCCTTGAAGATAACGTCGCAAGAAGACGTCCAAGAATATTGATTATAGATGGAAACGATAAACGATTTAATTGTGGACCTAGGTAATCCAAACAACGAAGCCATCATGGACGCATACGACAAGAAGTTTGCGGAGATGCAAAAATACATTCCGTTCTTGGAGGCGATGATTGAGAGGCTCCAGAAGGTCAAGGATAAGTCAAGGGAAGCCCAGTTGCAGAAGATGCAAAGTCTACATGGGATCCTGTCCAACAGCAAAAGAAAGTACGTCACATCCTCGTCATCAAGGGGTCCAGTATACCTATCACTATACCTACATTATATGCAATTACGAGTGATGAGTGACAAAATTAACTGCAACTGACTGAAGATTGGTCGCGGTACAACGATTGGCCAATAGTGGCGACATCCGGTACTAAGAGAAAGCAACAAAATGAGAATCCAAGACGTGGCATCGAGAACAAGAATGTATCATATCCCTTTGTCCTTCTTGTCATCATTCCGTCGACTGACTTCTTGAATTATAAAATCCCGTTTTCCGGCGTTCTTTCGTCATCGGGTTTATATAGGGAAAATCCCCGTTATATCTACATCACGATGCGCTCCTGGTTTGGTCAGTAAATATACGACTAAGCTAAATCAATGCGAATAAATACATACGCCGTTACAACAGTCTATGTATGCAATTGCGAGGTTAAATCTTCGCATAACGGAATTTGGTACTATATCGAAGTGAATCCCATTAAAGAGGTACTTAATACGGGAAATTGTGCAAAAGGCAAATACTTTCTTGCAGTTTATTGGGCAAGACTGACGTATGAGGCTGACTGCGATCAATATGTATTTGTTACTTTTCGTCCGCTCCAACTTTCAAGTAAACTTTGTATTTTACTTTATTGTTTTAAATTTATTATTTTTTCTCTTCTATTTTCTTTTGCGTTGTTTTTTTCTTGTTTTTTATTTCAGTTTCTGTAACATTACTTTGCCGGCTGTGTGTAGCATCTTCTTTCACTGTTTTCAGTACTTATGCATCTATTGTGCACAGTTATAATATTTTCACACCTGACGTTGTGGGTTATCACAAAACCCAGTTGATACACTCATACTATCGTAATTACGTATTTACATCCAACCAGTGTATACGCATAGTAACATGCGAAGCTGACATTGCCTTGTCTCAACCATAGGTGACGATCACAAATTTCTGATACATCCATCGTAATTTTTTGTTTTATATTACGTCTCATTCGTGAAAATATACTTACTTTCATTCGAATAATTCCACTGAGCATCCCTGACATTTCTTCTGTCACAGTGGTTTCATTTACTAGTATGGAAATTGACATTGGCTCGATATCTAACATCTATTTCATCATTCGAAGTTCCTGAGACGTAAGACATTCGTGGAAGAGCGGTTTTTCAGCTATACTGTAGTTGCTTCCTGCAGTCACCGCCTTCTCAGCAATTACAATTATTGTAGTTTGTCCGATTAGTTTTCTTGCGCAGGTGCAGTTGACGGCCAGTTTTTCTTTACCTGCCCCGTTATAACAGTGTTCGGAATAGGGGGATGCTTAAAGCGATGAGAAGGGTAAGAGCGAGGTTGTGCTAGGTGTGTTCCATTTTGGTTGGGTTCGGTCAGATTGTATTAGGGCAATGTGAAACAGAGTGAGCAGCTTCAAGCCGGGAGGGAGTGTCTGTCCTATTCGCGTGCGAACAGCTGATCTATACGATTTACATATTGTCAAAGACGTTGTGGGAACAGCCGTTCGTCTGCACTCTGTTGACGGTCTTCTTAAAATACCCTATGACTTGTGTTTCGCGAGAGGCTGCATTTTCATATGAAATTAAAGCCATGATTTCCACGTCTTAAATTACGTTTTCTGCACTACTCTATTGAAAGGAGTGTTACGATGTGTGTCTTCTGCGTTCGTAGTTAATTGATCTTTCATCTTATTATTCAAACGCTAAACTGGTCAATGATTTTTGCCAGAATAAGGACCGTTAATGCGAGACAAAAGTCACGCAGCGTTCGGTGCTTGGAGCTTTGATCACGACTTTAATTATCTCTCCCGCGTGTTTGTATTTCTATACTTGCGATATATTGATCGTGCCGCGGACTGGTAAAGCCGAAAGAAACTACTAGGGAAATCAGGTCTCAGCAACATTTCCTACATATTTTCGAAGCTGAATTTAAATTTGTGAATTATTGAGTCTATAGTATATAATTAGAGTACATGGGTTACCTTAAATATTACGCTGTCAAATAACCTTGAAATAAACTTTTGTTCCTTACCTCTAAAATTATGCGATGGGTGTTTCCAATCTATTGATCTATTGCCAATTCCTTATGATGGCTCGGCTAAGAAGACCATACGTAATAATCCCATGTTTTGGACATATCCAGGTTTTTTTCTTTGCCGTGTTTTGAAAATCAATTAACGAGTTTTGGGTCAGTAACTATTGAAACCATTTATTTTTTAGTTATACAATTTCTGTATGGATGGTTTCTCAGGATTCAACAGAATTCAATTCTGTTCAATTGAAACGATATACATGTTATACTAAGAAATGACAATGTACCGTGCTTCATACTGTGACGTCGAAATCTTAAAAAGAGATGTTTAATTAACAGACGCAACACCCATGAATCATGCATCATTATCCATTTTTATGTGTTTGGGTAAACATTAACTATTGAATATCCTCGTTATACAGGTTGAGGATCGAAACTTTACAGAGATGCGAGGATGTCCTGCAGAAGCTACACAATAAAGTAGAAAAGGTACCTACAATTGTTTGTATCTTCATTATATGCCACACTGTACCTATAATACGATATTTTCCTACGTGGATTACGTGCATTTAAACTATCAAATCTATTCATAATGATGTGCCGTCTTGTAACTTGAGTTCGATAATTATTGTGTATGCGGAAACACGAATATTTGTTATTACTTCACCAGTTCAAGTGCAACGAAAAGTGTAGCATCATACTTCAAGAATGAACTTCAGGCAATACATATCACATATATGTACACATCTACGAGTGAATTTCGTGGACATTTTTCAGTTTTTACGTTGAAGTTAGTAACGTTAACATAATGAAAGATTGAAAAAGAGTCATCAGCTTGCAACTTGGCAATGACTCTGAATGTGTTGAGTTTTTAGAACGTGAGATTGTTTTTGTTTTATAACAGTTTATTGAGTTTCAGACCCTCCTGAAAATGCGGAATGACAATTTTTCCTGAACATACATCATTAGGTTATCGTAACCAACTTCAATCTCATCAGCTTTCACTAATTTGTCGAAGCTGAAATATAATATATATAATGATGATTTGATTGCAGTCAAAGTCGAATTATTGCAAACGCGTCAGGAACCTCTCGCATTTCGACATTATGTCTTTCATTTCAGCAAATTGTCTACGCTAACTTCCTCGTATATGTGTGCAACTTGTGTTTATTACGCCGTGGCGGGTAGTGTTCGTTTTCAAAACTTCATTTTGGCTGATGGCGAAGAAGGAGACCGTATTATTGATTTCGTGAAGAAAACCGAAATGATACTATAAATGTATGCGGGTATTCGAATTTGACTGTGTATTTGTCGAGAAAGTAGGAATGGATATACGTGGAATACGTATTTACCGCCATTTCATGTTGAAAAAAAGGCGGACATTTTTGTGTGCGGATTCATATTGACGAGTAATTAAGTTTATTGTTTAATAATCTGCACTGTTTTATTTCGCCCGTTCCCATCTCATACTTCTTAGAGCCAAATACGTATCGCATTAATGCCATTCTATGTTTATTATCACTAATCTTACGCGGATTCTAGGGCAATACGGCAGGCATTAATCCCCTGCACAAAAAATCTGGAGAAAACTCTACGCAAAACGCAAGGTAAGTCGTATCATAGATTGACAAACCAGCATCTTTTAATCGAATATGTTAAATTCGATGGAGGATTCTCAACTTCGGTTTACTAAATAAAACTTCAAAAGAGCAGTCTAGTCCTATGAAAAATTGATTCCTACATCATATTTTTATTAATGCCAGTGCATCACTTTCATAATTACTACTGCAGTAAAACAGAATTTTACACAATTTGCACTTATTTGAAAGAATGTTACATATTTCCGTGAACATTGTTCAACATAAAAGACTTTATGTTTTAATTATAATGAACAAGTAAGAATTTAATTTTAAGCCTCACATTATTATGACACCGTACTGTAAATGTATTATTAATATACATTTGTAGAGTAAAATGGAAGAATGATGAGAAATTTTTTTCAGTTCAAAGGACACGGCTAAGACCAAGTTAGCTGAGCCTTCTCAAGAAAAAATGTTGGAAAATGAAACACCGGCAAGCCCCAGTCCAACTGGCAGCCCTGAACATATGCCAAAATCGACTCCTATTATTATACCCACCGAGCGAAGTGATGAAGCAAGCGCCTGTAAATGTGACAGTAAACCTGCCAGTCCCGATCAATGTGAAAACATACCAGTAACAATCCCAATTATCATTCCCACTGAGCGTAAAGCCGAATGTAAAAATAACCAAAATTCTACGAATCACAATTCAAATAACTGCGGGTTGGATAGCAATGATCCTTTCTCTGAGTGGGATATGCTCGAGGAGTCAGAGAATCAAATTAACAAATCGCGTAGAAACACATGGCAATCTGTGATTGCGCCAGGAACCGATGTAGCTACTGCTGCGAAATTAGTTTGCGACAATTTACCACAAAAAGTCATTCCGGAGGGTAGACCCCATGTACCAATGGCGCCTCGCCATATACCGGCTATACCTGCTCCTTCCTTGGGAGGATTGCGGAGAATTATGCCAACTTTTGATAAGAGTAGGCACGGTAGTACGAGCGCCGGTACGATGCATTCTGATAGAAGGTCACAATCCCCAGTAAATGTACCAGAAGTTCGACTCAAGTCTCCCGATCCAGATATATTATTCCCAAGACTAAAAATTACATCGCCGCGCCAAAAAGACTGTGTTAATCAACCAAAGTTAAGCCCGAAACCTTCTACACCGTTACTGGTCTCACCGCCGTCGGTACTTACTGAACCACCGCTTTCTATAGAGGATCTAGCCGAATTACTGTGCGAGGAAAGTGATTGCGGAAAAAAAGATCAACATAACAAAGATATTGCGGCTAATGATGCAAAATCCAAGACTTCAAAGAACTCTGGGATAGATGATGTCGGTAAAAGTAAAATGGAAACGCTGGCAGGTAGAAATCAAAGAAGAAATCTGAAGGAAGGCAGCGAAGTATCGAAAGTTCCGAATAGTTTCGTGTTAACTCAAGAAGACATCGACAGAGAAAGTGAAAGGAGATGGGAAGAAATAGATAAACATATTGTTAAATTAACTGCTCGAAGATGCTTACCTCATAAGCATTCGATTTCCTCGTCAAGTTCGAGACCCGAAACTTCCAAAGCTGGTGATACCAAAGTAACACCTTCACCACCTAGAATATCACAGCCGCTATTATCTCCGAGCCTATTGAGCGCAGATAAACCTGTCGATCATAGGAATCTTCCGCCATCTCCGATGCAAAATACAATGATAGAGAAGGAAAATGAAAAGGAACACCGCTATGCGGATAATTACGAGCGACACCCGCGGCAATTTAGAGATTTGCAAGAAAGAGAATGTGGAGATGACGCTAAAGACATGAATGTAGTTTCTGGTAATCTGTCTCGACCAACGGAGGAGCAAGTAGGAAACATGACATACCCAAATCTTCGGAATAATATGGACCCGGGCTCAAAGACTGACGAAAGCATAAGGAATGCACCGCTTTACCAGAGACGCAGTCAGTCAAATGTTCTGTCCGCTGATGCAGCATGTACGCTTGGCAGGAATGACGAGTACAGGCGAGAAAACGTCGACTACTTCAATAGGAACACGGGAACAATGACGAAAAGAAACCCGTTACTACCTTCACCCATGGCCCCTGAGTTTACTAACTCTCCCCAATGGGGTTCGGGGCCAAATTACAGTGGAAATATTCGTCCCCCGCCCACACAAGCACCCTCCAACACTTACCAACGCAACCAAAACAATACAAATTTCCATCAAGATATGTGGCAAATGGGGTCAAACTGTCCTCCAGGAATGACCCCCGATTTTCACCAAATGAATGACCCCGAATCTAGAATACCGCAGTTCAATCCCCACCCGCCACCGATCAGACCGATGATCAATCCGGCATCTCGACCGCAAGAAACAAACCGTGGTCTGCACGCCGAAGGCGGATTCAGAGAAGAAACGCCCGGTCCAACGTCCGTGATACCGCCCTTGCTTTCACCGTCCGCCTATCCGACTGGGCCGCAATATCGGAATACCAGAATGGAGAACCGATCCTATGACGCGTCGTACGACAGGCCATCGGACATTTCTCAACCGCGACACACCTGGGACTCGTCAACGACCAGGGTTAGCGATGTTGGATACAGAAGGGACGGCGATTCCGCTCGTGGCAGGTCCGGAAATGACGGACCAGCCTGTAGACCAGGAACGCCCGCACCTTACACCAGGCCTGGCACTCCTTCGTCGCTTTGGAGTCGGGACAGAGAGCGGAATGACAATGACTGGAACCGGCGTGGACGAGGAAGGGAGCGTTACTACAACGACAGGGGTGGTAGAGGCGATTCCAGATGCGGGTTCATACGCGATTCTCGAAGAACAGAGTGGGAACGCGACGGCCATAATGAGAGGGATAATCGAGTTCGGTTGAATAGAGATAACAGAGTTTCCGAAAGAGATCCTCGCATGCGAACCGAGCAGAAACCGCCGAGTCCAGTTATACCCAAAGAGACTGTAGCGGCTACAACGGTTAGAGACCCTCGATTGATAAAAGACGCATTCAATGTAGTCGATTCGGTCAAAGACGTCGTGGGATCATCCGGTGACAGAGATCCGAGAAGACGTATTTCTGAAACAAAGGGAAGCAGAAAGAGCAGCCCGAATGGAATACAACCGAGAGGAAAGGAGAAAAATAAGAACCAGAAATTAATGGAAGCGAAAAATCGCAGAGAATCTGAAGCTGAAGATAAGGAGAGCGATAAAATGTTGAAAGACAAGTTGCACTCTCCACTTGAATGTCTGTATGGCGTTATTGATACTAAAGCTAAGACTGGACAAGGTTATGGCCTCCAAAAGTTTAAAATTCCGAAAATCAAACGGCCCGATCCTCCACCTCCTCTGCCAAAAATTGAAACTGCCATCATTGAAATAAAAGTATCAGAGATCAGTTCTTCTGTAATGCACGAACAATTACCTGTAACAAGTCAGCAAAATGCTAAAGATGAGAAGAATGAAGGCGATCAAATTACGCGAAAGGCGAAAGAGGAAAGTGGAAGAACGGATGATGCGGCAAGCGCATTGGCTGTACATATCTCGAAACCTGAACAACTGGACGATAATAAAGTTCACAATGCTATAAATAACAAAGTTGTTTCGTCAATTGGAGACGATGTTCACGACGCTGTGGTTACTTCTACTCAAGTACATCCTATGATCGATTCTGTCCAACAATTGGATAGTATTGACCCTCCAAAAGAATCAGACACATCTAAGCCGAAAGAAGAAGTAACCAAAGAATGGATCGAAGCTTTAATTAGAAAATCCTTTGAATTTGGCCAGGGAAAACAACTTTTTGACCAAGCGAAATTATTACACAAACTAGGCGAAGCTCTTCATTCAAAGAAAATGAAAAAGATTAAAAAAATTATCGAGTCAGACTCTGAAAGCAGTAGCTCAAGCACAGAAAAAGTCATGGAATCAAGAAAGTTGCAAGTAAGAAAGAAAAGGCGTGTAATTTTTTCAGATAGTTCGGACGAAGAATCATTAGCAGATAGATTAGGTTTGCTCAAAGATACGTTGAATGAACAGAATACCAATGATCCAACAAAAATTGCCGACATTGAGCAGGAGAGCAAACTTAATGCTAGCAGTCAAAATGATAATGACACTGCATCAGAATCTAAACTCGATATTGTGGAGAAATCGAAAAATTCCGACGAAGATGAGAAAGTTTCTAATGCCACAACTGCAGTTGAAGAGTTGGCAATTTCAACGCCAAAGAAAAAGAGGGGCTATAAAAAACGAGGGAAAGGTTCAAAGAAAAAAGAATCAGCTACCGAAAACCCTGTGGACAGCAAGCTGGCCGAATCAAATTTACCCAAAGACAATCCGCAGCCACTTGACGAAAATGAAAAAGTTAAGGAAAAGGTGCCGGCAAAAATAAAGAATAAGAGAAGAAATTCGTTGGAAATGTTACAGGAAGATATAAGAGAAATGTTTATAAGTGAAGGAGTTGTTACTGCAACTGGACATCGAATGTGCAGATTGATCAAAGAAGGGAACGGAAATTTGAACTCAACTGTACCAACGCTTCCGAACAGTTCTAGCGACGCGGCCGATAAGAAAACACGTAAATCCGGTAGCAAACATATCATTAATTCCGAAACTGATGAAACAGATTTTGCGGACCAGTTAAAAGCAAATGATTTCGATCAGAATAATCGTAACAAGTATAAAGCTTCTAAAGCTTCGCAACCAGAAGCTACCAAAGGGTCGCATCTCGGTTTACAAAAACGAACTTCCAAACGGGTTTCGAAAGTCATTTCAAGGCAGTATATAGAGTCTTCGGATAGCGAGGACGATGAACCACTGATAAACTCGTTAACGCCGTCCGAGAGTCTCAAGTCTCTCTATAGTTCGCAATCAGAGGCAACAACAGTAACAGAGCCAAGCGAATCGCCGCAAAAGTCCGAAGCTTCGCAATCTCTAGACGCGGAAAAGTTTGAGGAATCGCGGGAAGTGATGTTACGACGTAGCAAACGTATCCCGAGAGTAGTAGTTGAAAAAACGGAACCCAGTAGAATTGACTCTTCCAAGATAATGTTCGAAAGTTCTTCGGATGAAAGTTTTGGCATTGATGTGTCCGACCTGGCTGCAGCCGTCGATATATCCCTCCATCCAGAACCTGAATCTCGACCTGAACCCGAAGTAGTTGTAAGTCTAAGAGTATCTAGAAGAAAAACTCGCATGCAAACCACTGAAACGCACAATCAAAGATCTAAAAACGACAAGTCTGCCAAAACCACCGAAGATAAAGTTGACGATACAATGTCGTTGACTGACGAAGGTAGCGTTCTGTCAGACATCTCCATGTCTGGTAGTAGCACACTCAGTAGAAGGAATACCAAAAGTTCGAATACCAAAAATACAACCAAAGGTCAACAAGATACAAATGAAGAATTGCTGAGTAACATTTTGATCGGGCTAACTGCTAAACCTGCTACAGAAAAAGTCACAGAGGAAATTGAGAAAGAAAGTGATGCAGATGCGGATGAAGAATTGGATGAAAGTATTTGTGATAATGAAGGAATCAAAAAAGGTGTCACAAAGCGAAAAAAGAAAAAGTTCAACTGGCAATTGGGTATTCTATCGAAGAAGAAAAGGAAAAAGAAGAAAACATCCGTTTCAATATCTCCTGAAATTCCAGCATTAGAAGCTGATCTGAATGACAAAACTTTGAATATTGTTGAATCTCTAGACATGTCGCAAGAACCAGGAAACTCAAATCTATCTCGAAACAATGATACTTTGGATAATGATGACGTTACCTTTCAACAAAGTGTGCCAGGCACAGACTCTGTCAACTCAAATTCTGAAGTAAGAGGGTGTAAAAACATGAACATTCCAGATAAAAAACAAAGCACAGACGATGGTGAGCCAGCCGACATTGAGCATATCACTGATAATGAAGTATACAGTATTGACCAAGTTAATACGTTTGAGGATCTAAGCAGTTCGGAAGCTGAAAAGTTACTCGAGCATGCATGGACAGGCCAAGAGAGGTACAAGTGTATGTTGTGCACATTTACGGGTAAAAATATTGTTCATCATTATAAATTAAATCATCCTGAAGATGAAGTTCTGATTTCAAGACTCCCGCAATCCGACGCAAAAGTAGCTATTGAAGAATCGAGTAACAGTGATATGAGAAGAGCTGGTCCAAAGTCGTGTAGCAATGAAAAGTTCGAATATAATTGTAGATTCTGCCTTTTTTGTACAACAGATACAAAGGAACTTGCAAAAGAAGCGTTTTATGAACATTGTACTGGTCATACCGGAGAATATAGATTTAAATGTGTCAGCTGCCCATACCAAACTGTTGCGAAATCCTCTCTTAAATCCCATTACTATAAGGTGTGTCGTAAATTTGCGGACAATGTTTCGGTGGCAATCATTGAAGATAGTATACCTGAGGAAGATGCCGTAAACGGTTACATTTGTTCGCTATGCAATTTTGTACAACTAAAGAAGTGCAACATTGAAAAACATTTACTCACAAAGCATCGTTACAATTCCACTGCGAAAATCGTTGAAATAAATATGTCAAAAAGAGTTAATGCAGGATCTAGTACCAAGATTGACTCCACTATAATGCTCAAGGACAATATGGTGGGAAATGATAATGTATCGACTCCTGAAAAAATTAGTGTGACAGTCACAGAAGTGTTAGACCAGACAGATGAAATTATAGAAATTATTGAGAATGCAACGGACATACAACAAGTTCCGATGACAGGTACTGACAGTCCACAAAAAAAAATTTCCATAGCCAATGTGAATACTGAAATAAAAATTACTGAAGAAAGCACTTGCTTGCAAGTACCAACTGATGCTGAAAATAGTGAAAAAGAAGTGGATAATGCAGCAGGCAAGAAAGCATTGGTTGTTGAAAAAATTGGAATCAATGAAAGTATGGAAACAGCATTTGTTTTGCCACAGCAAGAAAACGAAACGTCAACTGTTGGTGGAAACTTGAGTGTCTTTGTATGTCCGCCGGAAGTAGCAATTAAAGAGCATGAGATTCAATTACAAAGGAAAAAAAAGATGCAGGAGATCGTCGAAAATATTGGGATTAAAGTCAACAAAGATGGAATAAATAAATCTCTGTCGATAATCGATAAGCTGAAAGTCAAAATGGATACAAATTCTCAAGTAGATAAGGAACCGAATGCAATAGAGAGAAATAGTCGTGATCCACTTATGAGTTTGCCAGACAAATCCCAGCCGTGCTCGGACATAAATTTATTTCAATCAGATGTGGAAGAAAATCTTTGTGACAAAAAACCGTCCAAATTGAATATAGATGAAAATTCCTTCAATCAAATAACGCTTGTATCTGATTCAAATTTGAACATCTCGATGAATTGCGAAGAAGGTTTGAGCCTTCAAGATAACTTGAATGGTTCAAACAATTCAGAATCAAAGCCAAAAGATCCGCTGGTATCCTTTGATGATACGTTGCCAGATTTTGGTAGTGATACGGAGACAAGTGACGTCGAAATGACAAGTACATTTGTACCTTTTGAGTCAGATTCTAGCAACGAACAGTCAGAGAATCAGATATCGCAAGATGTCAACTCGTTACTGAAGGAAACTGCAACTGATAATAATGCTTCCGCCAGAGGTCTCATGGCTATCACAATCCAGAGACTTGCAGCTCAGCTACAGAGCGCAAAGACTGGTATGTCTAGTCAAGCTACAGATGATGAGCAGATGAACGTTGACCAGGTGAATGATGAAAAGATCATTCCGGAAGCACCTGATGTTGTACCATTATCCCATATTAAAGAACTCTGGAATAACCAGTTTACTAAGCCTAAAGAAGCCAAGCTCGAACCATCAGATGACTCGAGTCCACCAAAAACTTTGATTAGGATACGACGACTGAGCGGTGACAAACTTTCCGTGCCTTCAAATCCAGTCGAGGCTCACGAAGAAAATCAATTATCCAGCACTGGTACGAAAATAAAATTCCGTTGTTATAGAATGTCTTTGCAGCAACGTTAGGGTTTTTTTTTAATTAGCACTATGAATGTATTAAGGCAGCTTTTCCGTGTACATTATCATACCGTTTCATAATCCCGTAATATTTTACACCAGAAGGCAGTGCTTCGGACTTGGGAGTGGATGTTCTACAGACAGACACAGAAGAAGAATGCTCGTTTTTACGAATAGAAAATGTTGTCAGTCTTGCTCCAACAGGGGATGATGCAGAGGATGAAAGTTCTATAGTAAGTAATCCCTATAATATCAAGTTTGTAGGTCAGTTGTTTTTAATTTTAATAATTTTTCCATACACATTGTTTGGCGAATATGTAGAAGTTGAAACTGTATGCCCAATATTCAGTGAAATATCTGATCAATATCTGTTGAAGTCTTGCCGCTTATTAGTTATATAATTTAACACTGTCGGGATTGTTTTAGTCAGCTAAAGTCTTTATTTCTATGTTTTATTTAGATCAGCGATATAAGAAAAGCTGTGGAAACGTCGCCCGTGAAACCCAGGATATCAATATTGAAAAAGAGCCCAATTATTCTACAGAAAGTGGGAAATAGGTCTGTTTTAAATCAACGGCTTATGAACACCATGAACAACACTGGGGAACCCTTAAAAATAATTCCACTGAAAAGTCTCCCTTCTACTTCTCAAACCTCGAACAAGCAAGTCGTAACCAATATTGTACCAGTACAATCTACTTCAAAACTTCAAAACAACACGCACCTAAAGAAGTCAGTTTTTATGCCAAAAATTGTGAAAACAACTGGCACAGCCACAATAGCCACACAAGTAAAACCAGCTGGAAGTGTTCAAGTCCCTGTGAAACCAAATTACAAAATAATCAAGCTCACAAGAACAGCAACATTGCTCAAGCACAAGGAATGCGTGGCGCAATCAATTGCTATAAAACTTAAATCACCAGAAGCTTATCAGTTGATGTTGACGCCTGCGAAATTGTGTCACATGTTCAAGTGTATGGCACGTGACTGTACTTATACAACAAGCTCGTTAGAGTACTTCAAAAAGCATTGCAACGAACACGAGAGTGTCTGTGTCAAAGAAAAAGCGATTCGACCTTTCGGATATCAAAACTGCGCTTATTGTTGTACAGTTTTAGATGATTGGGATGCAATGGAAGCACATTTGATAAATCGACATGCGCACTGCCGGTATCAATGCAGATTTTGCTTTTACAGAGCTGTAACTCAATCTTATGTAGAACTACATCAGGTACGACGTTGTATTATTAAAAATTAACCAGAGAGACTGGTGTACATTATTTGCTATAGTGACATATAACTTGACGTGATTTTCAGGCTGTCAGTCATCCAAGTCAGGTTATAACTGTGTTGCAAGGCAAGGCGATTCACGATAAAATACCTGATGAACGCATGGATCGTAGCGAATGTGTAAAACCATTTATATGCCAACAAGGTGAATTATCCTACTTATAGTTTATATGTAAACTATATATAAACTTGCAGAAATACCTAAAAAGCACCCAAATATCAAATATTCTTTCTTTAGAATAGACAGCACTATAGCGACAATTTCGAATTTCAGAATGTTGGAAGAGTTTTTACATTCCTGAGAAGTTTATTTCACATTTGAAAACAAAACATGGTCCACTACTCTCGATATACAAATGCCACTTGTGTGCTCAAACAAGTTTGAAACCAGAGCAGCTTGTGTCTGTAAGATTTCCCGATTACATTCTGAATAATTTACTTGACATTTTTCAACTGTTATTACCTATTTTACCTAATATTCGTCTTCCACAGCACTACAAAATCCATGGAATATACAAATATCAATGCATGTACTGTGTCAATGGGTCTGACATGTTGTGGGAGCTGCATAATCATCTTAGCAACGTTCACTGTAATCTACCACCACATGTCATTGAAAGAAACCTTATGTCACAGGTAAATTGATAAGAAAAAATGTATGAATAGTCACCGTAGACATTTGTTAACTTAAGCTTAAGATTATCACCAAGTCTTGCGAATATTTGCTGTTGTGGCAAGTAAAGGTTTATTGGATTTTGTAAAATAACTCAAAGTGTTTTCTCTTCGCCACAGGTAACAAAGGAACAAAATGTGATTGATCAATTGATAGTAAAAAACGTGGAAGACGATTTCAAGTATACAGATCTTGTAACCAACATTGAAGAAATCCCTGAAGAATGTTGGCAACTGGCAAAACCTCAATCTCAAAATGATGACCAAAGTACTTCAAAAAATTCCAGCAGCACATCGCCGACAGAGATATTCCTGAGCAGTTCGGACAGAGGAGTCAACATAAGCTTATTAAAGAGAAATTTGTTTTCTCAAATTTCTGAAAGTGGTGAGACCCAGAGTAACGCTACAGGAACACCAGCAATGTCACGTTACACTATACAGGACACCAATGAGGATGAATGTCTTGACAATAGGATATCTATTCCCGAGGTAGATGACCCGAACGAGTATTGTATACCGCTAAATATAGAACTTCTACCAGATAAATCACACATTGACAAGTCAATCAGCAATTCGTCGTTAGGGCAATCCCAGGAGCACAGGCTCAAAACTTGTTTATCATTTGAATATTCTGCCAATAATGACAGTGATGGCTGTCCAGATGTTGGTAACTCGCAAAAATTAGTTGAAGAATCTGATTTGAGGAAAACATTATTAACTATTAAGAATGCAGCAGATCCATTGAGTTCAAACACACATTCAAATTCCCTCGAACAATTAGTGAGAGATAAGGGTGTCAAACGTTCTGACAGCTTGAATAATTTTGCGCATGATGGATATTCTGATTCATCGCCAATAGCCATAGATTCAACTGAAAAGAAAGCAGAACCCTCAGACGATAGCGATATAGAAATATTGGAAGACAACACGCAGACTGTAACAAAATCCAGCAAACCTGAAGTTAAAACGACTGAAAATGCTAAAACGCATTCTCAGATATCAACAAGTACCGCAACAACCAGTGATAAAACTGAGAAAACACAATCTGTTATGGAAAGTAATAGCAGCGATACAAATCTGAACATTACTCCGAATACTAACTTGGAAACAACTTCCAACGCAGTTAGGCAGCTGCTTACTTTAGATGATATAAAAGATACAGGGTTCACCGGCAGCGACTTGTACAAATGTGGAAACTACAATTGTAGCTTCAATTCGGATACACCAGAGCTGTTAAAATGCCACCTATCAAATTGCACAGCCGACAATGACATTAAATCCCTAATTTGTGCGCACTGCAAGAAACGTTTTGTTAAAGTGGGATTTTTGCTGGAACATTTGAAGACACACAGCCTCAAACGCTTTGGATGCTCATTGTGTTCAATGAGATGCACAATGCCGTATCAAGCTATGTCTCACATGAAGTCTAAACATAAATTCGCTTCTAACAAATTAGTGCCTGCAGACCCCAAGAACCCATCAACCGATGGCCTCTTTGTTGTCCAACCAATAGTTAGTATGAATGCAATCCAAGAGTTTGTTTATTTGTGTTTGAAATATACATTTGTTAGGTATGATTATAAAACAGGTGTCATTATATTTCAGGGTGGAGCAACAGAGAAAGGAAGGGGGAAAAAACGAACACCCACAAAAGTGTCAGATAAGGAAAACGAGAAATCCATAGATGTTGAAAAGCTATCCTTTAATCCTGATGAAATAGAGTGCCTGCCACGCCAAGCTATTTATAATCGAGAAGTGATGTGCGCTGTTTGTCCATATAGAACTAAAGTAAGAACAAACATGATTCGACACCTGCAACTTCATGCTAAGGATGAAAGTGTACCTGAATCTGGTCCTGTGAATCCAGTACCATGTTTGGATAAAAAGGAAAGAATGTTTGATAAGATGGTCAACTTGGCTAGCAGTTCGCATCAGAATGGGCGAATGGGCAGCAAATCGCGCGACGTGAACAAAGAGAATACCGATGATGCATCTTTGCCTCAGTTTGTACCAGAACACAAAAGGTATGTTTCTTCACTGCCGTTATCGAAACTGAAATTACAGTGTTAGTTCTGGCATGTGCACCGCAAAATTTTTTTTCCACAATCTGCTTTGGAGAGATCTTGTTACACTAAGGATCTACAGGAAGACGCACTTCGATAAATGAAATTCGAATGCATGTCGGTGTCATCACAATTACCTAAATTTGAATTTCACCCTAGATATGTGTGCGGCGTTGCCGAATGCAATTACCTGACAGTTGACGACACGATGTTACGCTGTCATCTAAAAGCCCTACATTCAGACGAACCATATTTCCGCTGCCCTCACTGCTCGTCACCCCAGCCAGGACAAGAGACCCAAAACATAGGGATAGACAAGATGGGGATTCACTTGAAAATGCACGACACTAGATTATATAAATGCTCTCATTGTAATCACCACCATTATCACAGGTTTGTACAGCGTGGCAAATTTGACTCAGTTATGCTTGCTTACCGGGATGTTTTGCAAAGAAATATATATCAAATTTATATTGTGGACGTCAGATCGTCTCTGAAGATCATTTGACGCAAACGGCATGTTATTACAAACATCTTACTGATGTATATTTTGCTACATGGGTCCTTGGAAACCTATCTCAATCCTTCCAGGCACAGATAAATTTGGCAGATGTTTCGACAACTTTCAATTCTTAATAAGTAAATTCTATGTCGTGTAATAGTTTTAAATTTGTAAACAGGCACGTTGTGGAGAGACATCTTTCAGACAAGCACGGGGATAAACGGCCGTTCGTGAAAGTAATCAGAGAACCGGAAAGCGTTGAAACTACTCAGAACGTACAAGATGAAGTGGAAGATGAAGGTCCGGATCGTGATGGTAATCACTGGAAGTGCAACTTGTGCGATTATAAGTGCATATATAAAAATGAAATGATTTCACATGCGTCGACAGAACATGAAGAACGGTCTCAGTTTAAGTGCGGCGAGTGCAGTTACAAGACAACTGGGAAAATTAATATTGAACAACACTTTGTTTCGAGACACCCCGAGGAGCCTCAAATAAAATATGATATGATCTACCAGAAACTTAAAGGTGGTCTGAAAAAAATCGGGGAGATGACAGATCAAGGCACAAATGACGAACCATTTGACACAACGCCTCTGTGGAGGCGCGACATGCCCAGAATAAGACACATTCGGGGTATCCTTCTAGAGGACGAAGAAGCTGCAGCTGCGACTGATTCTCCTGTCAAAAGCGCCAAGCGCAAGAGTGAAGGAAGTGATATTATAGGCAAACAGGCAAAGTTTAAACCCAGTAAATCGACTGCCAGTGAAATAGGGAAATCTAGTGATGAAAAAGTTAAAATAATAACAGCCAAATCCACTGAAATAAAGAAAGGAACTGAACCAAATAGCCCAATTAACGAACGAGTGAGCAAGATTCGTGCTGTTGACAAATTACGATTGTTAGATAAAACTGAAGATGATAAACTACCCGAGAGCTTGGAAAATCCGGTGACTGACACTAGCATTTCAGAAGACTTTAGCGAATTGAGCGACTCTGAAATGGGCCAGTTTGGCCCTTACGGAAAACCAAATGGTACCTTGTACGTGTGCACACTCTGCAACTATTTTGAGACGAGGTATAAGCATGATTTAAGGGATCATCTCTACCGAGAATTGAAGTACAAAAAGTAAGTGGCATTAAATATCTTGTTATCCAACTAATAAATCAATTTACAATATAAGGTATTGTACAATGCTGATGAAAATGAAAAATCTTCAACGTAGCATGATTCTTACAGATGGCATTGCAGAGCTTGTGGTTTTTTGTCTGTAAATCGTCACACGCTAGTCAAACATTTTACTAAACAACATCCTGGCGAAGAGCCAGACCATGAAATGCTTACCCCTGATAATTCAATTGAGGAGTGGGTGAGTGTATAAGTTACTGTAGCCAGTCTTTTTTTTTCTTTGTATACTCACAATTTACCAGAAATGTTATATGCAAAATCAAGGAGTTTGTTGGTAGATGATTAAGATGAAAAAAATTTTATATTGCATTGCATATCGCAAAGACATCCTGACTAAATTGTTTTGCAGTAGCTTATTAGGAATATCCGTCAATACATCATAATTTACACTTTTCAGGTAACAACTCTATTGCAAAGACAAACAAGTATTATTAAAGGAATAACGAAAAAATCTAGTTCAAAAGCAAAAGTCGATAAACTTACTCCATCTGGGCCTTCTCAAGTATCTAGACAGTTCAAGAAGTCAGCGAAAGAAATTAACCCCTCTGTACAAACAGTAATAAAAGCAACTGATGATACTTCGAAAACTTTTGACTTGACACATGCTATTAGTAAATTGCAAGATAGTTCCATTGATGCCAATATGGAGGCAGATGTCGACGATGAGGATAGTAGAGATAACAACGATCTTGTCATTGATCTGAAAGATGATAATTTAGAAGAAGCTGAAGTACAAAAGGAAAAAACAACATCTACCAAATGTAAGGTTTATTATTACTATTATTTTAATGTTAGATAATTTAATACTTACCACATTGTGTTATGAACAGAATGTGTGGCATAAAGGTAACAAGTATCAACACATGAGGGAAGAGGGAAACTGATATTTATGTCACACTGGTTGTGCAGTTACTTACGTAACCGCACACCGTTTTAAAGTGCTACTTTTTTTTGGAAAGTTCTAATTTCACAAATTTGCTCCATTTTGTACTGAAGTCTTCAGACTTCCAACCCGATATTTTCAATGACAATTAAGAAAATGTTCCAACACTTTGAATTTCTCTTATCTTCTTTCAATGATAATTACTGTGCAAAAAATGTTGGAAACTGAAATATCACGTAGACAAGTGAATTAATCATTAGCTCGGAACAAGTGGGGCGACAATTAACAAATAATTGATATGACAATAAATTTTTTAACGTTGCAGCTCGAGATAGCAAAGACGGAGAAAAAACTCTATTATGCAAACATTGTAACATGAGGTTTGCCAGGCTACGAGGATTCAAACTGCATGTACAAGTGGCTCATCTGAAACGTCTGGATTTCCTTTGTCCATATTGCGATAGAAGTACCAATTCTGAAGTGTTGATGCGCCAACACATTACTGCCAAGCATCCTGATTTACCGGTCAAAATTATTCATAATCCTGCAGCTGGGGGTCCCGAATTAACTAAAGAGTTTTGGGAAAAGGAATATGGTTTGGTTTGTTCCGGCAAAACGAAAAAACGCAAACGTCAATCAAGTGCAGCCGATCTGAATAAATTAAAGGATGATACAGATAGAACCGCTTGTCGCGATGTATGCGATTTGTGTGGTTTCAGTGCACTGAATTTGACAGGTTTTAAAGCGCACATGCGCATGCACGCAAATAAGAGTACTATAAAATGTGGCCATTGTGCATTTAGCGGATCTGCTGATACCGACGTTTGGCAGCATTGGAAAGTCAGCCACCCGCATGCACCATTTAAAGTTGAAGAACTCTCAACGGCTGGTCCGTCCAATCGAAGCCCGGTACTGAGTGAGGAAAAAAAGAGTAGGATCGAAGAATACAGTGATGATGTTGAAGAAGAACAAGTTCCTTTAGCTGGCGATACATCGGAAAAACTTATCTTTTGCTGCTTTTATTGTAGCTTGCATAGTAGTTCACTAGATACTGTTAGAAGTCACTGGAAAATGATACATAAGGAACGAAAAGATGAAAATGATCCTTCAAAATGGAAAACTGGTTTACCATTCAAGTACAAAACGATGTGCATGCCACTGCAGAGCTCAACTCAAAATCTTCTACAATGCAGCTATTGTGACAAGAAGGGAGTCAAAGCAACACTGAGAGTCCACATACGTCGGAAGCACAGTCATCTACCGCCCCGGTTTATCAAACTAGATGACATGGCAGAGCAAGGTTGGACTTGCCAGTGGTGCAATGAATTTTGCGAAACAGAGGAAAAAATGAATCATCACCAAGACATGTTCCACTCGCATTTGCCTTTGCATTTTAAGAAACAAGAATGCGAAGAGCAACACAGGGGATACAGTTGCCCCGAGTGCTCCTTCACCTCCGTATCCATTGGGGGTATGCAAAAGCACGTCGTGAAGCATGTGAACTTTTTAACGTGTAAATATTGCAACGCAGCGTTTGCCAGCCAAAACCTGGTAGCAGCGCACAACGCTGAGTTTCATCCAGGATTGGAATTGAAAATAGACAGTATATCCAACTACGATTCACTCGTTACGAACATGATGTCCAAAGTTAAATGGAGTAAACCCAAGCAGTGGGTCATGAGTACGACTATGACCGGAGAAACGAAAGTCGGAACTGAGCCTAAGAAGCATGCTGTTGCTAAGAAGTCAACAGCAAAGCCACCATCACGTGTTCAATTTTCGCCTAACAAAATGCGATGCGTTGCGCGAAAATCTACTAAGACGTTAACAAGGCATTCATCAAGCTTTCTGGTCAATTCTAGCAGAGACCATTTAGGAGCAAGCTCTCCGAACAGTGATAGAAATCCAATGAGAAGTCCTGCTGGATTTTCTTACTATCACGTCACCAGCCCACCGATCAGCTTGGCTAGTCTGAGTACATATATGTCAGTAGGTGGACATCAGATGAAGGTAAACTGTGCGACACTTGGTCAGTTGATGAACATAAATCCCAGAGTAATGGTGAAAGATCTTAGGCAAGATCTTAAAAGTTCAGCGCTATTTTCAAATCGTACATAAAAGAGTTTTTGTCCAGTAACGATTACACAGTCTGATACATGTCAAGGATCCATTGATACAACAAATCATGGTTATATTTTTCTGAATCATTATAGTTTTTCACGTACACATTACTTGTCTTTAGTACAAAATCCTCAACAAGATCATCAATCTCAATGTCTAATAGCAGGAACTATCGCAGCTTGCATGTTCTTTTTATTTTGTATAATAGTGAATTTATGTTGTGGCAGCATTTCCCATGAAATATTATTATTCCCATTAAGTGTATATCCACATTCAGTATTTCCATATCACCAAATGACTATTGTCAAGCATTTATGCATATAAAATGTCGGATTGTACGATAAACAACGGTAACTAACTAATGAATCATTTTATGTGCAGTGAACAAAGTCTTGCAGTGAAAAAGTTATATATGACATGATTTATGCACCGTATCATGCTTGATTTAACTTTATTATTATGAAGAAACTCATGAAAAAAGTTCAGTGGGACAAATTATTAATATAACTATATACGTAAGCAAATCTCTAAATTTGGTTTCATTATTGAACTTTGAGGTTTCTTGGCAATTAAATTGCCAATCTTCTAAAGCTACTCTGAGAAACTTATTGACGACTTGCAGTTCTAGTAGGAAATTAAATACAATCACGACTTGTGTATTGAAAAAAAAGCTTTTAAGTTTTACGTAGTATCTAAAACTAATTAAATGCGATATGCACAGCTTTGTTTCATCCATGAAACTACAAGTTCATGTCATTGCATACAATGTCGATATATCGTTGAAGTTTCATTTTAATTCAAATTTCGTTTTTGCCACTTAATATTCCTGATATTTCATTTTTACATGAATTTTCCTCTTTTTTTTTTCATTCATATGGAGCAGAAGATTAGGGGATAGTTGGTTTTTGAAAGACAAGACTGAGAAGTGTCCGGAAGCTTAGAACTAGGCTTAGACCTTAGGAACTGTATATACACTGTACCATAAAAACGTGAATAAATATTTTTGATTTTTATAATTATGTATAAATAATCTGTGTTAAAATTAGTTTTAGCCGAGGCCAAAATAACTTTGGAATGAGTATCAGAAAATATCAAACTTTGCGCCCAAACTTTGCATACCTTGCATGTTCAACGTCAGTTGTACACATAGTAGTGAAACCATGTAATTATATAAAAAATCGTAATAAAATGGAAGTGTTGTTAAAAATCAAAAAATTATTGGAATAAAAGTGCAAAGGAGTTTGACCAAACTGTCTGAAAAATCTCCAGTTTCGGAAAATTTTCAAAAACTGCCATAAATTGATCTAAGTCCTTAGCAAACATACAGCTTTGTTGAAGAATTTGTTGCACCAAAAATCAATACTTTTTATCAATTTTCCAACGATAATTTCTATAAGAAACCATAAACAAAGCATAATAAAATTGTGAACAAATGCTGCGTTTCATTTCAAATGGCTTTGAAGTAATCAAAAATCCGATAAATTCGTTCATTTACTGTTCACGCCTGGCGCGGTCAGTTCAGCTCTAGTTTCAACGCTTAAAACCAGAGGGCAGGCGGGTACCACTTGACCTGATAACCGCGAGCACGCGGATTTTTTTGTTAGATGGGTTCCTAGATGGGTCTCGGCAGTAAAGACGTGTTGACACGGTGCTAGAAATCGGTCCGAGTTCTCGGATAGAAGTTTAGTAACTTAAATTTCACCATCATTTTGCGCTCGGAGGAATCCAGATAGCGCTGCGGTCGAAAATGTGAAGTTGAATGGTAATTATTTACATGCTACCAACAGTGCAGAATCCTAAATAGATAACGCGATTGAATCATAACCTCTACTGTGCTCGAAAAGGTAACTTGAATGTTTTCTGTTTAATCTTGTAATTTCCCATTCCTATATATTAATTAATGCATTTCTAATAATTCTATTTATTTTGGAATTTTCATGTGGATCCAGATACTGTATCATATGAAATGACGGATAAGAAAAAAAAATTGAAAAAAGTGCTCGCTATTGCTTTAATAGTTGATATATTTTCATTTTATATTTGATATTTACCTTTGAAATTCACACATGCGTGATGCAAACTCTGCAATCATCTACAATTGGCTGCCTGAATTAGAGCAGGAGAGAATGCAGCAGTTAGTACGGAATAATGGAACGTGATCCATTTTTACATCCGCGTTTTCGATCCACGATTTACGTCCGAGTTTGCTGTATACACGATATGAGGTCTGGTAACTTTTTCTCGGTCCGAGAAATCGGTCCGATTTTTAAGTGCCTTAGATCTAAGACTAGAGCCTATAGCAAATTCCATTTCTCACCATCAAAGCATTCTGATTGGTTTACAAAGTATAATCAACTAATCTGAATGCTTCGATGGTGGGAAATGTGAGGAGTGGAACTACAAAATCGATCCTAGTACACTCTCTCTCTCGCTCTGCCAATCACGGGGCAAAGCCGCATACAAGCATTGGGCACAATGTTCAATGTTCCCTTCTAGTCCTGACGTGCACCTTGGCGGAATTCTTGAAAATTCTGTGCGAAACTCCATCAACATTTTATCGGCAAATCAGTCCGGTGTGCTCCGGTGTCGCACCTGTTCTTGTAACATCGTGTCTACAGTAGCTAGTGACAGGTATACAATCAGAATGTAAGTCTAAAGAACCAACTCAGCAGCTTTAGCGAATAGGTATGGAGAAAGAATGTGACTTCGAGGAAAATAAAAAATGTTTGTAAGGGATCCCTGCGGTATTGTTTGCATTATCGTTACGTATATCGCTGTGTTTTATGCTGACTACGTCGTTGTGCGATGGATTGTTCTACATACAATGCAAGACAGGTTAGTTCTCTCCGAGACTGTTAGCGATTGCCTGACACTTTTGCCTTTTAAACGCTTCACAACACGTCAACGATACTTCATTATTCCCACAACGAATAAATAAAGCGAACTCATTGCAATGAAACTTAATTTGATAACTCGCACATTTTTTAACGCAAGACACACCTGTTTCACAACTTGTTACATCTTTCATTCCATGCAATTTTCAATTGTATCACCTAAACGCAAGACGGATTATAGTTTGAACATTGTCTTCATAATGTTTTCCCGTTTATAGCTTATGGGGTCCTTTTCATGTGGTGACATTCAATACGATAGTTTTACTGCTTATGATGTCTCATCTGAAGGCAGTCTGCAGCGATCCTGGTCTCGTACCTCTTCCACAGACAAGGATGGACTTTTCAGACATCCATACAGGTGGAAACAGGGATGAATCTGACGAAAGAGATGATTGGACAGTGTGTACTCGTTGTGAAACTTATAGACCACCAAGAGCCCATCATTGCAAGATATGCAAACGATGTATCAGGAGAATGGATCATCACTGTCCATGGTGAGATTTTTAATTATAAATCACTACATGATAAATGAAACCTCAGAGCAGGAAAGCTAGTTGCTTTCTTTTTTTTCAATTGTTTGACTAAAATCTAGATAAATACATGTAAAAAATTTAGTCACCATATCTCAGACATTGTGCTAAGGGCTTATTCACATGTGATTGTATTTATTTAAGGATAA
Source organism: Neodiprion virginianus (assembly GCF_021901495.1). Classification (NCBI taxonomy): domain Eukaryota; kingdom Metazoa; phylum Arthropoda; class Insecta; order Hymenoptera; family Diprionidae; genus Neodiprion; species Neodiprion virginianus. The sequence goes on along the minus strand of NC_060878.1, from coordinate 14,216,409 downwards.
ATAACTGTGTGGGGGAGCGAAATCAGAAATATTTTATACAATTTCTGGTGTATGTTGGTATACTAGCCTTATACGCTATAACACTGGTCATCCTCTCTTGGGTCTTCGATTGTCCTGAATGCAGCGTTGACGTGGCAATAAAACAAAGTCGCATGTGAGTAAAATACAACATGCTTTATACAATTCTGTTTTAAATCAAAACTGTAATGTTTCTCATTGCAGTCTACATTGCGTCATACTTGTACTGGAGTCGGCGTTATTTGGAATGTTTGTGGTAGCAATTCTGGTGGACCAGTTTCAAGCTATTTTAGGCGATGAGACAGCTATAGAAAGAATTCAAGGAAACCATCATCATCAGCATGCCAATAAAACTACCCCTCGTACATTAACTCTTCTTGCACAGGTCTGTGGTAAGAGTCATCCAGCTTTGTGGTTACTTCCATGTCACAATCCTCCTCGTTACTCGTACCGTAAAGATGCTCATTTAATTGACCATCAAGTTTAGGGGTTTAATAAGCCTGAGGGAGAAATGCATGTTCCAAATGTCCTGAAATCAATTTTTTAGGCAGCAATGAATCAACTCGTCGGTAAAACTGATCAAACCTAACAACTGTAAATCAAATGGTCACTCAATGGGCGCATACCTACTTGATTTCAGTCAATGGTGTGGCAATATTTACAATTCTTTTAATAAACTAGTCTTAGATTTGTCATTAGGTTAGTTTATCATTTCTAACTATGCCCAAAGCCTATTGAAAGCAATAATCAGAAGAATTGGAAGCAACTTTTAACAATCCATTTCGTAAATAACATTCAAGACAAATTATAGTGGTATGCTTGTTGTTGGATGTCTTGCACTGATCGAAACTGAATCAACTATTGTTCGAAGCACTCAATTTTGAACATTTTAAAATCTGTAATCTGTGAATAAATTTGTTAATTAATTACAAGATTCAAATAACGATAGATCAATTTTGCAAAGAAAATTGATTTCATAGTTGGATGGACATGACGTTTTCTTATGTACAAAAACACATAGTTAATACTGATAATGGAAATTGAATGCAATTCAAATTAAATTCTTTTGCTTCCATCAAGAATTATGGATTTCAAAAGTCTGGAAATGATCAATTATGATTCAACTGTCGAGAACATAGCAAATTGTATATCGTCGATTTGCTGAGAAAATTCATGACAGAAAGACGAACTTAATTAGTAGCAGATACATATCAAGTCGAAATTTTTTGTATTGTTGATTCCATGACTCAAATCTGAATAAGTTATATTGCGATGCGAAGTTGACATTTGCTAATTGGTACATCTTCTAGGGTTTTTTTTTTTTTTCTTTTTAAATATAATACCCAACTTTTCGCTGATGCAATCTAGTCAATTTTCGCAGCAAGACGACGTTAAAAATACTGTAATTTTGGTAGATACCCAAAAAAACTTCCCAATTATATATTTATTTACAATCAAATTGATCAATCTAAGATGAAAATCATTAATTAAGATTTTAAATAACTTATTGAACTGAAATTGACTAATCGCACATTAATATATTAAAATATTTAATTTCTTATCATAATCATTCAAAGTTGGAGATGGTATATCATTCCATTGATTGTCAACAATAGGTTTATATTGTAATTCTTTAAGACTCTTAAATTAAGAGTTTCACTTAAAGTGGAATACACATTGTAGATTTACATGAGTAGGCAGTATTTATGTTAAGTTTTTATTTTCCCAAAGCATGATTTTGTTTTGATAAAGCTTTATGTTATCAAGTATTGAATGTAAAATTAAAAAAAATGCAAAACAAGCTTTTATCTCTAAGGGCGGATCCTGGTTTAGCAGGCCAAAAAAAAACTTTTATCGAGGTTTTTTTGCAAGGGAAAAAAACAACTGTCTGAAACAAAAAAAACACAAAATATGTCCAATTATTATATATTTTTCTTCTAAATGAACTAAGAAAAAGTTGAAATAATCATGAAATTGTTACGTCCGCGGTCATCGTTTATTCCCGAGCGGTAAGGGACAAACTGGTTAATCATCGCCTTTACGTCCGGGGACAACCAGAACTTGAGATAAGGGTTGAATAACCGTTTGGATGCTTGAGATATCAACTATATATTTGTTTAACGAATTTGTGGATTAGTTTAAACGGCGTGTGTAGTTCACAATATCGGTAAAAAAAAGTTATACGTGAGATTGTTGAGTGTAGAAATAGACTTGATCGTCTCGAACGCTGGAATAGGAATGGTACCGAGGTAAAGAGCAGGAGTACAAGGTGCGCAGATTCAGAATGGTGGGGAATAGAATTAGCACAGTCGGCAAAAAGTGAGTGGAGTCGGCCAGAATGGAAATAGGAGGACAGGAATGAGATGATAAGGTTACTGTAAGGATCGTGGGAGACTAACGAGATGAGGGAGACATGTGACGATACGCCAGACATAACAAAATCATAACTTTTTTGAGGTTTGATAAAAAATGTGTTTTTTCAAAGAAAAAAAGATCACTTCGACGTGCTGTACTAGTATATTACGATACGAGTACGCAAAGTAGGTGATTTCCGCACAAGCGGAGTTTGTCACAAGAGCAAGTGTGGGTACACCTACGCAGCATACGAGTATTGTATACTATTTTTCCTATTAAGTTGCGCAAAGTTCGACCCATATACCTGTAATTATTAGAGGGCAAAGCCCCCCCGACCACAAGGAAGTAAATTGAAAAACTAATATAAATTTACTAAATTTAAACAGAATGTCAAATTTACACGGTATATATTTATACACGAACTTTGTACACTATTCATTTTTATCAACTCTCACTTGACAGTGTTCTTTTGAAAGAGCGTATGCGAGGCGACTGATAACTTTCGCGTTTGTTGTCCGTATTAAAGAAATGCAGAATGTAGAATGCACCTTTCGACAGGTCGTTCAAAGAAGATAAAAACGGTGGGATGTAAATAAACCGGCGCTCAAGCCAGCGGCGTTCGCACAAGCGAATGTACATAATGTAATAACATAGGTACGCCTCGGTACCACGCGTACATTCTTATACATTCCCGCGCGCTCAGCTACATTCCTGTACGCTCTTCTCAACGTATGGGAAAGTGGCACTTTGCGAACGCAAATGTGTGCGTAAAACCGAACTTTGCGCACGATAATAGGAAAAATTTATTTAAAAATACTTTTTTAATAATTTTGTTAGTTCATTTAGAAAAGAATTCAATACTCAACAGAACAAACTTAGGTATGAGTCGATAAGTCGCTTAGTTTTTTTGCTATCGCACCTACCAATTCAGAAAAGTTGAAAAAATTAAAACTTGAGAAAACACGCATTAAAGTTTTTAATTGGAAAAAATATCAATTTTTGGTTTCTTACGCTAATGATTGGCTAATCAGCTGTTCCTGGTCCATATAGTAGTCCTGCGTCCTCAAACATCTCATTCTCATGCATAGTTCAAGTCTACGAGCCCCATGGTGCCAAGTAACTAGTACCTGTTCTCTCTATTGATCTGTTACACTTCAGCGGTATCAGCAAACATTTTGCATTGCTAGTCAATGTTCAAATCCACCAACTGCATGGTATTCAAAATCGCTGAATACCCTTCGCTGAATATGCCTGCAGCCAAATAGGCGGCAATTTCAAAGTTTTTTTGGTCGGAATGCAGGTATTTCAGATTCATGAGCCAGATTGTTGAGTTGAACGACTCGTTTCAATGTTGCGTATATCGCCTAAGTATATCGTTAGAAGGTCATCATTTCATAGTTCTTCACAAATTGGGCGAATGTGCTTCTATATTTTTTCAACAATTGATCGAGCAGAATGTTTCAAAGATCGTAGTTGATTCTTGCATTCAGCTTTGCACCATTCATACTATCTAACGATGTCTGTTGGACAGTTCTCGTGTTGAGGGGATTTGTTTGTGAAGCAATAATGATCCAGCGTTGTCATTACAGCTTTGTTCATTTCGTGGACAAAATCAATATTTCTTTTAAGTACTAATCCACAATAAATTGTGAGCTGTTTTATGATACCCTCAGTCAGCCGCTTCTTAACACCAAGCTTCTCTTTCTTCATTATTGTACGTGTTCCACGCACTCACTTTTTGTAATAAGGTAATCGTCACTGTACGTATGTGCTTTCAAAATACCTGCGAGTTTTGGAAACGCCATTGCTGATGTAAAGAAGGTCGAGCACACACACACTTGCTCGACACCCCTTTATGTTGGGCTTCGTATACCCGAAAATACTTTGAATTGGCATCTGTAACTTTGGGCATATATTCTTGAATTTATCTATCGATTTAGACAATAAAAGAAACAACATTTTTTGAACCTTCTGAACCAGGTCCCCCCTTAATTGACTGATAACATTTTTTCCCCCAAGTGTAACAGCTTGAAAATAGAAATCAAGGTACCGCATAGTGGTAATAATAACGAATATCAACATCGAATTTTATTTGATATCAAATTTATTTCAAACACTCCACATGTAGCTTACAGACATGCAGCCATGAGTCCAGCAACATTTTCAAAGTCGATTTTTTCGGTAATATTTTTGGTCTTGATGTTTTCATCTTGATTCGCAATAAAAATCACATTCTTAGATTCTTCTTTCCATCCGTATTTCTTGACCCAGTGTTTCAAGGTGGAATCTGATGAGTTTTGAAAAAACAAACGTTACAAAGCATAATACATATCTTGAGAGGAAGCTTGACCGATGCGTTATTCTTTACTCCTACACAGTGAGTTTGCGATTATTATATTATTACCAACAATGACACATGAATAGCTGAATCAAACAGTTCAGCATTCCCTTGAGTGAATAAACCACTTATTTGTGTGAAGCAGTTGTGTTAAAAAATTTTTCAACTCTATGTGAATAATAATGGAATGTAACTTACAATTAGACTGGCAAAAGGATACAATTTATATCATCCTTGAAAACAACTAAGCATTTTTTTTTTTAATTATTGAACAAAACCAGATATCGGAAGACTTACATAATTGTACATTTAGATTGAAATTTGGAGATTTCAGATTGAATCTTAAAAAACTTGTGGACTAGTTCTGGTGATTCATTTTGTTTTATTAAATAAAGGTACGGATTTTAGCATATCTCATTGTTTGAAATGATGAAATGATTTGAAAGATTTTAGACTAATACATGTTACTTTTGATTCATTGCTCATCCAAATTTTACAAAAAATATTACCCAACGTAACAAAGAAAATTGAAAACTCTGTGACACAGTTACTTTATTGCAAAAAGTATATATATGAAAGGAACGCACCATCGATACCACCAAGTAGCTGGGCAAGCAGACCTTTGTCGATAGTTTGGAAAGTAATTCCTACGACATGGCAGACGAATTTGCGGACGGAATCCTGAAACCCAACTATTCTGTTGCACAGTTCTGGCATAGATAAAACTCTGTCCCAAAAATGTTGGAAATCACATTGTTCCAAAATATCTCCCAAATACATGATCTGGTTGATTGGTTCTTCTTGCATCTGCAATTGCAAAATTTTACAAATCTGTCTTCCTTTTGCCTCTTTTCTGTAAATCTATTTTACAAATAAAAGATGTTGTAGGACTTGCTAACTTCTGCGAAGATAGCAAGGGATTCTGTCTTGGAATATAAAATTTTAAGTGCAGACTGGGGGATAATACAAAACCCCTTTGGGTTGTCAACTTTCCCAACGTGAAACCATTGTATAATTTCGTATAAATTAGTAAGTCGAATAACAATTTGATATTATTTGTAAGGTAAAAAATTGTGGAGTAAAAAGGTACTCCCTTGATTTATAAGTGATTAATTAGAAGAATAATTACAATACTTACAATTTTTTCAGTCAACAGACATTTACAAAGAACGAAGTCTGTGTGAGGAAAATTAGTCAAAGCCTTGAGCAATATCTGGCAAGTTATATCTTGACTAAAGCGTTGCGGATTCAACTGATACAACTTCAAGACAGCAAGATTTGCCTCGAGATCATAAGCGTTTTCCCTCGACTGAATTTCAACATATTTCTCAAGGGTGGAAAGATTGTCAGGATTGTATCTGAAATCAACTGGTGTCATTATAACATTATCGCATACTCGGACATTTTCTACAATTGAAAACGCAAAAAAAAAAAAACGAGACTAATTCTTTGAATACGACATGTTGAGGTTGGGTAACACAATGTTGCGGATATGAACGAATTGAACAAATTAAGAAAGTGAGAATGACTGTAAACACCTCTCAATCCCTTTCAACATTTCGACGATAGTTTGCCTCATAGCCTCTGCCATGGTGGAATTCGTTCGAAGTTTTTCAAGTTCCACGGCGCAAGGAGTGATAGATATTTAGCCTGATTTTTAGGTTAGAACAAAAGTGAAGGAAAGATAAGCATAGATTGTTCAGAAAGACTAGTAAGTACACAAAAGCGGATACATCTGACCATGGGGACTTTCTGATTTCACCGCTTGGGAGCTCCGCAGTCAGTATCCCGGTAGAATGCGAAATTTGAATTATTCGTCGGATTGATTTGGAACAACGTCTCAAAACAAATGTGAACCAAGTACACTATTAACCACGGAGTAGAATACTCTGCGTTAAGCAAGTTTTACTCGTTTATATATTAACAAACACGGACACGACATAAACATATTCATGGCTGCCACGAATTTTGAGGTTATGGCAGCCACGAACAGAAAGAATGTTGTTTATGGCAACAAACATTATATAATCTTTATGTTGAAGTGTCCAATTTGTTAGATTTATATTTATTGAAGGCTTGGCACTTGCATTTTCTTTAGACATTTCGACTTCTCTGAACAAAAATTGTATTCTTTAAATTCGTGCCCTATGAGCTTTATTGTAGGACATTCTAAAGTATACGCACATCAACACTACCTAACAGTGGTTAACCTGCCCCATTTTCGTAGTTCTTTACCAATACAAAAGCGCATAAAATAAGAAATTTCCACTTGTTCCCACAATCACAAAACGCAATCACGAAACGATACCTCTCATGGCGAGGGAGTGAGATAGAGCACTTATCCATTTACAGCCTGTTCTAGCTCTATACGATACGTTTCCTCTCGGCCAATTAAATGTAGAGTGAGAGAGATGGAGTATCCAGGCTAATCCGGGGATATATATCTCACTCTCTCATTACTACGGCCACACTTTTCGCAAGGTTGACGGTATGACTAGCTACCTCCAGTAGTATATGCTCTAAGATACCTCTTGAACCGAAAACAGCCCATTCAGTCTGTCAAAATCATTCGTCTGTAGTGGGGAGATATCCAGAAAAGTCCTTAACCTCTGACACTAGGGAACATCGTAATTACAACAGGTCCGATGACGGTTTTTATCAAGTCAATAATCAGATGTTATACCGATCCTATTACTGTTATTGCTAGTGTACGTATCCTTCGTCATCCCTATTGTTTCTAATTGCTTAATCTGAAAATTTAGCAATCCGCGTGAAAATGAATCAACAAGGGCATAGTAATTGCAACAATAACCAGTTTAGAGCCATCCCGGACCTCGGAAGAAGGTACACAGTGTTCTCTCTAATTCAGACATTGATTTTATTTGGTTAACAATTCATATGAAGACGAATAATTAGTATTGATCATGTACATTATTAACAGACAATAATATTCTTACAGTAAACGCTTGAGATATGTAAACTACATTCTATGTTCTATTTGTTACGGAACATCATTTCTTAAATACAATGATTTTCTGCAGAGCGAGTCTATTATCAGAATTGTAGTTATTTATATTAATTCTTGCTCTATCAGCATTGCTGCTAATTGCTTCTTATTGAAATTGAATCTATTAAATTATTTTGTTCATTTAGCGAGCCAAGCCTTCCAATCAACAGTAATGTGTCCAATTTCCAACAGAGGAATCCCCCACCTTTGCCACCCCGTACAAATAGATCTGTTCAAAGTTACCAGCCAATGTATGGGGATCACAGATCGTTGCCTTCACCGTATTACAGTGGATATGGAACAGGCATGAATTACAGAGGCTATGGAGGCTATGGCTCATATGGTGGATATGGCGGGATGTCAGGTTATAATTCATATAATCAATTTGGCGGGCCTAGTGGCGATGTAGAGAATCGGTGAGAACATATCACATCCTGTTGTACAGAAATTTTGTGTTTGAAAAATTCATTTACCAAGTGTTTTACGCCTTCAATTAGTTAATTACTGTACTTCCTCTTGCTTATCCATAGATTTGTCCAGTTAGCCGAAGAGAGAACCAGGCCAGCATTCCAATCCATAGAAACAATGGTACACACATTTTCATCTATCACAATGATGCTTGAATCAACTTTTTTTGCAATGACAAGCTCGTTTAGAGCCATTCTTAGCGTAGCAGACAACATAGGTAGATTACGCTCCATGTTCGGACACTTCTTGGATACATTTGCTCTTATTAGATTTATGAAGTGGTTGTACTGGAAGAGTATGTACACGCTGGGTAAATATATAAACTTGCTTCTTCATGCCACTATTCATAAAACTATGTGATACATTTACTGAATCATTGACCAGATTTATGTTACTTATTTTTTTGATAATCACTAAGTTATAGGATTGTGATAGCATTTTTAATTCACTGCAACAAATCTAATATTTCATAGGATTACGCCCTGACGATCCAAACAGTGAATTGTTATGGCGCCAGACAGCAATTGAAGTCATGAATGGAGGGAAAACGGGATCTTCCAGTTGGCCAATTTTCATGTTTCTCAGCATGTTGTTTGCCATTCCTTATTTAGTCCATAAATTAGTTCATAATGCCAAAGAACTTAAAATAAACAGTAAGTTGCACAGTAAAGTGCTGAGTACTTTATAATTTCACAAGTCCCAAAAATTGTCCATATATTGAGTGAGAATATTCCCGCATATACTTTTATTTCACTTTACGTATTTCAGCTGATAATCCAAAAGAATGGTTCCAACAGAACGAGCCTATGTATACAGCAACAGCGACATATGACTTTAATGCCACTTGTAGTGAAGAACTCAGTTTAAGATGTGGACAAAAAATTTGGCTAGCACCAAAATCTCTGCAACCTAAGGATACACCTGGTTGGTGGAAAGCAACGGATAGTGTGAACGTGGGTTTGATACCATCTTCATATGTGACAGTGGTTGGGCAGATTAAAAAAAAATCAACAGTCCTTGAACAGGGAACAGCGCATGATTGTTCTGAAAATATTGGCACCAGTATGGCTCAGAGTTCTAATCAGAAAGACAAATGTAGTTTTCCCGATCTTGAGGAAGCTTTCGGGACTAAAATACCCGAGGAAGGTTAAAATTATTGCTTCATTTTGATATAACTTATGGATTTGTAATTTCGTAACACAGAAAAATATGTTGAGTAATGAATGATTTGTTTGGAAAGCAAATTGACTTGTGAAGTCATTTGAGGTGTCTGTCTAAAAAATATTTATATTATCAGTCGAATTAGATGTAAAAATACATGGTTTAACCCGTCCATTTTTCAATCACAATATGATTTCTACATGCGCGAAAACAGAATTCAGCTGATTTCACAATGGTTCCCCGATTCCCCTAGAAGTATCCAATTTTTTTTCCTTTTCCTATAAGCAATCCAAAATGAAGACTTCCTCTGAATGTATTCTGAAGCACACAATTTCCCTCTCAAATCCACATTTTTTTAATGGTTTACCAGGTTGTATTAATTTTTATTTGTTGAATTTGAATTTAGCTAATTGGTTTCATCCAAATATCCAAGTCGACGAATCTCAAACGCAAAAAAGGGAATAACAGCCACATTTTATATGCAATCCACAACATTGGTATGAAAAAGAAATTATAAATGGCATTAAATCTACGAAATTGCGATAGACATATCACGAGTCTATACAATTTCTTTACTTTTTCGTAAAATAAAAATGTTTTAGCGTGTTTTTATTCAAAATAGCATGTAGAATGTGGGTATTGTGGCGTTTTTCAGCATTCGCTCGTTTTTTTTTTCTTTGCATAAATTTTAGAACCCTAATATCTGGCTAGCCTGGATTGAGCATTGTGAAGCCTGTGAGTGAAAAATGTTTCTTGCTGCAAAGGATTTTTTGCGAAAATTTGAATACATAAATAACATACCACGCATATCTCTTGTAGCATACCAACACTCCCACAGTAGTCAATACAGAGCGAAGCTGGACTGGCACAATTGAATAGATGTTCGTGGCATGTGATAAAACTTTTATACCATTTTTATTTAATAATTTGAAATTGTTAGGACTTCGGGTTATTTTTGTTATTTACTTCATAATTTATATATATGCATGTACTTACACTATGCGTGTAAATTTCTGGTTAGGAATGTATCACATGAAATACAATAGTGGGTTTTGTGAAACTTTGCGTCTTTTTTTCAGGTGTTTTAATTGATCAAGAATCCATCACAGGATTGAAACAAAGTGCTGTAAATAATAATTGTGATGGGCAGCTTCTAATTTCGTATTTATTTACGATTAAATTATATTTACATCAAAATTAAATGTGATTGAATATTTTTGCAACTTACCGCGTAATAATATTGGATTTTTAGCAACTTGTGTATCGCTTGGTAGGAAAAATTGGGAGCATAGTTGGATGATAAATAAAGCCAAACTCCTCGATTTTCTAACATAATATTAATTCTAGGTAGATGTTTCAAACATTCGACTAGCTTAACCTGCGTTTATATTTATAAAGGAGTTTTCTCAATCAATTTGAACCAGTGGCCACATTCGCAACGACGAGGGGAACCTTGGTGCAGCCACATCCAGTTTATTGAAGTTGCATCCTCTTCGCAAATACATCCAACCAGTCGGCTGTCAAATGCACTAGGTACCTCATTTGGACAATCTTTAGTTCCTGGTCCACGCTTGATTACTTTCATGTCAAATGGATCCTGATGTAAAAATAAATGTGTTTAGCGCTACTGTCATTTGTACGTAATTAAAATAATGAACGTACATGTTATGATGGAGGAAATATTCGAAGTTTACTAACAATTTGTATATAAATATATTAGATAAACATTTTTATAAATTCAAAGTTTTCAGTATGACAAATAGTATAGTAATACAGTAGAATTTAAAGAGCTTGAGCAAAGGTTAGCCTTATATTTGAATAAAAGTATTTACAATGAACCAGTTTCATAATACAATTATAAGTTGTCATGCGATCCGAACATAAGTGTGACAAATGATGAAAGCTATTGAAGCATAAGGATGATTCGTATTTGACTTAAGGAAAGGTATTTCTATGCCGGAAAAATCAATTAACGAATGAAAATTTTAGTCATCAGAACTGGGATGCGATTTTATGAAAAATTTGATATTTCACCATACTGATTGCAACCTACTGTGTACGTACATCATTGCCAGCAGCACGAGCGAGTAGCTCTTTTTTTTCCAAACCAGTTGCGTGGTCCAGGGGATCTGCCATTTCTGGAACTGACGGGATAACATATTTAAACGTCAAATTTTCAACGAGAATCCTAAGGACTAATACTCTTTCATGCGGAAGCACACAAGTGCTCTGCTCAAGATGAACGTTACGTAATATACTGCCATAGGAATAATCGAAAAATCGTGGTGCTTTTTTTCAAGTTTTGAATAATGAGTTCTCCTGTGTTACCTTTGGTACCACATCTTACTGATGTGTTGATTGAGCGACGAGAAACTTGGAGAAGAATCCTTCCACACAGCGATGCCATTTTGAGGAGGAACCACGCAGACGACCTTTCTGGCTTTAAGATTTAGGCGGCCATAAACAATTTCGGTTAACCATTAAAGCGAAGTCTGATGGATGCAATCATGGACCGTACCGAATACCAGGGATCCTTATTGCTGTTAGGTAGCGCTCTCTCGGCACCCTTTCGAATTAATCAATAAAGTCAGTCTTATTCTAGCTTATAAGTTAGACACTTTTCTACAGCTGTGTTCCACGAATTTACACTATACAACTAAGAAAAGATAATCCTTTGTTGTCAAAATCTGCTTACGAAAAAGGAATAGCTAGAGAGAGAGAGAGAGGAAAATTGCATGTATATCAGTGAGTAGTACGGATCCGAACTTCGAGCAAGAATAAAGTAATTACGGAGAGGTTACTGGAATACTGACCGGCGAGCAGTTGTTTGTTTACAACATATGTATATTTCGAACGACCGTAAACACGAACACGGTGAGTGGAGGAAATCGGTACTATTGACTCTGCGCCGATAACGTGCCCACTTTATGTCGGCACACAGGGTTGAGTTACGTCCCCTTCCCTCCTACTTCCTGCTTTGTATGTACAGAGTGTTGCAGAAAAGTGAGAGAGAGCGAGCTATATGCCCGTTATAACCTATCTTTCTCGCTCTACACTTGATTGGTCGATATATTTCCCCTCAGCCAGTCAAGTGCAGAGTGAGAGAGACGGAATATCCCGAGTATATATCTCGCTCATATTACTCCGGCTGCAGTTTTCGCGGGGTTAACGGCATGGGTAAGCTACCTGCAGTAGCATACGCACTTGCTAAAGTTCAGCAAATAATGCGAATGTGTGCCATGGCTTTTGTATTTAGCTTCCGGATTTTGCGTTTTCGATTTGCACATTAAATCACGTCAATAACCGATCTGTGCTTATATGACACTACGAAAGCAGTAGATAATGCAGTGCATACGACTATCGATACGCGCATACCGTTGAAAATTAGTTCCAAACACCTGTTTTGTTAAGGAGAGCGCTGGTATTCCAGGCACACACAAATAGCGAGCATGTATCATACTTACGCCAGGGCATGGATGGTCTCTGGCAAACGCTTACTCTATGATATAAGTCAATAGTTTACTATGACCTAACCTAATCTAGTTAACCTCAAATTGATGTTATCGAAATAGTATAACAATATATTACCAAATACAATGAACTCATTACGCACGTGTGCTAGAGCAGCAATTCGCATACAAAAATTAACCTCGGTCATCTACACAGGTATGCCAAATTATATTCTTATACTGACTTTTATTTTGAGCAACTGTAAAAAACAACACAGTAGGCACTTATATGCTTCTAGATTACTCCACAAGTTATCAAATAAGATGATATGTTGGGAAAAAAAGCAAGTAGATTTCTAATATGATGATACAATCACGAAGTTTGCATTCCGAATAAAATATATCTCTAAATGATTCGATAATATTTTATAAAAGAGAATAAATGATTTTATGATTCAGGTGAACGAGGTATAAAACGATGGGTTGCACCAACACTACGTGTAATCAACAAGCGAAAGGCCAAATTAGGACCACAGCCTGAGCCACGGCGAAGTAATTTCCTTGATTGGAATTATAACGCAGAAATATTTGCATTTAACAAAAGGTTGTCCGAAAATTTTGATGTCGAACTATTGCAACAAGCTTTTACTCATAGGTCTTACGTTGCACAAGAGGAACAGAAGCAGAGAGAGGTTGGCATTGAAAATCCAGAATTAAGCATCAAGGATAACACTGATCTCATAGTAGAAGGAAAATGCTTAACATCGGAAATAGTTGAGCGTTATTTAAGACAAGCTCTGCCAAGACTTCCGGAAGAAGGCATTTTGTAAGGATATAAAAATATATTGTATAAAATATGGTAGGGTTTATTTATGTTTGTAATATTCTGAACGAATCCAAGTATTCAGTGCTAAGTAAATGGGGCTGGTCGATGGAGAGATACCATGATTACTATGATGTCGAACATGAAAGACAAAGATCAGTCTAGATTAGATCTAGATCAGATGAATCTATGAAAGAAAGCATATAACAAAATTGCATCGCTGTTTGCAGCCCAAAAAATGGTCATAGATTTTGGTCACCTCTTTGCATTGAGACAATTTCTTAATATCAATCTATGTAAAACATAGATAAAATGGTTATCTACTCCTAAGATTTATCAATCATCATTTTTTACTGGCAAGCGAGAATTATTTCCTCTGTCATTTGATGAATCTAAAGCTAGCAATCAGTGACAACAGATGACTATGATATCATTTTTCAAAAGAAGGCAGGAAATTCAATATTCGAAATTTCATCAAATCTCATGAAAAGTTTATCATTTTCACTGTGTTTGTCCTACTCAAAAAAAGTTTAGCATGTTTTGCTGCTAGCTTCAGCTTTATTTTCATTTGCAAAACTGACAGATACAGTATTTAATCCGTTTACTGTAAAAATTTTAGGAAACTGAAGGATTATCTTTTAAGCGAGGAGATTGTGGCTAAGGTTTCTGTACAGATTGGAACTAAAGATATTATATTAAGCGAGGTAAGTAATTTATATTAATTTATTTTATCTTTTTTTGACTTATAATTGATGATGTGTAATAAATTATCCTTTCTATTGCCACAGGACCATCCTGTGCGGCAGGAAACCTTAGTGAATACGTTCTTTGCATTAGTAGCAGCATTAGCTCGCAGCAATGACGTAGTTCACACAAGCTTTTTTGTGCGTGACTTTTTGATAGCTACGCTTTCTGATAAAGAAATATTGTCAATCTGGACTCCTAGCCATCCGTTTCAAACACTAGATGCTATTCTGAATAGAGAAAAAAGAGGTTCTGCAGATTTTCGTCTCACTGCTCAAACTGGAGTAAACACAATTCTAGCTGCTTACCAAGTTGCAGTTTATTCTGATCAGCAGTTTCTCGGTATAGGTAAGTCAGAAAATAAATATTAGTAGTATTAGTGCGTATCTTCCATTTTCTTCTTATTTCTGTCTCCTCCATAGAGGTTTTTCAAATTGTCTACATACCGATGTAACAATTCTTCATTGTTTGTATCTGTATTTTTTATTTCATCTATCCAACCTGACGTTTTCTTCCAATACTTCTCTAAGTCCTCTACATTCCAAAGTGTTATACAATGTTTCATTCTCCTCTCCATGCACCCTTCATTTTTTGTATTCACTATCATGATCCACTTTATACAATTTTCTCGACACATTTTGAAACCTCTATCTAGCCCATTGTTCTCTACGCCGTTTTTCTATATTTCTTTGGCTGAGAGAGTTCTGTACCCCTACGACTGTTTTTTCTACATTTGTACTTGTCACAATAGTTTTAGATTTCAACTTAGTTGGAAAATATATATATAAACTGGTAAAGGAGAGAAAATCGGTATCGAATACTGGCCCCTGTAGTTTGAGTTGAATATTTCCTCAGGTGTTCATAAAAATAGTTCAAAATATGTGTACATATTCAACCATCTTTGGAATTAGCATTAATCCTTTGATGACCTGTTGTATTAGCTGGAAAAGATTTATAAATTGTCTAGGATCTCAAGCCGATATTTTGGACTCCTATCTTCCCGCGTCTGCAATTTCGGAATTCTTTGCGATAAAAAAAAGTCGGGGGTTTTAAAATGTATCGTGGTATTGTATAAGAAAAAGTTTTAATAAAGTTTTGCAATTTTTAAAGGTACCGGCGAAACTGTACAAGTGGCAAAAAATATTGCAGCACTTGACGCTCTGCAGCGAATGTTCGGAATAGCTGATTTCAGCCGGCCAATCCCGTTCAATTTAACAGTGGATGTATCATCTCAGAGAACTGAGAATCTACCACTCACGAAATGGTGTACCGAAAATTTGAAGCATACAGTCGGAGGTTGAGTTGTAGTTTACGAAATCTTATTGTAAGCAAAGCTCATATAACTGTGTAAATCTTATTTTAGACGATTAAATATTCAATAAGCCAACTCGTATGTACATGCCAGACGAACACATATACTTGTCCAAGAGATTACATTTTTCACGGTATACAAACGGCGTGCGAATTGTAATTCGTTGTAGATAATAAAAGTATGTTTCAAAAAATAGTATACAGATTTACATAATTACGAAAATTTTTGGAGATTTATAACAACAATACGTTCATCGCGAAGTTCGTACAGGTCAAATAATTTCGACCTGTTATTATTAATGTTTTCTTTCCCATGGCGAGTAAAATACGGACCTTTGTTCAGCAAAATATATATGCACTGATGGGGTTTACCGAAAACGTATGTTCCCAGCTTGCGGTCCTCTTTGAATGAAATACTTGGACGTATGCATATAATACAAGTAACATTGAGCGTCGGCAAGCAGGCTAAAGAATTTGCGTAGGTACGCAGCCGAGATTTTGTGTACGCGAAGAGAGCCGTATATTGATTATTTTCTGGGTGTACTATCTATCCCCTTTAAGGTGGTTCATCCTCCTGAGCCCCTCGGCGCCGCCGCTCGCCTACATCTCGCAACGATGTCTCCGTCCCTCTTCCACCTTCTACACTGTGTGTAACGACTCAATGGCGCAGCCACACCCATTCGCCATCAAGTAATCGACGCTATTGTTATTTTAGCCCGCCATTATCTACCGACGCCTTGTCAACTCGCATTTGCGAACCATCCAAAGCATGTGGCGCTTCTCTTGTACTTTCGGAACCAAGTGAGGATCCGGTCCAACGATGATGACGAAATATTAAAAAACACGAAGAACAGAGAATCCGGCATTAAACCGGCGCCTGAAAATCATTGACGATTTTTATATTCCAGATTGTTGCAATTGATGAATGTTCGGAACGTACAATTGTAAATTTATGCGCGACGCCGTCACTCCTACGCCAATGAGGGTCCATACCATTTCGGGGCCTCCTTAACCACGCCAACACCGCTAGCCGTTGTTTCGTTGTGCCTTTGCTGCAGCTTATGCTATGCATCTATTCCACGGACCAGGGTCTGTGTACTCCTGCTGCAGGAATTAGGGAGAGGAGCCATAATGGAATGAGGCACGACGCCGCGTGCGTCGAGACTCGGCGCAATGGCTATAAAGTTATTCCCACCTTTTACAGGTGCATACGTACACTAGGCTCGTACACCTTACCGTTATAGTCCTTTTTTCTATCAGAGTATCTCATGTTCATCGTACTCCATTACAATAATTCACTTAATATTCCCCTTAGGTCGAAGGCCACCGATGCAAAATCATGTTTCATCGATCTAGATGTGAGTGCTGAACGATAACTCGCGTATTCGCTGAAAATGAGCTTAACGAAACTCTTAAACTTTAAAAAAATGTTCCTCAAACTCGTGAATAATCAGTAACTTTTGTGAATTCCCGCAGTGTTCTTCTACCTGATTACGATTATCGCGATATTGACTCTTATCAACGACGTGCCATTGCTCGAGGTCTCTAAATATTCATAGTCTCCTTCGAAAATTAGATCGACCGAGGAATAGCGGATATTTCAGATGTTATCTATAATATCTATTTGGGTTCAAGTTGATAATTTCGTACCCAGGTTAATTCCATTTATAAATATACTTATATCTGTGGACATTGATTTTAAGTATGAGTAAAATGTGTATTTGAGGTCATAATAGTATATTGTTTAACAAGGAGGCAAACTCGGTCTTTTCGGGCTGAATGTAAGTTTGCAACATGAGTCACAGGTCAGCCGCATACGAGCCGAAGGAGAGTCTCCTTGTGCGAGCCAATTCTTTATCTACCAAGAGTACGTTTGGTGTTTTTTCACGAAGCACGAAATTGAGGTTAGGGTCGCGTAATATCAGATTTGTTCGCGACACCGCATGCGTGCAGTACGGAAAAGACCAATTTTAAGTCCTAGTAGTTAAAAGTGTTTTTTTTTCTGTATCCCGCGCATGCTCATTCATCGACTCACCCCATAATCATAGAAACGTGTACTTTGTATACGGAACACGGGCATGGCAAAGCGCGTAAAACATGCATGATTTTCTGAACGCAGGTGGTAGAATTCCTGGTGTAGCGAGAAAATAAGGGGATAAGAAACGGCGGTCAAAGTGCTTCTATAGCCTCTCCTTTGCAGAAACGAATACTATACGGGATCCGTATGCATTCGTATATCCACATACTATTCGATACACATCCTTCGTCGAATGCATTTATGTTTAGCGTGTCTGTCTCCTCGCGTCTCTCTCCGTCTCTGTACCGTGACCCGCCAACGTTCCTTCGGCAGATTCGTGCAAGAGAAGGTGGGGATAGGGCGGTTCACAGGCTTAACCTGTTCTCGGACCGACGCATACACACATCGATAAAGGGCATCCCGGCCCTAAAAGCACGTATGCGGGTACACGCTGCAATCCACGAATTCGGGACGCGCAGAAGGGCATTCGTGTCGACTGTCGGCTTAGCGGAGAGCCGGGTCACGTCGCGATGGCTATGAGTTAAATTCAAATGCGAACAAGCCATCGTCGAACATTTGTACGCTCGCTCTGACTGCTGAGACACCGTTCAACTCACTTGCGCAATGATCACCGTATCCCCTTCTCTTTGCAGCGGCGAATGCGCAGGCGATATGCAGCATCCATTTGCGGGGAAACTTCACGATAACAATTCGAAAAGAATTTTTGTACACATTGGTTACATACGCGATGATAGCTATCATGAAAATGGCTAAGGATTGAAGTAAGTCATTCAATTTCAAGTCGACCTTCCGTCATTCGCCTCAAAGATCAAAATAGACAGGCAGTACTGAAAGTTACACGTACACCGACTTGCTTTTAATTTATACACATACATATGGTGCCGAATGGCCTTAGTTCCGTCAAATTATATTTCATTTGTCCTACTATGATCTCGGTAATGTTTAATTTTTTATACCAAAGTTCTGCGTGGTACCCGTAAAGTGTCATTCGATCAATACAATTTGATGCCGAGGTCGTAAGCCGCGGAGGATTGGCACAAGTCAAAAAGTTCTGTGGGTATATTTTGATTGCGATTTGGACAGACGTACGTATACATATGCGTATACATGCATAGGTACGTTGCAACGAAATATTCGCTTCGTTGCGTATACGGGGATGCCAAAAAGGGAAACCAGTGTACATACACAACATGTGGAAAATAACCACGTGACTCGACTGCTGCAGGGGGCTTTACTTCGGATAACTCGTTGGTCGGTTCGTGAATGAAACGAGGAAGAGAGCAAATAGCGGTGAGTCAGACACAACGCATGCTTCATTTGCGCTCATGCCGTCGCTTGGAATGTCATTCGTATAAGTCGACACAGTCTGGCCAATAACGAAGCTCACTAGATGCAAGTATACTAAACACATACAAACATCTTGAGCTATTTTTAAACCAAGTATGCCCCAGTAGCACCTGCACCGTCTTATGAGGTGTTCGTCCATGGTCTTGGGCGACAGGCAAACACAGCGCTGCTATATCTGTGACGGATACTGTCCACTATACGCAGCATACAGGCATACGTATAGTCAAATGTTATTTATCAACTTCCAGATAAAGTGAGAAAGTAAACGAAAAGAATGAGACGAGACAACGTATGAGCATGGAACGAAGAGAAAATACCAAGTCGTTGCAACGGATGCGATGCACGCGACGCGATGTAGTGACTGTCCAACTCTGCTCTATAGGAACGGCATTGTGTCGGTGGCTAGTGACTGCGGTGCCTGGGGTCTCCGGCATTTCAGAAACTATATCTTTCTCTCTCTTCTCTCCCTCCCCGCCCCCTCACGACACGCACACGCGTGTACGCATCCGCACACGCACGAGCACTCGCCCGCATCGACAACCAAGCAACCAGCCTACTTGTTTACTATTTCAAAGTCTTTGATCTTGCTCTGCTAGGTTGTCGACCAGACCGTAACCAATGCTGCGACGCAGACCCAAAATTTCTATCGAGGACAAAGTGCAGGACGTGGATTTGTACCGATGTGCATACATGTGTAACAAATAACAATACTGCGTTTATACGCAGCGGAAAACTTGTCCGCATGAACTTGTTGCTATTTGAGAGCAAGATTTTCCTCGTAGAACAATTTCCGCGACGATAACACAGCTTTAGTCAAATCGTGGTACGGAACTATTAATAATACGGAGTTCAGTGATTTTTTTTCACGTGCGACGTAACGTGGAATTTCAAAATATTCGGAAATTGTAAGTTTCCGCCGGAAAAGTTCGTTCTGCGACTTCTATTAGACGATGTTATGTACTTAGTCTACCGACCGCATTCAGTGGTTCAAAGTCACTTGTTTCAGCCATTGTTAAAATCTATGCATCGTTGACCTGAAACAGTCGCGGCCAGCTTACGATTAGTTCTACCTAAGTGCAGTGCCCAACACAAACGTACAAGAAAAATTTTAATTTTCTGGCATTAGTTTCGCATGAAACAATGAGGTTTCGGGATGTTCTTATTCCGCGTTAAGTGCATAATTGCATTATCTTAGCAATATTTTAACGCCAGTGACGCGCAAGCTCTAATAGTAAGAATAAGTGACATTCTACTCGGTCGGTAAGAACTGCCCAAGTTATCATTGAAATTCAGACTTTGACTTTTCAATTTTAAATTTATTAGTTGCCGTAGAACTTGAATACCGATGTGAAAGTCTTGATAGAATGTATTTTGTTGACGACAATAATAAATGAGGCGAACGTCCGATTTATAAGAAACTAGAATTTTCTGTTTGAGACGAGTAGTTAAAGAGTAATTAATTAAAATTAAAGTGTCCGTACGATTAATCAGTCTCATAACTCCCCACAGTACACACGTTCGGCTACGTTCACGGCGCCAAAGATAAAGTTGAATTGCAGTAGGCGCCGCGGACGACGCTGAAACAACAAAACACGACTGAGTTCCCAATTCCCATTGTCCGTAGCGTGGTCAAAAACGTAGAGCGCGTAGGTCACGATTCGTTGCGGAAATGAAAACTGGCGAGCGAACGAGCGGCCGAGAGAGAGAGAGGGCGATACGCAGCAGCATAAAAGCCCGAGTCGTACTCAGCTACGCACTTCTTACCGCAGTCCACGACGACGACGAAGTCCGGACTCGGGCCTATCGAGCCTTTCGAGTTTCGAATCTCGAACGGAGGTAAAATTAAGGAGTTCAAG
Source organism: Neodiprion virginianus (assembly GCF_021901495.1). NCBI lineage: Eukaryota > Metazoa > Arthropoda > Insecta > Hymenoptera > Diprionidae > Neodiprion > Neodiprion virginianus. The sequence goes on along the minus strand of NC_060878.1, from coordinate 14,195,494 downwards.
GCCCAAGCTGTCCACCCCCCAACGCCCACGAGTTGCCCGCCTGCGCACACACGTACTTTCATGATACAGACACAACGCGAGGCATCGTGTCCTATCGGGCTCGATCCACGTTTCTCTCGGTCGGCAGAACGGGATCCGCACCCTGCTTCCCGCACCTCTCGGTCGTTCGTCTCTCGTCGCTTCTCTGCGTCTCCCGTACGCTGATGCGCGCGCCTTCTTCTCTCTCACTCTCCCTCTCTGTCTTGTCCCTCTGCGTTCAGCCGGACTATAGTTATCCGCTATCTCTCTCTATCGCTTTCTCTCTCTCTCTCTCCTCCTTCTCTCTTTCTTTTTCTCACTCCGCTCTCTTCGACGAAGCCTCGGCAGGCACGCACCCATGTGCGTGTGGTCTATTCTCTCTCTCTCTCTCTCTCTTTCTCCCCACCCCAGCCCTCCCATTCGCCCCCTCTCTTTCCATGTGGTACGACGTCCGCAAGAGCTTGCGCGGCGTTGCCATGTAAGCGCGACGTTGCCGTTCGTTCTTCCGTCGGGCCAGCCTGGCGTAACTCCCCTCCGTCTCTCCTCGTTCCACCGCGCTGATCCTCCCCCCGCCGTCCTGTTTTTCCCTCGCCCCTCGCCGTAGGTCGTTCGGTGTGCTGCCCGTCTATCCATACCTCCGTCCGTTTATCCGTCCATCCATGGTTGTGTGGTTGTGTCGGTGTATGCGTGACGTTAACCTGGCGGCCCTGAAAACAACTCGACCCCAACTTCGGGCACCTTCCTCGGGAACACCCTGGAAATCGCGAAAATCTCGCGCTCTCGGGTAAGAGGCCGAAGAAGGCTAACCCGTCGTGAAAAAGAGAAAGAAACAGCCGCCGAGTTGTTATCCGGTGTTGTGTAGTATAGTTGGTTGGTTCGTCGCAGCTTTCTGCCGAACCGAACCAACCGAACTGAACTCTCAACGGTGCTACTAGACTGTGGTTATTATATTCTTCGACGACTTTAACGCGTCCTGTGCCTGTGGTTCCTTTTACACTGTGTGCAACTCCTGCAAGGCTACTCGGAAACACTTTGAAACCTTTGCCTTCGCCTGCGCCGTCGCTTTGTTTACCGTGGCTTATTTTTAAGTGATTTCTACGTGTGGTGGCGGCGACGGCTACTACTGGAATTCCGGAACTACCGTCATAAGGTGAAAATATAAATGCCGTTCCAAGTCTTCCCCGCGTGATATAAGCTTTACCGATACATCAATACTTATGTATACCTATCAATACGTACATATAATACCTACACACACGCGTATGATTCGCGCACGCAAGCGGTACGCGATAAAAATACACCCACACACGCCAGCTTAAGCGCACGAGCGCATCCGAACGCGTATGAACGCCGGATCATCTCTCAGGTTTTTAATATTCGTCGAGAATCGTTGAGGAGGAAATTCGGTTTAAACCGTGGATTTTTTCATCCTTCCTATGCATGCAGGCACGCACGTATGTACATGTGTATATATTGTATATACGTTCTCTGTTTAGATCAAGATCCGTGCCGCGTAATGGTTTCCTACGCAGTGTTCCTACGAGGTATTTTGGAACAGGTTCAAACTGTCCTGAAATAGATGTCTATTAATAAATTATATATATCCTATTTCATCCAATTTCGCTGGTTGAACTTGAACATCTCATACGTGTAACTACATGTTCGTCCGTTTTGCAGGTATTGTTATTCCCTATTATATGCACACAAATCCGCGCCTTTCGTAGAAAGGCAGTCTGTACGATTTATTTTACCCGAATTTCTTTTTGTTTCGACTCTTTCGGTCGTATTATATAAGCAAAGCAAGCAACATTTGCTACGTATATGTATCACGTGTGTACCTACATCATGGATACATACATACCTGACGCGGTGTATGCCGCGAAGGTCGACCGACTGTTTCGAATGCTGTATTTTATCATTCAAATGGAATTTCTGAGAATAATACTTGATACGACGTTTCGACTGATCGTGCTACCGTTACATTCCCAAAACAAAATAGACGCAATACGGGCAGATTTTTATACCGTAAAGATTCGACGAATCGGGCCGCTGACACTCATGAGAGGGGGAGGCAATCCACAGCGGTTAGTGCAAGGCACAGAGTCACGTCGACTTGGCCCGATTTGCCGACACTCACTGTATACGTATAACGGAATAACGTTCGTATTATGCCCGTACTAATTGATTTCGGTTGAAAACTATCATTCAAAGTTTCGATGCAATTCTATTTGTTTTCACTTCTATAAACGTACTCCTCTTCTCTACGAGAGAGACGAGTCGAACGCGTTTCGGTACGTAATTAGCAATTTAGGAAAATCAGTTACTTCGTATCTTTTCCAAATAATTTACGTCCACTCCTTAACCGCAATAGCCTTACAGCAATATGAGTTGCTCGCCAGAGCTCCTCGATAGCCTTGGTAATTTAGGTTTTTTTCCCCGTATGGTCGATAAACAACACTGTCTAGCTGTAAGTAATATGTAACGTACGGAAAAAGATCGCAATTATCACAAGCAAGTTTGTAAAGTTCACCAGACTTAATGAATGCTTGAAATAAACTTACAACAGGACTGCAGGGATTAAAGCAATGATCGATCGCCACGTTACCGAACTTTTTCAAAGCTAAATGAGTTACATTCATTCGAATCAGGTGGAATTAGCGATCAATAGTATCGTTGCGTTACATGTGATTTAATCGTGGACTCGGATATTCGGAATGGGGAAAAATCGTGGAACATGAACTGGACTCGACACTCCCCGAGATTCATCTGTAGAAAACCCTCTTCGCTTCGCTACAATTACATTAAATATTTCCCTCGGAATATCCCTGTAGGAAAAAAATGGTTTCATTAAATGGCAAATTTACTCCAAAACTCCTGAAAATTGGCGCGCATTACGTTAGCACCTATAGTATATAGAAGAACAAGTCCGTTAAAAGTTGTTTTCTTTTATCTCACTTCGTTCCATTAGCCTTGCGTACTTTACTTTTTGCTGCGAATAGGTGTTAGCTGTTGGTCTCGAAATTGCAGCTCCGTATTTATCGGAATTTTGTGATATGAATTATCGACGTGACGATGAAATGTATCTTTAAATTCTATCCCATGATAATTTTCAGTATTGGAAATCAGTGTCCGAGAGGGTCAAACATCGGCTGCGTAAATTTTGCACGAGAGTAGCCGAGTGAGTCATTCAGGACTATCTATATTTCAAGTGATACGAAATTAAGTGAGAAAACCTCCGTTACTAAGATAAATTTTGATAAGAGGAACACAGCTCTTATCGCGTTGATTCCGCACGATGGTTCGTTAATAAGTGTCACAGATAGGGGCCAGGCGTCCTTTATTCCAAAGTTGTTGTGACGCATCTGTCACCAGGTTAGAAAGAAGTGTAATCGAATAAAGCCCGCGAATCAGTTGGATGCGTTTCGCGATCCCTCCAATTTTCAATTCCACCATCTTCCCATAAAAAATCCGCAAGTATTTGAAAACTCGATTGTCATCCGTCGGCCGGTCGGGTTCATCTTTTTATCCCGGAATAGGTAATTCGAGTAGAATGCGAAAAAAAGAAAATGAGAAAAGAAAATAAAGAAGGGATGAACAATAAAAAAAAAGTAAAGACATAATGCGAAAGGTGAAAAGAAAAGTTATTGCGCGTTTCTGTTCCTAAATTTAATGGTGACCGCCGCGACCTGTTGTGCGGCACCCGAGAGTCGAGCTACTCTCTACCCGTTGAATTCTGCTGTATGGGCAGAGAGCTCCTGTACAGCTGTACCGTTCGTTCTTTCGCACACGCAGAAGGCGAGGCGTATGCATGCATGCATACACATACGTAGGTGAGCGTACAGGCAGCAAGCAGAGAGTAGAATACGAGACGCAGCGCAACCCCCCCGCTCCTTTACCCGTCGACCCGACGGCGGTGAGACGTTCTTACACCGAGGCAATTGCACACGACATGGACGCGCGCGCACGCACACACACATACACGCACGCACACACACACACACACACAGGTACGCGCGCGCGCCAACGCGTTGCGCCTGTGTGCCGGCCACGGCTCGCACGACTGCTGCAAGGGCTAAAGTCACGCCGTGCTAGCAGAGTACTAATTCCGTGCGGTTAAGGGGGATGATAGAGGAGAAAGAAGGAGAAAAAGATAAGGAAGAAAAAGAATCTATAAACACGCAGAGGTGTATCGGTTATTATCCAGGAAACCGACGCGTCCGACTCGCTGTCACCCGGCACAGGAGCATCGTGGAACCTAACCTAGCGGCGGGTTTGTGCGACGAACGCTCGCTCGGCCCCCGCGTGCTTGCCAGGTCGTCCATTTTGTGTTCGAAGCCTCTAAGACTGCTGCCTGCCTGCCTGCCTGCCTCCACGTGTCGACCGCCAAGCTATTGACCGCTTCTTCTTCCCGCTCCGCGTTTCCCCGAACGGAAAACTTGGGATGAATTCTAACCTACGCGAGAGACAAGAATTCGCGTTTGTTCTGTAGCAACGAGATCGGTCGATATGCAATACAGTTTCGCGAGTGAATGATAAACAATATAACGCGGCAGTGATCACGTCGAGTAGTAGTGACGCTTCTTCGTTCGTTCGTTCGTGCTTAATACACCTACCTACCTAGTGTGATTTCGATTCCTCGACGGCCTCGCCTGCTGTCCGAGAAATTCCGAGGCGGTTTTCTCGCCTTCGAGGTCCGTGATGCAGAGTTTAGACTCGTAGAGTTGTGTAAAGGTGCGAGATTTTCTACCGCAGTAATTGTGAAATTATTTATATATCCCACCATGTTTCGTTTTACGGGCATTATTTTCGACGGTCTTTCATGTATTATTTTCAATGTCGTCATTTGTACCCTACGGCTGTTTGACGTTCCGTTTTATCGCTACTGTTACAACAGACAACGAATCGCAGTTGCTGACCAACTATCGACTGCTTCCCGTTTTTTTGCCTTCCTTCTTTCCTTCCTTACTGCCTGCTACCGACTCACGTAAAGTAACACTGGTAGATTGAAATCTGAATTTTATTCTCTAAACTTACCACACCTACCAGTGATAATCGACAACGTGTCATTCCTTCAAAGATTCCCCCCTTAACGTTCCGAATAACGAGGCTCGAGTTCGCGACGTTCGTGTAACGATGCATTTTTCGGTAAAAATCGTTACCGTTTCGCAACTCCGGGGCACGGTCTGAAATTCGACGAACCGCTAGAAAGCATAATAATATACTTATATTTTTGCAAATTCAACGTCATCAAAGTCATTCCAAGCCTGCAAAATAGGCATTTGTGTTTCTTTCTCGATGTTTCGTTACGTTAAAGTCACTAACTTCAACCTCATTCTTTCGAACGTTTACCAAAGCCAGGATTGTGATGAATTACTTGGTGAATAAGACGCGCATCATTCTCTTCGGAATATCGCGTTGTTGTTGTTGTTATTGTTCTTACTATTGTTGATGTTTAATTTTTGTGTTTACCATTGTGATGATATTTTCGTTGCCATTGTGCCGTGCTGGAACATTCAGTGTTTACATTTCTTATCTTGCGAACTTCGAACTCGATTTCTTGTCCGATTTTTCTTCCGGACGGAGGCTGTAGGTTTTACAATTATTATCGGATATTAATATTTCATATTGCGCGTCAGGCGTACGCCTTGAAGGTCTCCAACATTAATCGAGCAGTGCGTTTATTTTTTTCATTTCCGTTTGTCTTGTGAGCGTGTGAAAAGCGACCGATGTTGGCTGAAAAAAGATTTTGTTTCCCCGAGTCTTTCGCAGTTTGATTGATCGGTAGAGTTTCTACTTTCAATCCTGTAAATCTATTTGACTCTTGAATTATACTTTTACCTACCTGTAAGAACACACTTGAGCGTATTTTGTCTAACAATTCGATGTAGTTACATTTTCTCTTCCAGCTTTGATCTACCGAATCATTACTTCCCAATAATTCCCGAATTTCTAAATAAAACTACCTCATATTTAGAATTGAAATTCAATTTTAACAGCCTTTTGCGATCTAATACTCTTCATCAACGTTATCAATTTATCCCGTAACCCTCCATTTTTTTCTCACATTCGTCACAACCAGCGGATTGCGTTCCGATGTTATCAAGGCACCATCAGAATTTTGTTGAGAAAAAATTACTTTCGGCAAGGCTAGATTTTCGATACAGTTCATTTATCTTACACCAAGCGCCGGTGTTGGATCATTGAAATTTCATCAAATATTTCACCGCGGCAGAGGATAATTTTTTATTTCTCCAAATACACCGTATCTTCGGAATTTTTTTCTTTGCTAGTTCAACCGAACGATGAAATGCGCAAACGATTCGATCGAAACGCGTAGGATATCCAGGACTGCACATAGCGTAGGCCAAAATGACTGATTCTGCCTCGCCTTAACGTTCGCCTCGTCGGCTTTCGGACGCCGAGCTCTTCGCGTGCACACGGCGAAATCCTCTCATCAATTTTCGCATGGAAATCAAACTTGCGACGGCGACGAATGAGCGTAATGTCTCAATCGTGAAGTTCTTTAGCCGACAGTGATCGCCATTACGTATAAGCTAGCTGCTCGTGAGTTTTTAATGAAATTGCATTGTTTTTTTTCCCTTCTCGTTAACGGCTTTGGCTTTAACTCTGACTACGTAATAACGGTCAAAGCTTCACAATTTCACACTGCGTCTCTTCTACTCGAAATTTTCTTTCTCATTATTTTCACTAAATATCTACGAGTCGATAAGTAAGTGTCTTTATATAAATGATGTGAAAAATCACGTTGGCGAATTATCGAGCCTCTGTGCATACTGCACGAAAATTTAATACTGTAAAGTCTATTCCTCAAAGTCGTTGGTGATCCGTTGGCTTGTTTAATTGTTTTTTATTTTTGTCTCGTTTTTTTCTCCCTGCCTTTTGTGTAATATTTTATAGTGACGTAATTGTTAATCGCTTGCAATACAATGTGGATAAACGAACGAGTGTTGTAAAATTGTTAAAAACCTCTCTGAGACTTGTAAATATAATTTTTGAAATAATAGAAAATAATGAAGAAAGAAACGAATGTAAATTGACAATGAATAAAAACCTCATCTTCTTTGTGAATAAACATTTTTTAAAGAACTAAGTTTGATTCGTGTTCCGCGAATACAACAAAGAGAAAAATATCTGTGTAGTGGTGCAACGTTGTAATTTTATACTTTCATTATTACATAAAAATATAAATAAAATCTAATGATACAGTGGAGTGAAGTGAAGTGAAGTGTTTGAAAATTTTCTATGGCCTTAGTCTTTCTTCTTTTGTGAATCATATTTTATGATTGTAACTTGAAAATAATGATAAGTTATTTCCTTTCTAACGTTTGAGCGTTATTCTAAGTGATATTAAGTGAGAATTTAATAATAATAACAATAATAATAATAATAATAACAGTACACTAGATACTTTGAATTTATATCACAGTTGCTAAAAACACATGAATAATAATCTTGAACGATGTGGTATTGTAATACTTTTGTGTTAATTCTGGAATTTGGAATTATACGAAGAAAGAAGAACGGACAAATTGCTCTTCAACGAATAGTCCAGTAACTCTGCAAGTGATTTTTCGTGCGTTTATATTCGTTGAAACGAGTTACTACTTCATGTACGTATAAATTGTGGTGTATCGAAATTGGGAAATGAAGAAAGGGAAGGAAGTAATAACAAAATCGACGAAAAGACGTTTTCCGAGAACATAATTCTGACAGAGAAATACTTGAAAAGTTTCTATCGCACAATTTCTTATAATCTATAATCCATTGTGTCCGTTGTTGGCGAAACGTTAAATGATATTTAAAAGAGAACGTAACCGATTGTGAACCGTCGATATTTTCAAAGAAAATACCCCGTGCAATACTAATTGCTGAAACGATGTTGAATTTAGTGATTATTCAGTGCCCGTTTAAAAGATGATAGATATATGTGTGCGTATGTATATATATATATACTTCATTGCGAAGAACGGGATTGAATGTGAGTTGATGGGTTGAAAATCGAAAAAGTGTGTTAAACTGTTTAATAACAACCTGTTTATTCGTTAAATCGAAGAGCTAACTACGAATAAAAAAGAAAAACGTTGAGAAAAAAAAAGAAAAAAAAAAAAGAAGGTGACGAAAATCTCAGACGCGATACAATCTTTCCTAAAATCGGAAAATTAAAAACAAAGGCGCTGATGATGCAATATTTCCTAAAATCTGAAATAAAAGAGGAAAACGCTCGGAAAATAAGCAAAAAAAAAAAAAACAAAAGAAGGTGACGAAAGTCGAAAATCTCAAACGCGATAGAATATTGCTTAAAATCACGGAACGCCTGATTGCGCAACTCCGGCTGATCAATAAAATCTATTTTTCATTCGAATATTCTTAAAAACATCGATATTTCACGATTTATTTCAAACAATTGGTGTATCGAGCCGCGCCTCGTCGTCGTGACCCCTACGCTTTGCACGATGGCTTCGGTTCGAGGCTTTCTCACCTTCTCTTCTCTTCTCTTCTCTTCTCGTTCAGATCATTTCGTATGGATCGAGTTCTCGTCACAAAGTTTCCTCCACCGATCGTCTGTGCTGCCTGTTTATGATCGACGAGTTTGAGCTAAAAACATAAATTTATCGTGATGTGTTGATAATTGATTTCTTTGTCTACGCGACGACGATTATGTGCAACGTTGAACGGTAATTGAAAGAAAGAAACGACTAGGCGTGTCGCTCGAATCGTTATGAAAATGATGAAAACTCCGTTAACTCCGAAACATCTGTCGTGTAATTGGCTTTATTGAAGTTCTCTCGGAGAATATAAAGGAGAATAAAGACACCCGTGAGAATATTCGGCAAGTTTGTAAATATATGCACGAAAAACTGTAATTCTTTTTCATAATTCGTCGGTCGTATAAAGAATCAATGTATAATAATAATCGTAATTTTTTTTGTTGGTGTTTGATAGGTAATGTGAAAAATAGTTTAAACTCTTCGACGCAAGCAAAGTAGAGATGAGTCGAAAAGCGAGAATAAATATTGGGGATAAAGTGGTCCGGTGGTGTTAATTTTTCGATTTTTGTCAACAGTCGCGTTCTCCTCGTTCGGATTATTCGCCTTCTACCCAATTCTACAATTAATGTTTTTGTCGTAAATTTTTTGGCTGCCCGAAAATTTACAGTTCCGTCGTGAACAAAGTGCATGGATAATAGTTGCAAGATCTAAAGGTTACGAAGACCAGAAGGTAAAAAAGAGGGAACGTGGGTGCCTCTGGCAAAAATCGACGGTCGTAATAGAAGTGCGTATTCCGTATATATCGTACGTATACGTCATTGAATAACCAGAGTGGTGAACTGATTATCTCGGTTGTATTTTTTTCGCCAATGTATCAAGTTTATCAACAGAATGTGTTGTCACATGTATTCACACGTATTTTTCGAACTGCCAGTTCCGTTAGAACGATTAGGAGTTTCGTCTATCCAGAGAAAGATAGAGATAGAGAACAGAATAGAACAGATCAGATCAGAATTATTTAAATTCTCATGTAGATGCTGGACAACGAAATCTGCATTACAATGCAGTAAATGTAAAATAGCGAATTAAAGTCATACTGAAGTTAGTAACGTTATCGTAACGGTGCATGCTGAGGAAAAAACCGTTATTTTGCGTTTTTGGAATTGTTTGAAATTCAGTAAATCGTCATGAAACAAAACACTCGTATTTCCAAATCTTAATTCCTTCAAAATCATTGCAAGATTAAGAAAATATTCATGTTTTCCTCGATGTTTCGTTGCAACAACATTAATAACTTCAACCTCGTGAATTAAAGCATGGCAGGGGGAATTGGAAGATGGCAGGGAGAGGGGGGGATGACATTTTTTTTTCTCTTTCATTTACTCGCGCGTCTGGCCAAAAGCTACGTATGCGTGTACACATGCCGAGTACTATTCACGTCCCTGTTGGCTCCCTGACGCTGCTCGTAACTCGACTCCTAACATGTCGAATTCTAGGAACTAAACCAATAGCGGACCTCCAACTCACGAGTCGGCCGAAACGAGCTCCAAATGCTGATTTTTACTTTAGCCCCCCCCCACGGTGATGCGCATTTGTGCGGGGGGGGGGGGGGGGGTAAACGAATAGTATTTAACCTTTGACGATTTGATATGTTTGGGAGAAAAGGTTAAGAATTCAATTTCTGATAAAAAAAAAAAGACAAAAACTAAAACAATTCCCAGCAGAGTCGAAAGATTCAGACGTAATCATTCGATCGTTTTACGGGCTTGTCGAATATGTTTTATGAACGGAAATTTAGGCGACGTTTGCTTGCGCCTATCGAAACTTATTTGGTCGAATCAAAATCAGTGGAGAGTCTTCAGACCTCCGGCAAGTTCAACCCGTATCGGAGGCTGGAGAAGATATCGATTGGATAGACAGACTCTCCTTCACTCCCGTTCGTCCCGTTCCTCCCATTGCGCTGCTCTTTTCCTCCATATGTATTTTAAGTATATTATAGGAAGCACTCGTATTAGATACCGGATTTTACACAATCTCCGATACGAATCTTTATCTTTCTCTGTCCTTCAAATTCGAACGTTGAAACATATATTACAGGCATTGTATAATCGAGTGTATCTTCCGTACTGTACAATTTTTTCTCTTCTATCTGGAGTAATGGAATACAAGTGGTATGAAATTTTCGGAAATGACAGTGTTTGTTATTGTTTTTGCTTGCGTGCTTTTGTTAATTGAGAAAAGTTAGATGGTGAAAATCGATGCAAAAATGGATAACCTAAGGAAAATAGAGAAAATTTGTTTCTAGTCAAGTTTCTATGTTCAGTTTAGTCCGCACTCTTATTCGCCGCAATGGTAATTGGATTATATGAAATTTTCAATATCGTGCTGAAAACATTGAGCTTGACTCTTGATACACTCTATAATAATGATAATCATTAATAGCAAATCCAATGACATTAGACGCAAATTTATTTTCAATGATGACATCATTCCTTGTGAGGCAGGGATGCGGTTTTTAAACCATATTCAGCGTTGTCAATTTTTCGTACTTTCATTAATAGCCACACAATCGCAGTTGCAAACACAATAATCGGTGCCCAGAGTTTGGAACGATTTCAATTTATTACTCCCCGCCACAGAGTAAAATAGTAAAATACGCTATTCTATAGTAGTAAAAGTTTCTTTTTACGCCTGCACGTTTACGCGAATTCGATGGTTACGAAATTATGACAAGTCACAACTTTGTATAACAACTTGCAAGTGGGCTCCAAAATTTTTACTCACTAAATCTTCTCTGCGATGTTAATTAGAATTCGAATTGTCATCTCCGTACGCATAAGGGAGGTATAAGGAAGGTGTTAATTTTCTCAGGCAGTTATCCATGCGATACGCTCACCTACGGTACTTATGTCTACAAACCTATGATAATGTATGACGTGCATCACGTGTACGTGCACGCGTCGGATGATCGTAGATGTGGATTGTGGATGTGGATTTACCCGATGGCCGAGGCACCTCGGTCCATACTAGTTCTACACTAGATCTACGATAAAAAAAAAAAAAGAATGTTGACGCGAGTCGAATTCGTGGTTCAAATTAACTACAATTAATCACAACGAAGTTATAAACCATCATTTCGAGTCATACCTTCTTCCCTATTACATACCTGTATTATACTCGCACCACGTAATGCTGCTTTCCTAAAATTTTGGAAAATAATCGTTATTGACTTCGAGTACCGTCTGAAAAACTGTCCGAAGAGTTTGAATGAATGAGAAGACAGGTGAAGCTAGTAACGTGTTGACTTAAGGATAAACGTCGAAAAAAAAATCAATATTTTGAAACTTTGGAATACCTTTGAGACAGTTTGGATCAATACATATGAATAGGTGTAGTGTTAATATTGCTTATATTGAAGTTTACGGAAAATTTGTAACAATTTTAAAGTTGCGACTAACGAGTTTTCCTAAAATGCATCGTTACGTCGGCGTTACGAACTTAAACTAATTCATGAATAAGAGACCCATTTGAATTTCCCACTGATTTACCGCGTACTCTCTTCTCTTTCACGCTAATTATGTTTTGCTGATGGATCTGTAATCTATGCTCAGCCGAAACGTCATTTTATACACTTATGTCTGTTGTATAATACAAGTGCAGGACATTATTTATTCATGTTGTAGATACAATAGCATATTATACGTACCTCCTTAATCGCAAACCAATTTCACTCCCAAGACAAATTCCACGAGTTCAATTTCAGTTTTCACGGTTAAATTTTGAATTTTTCTGAACAAGATTTTAATACGTCGACATTTTTTTCATATTCGTATTCGTCTTTGAATTATATTTGTTATTCCTCTTGTAGGATTCAGCTTTAATTTAATTTATACTAGTTATTTATGTTTTTTATGAGACTGGATCGCGGTCAACAATTTCCGAGGGATGGACGGTTATAAAAATATAAATAAGTTGAAAAATCGAATCGTCACTGGTGGGAGGGGTTTGATATTTCAAAATTTTCGTTCAATTTTTCGAGTGCATAAATTTTAAATACATCCAACTCTGCATTCGCTTAATCGCGAAATGATGATAGTTATACTACATGCCGTATCTTCGTTTTGATTACAGGTGTCGTCGTTACTAGCAGAAAGTAAAAATAACGAGGAAGAGAGAAATAGAGTGAGGCAAGGAAAGATTCCGCACCGACTACAAAGTAAAGAATAGCAGGAAAGAAGAAGACTTGCCGAAGATTATAAAAGTCTGCTCTTCTCGCCCGTATGAAGGAGAATCGCTGGCTAACCTGACCTACCGCAACCGTATCTGACCGAATCAAATCTCTAACCGATACTATATACACACACATATACATATATACACGTATATGCGTAAGATGATGACGGAAGAGAAGGTCTTCACGGTAGTGCGGAGTTGAAAGGCTGCTGAAGTGAAACGAGAGATGTGAAGGAAAAAGAAAGAAAGAAAGAAAAAAAAGAAAGAAAGAAACAGAAATCAGAAAATAAGACGGGGAAAAAAAGTATCAGGGTTGAACTATTATACAGTTTAATAATCAGTTCGAAATATCGAGAAAGGAAGAATCGTGCGGAAGAGAAGAAAAGAGAGTCGAAGAGATCGGTTCGAAAGATACGATAGGATCGAGCTATTATGATAGAGGGAGATACGCATCAAGATTTGAACATTTTTTTCACCGAAATGATGGGGTTGCGGAAACGCTACGATGATCAACACAACGGCGTATCAAGTTCAGCGTGGTTTAATAACGAATGCCGATTTGTTATCGACCAGTGTAGTTACTTTATTCGCGAGTCGCGATTATGCATCAGCATCAGCAGCAGCAACAGCAGCTTTAGCCACGAATCATAAAGGTGTCAGCCACTGTTGTGAATATAAATAAAAGCCACGAAGAAAAAACAAAGATATGCGGATTTTCGCGCGGTTGACTAAATCGGAAGACGCCGCGAGGAGACAGGGAAGGGCGGACCGCGCGCCGCCAAATCGGTGATTATAGAGACGTGTCGGACATAATATTATTTTCCTCCGTCAATTTGTCTCATCACGTTCTTAAACTGTCCCCGATACTTGAATTATTCACGTTATTATTGTTGTTATTATTATTACTATCAGTGTTGTTATTATTATTGATAATACTATTGTCATTATTATTATTATTATTATCATCATCATCATCATCATCATCATCGTGATCGTCACTGTTATTATTACCGTTTATATCGTAATCCCTGTTATCTTTATTTTATTATTGTTTCATTTTTATTTTATTCCTTTCAAACCGAGCTAACGAGCCAAGATTTGGCAAACGACCGAAGTGTATGGTTGGTGAGAAAATTTTTTTTCTAAATAACTAAGGGATGAGATTAAGTGGTTTTTTTTTCGCTTGTGCGCGTCCGAGCATCGTGTCACGCATATGAAGATTAGAACGTACAGTGAGCAGTATAATAATAATAATAATAATGATAACAACAATAATAATAACAATTTGAAATAATATTAATAACAATTATGTATCATTAACTATTAAAAGAGAAAAAAAATGAAACAGAATTTTAAGAATGAGAACAGGACAAAAGATTCAACACATATTATATAAACGTGTCAGATATATAATATTATAAAAGTGATACGTGTCATCTATACGCGTAAGTATCTTACATATGTATACGATGTTTTCTTGTATATAACGTGTATTGGCACACATGCACATTGCGCATGTACGCGAAACTATATGTAACATTCGTGTCTGTGAAGTGAGCTTTCCTGTTTCACTTTATCTACGTTTATTAGTTAAATTCTTTGACCGCAATCAGCAAACCGTACATACACATGTGCAACATTGCGCTGTTTCATCGGTAGTACTGAGTAATTTTTTAATTTTGATGTCCACATAGCGTAATAACAACAACAACAACAACAACAAAAATAATAATTCAAGTCAATGAATTATTATAATTAGTTTTTTGATTTAAGTGGGTGTAGTGCAAAAGTTTATGTTTATGTACATATAAAAACGTATGTATATGTATGTATATACACATATAAACGTATGTGTGTGTATATGTATGTATAAATACTATACAATGAAATAAAGCTTGTTTACAAAGATTATAAAACGTACGTAATATAATGTGTATAGTATATGTAATATTATAAATAACATTGATGATAATAATTAATTAGGTGGTGCATCGGTGTGAGTTTTAAATGACGAAATGATGAATGAATAATACCTACGAAGATAATAAATAAATAAACAAACGTATAAAGGGATAGAAAAAAAAAGTGCGAAAAAACGGAGTGTGCGGGGTGAAATCTTATCGAGTAACCTGTGTGTACACCGTGTATCGTTCTATTAGTGTTTGGGACTGCCACATCACTGCAGACAACTAAATTATTCCTCGCATACGACACGCACTGTAGCTGCGGTTTCTTCAAGTTCCTTCCTGCAATCGCCATCGCCGTCATTGGTGAGTTGATGAGTTTTTATCGATTCAACCTTCTTATATATTATACCGCGAGGAAACGGTGAAAGTTGGCAGATTGACCGTCCGACTGCGCATGCGCGAGATTCGTTGTATTTTCATGCAGGCTGGCCACCTCAAACTTCAACCGTTAAATTTGGCTTCTAGTAGAGGTTATGTTACGTAACGTGATGCGATTCTGTTTCGTGTTCACCACGTCTTACAATTGAATAATTAACGTACCGATTCGGTAAAGCTTGACAAATTTTTTATTGTTAAATGACTGACGACTGCTACGAGTCATCTCAATTTCATAGCAACTCGCCTGTTCACACCTCATATCCCATCTCGAGTTAGTTGGCTACCCTGTCTTGTTGGCGAAAATATTAGCGGGAGACAATCTCGTCGGACATTCAGGTAGTTTGCCAAGTTTCACCGTTTCCACTCTGTATTATAGGTGTTGGTGTTACATGCTTATTGTTAGATATTAATACGATACGTCCCCATCGAATTTCGCATCACGGAAAATACATACGTCTGCGTATAATGATACTTATCCGAGAAAAACCTCGTATACCCACTAATGATGATTTATTGTGATTCGTGTATATTATCACATGTATGCGGATATCCTTGGATTAGCATGATGTGTATTTTTATTTGAATGCATATTACTATTATTAAACATACGGTACAGTATTCGTGGTGATATGTTCCCGCATAGAGCTGCAGGTTATTATAGAGAAATTATAATAAGAAACTTATACTCAATGCAGGGAATGCATTGATGGGAATGTTGAATATACCTATTATATCTATCTCCCGTATTCATGAAGAGTGACACAATTATAACTACACCTAATTTGATTCGAAAGGACGTAGGTGGTACATACCTATTGCACGGATAGGAAATCAGATATCTGATTCGTAGATTAAGTATGTAGGTGTATAGATGTGCAAAGATGTATAACGAAATATAGAAACAGTGATTTTAAACTATAAATGAGCAATCTAATTTTACGGAGTCGGTTCAGTGCGGGATTAAATGGGCCGATCCATTAATTTTTGGCCAGCTTTTTTGAGTAAAAATTTTGATCAGGTGGCAATTTAGTTGTACACTGAAGTGTGCACTCAGCTATGGAGATCCTTCAATTCTTAGGCCCTGGGCCTAATACTGGGCCTCGTTTAAGAGGTCTAATACATTGATCAATATTGTACATAATTTTCATATGCAATATTTGTCGTCGAATTTTTAGCACTTCCTGTCACAGAAAAATGTAATTTTTCGTGTACGCGTGTGTGGTTTTTCGTAAAAAAGTCTCATCTTTTCGAAGGTTAAATCCATCTTGAGATGAATCTTTAATAATTACCGAAAAAATGCAAATGGTATAAAAATGAATTGTTTTTATTTTTTGAAAACGCAGACATTCTGGAGTACACCCTGAAATTTTTAGACTAGAACGAAAATGGGATCATATAATATATAATATATAATTATAATGGCACAGATATTCGAGAGATACAGAATATTTTTATTCACAAAATTCGAGATGCGTGGAATACTTATACTGTTTTTATTATAGTCCTATTTCTAACCTATGTGTACTGGAAATTTTTATTTCTTAAAAAAATGAAAATTTATTGTCATCTCCTTCGCTTACGTACACAGTTCATACTAAAAATATCGGAAAGCCGCATTTTTCTTCAATTTCTGAGGATGTACTTTTAAAATGTATTTGATATTCCGAAGTATCGGGTTCTCTTTATTTAACAAAAACATATTAGCTCATATTTCTTCCGACAACAGAGAACGCCAAGTATTCAAAAAAACGAAGATCTAGTTTGAAAACGTAATGGAAAATTAATTAGTGCACAACGTTGTTTTTCGTTGCCTAATCGGCTAAAAATTATAGGATTCTTACATTTAGTCCGCACACAAACCCACACACAACATGTCTCAAAATTGCAACAAAATGGAAATATTTACTTAAAAAAAATTGACCGAACGTTATCGATTGAAGATTCCAGTAGGTACTGTGAACGTGCCAGTGTCATTAAAAAATCTGTCATTATACATTAAAGTGCGAGAAAAGAATTTTGGCATGTATAACACGTAGATGCTAATTCGGGGAAAAGTTTACGTGTGAAAAATATTTTGTAAACATGTTTTATTTCTCTCTTTCATCAATGAATCACAAAAAATTGTACGAAGAAGGAAAAGTTTTTGCGAATCTAGACGTATGTATTAGCAATTCCCCGCAGGGAGAGGCAATACCCATGCCAAGCTCCTCCAACCCAGTCGTCGGTCGGTCCAGACCCAGCGGGAATACACCATCCCCAATATTCCACCCCCCCCCCCCCCCCCCTCTCCCTGCTCCTCGCCCTGAGTTCGCCTAGTCCGCAGTTCCCCTCCACTTTTCCGGCAGGGGTGGGTCGATACTCGGGATCTCTTGTGTAGGTAGGTAGGTAGGTAGGTAGGTAGGTAGGTAGGTAGGTACAGCCGTAGCGTCAGAGGAGCTGTATAACCGGTGCTCGGATAATTCCGTCCGGGTCCATACATCGTTTTATACTTTACAAGCAGCCCGTTGCAGATCCGCTCGCGAATATTTTCAAATGCTTCTTGTGGTAATACTGTATGTATATTGGACATAGCCATATGCTGTTGCGGACTTTTTTTTGCAGAGCTCGTTGAGACCTTGAAAACTCTTGAACATAACTTTCCTCTATCCTTAAGAGGATCCGTTTAGCTAGTGTTCGCACAAGTGTGGGATCCCGTTTCGAATTGGCTTACAAATATCGTTATATCTTTGAAACTATTGACATGGTTGTAACGAAATATAGTCTAAAAACTGGCCAGACGTCGTAGCTATCCGCAGAAACAAAAATAATTAAAATCGGTTCGGTAGTTTCGGAGTTATGATCGGACATACGGACGGACAGACAGAGAGACATTGAGTATTATACGGTGCGAACTAACTGCTAACGACGGAATGGTTCGTCGTTTGCTATAGTTTAATAATGCGCATGCGCTAGAATCCGAGAGCAGTTTTTTGCCAGGGCGACCAATCGTGGGGAACGTAACCTCAAAAATTTGTACAGTTGTCGCTGGCGTTTGTATTCAACACCGACACCTGTGAAAATTTTTAAGGTTACGTAAATCGCTGCGAACTGATGTCTAAATTTATGACGGTTGGTCACCCTGGCAAACAACCGCTCTCTGATTGTAGCGCATGCGCATTAAATTGTAGAAGATAACGGACCATTCTGTCGTTAGAAATTCAAAAAGATGAGCTTTGACGATTTCTCTTCTAGAACGCGGTTACTTATGGCTTTACATTGTCTTTAATTCGGTACGTTTTTGATTTCGTTTTCTGTTTTTTATTTTTATTTTGGTCATTCACGTCTTCTTCACTTTACACTAACATACTGTGTTGGTTCATGGAATTGTTACGTGCCGGCAATTTTTATCTATATTTGTCTCATGGTTATGGATTGTTCGCAGAGCGCGGAGTCGGGCTAACGTGAACCGCAGAGAAATTGAATCTCGATCGGTAAAATTTACTCTTGAGATTTTGCCGAAATACAGGTGTGAATTTTTGATAAAATTTGACACCGTATTGCATAAGTTTAGGCGGATTTTTTCAATGTTGAATTGCCTGCATGAATACAAACACGAGTCTGTTTATATATATATTGAACTGTTTTAATCATTTTTATTTTTATTTTACTCTGAGCTTCTCTGCCACAAAAAAGTAAGATTTGATCTCCCAGAGATAATTCTTTAAATAGACGATTCAGTTGTTTGAGGTGCGCAGGATTATTAAAGTGGCCGAAAATCGTGAACGATATTGTAGAGAGAAGAGTAACTTTATTAATCGAAGAGTATAATGATAACATTGGCTCAAAGAGCGAAAACAATTTACTACCAAAATTGTACAGAATCATTAATTAACATGAAATTTCAATAATTTGGACCGAAGAATCAGTTTATTAATAATAAAATGACGATTCGATCATTTATTCAGGCCTCACAGGCGTAAATTAATAAAAAACAGGAAAACATATGTTTGAATATTTTGCTTTTTTCTACTTATTTTCAAATGTATAACTGAGAATACGGGAAAAGGTTATGAGAAATGTTCCATCCAATACCAATGCAAGAGATAAATGATAGAGAGGAGTCAGAAAATTTGATTTATCGAATTACGTAACGTATTTTCTATTTATAATTCCCCGATATTCTGCAATCAAATATATTCGCATGTTTTATGATTTATTTGGGCAATTTTATTAACGTTTTCATTCGCGGATAGATTTTAATGTTGGATATTTTGTAATGTCTGAAACGCCAGCTTTTGATTTATCCGAAGTTTCGCGCGATCAAGCTTGATCGTCGAAAACTTAAGTTTCACTTATTCTCAGTTTTGATAATAAACGAAAATATATCAAAGAAATGTTTAGCCTCAAGTCCACAATTTGGATACATTACAACCAAGGTTCGCTTACTCTTCTGTATCGTATTATTAGAGATTTCCATCATGCATGATCGGCCAAAATTTCAAGTACGTTATACTTTTTGACTATTGAATTTGTGCAATACGATGTTATTTTTTATATTATTAAATTATTGCAGGCATAATTTTTGCGGTATGCTACGTCCATACTTTTCTCAAATATCTCCAAACACTCTCAAAAATTCTCGACTTGTTTCAATATCTTCCAAGGTCTCGTACGTAGTATCCTCCCATCATTTCGCTTACTAAACCTTCCCTACGAGAGATTAGTATATTTCTTAATATAACCGTTTCTAGTCACTTTCGAATTCCAAAAGTACATAATTCGTAGTAAAGAGGTTGGTTGACCAAGAAACGATACTTATTAGTAATTTTATTACGAAATTGTCGAACATCGAGTGTTTGTCAAATTATTATATATTCATAACAGATACGAAAATCACATTTGAAATAAAATACTACAAAGCATATGAGAGGATCAACTAATAGATGTTTCATTTTAAATTGCTTCAAATTAATTAAAAAAACTACTAGATTCGATCGCTTTCACTCTACGATAGTACATCTTATTCAGAAGACCGTTGTCTGCAAAGTCGAGGCTGAAACGCATTTTTTTTCAGTATAACCGTTTCAACATTGCTGTTTGTTGATCATAATCAATATCTATCTGTGTTATATTGTGAAATTGAATTCGTAACGATACCAATTACGTGTCCCGTGAGAAAACATTGTGTCAGAGAATTTGGAGAAAATAGTGTACTGGATAACACAGGCCACAGAATAGAATGAAATCGAACGATTCTACTTACAGATTTTTAACACTTTTGAAGCGATGTGAAACGATGCATCGATACCTGATATCTATAAATTCCAATAAGTTCCTTTTTTTTTTTTTTTTTTCAAAAATATCTTCGCAACTTTTAGGAATATAATACTTATTCTATAATAAATACTCAACGTACGTCTATCTCGTGATAAATTTTATAAAATGTATTGAGTTTTGGCAGATTGATGTTAGTAACGTTATTGCAACGACGCATGTAGAGGATAACCGTTATTTCGCAAAATTTAGACTTGTCCGAAACCCAGTATATACCGTAATAAATCAATAAATGGTCTCATTTTGATAATTTACCTTTATTCAAGTCGTTCAAAAATCGGAAAGTAGTCATTTTTTCCCCCAATGTCTCGTTACGATAACCTTACCAACTTTCAACCTCGTCCAATATCCTCAATTACACTCCCACGACCACGGTGTGGAATTTATTATAGAAAATAATAATGAAAAAAGTCACGATCGATCTATAGGGAAAGATGTTTGTTGCAGTGCATAATGCGTTAGGTCTGATGGAGATGGAGGTGGGCAAACAAGTCCAGGTCGTGGGTGGACTCGGTGGTCCGGTTGGGGGAGACCTTCACCACCATCATCATCCCCACGGTGGGCATGGGCACCCCCTCGTTACAACGGCCACCTCGCCACGGGTTCAGCCCCAGCACAATCAGCATCCTTCGGCAAGATCAACGCCCGCACAGCTGCTCAGGTAAGGCCAAATACGGTACCATTTATTCAACTAAAATGAGACACACGGATGTGTAAAAGAATGCAAGATAACGTTCCTGCAATCCTCGGCACGATGCATTGTAGATTTCATATCTTATATATCAGACACTGATTATGACTTTTGTTTCCAAGCATTGGTGTTGAATGTAGTACCTCTATCCATGAGGCTGAAGTTGATAATATTAACGTAACGAAACATCAGGGAAAAAAATCATTATTGCGTAGTTTTAGAATAACTGATGAAGATAGCTTTTCAAAGAAAGAGTACATTTTGTTTGTTTGTTGTGGTTTACTGAATTTTAGACATTGCTAAAGGTGCGATGTAATGATTTTTTCTAAACATGCTTCGTTGCAGTAACGTTACTAACCTCATGCTCATGTCTATCCAGCCTGCTCGTGAATTTGGTGCATAAGTCAGTGCTTGGAGAGCAAAAATTATTCATATTTGAATCAGATAAAGTCCATTATTCCTGTTTTGATCTGAGAAAATTTAATACCGTAACCACAACTGAACGCTTTTAATCTCGCACCTTTCGAGTCCTTCAGAGAAGAAATTCCAATTCTAAGTACTGTCAACAAAATAAATGCGACTTCGTGAAAGTTGATGTCGCAAAAAAAAAAAAAAAAAAAAAAAAAAAATAGGAAAACATGTCAACATCACGTGGACAGTGTAATAGTTGCAGGAAGTTTTTAATAAAAGCATAATGAAGCTGATTTAGCATAACGTCCTGTAATGTTAATTGCTCAACATGTTTTCACTCGCGTAACTATAATTTTGAAGGTGGGACCTCTGGATATGGTTTGTAGAGAAAAAAAATCCATACAACTGTGGGCTTAACATTATCTTTGTGAATAATATTTGCCTAGATAAAACCATCTTATCAGCCTAAAGTTTTATGTTCACGACGTCTTATCTTCAGTTGTATACGTGATATAGTATATTACGTACATGACGATACGTAATTGCAAGATTCTTCTTCACCACGAAAGACAAGTGTAAATTTACTCGAATATTACGTGACAATTGATTTTGCGAAGTGCAAGTACTTTACACAAACACACCTGAACTATTCATTTCAATAATTGTAATATTATATGTATATACTGGGCTATAGTTTCGCTTTGAAGCAGATGATTTTGATGACTCAGGGAGATTGTCTGCTCCAACACTGTTAAAGTTGGAAAGAAAAAAAAAGAACAACTACCTATATTATGTGTATACTGATTTAAAGGATTTATTCAAATGGCTGTTGCGCAATAAGCAAACGAGAGAAATCCGAAGTGTAATTTTTTTTATTTTGGTTAAGGTCAATACACCGGTAAATCGGCGGTAAAGAAAGTACAGGACATCAACGATTAATATAGCCAGGTCAACTATCGATTCAGTTACATACTCCAATTGATGTTTTCGCGTAATAAGTGACGAGGAAATTACCACCAGTCACTTCAATATCGTGGATATTCATTCATACCGTATCATTCGAGTAACGCTAGTACAAACCTACACCTTATCTCCAGGGCACGAGGGAATCGGGGTGGAAGGAAAAGCAAATGTGAAACTTGAAATTTCCTTCACTTTCCGCAACAGAGAAGATATTTGTAATCCTTCTTTCTATTCCGTCGCTACAACTGACTTACCTGAGTAGCTTGCCTGCTTCGTATTTTGTTTGCCTTTTGCGTGCCGAGGTTAAGATAGTCGGGCAGTAATTTTGGAAATGTTTAATTCACATGAGTTTTATTTATATAATTTTTTAAGTAATTCTCAACAATCCTGTAAAGTTTAAAAATGATTTACCGTTTGGTTACTGAGTTTTTTGATTTCAAAGTTGAGCTATTTTACCGCGTGTAGAGATAGAGACTTGGATAAATACTGATAGTTTTGAGTTGGTTGTTTAGAATAATATGTTTAGGATAGGGAAAAAATATTGAATAAGATAAAATGGGTATTCAGGAATAATATATTATCAATCTTTTGTCAGTTTTGTCCGTCATTTAATAGTTGAAAACATAATCTAAAAAAAATTATATTGTAATTTTGGTTTGGTTGTACATTTGGCAACGTCGCAAGCATGCACATTACGCATGGTATTTAAATTATTTGTTTTCTGCTTCTTAGATACGGTATTGCTAAAACACTTCGTTTTTATTTATTCTTTGCGAATCTCCCCTTAAATCGTAACTGATCGGACATTTTGATTCACAAAAGTAAAGGTTATAGCATGGTAAACACCCAAGGTTTAAGCAAACACAAGAAAATCACGCGACGTTGCCAAATTTCTTTTCTCATTCGTCGAGGAACACAGTGCTCACGATTATCCGTCGGATGGCGTTACTGTCGCTATCCAACAACCTTAAGGATGAATTATCGGCCTCGACATTCTTAAACAGGAGTTGTATAAAAACAAAAAACAAAAAAATAGAGAACTGTTTGTAAAATCTCCAGCAATGTTATTTACTATAACGATACTGAACAAGACTAACATTCACCTAACACAAGATAAGATATCTAAAACTTAAGCGAAGGTTTTATCATTAGCTAGATCAAAATGCTTAAACTCTTGCGTTTTTCATCCGCTTCTAATGTTTTAGGGCTTATTTTCATCACGATAGAGATCTCCAATTATCGGCTGAAAATAATTTAACAACTGATTATCTTCAGAGTGGATAAAAATAGATTTGTGTAAGTACGGTAAAACAGATGTTCGTCGACAAATGTAAGGCTTCTTTAACGTTTTTCAGACGATTTGTAGAAATCTAGCCAGCTAACAACATGCCCAAATATTAGAATTGGGTTAAAAAAGAATAGGGTTTTCTAATCATGAAACCTTATCTCAAGTTATCGATATATTACTATGTGATCTTCGAATTTTCTCGCATAGATTAATTTAAACGACATATCAGAGATGTGGTTCGATTCGTGCTCGCTAACATCGGAGGTTTTTACAACGGTTTTCTCTCTCTCTCTCCTTGCTTTTGATTCGGGCGAATCGTTCGACTCAACCTTAAAATTGACCATTCGTAGTGCATGTAACGCAGTCGGCATTACTTACTCGTAGAGGCCAAGTTGTCGGCGAAACGCAAGGAAGCGTAGGCCGTAAATGTGGATGCTCAACGACGACGACGACTTGGATAGATCGGAGATAGCTGGTGAGCTCGAGGCCACTGCAGGCTAGCGGATTCCTACGAAGCCTAGAAACTCATAAGAGCTATTCTATTCCATTCCATCCTATACAGTCTATAAGTTGCGACGACCCGTTCGCATGAGAAATCGCTTCGTGAATCGTTCAACAACCTGTCGATGATAAAACAACCGCTTCGAGTCAGCCAATGCATCTTACATGCTCATATATTATATCTAGGTATCTAGTTTTAACCTTCGCAATACTGTCCATCCGGCGGCTTGGACTTGTAACTGTACTTTAGTTGGAGATATTTTTACATCAGTTGTATAAAAGTACAACGTCTTACATCAGGTTGATATTCGTAACCTTCATGTAGGATAGGATGAACCGTTTTCGGCCATCTTAGTATCGTATAATGTAGTCATCGATTGATCCATTTGTGGTGGTCATATCAATTACGTGTGCAGAAAGGCGTGGCCACAAATGACATACAGAAGTATTTCGCCAGCTTTGATCATAGTAGTATTTGATTTATGAAACATTGGGCGTTGAACAGTTCCGTTTAATATTACCTGTAGAGTAAATTTTTATAGTTAATACAATAATCGAACAGATTGATTTTATCGCTTATAGAAACAAGTAATACATTCAACAACCGTACTGCCAGGAGTGGTGCATTTAGACCACATAAATTTGCATTTTTAGGGGACATCGTTTCGTTATTTTGCGCAGCGTTAGGATTGTCTGAAATTCAGTGAATCGTATAACAGTTGAAAACATAGCCTGCCTACTTTACCAATCCATTTCCATCGAAGTTTTCCTCAAGTTGGAAAATAGTACGTTTCTTTCAATGTTTCGTTACACTATAACGTGACTAACTTTAACCTCCTAACGGCGCCGGTCGATTTCAGGTCGGCTCCTATGACGACAAAAGAATTTGTCTTCTAGTCGCGAAATTATAGTATTACGGCTTCACACTAACGTTGTACGTAAAAATTGTAAGGTCTACAGAAAATCGTTTTCTCTACAGATCTCGATGTGGCGACACTATCCGATAATTATGAACGACAACGTTGTTATAACTTACCATTCGTTGGGCTTGCCAACATCCGTCTAGGTATAGGCTATTCGAGAACATGTTACTCTACTTCTCTGTTTCTCTTTCATTTTTATTTTTGACCTTTGTCGCAACGCGTGTACACTAATATTTACTACATCTATAAAAATATAGGTATATATACGTACATACAGTAAACCGTGATTGGTATAATAATACTCGCAATTGTACACAACAAATGTTATACTTCCTTGACAATGAGATAGTGATACGTGTGTACATATAACAGATATCAAAATAGGATCTAAATCTCATCTCTGCCTATATAAAACTGAACGTCTATTTTATGTCTGTATGTTCGCTTATAACTTCAGAACTACTCATCCGATTTTGATTATTTTTTCTCTGTGGATAGCCACAATATGTGGCCAAGTTTTAGTTTATATTTTACTACAATCAGATCAATAGTTTTAGAGATATAAAGATATTTGTAGACCCTTTCGGAAGTGTATCCCAGACTTATGCGAGCTCTGACTAAACTCTTACAGACAGAGGAAAGTTACGTTCAGTTTTCAGGGTCTCGACGAGCTCCACAAGAAAAAAGTCCGCGAGAGCATATGGCTTATATGTTTAATAGTTTTACCGCAAGAAACATTTGAATATATTGAAAATCTTCGGTAGGATCTTATTTTCACCACCATGATCGACGAATGCCGCGTGACGAGTGCGTCGAGAAGGATCTGATTCCTGTACGTATATATATATATATATACATACATACATACATATGTATGTTTATATGTATACATAATTTTATTCCGTGCGAGTTATATAGCGGATGTGCCTTTTTCGTTGGTTTGCTTTTCTTCATCTTTTTTTCCTCCATCTCTTCCTCACACGGTATGCGCGTAGATATTTTTTTGTGCGTGTACGATTATATGATTTTCGGTTCCTTTTGCGTATTTATATATTTCCTTCTTTTTTTTTTTTTATTTCTATTTTTTGTTTTTTATCGTTTGTTTTGTTTGCGCGCCGGTTCTCGCCTGACGATCGTTGTTCCTGCACGAGGCGCGCGGGAATTTCGCAAGTTATCGCAAATCGAGCCTGCTCCCGGGTGTTTTATACGCGAGAGACCGGCTCGATTTATCCTTCGTCGTTTATGTCCCTCTAACCTTTGCGCCGTGTTGCCGTGGTTCTCCTCCTTCTCCTCCTTCTCCTCCTACTTCTTTTCGGTGGGACAAGAAGCTCTCTAGACTTGGCAACAACGCGCCTGATTACGTGCCGGTAGCGAAGTATACGAGCCGCTAACGCACGTGTTCAACAGCTGACCGTAAAGTTCAATCACTTTCGCGTTTCTTGCAGCTAAGTTCAGATTATTATCGTTGATATTGACGACACGCTGCTGCTTTTATATCCATTGCTGGATGTTCATTATTCTATATTTCAATACGTGTGTATGGGAATGCAAAATAGTTTCTCAATCTAGTCCTTTTTGTATACGTACGATGAATTTAGAAATTACGATAACAAAGGATTCGCATGAATTTTTAAAAACGTACTATTAAGTTTCATATACACGTAATGGGCATCGATTACTCTATTTCACTGTAATTCTTGTTCCGATTTGATGAATATAATACTCTGATATTGCTCCAATACTTTTTTTTTTTATTGTTTGCAAAAACGAGGTCCGGTAATCGTGCACCGTTAGATGTGAGTCTCTCACTCGTGTACGTTTCAAGTACTACTTATCTATACTCAAGAGTTTTTCTCGAAAGAACCTGTCCGACAATTGCAACTCAGCTAGTTTATAAGCGTAGCCAACTTCGTAAAAATGTTATCAGCATGGTAGGCAATGTGGTTCTTAATAGGCGAAAAATTATGGTTGACTATCACTTGTCAACCGGGCGATTCTAGGGAATTTGTTTCTGTCAGCTAAGGTTTGCTTCAGGCTGTGAGCCGCTCAAAATTAAGCAAGTTCAATCGCGCGCGCTACGAGCAAGTCCTTTCAAGAAAAATTCTCACTAT
The DNA here is from genome assembly GCF_021901495.1 of Neodiprion virginianus. Lineage (NCBI taxonomy): Eukaryota > Metazoa > Arthropoda > Insecta > Hymenoptera > Diprionidae > Neodiprion > Neodiprion virginianus. Next base: position 14,168,187 of record NC_060878.1, on the reverse strand, counting down.
ATGTAGGCGCGTATTATATACATATACCTATGTTGGTTACATCGCTAAATGATAATAATAATAGTGATAATAACAAACATGAATACGTTATTATACATTACTTACATATTAATTATATTCATTCTCGTGTATTACCCGGGTGTATAACTGACAATGACCGAGCGTCATACCCGCAGCATAGAAAATTTACGAATTATTATTAGTATTATTATTGTTATTGTTATTATTGTTATTATTAAATCGATTTATTAGGTGTTCTATAATTCACTGTGCACTTTAGGTGTAAGTGAAGTAGAGAACATAAAAATTAAAGACTCTTTTCAAGCAGAACAGTTTCAATTTAGAGAACGGGACAAACACAACAGAGATCTCTCAGTAAGTAACATTGAATGTGCAGATTACTTTGTGAAAAATTTGACAGTTCCGAGTCCATAAACGCGGACAATCACTGATTAATTACAGGCGTCGTCATGATGCGAGAAAGTTATCTAAAACTCAACATTCCAGCCTGTTGATCATCAGCAATATTGATGATATATTATTTATACCTTCCGAGAAATGATCAAATTATACATTTTTTCCAAATACATGCTTCAAAGTCGATGGAATCGTTGAAATTCAAACAAGACAACGACTCGATTTCGAAAGAATTGATTAAATATTCATCACGGAAATTTTTGGACGACGTCTGCAGAGCTTCGCGAAAGCGTTACCAAAGAATAATGTAGAGATCTATATACCTAAGCAGAATTGAAAGAATCGTCACATGCAGCACGGGCTGACGGTTAAGAAGATAACGAGCACACTTCTCTTGCACTGGCAGCTTTTTCGAGACGCACGGAACCTTGAACTACACTTCTTGTGATTATCTATTACTTTTTCAGTTTATGTCCAAGTTTTTGCGGAACGATATATCCGACAGCACGATATTCGGTGATTTGAAGCGCGGAATCTTTGCCCAATTTCATAATTTGTCATAATTTATTATCTCTCGTTCGCCGTAGGTACATTAGTTCCTTACTCGTGAGTTTTTAACTTTATTGCTTGTCAACGGGTGACAGTGCAGACTCTATTCGTATTCACGACAACAACCAATCGAACTTGTGAGTCAAATGAAATTCCCGCGACGTGTTTCTTTGTCCCCCCCCGCTCGCACGTTGTCTCGAGAGCCATTGAATGATAATTTGCAGGAATATAGGTAGTATATTAATACAACAGTGAGTTTGCAGACACCTGCGCATCCTCAACGTTGTACATCTGCCTGAATATTTCCAAGTTTCAACCATCACTGATTTCTCACCTTCTCTTGGTACTTTATATCTATAATACGACTCGCGCTTGTCGTTTACAGATCACTCATGTATAGAAGTAACGAACTATAGTAATTAAACGTCCGGTTTACCGTACAATTAGGCAATCATCTGTCTAATTTATATTATTTCAGATTATAGCAATGTGTGGGGTTGCTTTTTGCTGGTACAATTAGGTCCAAACGTTAGTTTTTTTTTTTTAACACAAGTCGACAAAGTGCTCAAGTTGTATCATGTGACTTTACTATTTGTAATATCGTATAAAAATGTACAATCATTCCAGTTTTTTAGCGAAATTTTACAAAATCATAGTATAGTACAATTTTACTGTTGGACTGGTTCAATTTTAATATAAATAATAACATATTTGGTCTCGTAGGCCTTGGAAATTCGACTTCAGTCCGTCATTTTGCACAAGAGTTATTAAAAGTTCTGATATTTTTTAAATATCGTGTTTTTGGTTGCTCCAACGTAAAAAAAGCTGGTATAATTTTAGAAAATAATTTAAGCATCTGCACTATTTGGATTCATATACCTATCGAGAGTTCTTTTCGAAAGATCATGCTCGACAATTGCAAATCGTTTAATTTATAAGCGTAGCCAACTTCGTAAAAATGTTACCAGCATGGTGGGCAGAATTACCAATATGCAGCGGATCGCGGCGACGCCGTGAACTGGTCGTTCTTAATAGGTTGTTAACCAATCGATTCTAGGGAATTTGTACTTGTCAGCGAAGGATTGCTTCAGGCTGCGAGCCCGGATGTTAGCCAATCAAAATTAAGCAAGTTGGATTACACGCGCTACGAGCAGATCCTTTCGAGAAGAACTCTCGGTATAATATAAGAGGATATTCACGACTACATTTTAGGAATTTTTGCAAACAAACTAAATCTAAAATCCAATACTTAATACATTGGGGCGATGGTGTCCAAAACTCATTTCTAAACCTTGCCCAACAAAAAATACGAGAAAGGGTATTGCCCTGAATCTGAAACAGTGTAATGTTTATTACACACACACACACACACACACGCATTTATATTGCATGTATATTATACAACTTGGTAGCCCCGTGTGCCGGAGTTGTTCATTAAAATTTCAAAGTACGACACCGATTCGAAGACAGGGAACGCAAACGAAAAAAGGATAGAGAAAATGAGAGAAAAAAGGTTGAAGGCATGGATGGGGGAGAGGGGGAGGGATAAGGGGGCGCGATGACTGGACGGTCACGCGGAGGGGACTGGAGGGAGTTTCAAGGACGCGACGGTTTTTTCGGCCCAGAGGTTTGAACACTAATTTCAACAGCGACGTATATATACGTATACCTAATACCTACCTACCAACTGCAGCGTACACACATACACAAACGCGTACAGCTAGTTGTAATCATACATACGAGACTTGGTGCAGCGTATGCATCGAGTATACGTCATGGAATACGCAGGGTACATAGAGGACTGTGAGGCGTAAGTTTTGAACGTTTACTCGCGGTGCATGCACGAGTATACAATATACATATATCAAGAGACGCCGAACGTTCAATTATATTTGCATCAGTAGATATTATTACACTGTCCGTAGATATTCTTCGGATATTGCCGAGTCCAATATTCATTCATATACAGTGCGTGTGTGTCGTGCATGTAGGCGACGTTAGGAATTACGTTCATTTCTCCTTGAACCTACAGAGAGAAGTGGAGTCTTCTGTATAGTCATGACCGCGGTTAATACATATAATATACATAGGTATGTGTATGTGTATGTATTGAAGATAAGTAATACTTTTACCAACGAGTCCTCACGATTACAATGTGTGTGTGTATACATATATATTTATTTATTCCGCTAGAGGGCTATCGTATTGTTTTGTATACGCTAGAGTAAATTGTTATTTTTATACCGCGCGCTCGAGTCACCTCACCATCGGCCATAGTACGCGGCAATGTGTATATATATATATGGGGCATTCTAGAAGATCTCGACCTGGCCATGACTCCTACCGGATCATAACGAAATCACTGTTCACTATATAAACAATTTTCATGAAATTTATAGAGTTAATACTTCGGAATCGAAAAATACAAAATTTTAAGCGTGGAGTCGGGTGAATTTCATTAGCGCGTATTTATTGTACCTAATATGCGAAAGACGAGGGAATCAATTAAAATAACTAATTTTAATACAACAGGAAAATAAAGAAAAACAAAGATTGGGAGGGAATAATTCTTTATCGGGATTTAATGCATACGATTCTTTGTACAACAAAAGTATGTTACATGGTTTTTTACGAAGCCCGAAATTGACGTTAGGGTCGCGTAATGTCAGATTTATTTGCGACAGCGCATGCGCGCAGTTCTAGGAGTTAAAAGTGGTTCTTTCTGTACTCCGCACATGCGCATTCGCAGACTCATTTGACTGTCATAGAAACTGGTACTTTGTGTACGGAAAACACGCATGGAAAAATGCGTAAAACCAGCTCACGTCATGTAAACTCGATTTTCAGCATTGACGCTGGGTAACTTCTGGAATTGTTTTCCAAGTTCTGAATATCCGCAGGAATTTACGTAGAGTTAGGCTGGGTTGCAATTGTCAACTTCTTTTGTTGCGATAGCGCTAAGCGACATGCGGTGGGTGACTTCTCGTTGTATGCAATAATTATAATATACTTTCCCACATTATCCTTTCCGTCCATATAATGTCGTAAAGATATCTAAAGTATATCGTAACTCTAAAGAATCTGCAATCGATTATACCTTTCGTGTTTTCAAATCCGTCAGATAATTATATTGTAGTTTCGAGGAAATTGTGGCGTAAAAAGCAAAGGAGAATGTTAATATTGGAAATACCGCCTCACAATCAGTTTTACGATTTCACGTCATTACTGTCATAACATGTGAGATGACTTGACTGTTCGTTGCGAAAAACAAATATTTACCTACTCAATCAATTAAAGACGACATTATTTGTGAATTGAATTCACGCAACATGTATGTTTTTAAGGAAAAAGTATGTATTATACCTATGTATATTTTATATGTGTGTAGAGTGCTGATAATAATTAATTGCCCACGGTCTCTCAATAGAGTTTTCCGCAACAGCGAGGCATATACATATACATATATACCACACTGACCTACGCTACGAGAACTTTATTTTTACCTCGCGGTATATATCTAATTCTTCTATATGTGTATCGCTTTGATGTATGATATATGTATACGAGGTATGTTAATCTGAGTTAACATGGTTGGTGATAAAACGGATTTGTCGCGATAAGAGCTAGAGCCTAATTATCATACATACAGTTCCGATCGAGATGATGATGTCAACGAAGCTCGATAACTGTTGAGAAATGTAATATTTTGGAAGAACTATCCTACATACGATGGAACGGCGCAATTAGACGGCCTGTTGTTAATTAGCAGGGTATGTATTCTGTACCTGGAATTTAACATAGCGTGTTGACTCAAATCGAAAGTTTTGTCCTTGATACTGATTTCCTCGTACACCGAATCGTGAAACTTTGTTTTCGTGTCAAGCGTCACCTTGTGCATGTGGCAGAAAAATTATTTTTACACCAGATGCAGGAAATTCTGATGCAACTTTTTTCATTTTCAATACCAAGTATTGTTCAAACGGTTCCGTTGAAGAATTGAGGAAAAAACTGTATAATGGTGAAGTTGAAAAGAGTTTTATACATTGATGGTATTTTTCTTGTCAGTCCAGAATATAAATGAGCATAAGTTTTTCGGAATTCATGTTGAAAGCATTACTTTATATCATCGTAGGTATGTAATACTTTTAAAAGGGTTTTGCTCTCTGTACAGCAATATATCAGCTGTGTCATAACCATAAAATAATTATAGTGTAAAAGAACTTAGTTATCAGCTAGATCAGTCAAATAGAAAGCCTGAGGTAATCACCATACTGCTCCAATACTAAAATCACGTGCAGATGCGTCATAGTTCAACAAGATTTTGATCTGACATCATCAATTCATCGGGATACTTCATCTATGAGAAAGCTAAAGTGGTGAATGCTGATGTAATTCCAACTTGTGATCATTGCTATTGCAATTTCAATTTGTGGTAAAATACGAAGTGTCTTGCAGAAGTTGTCTTACCACCAATTGTTGATGTGCCAGGCAAATTGAATGGTAGAACCAACCACGTTTCAGTTGTAATTTCACAATGGACTAGTGCAATAACAACAAGAAAAAAACCGCTATTTATATTTCCACGGCATTTTTTACAGTAAATGATATACAATTAAAGAAAACTAGTTATAAATATAAAATTGTTGTACCCTAATTGTAAGAGTTTTTGGAATATACTCATCAATATCATCGACATCGTGATAGCGCGACTTTAATATTTTTCGTAGTCGGTCTTACGGAAAAAATTCAACGACAACGATGATGCAACTCATCAGCAAAATCTTTTTTCTATCCGTGATGCAACAACCGGACATCGTGACGAAAATAATCCGTTACCGTTCTTCTTCAAAGGACCTGCTCGACAGTTGCAATTCTTTTAGCTTATAAGTGTAGCCAACTGCGTAGATTTTTAGGGTGCGTTCTGAAACTAGCCTGTAGCGCTAAAAACTTCCTAGGACACAAGGAGAGCTACTCACGAACTCAGCAGCGCAAAAGAGATGAAAGATTGTTGACAGTACTGGGTTCTAATTTAGGAACGCACCCTTAATATGCGAGAGATCATGGCTGACTGTCACTTGTCGACCAGTCGATTCTAGGGAATTTGATTTTACCGGTGAAGGTTTGCTTCAGGTTGCGAGCACGCACGTCAGCCAATCAAAATTAAGAAAGTTGAATCACGCGCGCTACGAGCCAGTCCTTTCAAGAAGAACTCGCGGTATAAATTATAGTACACAGCACCGCTGCAGTAATTCTAATACTACGCATCCTACGTATAACATATCTGATCGAATGACCAAGTCAGGCGTCAAAACAACAATAATACGTTGTGCGTGCAACATATACCTCAATGTGCATACAGCAATACAAAAGTCGTATCCGTCGCTCTACAAACAGTGTTTTTTTTCACACATATGTTGCACGGTTTTTACTATGCACACGTAGCTTGGTGTATTATTGTTCACGTACGTTGTGTGTACGCACGTGTAACGTTATAGACGACGCGTTGTAGGTACATATATACGTATAAGATTCTTGTATCTTGCCTATCATGTATGTACATACATACCACAAAGCAGTGTACACACGTACGTATGGACATACATGGGAAAGGCACCGAAAGGCTACGCTCGGCCGATGCTGGGGGTGGTGGGCGGGATTGCAGAAGGCGACGTAAAGAGGGGCGTCGGTCAGTGACCGTTACGTCATCAGCTACCCCATCGGCCGTCGGGAGGCACGGCGCAGGTCGAACCCACGTGTTAAGTTAACCTGTATTATGCGTGCGAATAGGTACGTATATCTGCGACGAACGACGATCAGTTGCAATGCTGCAGGTATAATATTGTATACCTCTGCGTACGGCACATCTTGTACTCGATCGTGCAGACGATTTTCCTTATCTTGTATGTACCTATGACTTAGCCATGCAACGATCGTCGAATCGCATGCCCTGATTCACCTCATTATCCTTTAGGCCCGCTAGGAACGGTGATAAATTTATTCGATGGTTAGTATAATGTATATTTTCGCAGTCTAACTTGGTGTACAAGTCATTGTAATGTACCTTATTGTACGTATTGAACTGTTTCAAATTAGGAAAATATTTTTTGGATATTGATTTTTCATGCACTAAACATTTCTCGGAACTAACGTGTAGTATACCTTATGTAACTAGAGTACTTATATTGACTTCGTTGAGGATTTTAATACACGTAGCGAGTAGGTTTTTTGGTGGAAATAATTGCTTAGCAGGAAATATTTGGCAAGTAAGCTCATTGGCGAATGTTGGCGCAAAAAAGAATATTGCATTTCGGTGCTATCTTTTAATGTGCCGTAATGTGGATTCTTTGGCTGTACAATCAAATTGACAGGATTGAAATGTACAGTTATTGCCATAACAGAGAAGGAAATCTGAAGTAATTAAAAGTCAAATCTATGCGTACAGAAAAATTACGTATCAATTGCAGATCATTTCTTCACATTAGTGGTTGTATGTTGTGGTTATATGCGTATATTATTAATACGCTTCAAATTCTTAACGTTTCGGTAGGAAACTTGGTGAGCATGAAATTCACTCTCGCACCAAATATGCACGTTATAGGAGTAAGGTTACGAGATAATGAATCAGTTGTTGAATACATTTTTTATTCTCCACAGTATATACAATAGACTAGGTATATTATAAGAAACCGAAGGGATATATTTGGTTGGTTGTACTGCTCGATCGATTCTAACATGTGCGGTGCATTGTAGGGCAGCCGATCCTTTGATTATTTTATCCATGTTGCGAGCAGTCGCGTCTCATAGGACGTTGACAATTGGTTGAAAATTGTCATGTTTTATTAATTTTATCGTAACAGAGTCTTGCACTGTGTATTTATTAATTTATTGTATTTGTCATATGCTCAGAGAAACTCCACTAAAAATGCAAGCACAAAAAATACTGGAATTACAATGTTTTGTTTCAAATCGCTTCAAAGTTCGATGTCAGTCTACAATGGGTCATTTAATTAAGAAGACTATATTCTACACATTCACGAAAACACTACTTTTTTCTTTATGAATAAATTGGGGTTGTTCAATATTTAATTTTTCAATATTGCAACGATACTATTTCTTACAAGCAGCAGATGGCACTCCTAAATTGACTACTGACAAAAAAAAAAAAACAATTTGTCTTCTGAACAAAACGAACCATCGTAAAGTCAAATTGAACTTGTCTATTAGATTTTTAAACATTTTAAAGCGATTTTAAGTGAAGAATCGTAATCTAAACTATTTTTTTAGCCGCACTGTCTTTTATTTTTATATTTTTAAAAAGATTCTCGCAACTTGTGAATATATGTTATGTTATGAATGCTTAACGTATAAGTAGTATCGATTTGGGGCCAACCAACCTCCAATATTTAAAGTTTCACCTTAGTTAGAATTTTTAAAAAGTGCTGAACCGTATAAACGAAGTAATGTAGGGACGCCTATCTGAGAAAAACCTGGGAAATCTCTTTATAAATCTTATGCCATAGGTGTGTATATATATATATATATATATAGTAGATGGAGAAGTATTTTAAGGCGGTCAGCAGCATTTCAGGTGGAATTATCCGCCCCGAGGGAACCTGCCGTACTGTGGGGGGGAAAAAGGGTGTTTCCGGCAGACGGTTGTAGAGGCCGTTGTTATTTTCGATAATCACGTTCTTGATGGGAGTGTCTCGCGTCCGCCCGTCCGTCGGGTGGCAAATGACTGCGGCGATCGTTGGAGCAGAAAATTATCAAAAATCACGACAGCTAGGCCCCCTTCGTTTATATCTATACGTGGATATTATCATACGCATTCGAATGCATTGCTGCATTGTCGGGAATATGAACATTAAACGTTGGCGAGATGCGAATAGAATTAAATTTTTCATCATTACTGGATTGTCAGCTGTTGATATCGAAAATACATCCACATTTTTTTCAAGTCGGAAAACTAACAGCATTTATACTGAATGTTTTATAGATACTAGAACATTTTATAGATGTAAGTAGAATACGGATATTGGTATAATAACGTTTGACTTATTTTTGGAATAACAAGAAAATGTGGTACAAGTAACTGTTTTGTCTGATTATGATTGTCAGTAGGACTTTTTCTGCAGGTAATTCCTACGTAAAATTTGTTGCGGTTACATTTTTTCGGTGAAATAAGGCCTTATTATTAGTTTATTGTTGATCCAGCGTCAAATTATCGTAACATTCACAAGAAACCATAGCACGAGTAAGTATGTTCAAAAAGAGTAGTAAGACGTATACCTAATTTTCATTTTATCCCCGGAGTTGTATAGCAACAAACAACTATCAAGTTTTTTATACTCGAAAGCTAATATAATATACACCTAAATTTCTTCTTTAATCTGTCGACTTCAAAGTCACTCAATTTTGATGAAAAAAACACGATATTTCAACCCTGCTCCGCGGGCTGCAGATGTTTATACAGAATTTTCCGCTCCCAACTTTTTTATAGGCTCCTATATTTATTCGCGTCAAAAAACTGGGCCTGCCGGATATGGAGTAATGGTTCGTGTTCGCAATTAGGAAGTTTGTCGTATATCAAGATTCTCGGTATGTATGGATATAATAGCAGAAATGCAGCTCGTCTATAACGGTAAAATTAAGATCGTCTAGACACTATATTATATATAGAACATAGAAGTGGAAACGGTGCAGTTTAAGCTTTAAGACGAGGGTTATGAGCTCCCTGTGGACATAACGTAACTCACGTAACTATACAGCCATAAAATAACCAATATGTTATAATACAGCAAGAGTACTGCAATTTTCAGAGAATCTCTGCCCGTTTTCATGTCTTTTCGTAAAGTTAATCATTCAGGCATGCGCATATAGAGAAGTTTCCGAATGCAAAGAAAATATATTATCATATAATCTGGGATCACGAAAATTCGTATACGGAAAGAGATATCTTTCTCCTGATCTCTCCGTATACTCTTTCTCGTTGAATTCTGGAAAACGGTATGATAACTCAAAACGTGCCTAGCGGAATATGCTACGGAAGAAGGTCTTAAAGCAGAAGTATCAAGGCGTTATAGGCGAGCCACCTCCATGTTATACCCGCGCAGGCAAACCCTGTTGAAGGGGATGTAGGGGGGATGACGACGCGGAAAATGAAGGATCGAGTAATCCGGGGAGGGGGAGACAGGGAATGTAGGGGAAAGAAAATAGTACGTATAAAAGAAGAGAATATAGACATGAAAAAAGTCGGGACGAACCCGGCAAGGGATTTGAGGCGGGCGCTGCCGTGCGGTACATGTACGTATAACGTGTACTGTAACACGCGAGCATATACCTATCAAAACCCCGGGAAACACCCGGTACACCAAAACGCGACCACCGTCGTTTCTACCGTTCAGAATTAAATCCAAATACGAAAAGAGAAAACCCTTCCCCAGTCGCGGTGATGTGGAATATAAACGCCTGAGTCGAGGAGGGGCGGAAGACCGCGGAACCCAGACGTGGGTCTCCCCTCTTTCAGACTTCAGATCTCGTCCGCCAATGGGAGGGAGACCTCCGGTGAAAACATATCTCGCGCTGACCGGCGTAGCGATTGGTTCGATGCTGCATCCAAAATGGCGGCGTCGCTTCTGCGCATGCGCAACTCGGTTTGATCAAGACTAGGCTGCGTCGGTCGCGGCGGATGTCTGGCGCAGGTGCAGCAGCAGCTATAGCAGCAACGGCAGCAGCTTCGCTTGCCGAATGTTGAACATAGACGCGACGGAGGGGAAATCGAGGGGTCAACGCAACCGCCTTGCCGGTGGTGGGGGCAGCGGACTAACGTCGACGAAAACGCGGGTATCTTGGCCTGAACTTGTATATTATAGACGTAGACTGATTGTGAGTCTCTCGGTGCGACAGGCGGCAGTAGACACCAGATGGCCACTCGACCCGAAAGATGCGCGACGCTCTGATGCGCTGACGGATATTATTCTATTCGATTTGTACTTTCCCTTCGTTTCACCTGTAGGTCCTGCAGGCTCTGGCGGATCAGGGCCAAGCCATGCCACCAGACCAGGGGTAGTAGCTTTGCTGTTCGTGTTTTCGGCAAGCTTGCTCTCTGTCGATGGAATCTTCTTCAACGTGCACGGATAGAAAATATGTTGCTGAAGTTTCAATATCTGTAATATTGTAGAATGTTGTCGTACGAACAACTACTAGACTATTTTCAGTCACACTGTCGTGATTTTAGTGATAAGTACTGATGTATTTGTATCGTGTAGCTACAGCAAGTTCAATTGTCTGATTTACTAAGAAATTTTGTGAATACAGCAATGGTTTTTCTTTCGATATTGCTGTTACATCAGTCCATTGTAAAATTACAACTAAAATTTTGTAAGTTCTACCATTCGGTTTGCCTGGAAAATCAACGATTGGTGGTAATACAATCTCTGCAAGACAATTCGCAGTTCACCACAAGATGTAGTAAGAATAGCAATGATCAGTAGCTGGAATTACGTCAGCACTCGCCATTTAGCTTTCTCATAGATGAAGTAGCCCGATGAATTGCTGGTTCTTCTTCTTATTTTAACGTTATTTGTACTTTTTTTTCTCCCTGGATAGGTAGAGAATCTCCTGATGACGATCTGACAAGTGGGTTGAATAGAAAATCCTATCGCATACCGTTGATTTCGAATTTCAGTCATTAACCGTCAGTTAGCTAAAATACTATAGTGGCTAGACGAATATCAGTTTGTCATGGTCTGACGCAGCCGCCATTTACCTGCAACCTCTGAACGAACCTTCGCTCACGGCCCTCATGTACCCCATGCATACGTATAGGAGAGAAAATGTCCAGTAAAGTTAGTGAGAGTTATGCTTGTCATGTAACCGTAACACGTCTGTAGCAAAGTACCACAAATCCGTAAACTTAAAGCGAGCGAGTAAAATAGTTGAAAATCATACTGCACGTAAACATTGACTCATAACGTATTACGACAGATAGTTGGTCTCATTTATAAAACCTAATTAATCCATGAAAGGCGGTGTAATGAGATTCGACTGACGTTAATGGAGGAATTTAATCTTGAATGTTACACACATTATATTTCGCATAATTATGTCCTCGGATAGAATTATATCCAAGGGGTCACCACTCCGCTGATTGGGGCGTGTTTAACTGACTTCAAAAGAGTTCACATTACTTGATGTCACTCAAAGTGAATACTAACGATTTGTTACCTACTTCTTGAACCGCCTCAGGTCAATTAGAGTCATGCAAAATCATTCAGAGTCATGTAAAGTAATGTAAAGTCACTTGAAGTTTCGAATTCACGTTCGATCGATTGTAATGCCGGGTCACTGCTCAATTTTAACAGCTCACTCTTAGAACATGTAAAGTGTTATTTATGTGAATAATAGGGGCACAGATTTCTGTCTAGGCTGTGCGAATATATTGTCCAGCTTTTCTGGAACGCGCATGTAACTAATTGCTGTTGGTTTGAGGTAGATAATTATTCGCGATGATCCTTTTTGCTATTACAACCGTTCGTACGAAAAGATTGATGTACGTATACCGTAAAAACGCGTTGCTTTAGATATGAGTTATTAATTATGAAAGATTTTTCGTACACGCGATGCTTACAAGACGATAAGGCTATCTAGTGGGTAGCAAAGCTGTCGTAAGGAACCAAAATACCATTGGAATTCCCCACACTTTGAATACTTGACTGTTTTTTATTGAAAAAATCTGGCAGAGCGGGGATGGTCAGGGAATAATCAGGGAATTTCATAAATATGATTGGAATTTTTTCTCAGAGGAAGTTTGCAAGTATTTAAGCTCGGTATAAATAGTGCCGTAAGTGTTACGTTGATAGGAGAAAAACGTAATTATTACCAATTACCAAAACTTCCTTTTGTTTTATTACGAAAATTACTGCCTGCCATTAGTAAAAAAATTTAAGACGTTAATTATTGGATGATATTAAAAGTACTGTAATTTTTAAAGAACGTGTATCGTTATTAAGGGGTAAATCATCGGAACACTGCTATTTTCGAGTTTCAACATCTTGCATAGTCAGGGAATTTGAGATTCCAAAAAGCGTGTATCAACCCTGTAATACATAATTATAAGTAAAGATAAAAAATTAAAATTTTACATCGATATACACGGCGCGTGCTATTGTTATTTTAAAGATGTACAGTTAGGACGAATAAGTAGTTGAGATTATTACGTGACGAACCGAAAGTTTACAAAGTCTCACGTGACCTAATTTAATTACATATAACAAAAAAAAGTCCTCTTCATACGGGAAGAAGATTCAAAACACTGTGTTTAAGATGTGTATAAACTATCGTTTCACCATCATTGGCGCAAATGACATTGCTGTGCATTTTTATAACGGTTTTTCCTCTTTTCCTAACTTTCCATTCAAACTGTGGGTACCGTTCGTCCTTAAAAGGGAGAAACAAGTTATTGAAAGTAGGTAACGAGGATCCTCGCAAACTGTACAGAAGTGTGTAAAGGATGATGTAAATAAAAAAAAAAAAAAAAAAAAAAAGAAACACAACCAATGTTAATTTTCTTACTTTTGTCTGATTCAGGCCGACGCAGGAGTACATCAGCATCAAGAGCAGCAGTCCGGTGTCCCCCAGGGCCGGGGGTTCTTACGTTGGTCCCGGGGGTGCGGCGGGTCCCCCAGGAAGCGGAGGCGGTGGAGGCAACCCTGGCGGTGGCTACGTCGCCGTGCCGGGGAATCTCCGCTACGTCAACCCTTACCCTCCACCGTCCTCGACGCCCGTCAACCAGACACCCCCACCCCCACCCCTACCCCAGTCGGGGGCAGCGGCCGCCGCTGCCTATACAAGGGATCCGTACAGAAATGCGGTATCTAGTGTGAGTGACCTTATACACCTTATACCTACAACCGTGCGCCTCGGTGCAAACACGCGTTAAAGGTGGAGCGGTGCACGAGGTATACAAAAACCTCCGCTCGATTATGTTATTCTACTATAATATCAAACTTTTATTTACTTTCGTTGTCAGGTTTCTTCTCCTCTCGTTCCGTTTTACTTTCTTCAATTTCACGCCGTCCTCCACGTTCTATATTTATTATTTACGCTCATTAACGACAGTATTGCTGATAACACGCGGGGAAACTGAAATTTAAGGAATTATTCTGTATCAGTGTGTTTTCATGTAACCTCACCGAGAGTTGTCAGAATTATCGCGACACTGTGCAGCTTACTTGGGAGAATCTAGTATGAAAAGGAGGTTGAAGTTAGTTGAGTTATCGTAACTATACAGTTATAATTTTGATTTTCGTTGAACCGTAATGAAGTAGAAAATTAAATAAATCCTCCGGAAACAAATTAAAATGAAAATTTCGAATGCAAATTATGAATACTCTTTTCGATGGGTAATATAAATTTTTTATAAATCTTAAGTTAATCCAACATTCAACCTATAATACACTATATATGTATGTATAATAGCTGTCATATAGAACATGTATGCATCAAAGTTTTTCTTTTTCCAATTTTCTATTCTTTAAGTTATTAAATAACAAATGAAAGATAAGGAAAATTGTGCATTGATAAAATTGTAAACGCTACACGATGCGTCGCAGTGTTTATTTTCGAACACACGAGTAAAGCAGCAGTAAATGAATGAGAAAAGGATGCGAAATGCAATAAGAAAAAACAGTGTATGTCTATCTACTGCAAAGTCCCGATAAAGTGTCGTTACGTTACGGAGTAATGTTACGTCCTGTTTTACTTGTGGGTATAATGCGTGCATACGATATGAACGACCGTAAAACGTGTTACGTGCGGTTGAAATGATTTACCTACGCGATTCGGTATATCGTATACTTACGTACGTTAAAATAACTTGGACTCGTATCAGACGACCTTGAGTCCTTCTCCTTCGTATACAATCGCTTCGATTATTCTTCACTAGCACGTTTCACGGAAGTTCATTAAACATTAAATGTGCTAGTCTTTTATCGGTGCCTGACGCAAACGAATCTCGCTTATTCCTATCAGACGATATTCATGTACAGGGTGGCCACCCGTCTGGAAAACCGGGAAAACCGGGAAATGTCAGGGAATTTTGTATGTCAGGGAAATGTCAGGGAATTTTTTGGTTGGTCAGGGACTTTTTATACAACTCACGGATTTCAAAAGCTTTGTCCATAAAATTGAGATGCTATCAACGCGTCGTCACAATTTTTCTTCTCTTCTTATTGACGATTATAAGCTTAGTTGTTGATTGTCACAGGAATTCAGTAGTACGAGCAGACATCGGTTTGATTTATCTATGACCGTCACTGCGTGTGGAGACGCAAGTTCACCGACGCCTAATAGTCTAGAAAAAACGAAGCCTCAGGTTTTTGGCAATAACTCAAAAAGTAAAAGCGCTAGCGAAAATTTTAAAAAGATTCTTAAAGAGGAGGAAATTTCCAATAAAAAAGTACAAGCACCCGGAATTCTAACTTTAGTATTAGTAATTTTAATGTAACGCTGAACATAGGGCTCTGCGCAATTGTTACGGCATAGACGCGCCGCGTCTAAACAGTACACCGCATAAAATAATTGTTTTGCTGTATTAAATATCAATTTAAAAATTTGGATAAATTGTGGCGTATTCTTAACGCTTAAAAGAAAAATGTCCCGTTGGAAAAAAATTTTTAAGTTTATTTTTCAAAAAGTTACACATTCGTTAATTAGTCATAATTCTTCGAACCTCGATTTTCATTGCAAACAGCATAAATGTTCAAATAATAGCTCTAAAAATATTTCGCTTCTTGGAGCCCCTTCTTAAATATATACTTAACAAGACCAAGCAAATAGAAATTTTCATTTTGTGTCAACTTTCAAAAATCATAATGAACGGAATGAACAGCTTTTGAAAACTTTTATAACTTTAATATATTTGGCCATACTTTACCTAGGTTACTATAGTTTTTAGTGATTTCTGCACAAATTGTGCATCAAAATGTTAGGGAAAAATAATGATTTTAGTCAGGGAAAACCGGGAAATGTCAGGGAATTCCGTGAGCGGAATTGAGTGGCCACCCTGAATGTAGATAGAATTTCATTCAATTTAACCTATTTTCGGACAGTCAATATTTCTGATTTTATTACAACTTCTTCAATATATAGTACTAGTACTTCGAAGTACAATCACACGTATTTTTTGCACGATATCAGTCACCGTTCCAAAGTTACAAGCCGTTAAGCTTCAAAGTTTTAACCACATTAGAAGACCTGAAAAGATTACAGAAAATGCTACAATCATTTTAAGATCTTGCAAAAAGTAGGGTATCTTCATTGGTTTAAAAGTTATGAATTATTCATCACTGTTACGACTCGTTTTATTGTTCGTCATTTTTCGGGACGCCCTAAACAATCAAAAAGAAATTAATACATGGTTTTTGGCAAAATTTCACTATACGGATATACATATGCGACGAATACGTTACTATACGTATAGCGTGAAAAACAGCATACTGTATTATCACTCCGAATGCCGAGGGTTAGACACAATATGCGCCCAAGGCTGGGAAGATTTTGTCCGTGAAAGACAGCTAACACCAAAAATAACCGGATGAGTCTGACCTGGGTGGAATAAGTTTTGCTCAATGCTGCTCGGTGCATTTGATGTCTTATCGTCTTCAAGTCAATTTACTGACTGCAGCAAATTGTTCTCTACCGTATAGTTGGAGGTAATAATAAATTATCGGCAGAACATTCGTGTGATTGCAATAAAGTGCATTGAGTTTTCTGTCGTTCACTCGCGGACATTTTCGAGATTAACGCTCTTCTCAACTATTGCTGGAATTCGTTCGATATATCGGCATTTTCACAGTCTCGTAACAAATAATACACTTGTGATCATGGTCCTATATACGATGGCACGCTTTTATTAGATTATAAGATTGCAGCCTTATATGTATGTGATGAGAGGTTCCTGTTTGTTTTATAACTTATTTATTTCTATAGCGGAAGTGTAAGAGGATTGCACGACCAAACTCTCCTATGAATTCTTTACAAACATAACCAATCGCGTGAGGTTAGACATTGTTAGTTGTTGAGCAGTTGGATTGCAGGGGCCGAGTGGGCGAGTGAAAGTTGTCCTCACCCACTGCGCGCCCACTTTGCTTGCACCTGGTTCACGCGGAACACGAATTCAAGTTCTTCTATTTGTCATTATAATATTGCGCCTACGGTATTATACGTTTTTTTTTTCACCATGCAGCATTCCGTTCAGAATTTTTATCGCTTATAGCAGAGCTACGTCGTGTGAAAAATTTTCATGCATCATGTGTATTTTGGAATATTTACAGATTCATGTGTCGAATATAAAATTGCAAAATCGAATTGCCAATTTTTACTCTAATGCACGGATATGGTGATTATACATATCGAGAGGAAACTGTGAAACTTGTCAAGCCAAGTAACTGATTGCGCATGCGCAAAATGATTGAACTCTATTGGTCGACGAGATTGTACCGCGGCAATATTTCCGTCTGTAAAACAGGGGAGCCAACATACTTGAAACGGTGCATGAGTTGCCAAATTTTCCCTTATCAAGTGGTGAATTGTAATTGTGTTACAATAATTCGTAGCAGTCATCATTCAGTTGACAATTAAAGTTTTTAAAAAAATGCTCAATATCTACGTACTCTCGATCAGCCGCATTTGACAGTTGGAGCTAATTGAGTTGGCCAGCGTGTGTAAAAACATGACAAAGCTCGCGCATGCGCAGTTGGAACTCAATGTGCTAAGTATCACAGTTTCCTCGTGTTATATATTGTAAACATACATCGCATTCGCATGCTACAGCCGGTGTAATTCTATCTTCGTAAAGTTGAATTTGATATTGAGATAAAAAGATTATTTCCTATAAAATCCTAATAAAATAATAGTTCTTGAATGAATCCAAATATTCGTCGATATCGATATCTAGCATTATTCCAATAACATGGGAAAACCTGGAAAACTCAGGGAATTTCTTACAGCTGGGAAAAGTCAGGGAAAAGTCAGGGAATTTCGAAAATAAGACTGGAATTTTAAGTTTCTTGAAGAAATAAACTCGTTCTTATACGTACATTACTTGATATCAAACCTCCTTTCGTTTTTTTCTTACTGAAAATCGCTGGCTGTTGTTTGTAAGTTAGTAGTCGGACAGTAAATTAATTCCTAGGTAATAGTGAAGGTATTAGTATTAATAAGCAAAAAAATTGTCATTAATCAGCGGCATATTTCTTGGAAGGTTACTGAAAAAAATTCTATTTTCAGGCTGGAACACCTGGAAAAGTCAGGGAATTTCGGGTTCCAAAAAGCGTACGAACCCTGCATTAGCATCGGTTACACCCTATATCATTTTTTCCTATTAGCGTTTCCTCACCAATTCTTCTATTATGTTACGCTAATTAATTCTTCAATACTCGATTCTAGGTGAACGAGAGGGTGGCAATAAGTGTAAGCAGCAGTCCGGTATCTCAGATCGGGGTCGGTCTTGGAGGTCCTGAGTACATGGCTAGCACCCGCCCCCGGATATCCCTACTTCCACCATCTTCTGTCGCACCTTCGCCGGCGTCCGCTGCTCAGGAGTATCACGGGACTCCGTCCAGGATATCGCGGGGTCTGATGCAAATGCAGATAGACCAATACTGTCCGAGACCTGTAGACATTAACGCTCTTCAGGATGCACCCGCCTTCAAGAAGATCCGGTTAAGTCAGCCTCAGTCCTCAATTCAAGGCCAAAACTCTGATGTCTGCATCAAGCAGGAGCACATACAGCTCCAACAGCCGCTTAGGGTAGACACTAGGGTGGGTTATTCTGCTGACCATAAATGATTATGGAAAAATATGGGGAATTTGCATGAACTGGCATTTTCAAATTCCACTATCTATACAAGAAAGGCAGTTTGAATTAGAAATACTTCCGTAGACGAATGTTGATATCAGTTTTGCTTTTCGAAAATATTCATGATAAAAAATAAAAAATTTTTACAGATATATAAAGACTGCTAGCCCTGGGTTATTTTTCTTAATGGTTTGCCGGGCTTGGCCGCTTTTGGAGGTAATTCGACAATCCTGCACTTGCAGACTTGTCTTATGGGATCCCAATATATCGAGTCAGCCTAGCAGAATACTACAACCCCCCCTCCGCTGTTTAACATCCCTTATTTGTACACCAGAGTCCATACGGCTAGCAGTCTTTTATTATTATTTTATAGTTTTTATGTTTTCGTTTGTTGGAAAGAATATGGTGAATTTTTATTTTTCGGAATTCAAAAAAAAAAAAAAAATTATGAAAAAGAATCGAGATTAAGGTGAGATAAATTCGCCATAAATAAATCACAATTTTTCTAATCTGCCGAATGGCAGATAGGGGCGCTTCTTGGTTGATGTTTTACATTGTCAAATCTTGTTTGAATGAAGGCTGATTTTTTGATTCTATCTTCTATACGAAATAATGACTCTCAAAAAGATTCGTTGCAACGTTATGGATTATTCAATTCAAAGTTTGTACTGAATAAGAAATCGAACTTCATGCAAGTTTCCTATTATACTTTTATACCCCTCTCGACTAAATGGAAACTTTTCCATTCCCTGTGTTTCAATTGTGTCATCCCCACTCCAGGCTTTGTTGTGTTTCTGCAGAGTCAAAGAGGACTAAGATTTAGGAACGTACTTTCGCTTGTTTACGTTTTGAGCATGTACGACTGAGGATTAGTGTATACAGTCAGCTCTATTCAATAAAGTCATACTCATAAGAATGTGGTAGCAGTGTAAGCACAGGACACTTGCAACTGATTTCCAGTAAAATAATATAAACATCATTTAAAGGTCTCTCCTCTTAGCAGGATCTAAAAGTGTATTTGATGTGCCATAGGACAATGTATGGTTATTTAAATGGTCAAAACACTAGCCTGTTTATAGAAAAATAATTTTATGAATATTGTTTTACCGGTTCCAAGCTTAAGATGAGCACAGCAGTTCTGACGTTATATATGTTTTTTTAAATCCTCAACCCCTCATTACGCCAGACAGTGGAGCTGCGATGTGTATATGGTTGCTAAAATTAACTTTTGATGAAGCCTACAGCATGCTTCTTTGTCCAGAAATGAATTCTCTCACCCCAATATCAACAGCAGATTTTTCGCTTCCTTTAATTATGAAGCATAAATCATGCCTTTTCTAATTTTAATTCTTACCAGCAGATGAGTGACACTAGAATGTTTGTTTACTTATGATTTTATTAATATCTCAAGGTAATGGGTTTGTACTTTGAGGAACACATAGACTGTACATTGATTCAAGGAATTAATTAATTTTTTACCGACACAATTAATTACTGTTTCTACATTTTGATGTCGGTCTCTTGTGGAATTAGTAAAACGTCGATGAGTTAAGGAGGGCAAGTTAAGACGAGGCAGAAACAATATGAGCGAGTCTGACTATAATCAATAAGTTATACACACATTCTACCATTTATTCTCAAGGTCTTCATTTTTAGACCTCTCTATTCTTCAGTTCAACTCTTGCGAAAAATTCTCAAGTTCTTAGTGTTCCGTTTGAATTTTCACGCAGATCCAGAAATACTTATGAAGTGTTATGAACCATTTTTAACCATTACCATGGCACCTAGATGTCTTATAGCTTATTTTCGTGAAATTGTAAATAACGTACTGCATCAAGATATTTTTCTTCGTTTTTGTTTCCCTTGGTTTTTCCTTCTTTTTTTGGTTCTACATGAAAATTTTGTCTTAGAAGCAGCCGACGGCAGGTGCATACACTCCACAAACAGAGGCAATTTCACCAACGTTGCCAGAGCCTGGAACGCAGGAAGATGCGCAGTTCAGGACTACAAAAGATGATTTGCTACAACAGATCGCTAAAGTAGATAGGGAGATCGCGAAGGCTGAATCCCAAATCAGTAAGTTGAAGAAGAAACAGCAAGAGCTTGAAGAGGCAGCAAACAAACCACTTGAAGCTCCTGGCATGAAGCGGCCAGTTGAGGAACAGTCGCAACAACCCAAACATCAATCTCTGGCCCAAAAGATATATGCGGAGAACAGGGTAGGCTTGTATTCCACCAATAACAGATAAACTGTAGAAATTCATAAGTTGTACGTTTTTTTTGTCTTATCTTTCAAAGGCATAAAAACTGTAAGAAATGAAAATTATCTAAGTAAAGTATACAGAGTCAATAGATTATCTTTTAGATTCTTTGAAATGATTTCACGTTTTTTACGTTCAAAAAGAAAAGGAACTATTCTTCATCATCGAGACAATTCACAGAATCTTAGCTTGTCAAATTGTAGGCCTGGTAACACATAAGTAACCCATCTAAATAACCATTGTAACAATTTTATTTCCAGAAAAAAGCCCAAGGAGCCCACCGGCTTCTGGATACATTGGGTCCAAGGGTTGAACTGCCTCTGTATAACCAACCCTCAGATACGCCGGTGTATCAGGAAAACAGGAGTAGGCATCAGGCGTGTATGAGAGCCAGACTAGTAGCGAGGTTGAGAAGGGAGCATGTCGAACGTGCTTCGTTGCATCGGCAACAGTCTCACACCTACGCTACTTTGGTCCAAGAATGGCATCGTAAGGTTGATCGTTTAGAAAGTACTCAAAAGAAGAAAACTAAGGAAAGTAAGAACCGTGAGTTTTTCGAAAAGGTCTTTCCTGAATTACGCAAGCAAAGAGAAGATAAGGAGCGATTTAATCGTGTAGGAGCTCGGATCAAAAGTGAAGCGGATCTTGAAGAGATTCTAGATGGCTTACAGGAGCAGGAGGTACACAGATATTCAATCATTCTTTTCAAATTCAATTTATAACATTGAGTCAGTGTTATGTTAGGGTGGCACGCGTCACGAAAACTTGCAAAATGGGGAAATGTCAGGGGATTCCGTTTGGTATAGGTAACTCAGACAAATGCCTGAAACTTTTCTGTAAGTCAGGGCATTTTTGCAAGTACTCACAATATTTCTTGAAAACTCCGCAAAATATGATGTTCAGTCCTTCAATTTTCCAACTAATTCTAATAATTCCAACAAGCTGTTCATAAGTTTTCTTAATTCTTGTTGTGCTCGATCGATCACCAATACTTATTTCTTCATAGACAATAACATGATATTAATAACAGTGTGAATGTCTATGCGCAAAACAGAAATCTCATATTTATAAGTACGATTGTTTCCTATTCATAAACTATTTGTGAGTTTTACATTTTTAATGATACAAAAAATGCGTTGTAAAATGTGATATTCCGTAGCTATACGTCGGAGAAAGAAGGTAAATTCGGCCACGAAAACAGGGAGAAGTCAGGAAATATTCGCAGCTAAATTAAGTGTCCACTCTGTAACTGTTGTTACGAAATTTCTAGTAACCAAAATTCTCAGGTCATTCAGCTAATTATTGAACATGGTTCAAGTCACTGCATTTCTGGCGTTTCATAGTTTTTCAATGTCAGGTAATTTAGATCATTTTTATTCTTAAAGAATACATGAATAAATGAATCATAACTCAAAAGACAATTGCAACTTCATGGTAACGAGTATTGCTGGCCATGTAGATATGTCAAAATCCTGTAGGGCTGGTAACTGGTAAGAGTCGTTTGATGTTGATCTTTCGTGAAGTTTAGTTACTCAGTGCCGCTTAAAGAGTTCTACTCATAGCTGACGAGCTCTGGCTTGTGTCTGAGCGGCTGTTGCATTTCATCAGAAAACTAATGTTACCGATATCAGTGGGTTCACTCACAAAAAATATCTTAAATACTCCGTAAAATGCTGACTCAAGTGAAACATAGACAAATATAGACGGAATCTGAGTCAATTGTCAAAATTGTATACAACATTACGGCATTTCACGTCGAAAAATATGAAATGCTGGAAATCGCAAACTTTTTACCGGATCGATTTTTCTAATTCTCCTGTTGAGAAAATAATGACAGCTATGAACCAGGATTTAAGACCCTTTATTATTTCAGTACATGTATGTATGTCCATTACAAGCAATGTGTTGCGTTTTTCAGATGGAAGACAAGAAGATGCGTTCGTATGCTGTGATACCTCCATTGTTATTGGATACAAAGCAGAGGCGAATTGCCTTCCAGAATCGGAACGGTCTTCTTCAACCTGAAGAACTGGAAGCTTTGCATAATGAACGGCGTCTAATCAACGTCTGGAGTCCAATGGAGCACGAACTTTTTAAAGAAAAATACTTACAGCATCCTAAAAACTTTGGAGCGATAGCTCAATCCCTTGAACATAAATCCGTACCAGATTGTGTTCTGCATTATTATCTCACTAAAAAGACAGAGAACTACAAACAGTTATTACGAAAGTCTAGACAACGCACGCGCAGCTCTCGAAATAATCCTAACAATAAGGTGTGTATTGGTTGTATCCCGTAATTACGTAGGGAAATAGTAAATTCAGCGCGGTCACTATTCCCGAAAAATCTGTAAAACCGGGAAATATCAACAGATTTCGTAGAGGTCAGGAAATTTGAGCAAATACTTATAGTTGTTCTACGAACTTCGGCAAAACATGGCCTTCAGTGCTATATTTTAACTTTCCAACTAGTACGACTAATAATTTCAATTAGCTGTTCCGCATTTATTTTTTTTATTTTTTCCGTATTGGAATCAGTCGCTTATTAGTACTTTTTCTCTGATTTAGATGATGATGATATTAACGATAGCGTAAATATATATGCTTCAGGCAACGATTTCGTATATACTAGTACTTATGACTTGTTGCTCTCTATTATTAAACTGGATATTCAATTGTAACACTTTGAAAATGTAGAGAAATTATAGGTGAATATGATTGAACGTTAAAAACAAGACATGGACAAAGCGTAATTTCAATAATGGAAACCAGGAAAAATCAGAGATTTTTCAAATCCAAAATAAGTGACTGCCTTGTTACATTGGTAGAGAAAAAAGTAACGAAATGAACACGATTCGATACAACGTTCAACTAAATGTACTTTAAACGTAGTTCTGTTGGGAAAAGTGGTATAAAACCGTTTCGTCGTTTGTGTTTCAGGTAAATAATAGCAACTCGGGAATTGGGTCGATAGATATTCTCCCTCCTGGTGTTACGACGAGGCTTCAGCGGGAGCAACAGCAAAAGACGCAGGAGAATCCTCAGAGCAACGCCACAACGAATACGACGAATACAACTGCGACAGTGGCAATGACAACGGCATCTGCGCCGTCTGGTACGGCCGTTGCTACCGTTGCCAGTACTGTCACATCTTCGAGTACATCAAGTTCGAATACACTTACAGACGCGTGTATAACGACCACAACAATTACGCTTACCACAACTGCCACAACTAGCGTCACGACTATTCCAACGAGTAGTACGAAGGACGCTAAAGATGCAAATAAAGAAAACAAGGACAGTAAAGAAGGCCTTATCAAAGACATCAAAGAGGAATCGCACTCTAGTTCCGAAACAGCTTCGGGAAAGGATGCAAAACCCATGTAAGTTGAATATTAATGCTCTTCTTCACTGTTGGGTTTAGGAAAATGGAGCATCCGAGACTTTTATCCGTTTAAATAAAACCATGGTTAGAATGTAGGAATATCTTTGTGACGAAATATGGTAACAACATATACCTACGGGGAATCTCTGGTGAAAGGGCAACCTCTAAGCCATTTTTACATGAGTCAAGCGTAGCAGACACATGCTGCGAACAAAAACTTGACCATGTGTTGGCGCTAGCAATGTGCGCGTGGCTCGGAGATTGCCCTTTAACTAGACATTCCCTGTATGTATGGGGCACTTTGCATCAGTCAGCCACTTTGTTTCACACCCTCTTGGATGGCGTTCATGATAGGCCGCATTTTAGTACTACTGGAGAGGAGTTCATGTGATATTTTCATGAATTTTTAAATGAATTCTTTTGGGAAATGATTTTGTCTTTATAAACTATATAGTTTGGATCGAGTAGTCCGGCAAAAAAGTTGTTGGTACAAAAAAAAAAAAAAATATTTCCACCAGACTTTATACTATAATAGGTTCCATATTTTTCTCCATTTTGCAAATGTTATTTTGAACAGAAAAAAATTGAAATGAATTATTTCCACTCAGTCGGACACTACCTCCTGATATCATTCCTAAATATAATCTACAGGAATGCTTAACAGACCTATAGAAATATCGGCATAGTGGTCATCAGCTATTTTGTAGTGTCAACATTTCATTCTCGAAAGTCTCAGCACAAATTTTCATTGAATCGGCCAATGCATTATTATATTGTTATTACTGAAACGATTTGAAAAAAAAAAGGAATTACATTCGAAGTGATGCAATTGGTTGATCTAATGCAATTTCATGTTGAGACGGTTAGAAAAAAAATCGGTTGCGTTTTATTTCTGTTCAGAACAGCCTGTGCAATAAGAATAAAAACAATCAACTTATTTGCATTACAAAGTTCATGGAGAAACAACATTTTTTTGTATTTACGACTTATTTGCCAGACTTGCCTGATCGCAGTAACAAGAATGAATGTAGTAGGATTGATTTCAAAATATAAAAAACTCTATGAAAACTCGTAGTATCGAAATGTGAGTAATTATGAGCAATGTCCAAAAGGGTCGGAAAAAAGTGGTTTAACCAATATAGAATACCTCGTATAAAATTTTTACATCGGCCCGGAAGTTAGCGTACAATTGATTCGAATTTCAAACTCGTCACCAGTCATAGGACGATTCTTTTTCATGTTAATATTTGTATAACGATACGAAATCAGTTTGCACAAAAATTACAGTCAAATTTATCTTGAATACAATGTATAACATAAATTTTATCCTAAAAATTGCGAATTTAGTTTGTAAAATTATCTGGTATGTGGGTGTTCACACATTTATTTGTAAGATTCGCTCCTCATAAGGGATAGTTCCGTGGGAGGGTTAAGCTTTCTTAAAACTTGGAATGATGTTTGAACTGAGCGGGTTTATTAAAAAAATTTGTTCACTTGCATGACTTTCGTGAATGATGTTAATCTATTAAATTTCCCGTCAAATTACTTGATTAATGTTTTACTTTGTGTATAAATTTTTTCTTTTATTTAATACCGTTGTGCTCGTGGATTATTCTTAAAAATGTTTATGATTTGTATGTTTTTTTTTGTACAAATTTATAACGGCAATTTTGAATATTGATTTTTAACATTGCCTTTCAAATTTTATTTTATAAACTAATGATAAAACGTTCGATATTGTACCTGTGAGAGGGGATACCATTATGATTTAAATAGAAGCGTAGATTGGTTGATTGATTAGGCCATGATCACTTGGCGGAAGTTATGTGGTGACCAAACAAACCCACCCCTAAATCTCCTGCGGGAACCCCTTTCAAATATTCGTTTAGTGATTACAACGCAGGAAATTGAATGTTCGAAAATCTTCCATATTAAATGTGAAAGTCAGTTTAATACTCTGATGAATATGACGCACTCCTTCCCAAACGAACAAATTAAAACTTAAATTTCACGGATTTCGACAGTTCTTACATGTCTTGCAGATAATCTCTAATCCTGGATAAATCTGTTTGTTGTTATTTTTTTTTGTTTTACTTTTTTTGCAACCTATGAGAGTTGGAGTAGTACCGTACCGATAAAACAATCGGACAAATTTCCTGCTGTGATAATTGTTAAACATCGCACAAGTAAATGAAAATATCTTGGGTCAAATTCTGGTACGAAGTATGGTATATGTGAAAATCATACTCAAGTTTTAAATGGTCCTTTTGTCACAGACTGTCCTTATCTTTGAATGAAAATTAGTTTGCTAATTCTGGTCAAAGTTTACATTTCTGAGCACTCTATATAACCGAATTGAACAATTCCAGAGTGGAGGCATTAGCGAATTGTAATGCTAATCAATTCGTAACTGGCTACTCGGTAGGATATTGACGTTTGCGCAGATGGTTGCACGATATCCATCATCTTAATTAAGTGAACTCCGTCGATTTCATTCCGATTACGTTGAGAATTTACATTACTTTTTACAATTTCATCGATTCGAGATTGCCTATTTTTTTGATCCTCATTAAATTGAAACATTTCCCTTGCTATTGACTAATGCATATATTTTTCATATATAATATGCTAACTTGTTTTATAACGAATAATTTTTGGTTACAGAGTAGACAGCAAGACGGTGTTGTCGACGTCAATAAATGTCAGTACACCGGGTATTCTGTCTTTGCAAACCGATGGAAAAGATAAAAAAAAAGCTGGCAACGGAAATGGCGGAAATGTCAGCAGGACAAAGGATAAGAAAAAGGAGAATCATGCGACGCCTATGGAAACCAGCGATGAAGAGGCGCCCCATCCGATGGAGATTATTGGTAAGTGACGAACACGCAGTAAAGCGAATTTTGGTATTATCTTTCAACATGTTTGATAAGAGGTTTTACTGGGTAAACTTTTTACCAAACAAAGATTCTGTCCGATAAAAGGACGCGTTTATTTGTCGACGCGTACTGTCGTTCTGACATCAACGGTCCGAGTGTCGAAAAATTACAACATATAATTTTATTTTGAAAACGTGGGCTCTTCGCTTTTTTCTTGCCTTGGCGGTGAAAAATGGATGGTGATCCAACAGTTTTCAATAACACTGTAACTTATGTGTGATACGTTCTGCAAGTATGTTACTCGATACGTTGTCTGAGGATGTGTAACTTTATTTGTATTGATTCGGTGAGCGGCACACTGATTATTTCATTTTCACGTATGTATTTACTAATTCTCAGGGGATTACTCTTTGAACACCGTTGACGGTTGCCGCGTGTTTGAGCGACAAGCTGACGCGTTAATACCCCGAACGTCACATCTTGTTGTTTTCTGTCAGACATCGCCAATTTCGCATCATCATATACATTTTATGTACACGGATTATTCGTGAAATAAATAATGGAGTAACATTGGGGGCAAAGAAACTACGTCTATTTCCCTCGAAATACGTAAACACACCGCTGCCGTTTCTTTATATTTCGATTATATGTGATAATTGTCAAATTTATATTCAGAAGGGGTAATTTACACGATACAGTTATTTATTGATAATCGTCAAATTGGTAGATATAGATACAGCAATGCCAGGTGTTTAATATGCAGTGTCTGTAAACACCGAATAATGCTTTCTATTATATACGCACTTTCATCCCTTAATCGTACTTCTTACCACTCTGCGTTCGTATTTACAATTTTATTTATTTATTTTCCGCTTCGTTCAACTATTCGTAACGTGACAACAACATTTCTTATTGGCTAATCGTTGATACGAGGGTTACGTAAACATAAAATACACGTACGTACCTATAACGATACCTATAATATGAAATTGCACTTTTAAAGCATATTCCGTCGAAATACGATAATGTTTTTTTTTTTTTTTTTTCAATTCAGACCATAATAATGATATAGGTATATGTATGTATAGTATATATTCAATACTTAATATATTCCTTAGCTTGTGTAACAGAATCGGACAATCATCGAACAATTTACTGTGACAGTTTACTGTTGAAATTGTTTGCATTCGACTCGTCGCTTCCGCTCTGATTGTCGTCGCTCCCGTGACACAGCTTGCGATGCTTATGAACGAAATAATAGCTTGGAAATTTACTTCCGCATATCTTGCACGGGTAATATTGTACGTTTAAATCGAGCAGGCGAACCTCCCGTCGACGGCCGCTTGTTTGCCCGTCGCTGTTAGCGGGGTGCAAATGCCGTCTCGCGTGTTTCTGATAACAATACTGGGACTTGAAGGTGTGCCTGCAGTAGCCGCAGGTGTAATGCCCCGCCTCGTTTGGGACGCTGTTTGCAATCCCCTGGATCCCTTCCTCCACATCGCATACGTTCTCGTCGTTTTCGCCAACCGTTTCGATTTCGCAGACGCGTTGCTGCTGCTGCTGCTGCTGCTGCTGCAATCCTGTGCAGGAATCTTCGCCGTTGTCGTTTCCCGAATAATTGACGTTCAGAACTCGGTGAAAACGCACAGGACCGTCGCAGCAAGCGATATCTATAACGACGTTCGATCCGGAGCCGTTACCCTGCGGATCGCTTGTCGTTCTTTGGCACTTTCTTCCTCGAGCCGGCTCCGAGTCCGTAACAGAAATTTTCTCAGCGCTGCCTGCTGGACTCGGTGATCTTTGACCTCGGGGCGTCCTGGATATGTTTTCACTCCTGCGGGACGCATCCGGGGTCAGTGACCTCGCAGGGGATCGCGGTATCTGCTGCGAGGTTGACGGCTTCGGAGAAACGGATTTTTCACCGCTGCTGGACGGAGGCCAGAGACAAACCTTGGTTAGAATTGTTCATTTTGTTTTCTTTAATCTATGATTGGAAATGGACATGGCGACGCTTCGACAACTGGTAGCAAAAGGATGCGGTATTCTAACTGCAGGTCCATATTTCATTTTAAAAGACTTCTTTCATCGCATTTTTTACAGTTTATTAATCTCATCTGAAGAAACTAGAGCCTTGAAGCTTGCACTAAGTTGGTTGTAGTTTTGTATTCGCGCAATTGTCCTAAAACCATCTGCTGTCAGCCCAGTTCTCGGCGTCATATTGTTTAGCCTCACTTCCACATCTGTTTTCAATACTTTGAGATAAGAGTACTTGACATTCGTTTCTCTGAACGCATACTTTGACAGAAAAATTGACGTATAACGTAAGAAGTATCCCCTTTTTTGTATGTAGAGTGAGTACATCTTTTTC
Organism: Neodiprion virginianus; assembly: GCF_021901495.1. Classification (NCBI taxonomy): domain Eukaryota; kingdom Metazoa; phylum Arthropoda; class Insecta; order Hymenoptera; family Diprionidae; genus Neodiprion; species Neodiprion virginianus. The sequence goes on along the minus strand of NC_060878.1, from coordinate 14,138,472 downwards.
ACCCCTACAAGTATCTACAATTATAGTATTGGGTTGGCAAATGGATAGCGTTTTTACGATTTAGGAAGTGTTTGCAAAAGTTGTCTGTGATAGATACTTGATACAAGAATGCTTGAACAATAATGTTGCATGTAACGTGAAATTTTGGTACATTTTTAAACCTATTCGGAAATGTTACCCAGAATTCGCTTTGCAAACATTGTCCATTGTGTGTAAATATTTGATCTTAACAAGATACGATATTGGTAGAAAATTTTGGTGGAATAGGTTTATAAGATTTGCCTTAAAATTGCAATAGTGTTATTCTTGTATCCCAATTTCTCGGTTATTACCAACGGCACAAAACGAGCCGCCGAACAGTGATTTCTATAAAGAAAATTAGTTGTAAAAAATGAACTATTCTCTACTACACAATGCTAATGAATCTATAATATTGCCTCGTCGATTATCGGACACATATGACGGCATCCTTCAAACAAAGCCAAAGAAACAGATTGCAAACTAGTAAATAAAGTGGAAAAACGCACACAGCTGCTTACTTGTAGTTTGAATTCACGTTGTGCGACTCGCGAGATATTGGTGTTGGCATGCCGGATATCGAAACTGCTGCAGGAACTCCTAGAGTCGGCAAGGGAAGCGTTCCCGACGAGTAGAGGCTCGCGGGTGGAGGCCAGCAAAGCGGGGGCCCAACAACGCGACTAGGCACGGGCCTGAGGACCCCACCTGCCACGGGGGGCGCTCGTAGCTTCAGTAAAGCGGCCCTGCACTGATCGAGGGCCCCTGGCATGTGGAGAAGGTGCGTTGCTAGCAGAACGCTGTAAATGTTGTCCAGGGTGACTTCCAACCGGCCGGTGTACATGTAGTTCAAAAGGGGCGCGAACGCCTCGCCACCTGAGGACATCATCATTATCGTTGATTTTTATGGCTGGAAATAAGTTCACAAAATCAGGATACTTTGGATGTAAAAGTTCACGTTACAGTTTAGATGATACAAGGCTGCAAATTTATAAATCGAATTTCAGTTACTTTTTTCGGTTTTGGTTTTTTCTACTCGATTATTTTGTTTGCTTTTTTTTTCGTTCTTTGAGCTCGGAAAACCTTATATCAGAGTTTAGAATTAGCTCAGTTTATGATTTGATATCGCAGAAACAGTTTTTTTTTTTTTTTTTTTTCGAAGGTGATTTTTATTGCGTGACGTTTTCAATTCGAAATTGAAACCGATGCGCGTAGCCTCACAAGTCTATTATTGTTTATGTAAATAGCAGATTGATGTACACAAGAATTTCGTTGTTTTTGAGTATATTGAGTATGGACCGTTTCGCACAAAATTTGCATGATCAAACCCTCACCGTGTTCAATTTCATTTGCTATTTGTGACGTTGTTCTAGGTCGAGATTATTAATTTTTAATTTTGAAGATTAAAAAGCTCTGACCGCTTGCGACGTAGAATTAAAAAATAACTTGCGAGTTCTCAAAATCTTTGTCGCTTCGAGAAATAAAAAATACGTATAACACTTCATTCACAGCGATGAAACATCGGAAATGACGACGGATTGAATTGAAAATGACGAGGATTTAAATATGTAAATATCACGTGAAATGCCCTCATTATGCATACCGCGACATTTATTTATTTCGAATCACTTTCTATGCGATAATTTTTACCATAAAATATATTACTTAATTACTTTGAGGAGATAAATTTATTCCAGGTTCGATTTTTTATTTTTTTTTTTTGCATCAGGAACGAACAACTATTCATTTTTCGTTTTATGTATGTTTTGAGTGCGGTTAATGCTTAAGTGCAGATGCATTTTTGTCTCATATCGTCTCACTCAGTATCAACTTACTTTGCTTGAAAAGTCATTGTAAACACTTACTTCAACCTTTGGTATTATAGTACAAGCCTGCGAGGACACCGGTAATTAGAGAATAAATCGACTCGACTGTACACCGCATTGTGGAAAAAGTTTTCCACCGAACAGATTAATGATATAATTCATGACGACTAAAAACTGACGAATCATTACCGACTGAAGAGACAGACAACGATGCTACGCTTGTTGCGGCTGTTGTTCCCGGTGCGACATTCGACGATGTTGCGAGAAGCGCCTTCAGATATCCGCTGTGAGCAGCCAAGACGCTTCTGTGAGCGACGAATTGATGCTCACCATCATTCCCAACTCTGATCAGTGTATCGGGGGGCGACAAGCCGATCGCTGGGCCGACAGGGGCACTCGATCGAGTTTCCAACGGATTGCAACTCTCGCTGCCAAACCAGGCTCTGTACAGGTTGTACATTTTACGATCAAATTGGCTTCGCAGAGTTTCTATTAATGTCAGCTTCGCGTTAACGATGTTTCTTCGACATCTATCGACGCTTCTCTTCCGTCGTCGAAAAGTAAAAACACCCGTGTATTTAACCACTGGAAGATTTTATTCCTTAATGGGGTCAGTCGATTTTCATGGTTTTATACGGTAATTCCATGGGGTCATAGTTCAGCTGAAAACGATTTCGCATGATTACTGAACGAACCATTTCGTTAGATAGATTTGCGGTGGATAAATATTTTCGTTGCACACGTGGTAGGTCACTCCTATGGAATCAAGTACATGTGTGATTGCCGATGTCTGTGGAACGTTGCATCAACAGTAGACTCTGATAATGTGATTGTACATCACAGGACGAAGCAAACGGTGTAAATAATTTTTTATCATCTCAATTTCGAGAAGTGGAAACGAAATCGCTTCATCATTTCACGATTTATTAAACTTTGATCCAAAGCATGTCGTCCAATACAGTTGGACTACAACTGATTGACGTAATATGTAGTTTTCTCCTTGCTCGGTGATTGCAGTTTCAAGAATACGTTGAGAAACTCGAACTGTTTTTATCCAGCTTTGTAATAAGTGAACCAACGAATCAACTAAAAACCGCTAATGATCTAAAATCGGTAGATTAGAACAATCAAGACACTTTTCAACCTCCTGGGCTACTTTACTTTTATCCCTTTTATCGACGCTTGTTTTAAATCGCGGGAAATAGGGCCACTTTTATAAATTTTCGTTTTCCGTTCACGTCGATTACCTGCGAGATATTTTACGATTCACCGCAGTTGTACGATGAAATTTCTCGGGCGATAGAATATCACCGCAAGTAGGAGCTGTTCGAAATTTAAAAACAATGACGTGAACACCAATTCCATAAGAGGAAATTATCAAATAACGAGCAATGACAGCGTCGCGATGCCGCGCGTCTGTGATTTGAACGCCCGGACTATATAACGAACTGTCGGCTGCTGGGGGTGGCTACCCCCAAACTCCCACTCCTACAGCTTGTCAAGAACCGCCCCCAAGTGCCGGAGATTGGCTGTTTCGGAACCACATGGTCTTTGGCTGCGCTTAAAACCGCTGAACGTAGGCGCTAATACGCGCGGTGCATGAGAATTATTTCTACTCTGTACAGATGTATACTAAGCTCGTATTAGTCTAATACGTGGTTTATACGATACTGTCTTCGTTTCTTGCGTACAAGTGACGCGATACTAAAAATATTTGCTCTGGAATTCAGGGAAAACTGCTAATCATATAATGGTCATGTATTCTCTGGTAATGCCACTGTTGAATCGTTTCACCTTCTATTCGATACGTAGGCGATAACGTTCTTTATTTCTTTCGACGGTTGAGGAGGTCAATTGACCAAAAATCGATACTTATTATTGATTTTATTACGAGATAGTCGGACATTAAGAATTTATCATATTGATTTACGTGTGAACTACGAAGATCTCTGGAAAAATGCAGAAATCGAAGATAACGGAATTATCAAGAAAGTCGAAAATATTGATGCTTCGTTTCAAACTGCTTCAAAATGGGTTAAAATCTGGCAGATACCGTCGATTTCGCTTTAAAGTTGATTGATTTTAGTCGGAATACTATTTTCAACAAAGTCGCTGAAACACATTTTCTCTCATTCTCTGTAGTAATTGGGGTATTTAACGTTGCCCACATGACGAAAGAAGTCATTCGGTGAATTTGAAGAAAATACTCTTTCGAATAGAATGAACCAGCGTAGAGTAATCGAATCTAACGGATCTAACAGATTTTAAACATTTTGATTCTATTTGAGGTGAAGCATCGATACCTAAATTTTTGTTTATAATTCAGTATTTTATATTCATCTTTTTTTTAAAAAAGGAATCGTAATTTTTTTCAATTTGATAAGTACTCAATGTATGGCTATGGATCGTAATATCATCAATGACAAGTATCGATATTAGGCAAACCAACTTTCTTCGTTAACGAGGCGAACATTATGCTATACGGACAATGTTGTTATCCACAATTGAATAATGCTCCAACGCTATCCAACAAATATTGCGTCTACAGAGAGAAAGCTTTTATAATATGTCTGCGAAGTAATAGTGAATAGAAACCAATGTATACCGCTCGATAGGAACGTATGTAAAAAAACGCGTCTTTACTATACCTATAGATACTTATCGCGTGAACTGGATAATCGTGATTGATTTTGTAGTTTTTGTTTTACGATCTAAACAAATGAAGGTAATGCAAATTTCAATTTTTTTTTCGTCTTCAAAAATTGTACAAAGTTTGTTCAAATGTCAATAAGTATAATGTAAAAAGTAGGATAAATTTTATTTGAATGTTTTGTATTAAAAAATATACCCTCAAAGAAAACGTTTAAAAAAACAATCTTCATACCAGACGACCCCCTTAATGAAACTAAACTACATTTTTTCACATGTATCCTGTAATATTACAGGTACTTTCCGTTGCACCGTGATATTTCGCGCTGTATAGCATGGAAAAAGAATGGGAGGATTATGTCTACAATCCGTACACATGGATATAAAGAGAAACATACAAAGTGTATACCTACCAACTGCCTTATCGAGCTTGAGCAGTAGCTTGCCTTTCTCAGGCTATGCCTCTGATGTTTTTTCATCAAATTAACCGCAGACGTCAAGAGTTCCTCTTTCCCTCTATATACCTGCATATATGAATTATACGTTCTTCGGTTTATTTACATTGCGCGATATCATTTATATTTCATGTTGCGTCGAGACTCGTGAGCCGTGGGCTGTGCAGCAGCGCCTCCGTGCTACGTTCCATATTTCGTTTCCATTTCGTTTTCATCACTTCTCTCGTCTCGTTTTGCTCGCCGTCGACGAGTGAGGTAAATCGAGCTTCTCACTCTTTGCCACTCCGCAAACAGAAGTTATATTTTCATCATGTTATTTATGTATATCGTAAACGATATACCGCAGATCATGGGAAGGTGGGTGTTATTCGCTTTCACATTCAATATTTTGACAAAAATCTTTTACCGCCAGTCGAAGAACCCACCCAAGTTTTTGCTGCACTTCCGTGATTCCGATGATCTATAATTTCCCAACGTTTCATTCTTGATGCACGCCGTTTTCCTGGGCTCTGGGAAATTACAGCAAGTCGACCGGTCCTCCTGATTTATTAATTTGATTCCCCCTTCGCTCAAGATGAATCAGACAGAGCTTTTTAATCACGTAGATCAAGCAGCAGTGATGGCTGAATTGCGGAGGTTAAATACCCGCTCGGTGCGTTCGTCGACTTATAACCGTGCGCTTTGCGATCTGCATATTCTATACTCTGCCGATTGAAAAATAATCAAAGACAGAAGGTTTCATTGATCGGTGATAAATTCATCTTTAGACTAATCGCAGTCGAATATGAAATATTTATCACCCACCACATGCAGAAAGCGGTGTGAATTATAATGACTTCGATAATGCTGCTTACTTGCCTCATGATTTCACTTGTAACTACTTGATATCAAGTTGTCTCTACCATGGAATAATGAGTCGATCGGTGCCCTTAAAGCCGTATACAACCTACGAATGTATTAGCCATGCATGAAGGATCAAGAAATCAGCAATCAATCGGTGTCTCTTGGGGATGAGCAGCAAGAAAAAGGATAAAAATTTTTTACTTGAGAAGAACACGTCGCGTTGAACGCGTGGTGCAATACACTATAACAATAACAACAAAGGATTGTAAAGGGTCGTCGAAAGGAGAAATTTAAGAAGGGGTAAAGGAGAGAAAGAAAGGAATAGGAAATCATGGTAGGGTTTTTACGTTTCGAGACTCGGATCTCAGGGGAAATGCGCATAGCAGGTGCTGTTATGTACTTCGGTTCACGTCATGGTGCCAATTATGTCGATGTCACATTGAACAATCAATTAATCGCAAAGTGACCACATAGATTTAAAAAAAAAAGGAGAATGAACATTTTCAGTTCTGAATTTGATAGCTCTTGGACGAATTTGAGAGTGGATATACTCTTTCTTTCATCTTTTTAAATCGGCAAATTATATAAGATATACTTATTCAAGTATGTTGTAACGATCAGTCGAAAGTGTTGATCATATTGTTGCAAATAAAATTCCCAGTAGCGCGTGTAAAACCGTTATCTGGATTAGGTATTGTATTACTGTAACAGAGTCTGGACTGTAATACATCAGTATAAAACAGAAAATCCAATTAATGGAAACAAAAAAAAAATCATATTTTCACTATGAAACTTATTTGAGGGTTTCCAAATTAAACACCATATATATTCACGTTTTGTTTTTGAGATACCTTTTAAACGGGCAATTGTAAAGCAATTAAAACAAAATTAGTAAGGTTTATTAGGGGTTATACCGTCGCAGGAAAAATCTTTGGTGATAATAAAAAATGTCATGGGGTATGGTTATGGTTTTCAAGAAACAGATCGGGGGAGGGGAAAAAGCTGAGCACCGAGCCTGTGAAGCCTCGGAGGAGAGCTGTGTTGGAGCTGAACAAACACTTTTCGCGATATTACAAGGAGAGCTTCGGTCGAGGATCACCCTCTTTGCCCCCCGCCACCCCCACGCAGCCGCGCCGTGATCCTCTAGAGATTTGATATACAGGGTGGTCCACTCAAGAGGAATTACTCGATTTATATCCACGTTGTTTGATGAGAGCGCGGTACATCTTTTAAAATTAGTAAACAGATAGTTGCGATGAAACATTTTCCTATAGATGATTCTTACTTTATTTTTAGTGATTTTTTTTCGAAGGTTATTTTCACATTGATAGGTATTATAACTCATTGAGACAGATCAGCGTAGTTTTTACGACAGATTTTTTTGAACAACGAAATGTCGAAATTACTAAGAAATCATCTGAAAGTATGAGATATTTATATCACATATGGGGTTAATTACTATGGAAAAATGACGTACGGCACTGATCAAGATTCTAAAGATTACAAGTTCGTTCCAGAGCATACAGGGATTGTAAAGAGATGGCCAAAATTACGCAGATTACAAAGATTACAATTGGTTTGTCGAAATTACAAGGAGATTAGTTGGATTACAAATATTACAGAAATTATAAGGATTAGAAGGGATTGCAGAAGTTGGAGAGATGGGGAAAGCAATGCAGATGTTGCTTGTAAAATACAAAGATTACAAGAGGTTGAAATGAACTACAAAAATGAGACATAGATCAAAATTATATCAAGAATTTCAAGGTTTTAAAAAATGACATGAAGGATTGAAAGGTGTAACCAATGATTACAAAGAATTACAGCAATTACAAATGATTATATGAGATTACAAGAGATTGCAAGATCAGACAAGATTATGGTCGCACGTACATCAGACCATTAAAACAGTGATTAACCCCTCGTATACAATCCTCTAAAATGGTGTCCCAGATACGTCTCGTCTCGTGAATTTGAGACCAAGCCAATTGAAGTCGGAGTATCGGATGGCCTGTCATCGCGTGAAAGCCAAAGCACTGGTCTAATAATCGAGAGCAGGTGTTCTAGTGTTACGTTGGTCAACCCTTCGCGTACCCCTTCATGTCTCTCATATCTGCACAGCATGGTTGGGCTGATTGTGAGCACGAGGTGTGCACAGTTGCCTAGCACGCGTTTAAACTCATTGTCAGCGACATCGTGGGGAATGGCAGTAATCCAATGATCCAACTCGAGTGGACCACTCTGTATACACGCGTATATAACCATGTATATTATATCGCTTGGTTTTCGTAACCACTCTGATCTTACCCTCATCTCGTTTGAATCTTTTCAACGTCGCGTCATCTCCAGATTGCCGACAGTGTTTGTTTATACTTTCAACGGAGATCCCCGTGTTCGCGCATTTTAAGTGGCACCTAATTTCGCAAAAGCATGAAGAATCTAAACGCGTGATTAAGTCCTGCCCCTCGGAAAGGTAGTTCTTAAATAGAAAGCCAGGAGTAAAGACTAACAGTTAGCGTGAAAGAGCAATGGATTTCGGAGTATAAAAATTGTCACACCTACATGCAGTAAGAGGTGTATCTTACTGACTTTTGGCCAATGATTTTCCAGCGTTAAACCCGCTCGTTTTATTCATTTTTCATCTACAAGTTATTATATTAAACAAAGAACGGAGAAAATTCTAATCGCAAAGAAGGTACGGTTACATTGGTTCCATCCTCGATTGTTTTACAAAAAAAATTCTCTCTGCTGTTACAAGCAATTATGACGAATCGTCCATCCCCTTACAGCCGCTCAGGCTTCGGGGGATGGAAATATTGAATCGGGGAAACGAACTGGGAGCGACGTGCAGAGCTCTCAGTCCGCGGGTTGGGTCGGAATTGGAGGGAATGGGCTCGGATGGAGTGAGTAGGAGCTAATTAGCGTCTTGATTTACTTAATCCCAATTAATGCCTCTGCTATCCCTGTACCTTCGCGTTAGCTTTGCACTGCGGGTATGAGGATAGACACAGGGGTGGATTTAGGAATGCAAACAGTGGCTCTTGGCGTGAATATCCGTTCGTGGTACAACGTTCTACACCATCTATTGTACGTGTTACGCCGTGTGCACGCGAACGTACACGTATTAGATTTCGTACGTATCGGGTTATTTCGTGGATATGTTTCACGGGCAATTTAACACAAGGTATACGCATTCATGCAATTCGGGGTACATTTCACCGATCGACATTTTGTCTCGTGGATCAAAACTGGTCGGAGAGTGCCAAGCAGTCCGGTTCGGTCAATCGGATAAGACAAAAATGTATCTTAAATTGTATAAATATAGGTGGATTTACCCTATGATGAATTTTAATAACTGCGTATAATCTATAGTATATAGTTTAATCATACTAGCATTTAAAAGTCTGTGTTTAGTCTGTATAAAAGTTATGCATGCATGTGTAGGTCGACGATTGTGTTGTGATCCCTTTGCACAGGTGAATTAAATTTTATATACCGTCACTCTCGTTAGTTTGCTGGACATGAATGCGGCCCGTTGTACACTTCGAATTGAAACACCTTAGTACGTGTTACAATACTACGAGGAAAAAGATATACAGACGTATGGTGCTGTACTGGATTGATTGTGTGAGTAGAAAAACGGCCATTTAAAATTTGTATGCGCGTCATTGCAATTACGATTGCAAGCCGACGGGTTTCCCCGGTTGCACTCGGCGTTGCATGCGACCGCGTCGATGGCACGAGAATCGCGAAAGGGGGGTGAACAGATCTCTTGGGATGGGGAGAATTGACAGATGCTACTTGCACAACGCGGCAGTAATATCAACCGCAATGTCGAGTCCAACAGCCGCGTGTCTACCTGTCGGGTAGCCACTAATTCTACAATGATCCTGCACCGTGCAGCAACACAGTGTGCGTGCCTGTGTCGATTACATGTGAGGCCCCAATACCGTACCATGTGTGCGTTAAGCATATACCGAAGCGTTGCCCCCGAACGAAACGTACGTAAGTAAGTGCAGAATCCTTGTTGAACAATTGATTTTTATTCGTCCCTCGTATAGCTTTCAGAGTTGGCGCGATACACGGATTTTACATAATGGGTCAAGTTGTACCGAGGAGTTTTTTGTGAAACTCACCGCTCGACGCTAGCAGATAGTTTACAGAAGCTGTACTTTGAATATCTATAAGCGGTACAAAATGTAGCTTTGGTTATGTGTGAAACTTGCCGCTAAGCGCTGGTAAATAGGCGACCGAAGCTACAGTTTGAATATTCAATGACACAAATGTCAGCTTCGGTTACTTGGTATACTTATTGCTAAATATCAGCAAATAGGCAACTAAAGCTACATTTTTCATATGCAACGACGCGAAATGTAGTTTCGGATGACGGTTAAATTTGTCGCTCGGCGCTAGCGAGTAGCCACTTGTGAATAAGCAACCAAAGCTACATTTTTAACTTGAGTGACAAAAATGTAGCTTCGTTTGCTTGTTAGATTTCCTGCTAAACCCCAGCAAATAGGCAACCGAAGCTACATATCGAATATGCGATTATTTAGCGACAAAAATGTAGCTTCAGTTGCTTGATAAATTTGCTGCTAAACATCAGTAAATTGGTAACCAAAGCTACATTTCAAATATGCAGCTACACAAAATGTAGCTTCTGTTGCTTGTGAAACTTGTCACTCAGTGTTGGTGAATAGGGAACCAAAGCTACATTTTTAATATCGAGCTACAGAAATACAGCTTCGATTGCTTGGAAAACTCGCCTGCTGCAAGCCAGCAAACAAGGAATCGAAGCTATATTTTGAATGTGTTCGACGTAAGATACAGCGATACAAACTGTAGCTTCAGCTCCCTATTTAATGACATTCAGCGGAGAGATTCGTCGAAAATTGATATTTATTTCCGGCTCAACGATCAGTACACGATGCCGTATTTACTGCTCTAGTCATCTTTGGATTCGAGGGGTCGAAAAATTTGTGACATGCCGTCGAGTTCATAGATGCAATGGGTACATATATATATATATATATACATACACACACGATCTTCAAGGTGGGTTCGTTGATCTCGTACACAATCTACGTTCAGCTCGCGTGGCCTGGAGTTACTGCGGGCTTGTTTGCTTTTAATCATTTTTGATTTGCCTCGGCAAAACTGACAACACAAATCTCATAAATATATAAAAAGCTACGTCATAGCCTACGGCTTTTTAAGGCCGGTTTGTTCTCCTCTTCCACCTCTTCCTTCGATCATCGCGCGATGAAAAGATCCAAAGATTATAATAATTCAGTGCTACGTATAAAGTTCTAATAATCAAAACTCCCTGAGCATTTGCCCCACGGTTATTGGCGCGGATAACCCGTCGTATCAACCCTCCGTATTATCTATAATATATGATATATTGTACGCGACTGTGCTTACATGCCATTTCACGCATGATAGTAGGTGGTGTACCTACTATCCTGGTTTACTTGCCCTCTCGCAACACCATACGGTATATCAAACGAACAAAGAGAATTCTTTATCACGTACCGTATTACGGGAACGGTCGGCTAAACTCCGGGATGTCCGATTAGCGTACACTCAATCCCCTGGATGAAGCAAGCTGCCTCTACAGGGTGTCCTGTAACTCACGGATAGTAAGTCCGATGCGATGTTGTGCATAAAAAATGATCAAGGATGGTAAATCGTGAGTGGTAATTTTTTAGCGTGCACGTTAACACAACTTATAATATCATGCAACAATTTTACCCATTCAAGACTTACATTTTTTATCGTCACTCGAAATATGATAGAAGAAATTTGTATACAAGCAGCGATAGTTATATCCATACAAGTGATCACAGTTTAATTTCTTTTATGAGAAATCTAACTACCATTATTTGCTAAATGCAATGATATTGTTACGAAGCGATAAATTAAGAGAGGAAAAAGATTTATTTTGTAACGAAGCTCTCCTTTTAAAGTCTCGAGATAGACTGTTTTTACAATAATGTAGGTTGACGCAGCAACCTTATTCTTTTGAAAGACATAAGAGGTTTATAAACGTCTTTTATCTATGATGACTACTAGATCATTAAAAAGGGGACAAAACGGGTGATTTCACCCTTTGTAACAATATCCTGGAATGATGTCGCAATGCAATGATACAACGATTTACCGGTCTTGTAATTTTGAAAATAATCGAAAGTTTTCATCCTACGATAGAAGGTTAATTTTCCACTTGTACTTAATATAAAGCCGGCATTGAACTCGCCTCGTTATAAAACATTCAAAGCATATCAAGCCCTTTCGCCTCCCTTTCACCCTCGCGGGCTCTTCGCCGTGGAGAGGCTAGCTTAATTAGCGCGATCTCGAGCCTGCAGCTCTTGGGCTGTCTGCACATTTATCTTTCAAGCTGAATTTTGCCGCTCCGTCCCTTCTTTACCTTGTCCTCTCTCGTTCTACAACGCTTTCCCTGTAGCTTTTGTCTCGTTAGAGTTAATTTCGAACTTTACCTTATTTTTCACAATGTTGGTTGTCAGTTTTCAATTCGAGATTCGGAGGACCATCATGTTCAAATCGCGATACAGTCCCAGGCGGAATTGGAAGGCTGTCAATCAGTGTCCCTGCTGCAGCAGCAGCGTACGGCCGAAGTTTCACATGCGGCGGCTCTACCATCATTTCAGCCGTAATTTGTACAAATGGTTGAAGAAATTCGAACCGTCACGCGACTTTGACGAGTTCCATGACGTTTGTCGGGCCGTTGATACGATTGGAAATATTTCCAATTAAGACCCCCCTTTTTTTAATATACAGGGTGAGAAGGTACCTTTGTTACATCATAGTAATCAATTGAACTGGTTGTTGAAACTCGACAAATATGAAACAGAACTCTAAAAGGCGAACGTTGCCTGCGTGTATTAATGACGACGAGTCAGGTATCTGTGCCCTAGTAGCATTGACTTCAGTTGAAAAAATTTGAGAATACTCTGTGGGAAGTCTTTCTACAGAGTTAGTACAGAATCTGCCCTGATGGCGATTTTTTACCACCTGAGAACAGACTTGAGAGAGATTTTGGATAATGCAGATTCTAACGTCAGATCCGCAGTGAAATATGGAAGTAGACGCATTGAATGTAGGTAGACTTAACTCAGAATGCTACTAGGGTGGTTATAGTGTTACTAAGAATTAATGAATTCACAGTTTTTCTCTCTTTTTCCGAGCAAAATGAAACTCTAGAACATCGGCAGGCAAGCGAGAACTTTTTAATTGGCCTCCCTTAATTAGTTAACCAGACCCTCTGTAATTATTCTGTTTCCCACCGTTTCGTATGTATGCTAACGGCGCTCTGATTAGCGCTGTTTGTTTAATGCTGTAATGAATAAATAAACCCACGCCGAATAACTTCTATCTGGCGTTTATTTAGCAAATCCGACGTATATATAAAACATTGCGGATAATTCGGATGACGAAAATGCACAGGATTTACAATACATATATTATACCGAATACCATATTCGATCTATCAATGTTTTTCTTGTTTGTTCTATTGCCACGATTTCAAAATTTATATTGTAACTATTTTTCATGATTATTTCAATTGAATAATACACATAGCAGCAGAGTAAACAACACATTTTATATGTAAAACGATTTGTTAGAAACTTGTAGTTAGATAGATAGGTACATAAAAAATCATACCAAGTGGCTCATAGTATTGAGTAAATTCGGAAAGGTGTTTATTTATAATTAGAATTTATTTTTTTGACTTCCCAGGAATATTCGCTAAAAATACGCAATGTCACCAAATATTCCTGGTATAAAGCAATATCGAATACATTATATACTTATATGTGCGTATGTATACATTGAGGTAGGATTTATTAAAATTCAATTACCAAATATGCATATTTAATCAAAAAAATAGTCTACTCCAAACATTTCTCATCGTTTTTTGAATAGATTAAATTGATTGAATCGCATTCGAATATACCTACCAGCGAAAATTGATTTGCTGATTATTTTTGTTTCCGTTGGAGCAAACGACATTTTGTCGAATAAATAGAAGAAAAAATAATTTAAAAAAAATGATATGTTATAACTCTGGTTTCAGTGTATTTGTTTGCCATAGCTGGTTTAGTCAAATGAATATTTGTCGCATCAACAAATTATCCCATTGTGTAATATGAACATGTATGTAATATATGACGATTTAACCGAATTAGCACTTCTGAGCATGAGTTTAACGCTGCTCGGCATTGTGTCGTACTTCAGAAATCATTGGTATTAGATACAACGTCACCGGATATATCCTGTAGCCTTTTATTACTTTGTACTTTATTTGATTTTTATCTTCGAACGTTCGGTCGTTGGCTCTTGCGTGTTCGTAATGACGCCTGCCTAGGAACAGACACGGTAAACTTGACTGATAACATTTCTATTGCATTTCATGTGCGTCAATGTGCCAGAAACGGCGTGCACAATTGTGCAAATTTGTTTGCATATATAGATGGAGTAATATACGGGAAAATTATTTTTAAGTTTGCAATATGAGTCGTAGTTGAGCACGCATGCTCGCCGAAAACGAATATTGCCAATACGTGAGACGAAAATATTGTTGCCTCCTTTTGCACACGATTCTTTTTATAACAAGAGTATGTTACATGTTGTTCACGAAGTACGAAATTGAGGTTAGGGTCACGTAATGTTAAATTCGTTTGCGACAGCGCATGCGTGCAGTACAGAAAAGATCACTTTTAACTCCCAGGAGTTAAACGTGGTCGTTTTTGTACTTTGCGCATACGCGTTTGCGGAATTACTCTGTCATTTTAGAAACGGGTATTTCGTGTGCAGAAAACAAGCGTGAAATTGTGCAAAACATGCTCGCGTTATATAAAGTATATTGATAGTTTTTGCCAAATGAACCCTTCATATATTATAGATATTCATCAGTTTGACATCGTTGTACATCAGACGAAAATATTCACGTTGTAAAGCATTGTTTTTCGTGCTTCTTCAACTGCACAGAAGCCTTGTACAGTAATATCTCTTTGACGTATAGCGACGCGCCATTAGTATACAGACGTCAAATTTAATGGGAATATAATTGGACCCGGCCCGCTATTGACACAACATCAAGCGTTACCATATCATGTCGTATATCATGGTTATTATATCGGGTTTTTGGGTTTCGTTATTCTTTTTATCTACATTTTAGTTCCATCCGCTGAAACATCATTATCAACGATACGTTCTGACGTTATCGCATGGCCTAAGCATGGCTTGCTATATTGTTTGATCATTCGAATCTCTAAAGAAACCAAAATTAACAATAAATTCAATCGGCCATCTGGGTATTTTAATTTTTTATATTCTTTATGTACAAACCTATCTTTTTTTTTCCAGTTTTTAATCTGGCTTATTTACATATGGTACAAGTGTTGCCTCTGAGGTTTCTATACATTTATGGGATAGAGTGTTGTTTTTATTTACATATGGTAGAATATTTCTCATCTGCCTTTGGGCTGATTTTTTTGTTTGTTTTTTTTGCATCTTTTTATAAACTTAATTCTAAATGTAATAAAAAGGGAGGGAGGGGGGGGGGGGTATGTATAGGTATAGGTAATTTAGGAGGGGGTTTAAAGGAGGGGGACTTGGATTGGGCAAAGAATGTTAATTTTTGTACAAATCTATTTGCGATAGTTTATCGCTAAGCATTCCTCGCAATCATTTCTGCGGAGTGTATATGCTTCGGAAATAACTCAAAAATTTTTTGAATTGGAAAATAACCGGTAAAATCTGAGTAGTTGCTGCTTGCAACTGGATATTAATCAAAATTTTACGAGATAGAATTTAGTAACGGTCAAATAACGAAAAATTACTTGGCCGAATTCACTTAGATGACTTGGCCGAGTATCAGTATTGTCATGCGCAAGCAAGACATCTTACAGTAAAAAAGTCGAATTAATTTCAAATTGCTTGAATGCTTTCAACCATGTTCATTGAACTTAAAGTGCAATGTTGTAGAGCGCATACAAATGTGTGAAGCCCTTGTAAAATAAGACACATTGAATATTTGTTATTCCTTATGTATAATAAGGTTGAGCAATACTATACTAATAATCTGTGTCGAGTTACCCCAGGAAACAACAACAATCTTCAGCCTCTAAATCCGCAAAAAACCCATGATTTAGTTTTGCTGGATTTCGTAGACACCCAGTATCTACACAAACCTGACATGTACGCCAACGTATTTATAGTACTGTAATCTTATGACTCGTTTCTTAATTCTGTTACAGAAGGTGGAAGGCAGTTGGGACCGCACAGTTGCGTGGTCTGCCAGAACACGGTTGAGGGCGGAGGGCAAAGTCGAGCCTTGTCCAGGAGTCAGGCGTCCCAGTACGGGCTGAGAGAAGACCAGGTTGGACCCGGAGCTCGCGTCTGCAACACATGCAGGTGTAAAGCTGTTCGCGGACGATATACCGCATGTCCGCTTCCCGGATGCCCAAACTTGAATAACGCCAATTCGACCTCTAAGACACGGGTGAAACGACTTCGAGCACTGCCGTCCAAATGGAACGACCTTCCACCTGAGATACGCGACCCGGTGGTACAAGAATTTCGTAAGTATTCACGACTAGAGTATTTATTTCACTCTTGTATGGTTTTTTTTTACTTCGAGAAAAGTTGACTCCCTGCCCATGGGAACATGAATAATCCTGCTAATGGCTCATAGCCATATACTTTATCGATTGACATACCTATGGGTATGTATCACAAGTCCAGGACTGGGTAGAATTCTTATGTAAATACATTAGAAATATAGAATTGCGATTGCTTCTGAAAATATCACTTAAATGGACAAATTTTTCTAATTCTATTTAACATGAAAAATAGAAAATGAGGTATATAAAATGTTGATCAAGGGACTTATTTGATTTTTTTTTAATTTCAGAGATTAGCAGTAACGTAACAAAATGCTGCTCGGCATGTTTCAACCGGATATCCAGACGTCTTGCCCCCCATTTGACAGGGAGTGCCGATAATGTAGAAGACGTGGATGGACCGGGGCGTCAATGGACGGATGAGGAATTGGAACAACTGAAGAGAGCCTTGCGGGAGCACGGAACTAACTGGCCTAAAGTGTCTGAGCAAATATCTGGGAAGACCAATCACCAGTGCAAAAACTACTACTTGACGTACCGAAAAAAATTGGGACTCGACCAGATAGTTGCAGAATATTACCAAACCCTTGGCAAAGAAAGGCGGCCCTGTCTTACGGATGAAGAAGAAAGCGGCAGCAGCACGAGCAGCTGTGATGAGCTTGCTGTAAGTTATAATCTTATTTGTGATCATTATTCGATGTCTTATACATCCAGAAAAACATTTATTCTTAGAGTTATCTGAGGGAATACCCACATTTTATAGCTAATATCTTATGCAAAAGTATTGTTTATTGTGGGCTGGCATAAAAATAGTTAACTAATTATAAAATATGGATGTTACTGGTTTTTTCCTCTCTCTCTATACTCACCTCCCACAACTCCTGTATTTTTCCTTGAATCAATTGCTTTCCTCAAATATTAACAGGAATCAGAATTCACTGGAATAAGATGAAGACTGTATGTTATAGTATTATCCACAAGCAAGCGGAAATGCTTGGCAACACATTGACGGAACAAAAAAGACCAAAGATGACTTGGACGAAATTCTCAGTGATTATCAATGACAGTTTGATGTTCATCGTTGCAAAGCATTTTTTGTCCAACTGTTCAAACCTTCAACTCTTTCATGTCATATATTATTGTACAGCTTTAAACATGTTTAACATTGTTTTATATTATTGTGTAAATGTTACGTTTTTCTAATGTTAAAATTTTTGTTATTCAAATCAACATCTCATGAAGTTTAATCTACATTTAATATTTATATCAGTTCTTTCTAATGCTTCAAAACGTAGTTCTAACATATCTTCCCTAATTGTATAATGCTGAGTTAGAGCTATGTGATTGAAACAATAGAAAATATATAAAGGTGGTAAGTGGTACAAAAATTTATTTGTTGAGCATAGGCAAGTGTTGCTCCAAACTCTGCATTTCATTGTTTCAATTGGGCTTTCACATGCAAAATTTTTATATGCGCGTAAAAAGGAAACCGTAACTGATCAAGTCATATTTTTTCGCTTTTCGATTAAAGAAAACTGGAAGCACATATAGCAAATTAAAAACTACAACAATAGAACGTTTCTCATGCTAAGGTATAACAGTAAAATTCAGTTGCTTGTAACAGCCACAATTATATTTATTGGTGAAAAAGCATAAGACCACCTGATTATTTTGAGTTTCTTTACTTTATGCACATCCAAAAGTTGAATTTTTTTTTCATGCAAAAACCCAATTGTATTCCTAATCCTCTAAGCCGTCGGGAACTACGACTTGAAATGTTCAATTGTTGACAGGCAACCATGATCCACATATAAGAACTAAATATGCTTGTGATAAAATTATAGGTGCATGATTCGAGCGACACGGCAAGTGCCGGTAGTCCGACAAACACGATTACGAGTACCAACATGCCTGTCGTTGTAACGAAAAATACTGTCTTGTCCTTACCGATGCCGTTGCAACAATCTGAAGATTCAAAGCATACAGAAAAACTTGCAGATATGGCAGTTGTCTCGTTAGTACCACCTCCAGTAGCTATAGTAACTCCTCAGCAGCCGTCTACTGGTGGTGGACCACCTCCAGTAGCCAGTAGAGAGGATTATGACAGTTCAGCTACGGTAAGCCGAACTTATTTTACTTACATTCTCGTAGCAGCTTTGTAAATTATACATTATTCAAGAATTACACAAGAGTTGATTCCGCGACTCTGTTTAGTGACAAGTCAAAAATGTCAACAATTCTAGATATAATATGTTACATATACTGCTATGGCGTTTCGCTTGAACCTATTTAACAACATGCATGAACATTGAATCGATATTTGCTGTGGTGAAATTTTATAAAAAATACGTTTTCTGGTGACCAGTTAATAACTATTTCGAAGATAGAGCTGTCTGATAGAGACTCGCTGCTTGTTCCAGGAGACAGCGGACGAGGGTCAGGGTGGCGCTGAGTTGGACAACTCTAGCATCGTTGTTACACTGAGTTCGAACCCCAATGCCGCGACAATTCTACAGCAACAACAACAACAGCAACAACAACAGCAGCAGCAGCAGCAGCAACAGCAGCACCAACACCAACAACAACAACAACAACAACAACAACAACAACAACAACAACAACAACAACAACAACAACAACAACAACAACAACAACAACAACAACAACAACAACAACAACAACAACAACAACAACAACAACAACAACAACAACAACAACAACAACAACAACCACAACCACAACCACCGCCACCGAATCACTCACCTCCTTCAAAACCCACCAACAGCAATCCTCTAACTGTTAAGGACTTGATGCTTGGTATGATCGAAATGCAGTTGAAACGGAACCCGAACAGTCCCGCTGGAAATGGATCAACTCTTCCCGTCAGCTCGGGCACTCCGACGATCTCGAGTATATTGAAGACGGATCATCGGAGTGATATCAGCTTCACCCGCGAGTATAAATCCGCAAACGTGCAACCCACCTCTGGCAGGGATTCTGGTCTCGCTACCCTGTCTGTTGTTTCCGGTCCTCATCACGGGCACCATTCCACACCTAGTCCACAGCACATTGGTAAGTTCTCGTAAAATTGGTCTATAATCAGACTTTGGCAAATGAAGTTATGGCAGACGGAGAAATTTAATCAGGATATATATGCTCTGAGATAAAGGAGAATACCAGAGAAAGCTCGTAAATTTACTTGTGCTCCGGGATAATAAGCAATGTTTTATCAACTTTAGAATGACTTTGAATTACGATGAGTTGGTCAAATATGAGTATTGTCTCGTTCATGAGAAATTACTGCGAAACAAAGCTAAATCGAACAGTGCAAGTCAGGATGACCAAAGAGAGAAAGAGTTCGTTGAAGGGCAAATCTTGCACTTTCTCAAACGTAATATTTCGTACCAATTCCAAATAGTGAAATAGTTAACAATCTGATATTTATTCCAAAAATTTGAAATATTCGATATTGTCATTTTTTTATAGTCCTGAGGTCCCAGTATCCTAACATGTACGTATCGTATCTTTTGCTACAGGTCAAATGCAAGCGACCATAACACCTTGTCCACCGCCACCTCCTGGAAGTCAAACTCAATCGTCAGACCTACCAAAAGAAGGACTTGTTGTCATGCAAGTACAGCAGGCTCTGCGTGAAACGGAAGGTGTAACATTGGATCTGAGCATAAAAAAACCCAGGCAACAGTCGGAGTACAATCATTCGTTGCAACCACCACACAAACCACCCCCTGTCACTCTTTATCGCGCCGAACCTCCACCTGGAACATACTACCATCCTCATTCTCATTCAGAGCAGGGTCGTGGTGCAAAAAGTCCTCTTGTCTACGGTTCCTCTCCTAGACCTCAAGCTCCGCTGACACCAATAATGAATAAAGTTACCGCTCAGCCACCACATCCAAAATTATCACCAAAATTAACTGGCATTCCCAGTGGTCACAAAGGTGGCTCAATCACGCATGGTACACCCGTATCCGGTGCCCGCTATGAGGGATTACTTAGACAGATGACACCTCCTGGAGCTGGAAGCACTGGCGGACAAGGTCCCAAGGAGACGGGCTCCATAACCCAAGGAACGCCTGTCCACCCCTTTGCCACGAGCGATAAGCGTGCGCCAATGTACGATTACCACCGGCCGATTCGAGTGCCTCCTGCCTCTACAGTACCTGTATCGAGTCAAAGTCAGACTCAGGGTCAAGGAGTGGTTGTTACGCATGGTTCTCAGGGGTACAACTCTTACCCGCCACGACCGCCGCCAAGTTACACAGTGGAGCAGCAACTAGCTTCAAGACAGCTTATAATCAACGATTATTTTCTGAGTCAACAAATGCTGAGTAGGGGTCGTGAGACTGCGGCTAAGAACGAGGCACCTTCCCCCATTTATTATGCAGGTACTCCGCCACCGCCATCACCGCAACACCCTCAACACTCACAACCACGTCAAGGTGTTATACAAAGGCATAATCCCCAGAAGCAACATCATTATGCTCCACCGCCTCCGGGACTTGAGGCTTTCTCGAGCTTGGTAGAGGTTGCGGTTCAACAGCCAAACCTTCCGGTACCCCATCCCCATCCCCATCCGTCGACTGGAAGCGGGGGTCATGAAGGTCTTGGTAAAACGATTTCTGACAAATTAATGGCTGATCGGTATGGCGACCACAGGCCGCTTCGCGACCAGGAAACACGCCTGCAAGAACATCGTTTGGCAATGCAACAGTCTGACCATCGATTAGTTGCTCATCAGCAACGGGAGAGGGAGCGAGAGAGGGAGAGAGATTTTGTGCATTCCAGAGAAAAGGATGAGCACAGATTACAAAGAGATAAGGAGATACAGCAACATGATCATCGGTTTGTAATGCAACAACATCAACAGCAACCGCAACAACACCAACAACAACACCAACAGCAGCAGCAGCAACAACAACAACAACAACAACAACAACAACAACAACAACAACAACAACAACAACAACAGCAGCAGCAGCAGCAGCAGCAGCAGCAGCAGCAGCAGCAGCAGCAGCAGCAGCAGCAGCAGCAGCAGCAGCACCAGCAGCAGCAGCAGCAGCAGCAGCAGCAGCAGCAGCAGCAACAACAGCAGCAGCAACAGCAGCAGCAACAGCAGCAGCAGCAGCAGCAGCAGCAGCAGCAGCAACAACACCATCAACAAAGAGAAAAGGAACTCCAACAACAGGAGCACCGTTTGGCTGTTCAACAACAGATGGCTGCAGCTCAACGAGAAAAGGAACATCAGGACCATCGATTGGCTGTTCAACAGAGAGAAAAAGAGATGCAGCAGGCTGAGCAGCGCTTGGCGTTTCAACAGCAAAGAGAACGAGATCTGGCCCAGCTTCAGCATCAACAAATTCAGCAGCATTTACAACAACGTATGGAAGCCGAAAGGAGACAGCACATGGCACAAATCTACAGAGAACAACAACATCCATCAATTGACAGGGAATCAACAAGAATTCTTGGAAGTGGTTTTCCACCTTCGAGGCACCAACAGCAGCAACAACAACAACAACAACAACAACAACAACAACAACAACAGCAGCAGCAGCAGCAGCAGCAGCAACATCAGCAGCAGCAGCAGTCTACAAATCGGCAAAATCAA